>NC_071994.2:128731666-129998750 GCF_028885655.2 Pongo abelii
AGCCACCGCTGACCACTCCTTGTGAGAGGGAGCATGCAAGCAAGCGAGAGAACAAAGGCTGGAACCAGCCAGTCACTCCTCCCTAGCGGGAGCAGGCTCTGTACAAACCCTAGGGCAGCATCCAAGCCCCTACTCTCTCAGCATCTGAGTTCTTGTCTGGCATCCAGGAATAACCGTCAGGTCACACAAATGGATTGAAGGGTAGTGTATATGGAAGATTTTACTGGGCGATAAAGGTGGCAGTTTCCATCAGCCGCTTGCATCCCCCAGTGCTCAGCAGCTTGCATCCCCAACCACTTGCATCAGCCACTTGTGTTGCTCTGCCAGCTAGTCTTTTTATGGGCACAGGATAGGGGTGTCGCAGGCCAAAAAAGCAACATTTGGGTGGAAAAACAGGGTCAGCTGCTTCTTCTTAGGATGGAGGTTCCAGGCTTAAGAGTGGGGATTTAGCCGGGAGCCCAGCCAGTCTGTGTCAATATAATTCTATTACATAAAATTGAAACTGCCTTTGGAAAGATTATGACAGTGAGAGAAATCTAGCATGGCAGACTCCATCTTGCTTTTAGCCTCACAGACTGGCTGTTTTTGCTCATTTCTGGGCATAGACCAAGTTAACCATGGGAGGAATTTAGTTTATAGTTTAACTTGGAAGCAAGGATGATAAGAGTCTCTCCCTAAAACTAATCCCTTCCTTGTTCGGGTCTTTGTAAAACTAATGAAAGGCCACAAGATTAGGATTATGGGAGGGGCCCAAAATCTGCTGCAATGTAGGTATAGTTTCTATAATCCCTTACATCTCAGGAGTCATGTGGCCAGATGTTGAAAGATTTGTGACTTCCCCAACTGCTTCTATAGTCACTGTTGTAGAATCTTTTGAGATGTTTTTCAGACTGACACCACCTAGACTCCTGACTCATGACTCAACTGGTCCTGTGGCTCTCAACCTAATTGCTGACTCAGCACACAAAGACCATTTTCCACACCCCTATGATTGCTTCCCCAGCCAGTCATCAGCACCCATTCCCTAGCCCCCTGCCCACCAAACTATCCTTGAAAAACCATAACCTTTGAGCCTTCCAGGAAACTGGTTTGAGTAATAACTCTGTCTACCACGTGGCTAGCCTAGTGTCAGTTAAACTCTTTCTTTACTACAATACCACAGTCTCAGTGAATTGATTTTGTCTGTGTAGTAGGTAAGGTGACCCCATCAAGCAATTAAAAAATGTCCAGAATAGGCATCTATAGAGAAAGTAGTGTTTGGGCCAGGTGTGGTAGCTCACACCTTTGTAATCCCAATACTTTGAGAAGCTGAGGCTAGTGGATCACTTGAGGCCAGGAGTTTGAAACCAGCCTGGGCAGCAAAGCAAGACCTTATCTCTACAAAAAATTTTAAAAGTAGCTGGACATGATGGCATGTGCCTGGGGTCTCAGCTACTTGGGAGGCTGAGGTGAGATTTGCCTGAGCCCTGGACTTGCAGGCTGTAGTGAGGTATGATTACACCACTGCACTCCAGCCTATGCGACAGACTGAGATCATGTCTAAAAATGAAATAAAATAAAGAGAAAGTAATGTTTGCCTAGGGCTGGGGGAGTAAGATAGGAACAGGAGCGATGGCTAATGGACACAGTTTATTTTGGAGGCAAAAAACATGATCTAAAATTAGATCATTAAAGGTATTTATGCATATTTTTAAAAATAAAATAAAACTAGATCATAGTGATAATTGCACAACTCTTTGAATATGCCAAAAACCATCGAATTATACATTAAATTTTTTTTTTATTATTGTTTGTGGAAACAGGGTCTAACTATGTTACCCAGGCCAGTCTTAAACTCCTGGCCTCAAGGAATCCTTCTGCTTTCCAAAGTGCTGGGATTACAGGAGTGAACCACTGTGCCTGGCCTGAATTATACACTTTTAGTGGGTGAAATGTATAGAATGTGAATTATATCTCAACCAAGCTGTTTTGAAAAACTGAAAATAAAAAATTAAAAGGATGTATTTAGGTCTCAGCAAATTATTGAACTCTAAAGGCTCTACTAGCTTAATATGAAAAGTCAAACAAAGCCTATTAGCCTGAACTTGTAATTAACTAAGGAGAAATTCCTTTACGCCTTTTCCAATTCTTGGGCTCAGCAAATTCAGTCCAGAACCTTTATTTTTAATTCTGCCATGAATGTATTGCTTCTTTAATTTCCTGGATGTTGTCACGATAAAGGGCGGGATGAGAGAGATTGCTTTCCTAAACATTCATGGAAAGGGAAATCCCCCAACATCATGCCATTTGTCCTGGGAAAGCAATTACTTTTTGGCTTCAACTTCATCATATCTAAATGGGGACAATAATAAATATAAGTTCTAGGCCGGACGTGGTGGCTCACGCCTATAATCCCAACAGTTTGGGAGGCCAAGGTGGGCAGATCACCTGAGGTCAGGAGTTCGAGACCAGCTTGGCCAACATGGGGAAACCTCAAACCCCATCTCTACTAAAATACAAAAGTTAGCCCAGCATGGTGGCACACGCCTGTAATCCCAGCTACCTGGGAGGCTGAGGCAGGAGAATTGCTTGAACCTGGGAGGCAGAGGCTGCAGTGAACCAAGATGGCACCACTGCACTCCAGGCTGGGCAACACAGCAAGACTCTGTCTCAAAAATAAATAAATAAATTAGTTATGTTAGCATATGGAAGAAAACTTGGAATAGGCAAAAGAGACTAATTGGGTTTCTTCAGTGGAAAACAAGCCACTGTTTAGAGCAAACCTGAGATATCAGCTACATGTGGTCTCTGTCACCAGCTCCTGGCACAGAACTCTCAAAACTCTTGGCATTTCCTAAATGATAGGAATGTCTTTGGTTTTTCATAACGAGTTCCTCACTATCTGTACACTAGTTCAATTTTACCTTCTTTGAAATTTATCCTTGTCAAGAGAGAAAATTACAACAAATTTAAAGATCTCAATTAGGTTTATGCAATTCTATAATCAGACAACACATTAGTCCATAAAGTAGAATAAATGTTCCAATGAGTCGAGCAGAGGTTCACTTTATAGACAGAATAAAGGGCTGAAGAAAGCAAAAACAAAGTTCAAGGCCCAGTGCGCTGGCTCACGCTTGTAATCTCAGCACTTTGGGAGGCCAAGGCAGGTGGATCACGAGGTCAAGAGATGGAGGCCATCTTGGCCAATATGGTGAAACCCCATCACTACTAAAAATACAAAAAATTAGCTGGTCCTGGTGTCGCACGCCTGTGGTCCCAGCTACTGAGGAGGCTGAGACAGGAGAATCGCTTGAACATGGAAGGTGGAGGTTGCAGTGAGCCAAGATCACACCACTGCACTCCAGCCTGGTGACAAAGCGAGACTCTGTATAAATTTAAAAAAAAAAAAGGGCCAGGTGCGGTGGCTCATGCCTGTAACAGCGCTTTGGGAGGCCAAGGAAGGCAGATCACAAGGTCAGGATATCGAGACCATCCTCGCTAACACAGTGAAACCCCGTCTCTACTGAAAAATATAAAAAATTAGCCGCGTGTGGTGGCGGCTGCCTGTAGTCCCAGCTACTCGGGAGGCTGAGGCAGTAGAATGGCCTGAACCCAGGAGGCGGAGCTTGTAGTGAGCAGAGATTGCACCACTGCACTCCAGCCTGGGCAACAGAGTGAGACTCCGTCTCAAAAAAAAAAAATGGGGAGTGGTCATTTCAAAGTTACTTTCCTTGTAAGGCAGGGACAGTAAAAATACAAAATTAGCCAGAGTGGTGGTGCATGCCAGTAATCCCAGCTACTCGGGAGGCTGAGGCAGGAGAATCTATTGAACCCGGGAGGCGGAGGTTGAGGTGAGCTGAGATCACGCCATTGCACTCCAGTCTGGGCAACAAGAGCGAAACTCTGTCTCAAAAAAAAAAAAAAAACACAAAAAACAAAAAACAAACAAAAAACACACAGAGAACTTCATTATCATGCCCACTGAAGATGGAAACTGGAAACTGGCCTTTTGCTGGTGGTTCTCCTCCAGTATAAACTCAATAATTTGTTAAGATTTTATTTTTTTAAATGAAACTGGCCTGTTGGGAAACTAGTCTGTAATTTTTTTCTCCCGGTTTCTCGAAAGACCAAATAACAAGTCAGTTTTGGTTTGGCGAGCTTAGATGACTTCATTTTAATTTTTAGTTTGGTCTACTGGGGCCTAGTGGAGGAATTTAGTCCAAAATGATAGCCTCCTATAATTTTTGTTTAACATCTTTTAACACTATTATCGTTCTGTTTCTGGTAAAAGAAGAAGGAGCACTTCTAGACCTTGACTTTTTCCAGTGCACTGCAAACCTTCTCAGTTAAATTGAGAGGGTATACACTTATTTCAGTAAAGGTTTGAACATAGGCTCATTTTAGTTTTCAACTATGCCTCTACACATCAAAAAGCACATCAAAAGAAATTTCCCTTTCAATGTTAGATACGGATAGTAATAACTATTTACATTTACTCAGTAATTTATATATTTCAGGTACCATTTTAAATATTTTATTTGCACTATTCCTGTGAAGTGAATGCTGAGAACAGCAATCCTCTCCTCTTTCCCTCAGCCTCATCACTGAGAATCAAAACCATACTGGACTGCCTACAATAAAAAGACTCTGCTGAGCACAGAGGAGGTCTACAGGAAAAAAAAAAAAAGACTTTGCTACTTCACTGTCTTTATTAGCATTTCATACTTTTCCTGACTTGCCCAAGCAAATGGTTAGATTCTGCATTACAGGAATTTCTCAAAAGACCCATCAATTCTTCAACAGAAAGCATCAAAAAAGCATCACTAGACAGCCTGCACCTTACAATTCTTAGAATTATATTATTTTGCAATAAAAGAGAATAAAGTGCTAATACATAATATAACATGCATGGACCATGACAACATTACGCTAAGTGAAAGAAGCCAGCCACAAAGGACCATATATTGTGTGCAGAGGTGCACGCCTGTAATCCCAGCTACTTGGGAGGCTAAGGTGTGAGAATCACTTGAGCCCAGAACTTTGAGACCAACCAGAGCAAAATAGCTAGACCCTGTCTCTAATTTAAAAAAGAAAGTAGGGCCAGATGTGTTGGCTCATGCCTGTAATCCCAGCACTTTGGGAGGCTGAAGTGGGCAGATCGCCTGAGGTCAGGAGTTTGAGACCAGCCTGGCCAACATGGTGAAACCCCATCTCGACTAAAAATACAAAATAATTAGCTGGGCGTGGTGGCACACACCTGTAATCCCAGCTACTTGGGAGGCTGAGGCAGGAGAATGGCTTGAACCCAGGAAGCTGAGGTTGCAGTGAGCTGACACAGCACCATTGCACTCCAGCCTCGGCAATAAGAGTGAAACTCCGTCTCAGAAAAAAAAAAAAAAAGAAAGAAAGAAAGTAGATGGGTGGCTGCCTGGTGGTAGTGGTCGTGGGAAGGGTTTGGGTAAAGGGGGAGTGACTGCAAATGTATAGTGGGTTTCTTTTTGGTGTGAAAAATATGTTCTCAAATTTATTATAGCAATTGTTGCCCAACTCTGTGGATATACTAAAAACCACTGAATTGTATACTGTAGATGGGTGAATTTTATGGTATGTGAGTTACATCTCAAAGTTATTTTTTGAAAAAGTATTCTTTAAATCCTTCTTAAGGCCAGGCATGGTGGCTCACACTTGTAATCCCAGCACTTTGGGAGGCTGAGGCAGGTGGATCACCTGAGGTCAGGAGTTCAAGCCCAGCCTGACCAACATGGTAAAACCCCATCTCTACAAAAATACAAAAATTAGCCAGGCATGATAGCAGGTGCCTGTAATCCCAGCTACTTGGGAGGCTGAGGCAGGACAATTGCTTGAGCCCAGGAGGCAGAGGTTGCAGGGAGCTGAGATCACGCCACTGCACTCCAGCCTGGGCGACAGAGCAAGACTCTGTCTCAAAAAAAAAAAAAAAAATCCTTCTTAAAACCCTTGCCTTGCTGTTTCCACCAATCCTAGACCATTGTTTGGGACTCATAAAACAATATTCTAAAGTATGGTGCTGATATGGTTTGGCTTTGTGTCCCCACCCAAGTCTCATCTCCAAATGTAGTCTCTCCATGTGTCGAGGGAGGGACCTGATGGGAGGTGATTGGATCATGGGGGCTGTTTCCTGCGTGCTTTTCTCAGATAGTGTGTGAGTTCTCACGAGATCTGATGGTTTAAAAGTGACAGTTTCCCCTGTGCTCGCTCTCTCTCCTGCCACCATGTAAAACGTGCCTTGCTTCCCCTTTGCCTTCCACCATGATTGTAAGTTTCCTGAGGCCTCTCAGCCATGTGGAACTATGAGTCAATTGAACCTCTTTCTCTATAAATTACCCATTCTCAGGTATTTCTTTATAGCAGTGTGAAAATGGATTAACACAGGTGCTTTGGTATGTTGAGCACTTTTGAATCAAAAGAAATTAGAAGATCTTAGAAGCTGCTTCTAACCTTCTCTTGTTCCTCCAGCCCCAAGCACAGAGAGGGATTCCCTCTGGAATTTCTTTACCTGAATAAGAACATTCCAACTTTTTTTTTTTTTTTTTTTTTGAGACAGAGTCTTGCTCCATTGCCCAGGCTGGACTGCAGTGGCATGATCTCAGCTCACTGTAATCTGTGACTCCTGGGTTTAAGCACTTCTTGTGCCTCAGCCTTCCAAGTAGCTGGGACCACAGCCATGTAACTCCACACCTGGCTAATTTTTTGTATTTTTAGTAGAGACAGGGTTTTGCCATGTTTTCCAAGATGGTCTCAAACTCTTGGCCTGAAGTGATCCACCCACCTCAGCCTCCCAAAGTTCTGGGATTACAGGCATGAACCATCACCCCTGGCCTGACTGAAGAAATTTCTATCCAAAATAACTGCGATTGTTTTAAGACCTCCTATCCTAGGAATCTTATTAGATAACCAGGAAAGATTAACCACCAGAAGAAATTTCTATCCAAAAGGACTGCAATTGTTTTAAGACCTCCTAGCCTAGGAATCTCAACCAGGAAAGACTACCAGAAAAGCGAAGAGACTAAAAGTCCTCACCATACCTACACAGACTTCTCCTCTATTCTTCTGAGGACAGCTCCAAGAGCTTACCTGGGAGACATTATCTGCATAAGACAACCCTTGTTCACAGTGCAGTTCTGCCCCTCACCTTCCAAAAATTTGCCACCACCTCCCCTAGAACTCAGAGGAACTTTGTCCCAGACCATTGTCTGTTCTTTGGGCTCATTAAGTTTCACTGAAAATCATTTACCACCCCTCAAAATTATCTATACATTTCCTTTTCTTCTCCCCTGTGAAGAGGATTTGCTTTTTTCTTTCCTTCTTTTTCTATTGATTTTAATTTTTAAGTTCCAGGGTACATGTACAGGATGTACAAGTTTGTTGCATAGGTAAACGTGTGCCACGGTGGTTTGCTGCATCTATCAACCCATCACCTAGGTATTAAGCCCAGCATGCAACTTTTCTTATTTATTTATTTATTGAGACAGGGTCTTGCTGTGTAGGCTGGTCTCCATTTCCTGGGCTCAAGGGATCCTCCTGCCTCAGCCTCTCAATTAGCTGAAACTACAGGTCTATACCACTGCACACCCCTGAAGTGCTTATTTAAGCCTCAACAATCTTGTCCTTGTTTGAGTCTCATATTTTGTATGACTCCCATTCTTAAGCACATTAATAAATTTGCATGCCTTTTCTCATGTTAATCTATTGTCAGTTAATTTCAGCAGAGTCAAACTTTTGTAGGGGGAGGGAAACATTCCCTTCACTCCTACAGTTGTGTTATGATTCCTACTCAACCCTTATCAAGTACCCTGTATTGAAAGAAATGCCTTAAACCAAACTTCTAATTCTCAATAAAAAATTTTTAATATTCAGTGGCCAGTTACTAGATCAATAAATTTTGGTCTTACCTTCCCCTTCTGAGAATTCCCCAAGCTCTGTTCAGGTGGTGTTCTTCCTTACTATGGTAAACAGTAAACAGCATCGTGCTATCAACAGATCGGGCTGGTAATGTTTGGGAAATGGCTATTAGTTTTGTTTTTGGTTTTTGGGTTTTTTTGAGATGGAGTCTTGGTTTGTCACTCAGGCTGGAGTGCAGTGGTGTGATCTCGGCTCACTGCAACCTCTGCCTCCCAGGTTCAAGCAATTCTGCCTCAGCCTCCCGAGTAGCTGGGATTACAGGCATGCAACACCATGCCTGGCTCATTTTTGTATTTTTAGTAGAGATGGGGTTTCACCATGTTGGCCAGGCTGGTCTCGAACTGCTGACCTCGAGGGATCTGCCCACCTCGGCCTCCCAAAATGCTAGGATTACAGGCTTGAGCCACTATGCCTGTCTTTGTTTTTTTCTGTGTTCTGTTTTTGTTTTTGTTTTTGTTTTAAACTGTTAAAATATATATAACATAAAATTTTACCATTTTAACCAGTTTAAAGTGTATAGTTCACTGGCATTAAGTACATCACATTTTTGTACAACCAGTGCTACTATCCATCTGCAGAACTTTTCATCATCCCCAACTGAAAATCTGTAGCTATTAAACAATAACATCCCATTACTCCCTTGCCCCAGCCCTGGGGACATCAACATTGTTCTTGCTGTCTCCATGAATTTGACTATTCTAGGTACCTTATATAAAAGGAGTCATATAGGGCTGGGTGTGGTGGCTCACACCTGTAATCCCAGCACTTTGGGAGGCCAAGGCAGGCGGATCACGAGTTCAGGAGATCAAGACCATCCTGGCTAACACGGTGAAACCCCGTCTGTACTAAAAATACAAAAAATTAGCCAGGCGTGGTGGTGGGCACCTGTAGTCCCAGCTACTTGGGAGGCTGAGGCAGGAAAATGGCGTGAACCCAGGAAGGGGAGCTTGCAGTGAGCTGAGATTGCGCCACTGCACTCCAGCCTGGGTGACAGAGTGAGACTCCATCTCAAAAAAAAAAGAGTCATACAATATTTGTCCTTTTGTGTCTGGCTTCTTTCATTTAGCATAATATTTTCAAGGCTTATTCATATTGTAGCATGGATCAGAATTTCTTTTCCAATTCCTTTGAGGCTTTATGGGATATTGTGAAATATATCTTTGGTTTTTGTCCCTGTCTCCAGTTATACAACTCCTAATATCCTTGGAACCTCCAAAGACATCAGTGTCTTTATGTATACTAATGAGTTGACTGGTGACTGGCGGGCCCTGGGTAACTTCAGGATGGGAGACGGTCACTGGAAAGACCAAAGCATCATTAGAGGGTTGGGACTTTCAACCTCACCCCCAAACCTCTGGGAAGGGGTGAGGGGTTGAAGGTCAAGTTGATCACTCACGGCCAATGACTTAATCAATCATGCCTACACAATGAAGCTTCCATAAAAACCCAGAACAGCTGGCTTCGGGGAGCTTCTGGATAGCTAAATGCATGAAGGTTCCTGGAGGGTGCCATACCCAGAGAGGGCATGGAAGCACCATGTGCCTTCCCCCATAACTTACCCTATGCATCCCTTTATCTGTAACCTTTGTAATGTCTTTTATAATAAACTAGTAAATGTGTTTCCCTGAGTTCTGTGAGCTGCTTTAGCAAATAAATCAAACCCATTGAGAGGGTTTTGGGAAGCCCAATGTATTGTTGACTGGTCAGAAGCACAGGTGAAACAATATGGAGCTTACAATTGGCATCAGAAGTAGTGGGCAGTCTTGTGGGACTGAGCCCTCAATCGGTGGGATCTAATGCCATCTCCAGGTAGACAGCATCGGAATTGAATTGAATTAGAGGATACTCAGCTGGTGTCAGCAGAAGACCCTGCTTCAGAACTAATTGGTTGATTGTTGGTGGGGAGAAATCTCCATTCATTTCTTGGTGATGAGAGATCACAGAAGTCTTTTATTGTATGATGTGAGAGCAGATGTGAAAACAGCAGATGAGAAAACAGTGCTTTTTCTACAGGCTGTAATTTCTTTAATAATATTAAAGGCTTTGGGCAGGCACGGTGGCTCACATCTATAACCTCAGCACTTTGGGAGGCTGAGGCAGGAAAAATGCTTGAGGCCAGAAGTTCAAAACCAGCCTGGTCACCATAGTAAAACCCTGTCTCTACAAAAGAAAAATTTAAAAATTAGCTGGAGGTGGTGGTGCACACCTCTAGTCCCAGCTACTCAGGAGGCTGAGGTGGTGGATTGCCTAAGCCGAGGAGGTCAATGCTCCAGTGAGCCATGATTCTTCCACCGCACTCCAGCCTGTTTGACAGAGCAAGACTCTGTCTCTAAAAAAAATAATAATAATAATAAATAAAAATAAATTAAAGGCTTTAATTCCTTGAATAATATTCTATTGATGTATGTGCCACATTTCATCTCTCTATTCATTGTCAGTGGACACTTGGGTTGTTTCCACATTTTGGCTGTTGTGAATAATGCTGCTACTATGAACAGACACAAATATCTGTTTGAATTCTTACTTTCACTTTTTTTGGGTATACACCTAAAAGTAGAATTGCTGGATCATATGGTAGTTCTATGTTTAATTTTTTGAGGAAGGACCATAGTGTTTTCTACAATAGCATCTCCATTTTACCTTCCCACAAGCAATGTACATGGGTTCCAATTTCTCCACATCCACATCAATGCTTGTCATTTTCTGTTTTGTTTTTGTTGTTGTCATTGTTGTTTATCTATATAGTAGCCATCCTAATGGGAGTGAAGTGGTAACTCACTGTGGTTTCAATTTGCATTTCTCTAATAATTAGTAGTATTGAGCATCTTTTCATGTGTTTATTGGTCATTATTGAAGAAATGTCTATTTAAGTCATTTGACCGTTTTTTACTCTGGTTGTTTGTTTTTTGTTGTTAAGTTGTGAGAGTTCTTTATGTATTCTGGATAGTAACCCCTTACAAGACACATGATTTGCAAATATTTTCTCTCATTCCATAGGTTGTCTTTTCTGTTGATAGTGTCCTTTGATGCACAAGTCTTAAATTATCATGTAGTTCAATGTATCTATTTTTTTTTTTTGAGACAGTCTTGCTCTGTTGCCCAGGCTGGAGTGCAGTGGCATGATCTCGGCTCACTGCAACCTCCGCCTTCCGGGTTCACACCATTCTCCTGCTTCAGCCTCCCACGTAGCTGAGACTGCAGGTGCCCGCCACCACGACTGGCTAATTTTTTGTATTTTTTTAAATAGAGATGGGGTAATTTATCTATTTTTGTTGTTGCTGCCTATGCCTTTCGTGTCTTATCTAAAAAATTATTGTAGAATCCTATGTCATGAAGTTTTTACTTTATGTTTTCTTCTTAGAGTTTTATAGTTTGAACTCTCAAATTTAGGTGTTTTGTTCACTTTGACTTTTTTTTTTTCTTTTTGAGACAGAGTCTCATTCTGTCAACCAGGCTGGAAAGCAGTGGCACAAACTCAGCTCACTGCAACCTCCGCCTCCCTGGCTCAAGTGATCTTCCCACCTCAGCCTCAAGAGTTGCTGGGACTGCAGGTGAACACCACCATGCCTGGCTAATTTGTGTGTGTGTGTGTGTGTGTGTGTGTAGATGGAGTTTCGCCATGTTTCCCAGGATGGTCTCGAATTCCTGAGCTCAAGCCATCCACCCACCTCAGCCTGCCAAATTTCTGCGATTACAGGTGTGAGCCACTCCACCCGGCCTGACTTAATTTCTGTATATGGTGTAAAGTAGAGGTCCAGCTTCATTCTTTTGCATGTGGATATTCAGTTTTCCCAGCCTCATGTGTTGAAAAGACTGTTCTTACCCCATTGAATGGTCTTGGTACCCTGTTGAAAATCATCTGACCTTACACGCAAGGGTTTATTTTCAGACTCTATTTTATTCCATTGGTTTATATATCTGTCTTTATGCTAGTACCATGAGAAGTCACTTTTTTTTTTTTGAGATGATGTCTCGCTCTGTTGCCCAGGCTGGAGTACAGTGGCACAATCTTGGCTAATTTTTGTAGTTTTAGTAGAGACGGGGTTTCGCCATGTTGGCCAGGCTGGTCTCAAACTCCTGACCTCAGGTGATACGCCCACCTTGGCCTCCCAAAGTGCTGGGATTACAGGCATGAGCCACTGTGCCCGGCCTAATTTTTTTTCTTAAGACAGGATCTCGCTCTGTCACCCAGGCTGGAGTGCAATGGAGTGATCTCGGCTCACTGCAACCTCTGCTTCCTGGGTTCAAGCAATTCTCCTGCCTCAGCCTCCCAAGTAGCTGGGAGCACAGGCATGCACCACCACACCTGGATAATTTGTGTGTGTGTGTGTGTGTATTTTTAGTAGAGACGGTGTTTCACCATGTCGACCAGGCTGGTCTCGAACTCCTGACCTCAAATGACCCGCCTACATCCACCCGGCTTAGCCTCCCAAAGTGCTCGGATTATAGGCGTGAGACCGTGCCTGGCCTGAGAAGTCAGCTTTTAAAAGAGCTTTTTTTTTACAGATGATAAAACCAAAACAAAGACAGGTTAACTAACTTATCCAAAGATATACATATAGCCAATAATTCAGAGATTTTAACTTAGACACCAAACCACAGTTTAACTACTACAAAAGAAAATGTGCCAAGTGTTTAAGCATAGAACTTCACTTGTGCAAAGTTATGAGTAAGAATTTTACTGATATGTTTTGTTAAATGAAAGAACAAATATATAAAATAATATTTTAAATATATTTAAAATGTCAACATTATGACTTATACATTATTATTATTATTATTTTTGAGACAGAGTCTCACTCTGTCACCCAGACTGGAGTGCAGTGGTGCAATCTCAGCTTACTGCAACCTTTGCCTCCTGGGTTCAAGCAATTCTCCTGTCTCAGTCTCCCGAGTAGCTGGGACTACAGGCACATGCCACCACGCCCAGCTAATTTTTGTATTTTTTTTTTTTTTTTTTTTAGTAGAGATGGGGTTTCACCATATTGGTCTGGCTGGTCTCAAACTTCTGACCTCAGGTGATCCACCCGCGTCAGCCTCCCAAAGTGTTGGGATTACAAGAGTGAGCCACTGTGCCCAGCCGACTTATACATTTTAACTTGAATCACAGTATGCCCAAATCTATGTAATAATGATTCATATCGTAAAAAATCCCCACTCCTCACAACATTTTCAGGAAGATAGGTCTGTGTTTCCAATAATCTTCACCTTAACAGCCCATAGGCCCTTCAATTCAATCATATTTATACCTCAATTCATGATCTTTGGACTCCTCTGTTCTATTCTACTCCATCTTTTCTTTAATTTTTGAAACACAGATCTGATCTCATTCTCTGATTCAAATGTTTTAATGTGAAGGTCAGGAAATGGCTAAATTGAGCTTGCAGAAATATTTTGTTTGGCCTTCAGTTTTTCCAACATTGAAAAAATCAGGAGATTTCTTGCAAAAATCCTGATTCCTGGCCTCTCTTGAAGAATTTGGTTGTCTTGCAACATGTCCTGCGTTGCCATATGGCCACAACTACTTGCATCTCCACCCAGTTAACCTGCTCTGGGGCCTACAAACATCTGACTTTACAGATAATGCTCTAAGGGTTCCTTGGGGCCTGCAGTACTGTCAGGACAAACTGGTTCCTTAGGCAGCAATGAGATTAGTGAACTAAACGTCCACATATCAACCTGAATGATCTTCAAAACACTGCTGAGTGAAAAAAAGTAAGAAACAAACTGAGACCTATAGCATAATTTATATAAATTAAAAATATATACATATTATAAAAGAGTTCGCATTTCACGAGAAGATACTCCAATAAAATGGACATATATCACACACTTGGAACATTTTATAGTTAAGGACACAGAAAGGGAGGGGAGTATACTAGGAACCCAGAAGTGCCATTAACTCAATAAGCTGGAGCTGATATCCCCCAAAAAAGTGGGAAAAAAATAAGTTAAAAACTTTTTTTTGAGACAGAATCTTGCTCTGAATGAATAACGTATTTTTCATTTTAGACATTGTAGTTTAAGTCTCTAATTCAATTTGGACCTTTAAAAAATCTTCCAGTCCATTTAACTTGCTCATTTTTTCTCTACCTTATTAAACATATGAAATACAGTTACAGTAACTCTTTTATGCCTTTAGTTATTATATCATTTGTGTCATTTACAGATCTGTTTCCATTGATTGATTATTCTCATTATATGTTATATTTTCCTGATTTTTCCATGTCTGGTCATTTTTGGTTGAATGTAAGATGCTCTGAATGTTTTCTTGTTGGGAGGTGGATATTTTTATATTTATATACATATTCTTGAGCTTTTTTTCAGGGATACAGTTAACTTGCTTTGAAAACTTACTTTCAAGGATGGGGATGATGTTTAAACTTTGTTAGGCAGGACCAGAGCAGCCTTGATTACAGGACTAATTTTTCCCAGTCCTGAGAAAACATTCTTTTAGGAATTATTTTAAACAATATAATTTACTAATTATATATATATGTATATGTGTGTGTATGTATATGTATATGTATATGTATATGTATATGTATATGTATATGTATGCCAAGTGCAGTGGCTCATGCCTGTAATCCCAGAACTTTAGGAGGCTGAGGCAGGCAGATTGCTTGAGCCCGGGAGTACAAGACCAGCCTGGGCAACATAGTGAAGCTCTGTCTCCACAAAAAATACAAGAATTAGCTGAGTATGGTGGCCCATGCCCACAGTCTCAGCAAGTCGGGCTGCCAAGGTGGAAAACTGCTTGAGCCTGGGAGGTCAAGGCTGCAGTGAGCCATTTCACGCCACTGCACTCCAGCCTGGGTGACAGAGTAAGACCCTGTTTAAATAATTATAATTAATGTATAAAATTATTATACATAATTACAATATATATTTCCTTTCTGGCTTATGGAAATGCAAAATATTCCTAGCTCTTTGAGAAGTTTAGGAATTATTTCCTTGAATCATTTTAGTGTCTCTTCCTCAAACTAAGGTAGTTTCTTCACATGCTTACACTGATGTATACTCAACTGAAGACATGATCTTGGAGCTTCCACTCCTATCTCTGCACTCTTTCCTCTTCAGCATTCTGCCCTGCAAACTTAAGCCACCTTTGCCTCCCAAGACTCCCAATTCCATCTTGTAAATTCAGGGAGACTGCTAGGTTCCACCTGGGTTTCCACTCTCTGTGCTGTATCTTCCATACAGTAAGATGGGGCAGAAGTAGGGATAATCTCATTTGTTTCTCCCATCTCAGGGATCACTGTCCTCTATCACCTGATGTCCAATATCTGAAAACTATTATTTCATGTATGTTGTCTGGTTTTTGTAGTTGTTTCCTGTGGGAGGGTAAATCTAGTCTCTGTTACTACATCTTGGCCAGAAGAAGAAGATACCCTCATATATAATTTAATTTGATTCTCAGCATTACTCGGGGGCAGATAATATTATTACAGATGAAGATCTGAAGCTTGGAGAAATTAAATAACTTTTCCTAGAGGCTTGCACAGTATATGATGCATGGGCACTAAAACAACATAAACCAAACCAAACCAAAACGAGAAACACAAAGCCTTCCTGATGGTAAGTAAAAGGGCAAATCAAGGATGATAACAAAAATCCTTTTACTCCAAGCATTTTACCCTTTCTGAATTTATCACTGCCTCAGAGCACTGTTGGACTACCTATATAGCAAACACATGGAGGGCTGGTTTAAAGTGTTAATGTCTGTCTTCCATCCCTGATATACTAAATCAAAATCTCTGCTGCCAATCCTTAGAATCTCCATTTCTGATAAATTCCCTACCCCTTGCCTTAAGAAATAGAAAAGGCTCCACAGAACTTTTAATTTTATCTTCTCTCAAATCTCTTCAAGAATCTTCCTCTAGGTTATCATCCTGATTTCTTCAACTTTCCTTTGTTTCTGGATCTTTCCTTTTATAAAAATATTCTATTTTCTCCCAGCTTAAAAACAGACTCTTGCAAAACCAAATGTAAAATTCTAAGCCCCCCAACCAATGGAATGGACCCCTCCTCTTGCTCAAGGGCATTCCAAAGTTAACCTGAAAAACTAGTCCAGGCCATGATGGGAAGGGGGTTAAATATGCCTCATTGTACCCTCCTCCCTTTGAGATTCAGGGACAACTGACCAACATTAACATTAAAACACTGATCTTAAGACTGTCATCCTAAGACTGACATCAAACAAATTATTTGTAACAATAAGACACTAAATGCCAAATGGACTCTATTATAGCATCACATAACAGATAGCAGGCCCTGAAAGAAATTGAAGTATTTTACCCTAAAATACATTTCTTTGACACATTTTGAAATGGCCCTGTAAAGCTGTCTCTCACAGGGACATCTGCATTCTGTACAGAATCCTCTTCCTTTTCCAGGTCTTTTTCCTGATCCAGGAGAGAATTAACCAAAAGTCTGGCACCTTTTTAAGTCTGATAAGAAACATTTACAATCTATTATCTCTGAAGCCTGCTACCTGGGAGCTTCATCTGCATAAAAGGAATATTGATCTCCATGACCTTTTATCCTAACCCAGACACTTCATTCTATTGATTCCAGGTCTATAGATAAACTCTTTCAACCAATTGCCAATCAGAAAATCTTTGAATCCATCTATGACATGGAAGCTTCTTCCAACCCTATCCCCAACCCTACCACTGCTCCTGCTTCCAGTAATCCTTCTGCTCTGGACCAAACCAACGTACATCTTACATATACTGATCGATGCTGTATATGTATATGCAAGACTCCATCTCAAAAAAAAAAAGGTTAACAGGGAAATAACTTTAAATAATGACTATCACACACAGTGTTGTGAATAATCTAGATAAACTATTAAATAAATTAATCAAGTAAATGTAATGAATAAATGCTTATAAACAAACTTGTCATATAATTTAGAATCTAAGGTTATTAATTGATATTAAGGATCTGGGTAATTTCCAATCCAATTTAAAAATTACAGAAAACCTTTTTTTTTTTTTGTGATGGAGTCTTACTCTGTCGCCCAGGCTGGAGTGCAGTGGCGTGATCTCGGTTCACTGCAAGCTCCACCTCCTGGGTTCACACCATTCTCCTGCCTCAGCCTCCTGAGTAGCTGGGACTACAGGCACCCACCACCAAGCCCGGCTAATTTTTTTTTTGCATTTTTAGTAGAGACAGGGTTTCACCATGTTAGCCAGGATGGTTTTGATCTCCTGACTTCGTGATGTGCCCACTTTGGCCTCCCAAAGTGCTGGGATTATAGGCGTGAGCCACCATACCCAGCAGAAAACCTTTTTTTAATGTTCTTATAAAAGTTCAATATGTTTATTTAATTCAAAGCTTATTTAAAAGTTATGTATAAAACGAGGTAAAAGGAAGCAGGAAATAAGAGATGTAAAGAAAATTATAAATATAAAGAGGCATTTTTTGTATTTAAGGCGAAAAGGAAAGTAATTTTATATGAGAAAGAATCTTGCATAGTGAATTTTTGTTCTAAAATAAAATGACTGTGTTGTTTAAGAAAGTGAAATATTTAGGACAAACCAGAAGGTCCAAGTATGTTGTGAATGGTCTAAGTTGCAATAAGGTTAGTAAAAAGGGAACTTATAAAAGTATTATGTGATTAATTGGTTTTAATTACAGAAAATTATAATAGTTTTTTAAAATTGAACTTTGGTATTTAAAAATATGCTAATACAAAACTAAATAATTGGTTAAAACAAGATTTTATTAAAATATTGACTTATACTTAATGCAAGAGGTTTTTAATTTTTAAATTCTATAATCTGTCTCTTTGAAATTCTTCAGATTAATATGTCAAAAGTTCAGGTCTTTCTCTTTTGAAAAGGCCTTCACCTTTTGTTGGCTCTTGTAACTTTTAATTATCTAAAGTAAGAGAGGAATTGTTTTAAAAAACATGGCAATTAAATATCTTTTGGACGTGCCATTTGTATTCTGCATGCCTGTGATAGCTCTATTCTTATATATGTCATGTGGAAGTGATAGTTCGCTAATGTTAAATCAAGTTTAGCCTAAAGCTGTCTTCTTACATATTTTAAGTTTGGCCTAAGGGTTTTAATGCATCATGAACTGCTGCAAGTGGAGGTGTAAACAGACTGTACCCTAACTTGTGTCAATCACAGAGTTTCTGCCAATCAAATGTAGCCAACTGTTCAAACCATGTTCAAATAAGGCAAACACTGAGGTATAACCAATCCAGCTGTTTCTGCTCCTCACTTCCATTTTCTGTTGCTCACTTCCATTTTCTGTACATCACTTTCCTTTTTCTGTCAATAAATCTTTTTCACCATATGGCTGTGCTGGAGTCTGGGCCTACTCTGGGTCAGGAGACTGCCTAATTCACAAATTGTTTATTGTTCAATTAAACGTCTTTAAATTTAATTTGGTTGAAGTTTTTCTTTCATCAGATGGTGTCAGAAGTGGGATTGGAACTAGAGCCTCTAATGAGACCCCCAGGAGTGCTGAGTGACCAAGCAAGGTACCTGCTGGATCCATTGTGTTTGTTTCTCTCTTAGAGTAGTTGAGGATCATGGTAAGGTCTCTCTCAGATGCTGAAGCTCCACGGATTTGTTTTGAACTGAGTTTCTTTGAGCGAGTTTCTGATTCAATCTGGATTTGGAAGTTGTGACAGAAACTGGACTTGGTACAGGATCAGATTGGATCTGGAATTAATCACCTTGGATCCAGTTAGAGGCCTCTTACATCTGACTGGGTCAGAAAGAAACTGGTAGTAAATGGCAATGTTGCAGGGGATGTAAAATTTGGCTTTTGGAAATTCTTGTGGACTTTTGTGTACTACCCCTTTGTTTCATTTTCATGTGCGATTATGTAGAAAAAAAATTATTGTCTAAGTTGATCGAGGAAACCTGAGAGCAAGGCCAATATTTGAGGTAAAAATGAGATCCTTAATTTCTTTTTCTCGGTTTTTTGTTGTTGTTGTTTTGTTTTGATTTGTTTTGTTTTTTGAGACAGAGTCTCACTTCATTACCCAGGCTGGAGTGCAGTGGCATGATCTTGGCTCACTGCAACCTTCACCTCTTGGGTTCAACAGATTCTCGTGCCTCAGCCTCCCAAGTAGATGGGATTACAGGAGTGTGAAACAACACCAGGCTAATTTTTGTATTTTTAGAGGAGACGTGGATTTTGCCATGCTGGCCAGGCTGGTCTTGAACTCCTGGCTTCAAGTTATTTACCTACCTCAGCCTCCCAAAGTGCTGGGATTACAGGGATGAGCCACCACACCTGCCAAGATCCTTAATTTCTGAAGAATTGAGTTCCTTCCAGCTTAAACATGTGTAAGTATTATACCCTGGAAGCAGCGAAGTTTTACAGAAATGGCAAAATATTACTAAAGATAACTTACAGTGGAATGTTCCAAATAAACAACACTGTACTGAAATGAATTTGAAAATAAGGGCTCCCAAATTAGTCTCATCTAGGGATGCCTATTGATGTACAAAAGCTTCTTTAAAAAATCAGTATTTTTATTAAAAACTTTATGAGGCTGGGTGCAGTGATGCAGGCCTGTAATCCCAGCACTTTGGAGGCCTAGGTGGATGGATCACCTGAGGTCAGGAGTTTGAGACCAGCCTGGCCAATAGGGCGAAACCCCATCTCTACTAAAAATACAAAAGTTAGCCAAGCGTGATGGCAGGCACCTGTAGTCCCAGCTACTTGGGAGGCTGAGGCAGGAGAATCACTTGAACCCAGGGGGTGGAGGTTGCAGTAAGCCAAGTTCATGCCACTGCACTCCAACCTGGGTGACAGAGTGAGACTCCATCTCAAAAAATAAAAATAAAAATAAATGAAGACTTTATGAAAGGTAAATAAAAAGCTTAAGCAATTAATTGATTTAAAAATTTAAATATGCTAAACTTTTGGTTTAGTTACTATCCCTATCCAAAGGAAATAGATTGCAGCACCAATTGGCTGACTTTGGGTAAGTAGTGAGGTACATTTTACCTTGGTAAAGGACAGGATTGGGTTTGAGGCCCAACTTAGGAAGATTAGAGTCCCTCCTAAGATTTAGGGGGTTAGAGGTCCCTCTCAGTAAAGTCCCTCTTGGTTAAAAATGGATTTGGCACTACAGAATGTTAACCACTATTCTCTTTGAATTTAAACTGCCTTGTACTCTTTGCTGATGGCTGTGGGTGACAGGATTAGGTGTGTACAGGAACATGGGACTGCTTTAAGAGATAGCTTCACGACTGATAAGTGGCTGCCTGAACATTTGATTCAGTGTCACTGCAAGGGGTTGGCCTTTCTCTGGCCTCCCTGAGCTCCTAGTCTTCCTCACCTCAGCACAGGCAACACTTTTCTCTCTCTTTCTCCTTCCCTTTCCTCTCTTTTCTGTTACTCAGAGCGACCATCTTGCCCAGAGACCACATGTTGAAACTTCTATAATCAACTTTGAACAGATCAAAGATGACAGGGCCCAACCAGGGACAAGTTTGAGCCCTGACAGTTCAATATCTGGTGCTAAGCAGAGTGGCTAATGTCTGTTTTGTCACATGAATTTTGCTCTGACCAGAATAGAAAATGTTTATTTGGTAACCCCATGCAAGTTCTGGGCAGCATCTTGCAAAATTGAGAGGTGTTGCCTATGGTTTCATGAAATGGAAAAAAGTAAGTTTCCTTTGTAATGTGGATTGGCCCCCAGGGCTATCGTGCAGCAAGCAGGGTGGCTAGGGCTGCTCAGGGAAAGGAAACCCAGAAGCCTGACATGCTGGCAAAAGGGTAAGAATTTCTTACCAGTCAGACTTCTGGCCTCTCTCTCTCTACTCAAACTGGTTGTAGGAATGGCAAAAATCACCATATCCTCTACAAAGTTGTAATTAATGAAAAAAAGGATTCATGAGGCTAGTCTTAAGCTGTGGCAAATCTGGTGTACTTTGTGCTTTGAATTTGTCTTTCTGCATTGTTTTGTCATAAGAAATGGTATCATGTGATAGAATGCAGGCCTAGTACCCCCATAAACTTGCTGTTCAAGTTAGCCTGGTCAGTAACAAACTTTGCTGCTGGTCTCCAAAACAAACAAAAAAACTGGATGAGGTTTCCCCCTCATCTTTTTTGTCTTTAGGAGCCTGACCTTGTAACCACATGGCCATACTTTCTCTTGGTCTTTGCCATTCAGGGAACAGGAATTTTGGGGCTGGTGTCATAGTTAGCTCTAAAAATTATCTTGAAAAGTTAAAAACCATTGCAAGCTCAAAATTGACCGCTCTAGGCTCCTTGTGGGAAGAACAATGAAACCACCCAATGCTGTAGCTTAGCATCTAAGGCTTTGTCTTTTTACAGTGGCAGTCAGGGTTCAATTCCTGGCTTAGGGAATGAGTCCTTTTTGGTTTGATATCTGGTGTGAGTTTTGCCATTTATTGATTCTCTTCTTTTCCATGAACAACTTCTGACTTCCCATTCTGAATTTTCCTTTCTCTGAAAGGAAAAGGTTACCTTTGTTCAAAAGCCAGAAATATTTGCTGTTTGTTCTGGCTAGAGTTTCATAATAAGATATTTGGTTAAAAGTCAGCTTAGTTAAAAGCAGATAGTCAAGCTATAGGTATATTTAAAATGCCTTTATGGTTCTTCCTCTTCCTGATTCTTATTTTTCTGGAAAAAAATGTTTTGTTTTTTATTTTCAGTCAACCGAATTGTATTTCTCCATTTTGTCTTCTAACCACTCTTGATGCACACATGAGGAGACCTAACATAACTTCTAACAGCCTAGGACCCCTGTGGAAAAACAGAGGAGGTGCCACAGACCCTGTTATGGGAAAAACTTGATTTCCTCATGAAACCCCAGGAATTGAAAGCACATAGATTCCTCTCAAAATCTAAGGCTAAATATACTTTTGGGGATGGCAAATGGCAGTTATGGGGAAATACTCAGCTCTTTGCATGTTTCGATCAGAGAAGCATGCTCTTGGCCATGTAGAAAGTATGGAAATGTCCCCACCTCCTACTGAGAGATAAGACTCCCATGGAGCTGGGCTGATCACAAAATGGGCTGATCGGCTTTGGGTTGCTTTGCAATGAAATGCAAAGTAAAACCATTGCTCTGGCTAGGCGTGGTGGCTCACCTCTGTAATCCCAGCACTCTAGGAGACCGAGACAGGTGGATCACTTCAGACCAGGAGTTCAAGATCAACATGGTGAACATAGTGAAACCCTGTCTCTACTAAAAATACAAAAAATTAGCCAGGCGTGGTGGCGCACACCTGTAGTCTCAGCTGCTTGGGAGGCTGAGGCAGAAAAATCACTTGAACTTGGGAGGTGGAGGTTGCAGTGAGCAGAGATTGTGCCACTGCATGTCAGCCTAGGCGACAGAGTGAGACTCTGTCTCAGAATAACAACAACAACAACAAAAAACTCATTTATCTGTCTTGTTCTATAGCATTTCTCTTTTGGGGATCTAGGATCCAGTATTGTTAGGAGTAGCGAATATCCACGTTACTGGCAGCAAATCCAAACGAGTATGCAGAACCTAAATTCTTGCCTCTTCAAAAGAAAGAATTTGACTGAGGGACACAAGACAGAAAAAGAGACTGAGGCAAGTTTCAGAGCAGGAGTGGAAGTTCATGAAAAAGTTTTAGAGGAGGAAAGAAAGAAAAGTACACTTGGAAGAGACCAAAGTGGGCACTTTGGAGGTCAAGTGTTCCCTTTAACCTTGATCCTAGGACTTTATATACTGGTGAAGCAGCTACATTGTCTGGGGTACATACCCTGACAATGTACCCTGGGGTTTGTTATCACACACTAGGGAAATTTAGGACTGTGTAAACAAGGTATGAGGCCAGTTCTCCCCATGGGGCTTTTATCAGCTCTGCAGGTAGAGGTTGACTCCTTAAAGGGAAGCATACCCTTCCAGTCAAAGCCTTGATAAAATAACCAATTTTTCCAATTGTGTCCTGTCAAAAAATAAAAATGGATTCTTATTGCACCGATGCAAACAACTATATCACCATAAGTTGTTGGGCAATATAACTGCCAAACACACAGATAGTTTCCAAATTCTAGAGGAACCAGGCAGAGAGAAACAAACATGATCCAAATTTTGTTCACAGGAGTATAACTTACTCAATTATTAAAGACCATAAATAGTTCAAAATCAGTTTCCTTGATGCTGAAAAACAAAACAAGAATCAGAAATATTCTAAGCAAAAGTCAAAAAGGTTGCTTTAACTTTCTGAGTGCAGTCCATTTAGTTAATTCATTTTGCTTAATATTCGTGAACATGTCAGTTCTTTACGAGTCCTTTACATTTTTTCTCGATTCCAATGTTACAATTTTCAAAGCTATTAGAAAACTGCATTTGAGAACACTGTTAAAGTCTTATAGCTTGGGCTGGACGTGGTGGCTTACACCTGTAATCCCAGCATTTTGGGAGGATGAGGCAGGTGGATCACCTGAGATCGGGAGTTCAAGACTAGCCTGACCAATATGGAGAAACCCTGTCTCTACTAAAAGTACAAAATTAGTTGGGCGTGGTGGCGCATGCCAGTAATCCCAGCTACCTGGGAGGCTGAGGCAGGAGAATCGCTTGAACTCGGGAGGCGGAGGCTGCAGTGAGCTGAGATCGTGCCATTGCACTCCAGCCTGGGCAACAAGAGTGAAACTCTGTCTCAAAAGAAAATAAAAAAACATAATAATAAAGTCTTATAGCTTGATTATAACCCATCTTTTGAGAAGGAAAAAAGCAAGGCAACAATTGTCTCTGAATGACAAAATTTCCAGGATAGTTGCAGTTAAATACATGACTGACAAAGAAGTTTAGTTATCTCTGTGGTTTATAAAAACTTTACCCTTAATTATGATTGATAGCATACACTTAGACATTAGAATTTTAGAAATTCCATACAATTTTGGAACATATATTATTATTATTCACTAAAATATAACCTAAAGAAGATTAGACATCATTTTGGCAATCTCATGTGACTAAACATATCACATAATCCTGTTTACCACTTCTCTGGATGTTTCAGGGACCCTCTGAACCATCCAGAAAGTCAGACATCAAGAAAGACAATTTTGAAACTTGAAATTTGATTTTGGGATGCCTGTTAAACGTTAAAGGTTTAAAACACTTGACGTTATAAAATAGAATTCCAGATTTCCATAAATTATTTTACCAAAATGATGACTCAAAAGGCAAAAACCGTTCATTAGCCTTTACTATTGCACAAAAATCCTGTTCAAGGCCAAATTTTACCCTTGCATTACTTTACTAATGTTAATCCAAATTTATTTAAATGAAACCTTATAAAGGATTCCATCTAATCTTAACCAATTTGACCATAAGGTGAAATCTTTACAAATCCTTTATAACCCCTTTTGCTAAAGGGCAGATTAGTGTCTTAAGACAAACTTGCTGTGCTTTTATTTAAATGCTCAATCTATAAAAAGACTATATAATACCTTTTTGAATTTAGTTAATGTTTGCACATTTTTTGCAAGATTAATATTTACAATCTTTTCACAACTTACTTAAACCTTTAGCTGTATCATATAAAATTTAAGATAATCCCTCATCCCTGGGAAAATTTACATTTCCATGCTTTCTTATAATCTTTTACTAAAAGACACATTTTACTGTTTGTATATGCCTTGCATATAAAACTGTTTAGTGACCTTAAATACATGTTGCACTGTTAACTCTTAGCAACTTTTACTTTTGGTGAAAACTTAGTTAGTAAGCAATTTCAATCATGCACCAGGTGTGAAGCCTAGGATCCAGACAGAAGTGCAGATAAGGTCGGACTCTTCCCAGAGTCTAACTCCATGTGTTCCAGGCCTTGCCTATCTGCAAAGCAGGCAGTATACAACCTTGGAACATTTAGCAAACCTAGCATTTGACCTTATATGATTTAGACCACCTATTTGCTTTTTGATGACACCTGCATTTTATCAATAATCCCTAAGACTATTTTTATTCCTTTTTTTTTTTTTTTTTTTGAGACAGAGTCTTGCTCTGTCACCCAGACTGGAGTGCAGTGGCACCATCTCAGCTCACTACAACTTCTACCTCATTGGTTCAAGTGATTCTCCTGCCTCAGCCTCCCGAGTAGCTGAGGTTACAGGTGCCCACCACCATGCCCAACTAATTTTTGTATTTTTATTAGAGATGGGGTTTTGCCATATTGGCCAGGCTGGTCTTGAACTCCTGACCTCAGGTGATCCATCCACCTCAGCCTCCCAAAGTGCAGGGATTACAGGCTTGAGCCACTGCACCCAGCCTATTTTTATTTCTTAAAGATTAAAGTCATGTGAACTAAAAATATATTTGATTTAAGTGTTTATTTTCTTTTAAAGCCAGCTCTTTTTTACAGATATTACACACAACATATATACGCCCAGACAGAAAATATAGCACTTGCAAGATTTTTCATTTGCCAGTTTCTTAATTAGATTACTGGCTTCAGGGTGGAGCCCTTGGAGGAACAGGGCAAGGCGACATGCATTTTTAGGGTCTAATAAGCAGGCACAACTGATAGCAAAGACAGATCTCTAAAATTAAGGGATCCATTTTACACTGGATTTTGGATCCCCAAAAGGAGGGAAATACTATGAGAGAAGACAATGCAGTGCTTCTACTGTGTATTTCATTGCAAGGCAACACAAAGCCAATTGGCTTATTTTGTAATCAGCCCATCTCCCATGGGAGTCTCATCTCTTAGTTGTGGGTGGGGGATGTTTCCATATCTTTCAGGTGGCCAAGAGCATGCTTCTCTGATTTATAACTATTATTAGCCATCCCTTAAACTGTATTTCCTACCTGGTTATTACACACCAAAACTCTCTCCTAATGTGAAGTAATTTGATACCCCCAAAACTCAAAATTGTCAGATAACACAATGCAAAACACAACAGAGCCTTTGATTTTAAGAGAGAACTATGTGCTTTTAATTCCTGGGGTTTCATGAGGAAAACAGAGGTTTTTTTCCCAAAATGGGGTCTGTGGTGCCTCCTCTGTTTTTCCCTAGGAGTCCCATGCTACCAGAAGTTATTTTAGGGCCTCTCATGCATGCATTAAGAGTGGCAAGACAAAAAAAAAAAAAAAAAAAAACAGAGAAAAATAATTCGGTTGACTGAAAAGAAAAAAAACAAAACATTTTCCAAAAAAACAAGATCCAAGAAGAGAAAAACATAAAGGCCTTTTAAATCTACCTATAAATTGAATATCCACTTTTAATTAACCTGAGCACTCTTTAAGAAAATCATTTTAAATCCCTTGTTACTCGACTTTAACCATGCCAAGCAGTTAAGATGTTCAATTTTTGAACATCACAAAATGTAACCTCACAGGTGAAACCAATGAGCCTTAATTAGGTTATGACTTAACCACGAGTATAAAAGGTATTTTCAAAAGGGTGATAAGGAGCTTTTGAAATTGTCATTGCAAAATTGTGACTGAGAATGTGAAAGAGATCTGATCCAAACAGCTCCATTTTGCTTCCAGCCCCCAAGTTGTCCTTGTCCATCCCAGGCATAGGCCAAACCAACTTTGGGAGGAGCCTGGTTTACAGTTTATAGTCTGAACCAAAGATGATAACAGCCCTTTCTTAAGATATACTTCCCTCTTGCCTGGGGACCAGACCAAGAACCTAGCCAGAAGATTAGAAACCATGACCTAGGAGTCACGCAGCTGGAGGCTGCACGATTTTGACCCTCCCCAAACTGCTCTCAAGATTAGTGCTTAAGATATTTTGTAAACCCTGCCCTTGATGGATCAGCGGGACCACTCAGACTGACAAACTGGCTTATCTGATTTTGCGGCCCTCACCCAGGAATTGACTTAGTACAAGAATACAGCCACCATTGTAAAATGGCAGAGACTAAAACAAAATATTGCCATGTGGTTACAGGTCATGTTCCCAAAGACATGAAACAAGACGGAGGCTTGTAGCCTAGTTTGTTACTGACCATTTTGTTGTGCTGGCTTGAACAGCAGGCTTATGGGGTCCTGGGCCTGCATCCTAACCTAAGGTACCCTTTTTCTTTTGACAGAACCATACAGAAAGACTCACAAAGTACACCAGATTGACTACAGCTTAAGACCAACCTCACAAATCCTTTTTCATTAATTAAAACTTTACAGAGAATATAAACAATGATTCTTATTATGCTTTTTGCCAGTTTGCATAGAGAGAGAAGCCAAAAGCTTGACTGGTTAAAAAAAAAAAAAAAAACTTTTACCCTTTTGCCAGCATGTCAGGCTTCTGGGTTCCCTTCCTCCTAGCTCAACCCTAAGCCGAGCATTTTAAGGTTTGGGGAAGTCAACTTTTCCAAGGTTGGAAGAACATTGTAAAAGAACTATTTTAAACTGTGAAAGAAGGAAAGATACCATAGAAAAGTCTAGGGGATCCAATTAGGGTTCTCAAGAGGTACTGCCTCTCTTCCTATTAGGGATGGTGTTTCCCCTATTTCTTCACCTTTTCTATTGTCCCTTTTCCTTTTAGACCTACTATAGGAGACATATTGCTCATCCCCCAGATTTCTCTGCTGCCTACATAGCTGCCTGCTTCTCAGCTGTGGTTAGGGTTTGGCTTAGGAGCAGCATAACATCCCTCTATGAGAGGACAAATACCTACTTTGGAAGTCTTCTATATAACTATCAGAGTCATCAGCAAATAAAGTCTCCCTTTATTTGCTTAAGATCCTGTAATGAGAAGGGAACTTTATCAGGCCTCTGAGCCCAGGCCAGGCCATCGCATCCCCTGTGACTTGCACGTATACATCCAGATGGCCTAAAGTGACTGAAGATCCACAAAAGAAGTAAAAACAGCCTTAACTGATGACATTCCACCATTGTGATTTGTTCCTGCTCCACCCTAACTGATCAATGTACTTTGTAATCTCCCCCACCCTTAAGAAGGTACTTTGTAGTCTCCCACACCCTTAAGAAGGTTCTTTGTAATTCTCCCCACCCTTGAGAATGTACTTTGTGAGATCCACCCCTGCCCACCAGAGAACAACCCCCTTTGACTGTAATTTTCCATTACCTTCCCAAATCCTATAAAACGGCCCCACCCCTATCTCCCTTCGCTGACTCTCTTTTCGGACTCAGCCCGCCTGCACCCAGGTGAAATAAACAGCCATGTTGCTCACACAAACCCTGTTTGGTGGTCTCTTCACACGGACGCGCATGAAAAACTTGAACCCTAGTAGCATCACCTCCATTGGGCATATCCTGTAGAGGGAAGACTGAAGCTGGGGGAGTGGGAAATTTTGGAGATGGTAGAGATGGAAGAGCTGGTGGTGTGGTTGGCGGTGGCTCCAAATACGGGGGTCTGGAAGGGCTGAGACACCCAATAGCTTCCTCAGATGGTTCCCCCAGAAGTTGCTTTTTTACTTTTGGGGAATTATTCTCTTTGGGCCTGCCTGATAAGATTGCTAAAAGAGCTGTGTTGATTTTAGAATGCCTGCAAAAGGTCTAGTAAAAAGGCCATGTCCTTGTGCAAAAGAAAATGAGCCACTTTTTCTTTAAAGTCTCAGGGTGAAAGGGGTCCCAGTGCTTCAGAATGCACTCCAGGGGAGGGCAGGTTGAAGATGGTATCCATCTAGAAAAAGAAGTGAGAAAAGGGCATCCCTTTAGTCTTTCTTTTGGTGTGACCCAGGGTGGAGAGGAAGACAGTGGGGATGTCCCCTCCTGCTGTTTTCCATCCATGATTTCTGGGTCCTGGCACATGCCACCCATGGTTGCAGGTATGACCCCCCAGCCATGGAACACGAGGAACTAAGCAACTAGGGCTAGTCACGCTCACCCAAGTGGCTCTAGTCCTCTCCCTGTGATTTCCCTTTGACTACCTAGACGTATGTGACTGGCCTGGCTCCCCAAAAAATGGATCTCAAGAAAAACTACGTAATAGTTGGACAAAGCCCCTTTAATGGAAGGGGCGTGTGAGATTGAATTCTACATCCTGCTATTATGGCCCATGCTAAAGCATTTACCCTTAAAGAATGGTTCTGGTTAACTTCCAAACTTAAAATCCCCTCACTAATTAAGTACCATTCTAATTGGAGGCAGAATAGGTGCTGTAAAAGAACATAGGGACTAAATGGTCATTTTCCTGCTGAAGGGACAGTATTGAGACTAAAATTTGGCTTCAGAGTATATTTTACTCCTAGTTGTTGGAGGCAGAATTTTCCTGTTTACAGAAGCAGCATAAAGCCTGGTTTCTGGTAGAGGGGTGCACAAAGGGGAGAGAACTGGGAAGCTAGGGTGTTTCCGTGAAGGACCAACAATATGCCTCATGGAGAGGATCCCTATTCCACTAGGTAGCACTGTTGACCTTGAAACACCATGCGCTCTCTAGACTAGGGGCAGAGTGAGCTTGACATGCCATGTGCTCTCCAGACCAAGGGCAGAGAGTGACCTGGAAGTGTTATGTGCTCCCCAGACAAAGGGCAGAGAGAGACTTGGGAATACCATGTGCTCTCTAGACCGAGGGCAGAGAGAGTGATGCTCACTGTTGTGGGGGAACCTCTGTTCCTAGAAAATTACAGAGACACCTTCCCTTGAGCTGTATCCCCAGTTACTATGACATTCCCTGATCCTGCCAAACAAGATTACTTCCCTGAACTGTAAAACTTCCCACACATTGCATACACAGAGAGGATAAGCGATATGACCATTGTGGACAGGAAAGGAGGAAATTATGATAGGAAAGTTGGAGATCCTGTTGCTGACACCCCATTGGGGTGGTCAGAGGCTGGGGTCAGTCCAGAAGCCTTTAGATAACACTGAGGGGTAGCTCCAGCCAGAAGTCCTCAGTTGCTCCAGGACTTCTTCCAGCCCCACGTGATGGCTAAGTCCTCCACGAAAGGAAACTGGTTTAAACATGGCCAATATAGGCCAGGCACAGTGGCTCATGCCTGTAATCCCAGCACTTTGGGAGGCTGAGGCAGGTGGACCACCTGAGGTCAGGGGTTTGAGACCAGCCTGGCCAACATGGTGAAACCCCATCTCCAATAAAAATACAAAAATTAGCTGGGCATGGTGGCACATGCCTGTAATCCTAGCTACTTGGAAGACTAAGGCAGGAAGAATCACTTGAACCTGGGAGACGGAGGTTGCAGTGAACCGAGATTGCACCACTGCACTCCAGCCTAGGTGACAGAGCAAGACTCTGTCTCAAAAAAAAAAAGGTGGGGGGGGGGGCAATATGCCCAGCATCCTATGGATACTGGGGGATTCTCCATGTTCTCCACAGCAAGACTGTCCCCCAAGTCTTCTAAGGCTGGCAGCCACACTAATCATTTTTAAATGGCTAAAGGGGGCCCAGTATTTGGTTTGATTTAGTTCTAAAATGGAGGCTGAGAGCCTCAAAATGGAAGGACAGAGTTGGAGTCCACTCCTCTACTCACTCTTCTGATGAATGCTATACCTTGGTATCCCAGGCAAGGTCCCCATTATGAAGCAGCTACATTGTCTGGGTTATATAACCTGGGGTTCATTGTTACCTGCCAGGGAAATTTAGGACATGGACACACACAAGGAATTTAGGAACAGAGGTAGAAGAGAAAGAGAAACAGCTTCCTCTATAGAAGAAGGGGCCTTGAGTGGAAAAGACTAGCTAGCAGTCAATGTGTCGAGTTCTATAGTCCAGTTTGAGGAGGCAATTCTGATTTACCCAGGGCTCATAGATTGGTTTGATCAGGTATGACGTTTACACAGTGCATGGGGAAGGCTGTCGTCCCACCCTAATGTTTTTATGCAAATGGGCTTTCTAGTTGATTACTGCCATCTTGTCAGCTCCTTTACAGTACATGTGGCTGGAAGAGAAGGGATGAGGAAGCCGCCACCTTGAACATGTCTAGTCCTTAGTTCCTGCCTGCATTCACCCATGCAAGCTTCCATCTTGCAGGCTGCTCTTTGTTAGAAAATGATTTGGGGCTGCTTTTCATTAAAAAGAAAAGCCTTACTGAGGACTCCCATACCCATCCTATCTGCCTAAGTGATTTCTTCTTAACTACTATATCACTGGCACACTTCTAGCCTTACACCACATTCCCTTCATTCTCTTTCCTTAGGGTGAGCTGTCCACATGCACAGTGCTCTCCTTAAACTTAGGAGGTAAGCTTGCGCGGTGTGTTTAAGAAGTTGTATACCTGGCTGGGTGCGGTGGCTCACGCCTGTAATCTTAACACTTTGGGAGGCCGAGGTGGTCAGATCATGAGGTCAAGAGATCGAGACCATCCTGGCCAACATGGTGAAACCCTGTCTCTACTAAAAATAAAAAAATTAGCCGGGGGTGGTGGCATGTGCCTGTAGTCCCAGCTAAGGCAGAAGAATCACTTGAACCCGGGAGGCAGAGGTTGCAGTGAGCCGAGATCCTGCCACTGCACTCCAGCCTGGGCCACAGAGCAAGGCTCCGTCTCAAAAAAAATAAAAATAAAAGAAGTTGTACACCTGCCTTCCTGAAGATTTCCTCCCTTTTCTGGTGAAATGCCCCTAGAAGGTCATACTCCACCATTTTATCTGATAATGCAGATGCCCAAGCGCACTCCCCCAATTCCTGTTATTTTATTGGAAGCTGCTGATTACCATTATCTAGCATTTTTATCTATTGGGAAATTGTCTCTCCCTGGCCTCTGTGACCAATTCTAATTTTTAGAGAGGCAGTGTGGCAACTGCCAAACCATCACCTGATGGTCGCCTGACATTCCTGGTTGGGTGGAGGTGAGCCCTCTCCTGCCCTGCTCATGCCTGGCTAGCTACCTAATGTAACAGTATGAAAATGGGACCCTGAATTTTTTTGGGATCTGTTTTGCTTTCCAGATCCTGTTTATTAGGCCCAAGAAACTACATGTTTTCCTAGCCCTGTTCCTCAGAGAACTGCATCCTGAAGCCAGTAATCTAATTAAGAAACTTAAAAACTGGCAAATGAAAACCCTTACAACTACTGGATCTTCTTCTGTCTGTGTAGTTACGTGTGTTATGTGTGTAATGTTTATGTTTGAAGGAGCTCTTGTTAATTTGCTTAGAAATAACAAATGCTTAAATCAATTTTTTTTGTCAGAGAATTAGAAAACTAATGCCTTTTAGTTCATGTGACTTTAGTAAGCTTTGGGAAATAAAAAATTTTAAAGATTATTGGTCAAATAAAGATATTTGGTCTAAATTAGGCAGGTTAGATATTAGATTTGCTAAATTCTTTAAGGTAATAAACTGCTTCTTTAACTTTTGAAAATTGTTCAACTTACCTGCTTTGAAGCCATTAGATTCTAGGTGAGGCCTGGGGACATATGGAGTTAGCCATTCCCCCTGATTATGCTGGAAAGAGTCAGACGTTATGTGGACTTCTGTCTGGTGTCCTGGGCTCCACACCTAGTACATAATTACAATCGCTTACTTACCAGGTTTTTCACCAAAAAAAAAAAAAAAAAAAAAGAAAAATTGCTAAGAGTTAGCACTGTAACATGTAATTGAGACTTATGAAAAAAACAGTTTTACTTGGAAGGTGTGTGAGGAAAACTGAAATATGCTTTTAGTAAAAGATTACAAGAAGGCATGGGAATGTAAATTTTTGCCTAGTTTAGAGGGTTAAAGGATTGTTTTAAATTATGTAGGATAAAGCTAAAGGTTTGAGCAAGTTGTGGAAGGTTTGTGAAAAATTAATCTTGTAAAAGAAATTGTGTGTGTGAACATATAGGCTAAATTTAAACTGAACACTGGAATGAAAGCACAATAGGGTTTTCTGAGAGCATTGATCTGCTCTTTAACAATAATTCGTAAAGGGTTATAAAAGGTTTATGAGAATCTTACCTTATGGTCAGATTGATTAAGACTGAATAGCTGTCCATTCTTTGCTAACGTTTGGCCGGGCGCGGTGGCTCATACCTGTAATCCCAGCACTTTGGGAGGCCAAGGCAGGCGGATCACAAGGTCAGGAGATCGAGACCATCCTGGCTAACATAGTGAAACCCCATCTCTACTAAAAATACAAAAAGAAAAAATTAGCCAGGCGTGGTGGTAGGTGCCTGTAGTCCTAGCTATTCAGGAGGCTGAGGCAGGAGAATGGCGTGAACCTGGGAGACGGAGGTTGCAGTGAGCCGACATCATGCCACTGCACTCCAGCCTGGGCGACAGAGCGAGACTCTGTCTCAAAAAAAAAAAAAAGATTGAATAGATTTTTCTATAATGTTTTATTAAAAAATTGAGTTGACATTAATAGTACACTAATGCAAGGATGAAATTTGGCTTTCTCTCTTGAACAAGATTTTCATGTAATATTAAAGGATAACGAAAGATTTTTGTTTGCCTTTTGAATAAACTACAGGAAAAACAAGGGAAAGAGAAGAGACAGATTTTTTGGAAAGCTAAGTCTTCCCTCTACCAATTAGTAAAGGTTTTCACTTTTTTAAAATGTTTGAGTCATCATTTTGACTAAATGAATGACTTACTGTGCCCTGGAATCCTATTTTATAATATCAAGTGTTTTAAACCTTTAACATGTTTGACAGGCCTCCTGAAATCAAAGTTCATCTTCAAAATTGTCTTTCCTGACCTCTAATTCTGGAATACTACAGAGGGCCCCTGAAGCATCCAAAAGAGAGGTAAACAGGATTTTTTGACATGCTAAATTATACGGGAAGCATTTTTTTGTTTTGTTTTGAGATGGAGTTTCGCTCTTGTTGCCCAGGCTGGAATGCAGTGGCATGATCTTGGCTCACCACAACCTCCAGCTCCCGGGTTCAAGCGATTCTCTTGCCTCAGTCTCCCAGGTAGCTGGGATTACAGGCATTCACCACCACCCCCCGCCAATTTTGTATTTTTAATACAGACGGGGTTTCTCCATGTTGGTCAGGCTGTCTCAAACCCCTGACCTCAGGTGATCCATCCACCTCGGCCTCCCAAAGTGCTGGGATTACAGGTGTGAGTCACCATGCCTGGCTGGGAAGCATCGTTAAAAAGAATAATAATGGGCTGGGCACAGTGGCTCATGCCTGTATTCCCAGCACTTTGGAAGGCCGAGGCAGGTGGATCACGAGGTCAAGAGTTCAAGACCAGCCTGACCAACATGGTGAAAACCCATCTCTACTAAAAATACAAAAATTGGCTAGGCGTCGTGGTGTGTGCCTGTAATCCCAGCTACTCAGGAGGCTGAGGCAGGATAATCACATGAATCTGGGAGGCGGAGGTTGCAGTGAGCTGAGATCGTGCCATTGCACCCCAGCCTGGGCAACAGAGCGAGACTCCATCTAAAAAAGAAAGCTTAGCCTCCTTCAGGTTATATTTTAGTGAATGTTATTAATATTTGTTCCAAAATTGTATGGGATTTCTAAAATTCTAATATGTCTGAGTATATGTTATCAATCATAATTATAGTTATTATGTTAAGCTATTCTAGACTACAGAAATAACCAAATTTCCTTGTTGATTTGTCTTTTACTATGACTATTTAAAGTAATTTCCAGTCCGGGCACAGTGGCTAATGCCTATAATCTCAGCATTTTGAGAGACCAAGGCGGGCAGATCACCTGAGGCCAGGAGTTTGAGACCAGCCTGGCCAACATGGTGAAACTCTGTCTCTACCAAAATACAAAAGTTAGCTGGGTATGGTGGCAGGTGCCTGTAATCCCAGCTACTCAGGAGACTGAGGTAGGAGAATTGCTTGAACCCAGGAAGTGGAGGTTGCAGTGAGCCAAGATGATACCACTGCACTCCAGCCTGGAGAATACAGTAAGACTGTGTCTCAAAAATAAATAAATAAAAATAAAGTCATTTCCAAAGTTAATTACTTAATTCAGATGCAGCTTCTGAAAACTTCACAAGTACAGAAAAGCCTATAATATGATGTCTTTTAGGAAGTTCAAGAAAGGATGGAAAAGACCCTGAAAAGCACTTTTGAATACAGGTTTCTGACAACTTCATAATCATATCATTCAGACTGGGTGAGAATTCCTGGAACTGTAATGAAAAGACTGACTGGTTTATAAAACTGCTAACCAAAGTAGAACAAAAATTAATTGAATACCAAGAAAATGCTTTGCCAGATTTTCATGCTACATCAGCTAATACTAAAATTGTGTAGATATACAATTAACTCCATGGTCTAAGTCAAATTACTTATGATAACCCATCAGTTATTAGTGCTATGCTCCTAAATTGGAGAAACAACTGGTATTCAAGAAGACATATGTTCAATGTTAACCATGGACTCATGGAAAACCAGGATGGCTGTCTTGTCTTTCCTGAGTCCTTAAAGCTCTTGTTATTAAAAGTTCTGCATTCCATGACTCATCACGGAAAAGATAAAATGATCCAAATTAAATATATATTGGTGTGGTGACTTCTAAATTGCTAAAATAGTTTATGACTAATGTTTGATTTGTCAAACCCATATTCCTGGAAAGACGATCAAAGCTATAGGTACATTTTGCTACTTGATGGGCCATTTAAACATTTATAGAGGAATTTCATCCAATTGTCTTTTTTTCACCTTGAGACAGTCTTACTCTGTCATCCAGGCTGGACTGCAGTGGCATGATCTCAGCTCAGTGCAACCTCTGCCTCCTGGGTTCAAGCAATTCTCCTGCCTGAACCTCCTAAGTAGCTGGGATTACAGGTGCCTGCCATCATGCCTGGCTAATTTTTGTATTTTTGGTAGAGATGGGGTTTCACCATCTTCACCATTACCATGTTGGCCAGGCTGGTCTCAAACTCCTGACATCAAGTGATCCACCCACCTTGGCCTCCCAAAGTGCTGGGATTACAGGTGTGAGCCATCACACCTGGCCAATTGTCATTTTCAGTTCATGTTTTCTAGTTGCATAAAAGCTTTCCTATGCAAGAGAGCTAATGTTATGATAGTAGATTATTATGCCATAGTGTATTTTGACAAGGTAAAGAAAGCTTTTTATGGTTCACTGACTGAGTACAATCAACCCCTTCATAATCTAGAATCTGAAGATTGGATCTTCTGAGAACATCAGAGAAACACTGCCCTTGCCATCTACACTGTAGCAAAACTTTGGGACCTTGAACTTTGGGTTCACAATCTCACAACCAAGAAGGGGCCCTCTACACTCTTGGAACTGTACACCCATTGGAACCCTTAAGGAAAAGCTAACCAGGGAAGTTTCTCCTAAGAAGATAGCATCCTCGATGTGGACAGCTTTTCACAAGATCATGAATCAAGACTTCTCTACTATCATGAGATCGTAGAATATTTATCTTTGAATATTTTTTCCTTTGCTTATGCCTCTGTAGACAACAGAGGTGAAAAGCGGGTCTGTTCTGTGTACATATGGGGTATACTTTTATTTGTGAGGGATTTTGTAGCCAGCCTTATACATGGATGACCTTACATTTTGATAGATGAAAGATGAAGGCCCAATGTAGGCTGAGAAACTTTAATGATACATACATTGCCTCACAATCAGCCACAAACAGAACATTGGTTCACTCCTCTTAACCCACATCATGGGTTAAAGAGAATATTGCCAGGAGGCCTTCACTCTTCTAGAAGGACATCATTTGTTAGGTCCTTTTTTCGATGGTTTGGAGTAAAAGAGGCAATGATTAGAAATGTATCCCTCATGATAGGCTCTATAGCAGATTCTGCTGTAAAGGCCATGGTTACACAACAAACTTTAAATTCTCTTGTGAAAGTTATGCTAAATAATAGTATTGCTCTAGATTACTTACTGGCTAAACAGAAGTATCTGTGCAGCTGCTGGCACTTGTGGTCTATGGAGAAATACATCAAATGTACATTATAGAGATTCAGTTGCAGGGGATTAATTAAGAGACTGCTTAGTTACGTGAGTAGACTCTTTATCTAACTCATTCTTTGATCTATTTAGTTTTACGTGGTTTGGTTTATGGAGACCCTTGGTAAGGAGCATACTCCACACTCTTGGTGTTATCCTCCTGATAGTCATAATAGTAGTCTCCCTGGTGTGCTGTATTCTCTCAGAGATTTTAAGTGTTTGCATGCAGCCATCTCTAGAATGTCAAATGGTCTCTCTTCAACTGCAATTTCAAGAGCTGAAAGAAATGTGTGACCATGAGGACACTGTAACCTATAAATGATATGCTGAGACCGGAAACGCAAAATGATGGTACCTGAGAGCGGTGCTAAGGCCCTAAGTTTTGGTCACACCCTCACCTAAGTAAGAACCTGACTGAAAGGGGGGAATTTTAAAACAACATTATGGGAGGCCACTGTTTTGGACTGAGCTCATGAACTAGGCCCCAGTGGACCAGACCAAACCAAAATGGAGTTACTCATGCTAAATGTGACATAATCAAACTAAGACTTTAAGAAAACACAGGTTCTAGACCAGACCAGGTTTTATTTTTCTCCTATAAACAGGATGTTCAGGCATAAGGAGGTACCCTCTACTCAGTCTTTGTTCCTACCTTACAAAACCTGCTGTTCTACTGTTTCCCAGTGGGTTTTAAGACCAAATAAGTACACTTATGATGGTATTAGTGACATCAATGACTAAAGTTTTGGTCAATCTCTCAAAATTGAGAAGATGACCAAAAGTGGGGAATTGTTAAATCAAGATTAGCCTATGCATACTAAAGTATGACAAGAAGAAAAAAAAGTTTAGCCTAAAGCTGCCTCCTTATATATTTTAAGTTCAACCTAAAGGTTTCTCTGTACATCGTGAACTATAACAAGTGGAGGTGTAAACAGACCGTAGCCTACACTTGTGCCAATCACAAGGTTTTGGCCAATCAAATGTAGCCAACTGTTTGAACTGTGTTCAAATAAGGCAAACTCCAACCTATAACCAATCCAGCTGTCTGTACCTCACTTTCGTTTTTTGCATGTCACTTTCCTTTTTCTGTCCTTAAATCTTCTTCCACCATGTGGCTGCACTGAAGTCTCAGAGCCTACTCTGGCTCAGGAGGCTGCCCGATTCACAAATCATTCCTTGCTCAATTAAACTCCTTTAAATTTATTTCTGCTAAAGTTTTTCTTTTATCACTACCAAACTATATAAAAGAGCTAATCAATTGACTTAAAAGAAAAGAAATGCTTATCAGATTAGTAAAAATTAGCTCAGATACTTTTAATTCACATGATCTTGGTAATCTTTGGTAAAATTAATTTGTTAAATTTAACCTCAAAACTGTCTCCAGTAATTTAAAATGTTTAAGTCATATTATGTTAAAACCTCAATTTTTTTTTCCATAGGAAATTTGGGTTATTAAATTAAAATGGAGCATAAAAAATGTTTTTGGTGAAGTTTATAAAACACAAAGATAAGGATTTTGCAAAAAACAAAAAGCTTGTTTCTTTCTAGTTAAGAAACAATTGAAGAGTCACTTTAAGCTGAATGAAAAAGTATACAAGTAAAAGTAATGGTTAAAAAAACAATTAAGGTCTGGGCGCGGTGGCTCACACCTGTAATCTCAGCACTTTGGGAGGCTGAGGCATGCGGATCACAAGGTCAGGAGAGCGAGATCATCCTGGCTAACATGGTGAAACCCCCTCTCTACTAAAAATACAAAAAATTAGCCAGGCCTGGTGGCACACGCCTGTAGTCCCAGCTACTTGGGAGGCTGAGGCAGGAGAATCGCTTGAACCCGGGAGGCAGAGGTTGCAGTGAGCCGAGATGGCGCCACTGCACTCCAGCCTGGGCAAAAGAGCGAGACTCCGTCTCAAAAAAAAAAAAAAAAAATTAAGACAGGGAAAGAAGTTTATCTCTAAGACCTGTGGCTTCCAAGAAGATAGTCGATGTGAGTGAAAGGCAAAACCAAGTAACTATTAAAACCAGAGGATAGGCCGGGCACGGTGGCTCACATCTGTAATCCCAGCACTTTGGGAGGCCGAGGTGGGCGGATCACAAGGTCAGGAATTCAAGACTAGCCTGGCCATTATGGTGAAACCTCGTCTCTACTAAAAATACAAAAATTAGCTGGGCGTGGTGGTGGGTGCCTGTAGACCCAGCTACTTGGGAGGCTGAGGCAGGAGAATCACTTGAACCTGGGAGGTGGAGGTTGCAGTGAGCCAAGATCGTGCCACTGCACTCCAGCCTGGCGACAGAGCAAGACTCCATCTCAAAACAAAAAACAAAACAAACCCAGAGGGTATAATGTAAAGGAATGGTTCCATTTTGTAGATTGGTATCATCAGCTTCTTAAAAAATCTTTACTACAGTGAATTGTAAAAATAAACAATTTATGGACAAAATCCTTAATTTTAAATGCTACAGAATTGAAGAGCTTGTTTGGGTTAATGCAGAGCCCACAGCTCACTATTGAACAATCACTGATAAGTATATGTAATCCAAATGCACAGGAGGTTATTCCTGAAAGAATGATCAGCTAGTGGACCAGATAAATGCCACTGTAAGGTCTGTTTGCCCTGTGAAGGGGACTACCCAGCTCTCCCTATAAAATACCAAGTGAAGCACCCCAGATGAAGCAGTTATTGAATAATATGCTTCATATGTGAGCAATGACTGGCTTTATGATAACTGGGATATCCTCCCACTGAAGATGCCTATTACCCAGGTCATGGGAAATTTGGGGGTTAAGAGGTCCCCTTTTACATGAATTTTCCTCCTGCAGAATCATAGGACTGTTTGAGAAGCCTTATCAAATCTGCTGTTCCTGGCCAGGTGTGGTGGCTCATGCCTGTAATCCCAGCACTTTAGGAGGATAAGGCGGTCAGATCACTTGAGGTCAGGAGTTTCAAACAAGATGTTTGTTTACCTTGGAAATGCCCTTCGTAAGCCAAATAGCTCAAGAAAGCTGTTTATCAGGCACTGCAGAATTTAGCAGCTCCTCACATACATAGTTAGAATTAGTCCTAGGGAGAAAGAGGCTCCCTGCTTATGAGTATCTCCTCCTTGTATCCCCAGGTGGCAAGATTTTATTTTATCATGGAACTCTTTTGGGCATCATTATTTCAATTAGCACAGGGGTAGCTTCAGTTAACATTTCATAGCAAGGCAGTAAATGCACCTCAAGTGGAAATTCTCTAGTCCAGTAGTTGTCATTGGGAAGTACTTATAAGGGTTTTTTGTTTTGTTTTGTTTTTTGCCATTATCCCCAATAAACACTCCACAAAGGGCTATGAAGGGGATGATTTGTCCCAACTAGTACTCTAGCTTCTACCCGATACTACCCGATACTACACCTGTGGGCTCAGGTGATTTTACTATTTCCCATTAACATGTCCAACTAACACTTTTCAAAAGAGCAGCTTTACATGCCTTTGGTTTTATAGTACTAGGCAGGGGAAACATCCTCCAGCTAGATACAATACCCATTTTCATAAGACATTTAGGTAAAGAGATTACAACTATGTTACATAAACCCTGTTTAAACATCTTACATTTCATAATTCTATTAACCTGTACATTTTTAGGTTCTATCCCCAGATGATTTTACCTTTCCTGGCAAAAAGAGGGCTTGGATTCCCAGCAGGGAGTTGCATCTGTAAGACCCAAGAGGAATGGCAATTTTTTTTTTTTTTTTTTTTGAGACAGAGTCTCACTCTAGTGCCCAGGCTGAAGTGCAGTGGCACAATCTCAGCTCACTGCAACCTCCACCTCCCAGGTTCAAGTGATTCTCCTGCATCAGCCTCCTGAGTAGCTGGGACTACAGGTGTGCACAATCACACCAGGCTAATTTTTGTATTTTTAGAAGAGACAGGGTTTCACCATGTTGTTCAGGCTGGTCTCAAACTTCTGACCTCAGGTGATCCACCCGCCTCTGCCTCCCAAAGTGCTGGGATTACAGGCATGAGCCACCATACTGGCCAACACTTTCATTCTTTTCTTTCAGCAACCACAGGCAAAACAAAGAGCAGCACTACTTTAATAATGACAATACACAACCTAAATTTAAATGAGAAGACTTTTGTGATCCATAATGGAACACAAATATGGTAAAGGAAAGGGTGTGGAATTGGGCATTAGATAAACCTGGTTGGAGTTTTTTTTTCTTAATAGGAAGGCATGGAATTTTTTAAAAAATCAGCTACAATAGCTACTCAGGAGGCTGAGGCAAGAGGATTGCTTAGGCCCAGGAGGTCAAGGCTTCAGTGAGCCATGATCATGCCACTGCATTCCAGCCTGAGTGTCAGAGTGAGACCCTGTCTCAAAAACAAAAACAAAAAAATAGTGATAATTTTTAATTACAACGCGTAAATGGTTGTTGAAATAATAAATATAAAAGGCTTGGTATAGTAGATGCTTAATAAATCATAGTACCTCTCTCTCCTAGAAGATTCCAAGGCTGGAAGCTAGGAGATCTGGCCCCTAATGCTGCAGGATTTTTCTTGGCCTCTTTGACAAACTCATGGAAGGGGGCGCCTTGTCTACCAGGCCCACCACACTCAACCACTTGCGGGAGGGAGCACATGAGTGAGCAAGTTCAAGATCCAGCCGGCCACTCTGGGCACTGGCACAGGAGCAAGCTCTGTATGGGGCCTGCAGCCAGACCAGGCATGTCGCCTCAAGAGGAACACTGCAGTGCCCAGGTGAAGGTGTCCAAGACCCTGAAGCCTCAGAGCGGGTGTTACAGTGCTCTTTTAGTTTCATCATCCACAAACAGCAGTGTGTTAGTAGCTCTGTTGGCCCCTTGCCTTGTCATGTGGGGCAGCTGCCTTCCGCTGGTGGGGGCAAAGGACCAGTGTGACAGCCTTTCTGGGTACCTGTACTTGGTGGGTCCCAAGCTCTTGTCTGGTGTCCAAGAAGAATGAGGTCATATGGAGGATTGAAGGATGGCAGGCCAGGTGCAGTGGCTCACGCCAGTAATCCCAGCACTTTGGGAGCCTGAGGTGGGTGGATCACCTGAGGTCAGGAGTTTGAGATCAGCCTGGCCAACATGGTGAAACCCCATCTCTACTAAAAATACAAAAACTTAGCTGGGCGTGGTGGCGGGTGCCTATAATCCCAGCTACTTAGGAGACTGAGGCAGGAGAACTGCTTGAACCCAGGAGGCGCAGGTTGCAGTGAGCTGAGATTGCACCATTGCACTCCAGCCTGGGTGACAGAGCAAGACTCTGTCTCAGAAAAAAAAAAAAAAAAAAATACAAAGAAGGATGTTGAGGGCAGAGAATTTTTTTGAGTGATGAAAACAAGTCTCAGCAGTGAGGGGAGTGGGAGAAGGGACAGGAAGGGCAGGTCATCTTCCCCAAAGTCAGGCCGTTTCCCACTCTACTGACTAAGTCTGGGGTCTTTATAGGCACAGGATGGGGAGTATGTGCAGATTGGTTTGTGACTATGCAAGAAATGTTAAAGCAAAGACACCACTCAAAGGTGGGCACAACAGTGTAGAAAACCAATCAGGAAAGGGTAGGTATATGTAAAATAGGTGAAGGGTGGGGATCAATCAGAGGAAAACATGCCAGACAGGAAGACAAGTTCTCAATCTGGTCTGAGGACTTAAACTGTAGCTTGGCTTTCGAGCTTTAAACTGTTTTTGGCTTGGAGGTGGGGTTTCACTGGGGACCCGCCACTATCTGCCTAGGCATTTGGCTGTCTCCTGTCGCTATCACTAGATCTAGCATTGTTATCATTTCACTAAATCATATATCCATACAGTTAGAAAACACCTTCATATATATACCATTTATTTCAGCAGCCTGTGTTAAAGAAACTAAGGTTCGGGCCGCGCGTGGTGGCTCACACCTGTAATCCCAGCACTCTGGGAGGCCAAGGCGGGTGGATCACGAGGTCAGAAGATCAAGACCATCCTGGCTAACATGGTGAAACCCCATCTCTACTAAAAATACAAAAAATTAGCCGGGCATGGTGGTGGGCACCTGTAGTCCCAGCTACTCGGGAGGCTGAGACAGGAGAATGGTGTGAACCTGGGAGGCGGAGCTTGCAGTGAGCCAAGATAGAGAGACTCTGTCTCAAATGAAAAAAAAAAAAAAAGAAACTAAGGTTCATAGCTTAACTGGAGATCATGTCTTCTCGAAGTGCTCTGCCACAAACTTCCTCATTTGTGAAATTTGGAAAATAATATTCTCTACTTGTCCACAAATAGCATCTAATCATACATAAGCATGTGAGAGCTCTTTAAAAATGCAAGGTATTAATTATTATTGGTTTTTATTTTAAATGTGGTTATACATGTTGAGATTTAAAAGATTTCCTCCTGGCCAGGCGCAGTGGCTCACGCCTGTAATCCCAGCACTTTGGGAGGCTGTAGGTGGGTGGACCACGAGGTCAGGAGATCGAGACCATCCTGGCTAACACAGTGAAACCCCGTCTCTACTAAAAATACAAAAAAATTAGCCATGCGTGGTGGCAGGTGCCTGTAGTCCCAGCTACTCGGAAGGCTGAGGCAGGAGAATGGCGTGAACCCAGGAGGCGGAGCTTGCAGTGAGCCGAGATCGCGCCACTGCACTCCAGCCTGGGCGACAAAGACAGACTCCGTCCCAAAAAAAAAAAAAAAAAAAGATTTCCTCCCATGAACTAAGCCAGAATAAACTCATACCTACTAAATTCTTTCTAAAATCTTTTCTAAATTGACACTCTTCAGAAAGAATAGAGCTTGGAGGAAGAGCTATTATTGTAATTAATAGCACAATAATCAGTTTATCATTAAACCACTTAGGTCTCTTTGTAACAAGATTTCTAAGCTTTAGTAGATGGATTCCTTATTCTATTCTATATTGTTTTTTTTGTTTTATTTTATTTTTTGAGACAGTCTAGCTGTGTCACCCAGGCTGGAGTGCACTAGTGCGATCTCGGCTCACCGCAACCTCTGCCTCCTGAGTTGAAGTGATTCTCATTCCTTAGCCGACCGAATAGCTGGGACCACAGGCGTCTGCGTCTGCCATCATGCCCAGCTAATTTTTTGTATTTTTAGTAGAGACGGGATTTCACCATCTTGGCCAGGGTGGCCTCAAGTGATCTGCCCGCCTCAGCTTCCCAAAGTGCTGAGGTTACACGCATGAGCCACCGTGCCCAGCCACTTATTTTATTTCATTTTATTTTTTAAATTTATTATTATTATTATTTGAGACTGAGTCTTGCTCAGTCGCCCAGGCAGGAGTGCAGTGGTGTGATCTCGGCTCACTGCAACCTTCATCTCCTGAGTTCAAGTAATTCTCCTGCCTCAGCCTCCTGAGTAGCTGGGACCACAGGCATGTACCACCACACCTGGCTAATTTTTGTTTTTTTAGTAGAGATGGGGTTTCACCATGTTGTCCAGGCTGGTCTTGAACTCCTGACCTCGTGATCTGCCTGCCTTGGCCTCCCAAAGTGCTGGAATTAAAGGCATCCTGTTACTAATTTCACAGGATTTTAGAAACGCAAGCAGCGTTGTGGAGTCAATGGGGGAGGGCAAAGAACAGGAGGAGAGATCTGTGAGAACCGCATCGGGGAGGAGGCGACGGGGAGGGGTGAGGGGTCCTCTCCGCGGAGTTGGGAGCCGGGCGACACCGAACGCAGCGCGAGGCGGGACCCCGGACTGACTACATTTCCCAGTCTCCGTCGCTCCGCGCGGCCCACCCCTTCGGCTCTGGGCCCCGCCTCATCGTGCCGGCTGGTTCTTCGCGCCCGCCCGACTTCCCAGCGGCCCCGTGCGGCCCGGGCATGCCCAGTGCTGGCGCAGCGGCCCGGGCCCTGGAAGCGCCCCGGCAGAGCGGGCCGGCGGTGGGCGAGGGGCCGGGCCGGAGCCGTGGCGGGGGAGCAGCGGGTAGGTGCGGGCTCAGCCGAGCCAGGCCTCGGGGCCGCCGCGCCGCCCATTCTGAGTGGCAGGGGCCTGGAGGGCAGGCAGGGCCCGAGCATGGGTTGGTGGGGCTACCGGCGAGGACCCCTTGTGGGAAGGGGCCGGAGGGAGCGGGACGGGGCCGGGCACATTCCCGGGCGAGGCTGCCCCAGGTGCGGCGCAGCTATCTTTAGCTCACTGTGTGACCCGGAGTGTGCGTGATCCGCACCTCGTGCACAGTTGTGCCTAGGGAGACCAGTTTTCTGCCGAATTGCCTAGGAGCTGTGGGGAGATGGGCCTGAATGGACCCATGGACTCAGAGGCAGCCCGTGGAGCCCCGTGGGAAGTGAGGATGTTTACCTTCCCTGTACCTGGAGTGGGCTACGACAGCTTCCTGCTTGCCGAGACTTGGGTTTAGTGACTTAGAAATAAAAGTGTGTCTCAGCAGATGCTTATTAGCTTCTAATGAGTGTTAGGAATTTAATGGCATTTGTATTTCCAGGTTTGAGAGGTTATTTGTCCATGGGATGCTCGTGTTAAAACAAAAATCTTCATTGCAAAGCTCAAGTAAAAACAAGTCTCGACCGAGGTAACGTTAGGACACCGGGTTCTGAGGTTCACTGTAGCTGCCATTCATTTGCTGGCAGTCTGGGCAAGTCATTTAACTTCTGAGACTGGGTTCTCTCACCTGTTAAATGAACCAGATGCATCTTCATCTCTCTAGCTCAGCTGTAGGATTCCCCGTGTCATTCAGTCTGTGTGTGTGTTCTCAAATTGTGGCAGGTTATTTTTCCCCATGCCTCAGCTATTTGTCAGTAATTCACCAAATATTCCTGTAGGAAGGATGTTAGGATCTAAGTATAAAAGTGAAGTGATTTATCCTTCATAGGTCACTCTTAGGAGGTGTCCTGCCACTTGGTACATGCAGAAACCAGGTGTTAGCTGGCCAGGGATCAAATGACACAGCTGTTGTGGACTGAGACAGAATGTTTCAGGTTCCCTGTCAGTTCCCTGTGAGAAATCCAGGCCAAGTAATGGGCTTCCTTAAACCTCCAAGCTGGCTCACTTTAGTGGGGTTGTGTTGATATAGAATTTTAAGTTTTTTTCATGCTGTTGTGCCCTATTAGATGCAAGAAACCTATGAAGAAGTTTAGTACCCTTAATTTATAGATGAGCAAGTGGCAGGTTAAGGGAGTGGATCTGTGAGTCTTTACAAACTAGTGTCGTGCATATCACTGAGCCTTTGCTAGTTATCTAGCTCAGCTGCCCTCCCTTCAACCCTGAGAACATGTCTGTATGGCTGTACCTACGTGACTGGAACTCTGAGGTGTTTGTTTTTAGGAGGAAACAGTGGGAGTATTAACAGAAGTTTCTTACCCTAGAGACTTCTATCCGAAGTGAGCCTATCTGTGTAGGATTTGACCTAAGGAGCAGAGGGTATATACAGTGTTGAGCAAATTGCCTTCCTACTGCCATATCCCCTGCTCTTCCAGTTCTGAATGGCATTAGTCCAGTTGGGTCAATGAGGAGCAGTTTGGTGAAGTGGTTAAAGGTCGGGGAAAGTGTGCTTATAATTTTGAAATTTAAGGTTTGTACAAGTTGCTTGTGAAATTCTGTCTTTGTATTATGGTCATACCTCTTAAACTGAGAATACTGCAACTTGATTTAGTGAGTGTTGAGAACTTTAGAATATCAGGTTCTTAAAAAATGCCTGAAAGTGGGTTTTCTATTCATCTTAGAAGTCACCATAGATTAAATGAGACAATAGTATATTAAAAGTATTTATACACATGAACTCTCAAGTTCTTAATTTTTGAAACTAGATATCCCATTCACCTGAGAAATAAAATGGGAAAGCCTTACTGTTTTAAAGACTTTATACATATGAACTTTTTTGAGGCCTAGTTTAAAATCCACTATTTATTGCATGTTTATTAAAATTATATCTGTATATATTTAAAGTTAGAAAACAGAAAAGACCAGCCGGGCGTGGTGGCTCATGCCTGTAATCCTAGCACTTTGGGAGGCTGAGATGGATGGATCACCTGAGATCAGGAGTATGGGATCAGCCTGGCCAACATGGCGAAACCCCATCTCTACTAAAAATACACAAAATTCGCTGGGCGTGGTGGCGGGTGCCTGTAATCTCAGCTACTCGGGAGGCTGAGGCAAGAGAATCGCTTGAACCCGGGACATGGAGGTTGCAGTGAGCCAAGCCCAGTGTTGCACTCCAGCCTGGGCAACAAGAGCGAGATTCTGTCTCAAAAAATAAAATAAAATAAAATAAAAAAGACCTATTTGGAGGTTTTGGTACGCAATTTCATGTCATACCTTAAACTTTACTGTGTGCCCGAGGGCTCTGTATGACTGAAGCATGTATTTAGTAATTTTTGTAAGAACTTTTATCTTGCTCTTGTATTTTCATTCAAGTATTTGAAGGTATCCAGCAAACATAAAAATTGCTTAAGAAGATATTGAAATGTAATTATCATCCATCTCCAAACCCTCAAAAGTGCTTAGAATGTGTAGGAGGGATAGTTAGGGGCATTGGGGCTCAGAGGAGGTTACTGGTCAAGAGCACATTGTAAAAATGTAAAATGTAAAAATGAGAGGGTGTAAAATGTAAAACCCCTTGTAAAAATGAAAGGATGGTGAGTGGTTTAGACAAAAATTAGGGATTTTAGGTTTCAGCTGTACAGGAATAGCTTCACTTGATTCACTCTTAGTGCTAGAATCTACTGCTATCTTATTAGAGCTACAAGTATGTGAGGTCATCATGCGGAAATGTGCATGAAGTAACTTATCTTTAAAATAAATATTTGCCTCCATTATGTTCCATCTGTTTCCAGATCCTTCATGATGAGAGATTTGGGGACACTTCTCTCTCCTGTGTGTAGTTGATAGTTTGGTGGTGAAGAGATGGCTGACAGTGTCAAAACCTTTCTCCAGGACCTTGCCAGAGTGAGTACATCTTATTTATAGGAATTCATCTCTTGGCCTTTTTTTTTTTTTTTTTTTTTTTTTTTTTGCTGAAGGAACCATCTAGGAAATCCTTTAGGGTTTTTGGAACTTTTATCATATTTCTTGGGTTCTTTAGACACAGGTTGTTATTCTAGACCACACTACTCAAGAGATAGGTATTGTTCTACATCTTGCAGACAGTTTTGCAGGTGCTTGGAAGACCTCTTCAGTGGGTGTCTCCAGTATTGGGACCCTGGTCATCTTGGCTTCAGAGCTTTTTTTTTTTTTTTTTTAACTTTTTATTTTGGAATGTGTTTAGATTTACAGAAAAGTTAAAAGGTAGTACAGAGAGTTCCCATATGTCCTTCATCAGCTTCCCTTAATGTTAACATATAACCGTGGTACATTTGTCAACTAAGAAATGAACATTGGTTCAGTACTATCACCTAAACTAATTAATTCAGATTTAGAGAACTTTTTTTTTCTCCAATTTTTCATTTATTTAAAAATTTTTCTTTTAAAAGTAGAGATGAGGTTTTGGCATGTTGCCCAGGCTGGTCTCAAACTCCTGGGCTCAAGTGATCTGCCTGCCTTGTCCTCCCAAAGTGCCGGGATTATAGGCGTGAGCCACTGCACCCAGCCAGAACCTTTTTCCTCCCCATTCTACAAGCTGTGCATGTGAGGAGGATACTCTAGGAAAATGCCCTATAAAGATCTGGTTAGGACCCAGTCATCCAAATTACCAATAGCAGAAAAGTCTGCTACTTTTAATGTATGTCTGAAGCCTAATAATGTCCCACTTGTAACCCCCTCTTATATTTCCACTAGCATGAGAGAGGCCAATTCTTGGAGTGGGGAGGTTCTTTCTTTAGTGGAAGAGTTTAAAAGGTTACCTTTATGGCCAGGGAGGTGGCTCACACCTGTAATCTCAGCACTTTGGGAGACCAAGGAGGGAGGATTGCTTGAGTCCAGGAGTATGAAGCAGCAGTGAACTATGATGGTACCAGTGCACTCTAGCAGGGCAAGAAAGTAAAAAGGTTATTACTTTTGAGTAAAAGAGGGAGGACTGAAGGAGTATCTTAGAAGGTCTAAAAAGACTTTATGCATATGATCTACTCTTTTTTTTTTTTTTTTTTGGACAGAGTCTCACTGTGCTGCCCAGGCTGGAGTGCAGTGGTGCAATCTCGGCTCACTGCAACCTCCACTTCTTGGGTTCCAGCGATTCTCCTGCCTCAGCCTCCCAGGTAGCTGGGATTACAAGCACACACCACCATGTCTGGCTAATTTTTATATTTTTAGTAGAGACGGGGTTTCACCATGTTAGGCAGGCTGGTCTTGAACTCCTGACCTCAGGTGATCTGCCCACCTTAGCCTCCCAAAGTGCTAGGATTACAGGCATGAGCCACCGTGCCCAGCAACATGTGATCTACTTTTAACATCTTTACCTTGTTGTCTTGCCATTCATGTGCTGTAAAATTTCAACCCTCTCAGCCTGGCTAACACAGCAAATCCCCTCTCTACTAAAAATACAAAAAAAATTTAGCCAGGCATGGTGCACATGCCTATAATCCCAGCTACTCAGGAGGCTGAGGCAGGAGAATCGTTTGAACCTGGGAGGTAGAGGTTGCAATGAGCCGAGATCATGCCACCACACTCCAGCCTGGGTGACAGCGCAAGACTCTGTTTAAAAAAAAAAAAAAATTCAACCCTGTGTTGGTTCTACAGTGTGCTATTTACGTGTTTGTCTGCCCCACTGGACTGTAGATGTCTTAGAGGTGGGGATCCTATCATCCTAGCATGTACTAGGCCCTCAGCCATTTGAACTTAACTATCTTAGATAGTTGGAGTTTCCTGAGTTAAAAGCAAAATTAAGAGTAAAAATTACTCAGACAAAAAAAAATCAAAGTCACACCGTGCCAATTTATGCTCCTGTCAACAGATAATACATCAACTTGCCCATTTCTCTGTATTCCAGCTATTATTTCTAAAATTCATTTTGTCTGATAACAGTAGGCGAGAATGCTATCCATTCTTAAATCCAGCTTGGCCATTGCTTCCAGAATAACTTTTTCTGCCTTCTCATGAAGTTGAATGCCCCAGTGCTAACACTCTACTTGGGCCATACATCTGTTGTGGCACTTATTAAACTATGTGTGCTTGCTTCTGCAGCACATGTACTAAAATTGGAACAATACAGAGATTACCATGGCTCCTGTGCATGACACACAAATTCATGAAATGTTGCATATTTTAAAACTTTTTTAAAAAAACCTTTAATGTAATTTTTTGGTTTACTTGTGTGCTTTTCCTACTAAGTTATAAGCTTCTTGAGCATTTCTATATGACAATATATAGCTTATTGAAGATACTCAGTACGTGGGTGGGAGATGGATGCATGAGTGAATTCTTAGCCTTTGGGAGGCTTAGGCAGGAGGATTGCTTGAGGCCAGGAGTATGAAACCAGCCTGATCAACATGGTGAGATCTCCATCGCTACAGAAGAAAAATTTAAAAGCCAGGTGTAGTGGCGCACATCTGTATTCATAGCTCTTTGGGAGGCTGAGGCAGGAGGATCATTTGAACCCAGGAGTTGGAGGCTGCAGTGAGCTATGATTGAGTCACTGCACTGTAGCCTGGGTGACAAAGCAAGACCCTGTTTCAAATAATAATAATAATAATAATGATATCCTTTTCTATAGGGAATCAAAGACTCCATCTGGGGTATTTGTACCATCTCAAAGCTAGATGCTCGAATCCAGCAAAAGAGAGAGGAGCAGCGTCGAAGAAGGGCAAGTAGTGTCTTGGCACAGAGAAGAGCCCAGAGTATAGAGCGGAAGCAAGAGAGGTAAGGAGTGCATGCCTGATATCAAAATGTCCAAGGGAGGGAAGACCTTACATAGTGACTTGATGTTTCAGTACCATTTTATTTCTTTTGTGCTTTTTCCCAGAAAAATGTTGCAAGTGATTTCCCCCCCACAACACTGACTTAAACTAGGGTCTAACAATAATCCTTGCTAAAAATGTCATGGTGTTAAATCAGAAAGCTGAATAGAGAATCACAAAATGTTATTTGGTTTGATAGATACTTCTAGGGAAGTCTGTGTGGATTTATGTATTAATAGAAGAACCCTGGCCCCACACTTTCTCTTAATCTTTTCCAACATCAGACTTTAGAAAATAAATTATTTTTCTTTTAAAAGCTGGTTCCCCAGAAATATATATGTGTGTGTGTATATATATATATATATGTATATATATATATTTTTTTTGAGATGGAGTCTTGCCCTGTCACCAAGCTGTCACCCAAGATTGCTGTGGTGCAATCTCGGCTTACTAAAGTCTCTGCCTCCCAGGTCCAAGCAATTCTTCTGCCTCAGCGTCCCGGCTGGCTGGAAGTACAGGTGTGCACCACCACGCCTGGCTAATTTTTTGTATTCTTTAGTGGAGACAGGGTTTTCCCATGTTGTCCAGGCTGGTCTTGAACTCCTAACCTCAGTTGATTGCCTACCTCGGCCTCCCAAAGTGTTAGGATTACAGCCGTGAGCCACTGCGCTTGACCATTTTTTTAGTCTTTTCTCATTGACTGACATTAGAACATTGGGAGAACATGAGGCACTGAAAAATAGTACCCACAAAAGATAAGATATAAAATGAACTACTGAATGACAATTAGGAAATAACGTAGGCTTTATAAACTAAATACATGTGATCTTTTCCAGTGAGCCACGTATTGTCAGTAGAATTTTCCAGTGTTGTGCTTGGAATGGTGGAGTGTTCTGGGTAAGTTCTTTAAATTCCAGGTGCCTTATAAGCATCTTCAGATTGTTGCTGGGTTGATAGCTATGAACTGTTTTCTTGAAACACTGAGACAAATAGTTTTCATCTGCTGATGTACACTTAGGAATGTAACTCAGGAGTCTGTGCATCTGCAGAGATTTTATTCCCACTCAGGAAGGCACACTTATATGTGAGCAAACGTCACAGTTAGCCCTGAATATACACTTGAATTTTGTTTATAAAATGACTCATTCACAAGTATTAGAGGTAGCAGTTTCTCTTGACACTGTCTAGACATTTTAAAATGCTAAGAGCAACTATGGGGAATCAGGGGAAGGGCAGATATGGCTAGACAAGAACAAGGTTCTCCCTGCTTCTGCTTATAGTGATCAACAAGAATTAATTTGCATTGAAACCCATAGCAGAAAAGATTGCCTACCATTTACTGAGAATCCCAGTGCAGGCTTAACTGAAATTTGGGTACTTTGAAGAATGGATAAATATTTCCTTTGACTTAGAATTTAGAGTAATTCATCACATCTTAATCTAAACAATTCACAGATGTTTTCAGATGTTAGCTTTAAATTTAATTAATATGTATTCCTGTGTACTTAGTACATGCCTGTATTTTGGCCTGAATACTATTTGAAATGTTCCTGTATGCCCCCAAAAGTTTCATTGTTTTATAGGCAGTATCAAGTTTCTATCTCTCAATTGGAGTGTTGGGAAATAGAAATGGATCCAGTTTGATGCTTTTTCAGGCCCCCTGGTTTATTTTATTTATTTATTTATGTATTTATTTGAGATGGAGTCTTGCTTTGTTGCTCAGGCTGGAGTGCAGTGGCGTGATCTTGGCTCACTGCAACCTCTGCCTCCCGGGTTCAAGCGATTCTCCTGCCTCAGCCTTCCCAGTAGCTGAGATTACAGGCGTGCACCACCACACCCGACCAATTGTTGTATTTTTAGTAGAAACGGGGTTTCACCATCTTGGCCAGGCTGGTCTCAAACTCCTGACCTCAAGTGATCTGCCTGCCTCGGCCTCCCAAAGTGAACCACCGCACATGAGCCACCGCGCCCGGCCTAGGCCTCCTGATTTATAAAAGTCACTCCCATCTATAAAATCATTACACTAAAAATTGAAGCTCCTGTTTTAAAGACTGGATTTTGATGTTTGCCTTGTTGCTTCTTTCCTTTAGTTCAGTCTCCTCTTGTTTTATCGAGTATTTATTCCTGTGCTTCAGTCAGTAACAGCCCGAATTATCGGTAAGTGTATACCCTGCTCCTTGTCTGTTGGGGACAGAGTGGGAGATGATGTTTCAGTCTCCCTCAGTTTACTGAACATTTCCCTGTGTACCAGGAGCTTTCGCTGTTTATTTTCTTTTTTGTTGTTTTATTCTTTTTAAAAATTTATAGTTCGTTATTCTCCTAGAGGCCCTTTAAGAATGGGTACTTATTCTATCCATTTTATGAATGAGGAAATGCAAGTTACCAAGGTTAAACCACTAGTAAGAGGCAAAGCTGAGATTTAAACCCAGATGGTATCCTGCAAATAGTGTACTGGTAATCACTGTGGCATCTCGTTACCATCATGTAAGCAGGTTTGTGTCAAGCAGCACATATCTATGGTTTCTTTGAATTGGAATTGTGGCCAGAATGTGGTGTGTCTATTATGAATTAGACTCTTTGAGATAGGTATAGTGATGTGCTGGCAAGAACTAGAAAGATCCAGGAGGAGACAGAGAATAGTCACGAGATGGGGGTTCTGCATTTGGTCTTCTGGATTTTCATTTCTCCATTTCTAGTAACTCGTTTCCTCTTTCTTAGGTGACCCATCACTACATGGAGATGTTTGGTCATGGCTGGAATTCTTCCTCACGTCAGTTTTCAGTGCTCTTTGGGTGCTCCCCTTGTTTGTGCTTAGCAAAGTGGTGAATGCCATTTGGTTTCAGGTAGGTCCAGGGCAGAATGGAGTCTGGGTCCCGCAGCATGATTGACTGACAGGTAACAAGTTTCAGCCTGTGAAGTTAGTGGGCATGTAGGGGGACCTGTTTTTCAGCATTCATGTTTCTTGGCCAGGTAGCCAGTAGCTGATCTTTGTGTTCTTATGGAATGGAATTATTGTCTCAGCATCTCATTGGCAGGTGTCTAGTGCCTTTTCTTTCTTTCTTTTTTTTTTTTTTTTTTTTGAGACAGAGTCTCACTCTGTCGCCCAGGCTGGAGTGCACTGCAACCTCTGCCTCCGGGTTCAAGCAATTCTCCTGCCGTAGCCTTCCAAGTAGCTGGGACTACAGGCACACGCCACCATGCCTGGCTAATTTTTTTTGTATTTTTATTAGTGACAGGGTTTCACCATGTTGGCCAGGCTGGTCTCAAACTCCTGACCTCCTGATCTGCCTGCCTTGGCCTCCCAAATTGCTGGGATTATAGGCGTGAGCCACTGCATAAGGCAGCAATCCTCCTACCTTAGCCTCCTGAGTAGCTGGGACTATAGGCACATGCCATCATGCCCAGATTATTTTTAAATAAACCTTTTCTTAACTGGCAGCTCTAGTGGCAGACCAGCGGCCTTAGCTTTGGGGATGTATATCAAGGCCATTTAATTCATGTTTTGGTATACTTTCTCTGTTACAGGATATAGCTGACCTGGCATTTGAGGTATCAGGGAGGAAGCCTCACCCATTCCCTAGTGTCAGCAAAATAATTGCTGACATGCTCTTCAACCTTTTGCTGCAGGCTCTTTTCCTCATTCAGGTGAGACTGACCTTCTGGGCATATGGGCAGCTTTATTAAAAAGAAAAACTGTTTCACTAGAGGGAGCTTCACAAAGACAGAGTATTAAATATATGCTGGTGGGAGGTAATGATTTTTAAATCTTTTTGTTCCCCACAGAAGTGAGAATTTTAAAATTAGATTATAAAATTATAAGAAACATGAATTTACCTGCTTTTTTCTGCTACTCTGGTTATTCTCCAGTCCTGCCAGGTGGAAACTGTTTTTTTCTTTATATAGTTATGCCTAATTTTTTTTTTTTTTTTTTAAAGAGACAGGGTCGGCTGGGCGCGGTAGTTCATGCCTGTGATCCCAGCACTTTGGGAGGCCGAGGTGGGCGGATCACCTAAGGTCAGGCGTTTGAGACCAGCCCTGGCCAACATGGTGAAACTCCGTCTACTAAAAATACAAAAATTAGCTGTGCGTGGTGGCAACATGCTTGTAATCCCAGCTACTCAGGAGGCTGAGGCAGGAGAATCGCTTGAACCCAGGAGGCAGAGATTGTAGTGAGCCGAGGTCGCGCCATTGCACTCCAGCCTGGGCGACAAGAGCAAAACTGTCTCAAAATAAATAAATAAATAAAAAGACAGGGTCTTATTTTGTCACCTAGGCTGGAGTGCAGTGGCACAATCATACCTCACTGTAGCCTCAAACTCTGGGCTCAAGCAGTCCTCCTGTCTTAGCCTCCTGAGTAGCTGGGACTACAGGCACATGCCATCATGCTCATTTTAAAAATTTTGTTGTAGAGACAGGGTCTCAGTATGTTGCCCAGTCTGGTCTTTAACTCCTGGCCTCGAGAGATCCTCCCGCCTCATCCTCCCAAACTGTTGGGATTACAGGAATGAGTCACTGTGCCCACCCTGCACTCAGCCTTTTAGAAACTTAAGAAGCAGCTAGGAAGCTATCTCAGACAGTGATCGGAGAGTGGCAGGTGAATGGTGCTAGGTTTCCGAGGCTTTGGGATTAAGATTTTCCATATTTGTTCTTCAGGGAATGTTTGTGAGTCTCTTTCCCATCCATCTTGTCGGTCAGCTGGTTAGTCTCCTGCATATGTCCCTTCTCTACTCACTGTACTGCTTTGAATATCGTTGGTTCAATAAAGGTAAGTCCGTCTAAAGAAATCCAGAAAATGGAGGCCCAGTTTGGAAATGCTACTGCTAAGCAGACTTCTTAAACTACTCATAGTCAGGCTCTTGGCAAACAATCCTTTGAGGGAAGCAGCCTCATTGGCAAGAGGGAGCTTACCTTCGGCTTAGTGGGTTTAACTCTCAACTTTGAGGCTGGGGGATGTGGTAGTATGGCATTATCTTTTTGGTGCTTAACGTGGTATATCTCTGACTGGGTTGTAAGATGGCATAAATGAGCATGAGTTGCTCTAAATTAGAGAAATCAAATTGATGTCAGCATCTGGATCCTTTTGGGGGTGTTTTAGAAAGACCTTCAGATATTTACCAGGGTGTGTGTGGTTGAAAGAGGTTAACTGATACTTACAGGATGGCATCCTTTTGATTTGCTATCTTGCTTAGTTCCAGACTAATCCTGACAAAGGATGCTGGTGCTGAAATTCTTAATTCACTTAGCCTGTCAGCTTTGAAATTACGATTATGGAATTCTAAGAAACTTTGCATGCTTTATATCAGATCTGTACACTTCTAATTTATATGCTGTAGCTCTGTTCTAAATCTGTACCTAGGCTGGGTGCGGTGGCTCACACCTGTAATCCCAGCACTTTGGGAGGCTGAGGTGGGTGGATCGCCTGAGGTCAGGAGTTCAAGACCAGCCTGGCCAATATGGTGAAACCCTGTCTCTACTAAAAATACAAAAATCAGCCGGGCGAGGTGGCAGGTGCCTGTAATCCCAGCTACTTGGGAGGCTGAGGTGGGAGAATCGCTTGAAACTGGGAGGTGGAGGTTGCAGTGAGCTGAGATTGCACCACTGCACTCCCGCCTGGGCATCAAAGCAAGACTCCATCTCAAATAATAATAATAATAAAATCTGTACCTAAAACTCATGGTTTGTCTACCATAGTTACTTAGTCACTTGACTAAAAGGAAATATAATATCTAATTGTATTGGCTTTCTTGTTTTAGGAATTGAAATGCACCAGCGATTGTCTAACATAGAAAGGAATTGGCCTTACTACTTTGGGTTTGGTTTGCCCTTGGCTTTTCTCACAGCAATGCAGTCCTCATATATTATCAGGTAATTTGGCTAGAGGGATTTGAAGGAGACTAGTAAAAATAAAAATTCATGAAGTCAGTGCCTTTTGTTTGCTTGGTTCTGTTTTGCATTCTACATCGTCATTTGTCCATCAGGAGACCTGCAGGGTATTTCTGCATTTGTTAGCATGAAGATCTAGTCTGAATGTCCCTATATCCCATATTCTTTTTCTCTGTTGCCTCCTGGAGCAATTATTCTTTTTTTTTTTTTTTGAGACAGAGTCTCACTCTGTCACCCAGGCTGGAGTACGGTGGCGTAATCTCAGCTCACTACAACCTCCGCCTCCTGGGTTTAACTGATTCTCCTGCCTCAGCCTCCCAAGTAGCTGGGATTACAGGCGCCCACCATCACGCCTGGATAATTTTTGTGTTTTTAGTAGAGATAGGGTTTTACTGTGTTGGCCAGGCTGGTCTTAAACTCCTGACATTGAGTAATCCACCCACCTTGGCCTCCCAAAGTGCTCGGATTATAGATGTGAGCTACCATGCCCAGCCCTGCAGCAATGTTAAACATGCCCAGTGCTTAGAAAAATCTTCTGTTCTTTTTGAAAGATGTGTTTGATGGGCTGGGTGCCACAGCTCACGCCTGTAATTCCAGCACTTTGGGAGGCTGAGGTGGGCAGATCACCTGAGGTCAGGAGTTCGAGACCAGCCTGGCCAACATGGTGAAATCCCATCTCTATTGAAAATACAAAAATTAGCTGGGCGTGGTGGCACACACCTGTAATCTCAGCTACTTGGGAGGCTGAGGCAGGAGAATCGCTTGAACACAGGAGGCGGAGGTTGCAGTGAGTTGAGATCTTGCCGCTGTACTCCAGCCTGGGCAACAAGAACGCGACTCCGTCTCAAAAAAAAAAAAAGGTTTGAAATATTGAGGTTTCATCAAGCCATGTTTACACTGGAAGCAAAAGAACTTGGAGCTTCTAATTTCTTCAAAGTCATGTCTGTTATGAAGGTGACTAATTATTTCTTTTTTTTTTTAAACAGTGGCTGCCTTTTCTCTATCCTCTTTCCTTTATTCATTATCAGCGCCAATGAAGCAAAGACCCCTGGCAAAGCGTAGTAAGTATTAGCCAGTGATGAAATTTTTGCTGTGTAAAGGATTGGGGCTGTAACACCAGTTATGTCAGTGAGGCTTTAAAAAAAAAATTCTTACATTGTAGGAAAATCTTAATATAAGGTTTAATGAGAGAGAAACACTTCTGGGATATAACCCAAACTTTTCTCCATGCATATATGCACATAAGTATATATATATTTCCAAAACTGATCCCATCATACATATTCAAGTAGAGGGCTGTATGACCTGGCCACATGAGTTTATTGATAACAGTAGTAAAATATACTTTAAAATGAGTTTTTAGCAATAATAATAGCATTCTAAAAGTTTTATCACTTCAAAGAAAAGCTCAATTAATCTTTGATCAATTTTGGTTAAGTCAGTGTGGATACTTGTATTAGAGACTTAGGTCTGCTTTGGGTTTTTGTATGCTCTTGCTATATAGCAGAGCTCACTGTTTATCTTAAGAGGAATATTTGACTTTCTTTTGAAACTCTTCCTGCAACCACAGATAGCATATGATACCTTCAGACATAGCTTGAAGTCTGTACCCCGAAGTCAGCCATAGAAAAGTACTTCTCAAATCAAAGTTAATCTAAAATATAACTATTTCCTGTAAGAGCCACAATACTTCAACGCTGGTGACTGCATTACATTCATGGCAGCAGCAGGGCCCAATGCATTCTTTTTTTTTTGAGACAGAGTCTCGCTCTGTCACCCAAGCTGGAGTGCAGTGGCGTGATCTCGGCTCACTGCAACCTCCGCCTACCAGGTTCAAGCGATTCTCCTGCCTCAGCCTCCTGGGTAGCTGGGATTGCAGGCGCATGCTATCATGCCCTGCTAATTTTTTTCTCAAGTGATCCACCTGCTTCAGCCTCCCAAAGTGCTGGGATTACAGGTATAAGGCACCACGCCTGGCTCCAATGTATTCTTTAGTTACCTGTTCCATCCATGTATCTAATATCTGTATTTCCTTGATCAAGTTTCATTTGTCTTGTCTTCCCCTGTGTAGTTTTAAATTTAATGTCAAGTTGTCAAACAACGGAAATAATTCTGAGTAACTGGGGAGCTAACAAGTTGGGTTTCTTGCCTTTTAGTCTCTTCCAGTTGCGCCTCTTCTCCTTGGTGGTCTTCTTAAGCAACAGACTCTTCCACAAGACAGTCTACCTGCAGTCGGCCCTGAGCAGCTCCACTTCTGCAGAGAAGTTCCCTTCACCGCATCCGTCGCCTGCCAAACTGAAGGCTGCTGCAGGTCACTGAGTTGCCTGCCATCCAAAAGGGATGGGCGGGATTGGAAGAAGGCTGTGGCAGCTCTTTTCCCTGTTCACCTCCCCCTGCCAGGGAAGGCAGGACCCACTCTGCCAAGGGCCCTCTGCGTACTCCCTTCTCTCTGAGGAATTGAAATTTTTGTCTCTGGTGCACGTAAGGCAGAATGTTCCCTGACACCAGTGTGTGGATTTTTAACATCACCGTGAGTCTGAAAGGACCACAGGTTTTTCTGCAGCTATTTTCTAGCATTTGCCAGTCCCTGTGCCTGGACTGATTGGAACACTGTTTTTCTCCCTGTGCCATTCACCCTTCCACCTTTCCATCCTGCCTTCTACCACCCTTGGATGAATGGATTTTGTAATTCTAGCTGTTGTATTTTGTGGATTTGTTAATTTTGTTGTTTTTCTGTGAAACACATACATTGGATATGGGAGGTAAAGGAGTGTCCCAGTTGCTCCTGGTCACTCCCTTTATAGCCATTACTGTCTTGTTTCTTGTAACTCAGGTTAGGTTTTGGTCTCTCTTGCTCCACTGCAAAAAAAAAAAAAAAAAGCCTGAAGAAATGAGATAGGAGGAAAGACCTCACAGCCAGATCTGCTGGGTTTTGAGGAGTGATTTTCTTTCTTCCCCTTGAAGGGGAAAAAGCTATTTTCACTGGTACATTTAAAGTCCCCCAACTATGGGGAGGTACCAGTTCTGGACAAGTGCCACTGCAACAACACTAAACCTGAACTTTTCAATTCCGTTGGGGGTGGGAGGCAGCGGGCAGAAATTTACTGTTGGCCACTGCCAGGTCTGTTTCATATTTCAAAGGAATATTGGGTGCTGCACATAGGAACTGAAGGGGTAAATGTATTAAACCTGTGATTGGTTGTTTTCCTGTCATTTTGAGAGACTAAATGTGGGGGGCAGATGTCAAAATACTTGTACAATTTTAAAATGTCACAATTAAACGTGAGCTGGTTTCCCACAGAGTGTCTAATGGTTGAATTTGCAAATCATGATCTCGAGAAATGTATTCATGGAATATAAGACTTTGTCTTGGATAATTTAGTTACAGTTTTGAGAAATCAGCCCTGAAAAATGTTCCCTGAGACAGCTTGGATTATATGATTATAATCACATTTATATTTGATAGAAGACTCAGATTATTACTTGTTCTGAAGTCTATATTTATATCGCTACTGTATATTCATGAAGGGAGAAAGACCCTCCTAGATATTGGTGTATTGAGTATTAATCGAGGGAAGCCATTAAACATCTGGTTAACAGAGACCTTTACTATGTGCAAGACAAAATATGGAATTAAAAATTGTTGCTGGGGCCAGGCATGGTAACTGATGGCTGGGATTCCAGCACTTTGGAAGGGGCCAAGGCAGGAGGATCACTTGAGTCCAGGAGTTCGAGACCAGTCTGGGCAACATAGTAAAACCCCGTCTCTATTAACTATAAAAGAGGTTAGGCCGGGCATGGTGGCTCAGCCTGTAATCCCAGCACTTTGGGAGGCTGGGGCGGGTGGATCACCTGAGGTTAGGAGTTCAAGACCAGCCTGGCCAGCACGGTGAAATCTCGTCTCTACTAAAAATACAAAAAATTAGCCAGGCGTGGTGGCACATGCCTGTAATCCCAGCTGCTCAGAAGGCTGAGGCAGGAGAATTGCTTGAACCCAGGAGGCAGAGGTTGCAGTGAGCCGAGATCGTGCCATTGCACTCTAGCCTGGGCAAGAAGAGCAAAACTCCATCTCAAAAAAAAAAAGGTTAAAAAAAAAGGTTTAAAAAAAATTGTTGCTGGGAATTGTAAACCAAGTTTTAAGGTTTATGCGGTTGATGGAAGGAGGGTTTTTAAATGGTGGGCATCTTGGAAGTGAACACTTTCCACCTTGGGCAGAAAAAATTGTAAAAGACATGGTTTAAAGTAAGGTTTACTTCCAACATTCTCCTATGACATCTCTGGTCATTTAACAATAGTACTGCAGACTACTTCCAGATTGCTATGGGTGTGGTTTATAGAAGACTTCAGTATTTCATCAGCTTGTAAGTGATAAGTGATTGCCTTATTTAAGCTTAGTTTCTTAAAACTAAGTTTTTAAAGTAGGCTTAGTTATTTAAGCAGTCACATCTTTGCTTCCTGAAATTTATATCTGTACCATTTAGAAGCATCTCATAAACTATGGAAAAAAAGAGAAACATCTCAGTTTGGTTTAAAAGGGTGAAGTAAGCTGGGCATGGTGGCTCAGGCCTGTAATCCCAGCACTTTGGGAGGCTCGAGGCGGGTGGATCATGAGGTCAGGAATCCAAGACCAGCCTGGCCAACATGGTGAAACCCTGTCTCTACTAAAAATACAAAAATTAGCTGGGCATGGTGGTGTACACCTCTATTCCCAGCTACTCGGGAGGCTGAGGCAGGAGAATCATTTGAACCTGGGAGGTGGAGGTTGCAGTATGCCAAGATCGCACCACTGCACACCAGCCTGGGTGACAGAGTGAGACTGTTCTGGGGCGGAAAAAAAGGGTGAGGGAAGTTGAGTGGATGAAGATATGTGATTTTCATCCCCAGCACTGTGCCTGGCTGTAGAAAATGTGTAAAGGTTTAAATGACTGGAAGTGAGGACTCTCCAGAGTTTTAGTAGCATAGTTGAGCAGCCAAGCCTTTTGTATAAAGGCTAGATTAGGCATATCTGTGATAACAGAAATGTGACAATCTCAAATGAGTTATATACACAAAGCAGTGTACATTTTTCTTGCCTTTCACGAGGGTATTGTCACTGAAAGCAGTGATTAGGAAATGGGTCAAAAAGAGACTAGACTCTATTTTTGCCAAGTTCAGAATACCTGTTTGATGCAGACTAATAATTAGTAACCAAAACAAGGGAGCTCACAAAACTAAAAATGAAAATTTGGTTGAGTTTTAATCACAAAACCAGTAGGATCTGAGGAATTGTTCCCAGAAGCACTTTTCAAGGGATAGACATCACAGCTTGGACAGGTATATGTAATAGAAAACACAACCCTTTTTATTCTATCTGTAGAACTAAGTTGTCTGCTACAGCAACTCTCAAAATTAGAAAGTAGATGCTTTAGATCTGAGTATGTTAAGTCTGCTAGAAACTTAAATGACACATTCATGTACTGATGTGTTAACTGCTCTGCACTTAATAAAAGGATAGCATCTATGAGAGAAAAGGCAACTACAGTTGTCCATTCACTGTCTCCTTATTTTCCACCCACAAATATTATTTTCTGATTATAGCAGTAGTACGTTCATTCTGCTCCTTTATGTGTGTTTACCTCCATCATTGAGATTGCTCTGGTGAAGGTTATCTGTTCATCAGTAGTGGGGTGGAATAGATAGTTTAGCAGTCATCTCACCTTTTATTAACATATTCTGGGCTGGGTGCAGTGGCTCACGCCACTTTGGGAGGCCGAGGCGGGCGGATCATGGGGTCAGGAGATCGAAGCCATCCTGGCTAACATGGTGAAACCCCGTCTGTACTAAAAATACAAAAAATTAGCTGGGCGAGGTGGCACGCACCTGTGGTCCCAGCTACTCAGGAGTCTGAGGCAGGAGAATCACTTGAACCTGGGAGGCAGAGGTTGCAGTGAGCCGAGATCGCGCCACTGCACTCCAGCCTGGGCGACAGAGTGAGACTCCATCTCAAAATAAAAAAAACAAAACGATATTCTGCCTAAGTTGTATAACCTACAGCAGTTAAAAGGAAGCTGACTTCAGGTCAGTGTAATTTACACCTTCGTAACAACGAGAGCCATACACCAGTACAAATTTTGGATGGACCTAAAATGAATCTGCAGAACCACTGAAGGATCAAGTGAGGGAATTATGACTTAATCACGTAACAAGCCTTTGAGCACCTTCTCTGTCAGGTACTGAGCAAGGGACTGGGGACTCAAGGGTGAACCAGAAAGATATGATTACTGCCTTCTAGGACCTGACAGTCCAGTGAGAGAGACTGACAAGCAAATGACTATGCAAAAATTTCAAGAATTACATGATCAGCTATTTTTCCATAGGTCTCAAAGCTGGATAAAACACTGGAATTCAGGGAATCTTTGAGTAAGATAAGCAATTAGGCCATATGTCCAGCCTCTCCTTGTACTCATTCTGATTTCAAATTTAAATATTCTGTAGTGCTTTGAGACCTAGAGAAAGAAAACAATGACCATTTAATCACTTAGGTAAGTTCCTCTAATCATTCCTCTTCACGAGGAATCAACATCGGAATCAGCTCAGCAGCTTTTCCAAAACACAAATAACAACACCTGGCTCTGGAGGACATTTAAGTAATTATGGAAACAAAAGGTAATTTAAAAAATTCTAGTAACTATTTTCACAGAGATTTCAGAAGCTACTGCATCCATAAAGTAAGAACAGATTTGGCTGGGCGCGGTGGCTCACACCTGTAATCCCAGCACTTTGGGAGGCCGAGGTGGGTGGATTGCTTGAATGCAGGAGTTTGAGACCAGCCTGGGCAACATGGTGAAACCCTGTCTCTACAAAAAAATATAAAAATTAGCCGTGGTGGCTCACACCTGTGTTTTCCGCTACTCAAGGGCTGAGGCAGGAGGATCCTTTGAGCCCAGGAGGTTGAGGCTGCAGTGAGCTGAGATCATACCACTGCACTCCAGCCTGGGTGACAGATGAGACCTTGTCTCAAGGGAAAAAAAAAAAAAAGTGACACTGAAGAGGCTAAATTAGTGAAACATACAGCAAAAAGATCAAGAAAAAGTTAAGAATGGTAAAGGTATCCAAGAACCAGGAGATAAAACATTTGTCCAACAGCAACTTCAGAAAATGAGAATAGAAAAATGGAGATGAATAAAATCAAAGAACATTTCCTGAACTGATGATACAAATTGTAGTTTTCAGACTGAAAGGGCCTGCCAAATGTAAAGCAGAAAAAAATGAAAGAAGATAAAACACATAGATGAAATCTCTAAGGAAAAACAATTTATCAGAGAGGGAAATAGATTACCCATAAAGGAACGTGACTCAGATTGGCATCAGATTTCTTAAGGCACAGTGGATCACGGACAATGTAGTCACAACGCCTTGAAAGTGTGCTTTTATGTGTCTGTGTGCATACGGGGTAGGGTGGGTGGGTCCCAATTTTGTTCCTAAAATTCTAAACCCAGCCATGCTATTAAGGACAAAATACAGATTTTTCTAACACGCAAAGGCAATGTTTGCTTCCATTCAGCTTTTCTAAAACACTTACTTGAAAAAAAAATTCATCAAAAGTGAAAAATAAATCTAAGCAATAGCAAGATGTCTTATCAGATGATAATCTATGAAAAAAAAATAAAGAACGATGTCTTATTAAGACGAAACACCCAACCAAATAACATGAAACAGTGGAATCCAGAAATGCATTCAGGGGAAATCCCAGTAATACAACTTTGCACACACTTAGAAACGTGGTTTCTGGAGAGAACAGCTTCGAGAACACAGATACTATTACTCTGGTGTGCTACAGATGAGATGAAGGCATGAGTTTCGTTTAATCAATGATACACAAGAAAGGTAAACTGATACTTTAAGAAAAATCAAAAGCTCTACAAATAAGTTCTAACTTCTACATCAAAACATTCCTTTTAAGCAACTGATGAAATAGTAAAAGCATTGCTTTCTGAACCAGTTCAAAACTTTTGGACTTATAAATCAGCAGGGAGGATTATCTGATACACTATAATTCATGTATAAACTGTAGGTTTATTTTATTCTGAGACGAAGTTTCACTCTTGTTGCCTAGGCCGGAGTGCAATGGCGCAATCTCGGCTCACCGCAACCTGCGCCTCCCAGGTTCAAGAGATTCTCCTGCCTTAGCCTCCTAAGTAGCTGGAATCACACGCATGCGCCACCATGCCCAGCTAATTTTGTATTTTGAGTAGAGACGGGGTTTCTCCACATTGGTCAGGCTGGTCTTGAACTCCTGACCTCAGGTGATCTGCCAGCCTCGGTGCCCCAAAGTACTGGGATTACAGGCATGAGCCACCGTGCCCGGCCTATTTATTATTTTATTTTAGAGACAGAGTCTTTCTTGCTCTGTTGCCCAGGCTGGAGTGAAGTGGCGTGATCATAGCTCACTGCCGCCTAACTTCTGGGCTCAAGCGATCCTCCTGCCTCAGCCTCCTCAGTAGTTGGGATTACAGGCCAGCACAACCATGTCTAGCTAATTTTTAAAAATTATTTTTTGTAGACACTGCATCTCATCATGTTGCCCAGTCTGGTCTCCAACCCCTGGCCTCAAGCCATCCTCTTGCCTCAACCTCCCAAAGTGCTCGGATTACTATCTTGAACCATGACACCTGGACCTCAAGGTTTGTTTATAATAATTATAAAGATTTTTTCTATGAGTTTGTTTTCCCTTGATTTTATTCACAAATAAGCCTTTCCTCATGGACTGGTATCAAAGACTCATCCTAAAAATAGGATTAGATTTTCAAACTTTGTTCTTTTTTTTTTTTTCTTTTTTTGAGACAGAGTCTTGCTCTGTTGCCCAGGCTGGTGCGATGGATGGCGCCATCTCAGCTCACTGCAATCTCTGCCTCTCGGGTTCAAGCGATTCTCCTACCTCAGCCTCCTGAGTAGCTGGGATTATAGGCACGTGCCACCAGGCCCGGCTAATTTTTGTATATTTAGTAGAGACGGGGTTTTGCCATGTTGGTCACGCTGGTCTCGAACTCCTGACCTCGTGATCCGCCCGCCTCGGCCTCCCAAAATGCTGGGATTACAGACGTGAGTCACCGCACCCGACCCCAAACTTTGTTAATAGTACATTTTAACTTGTGAAAAGGTTTACTTAATTTCATCACTTGGAAGCTTAAATATATTCTCTTTAAGAAACATGTTTAATTTTTTTTTGTTGTTGGCAGAGTCTTGCTCTGTTGTCCAGGCTGGAGTGCAATGGCGCAATCTCAGCTCACTGCAACCTCTGCCTCCTGGGTTGAAGCAATTCTCCTGCCTCAGCCTCGTGAGTAGCTGAGATTACAGGAGCCCACTATCGCGCCCCGCCTACTTTGAAAAAACTAATAAAAACTCTAACATCTTAATATTCTCTTTTTCTTTTTTTGAGACGAGTTTCGCTCTTGCTGCCCAGACTGAAGTGCAATGGCACGATCTTGGCTCACTGCAACCTCCGACTCCTGGGTTCAAGTGATTCTCCTGCCTCAGCCTCCCAAGTAGCTGGGATTACAGGATCCCGACACCAAGCCCGGCTAATTTTTGTATTTTTAGTAGAGATGGGGTCTCACCATGTTGGTGAGGCTGTTCTCGAACTCCTGACCTCAGGTGATCCACCGCCTCAGCCTCCCAAAGTGCTGGGATTACAGGCGTGAGCCACCACGACCGGCCTTAATATTCTTAGGGTAGTACTTTAAAAAAAAAAAAAAAAACTTGAACAATCTTTCTAATTTTAATGCCCACCCCCCCGCTTTTTTTTTTTTAAAAGAGAAAATACTTTGTTTTTTTTGAGACGGAGTCTAGCTCTGTCGCCAGGCTGGAGTGCAGTGGCGCGATCTCGGCTCACTGCAACCTACGACTCCCTGGTTCAAGCGATTCTGTGTCAGCCTCCCAAGTAGCTGGGATTACCGCGCCACCACGCCCAGCTAATTTTTGTATTTTTAGTAAAGACGGGTTTCACCATGTTGGCCAGGATGGTCTCCACCTCCTGACCTCGTGATCCGCCCGCCTTGGCTTCCCAAAGTGCTGGGATTACAGGGGTGAGCCACCGCGCCCGACCAAAACTCCTATTTTGAAGAAGCATTTACTTCAAGTTCTGTTAACTCCTTCAGGCTCGGCTTCAGTTTCCTTTTGCTAACGTAAAATTACATCGAACACCTACTTACTATTCAAAACAAAACAAAAAAAGCAGATCTATTGAATCATAACGTCCTGGGGCGAGCCTGGTCATGTGAATTTTGAAAAAAATACATGTGATTCTGAAGCACTGATTTAAATAATGACCTTTCAATAAGTGGTGGCTTCCGTTCATGGGAGAATAGGAAGCTGCGTGAGTGGCAGAGGCAACAAGTTCGAAGAGCTGCGGGACGTTCCCACTCTCTGCGGTGGAGCCTTGGTTCAAAGAGGCGCGCAGGGAGTGCAAGTGCCTGAGGATAAAGGTGTATACGTGCGAGTCTGATGATGGAATTGCTGCTGAAACTGCGTCCCCTTCTCTGCCCTCAGCAAACTTATTGGGGGTCGGGGAGCGCGTGGGGTGCGAGAGAAGAGAGGCAAGTTAGGATAGGGAGAGCGGCTCTCTGGCGGGTATTTTAACAAAGGGCTGAACTGACTAAGCATGGCCGGGCTGCCTTCCCGTCTCCCGAGGAAGCCCGCTTGCTGCTGGGGAGGGCTGTGCCTCCGCGGCGGTGGCTGTCTCAGCCGGCAGTAGACACGCTTCCAGCTTAGCCCCGACAACCCCTTTAGGCCTAGGCACGCTCTTTCACAAAACCAGGGGCTGTGAACTCTGTCAAGGTTCCCAGGTCCATTGCAGTTACTACAGCACAGTAAAAGCTCGAGTCAACTATCAGGCACATCCTGCAAAAGACGAACTGTCTGGACCAGTAAGCGTTTGAGTTTTAATTGAGAATAAATAAGCAGAAAATGCTTCCCTCCTCTCCTTTCACCTTGTATTAGGTAACAATTTCTACCTTAAAAAAGACGGAGACGAGCGGCTCCGCATTCCGAGTTACTGGGACCTGGAGCCAGGGCCTATTTCAGCGTAGTTTCCGCTTCTTGTCACATGACGGGAATCAGCGGGCCGCGCCTTTCCACCGCGACTCCCCGTGGGTCCGCAAACCGACACGTCACTCCTCGGCCCTCAACCAAACTGCTTGGGGGGCGTTCTTTCCGCGCTCTTGACTCCTATGCGGCGGCCTATGACAGCTCGGCGGGAGCATACAGACCCGCCTCTAGACTGCTAAGTGATAGCTGTAATGACCAATTAACAACTGGAATCGCGGTCCGGTTTACGCCTTCGGATTTGACAGACAGTTCCGCGATCCTATCGCTCTCTCGAAGCGTCCTATTGGCCTGGAGCCAGCCAACGGGGGAGCGGTCCGGGAGGCGGACCCGGCTGCTGCCAGGGTTGGGTGCGCCGCTGAACGGATGGCTGAGGGAGCCCCGCGGATCGTTTAGGAGAGTCGGCCAGGTGGGAAAGCCGTAGAACGTAACTTGAAAATCAGCGGCAGGTGCAGTCCATGGCGTTGATGGGGCTGAACGAAGTGCAGGAGGCAAAACTCTAAATGGGGGTGGAGAGCAGAGCTTAGGGCCTTGCGGAGGAGGGGGCGTGGGGCGTGGTGTGGGGGCTTCCTGGATGGAAGGATGTGAAGGTCTGGGGAGGGAGGGTAAGGTGGGTCTTGAGGACAGAGCGTGGGAAAGACTGGGTCCTGGGACTAGTTATGGGGGGGAAGGCGCGTAGGATGCTGGGTGATGAGTGTCCCGCGCTGAGGAGTATCAGAGATGGTCAGTTCTTTGAGGGTGGGAAGAAGAGGGAGGTGGGACCCGCTGGAGGGACCGGAAGGGAGAAGAGAGTAAAAGATTGTGAGAGGGTGTGGAAACGTGTGTAGGAAGACGGGGCTGGGGAAATTGCAGTGTAGGAAACTAGAGGTAGGGTGGCAGGAGATGCCACAGCTTGCAGGGCACAGTTGAGGAGAGCAGATTGGTAAGTGTTTTAAGAAAGGTGTCTTTGCTCTTATTTGCTTGGCGGTGTGCGACAGTGACCAAAGAGCACGAGATGAAATCTCCCTTACGGCCCTGCCCTAAATGACTAGCTCGTGTACTCAGTTTTCAAGTAGAGATCCTAGCGGTCTCATTTTGGTGTGTGGCTCATATCAACGCAGTGGTGTTAAGTTTGTTCCTATTTCAGGCATTCCAGAAAACAGCTGCAAACCCTGAGAGATATGGCTGGATTGTTGACCTCCTGGAGTAGTTAGGCCTTTATTTTTAGTTGCAAAGTAAGGTTTCCCTGTGGGACTATACTTAAACACATTTCTAAAACTGCTCTTCTGGGACAGTTAATTATGGAAAACATGCTTGACTTCTCAGTGTTGGGGCTAGCATTCTATATGCCTTCCACCTAGTCCAGTGTTGTTGTTTTTCTCCTTTATTCCAATAATAGTGGGAAAAAAGATTCATGGAGGAGGATAGACAAAGGTTTGTTAAGAGATACACGAGTACAACGAGATAGGAATAAATTCTAGTGTTCTATAGGATAACTATTATCAGGAGTATAATTAACAAAAATACACAATTTATTGTATATTTTCAGATAGCTAGAAGAGTGGATTTTGAATATTCCTAAGACAAAAAAAAAAAAAAACAAGGTGATGAATCTACTAATTATTTCCTGACTTGATCATTACACATTATGTACATGTACCAAAATGTCACACTGCACTCCATAAATATGTACAATTATGTGTCAGTCAAGAAGAATAAAAGCAAAACGTCTTGAACGATGTTAGTATCCTTTGTTATAGTCGTTGTAACTTAGCCCTTGATCACCTTGTAATTTAAGAAAGTAGGGCCGGGCGTGATAGCTCATGCCTGTAATCCCAACACTTTGGGAGGCTGAGGTGGGCAGATCATGAGGTCAAGAGATCCAGACCACCCTGGCCAACATGGTGAAACCCCGCCTCTACTAAAAATACAAAAATTAGCTAGGCGTGGTGGCACACACCTGTAGTCCCAGCTTCTTAGGAGGCTGAGGCAGAAGAATCACTTGAACCCAGGGGGCGGAGGTTGCAGTGAGCCGAGATGGCACCACTGCACTCTAGCCTGGCAACAGAGCAAGACTCCGTCTCAAAAAAAAAAAAAAGATAGTGGTACTGTCTTATACAAGAATAACTAACCTATGGTAGATTAATGCTATATTGCTATATAAATAATTCATATCTGTCATGTGATTTCCATTTTGAACTGCCTACAGATAGTGTCCCTCAACATTTTAATCTACTTTTTTTTATCCCCTGACTCTTCTGCCTCAGTAGGAAAAATTCGTTTTCTTTCCCTCTAGATTATCATCTGATGCCATCAAACTGTCTCTGTGTAATTTAATCAGTCTCTTAAATCAGCATTGTCAGTTACAGAGATGCCTTGAGACAGATGATTGAAAGCGGGTATAGATCTGAGCAGTCGTTACAGTCTGATATATGGGATTGAGAGCACAGTGGATCTGTGTTTGTGTACCTCCTCCTCTTTTTGAGTGCATGATTGTACCTGCATTAGTTATCAGGTATGCTGTTAGTTGACCCGACAGCCCCATTGGGATTTGGAAAAGAAAAAAGTTTATAGCCATTCACTTGAAGTTTAAATTTAGGGCTCGAAATTGTGTTGATTCAGTCGTGACTTCTATTTTTCCTCTTAATGCCTTTCACTTCTTTTTTTTTTTTTTTTTTTTTTTTTCCTTTTTAAAGAGAGGAGGTCTGGCTCTGTTGTCCAGGGTGGAGTGCAGTGGTGTGATCCTAGCTCACTGCAGCCTCCACCTCCTGCCTCAGCCTCCTGAGTAGCTGGGACTGCAGGTGCAGACCATCAAGCCTGCATAATTTTAAACAATTTTTTGTGGAGATGGGGTTTTGCTGTATTGCTCAGATTGGTCTTGAATTCCTGGCTTTAAGCAATCCTCCCTCTTTAGCCTCCAAAATTGCTGGGGCTTGCACTTCTGGTCTCAATGTTTATTTCCTGCTTTCCCCACCCCGCCCACCCCATACAGTCCTGCCTTTTCCTGAGTGCTGTCTTTCTCCATTTTATTATTTTTCAGTATTTCCAGTCTTTCCTGTTTATTTTTTCATCTCTTCCTTGTGCTATACTATTGCTAATTGTGCTTATGTACTTGTTAGCTGAGAAGGAGTGGGAAATAGAATTATGGATGGTTTATTCTGACCACTCCATTTTAGTCTTGACACATAGACCTGACTTGTGCCTACTTCCTTGCAAGTTGATCATACTTCAGGCCAGGCTTGGATACTAGTATTAGCCTTGACCCTCTCTGGTGTTTTTGCTAGCTCCTACGTCCTTTATGATTCCCTCTCATCATAAAATATGAGAATTAAGTAAATTGAAGGTGTTCAATATCTTGTGGTCTTGACTTTTTCATTTTAGCTGATCGTTGTGTGTTGCCACCCATTCATGTCAAGATGACTAAGTTTGGATTTTTGCGATTGTCCTATGAGAAGCAGGACACACTTCTGAAGCTTCTCATTCTGTCAATGGCTGCTGTATTATGTGAGTGTGCATGTGAACCTCTCTTTCTTTGGGGATAGAAAAAAAAAGTCTAGAAAAAAATTGAAAATCGCTATCTTAAAATGCCTTGTTCTTTTTAGCAGATTGTTATGTTTTTCCATTCCTCATCAGTATAATTTTATGAAGACAAAATAAAAGGAATATAAAAGTCAGGGCTATGGGCCACATGCGGTGGCTCACGCCTGCAATCCCAGCACTTTGGGAGGCTGGGGCGGGTGGATCACTTGAGGCTGGGAGTTTGAGACCAGCCTGGCCAACATGATGAAACCCTGTCTCTACTAAAAATACAAAAACTAGTTGAGTGTGGTGGTGGATGCCTGTATTCCCAGCTACCTGGGAGGCTGAGGCACAAGAATCGCTCGAACCAGGGAGGCAGAGGTTGCAATAAGCCGAGATTGCACCACTGCACTTTAGCCTGGGCAACAGAGCAAGACTCTGTCTCCAAAAAAAAAAAAAGAGGGTTATGATCATCTTTGAAAGAATGGGAAGCATGCTGTGCCAATTCTATTTTCTCATAGGGCTGAAAGTGATATTGGGGACCCTTGGATAACTGATTTTTGTAAAAGACAATTATCTCCAATTTAGGTGCCTCCTATAGTATTTTTGAAAGTCTCTTGAGAGTTTACTCTGTATTTTAGATTTTCTGGCTCTTCATGAGTCCTAGGTATAATTTTGTTTGCCATACCTATTACTTTGCTCCAAGGTTAAGGTTAGTTATGTGTGTATGGTGGGGGAGTCAGCGTATATAAAAGATGACCATGTAAGTTGAGTTTGGTATTAGTAGGTGAATGTAATGTTGTAGGCTTTTATAATTAGTTAACTGTGACCTATGAAAGTGGAAAATGTAGATGCCATTGTCAGGGGAAAGTAAACTTCTCTTGTTTCCTTTATGTGGGGAGAGATGGATAAAGACTTTATTCAGGGATTATTTTATATTTTCTGTGACCTCTCTACTGGATAATACTGTCTTCATTATAATACTATATCTGCTGTTCTTTCATGGCACATTACCAATAGAATATTAACTCTGGTTTTTGCAGCTTTCTCCACTCGTCTCTTTGCTGTCCTGAGATTTGAAAGTGTTATCCATGAGTTTGATCCGTGAGTACCTTTGCTTGATCTGGTATTATTTCCTTTGGGAGGCATTCAGGTTCATGGGTTTCAGATTCAAATTTCAGTCAGCTCTCAGTGATAGAGATGTGCTTTCAGTACATTTAAGGGATTAAAAAAAAAAAACCTTAAACTCTTCCAAAGGAGATTATTATCTCCTTTTAAGACGTATGTATTGGAGTCCAGCACAGTGGCTCACACCTGTAATCCCAGCACTTTGGGAGGCTGAGGTGGAGGGATCACTTGAGCTCAGGAGTTCGAGACCAGCCTGGGCAACATGGTGAAACCCCATCTCTACAAAAGAAAAAATAAATAAATAAATAAATGTATGTATTGGAATTGACCAAGTAAGTCTCTGAAACTCAAAAAATGTGAGAGGCATTGCTAGTATGTCTGCCTATCACTTAAGATCTGGCTAGGCTAAGAGAATTCTGGCTGCTCAGTTTGGTAAAAGTTTGTGATGCAGATTGAAGGAAAGGGTCTTGGTGTGTATTCCAGGCTCAGAAGAGAATCACAAACGATGGACTTGAGATTCATGACATTTTGCTGTTTGTTTGTTTGTTTAGAAATTTATGTGATAGAAATTGGGCTTCTTAGTTAAATTCTAGGGCAATGAAAAAAACTCAAAGTTATCAGTTTGATTAGGAATTTTGTTCATTAGATGAAAAAGATATAGTGGAAGTCCTTAGTGGTATTAATAACTAGCATTTACTAAGCATTCATTTTGTTCCAAGCACTAATTTACAGATTATCTCTAAACCCTTTCAGCAACCCTTTGAGATGTAGGTACTATTATTCCCTTCTTAGAAATGAGGAGACTCCACTGGGCACGGTGGCTCACGCCTGTAATCCCAGCACTGTGGGAGGCCAAGGCGGGCGGATCACAAGGTCAGGAGTTCAAGACCAGCCTGGCCAACATAGTAAAACCCCATCTCTACTAAAAATACAAAAATTAGCTGGGCATGGTGGCATGTGCCCGTAATCACAGCTACTCTAGAGACTGAGGCAGGAGAATCGCTTGAACCCAGGAGGTGGAGGTTGCAGTGAGCCAAGATCGTGCCACTGCACTCCAGCCTGGGCTACAGAGCAAGGCTCCGTCTCAAAAAAAAAACGAGAAAAAGAAAAAAGAAATGAGGAGACTCAGGCTGGGAGTGGTTATCCAAAGTTGCTTATTCAGTACGTGGAGGAACCATGATTTGAATGTTGGTTTGTCTGACTCCAGAGACTGCAGTCACTGTGTTATATTGCCTAAAGTTAAGGCTTATAACAAATTTGGAGGCCAAAATCATAGGTTCTTGAAATATTATTGATATCTTAAAAATAGTATATTCAATCTTGTGGAGTATTGATTGAAAATGCCTGCATCTATTTGCAAATTTATAATTTTGTTTTGTGTAGATATTTGAAAGCATTTTGGAGGCATTACAAATAATTCTGTTTGGGGCCTCCCAAATTCAGTTTATATTTTTTCTCATGAATGAGGAGACATGTCCTTTTGTTTTTTCTTTTTTTGTTTGAGATTGGGTCTGACTGTCACCCAAGCTGAAGTGCAGTGGTGTGATCACCGCTTACTGCAGCCTTGACTTGTGGGGCCCAAGTGATCCCCCCACCTCAGTTTCCCAAGTAGCTGGGACCACAGGCATGTGCCACCATACCTAGCTAATTTTTAAAAAATTTTTTGTAGAGATAGAGTCTTCACTATGTTGCCCAGGCTGGTCTCAAACTCCTGGGCTCAAGCAATCCTCCCTCCTCAGCCTCCCAAAGTACTGGCATTACAGGCATGGGCCTCCATGCCCAGCCTCCTTTTGTTTCTTGATCCAATCTGTTACGCTTCTTTCTCAGACCCTCTGAATGAGCAAACATTGATGTTAGATAATCAGGGAATGCAAGAGCATCTGCTTTGTCATCAAGAGGTGTTAGGGACCATAAGGGACTTCACACTTCCTTTTGCAGAGGAGGAAACTGATTCCCAGAGTGGTGAACGCAGTCCAGACCTATTCCTACTAACTTATACTTCCTCTCTCACTCTGCCTCTCCTACTGGTAGGTAAAGGACACAATTCTGACACATATTGATGTCTGCAACCCTCATCTCTTCTGTTTCTGACAGTCACCAAAATAACATCAGTGACAAACAGAAGGATAGAGATTTCTGCTATCTGTTGCTTCTGTTTACTTCAGCTTTCAAAACTTGACTGACCAAGGAGGAAATAGGGTGAGAGGTGGGCAGAGAGGACGGTTAGTCATGATTATCCATAGTAATTAAACTGTCTCTAGTTTGAGACTCTTTTTGTTTATTTTTGTCTGTCTTCCTTTTTTTTTGGAAACAGGGTCTTGCTGTGTCACCCAGGCTGAAGTTCAGTGGCTCAATTATGGCTCATGCAGCCTCAACTTCCTGGGCTCAAGTGATCTTCCCACCTCAGCCGCCCGAGTAGCTGGGACTACAGGCACGCGCCACCACGCCTGGCTAATTTTTGTATTTTTTGTAGATTGGGTCTTGTCATGTTACACAGGCTGGTCTCAAACTTCTGTGCTCAAGCGATCCATCGACCTCTGCCTCCCAAAGTGCTGGGACAACAGGCATGAACTACTACGCCGGCCTCTTATTTATTTTTATTTATTATTATTATTAATTTTTTTTGAGATAGAGTTTTGCTCCTGTTGCCCAGGCTGGAGTGCAATGGCACAATCTCAGCTCACCACAACCTCTGCCTCCCGGGTTCAAGCGATTCTCTTGCCTCAGCCTCCTAACTAGCTAGGATTACAGGCATGCACCACCACGCCTGTCTAATTTTGTATTTTTAGTAGAGACGGGGTTTCTCCATGTTGGTCAGGCTGGTCTCGAACTCCCGACCTCAGGTGATCCACCTGTGTTGGCCTCCCAAAGTGCTGGGATTACAGGAGTGAGCCACCACGCCTGGCCTTATTATTATTATTATTTATTTTATTTTTTGAGACAGGGTCTTGCTCTGTCACCAGGCTGGAGTGCAATGGAATGATCAGGGCTCACTGAAACTTCAACCTCCCTGGGCTCAGGTGATCCTCTTATTTCAGCCTCCTGAGTAGCTGGGACTACAGGCGTGTGCCACTAAGTCCTGCTGATTTTTGTATTTTTTTTTTTAGAAACAGGGTCTCGCTATGTTGCCCAGGCTGATCTTGAACTCCTGAGCTCAAGTGATCCACCTGCCTTGGCCTACTAAAGTACTGGGATTACAGGTGTTAGCTACCTCACCCAGCCTTATTTCTTTTTAAATAAGAAACTTAAGGACTTACATATTTTGGGCCTAAAGAACTATCTTTCCATTTATAGCTCTTAAGCATTTTATATCAAAATTTTTCATGTTGTCTGTGTATCTGTGTATCTTTCTATATTTTTTTGAGAAAGGGTCTTGCTCTGTTGCCCAGTCTGGAGCACAGTGTTGCGATCATGGCTCACTGTAGCCTTGACCTCCTGGGCTCAAACAGTCATCCCACTTCAACCTCCTGAGTGGCTGGGACTATAGGTGTGTGCCACCATGCCTGGCTAATTTTTAAAAAATGTTTTGTAGAGGCGGAGTCTCACTGTGTTGCCCAGGCTGGTCTTGAACTGGGCTTAAGCGATCCTCTCGCCTCAGTCTTCCAAAGTGCTGGGCTTACAGGCATGAGCTGCCATGCCTGGCTGTAATCTATATTTTTATGCTACTATATAGGTGACATAAGAAGCATTTTAGATAACCACATGAGTAGACCTTGTTAAAAGTTTAAACACTAATTAAGACAGTTGTGTTATGAAGTAGGTTAAAATTTTTTCATCCTGCATATGATGGTATACCAACATCTTTAAAGATTCTCATCACTGGAAATTATTCATGTGTTTTTGTGTGCAGTATAGATTTTTAAAAATATGTTCCTGTCACTTGAAAGCCAGAATCTGACCAGGCATGGTGGCTCACGCCTGTAATCCAAGCACTTTGGGAGGCCGGGGCAGGTGGATCACCTGAGGTCAGGAGTTTGAGACCAGCCTGGCCAATATGGTGAAACCCTGCCTCTACTAAAAATACAAAAATTAGCTGGGCGTTGTGCTGAGCGCCTGTAATCCCAGTTACTTTCGGAAGGCTGAGGCAGGAGAATGGCTTGAACTCCGTAGGCAGAGGTTGCAGTGAGCCGAGACCGTGCCATTGTGCTCCAGCCTGGGCAACAAGAGCGAAACTCTGTCTCAAAAAAAAAAAAAAAAAAAAAGAAAGCCAAAATCTATTGGTGCCCACATCTCAGGGCTTTGTCTTCATGGTGCTTGAATTCTCTGACTGGTCCTAATGCCTACCACATGTCAGCTTGATGAAGTATCCCATTTGATTGCTTTGTTACAATGTTAGGCTCCAGTTTCATTTCCTTTTTATTTATTTATTTTTTTTCTGAGACGGAGTCTTGCTCTGTTGCCCAGGCTGGAGTGCAGTGGCGATCTCGGCTCACTGTAACCTCTGCCTCCCAGGTTCTAGCGATTCTCCTGCCTCAGCCTCCTGAGTAGCTGGGATTACAGGCACATACCACCATGCCCAGCTAATTTTTGTATTTTTAGTAGAGATGGGGTTTCACAATGTTCATCAGGCTGGTCTCGAACTCCTGACCTTGTGATCCACCTGCCTCGGCCTCCCAAAGTGCTGGGATTACAGGCGTGAACCACTGTACCCGGCTCATTTCCTTATGAGAAAAGCAGTGCTTTAGTTGAGACAAGCATGGAGATAGAAGTAAACAGACTTATGGTAGTGTAAAATGATTTTCATGGCATAATATTTGATGTTAAACTGATTTTTCATTGAGTAATGCTGAATTTCTCAATGATGTATCCTGAGGAGCAACATTCACCACAAATTTACAACAAAGTTTATTTCTTGCTATAGGTACTTTAATTATCGGACTACCAGGTTCCTGGCTGAGGAGGGGTTTTATAAATTCCATAACTGGTTTGATGACCGAGCCTGGTACCCTTTGGGACGAATCATTGGAGGAACAATTTACCCAGGTGAGGAGACCAGATGTGTTTTTTTTAAAAAAAAAAAAAAAAACAGAAATGTTTGTATGCTAGAGGACCAGTTTCTTTTATTTCTAATAGCTTTGTCTTGTGACACTTGTAATTTCATCCTGATTACAGGTTCCTAAAAGTGCATCTTATATAAACAGGAGTACATTTGTAGTAGAGTGGGGATGGGTGGTTTTTATACATTCTAGACTTCTGATTGAATCCTTAGGAGAGAAATTTATAGGCTTACTGCAGTTGCTATGTTAGTATTTCTGGTGATTTGTCAAGACTTACATAGTCACTTTATTGTATCTGGGATTTTCCCTTTCTTTTTCCCTTAAGTTCTGGTAAGACAACCTAATGGAGTTTCTTCTTCCTATTACAGGTTTAATGATCACCTCTGCTGCAATCTACCATGTACTCCATTTTTTCCACATCACCATCGACATTCGGAATGTCTGTGTGTTCCTGGCCCCTCTCTTCTCCTCCTTCACCACCATCGTCACGTACCACCTTACCAAAGAGCTCAAGGTGAAGGATTTGGGGTGACAGGAGGCTTGGGAATGAATGTTATTGAGCCTCTCTAATCGATGCTGGAGGGTGGGGGACAGAGCCTTAGAAAGGCAGGGAGCCAGAAGGTGAACACAGCTTTTACTGGGCCAAATTAATTGGGTTCACTCCAATCCCTTTCTGGAATATGTGTTTTTTTTATCATTAGCAACTGTTTGTCCTTATGAGAGTATAGTTGAAAGTGAAATGTAAATTGCTACATAAAGAAAAAAACATTTAAAATGCAAAATGTGAGGTTTGGATTTTGAAGTCCTCACAATGTAAGGGAGAGGAAAAAAAAACGTGAAACATTCCAAAACGGTTAGTTTTTCCTACCAGGAATGTACTCAGCAATTATTTGTTGATTTAAAATTTTTTTTTTTTATTTTAAAATTCTTAAGCCGTTTGGCTTCCGTAGTAGACTCCATAATGCTGACTCTCTTTTTCCAGGTTTCAGCATTGCTGACCTTGGCTCCCTGGGTGCTATTCTTAGTTTGTGCTGTGGTGTTAGAGAGATACCTGAGAGGTGATAAACTAGTAGGGGGTTTGGGAAGCCTGAATTTAGTTTGGAAAACTTTTTCATCCTTCTCCTTGCTGCCCTTTCCCAAATTTGACTCTTTCAACAGACAAGTCTTTACTTTTTTGGAATGTGGCTTATATCTGTTGCTCCTTTCTCCTGAGCTCAAAGGGTGCCTGGTGATATTTAAGCTTTATTGCCTAAGTTCCTGGCATCTTCAGTTTAGGTAGATTATCACTTAGCTTTCTTGGCTTTTTAACTGAAATAATAATTTTCTTCCTTTGATTGTCCTTGCATAGCTTTTAGAGGTGTGACTGGTGTTCCAATGATGTACAGATATTGTTAGGGGTAGAGACTTACAAGCTTGGCGAGATTGGTAGCCAAACAGCTCATTCTGGGACAGTATTGATGTTTGACATCTCACTTGATTTGTCTGTCCTCAGCATATGTGTTCTCAGTGTCAGGTTTGGTGTCATCATGGGGAATTGGTCATGAAGTTTTTAGCTTGCTTGTGCTGTGAGCATTTCTAGCATTTCTAACATCTCACATTTACCTTCAAAATTGTTGGACTGTTTTCTGGGCCCATTATAAACAGAATGGACTAGTGGATCCTCTATTCTTTCTCAGCATTGTATTGGTGTTAATGTCTTATTACCCTTTTTTTCTTACAGGATGCAGGGGCTGGGCTTCTTGCTGCTGCCATGATTGCTGTAGTCCCTGGATATATCTCCCGATCTGTGGCTGGCTCCTATGATAATGAAGGTAAGACTTTTAAAATGCTGAAGAAGATCATCTCACCTTATTATCCAACAGAGCTTCACAAAGTGCAGTCTATGGTTTAGCAATAATAAAAATGGTAACTGGGTGAGAAGGTTAGAAATGGGCAGGAACGGATCTTGGACAAGCTCATGTTCTCTTCCCATCATCCTTTCCAGAAAGGTAGTTGGTAACTTTTCTTACAAGTCTTTGGTTCATCTCTGCACTCATAAAATAGTTAACTGTTGTTTTAACATTATAATCATTTGCTTTATTTTCCTACATAAAGGGAATAGATGTCCTTAAAATTTTAAGGACTTATTGACTTATTTTCAATTCAACATACATTTGTTGAATGTTATTGGGAAAACATAGTATTAAGTGTTAGATAATGAATAAGATTACTTTGTGCATAATTATAAGAAATTAAAGAGATAGATAATGAATAAGGTTATATTGGCCCATCATCTATTAAGGAAGATTAAAATGGACATATAAATATAACTCCAGTGACAGGAGATAGTACTATGTGCCATGATAAAATTTTGAACAGAGTACTTCAGGAATGTAGTGAAAGGAGAGATTTGGGGCTGAGCTTGGTGGCTCACCCCACCAAGGGTGGCTCACGCCCTGTTATCCAGTACTTTCGGAGGCTGAGGTGGGTGCATCATTTGAGCTCAGGAGTTTCAGACCAGCCTGGGCAACCCTGTTACTATAAGAAATACAAAAATTAGCTGGGCACGGTAGTATGCGCCTGTAGTCCCAGCTACTCTGGAGACTGAAGTGGGAGGATTGCTTGAGCCTGGGAGGTTGAGGCTGCGGTGAGCTGTGATTGCCACTGCACTTCAGCCTAGTAATAGAGCAAGACCCTGTTTTTGTTGTTGTTGTTGTTGTTTTTATTTTTATTTTTTTAAGAGAAAAAAACAAGCAGATTCGGGAATCAAGGAAGGCTTTGTAGAAGTGGTTGAAGGTCAACTGGGTCCTGAAGTTGGGACTTCATTAGGCAGATATCAAGGAAAGGGGCAATTGGGGCATGAGTATCACATGTTAAGACGTAGAGGCAGGATGATGAATGATAGTATAAGATGTCTTTAGAACTATACTAGCAGGATGTTTAGTGCTTGGAAAGAATGATAATAATGGCCAATATTTACTTAATGTTTATTATATGCTAGGTACTCTTCTAAGTGCTTTACAGGCATTAATTATATTTGTTTTCAGAACACTTTTATGAAGTAGATACTATTACTTCTTATATGAAACTGAAACAAAAGGAAGTAAATAATTTGCCTAAAATTACACTATTACTTGGTAATAGATCCAGGCAGTCTGTTCCAGAACAGTATTCTTAATGACTATACTAGCCTGGCCTCCTGTTGAATTTTTGGTGTGTCCTTTCTGCAGGGATTGCCATCTTTTGCATGCTGCTCACCTACTACATGTGGATCAAGGCAGTAAAGACTGGTTCCATCTGTTGGGCAGCTAAGTGTGCCCTTGCTTATTTCTACATGGTAACTTTTTCTACAAGTTTTTAATTTTTAAAGTTCTCTAAATACTGTATTTCCTGTGGGTACTTATTGTTTGACCAACTTTGTTTTCTGGTAGGTTCCCCTAAATTTTTTTCTTTTCCAGTATATTTTTTCTGTTCATACTTACGTATACATGTAGACTTCCTTCATTGCTTCTACTTGCTCACATATCCCTAAATCCTCTGTATGACCTTACAGTAGATTGCATTTAGATTAATTCTGAGGCTTGAGTCCCTCTCGTTATGTGATCATGACATCAGCAACCATAAGGGAGCAGGGGATTGAGTTACAGTGATGGGTTTGAACTTTATTTTATATTTTCTTTTTAAAAATTTATTTTATTTTGTGTGACCTGTACATGTAAGGACTTGATTTTCCTGTTAAAAAAAAATCAGTTATTTGAACTCTTTAAGCCATTTGGCATAAATAAAGTTATAGTTACTATAAGTGTTCTTTAAAAAGTCACAGGTGATATCCTACAATATAGTGGTGGTGGTCTGAGGAGGCATACTCAGAGGAACTGTTTTTTTCTGTTCCATCATAGGTCTCGTCATGGGGAGGTTATGTGTTCCTGATCAACTTGATTCCTCTCCACGTCCTGGTGCTGATGCTCACAGGCCGTTTCTCTCACCGGATCTACGTGGCCTACTGCACTGTTTACTGCCTGGGCACTATACTTTCTATGCAGATCTCCTTTGTGGGCTTCCAGGTGAGCTGTACTGTTTACTGCCTGGGCACTATACTTTCTATGCAGATCTCCTTTGTGGGCTTCCAGGTGAGCTGTACAGTTTACTGCCTGGGCACTATACTTTCTGTGCAGATCTCCTTTGTGGGCTTCCAGGTGAGCTGTACTGTTTACTGCCTGGGCACTATACTTTCTGTGCAGATCTCCTTTGTGGGCTTCCAGGTGAGCTGTACTGTTTACTGCCTGGGCACTATACTTTCTATGCAGATCTCCTTTGTGGGCTTCCAGGTGAGCTGTACTGTTTACTGCCTGGGCACTATACTTTCTATGCAGATCTCCTTTGTGGGCTTCCAGGTGAGCTGTACTGTTTACTGCCTGGGCACTATACTTTCTATGCAGATCTCCTTGACTCAGTAGGGTTTTCAGCTTCTACTTTTTCTATGCAGCCCCAACTAGACTGATTTATCTTAGATTCTGTTAAGAAGAGTACGACTTATTCACAGCTTTTTTATTGAATTACTTGTGTGAATTGAAGCAACAGAATTACTGGTCATTAAAGTTTGCATCCAGGAGTGTGCTAATATTTGCTCCGTGAAGTTTGAATTTCATGGCTCTTACTTTGGCTTTACGTTTGTGGGAAGGGGAGGGATATTTAGTTGAGTTGAGTTTAGATGAGTGATCAAAGTTAAAATTTCCAGTCCTTTTAATACAGATGACCCCATGTAGTAGCAGAGATTCCTGATCTTAATGGCATCTAATTGTAAGTGCTTCAGGAAGTAAAGCACAAACCTTTAACCACATTGCTCCACAGGGTTAACAGAGAACTGTTAAATCAAAGAATAATGTGGTATGTTTGATTTCTCATGTGAAATTATCATGAAAGTGCAAACCTTATCTAGAGGTCAACAAGTATTTCTTTACTGATCACCTACTGCAGATTGTCCCCAACTTATGAAGTGTGACTTAGGATATTTTGGCTTTAGAATGGTGTGAAAGTGATCTGCATTGAGTAGAAACCGTACTTCCAGTACCCATACAAGCATTCTGTTTTTCACTTTCAGTACAGTAGTCAATAAATTACATGAGATTCTCAACACTTTATTATAAAATAGGCTTTGTGTTAGATGATTTTGCCCAACTGTAGGCTAATGTTAAATGTTCTGAGCATGTTTAAGGTAGTCTACGCTATGCTGTGATGTTCCATAGGCTAGGTGTATTAAATGCATTTTCTACTTAAGATATTTTCAACTTAAAATGGGTTTATGGGGATGTAACCCAATCATAAGTTGAAAAGCATTTGTATATGCAGTTTGCTAATCACTTGAAAATGTAAAAAGGATAAAAATACGGTCATAGTGCTTAAGGAAGTTTTGGTCTTCTTGCAGGGAAAGAAATACAGGTAGCTGTCTATATCCGATAGGCTACAGTTCTGGAAGTGTGGTTCTTGAATCATCATCACCAGCAGCAGCAGCTAGGAACTTGTTAGAAATAAATGCAAATTCTAGAGCCCCAACACAGACCTACTGAATCAGAAACTCTGGAGGTGGGGCTCAGCAATCTGTGTTTTAACACTTCTACCCGCTTGGTGATTATGATGCCCACTAACATTTGAGAACCACCAATCTAAGGCAAAGAATGATTAAGTGCTAGAAGAGGACTAATGTGATATGGAACATAGAGAGGAGTGACTGATTTCAGTTTGGCAGATTAGGAAGAGATGATATTTGAGTTGGACCTTGAATAATGAGAATTTTAGTGGATGGGAATTTGGGGAAAATTACAGTCTAGGCTAAGGATATAACCTGAGCAAAAGCCAGAGATGTGATAATGATAGTGTATCTTATGCTTTAGCGGGCTGCAAATATGCTGTAGAAAATATGGCTGGTGAATTAAACCCTTCACTAGATTGGCCCTGATTCCTTCGGGGCCTCAGAACTCATTTGACCGTTTGGTTTGAACTAGATAAGAATAATGCAGGCCTGCACTGGACTTACTCATTTTTTTTCCTTAGTATTAACATGCATATCCTTTTACCTACAGCCTGTCCTTTCATCAGAGCACATGGCAGCCTTTGGGGTCTTTGGTCTCTGCCAGATCCATGCCTTTGTGGATTATCTGCGCAGCAAGTTGAATCCACAACAATTTGAAGTTCTTTTCCGGAGCGTCATCTCTCTGGTAGGCTTTGTCCTTCTCACCGTGGGAGCTCTCCTCATGCTGACAGGTAGGGAAGGCTCACAGCTTGTTTTTTTTAAGATGGAGTTTCGCTCTTGTTGCCCAGGCTGGAGTGCAGTGGCACGATCTTGGCTCACTGCAACCTCCACCTCCCAGGTTCAAGCGATTCTCCTGCCTCAGCCTCCTGAGTAGCTGGGATTACAGGCGCCCGCCACCACACCCGGCCAATTTTGTATTTTTAGTAGAGATGGGGTTTCTCCATGTTTGTCAGGCTGGTCTCAAACTCCCGACCTCAGGTGATCCGCCCGCCTCGGCCTCCCAAATTGCTGGGATTACAGGCGTGAGCCACCGCACCCAGTCAGGCTCAGAGCTTTTACTATTAAATGCAGATGGGTACAGACATAGAATAAACTCCAAAAGACAGGGTATTTTCTGAACACAAAAGATTATTTTTTTCTTATTTCTTTTTTCATCAGAAGCATGTACAATCCCACAATTTTACATTCAATCCACTTTTCAGCCCAGTGTTTGGATTCAGCATAGCAGAAAATGTCTTGTTGGAGCTGCTCTTAATCATACCTGGTGAAAGGACTATATCCTACCTTGCGAATCTTTCTCCTTTTTCTTTCTTTTTTTTCTTTCCTATTGATCGGGTGGGAGAAGTCATTATATTGCTTACCATACCCTCCAAGGTGGCACTCATCTAATCCCATGGAAACTAAATCATGGCTGTTTAGTTGGTTGGAAAGCCAAATTTTCCTTCTTTTTCCCTACTTTGATTTCTCAGAGATGAATTTGATTTCTATTGACTAATTCAGAGCAGGACTCGAGGATATAGTTGATTTAATCTCTACAGTTGGCCTTGGTTTGACCAAATTTGGCCTAAAACCCTTTCAGGTAGCATTTCTGCCTCTATTCTTCTCTCCAAGTTTATATACAGCCTGGCTTTATTCTTCTGGCAATGCTGACAAAAGTACTCTCAGGTTTGAAAGAAAGGAAGGAGTGAAACTCTCTAAGTATTGGTGGCAATTAAGCAAAAACCTAATCCTTCTCTGTCACTGAGAATCTTATTAAAATGGGAAGTTGTGATTAATTTGGATCAGATGTTTGTTTGACTAGTGTGTGTGGAATATTTATTGCCTCTTTGCTGCTAGGAAAAATATCTCCCTGGACGGGGCGTTTCTACTCACTGCTGGATCCTTCTTATGCTAAGAACAACATCCCCATCATTGCTTCTGTGTCTGAGCATCAGCCCACAACCTGGTCCTCATACTATTTTGACCTGCAGCTCCTCGTCTTCATGTTTCCAGGTATGTGGCCTTGTGTTCTGAAATGGCCTTGTTCATAAGAACCACAATTTGATTCCAAATTTGCAAGCTACCCTCATTCGTGTTTTGTTTTTCTTTGCCTGTTTATGTTGTGTAATACAGAGGACGGCTAAGCAAATTTTCTCATGTATGAAGCTGAGCAGAAGTCAGAAGTTCAACAATTGTAGATATTGGCAAGTTCAGCCTCACAGTTTTCTGTTCATTTGTCATTTGTGTTATAAGTTAAAATTTAATCGTAATTTTTACTCCGGTTTTGTTTTGTTTTGTTTGAGTACTTCTATCGTACTCCTTCCCCTTTACCCTTGTTTTTCCTCTTGGCAGTATTGAAGTCCCATAATGAGTACTGCTGATTGTAAAGCCTCATCAATCTCTTATCTTCTGGCCAATCCAGATGTGTTTTAGAATTTACCAGTGGTAGTGGTCTTTTTCTCTTAAAAAATAACTTTTACCTTTTTTTTTTTTTTGAGATAGAGTCTTGCTCTGTTGCCTAGGCTGGAGGGCAGTGGTACAATCTCAGCTTACTGCAGCCTCTGCCTCCTGGGCTCAAGCCATCCTTCCACCTCACCCTCCTGAGTAGCTGGGACTATAGGTGCATGCCACCATGCCTGGCTAGTTTTTGTATATTTTTTGTAGAGATGCGGTTTTGCCATGTTGCCCAGGCTGGTCTTGAACTCATGGGCTCAAGCAATCTGCTCACCTTGGCCTCCCATAGTGCTGGGATTACAGGCGTGAGCCACTGTGCCTGGCCAACTTTTACTTTTTTCTTACTGTGAAAGTAATTTGTGTATTGTAAAAATATATATAAATAAATAGAAAAAGATGCTGGGCACAATGGCTCATGCCTATAATCCTAGCCAGTTAGGAGGCTGAGGTGAGAAGATCACTTAAGGTCAGGAATTTGAGATCAACCTGGGCAACACAGTGAGACCCACGTCTAAAAAAATAACAGGCCTGGAGTTGTAGTTCACATCAGTAATCCCAGCACTTTGGGAGGATGAGGTGGGAGGATTGCTTTAGGCGAGGAGTTCAAGAACAGCCTGGGCAATATAGCGAGACCCCTGTCTCTACTTAAAAAAAAAAAAAACATAATGCGTGCACACACCCATACCCACACACACACACATACACACATATAAAATAAATAAAATTAGCTGGGCATGGTAGTGTGCACCGTTAGTCCCAGCTACTTGGAAGGCTGAGGTGGAAGGATTACTTGAGCCCAGGAGTTTGAGACCAGCCTCGGTTATACAGCAAGACCCCCATCTCAAAAAAGGTAAATATTCAGGAGTTCTCACTACCCATCTCTAGCCACAGTTAACATTTTGATGTATATTTATCAAATAAGAGTGAGATCATAGTTTTTTCCCTGATTTTTTTCACTTCATAAAGAATCAAATTTCTCTGTTACTTAGTATTATTTTATAGAAATACTTAAAATGTATCATTTACTAGTTTTTTTAAGTACAGAGATGTATCAAGATGTGTAAGAAGGCAAGTAGTCCATAATCTCATGCAGCAATATTTTAATATATTCCATTTTATAAATGTACTATAATTAGCTCCTTGTTTTTGGACATTTGGGTTGTTTCTGATTTTTTTGCTACTTTAAAGTGTGCTGTAGTAAACATCTTTGCATGTTTCTATGATTGTTTTTTTAGGATAAATTCCTGGAAGTGGAATTGCTGGGTTAAATGTGTGCAATCATCCAGTCATATAATGAAGACACTTTACCTTGTAGGTTTCAACCTACAGGACTCAGCTGCTTATTTCTCCTTCCCTCTTTTGTAGTTGGCCTCTATTACTGCTTTAGCAACCTGTCTGATGCCCGGATTTTTATCATCATGTATGGTGTGACCAGCATGTACTTTTCAGCTGTAATGGTGAGGATGCCCTCAGTCTGGTAGACTTTTTCACTCTAACTCTGAGGTGCTTTTTTATCTGCCTGGCGGAATTCAGAAAGTACTGATGATTGTGCACATGCGTCCCTCTGAGCATTTGAGGGAATGAGTTGTAAGTTGTTGATCCTTTCCAGGAACGTAAGGGACACTCATACATTCTAGTTGTGGGGTCCAACTTTCTTGGATTCATAACTTTATTGTAGAAGCGTTTTTGCGCTTTGTTAGATAATATGACCCTGGGTGTCTTAAAACGGGAGGTGATATTTTTTCTTGAAGGCGTGGGAGTATTACCCAGTGCTAGATTGTTAGAGGAGGGATTTGATTTTTTTTTTTTTTTTTTTGAGACAGAGTTTCACTCTTGTTGCCCAGGCTGGAGAGCAGTGGCATGGTCTCGGCTTACTGCAACCTCCGCCTCCTGGGTTCAAGCGATTCTCCTGCCTCAGCCTCCCGAGTAGCTGGGATTACTGGCATGCACCACCACACCCAGCTAATTTTGTATTTTTAGTAGAGATGGGGTTTCTCCATGTTCGTCAGGCTGATCTTGAACTCCCGACCTCAGGTGATCCACCCACCTTGGCCTCCCAAAGTGCTGGGATTACAGGCGTGAGCCACTGAGAATACACACATTCTCTTATATACTTTAAATCATCTCTAGATTGTAATACTAATAACTAATACTAGGTAAATGGTTGTTAATACTGTATTCTTTAGGGAACAATGACAAAAAAGAGAGGAGAGATTTTATATATTGTAGTAAAATAGTGTTTCTCATACTTTTTTGGTCTCAAACCACAGTTATGAAATATATTTTATATCATTATTCAAGACACACATACATATGTACATGCATATAATTGAAACAAAGTTTAAGAAATACATACTTCTACTGCAACTGTTTCAAGTATTTTCTCTTTCACTTTTTATGGAAGTCATGTTTGATGAAAACCCCTAAATTGATGTCTTGATCTACTAATAGGCTGAAATCTGTAAATTGTGGAACACTGATTAGACTGATTATGCTTCCTGTCTCTGTTAGGTGCGTCTAATGCTAGTGTTGGCACCTGTTATGTGCATTCTCTCTGGCATTGGAGTCTCCCAGGTGCTGTCCACATACATGAAGAATCTGGACATAAGTCGTCCAGACAAGAAGAGCAAGAAGCAACAGGATTCCACCTACCCTATTAAGAATGAAGTGAGAAGCAATGTTAAGAGTAGACTTGGGAGACTCTGTGTGTGTGTGTGTGTGTGTATGTGTGTATGTGGGCAGCGGGGCCAGGGGAGGAGTAAAGTAGAGCACTGTCCTAGGTGGTCAGAATTAACTCATATAGCCTCTGACTTATTTTGATCAATCTCATCTATATGAATGTGTCTAAGAAGTTGTCCTGTGTTGTGTGAATTTAGTTTGGTTAACTACACAATTAACTCTTTTTCCTTGTTTAGGTGGCAAGTGGGATGATACTGGTCATGGCTTTCTTTCTCATCACCTACACCTTTCATTCAACCTGGGTGACCAGTGAGGCCTACTCTTCTCCATCCATTGTACTATCTGCCCGTGGTGGGGATGGCAGTAGGATCATATTTGATGACTTCCGAGAAGCATATTATTGGCTTCGTCACAATACTCCAGAGGTGAAGATTTGGGAGGGGTGGGAATTGTGGGTTAGGGGCAAAGGGGGAGACATTTGATGTTACAGTGAATCATACAGCTTTTAGATGGGTGGAAACCTTGGTGAAATTGGAACTTTGCAACTCTAGTCTTGAATGAGCCTTAAATGTGAACCTCCATTCAATTCAGGGATCTTTTGTAGTTACTCTTACTAGTAATTATCTAGACTTTGCATGGACACTTTTATTGATATGATGATTTTAACATGAGGTAGAACATCCCAGTTATAAAAGAAAAAAGTTATAGATAAATAATACATGTTCACTTTAGAAAAATCAGAAAATTGAATCAAGAAGAAAGATATAAATCTTGTGTAAAGTGATCACCTTATGATAACTGCTTTTAACATTTTAATTTATATCTTGAGAATCTGAAGTGATTTCCTTTATAATAACTATTAGGAATATCATTTCTGAGACAATTTGTTAGGAATAAAACTTTTAAGAGTCTCTTAATTCTTGTCCATTGTATCCTGTGATTTGAGTTTCCACCCCATCTTTATAATAAGTGATTTTTGCAATTCTGTTAAAAGGTTATTAAGAAAATTGTCTAATGACACTAGGCTATTGATGTGGCTACACTGCACAGTCTCCCACACCTCCTACCCCATTATGTTTGTATAAAGTGACCTGGGATGAAGTGTTGGGAATGTTGGTTTGTTATTTGTGCTGAGATTTTATAATTGTATATAAATGGAAGACCAGGTTCCAGGATTTATTTTCTGGTTTGACATGCATTACTTTGTGAAGAAATTGATTAGTTAGCCAGGTGTCACTTCTGTCAGACCAAAGATGCCTTCTCTGTTGCATTTGATTTTTAGAGACAGTGAGAAGCTTGTTATTTCCATTTCCCATTCTACTTTCAGGATGCGAAGGTCATGTCCTGGTGGGATTATGGCTATCAGATTACAGCTATGGCAAACCGAACAATTTTAGTGGACAATAACACATGGAATAATACCCATATTTCTCGAGTAGGTCAGGTAAGATAAAGGGATCTTTGAGTGTTTGGTGTACGAGGTCTAGTGGGAAATGTGTCTGCATGAGGGGATCATATGACTTGGGATTTTGCTCTGAGAATTGTACATTTGTTTTTCCAGGCAATGGCGTCCACAGAGGAAAAAGCCTATGAGATCATGAGGGAGCTTGATGTCAGCTATGTGCTGGTCATTTTTGGAGGCCTCACTGGGTATTCCTCTGATGGTAATATACTTGATTCTGTTTCTAGCCGCAGGACATAGATTCTAAGAAAACTAGATGAATATCCTAGTTTTCTGTACTTTTACTAATATGTTACTAAGATATTTTTCTTTCATGGGAAGTTCCTAAGTATTTGCAACTTGAGGTTTGGGTATTTTGATTTTTTTCTTTTTGTAACAAGAGGACATAAATGTAAACAATTCTTGTGTAGGTACAGCATGCTATATGATTGTCTAAGGCATAGAAGTAGTTCCACAACCAGTAATAAAACCAAGCTGAACATAAGGCTCATGACGATGAACTTAAGAATTAGCATTTTTTTAGTGGTTTTAAGCCATATGATCATTGACCAGCTTAGAAATGTTTTATATGGCCCAACAGCGTGTAAAAAAAGAGAACATTTTATATATATATAAAATATATATAAATAAAAGTATGTGTAAAATGGAGGTAACCATGTGCCCTAAGATTATTGGCACAAAGATTTTTAGAAGAAACATCCAAATATAGTTATCTGCCTTAAAAGTTAATGTAATGCCTGTTTATACTTTAAAAAGTTAAGCAGTTCACAGCTGGGTGTGGTGGCTCACACCTGTAATCCCAGCACTTTGGGAGGCCGAGGCGGGCGGATCACTTGAGGTCAGGAGTTCACAACCAGCCTGGGCAACATAGTGAAACCTTGTCTCTACAAAAATTAGCCAGGCGTGGTGGCACATGCCTGTAGTCTTAGTTACTCAGGAGGCTGAGGCAGGAGAATCTCTTGAACTCGGGAGGGAGAGGTTGCAGTGCGCTGAGATTGCGCCATTGGACTCCAGTCTGGGCAGCAGAGTGAAACTGTTTCAAAAAAAAAGTTAAACAGTTCTGAAGGTTTATAATAAAAAGTGATAGTTCACTGCCTGAAAATCTAAGCCCCCTTAACATCAATCCCCAGAAGCAATTATTCCTGCAGCTATTTCTTCTGGTACTTACATGCATATTTCTAAATACTGTGTGTACAGTTTCCCCTCCATATCCGTGGGTTCTGCATCTGTGGGTTCAACCAACCACAGATGGAAAATATTTGTGAAAAAAATCATAATACAACAATAAAAATCATACAAATAAAAAATACAGTATAACAACTATTTACATAGCATCTACACTGTATTAGGTAGTATAGGTAATCTAGACATGATTTAAAGTATATGGACAGATGTGCATAGGTTATATACAAATACTATACCATTTTATATAAGGGACTTGAGCATTTGTGAATTTTGATATTCTGGTGGGAGGGGATATATAAGTTAGACTTTTTATTTTTTAAAGAAGGTACTATGATAACCATTAAAAAACAATGCAGAGGCCGGGTGCGATGGCTCATGCCTGTAATCCCAGCACTTTGGGAAGACTCTTGAGGTCAGGAGTTTGAGACCAGCCTGCCCAACATGATGAAACCCCGTCTCTACTAAAAAAATACAAAAATTAGCCACGTGTGGTGGCACATACCTGTAATCTCAGCTACTTGGGAGGCTGAGGCCAGATAATCACTTGAACCCGAGCAGCAGAGGTTGCAGTGAGTTGAGATGGCGCCACTGCACTCCAGCCTGGGTGACAGAGCAAGACTCCATCTCAAAAAAAAAGAAAAAGAAAAAGAAAAATGCAAAACACTGTTACTGTCTAGATCCATGAAAACATGTATGTGAAGATCATAAAAGAAGATAGTGTAGTTGTCCCTCTGTATCCATGGAGGATTGTTTCCGGGACACCCCCACCCCTACCCCCACCCCTCACCAGGATACCAGAATTTGTGGATGCTCAAGTCCCTTATATAAAATGGTTTAGTATTTGTATATAATATACACACATTCTCTTATATACTTTAAATCATCTCTAGATTGTAATACTAATCCCTAATACTAGGTAAATGGTTGTTAATACTGTATTGTTTAGGTAACAATGACAAGAAAAAAGTCTATCCATCTTCATTACAGATGCAGTCATCTTTTTTTTGTTTTGTGAATATTTTTGATTAGAGGTTTGTTGAATTTATGGATGTCAAACCCACAGATATGGAAGGCCAACTGTTTTGTTAATTTGTTACACTGAATTTATTTTTCAAGGTCTAATTATTAATTGGGCTTTACTAATAGGAGTTCTGTAACATTTGAGAGGCATAATAAAAATAAAAAAAGTTGGGCCTGGCCCAGCTTCTTTTTTTGTAGACAACCATATCTTTTGAATAATGGGCTGTCCTTGATGCAGTTCCTATCATCATCATCATTATTGTTTTTGAGACAGAGTTTCACTTTGTCACCCAGGCTGGAGATCAGTGGCACGTTGTCTGCTCACTGCAGCCTCTGCTTCCCATGCTCAAGTGATCTTCCCACCTCAGCCTCCTGAGTAGCTGGGACTACAGGCACACACCACCATGCCCGGCCAATTTTTATACTTTTTGTAGAGATTGGGTTTTGCCACATTGCCCAGGCTGTTCTTGAACTCCTGTGCTCAAGTGATCCGCCCATCTCAGCCTCCCAAAGTGCTAGGATTACAGGTGTGAGCCATCACACCCAGCCATTCCTATTATTTTCACTCTTCCATTCATAGAGCTTATGAGGTTTTTGTTTCAGACATACTTGCCAGGCGGCTACAATACTATTGTTCTATGATAGCTGAGCTGATGTTCTGGGGGTTTATTTTTGTTCCTGTTTCTGGCACTATGATCTAGGCAAGTCTTTGTGCCTCAGTTTCTCCATTTGTAATATGAAGATAAGAATGCAGACACTGAACGAAGATAGTAATATTATTCATTGGATGTTTACCATGTGACAAACAACTTACTAAATGCTTTACATGTTGTTACTCATAATAGCCCTATTGTTGTAGATACTCATATTTTTCTAATTTGACAGATGAGAAAACTGAAGCACAGAGAGGTTAAATAACTTGCCCAAGGTCACCCAGCTAGAATTGGCAGTGCTGGAATTCAAACTTAGGCAGTTTGGATCCAGAGTCTGTTCTTAACCACCGTGATATCCCCTCGAACGCTTTGCAGTAGTGCAATAGGAATCTTATCTTTTTTTATGCATTAGAAATATTTTTATTACTAACCATCCAGTGAAACATGTAGCAACTGATTTCCCTAAAGCGTGTGCAAGCAATACAGTAAATGATGAACCCTAAAAGAGATATCATGAGTTGATGGTAGTGTCAATATTTATTAAGCATGGGAGTGTGTTTGACACAGAAATGTTGACTTCTCATATACATGCTTTGGAGGTCTATAATTTTGCAGCTGTTGGTCAAGAATGAAAACACTCATGTCTTGTCTACCTTTTTGGTAAAGCTACTACTCTTTAGATCAGTCGTGCCCACTGTCTAATAGAAATAATGGGAACCACATTATCATTTTAAACTTTATATTAGTCACATCAAACTAAGTATAAAGAAACAGGTGAAAGTAATTTTAATAATTTGATTTAACTGAATATTCATATCAAAACATTATTATTTAATTTAACATGTAACCAGTATACCCCCTTTTGGGGTTGGTTTTTTTTACTAACTTTTCAAAATCTAATGTGTATTTCATACTTACCTAGTGTGTATTTTATACTTACAGTACATCTTAATTTGGACTAGCCACATTTCAGCTGCTCAGCAGCTATATATAGCTAATTGCTGCTATATTTGATAGCCTAGCCCTAGCTAATCTATAGGACCAATTTCAGTTGTGGCTTAAGTCTGGACTAGTAGCATAGGATTTCAGGAGTATAATAATTTCTCAGAAAAGTTGTATATTTTGATGAAAAATGCTTTGCCCGTATGTTGTCCTCACTATTTTTACAAATTAGAGTTAAATGATACCAATCCCCATTAAAAAAATGTTGAGGAATTTTCTTAGAAATACTAACCTGCTTTAACTCCACCAACCTTTGTGATGCAGCAGTTCTTTTTTTTTTTTTCTCCTAGATATCAACAAGTTTCTTTGGATGGTCCGGATTGGAGGGAGCACAGATACAGGCAAACATATCAAGGAGAATGACTATTATACTCCAACTGGGGAGTTCCGTGTGGACCGTGAAGGTTCTCCAGTGCTGCTCAACTGCCTCATGTACAAGATGTGTTACTATCGCTTTGGACAGGTTTACACAGAAGCCAGTGAGTGATTTATAATAATATTAATAACAGTAGTAATAATAGTGATTACTAATACACAGTATTTTCCATATGCCAAGCACTAGTAAGTGCTTTGTGTCTGTTAACTCATTTAATCCTCACAGCAACCCAAAAGGCATATACTGATATTATTGTCATATTATCTTTATTTTTGTTGTTTGTATATTTTTTTGAGACAGGGTTTTTGCTCTGACACCCAGGCTGGAGTGCAGTGGTGCAATCATGGGTCACTGCAGCCTTGATTTCCTGGGCTGAAGGAGTCCTCCTGCTTCAGCCTCTTGAGTAGCTGGGACTAAGGTGCACACCACAATGCCTGGCTGTTTTTAAACTTGCTGTAGAGATGAGGTCTCACTATGTTGCCTGGGCTGGTCTGGAACTCCTGAGCTCAAGCAATCTTCTTGTCATGGCCTCCTGAAGTACTGGGATTACAGACCTGAGCTACTGCACCTAGCTGTTGTTATTTTTGTTTTGTTTTGAGATGAAGTCTTGTTCTGTTACCCAGGCTGGAGTGCAGTGGCATGATCTCGGCTCACTGCAACCTCCACCTCCCAGGTTCAAGCGATTCTCCTGCCTCAGCCTCCTGAGTAGCTAGAATTACAGGTGCACTCTACCATCCCCGGCTAATTTTTTTTTTTTTTTTTTGTATTTTTAGTAGAGACATTGTTTCACTATGTTGGCCAGGCTGGTCTCAAACTCCTGACCTCAAGTAATCCACCCACCTCGGCCTCCCAAAGTGCTGGGATTACAGGCATGAGTCACCACACCCAGCCTGTTATTTTATATATGAGGAAATTGAGGTACAAATAGGTTATTTAACTGCCTAGTGTCATATAACTAATGACAGAGTCAGGATTCAAACTGACAAAGACAGGCTCCAAATTCTGTGCTTTTGACCATTACTTTTTAGTGTCCTTAAGGGTATTACAGTGAAGACAGGAACAAAAGGGTAAGAAAGTGACTTTTCGTATCTTCTGATGACTACATTGAGAGTTATTTGATTAGGTTAAGTCTGTCCTTCTGACTTCAATTTCTTGGTTCTGTACTAGGGAGAATTTCTGACATGAATGCAGGTCTTTGACTTCTGGTAGGCTTTTTTCTCTGATCCATGCAAGGGTTGCTAGTGTATTAGAGGCTCTGAATGACAATCCTCAGGAATAGAGGGCCTTGGAAGTCGGCTCCCTATGTCTGTCTCATCAGAGATAAGACATTGACTGGCAAGCATCATCTTGCATAGAACTTAAGTTAGGTTAACACTTGATTTGCCCTTACTACCTCATGCCCTTTTTTGCAGGCTCTACTCTCACCAAATTGCAGGCTGAGGAATAATCATTCAGTTAGCAGATGGTTTACTGAATCCATATACTGTCTCTCTAGGAAATTAGCACTGTAGAAAGAAGTATGTTCTTTTTCATCCCTCTCTAGAGCGTCCTCCAGGCTTTGACCGTGTCCGAAATGCTGAGATTGGGAATAAAGACTTTGAGCTTGATGTCCTGGAGGAAGCGTATACCACAGAACATTGGCTGGTCAGGATATACAAGGTAAGCAGATGCCGTACGTCTCAGAAAGCAACTTTTATTTTTGCAGATTGGTTTCAGTGCTTGTAAAATGGGCCACATATTTCTCAAATAGGGAAATTTCTCATGACACCTGTGTTTGAAAAGTAGCTTGCAAACTCACTGAAAATTTTACTTTTTCTTTTAGATTGTTCTTAGAGAGTAGATGATCCCAGTCTGCCATCATTTTGGCAGTTGTTGCAGTGATACTTTTCCAGCTGGGGCTTGACTCAACCAGTTTCTGTGATTATCAGGCTCACGGGTGGGGAGAGTGCAGGAAATAGAGAAAAAGTTCATGTTTATATTTAACTACATTTTCTTCTCTCCCTGAAGAACTTAAGGTATATAGAGTCACATAAAACCACATAGGAGTATATCTCTCATATAAGAAAAGATTGAGAACCCTTAATCTATGTGGAGGGTAGATCAGTAATATTGCTCCTCACAGAGGTATTCCAAAAGGCTAAGCAGAGAGAATCTAGTCTCTAATCAGTGCTTGTGTATTCACAGCCCTAAACCAGGCTGCAGAACCCAACATAATCCTGCCCACTCTAGGTGAATCCATTTTAGTAGAAAATTTCTCCAAAGTTGATCTGATTGTAAATATTAAACTGACATCTTTATGTTGCAGGTAAAGGACCTGGATAATCGAGGCTTGTCAAGGACATAAATGTCACGTCCAGCTCTGATATGCTTCGCACTGAGCACATCACATTTAGGACGTTGAAGATTTTTTTTTTTTTTTTTTTTTTTTAAATATGCAGTTTGTAAGAACAAAACTGGATGGCATCAGAATTGTCTGGAAGTTTTGTCTTGGGCAGTATGGGCTGGGCCAAATGAAATGATTTTTATAATTCTAAACAGGTTACCAAATGAAATGTCATGGCTTTACTTTGGTCAATTAAAGGGGGGAATTTTTTTTAAAAATGTGCCTTATTTGTTTTGACTTATAACTGATTTGAGGGAGGCAAAAGCTATGCTAGGCTGCCAGAAGGACATAAGCAGACCTTGTCCATTCTCTTAGCTCCCTAAATTAGCCAAATAGAGACTTCTTTCTCAAATCAGGAAAACTATCAAAGACCAATTCAGATCCTACATTTACAGACAGTTTTGTCATACTCTTTGCATTGCAGCACCTAGTACAATTCCTTGGAAACAGCGTGACTCAATAAATTTTTATTGAATGAATAAATGTGGGACCAGAAGAGTACTAGAAGAGTGCCTTTCTGGGCTACTGTGTCTCTGTTCTCAATGTCTCTTACCCTTAGACGCACTTTGACTTTATAAATCAGCAGTTTTGAAGACTCAAGACAAACAGTGAAATTATTGGTTTATCAATGGAGAGGAAGAAACTCTTCCAGCATTACATATAGAGCTTGATGGTCAGTAGGTGTTTTTGAATCAGCTTAAATATAATCATACATACCGATTTGAAATGGAGCTTTTCAGTACTCTCACTTGCTCATGACACAGGAATGACCCTTTACTCAAAACTCTTGTGGTTATTCAAAGGTGAGCTTCTTTTTCCCTTAGTCTTAGCCTATGTGTTGCTATTGTATATTGCTAACAAGTTTAACTACCTAATTTTGAAGCTCTTTCCAAATAAGATACGAATTAAAAGGGGAAGCATTGCCAGTAACAGGTCCCTAGAGAGTAGTGCCAGCCTGCCTGCAAGAAAAGAGAGGAGAAACTTCTTAAAAAGTTTTAAGCCTGGGCAACATAAGGAGATTGTTTCTATGAAAAATAAAAATTAGCCAGGTATGGTGGTGTACACCTGTAGTCCCAGCTACTCGGGAAGATGAGATTGGAGGATCACTTGGGCCTGGGATGTTGAGGCTACAGTCAACTGTGATTGTGCCACTGTACTCCAGTCTGGGCGACAGTGAAATCTTGTCTAAACAAAAACAATTTAACTGGGAAGCACAGTGGTCCTTGAGGACATTTAATATCAGGACAAAGAACCTATGAATATATCACTGATGTATATAAACCCTAAGGCATTAATAAAAGCTAACTGTTTAGTGTTATCCATTTAAGGGAACAGGAGGAATTGCATAACTTTTAGATTAGTCATAGTGGTGCTCCTAAGGGATATGCTGTTGTATATTTGTATAGCCAGGGCACTTAGCCTTCCAAACAAATTTATATACCATGCTCTTCAACTGTGGGTGAGATTTAGCCTCAAGATTTGATTTACTATATATAAGTACATTACTTGATTTATATAAAGAATCTTTAGTGGAAGAGGTTATTCTGAATTATTTATCAATATGATTAATACCAGTTAGAAATTATTAAGGATCTTCCTTTATACTATAAATAGGATAACTTTTAACTTGTCGCTACAGTTATTGCTCTGAGGATCTTAATTACTTTCTAGGCTACATGAAGCTATCTTTTTAAAAAGTGTACTTTTCATTTTCACTGTTATTGTGCACTTAGCATAAAAAACTCAAATCTAGGCCAGGTGCAGTGGCTCATGCCTGTAGTCCCAGCACTTTGGGAGGCTGAAGCATGCGGATCACTTGAGCCCAGGAGTTCAAGACCAGCGTGGGCAACATGGCAAAATCCCATCTCTACAAAAAATACAAAAACTAGCTGGGCATGGTGGCACGTGCCTGTAGTCCCAGCTACATGGAAGGCTGAGGTGGGAAGATTCCTTGAGCCTGGGAGGCGGAGGTTGCAGTGAGCCAAGATCATGTGCACTCCAGCCTGGGAGACAGAGTGAGACACTGTCTTAAAAAAAACAAAACAAAAACTCAATTCTAAAAGGCAGTAATGCTGTTTTCTACTCCCTAGTGGCAACCACTTTAAACTCTGATTCTCACATTACTTACTTTCAGTACCATAAATAATTGCTTTATTTTTCTATGTTTGGTATTTCAATTTTAGGCATCATGTGTAGAATCTGTGGTAAGGAAACTAGAGTTAGCTTTTTCACCATCCCATTACTTCTATAGACAGACATATTCGTGCTATCTATTACAGTTTTGTTTTTTTTTTTTTTTTGAGATGGAGTCTCACTCCCTGTCGCCCAGACTGGAGTGCAGTGGCGTGATCTTGGCTCACTGCAGCCTCCACCTCCCAGTTTCAAGCGATTCTCCTTCCTCAGCCTCCCGAGTAGCTGGGATTATAGGCGTGTGCCACCACACCCAGGTCATTTTTGTATTTTTAGTAGAGATGGGGTTTTGCCATGTTGGCCAGGCTGGTCTAAAACTCCTGGCCTTAGGTGATCTGCCTGCCTTGGCCTCCCAAAGGTGCTGGGATTACAGGTGTGAGCCACTGCACCCAGCCTATAGTTCTAATAGTTATTTTTCTATTATCATGATTCTATTTATTATTTGATTTAGTTCTATTATAGTTAAAATTTAGGTTAGATCTGTATTTTGCCTTATGGCTATTCACAACTAGGCCATGTAGTTTATTTACTATTACTACTTTTCCTGCATAACTTTTTTTTTTTTTTGGAGACAGAGTTTTGCTCTTGTTGCTCAGGCTGGAGTGCAATGGTGCAATCTTCACTCACCACAACCTCCGCCTCCTGGGTTCAAGCGATTCTCCTGCCCCAGCCTCCCGAGTAGGTGGGATTACAGGCATGTACCACCACACCCAGCTAATTTTGTATTTTTAGTAGAGACAGGGTTTCTCCATGTTGGTCAGGCTAGTCTCGAACTTCCAACCTCAGGTGATCTGCCCGCCTCGGCCTCCCAAAGTGCTGGGATTACAGAAGTGAGCCACTGCACCCAGCCCACCTGCATAACTTAAGGGAGTTTTTTCATTTCTTTTTTGTACTTATCACTAATTTGTCCCCCAATTCTTCATTTGTGTCAGCTTTTAATATGTTCAGACACATGAGGCATTTTCTTACATAAAGTCTTTATGCTCTGTTTGGATTGGTTTACTCTCAAGGTTTGCTGCACACCTCTTGGGTTGATGTATCTTTTCATTGTCACATTGTGTGTTAATCTCCTGACTTCTTTCTTGATTTATCACCTTTAAGTGCCTTTCTGAGAAAATGTGTGTGAGAGATAAATTTCTTGAGAACTTTTCATGTCTCGTCATACTCCATTGATAGGTTGGCTGGGTACAGAGTTCTAGATTGCGAATGATTTTTCCTTAGGATTAGGAAGGCATTGACCCATTGTTTTCTATCTTCCTTATGTTGAGAAATGTAATGCTATTCCAATTTTTTTTTTTAAATGTATCCATTCCTTCTCACCTTCAACCCAGGCCTCTTACGATCTTCTCTTTATAATGTTTTGAAATTTTCCCAATGTTGTGTCTTTAGTGGGTCACCTATTGTGCTGAGCAGTTTGAAATTTTATGTGTGGAAAGTCAAGTTCCTCAGTTCTGGAAAATATTCTTGCATTATATATGCAAGATATTAAGAGAGGAAAGAGGATAGAAATCCCAACCCTCTTTTTCTTTCTGAAAAATAGTTATTTGGATGGTGGACTTCCTGAATTTATCTCCTAATAGTCTTATATTTACTCTTCTATTTACTTTTCTTCTCAGAGATTTCCTCAACTTTGTTTTCTAATCTATCTATTTAAAATAGCTTCCTTTTTTTCTTCTATATTTTTAATGCCCAGAGGGGTTGGATTTTTGTTGTTGTTTGACTATTCCTTTGTTTTGATGTCTTTCATATTAAAGACTTTCTCAAATTCTTGCTAGTCTGCTCCTCTTTAAGAGTGGGACCCTAGGCAGGGTGCAGTGGATCATGCCTGTAATCCCAGCACTTTGGGAGGCCGAGGCAGGCAGATCACTTGAGGCCAGGAGTTCGAGACTGGCCTGGCAACGTGGCAAAATTCTGTCTCTACTAAAAATACAAAAATTAGCCGGGTATGGGGTACACACCCTGTAATCTCAGCTACTGGGGAGGCTGAGGCATGAGAATTGCTTGAACCCAGGAGGCGGAGGTTGCAGTGAGCAGACATCATACCACTGCGCTCCAACCTGGGAGACAGAGCAAGACTCTGTCTCAAAAAAAAAAAAAAAAAGAGTGGGACCCAAAAAAGCTGATTGAAAGGTCTGTTTGTAGGGGGTGTAGATAGGGATTAATGTGAGTTTCAATCTACTGTGATCTGGCTGGGCTGTTACATTGGTAAATCCATGATACTGATTTTTAGATTTTTATCTTTTGCATAGGTAAGATTCCCTTGGGAAGGCTTGCATATTCTCTTACTCAAGGATGTAAGCCAGGCAGTCAGCTTTCTGGGAGTAGAGTAGGGAAAGAAGTTTTAACAGGTTCAACCTTCAGCGGATAAAACTTAAACTTAATCCCTCCGTTTTCAGTAAGGTGCCCAAGCTTTTAACTGTGCCTAATGGTCTCCAGTTCACATACTGTGCATTTACCCTCTTAAATCTCGTACCAGCTTTGGGGAGGGACAGTTCCTTGGTTACATAGAAAGGGAAGGGATACGGGGATCTATTTGTTTTTTATGTAGCCTTTAAACCTACCCCTTTTAGCCCCATTTTTACCTCCACCTTCAGTTACCTGGTGTCACCAGTTCAACTTGAGCTTTTTGAGAGTTCTGTGATATTAATTCTGCTTTCCATTGCTAGCTTTGGGATTCATCTTCATTACCTTTCATCTAAAGGCTTTCTGCTTTCCAAAATGTGTCTCATACTCTGTTCTTATGGGTTCTTTTAAATATTGGTATCCTTTACCATTAAAATATTTTAGTAAGCTTTCAGAAGAGAATAGAGGCTATTTCCATGTATTCTGTCTTTAACTGGTATTCTGCTGGAGTCTGTATATCTTATTTTTTTTCAGGCTAAAAAGACTCCATCAGACACAAAGGAAATTTGCAGGTCTTCCTCTTCGTATTCTTTGTTTTCAGCACACAGTGAGGAAACAAGAGAAAATGGGATAAATGATATAAAAACTTGCTTTTATTTTTATACCAGGCCCTGTGGCTCGCTTCTGTAATCCCAGCGACTTGGGATGCTGAGGTAGGAGGATCACTTGAGCTCAGGAGTTCCAGGCTGCAGTGAGCTAAGACTGCCCAATTGCACTCCAGCCTGGGTGACAGAGCAACACACCCTGTCTCCAAAAACAACAAACTGTAAAAAGATTACATGAAGCCTAATCATGATTCAAAACTATACACATAAGCATTTTAAGAGTTTTTTCCTTGATTTTTGTTCCTGACTTTGCTTCTTTAGAAGAAATGTGTGTTTTTGTTGTTGGTTGTTTGTTTTTGAGACGGAGTCTTGCTCTGTTGCCCAGAATGGAGTGCAGTGGCGCAATCTCTGCTCACTGCAGCCTCCGCCTCCTGGGTAGCTGGGATTACAGGCACTCGCCATCGTGCCCGGCTAATTTTTGTATTTTTAGTAGAGACGGGGGTTTCACCATGTTGGCCAGGCTGGTCTTGAACTGCTGACCTCAGGTGATCCATCCGCCTCAGCTTCCCAAAGTGTTGGGATTACAGGCGTGAGCCACCAGGCCCCGGCCTTGAGTAACATTTTATACTTGTTTCACTTTGCTATTATCATAATAGCCAGTTATGCTTAGTGTTTGTATGTGGCCCAGTCTTAAGGACTAAGAAAATATATATGTATATATATAAAATATATACATATAAAAAATATATGTTTTTTTCCTACAGAATCATGCTGTTGCCCAGGCTGGAGTGCAGTAGTGCTCACTAACCTCTAACTTCTGGACGCAAACGATTGTTCTGCCTAGGCCTCCCAAGTAGCTAGGGCTACAGGGACACACCACCGAGCCCGACTAATTCCTAAATTTTTTTATTTGTAGAGATGGGGTCTCCCTATGTTCCCCAGGCTGGTCCTGAACTCCTGGCTCCTGCCTCGCCTTCCCAAAGTGCTGGAATTACAGGCAGGAGCCACTGCGCCCGGCCAGTGCTGGAGAATGTAATGGAGATGATCCTGCCTATCCTTGAGTTCCAGTCTAGTTTACTGTCAGAGAATACTTATTTCCATTTTTCCTATTTTGTTCTTGAGTCTCTTTCCTCAGAATTTACTTTTCCATTTAAATGACGTACGCAGCTTTTAAATTTGCATTGTAAAATTTATTTTGGCTCTCCCCGCCTGTTTTTTGCACATTAAAAATGAAAAAGTTTGTAGAACTAAGCTAAGCAGATGGTCTTCCTGCAAAAGGACTGGGCTGGCTGAAGTAAAGCATTGTTTTGGAGCTGGTTCACAGAAAAAAGGCAAAACTGGTTATCGTGACTTCAAGCTCCAACATAAACTGCTTACTTTCTCCGGGAAACTTCCCCCGCCACACACACTGGACTGCGCGGCCAGTCCTTTCGAAGCCTCTCGCTCCCAACACGGAGTTCCTCTCATTTCTTCAGTCGGCTCTCAGCAGCTGCTGCTGGTTTCTCGGCTCCAGCACCACGGGTACCGCACTCTGAAGTTTACAAAGCACTCTACAGCACCGACTGTGATCCTCACAGTCCTGTCCGGTGGCCTCACGCAGGTGGCGGTGCAGCTTTTCAGGCCCAGAGCGGCCAGGAGCGAAGCCCGCAGACCCGCCTGGAAGGGCAGCGCGGTCGGTCGCGCGCCCCCGCGGCTTGGAGGCCGGGGCTTCGCCCAGCAGCGCTCGAGCACCGCCCAGTCGAGCCTCACACCGGATGCCACTTCATATTTGGGCCCAGAGCTCAATTCGCGCTGATGCGGTCCGCCGTCCTTAAATCTCTTCAGCCAGGATCTCTCTCCGACTGCAAAGCTACCCTGGGCGGGAGCGGCAACCTCTCCGCGTCAGTCTTTTGGACATTCAGGGGGGCAGGACACGGGAACGCGCGCTGTCTTGCTTTACGACGCGGGTGCGCGAGTTTGCGGCAGCGTGACGCCAGCAAGTTTTGGCGGGAAAAGCGCTGCATTTGGATTCCTGCAGTGGTGGGCAAAGGACAGTCCGGTGAGGAGGGGCGGCCGGTAGAGTAGGAAAGGTTTCTAAAGAAGGAGTTCGGGGTCTAGATTAGTGAGGGAGGGCACGGTGGGAGAAAGTTAGCATTGACTAGCGCAGGGGATTGGAGAGACTCCTGCGCAGGGGCGGTTTCGGAGGGTGGAGGAATGGTACCAGGAGATTCCGGTTGTGGGGGTGGGGGCAGGAGGGACTAACCCGCTGCTAGCTAAGAACCCCAAGGCAGGGTCCCAGCCCTTCCTTCCGCCTCTGGGGGCAGTTTGGCTCCGCCCTGGCCTTTGGGACGGGTGGGGCTGTGGATGGGGATGGGAATTGGAATTGAGCAATTGGGAGGAGGCGCTGCCGCAGGCGTCTTCTGCCCCATTCCGGTCCCTATATCCCCTTCCTCTCTTCCCCAGACCCCCACCTTTCCCTCCTCCTTCCCCAGACCCCCACCTCTCCCTCCTCCTTCCCCATCGTTCACCGGAAAGCATTTGTCTCCCGTCTCTTCATCACAATTAATTTCCTCTGAGGCCTGAGGAGGGCAGAATTTCAACCTTCGGTGTGCGTGGGAGTGGCGATTGTGATTTACACGACAAAATGGTCAAGTTTAGAATAGTTGTTCGTGGTTGAAAGACTTGGATAAATGTGGATGAGATATAAGGGGAAGGCAAGAACTGTTATTTTTCGTGGGGAATCCTGGGGAGAGGCGGGGCGTAGTGGCTTCACAGGTGATCTTACACTCTCCATCTTTTCTGGATTCCTGCCTTTTACAGCCGAGTGCTCGGTGGAGTCATGGCAGTTCCCTTTGTGGAAGACTGGGACTTGGTGCAAACCCTGGGAGAAGGTGCCTATGGAGAGTGAGTTCTTTTAAGCTTGCCTTCGTTTTCTGAGTGCATATTCATTGTTTCGGAGTCTTATACTCTGGTGATTTAGAAAGTAGATGTTTGAGATCCAAGGGTTTTGGCAACTGAAGTTACACAGCCTTTTGCTAGGATTAAAAATTTTTCCTTCCCTTAAAAAAAAAAAAGTTTTCTCTGTAGAGAGCTGGAAGGGACACTAAGTTATTGTTTCCGTGCCCACAAATTGCTTCTCAGGGTTTAAGCATCGTGGTTAATGAGCAAATGAGCAGACTCTGGAGATTGCCTGCCTGGTTTCAGATCCTTGCTCTATCACATACTGGTCATTGTTTTGTGATCTTAGGCATGCTTCTTAATGTCATTGTGTACCTCTCCTTCACTACCTTTAGGGTGGCAATAATCGCATCTACCCCATAGGAGCTTAGGACAGTCAGTTACACAAGCACATACAGTATGGGATTAATGCTCTTAAAAGTATATGAGTAGAACATGTATATATGTGATGTGGCTTAGAATTATCTCCATCTATTTTATGAAGCGTTTGTTAAATGACTTGTGTGACAGCATAATGACGTCTTTGGAGGGTTAGCTATTGTATTTCACATTTTAGAAAGGAGTAGTGTGTGTTGAGAACATAGCAGAAACCACTTCCTTGGTTTCTCCTTTGTGGAAAAAGTAATAGAGGTAAAATAGTTTTGGATGAGTCATGTTTAATCTTTGGAAGTTTTAGAAGAAATGGAATTCTGTAATGTTAAAACTCTTTTCCTTTTTAGAGTTCAACTTGCTGTGAATAGAGTAACTGAAGAAGCAGTCGCAGTGAAGATTGTAGATATGAAGCGTGCCGTAGACTGTCCAGAAAATATTAAGAAAGAGATCTGTATCAATAAAATGCTAAATCATGAAAATGTAGTAAAATTCTATGGTCACAGGAGAGAAGGCAATATCCAATATTTATTTCTGGAGTACTGTAGTGGAGGAGAGCTTTTTGACAGAATAGGTATGGAAGAAATTTAAGATAATTATTTTAAACAAGTTTTTAAATTTGTTTTTTAAACCTTGGGCATGCTATTTGGTCGTTGTCCTTTCAAAATTGCTCATGCAACTGTGAAATTGGAATAAATTATCTTTAAAAAATTTTCCCACCTGGTGTTAATAACATAAAAGCGTATATAGAGTCAATGAAGAAAACTTCTTTCCCAAGTTATATAAGTGATTTTGATTTAAGATTGGTGTCTTACAGAATTTAAGAGTGACAAACAAGTTTTATGGTACATCATAAATGCAATGTATCCTAAATGCAATGTATTGCCTACACAATTTTTTCTTTGTAGACGTTCTAGTTACATGAAATCATTGTATACATTTACAGATCTAAAATAGCATGCTGTTTCCTCTTGGTTTACATGAAATAATTGAGAATTTTCTAGGATTGCTTTTTGTATATTAAGTAAATTCTATGTTTGCTATTAATACTTAAACATTCTATGTAGAATCAAAGGATTGATATTTCAGAACACTGAGAAGTACGTAAAATCTGGATCTAAATTTATAATTTAAAGTTATTGTATTAAATAAGTTTATCAGTTAAAAACTGATAAAGAGGTATTAGGATCACCAGTGTGACTCAGGAGAGAGTTGAGGGTAAAAGAAATGGAGTTAATGAGAGAGATCAAAATATAAAAAGATAACTGATAAAAGAACTTTCATAATAAAACTGTGTTTCACGAAGGACCTCACAGGCATTTGTGGTTTTGTACTGAGACTATATGAAATTTAAATCTGAGCCAGGTGTGGTGGTACATGGCTGTAATCCTAGCTACTTAGGAGGCAGGAGGATTGCTTGAGCTCAAGAGTTCCAGGTTACAGTAAGTTATGATCTCAAGCCAGGGCACTCCAGCCTGGGTGAAAGAACAAGACCCTATCTCTAAAAAAAATAATAATAAAGGAAATATAATCTGTAAAATATTTAGTGAAATTGGCTTAGATTTGCCCAGACTTCCCCTTTGGCATTATATTTCAGGAATGAGAAAAATAATTAGCATAGCATTTAGAAGAAATAGGGGGGAATTTGAAGGTTACTGAATAAATCAGGGTTAGTATAAGAGGAAGCAGAGGCTTTCAAGTCATGGCTTGCATTCTCGATTTGGATATTGGTTTTCTCTTTATAATTTTTCTGTGATGACTCCTTTTGCCATCTAACAGAGGTAAATGTGAGTTAAGCCCTGTATGTGTTAGTGGACTCCTGAATCTTTTGTTGACATTTGCTTCTGTTTGCCTAAGCACATTTGTAAATGTCTGAGCTTCAAATTAAGAAGCTATGTGGTTGCTACCTGATTATATTTAGTCAATAAACTTACTTTCATATTTGTTTTAGAGCCAGACATAGGCATGCCTGAACCAGATGCTCAGAGGTTCTTCCATCAACTCATGGCGGGGGTGGTAGGTATAGTTGTCTATTTCCCTTTTACTTAAAATTAGTATGAATACATTACATTACCAAATTCTAGTGTGTTTCTCTCTGCATCCCTCTTAGGTTTATCTGCATGGTATTGGAATAACTCACAGGGATATTAAGCCAGAAAATCTTCTGTTGGATGAAAGGGGTAAGTTTAGCATTTTATCACTACTTAAAATAAAATAAAATGATTACCTAAATTATTTTAATTACCTAATTATTTTAATATAGCCATACAAGGCAAAATCAAGTCTTTTTGCATTACTGGAATTTCAAGACAAAATCTGAAAAATCAAGGAAATTTTGGAGACTTCATATATTTGGAAATCACAAGTCTCATTTTGCAATGCAAGTGCGGATCAGGTAGAGAAATCTGACCTAGGTGCAAACCTAGCTCACTATATGTATAAGAATAATTTTTTTTTTTTTGATACAGGGTCTCTCTCTTGCCCAGTCTGGGGTGCACTGTATTATCACAGTTCACTGCAGCCTTGACCTCCTAGGTGCAAGCAATCCTACCATCTCAGCTTCCCGAGTAGCTAGGACCAACCACAGGCAGGTGCCACCATGCCTGGCTAATTTTTAATTTTTTGTAGAGATGGAGTCTTCCTGTGTTGCTCAGGCTAGTCTTGAACTCCTGGACTCAAGCAGTTTACCGGCCTTAGCCTCCCAGAGTGTTGGGATTATAGACGTGAGCCACCATGCCTGGCCAAGAATAGTTTAAAATAATCCTTTAATGGATTAATAAAGGGAAGTTCCTGTGGAATACCCTGGACCTTAGTCTTGTCCTGTTCACTCTTTTTTTATGTATGACTTGGATAAATATGTAAGAAATTTAGTTATATTTTCTGAATGTCATCAAATTGAGAAGGATGGATAGTGAAAGCTTTAAGCTTACAGGGTCAGAATCAAAAAAGAAATGTCAGCTGTATGAGGCAGTAGTTTTTGTCTGGTTTAATGCTTTATTCTTAGTATTAGAATAGTGCTTAACAAATGGTCGGCTTTTTTTTTTTTTTTGAAACAGAGTCTTGCTCTGTGGCCCAGGCTGGAGTGTAGTGACATGATCTCGGCTCTCTGTAACCTCTACCTCCCTGGTTCAGGTGATTCTTGTGCCTTAGGCCCCTGAGTAGCTGGGATTACAAGCCTGAGCCACCACACCTGGCTAATTTTTATATTTTTAGTAGAGACAGGGTTTTGTCATGTTGGCCAGGCTGGTCTCGAGCTCCTGGCCTCAAGTGATCTGCCTCCCTTGGCCTCCCAGAGTGCTGGGATTATAGGCTGCACCCAGCCTATACATGCTTTTTTCTTATGTGCATATGGATTTTACTTTTTACCCCTTTAAATTGAGTTTATATAACATAAAAATCTTTATTTTTATTTAAAACTTTAAAAATTCAGGTACACAAAAATTCTTATATATAATATTATAATGAAATGTAAATATATATATATCAACCCACCTGGTTTAAAAATACAACGTTATTCGTATATAAGAATGCTCACACTGGTGATGTTTTTAATATAGCAGAAAACTAACCCAAATGTCTGTCAACAAGAAATTATGAAATGCATGGCTTTTCAAGCCATATCACAAGCAGTGACACAAGCATATCACAAGCAGTGACATGGATGAATTTCAGGTATATAATGATGTAGTGCAAAAAGAGACAGTTGCAAAAGAATTCATATGGTCTGATTCTGTTTATACAAAGTTCAAAAATATGTAAAACCTAGTATATTGTTCAAGTATGTAAACATGGAGAAAAAAACACGCAGAAAAGCAAGGATATAATAAAACCAAATTCAGAATGGTCTAAGAAAGTAGGGGAGGGAATGTATTTAAGGAAGTATTTAAAGATTTCAAAGGAAATAGAACATTGTTTTTCTAAAGTGAGTGAGTGTTTATTACATTGTTATTCTTTATATCTTGTATTAATATACAAGATGTAATTCTTTGTTTCTATTTAATATTTAGGAGTCTTTTAAAAAAAGAAATAAAATGTTACCAGTATTTAATGTCCTCCTGTTTATTTCATCACAAATATATTCTTCCTTTGTTTTTCTAAGAGCTAAACACGTTCCTAAATTTAAATTTTATTATGTGCAGTTCTCTAACATAGCTGAGTATTATGTTGCAGACATAACAAAGTCCAAGGAATATTATAGTTATCCATTAGTATTTTAAGTGATTACTAGTCATAAGTAATTTGGAACTCAATCTCAGTGGTTTGTCCAATAATGTCATATTTAACTATTGGAAAGATAATCAACTGGGTGCAGTAGCTCATGCCTGTAATCCCAACACTTTGGGAGGCTGAGGAGGGAAGATTGAGTGATCCTAGGAGTTTGAGACCAGCCTAGACAACATAGACCCTGTCTTTATGAAAAATTAAAAAAAAAAATTAGCTAGGCATAGTGGTGCACACCTGGAGTCCCAGCTACTTGGAAGGCTGAAGCAGGAGGATTGATCACTTCAGCCTAGGAGGTCAAGGCTGCAGTAAACTGTGATCACATCACTACACTCTAGTCTGGGCAGCAGAGTGAGCCACTTTCTCAAAAAAAAAAAAAAAGGGATAATCACAGTAGCTACCTCCTAAGTCAGATAGAGGTAAACATTTCATTGGTTTACATATTGTGTGAATGTACTTGATTTTTAAAGAAATCAGTCCCCTATTTTGAGACATTTGTTTCTAACTTAAAAAAATAGGACAGTGATGACTTTTATCAATTTGTGTAAAAGTCCAATATAAAAATTGCATCATGCTATAATTTTTTAATGCCATTAGCCTTTTTGTCCCACTTACGCACTATTTCATGTCAGTATGTATAGATATACCGTGTTGGTTGATTTCAAAACCTACCTCCACATTTTCCATTGTACAAATTTGGACATTTATTTACAAATAATATTGCTATGAATATTCTTATGTTTGTGAATTTGTGGGATTATTTCTATAGATATAGAATTGGGAATTGCTAGTTCAAAGAGTGAATGTTTCACAGTTCAGTATGTTTTGCCAAATTGCCCTCTGATAATAGAGGGCCTTTTCTAACTCTTAAGACTGGGTTACATTCGTTTGCTCTAAGATCCTGTAGTGCTCTATATTTTTATAACCTTCATAACAGTTTTCTATTGTCAGTCTTTACTAATTTATCTGTTACCTGCATTGGCTGGCATAGTGTCTGTCACTAAGTTACAGTAGATATTCACTAAATATAAGTTAAGTCCTGCCTGCAGTTTTTGTGTGTTGAAGATGGGAAGTTAGGGGGGAAGTTTGGTCTTCTGATTTTTTTTTTTTTTTTTTGTACAGAATTTTTCCTCTTTTTCTTAGACTCCCTACTTTGAAGAAAAAAATTACTGTGGTTTGTTGAATTTTGGTGTGTCTTCACACATTTTCTTCTGCCAACTGGGTTTGTTTGCTGCTGAGAAAGTTGTGCCTAACATATTACTGATGTTTCCTTCCTGCCTTCCACCCTACCTGATGAGGGGCCTTGCTTTACCTTCAGCTCAGGTTTAGAGTGCTCTTTTCCAGAAGGGCAGCCCCTTCTGACTTCAGCCTCTTTCTTTAATCTGGTCCAGACTGTTCTGTGTGTTGGTAATACTTCTTTTAAGTTAATAGAAGAGGTGAGGCCTACTTCTACTTTTAGCATAGATGATGATTTATTTTATTTTTTTACATTTCTTTTTGTCTATTTTGCTTATTTTAAGAGAAGTTCTACAAACCTTAAGTAACACCAGTGATTTTTTTTCAATAAAACTTAATTCCTGTAAGTATCTATTTGCAAAACATTTTTATTCAATGCCATCTTTTTTTCTTTTGGTTTAGATAACCTCAAAATCTCAGACTTTGGCTTGGCGACAGTATTTCGGTATAATAATCGTGAGCGTTTGTTGAACAAGATGTGTGGTACTTTACCATATGTTGCTCCAGAACTTCTGAAGAGAAGAGAATTTCATGCAGAACCAGTTGATGTTTGGTCCTGTGGAATAGTACTTACTGCAATGCTCGCTGGAGGTAAGAGCTATTTAATCGTGGTAAAACTCCTATAAAAAGTCAGATTAGTCATACTGAAATAAATGAAATAAACCAAGGAATTCATGTTTATATAATAGTTTTTGTTTTCTTTTTTAAGAGACAGGGTCTCACTCTTGGCCAGACTGGAGTACAGTGAGCTATTATAGCTCATTGCAGCCTCAAACTTCTAGGCTCAAGCAATCCTCTGGCCTCACTCTTCCAAGTAGCTAGGACCAGTGGTGCCTGCCACAAGACATCTGGCTAAGTTTTAAAAATGTATTGTAGAGATGGGATCTTGCTGTGTTGTCCACGCTGGTCTTAAACACCTGGTCTCAAGAAAGCTTTCTGTCTTGGCCTCCAAACTGTTAGGATTAAAGTAAAGACATGAGCCATGGTACCCAGCTTCTATAGTAGTATTTTAATAGTGTCTTGATCAGTTTGGTAACCGCTGTAACAAAGTATCATAGACTGCATAGCTTATAAACAGCAAATTTATTTCTCACAGTTCTGGAGGCTGAAAGTATGAGATTAGGGGTGCCAACCTGGTCATGTTTCAGTGAGGGCCCTCTTCCTGATTTGCAGATGGCTGTCTTGCTGTGCTCTCTCGTGATGGACAGCCAAGGGAGCAGAAGCAAGCCCTATTGTGGGTTTTTTTTTTTTTTTTTAGACCAGAGTCTTGCTCTGTCACCCAGGTTGGAGTGCAGTGATGTGATCTCAGCTCACTGCAACCTCTGCCTCCCAGGTTCTAGCAATTCTGTCCCAGGCTCCCAAGTAGCTGGGATTACAGGCATGCATCATCACACCCGGCTAATTTTTGTATTTTGAGTAGAGACAGGGTTTCACCATGTTGGCCAGACTGGTCTCAAACTCCTGACCTCAAGTGATCCCCCAACCTCAGTCTCCCAAAGTGCTGTTTTTTGGGGTTTTTTTAAAATGACCAGATGTTGTGAGATATTGTGTCTGTTTTTTGTTTTTTGTGTTTTTTTTGAGACAGGGTCTCACTCTATTGCCCAGGCTGGAGTGCAGTGGCACAATTCAAGGCTCACTGCAGCCTTGAGCTCCCAGGCTCAAGCCATCCTCCTGCCTCAGTCCCCTCAGTATCTAGGACTACAGGCGTGCACCACCACACCTGGCTAATTTTTTGTGAGTTTTTTTTCAGAGACGGTCTCTCCATGCTACCTAGGCTGGTCTTAAACTCCTGGGCTCAAGTAATCTGCCTACCTCAGCCTCCCAAAGTGCTGGGATTATATAATTAGTGCCCTATAAAGACACAATATTGTCCGGGCACACAAGCCCTTATTAGACATTAATAAGCTCTTAATAAGAGCACTAATACCATTTTTTGAGAGGTCCTATCGCCAGGACCTAATTACGTCTCAAAGGCCCCACCTCCGAATGCCATTGCATTATGAGTTAGGATATCAACATGACTTTTGAGGGGGATACAAATATTTAGCACATTGCAAATAGTAACTTATTTATAATCCCAAAGATTTTTTAAGATGAGGCATGCATAGTTATTAAGTATCACAACACTTATCTCTCCTGTGAATCATGTAAACATTTGTGAAAACAAGACTAGGGCAAGAAATGATTCATCTGTTTTTTTGTTTTTTTGTTTTTTTGTTTTGAGACAAAGTCTTGCTCTGTCGCCCAGGCTGCAGTGCAGTGGTGTGATCTTGGCTCACTGCAGCCTTGACCTCTTGGGTTCAAGTGATCCTCCCACTTTAGCCTCCTGAGGAGCCAGGACTACAGATGCACACCATTACGCCCAGCTAATTTCATTTATTTTTTGTAGAGATGGGGTCTCACTATGTTGCCCAGGCTGGTCTTGAACTCCTGGGCTCAAGCAGTCCTTCTGCCTCAGCCTCCCAAAGTGCTGTGATTACAGGCCTGAGCTGCCATGCCTGTCCTGATTCATCTATCTTTGAAGTGCCTCTGAAGTTTCCAAGTTGGGATACTTAGTGTGAAAACCATATTGAATTAATTCAAAGGAAACTTTTCATGGATTTATATTGTTATTTTTCCTTGAAATCTTTATAATAAGAACATTAAAAAAAACTGGGACTTGCTTTGTTTTTAGAATTGCCATGGGACCAACCCAGTGACAGCTGTCAGGAATATTCTGACTGGAAAGAAAAAAAAACATACCTCAACCCTTGGAAAAAAATCGATTCTGCTCCTCTAGGTAACTGAATTATCTTGAGTGAAAGAGTACTGATTTCTTGGATATGAAGTCTTGTGCTATTTGAATTTTTTCTTACTTTTTTTGTTTTAAACTTACAAATAATTCATGATCCTTGTAGATAAAATAGTAACTGTAAGTAAAAATTAAGGAAAAAATAACTCTTTAGTCCCAGAACTCTGCAATAGATTTTTAAAAATATTTTTGGGAACGTATATTCAGAGCAACTTGAATCTGTGCTCTTAGGTGGCTTTTTACTTAAAGTTTTCATATGTGCTATACTTTGTTGCAAATACACTCGTTTGTTGCTTAATTATAGGGATGCACTCTAACAAATGTTTCATTAGGTGGTTTCATCATTGTGTGAACATCATAGAGTATATTTACATAAATCTAGATAGTATAGCTTACTATAAATCTAGGCTATTTGGTATAACCTATTGATCTCAGGCTGCAAACCTGTACAGCATGTTACCATACTGAGTACTGTAAGGAATTGTAACATAATGGTATTCGTGTATCTAAATATAGAAAAAGTATAGTAAAAATACAGTATTATAATCTAATGGGACTGTCTGTTATACGTGTGGTCCATTCCTGACTGAAACATCATTAATGTGGCCCATGAGTGTGTAAAATGAATATATGTATATTATTTATATGTCTTTTTATACAAAATGAGATCACACTAATAATATTTTATAACTGTTTTTGGTTTTAGTGCTCAGCGAACATTCTTCCATGACCATAATTTTAGGTCTACATCATTGTTTTAAAGGCTGTGATAATATTCTGCCATGTGGATATGCCTTACTTTACTCTTTTAATCACTTTGTTGGAGATTTTTCTAAATTTTCACAGATACAAAAGAGGTATAAGTATCTGTGTAACTTAATCATGACACATACCCTTAAATTGCTCATTGAAATCCCCAGAAGCAAAATTGCAGGATCAAGGATGTAGTTTTTATTATTATGGCTTATTTTGTCAAATTGCTTCCCGAAAGTTCGAACCATTTCATCACAGTCTCATCAATTTACATTAAGGAAAAAAACTAACAGGCCTTTAAATAATAGTTTTTCATTTTTATTTTAAATTTAATACTAATGAAGTTGTATACCCTTTATATATGTATTAGTCTTTTGTCTATTTTGCTCATTTTTGTCAAGGATATTATTGTTTTTCTTACCACTTTGAAGCTTTTTTTTTTCCTTGATAACACATTGACCTTTGCACTTGTTACAAATACTTTTCACAATTTATCATTTATTTTCATTTTGTTTTGCTATATTGACATTCAAATCTATTATCTTGTCCTTTGTGGTCCCTGACTATAATTTCTTTGGAAAGGTCTTCTACCTCTACTATTTAAAAGTTCCCTATGTTTTCATTTAGTGTTTTTATGGCTTCATTTTTACATTTAAATCTTTGGTCCATTAGGAAATAATTTTCACATAGGAAGATACGTGAATTTTTTCTCAAGAAAATCAAGATACCTTAGGATGGTTAGTTAGATTACTGTCTCTTAAAAAGTTATTGGTAAGTAAATGTTCATTATAAAACTGTGTGAATAAGGAGGTCACGTGAGAACATGACATTGAATAATGAAATTCGGTATTGAAAATGGATAAGAGGGGTTTCTGTATCTTTGTTAATCTTGTCACACGAGGAGAAACATTTCCATCTGGCTCTTGTTCTCAGTTGCAAACAATTGAGAATCAGATCAGGGAAGACTACTCCAAGATACAGACAGCAGCACAGAAAAACTGCATGAAATTAAAGCAGTAATTTAGCAGCTTTAATTCTTTCTCTTCCCCAGAAATAATATTTAGACATAAGTAGGCTAACAGAAAATGTGTTTCTTACCGCAAGCCATAGGCTTCTCTAACATGACTCTTTCGTGAATGTTGTCTTAATGTTTGTTTTTAGCTCTGCTGCATAAAATCCTAGTTGAGAATCCATCAGCAAGAATTACCATTCCAGACATCAAAAAAGATAGATGGTACAACAAACCCCTCAAGAAAGGTAATATCCTTAAACTACAAGTTTGTTTGTTTTTCTGTGGAAGAAAAGGTATTTGCAAAGTTATTATCACAAGTCAACAACACATGATAGCTATGATCTCTGTCCTCATGGAGATTATAATGTCCAGTAGAAAAAAATACAGAAATAATTTTGTTTATTAATAATTATAAAGGGGAAAGTCAGGGGACTATAGCTAAGTGTTTGACCAAGTCTAAGGGACAGGGAAGACTTTTCTTCCTGAAGAAATTACATTAAATCTAAGATTTGAAGATTAAAGGGAAGCTAGGCAGGCAAAGTAAGGGGCAGATTTGATTCTGAACAGGGGAAGCAGTATTTGAAAAATCTTAGATTTTAGAAAGTCTGATGCTTTTGAGAAACTTGAGAGATCAGTATGGCACAAGCCGTGTCTGTTGTGTTCATCATTGTATCATCAGTGCTTTAGCACAGTATATGGTGCACCATAGGCGCTCATTAAATATTTGTTGAGTGAGTGAACAGGGAAGTGGGAGAGGAAGACAGGTTTGAGATGAGGCCAGAGAGGTCGCTAGTGGCCAATTTGTGGAAGAAGACCTTGTAAGCCATGTTAAGGATTTTGGGCTTTAACTTAAGACCACTGGGGAGACCTTTGAGAGATTTTAAGCAAGAATATGACATAGTCATATCTTTGGTTTAAAAATATTTCTCTGACTTCCTTTTTTTTTTTCCATTTTTTTTTATGAATAGGGAAAGATTCAGGGTGCTGTAGGTTTTTCTGCTAGTTGTCTAGAAGTGGGAGGATGGTGGCTTGGAATAGGTTAGGGCAATGGTATTGGAGAAATGAGATGATTCCAAAGAAATTTAAGAACTAGTATTGATAGGACTGTTAGGCTGTGAATGGGAGGAGAGAGGACAATGACTAGAGATGAATGAAAAACATTCAGAGAGTTATTAATGTTTAACTCTGTCCTCATGGGTAGAAAAGAGTTAATGTTTAAACATTCACTCTTCTTTAATACCTTTCTGCATGTTTCTTCCTCCTTGTTCTAACTTAAAGTCCAATTCTCCCCTGAGGACACTGCTTCCTCTGAAGCGGTAGGTGTTTTCTTTCCCATACCCTCATGTCCTTTGATCTGGACATGGTACAGGTGTCCTCCTTATTCTTCATTGTCACTTTCTCCCATCTTCCTGTATGTCTCTCCCCTCTAACTTTTGAACCCCAAATTAAAATTTCTGCCGTACCATCACAGTCTCCAAAATGACTCTTGATGTTATTTTCGTCATGATTCTTGGTGATTTAAATATTTGTTTGGATCATCCTCCTGGTATCCTGACTTCACTGTTTCTTGACCCTCTCTCCTATGGTGATGTTGTCTTTGAACACGCTGCACTGATCACCAGTATAATTTTTTCTGACTTCCTCCCTTAATATTCTAACTTAAACAGTACTTTGTATCTGGACTTGCAATTAATTAATTCTGTCTCTTCAGTCTCTTACCTGCTCCCTCTCTAGGTCCTTGATTTCATCTTTACCTATCTTAAATCTTTAGGTTAGTCATTATAAATGACTGCTTTGCGTTCATCATCTTCAACTTCCTTGTCCCCTTCTCTCTTCATCATACTTAGTGGGTAAAACCCAGTAAGTAGTTTCTGTGTTTAATCTAGTAGTTTTCTACGTACTGCACACTTGTACCTGCACAACAGATTGCAGCAGGAGAAAAATACCCAAAAATGTTCACTTTAAATTCAGGATTACTAATCTCAAGTAGGCCCTTAATGCTTCCTGGCATTTGGCCTTCGTTTCCCCACATCTTTCTCTGTCCTGTTCTCCTAAATCACGTTTTTATAATACTTACCTCCTTTTTTTTTTTTTTTTTTGAGACAGGGTCTTGCACTCATCTAGGCTGGAGTGCAGTGGCGCCATCTCAGCTCACTTTAACCTCTGCCTCTCAGGTTCAAGCGATTCGATTCTTGTGCCTTAGCCACCCGAGTAGCTGGGATTACAGGTGTGAACCACCACACCTGGCTAATTTTTATATTTTTAGTAGAGGTTTTGTCATGCTGGCCAGGCTGGTCTCAAACTCCTAGCCTCAAGTGATCCCCCTGCCTCGGCCTCCCAAAGTGCTGGGTTTATAGGTGTGAGCCACTGTGTCTGGTCCCTTAACTTTTATTATCTTCGTCTCCATCCTCACTCTCAGTTGTTCACTTTGCTTCCTGTGTCACTGGGAAGTGAAAGCCACAAGGAGAACTTAGGCAAGCTCCCACCACCATCTGCTCCATACTAACTGCCTCTACGCTCACGTATTCTCTTTCATCCTGTATTGCTGCGGATAAATTGCTCCAAATGTAAGCCAGGTCTTTCTCTTACCCACTCAAGGACTTTGTCTAGCAATTTTTCTCTCTCTCCTACATTATTAATTTTTCCTTCTCTACCGTATCTTTCTAATCAGCATATCTATATGCTTTTTCTCCCATTTTAAAATCAAATCATAATGGTAACAAAATTTCTCTTAACTCCACTTTTCCCTACCATTCCATCTTCTTCACAATTGAACATTCCTAAAATTGCTTCTCATTTCTAACACCTCAAAACTAGTTTTCAGTTTCATCTGTTTTGTTGCCAAAAGTCAACAGTGATTTTTAGAACATGTTGCCAAGTTCAATGTAATAGTCCACTGTGGTCAACCAAGGTCTGAAAAGATTAAATGGAAAATACCAGAAGTAAACAATTCATAGGTTTTATTTATTTATTTAATTTGAGACAGGATCTTGCTCTGTCGCCCAGACTGGAGTGCAGTGGCGTGGTCTCGGCTTACTGAAACTTCTACCTTCTGAGCTTGAATGATCCTCCCATCTCAGCTTCCTGAGTAGCTGGGACTACAGGTGTGAGCCACTATGCCCGGCTAATTTTTGTATTTTTGGTAGAGATGAGGTCTCGCCATGTTGCCTATGCTGTTCTACCAAAAATACAAAAATTAGCCAGGTGTGGTGGTTCACGCCTGTAATCCCAGCTGTTCTCAAACTCCTGGGCTTAAGCAATCCACCCACCCCGGCCTCCCAAAGTGCTGGGATTATAGGCATGAGCCATGATGCCCTGCCATAGGTTTTAAATTGTGTGCTATTCTGAGTAGCATGATAAAATCTTGTGCTGTCCTACTTCATCTCACTTGGGATGTGAATCATTCCTTTTTCCAGTGTATTCACGTTCCATGTGCTACCTGCTTGTAACTCACTTAGTAGCTGTTTTGGTTATTAGATCGAAAGAACATATATAGGGTTTGGTACCATTTGTACTTTCAGGCATCCACTTGAACATATCCCTCCGTGGATAAGGGGGATACTACTGTAGTCAGTTCTCAGACCTCTTGTTTTATCTCATCAGTATTTTATACAGTTGATCATGCCCTCCTCCTTTAAACATTTTCTTCATTTGGCTTCCAGGCACTACACTCTTCTGATTTTCGTCCTTCTCACTGGTCGCTCTTTTCAGTCTCTTTTGATGGTTTTTTTTCATCTGCTCAGCCTCCTACTATTGGAGTTCTCCAGGGCTGAATCTATGGATCTCCTTTGTTTTCTTCTCCACACTCATTCCATTAGTGATATTACTTGGTTTCATGGCTCTAAATTAAACTATATGTTGATAGTCACATTTATATCAACCTAGACCTTTCCTCTGAATTCCAAACTTACATGTCTTAACTGCCTTCTGAAATTTCACTTGAATGTTAAGAGGCATCTCAAACTTGATGAATTCCAAACTGAGTTACTGATCTTTTCCTCTCAAACTCGTTCCTTTTCAAAGTCTTTCCCATGTTGGTTAATGGCAACTGCATTATTCTTATTATGCAGATCAGAAACCTTGGAATCATCCTTCATTTTTCTCCTTCTCTTTTACTTCACATCCAGTCCACCAGGTAATTCTGTTAACTTCTATCTTTAAAAAAAAATCTTAGAATCTGATTACCTTTTTTTTTTGAGACGGAGTCTCTCTGTGTCCCCCAGGTTGGAGTGCAGTGGCACGATCTCAGCTCACTGCAAGCTCCGCCTCCCAGGTTCACGCCATTCTTCTGCCTCAGCCTCCCGAGTAGCTGGGACTACAGGCGCCCGCCAACACGCCCTTCTAATTTTTTGTATTTTTAGTAGAAACAGGGTTTCACCATGTTAGCCAAGATGGTCTCGATCTCCTGACCTCGTGTTCCGCCCGTCTCGGCCTCCCAAAGTGCTAGGATTACAGGCGTGAGCCGCCGCGCCCGGCCTGATTACCTTTTTTTTTTTTTTTTTTTTTTTACCTCTACTGCTACCCTATCATTCCAAACTACTATGATATCTTTCCAAAATGTTCTGATTTAAAAGTAAGTTAGAATATATCACTGTTCTACCCAAATCCTCCAATGCTTTAGTTCTCACCCATAGTGTAAGCTAAAATCAGTTCATGACCTGTGAGTTCTTACACAATTTTGTCCCTTACATTACCTCTCCAACCTCAATTCTGCTTTGCTCCCCCTTGGTCATATTGTTGGTCTTCTCATTGTTCTCCAAGTGCTCTAGGCACACTTCTACCTCACTGTTTTTGTAATGACTGTTCCTATGCCTGAAAATGCTTTTTCCCATGGGACTTATTTGCATGTCTTATTCTCTCACTTTCTTTGGATATTGACTTCAGTGTCATCTTTCCAATAAGCCTTTCCTGGCCATGCTATTTAAAACGGTATCCTCTTCCCTCTAACACATTTCTTAAATTTTTAAAATTTTTACTATCTTGTGGATATATGCAATCCAACACATTTCTTCATTTTATTTTCCTCCATTGTACTTACCACCATTTAGCTTATTGATTTTTAAGTGTACATGAATTTATTTTATGTTATTTTGTCTTTCCTCAGTAGAATGTAGGATTTAAGAGGTCAAGGGTTTTTTTCTATTTTGCTCACTGCTGAATACCTAATACCTAGAATAATGCCTGGCACAGAGTAGACCTAATAAAATATTTGAATGAATGGATTAATAAATAAAAAGCAGGTTTAAAAAAAAAACTTAAGCATGTTTAAGTGGTTTGGGTACAGATCCTGTAGAGAGGAAGAGGCTGACAGTCTAAGAGAAAGGGAATAAATAACAGAGGATCAAGATCCCTGAGGAGATAGAAGGGTATGGGCTCCAGAGCACGAGTAGAGAGATGAACATTAGGTAGGAGAATGGAAGGGATGAAAGGATGTATAATAATCCAAGTAACTTAGATTTAGTAGGGATAAGTTGATATAGTTTCTGTCTAATGGCTTTATTTTCTCTCTGAAATGGGAGGTAGTAGCATAGGTACTGGACGGTAGTCATGGGAATTACAGAGAAGTGTAGTTTTGACGTGATCCTTGTGGAGAAAAGGAAAGGAAACTAGAGAAACAAATATAATTATCTGGCAATATTGAGGTTTGGCTAGGGATTGTAACCATAAATTTACAGTGGCGTCATTTTCCATATAATATTCTTCTTTATAAAGCTTTTCCAAGGAATCAAAGAATGTTGGCTATAGCAGATTCATAATGTTTATTGCTATTATCGTAAATTATTTTTTATTTTAAAAAGTTCTAGTCCTTTAGCCAGGTCTGTCGTCTTCATAGAACACTGTTCTGTTACCCATAAAAGATGCCATTAAGATTGTGGCCTGGGCCAGGCGCGGCGGATCACAAGGTCAGGAGATCAACACCATCCTGGCTAACACGGTGAAACCCCGTCTCTCCTAAAAATACAAAAAAAAAAAAATTAGCTGGGCATGGTGGCAGGCACCTGTAGTCCCAGCTACTCGGGAGGCTGAGGCAGGAGAATGGCATGAACCCGGGAGACAGAGCTTGTAGTGAGCCAAGATCGGGCCACTGCACTCCAGCCTCGGTGATAGAGTGAAACTCCGTCTCAAAGAAAGAAAAAAAAAGATTGTGGTCTGAGCATACTCCACACTTTGAACATGCCTACAGATCATACTTAGGTATTGTAAAATACCTAATTTGACAAGCCTTAGTAATTTTATAACTTGGCCATATTTTTTATAAAATCATACAGGAAGACTGTTTTATATCTTAAAAGAATTTTGTGTTAAATAAATAGATTTAGACATAGTTTTACTTCTTCAAGTTGCCAGTTGGGTTAATTTAAAAACATACTTGCATAGGAGACTTGAAAGCATTTGTGTTTGTTTTCTTTTTTAGGGGCAAAAAGGCCCCGAGTCACTTCAGGTGGTGTGTCAGAGTCTCCCAGTGGATTCTCTAAGCACATTCAATCCAATTTGGACTTCTCTCCAGTAAACAGCGCTTCTAGGTAAGACTGATAAAGATTGAGTAGTTTTTGATTATAGTATTATTCCCCATGAAGAATAATACATGTATGTGTTTTTTCATAGTAATCGACATTAACATAATACTGTAAGCGTGAGAACTTTTGTGTGATATAAGAAAGGCCTGATAGATTTTATTGTATTAAATGCATGTTTCTTACTGTCTTAATGCGTCAGTGAAGAAAATGTGAAGTACTCCAGTTCTCAGCCAGAACCACGCACAGGTCTTTCCTTATGGGATACCAGTCCCTCATACATTGATAAATTGGTACAAGGGATCAGCTTTTCCCAGCCCACATGTCCTGATCATATGCTTCTGAATAGTCAGTTACTTGGCACCCCAGGATCCTCACAGGTGAGGGAATTTAATTTTTTAAATCAGTAATGGCAGCTCTTTATTTTGTATCGTCTTAAAGTCCTTTTTTAATGTGTAAATCTTAGATATGTAACTTTTAAATCACATGTATTTTTTTTGGTCAAGGAAGAAAGAGGAGGGAGGCCTTCATGCAAAATAATTTTAAGTCAGACTAAATAGCTATGATATTACTGTCTTTAGTCATAATGGATTTATTCAGTTGTCTTCTGTTTGACAATATAGAACCCTTGGCAGCGGTTGGTCAAAAGAATGACACGATTCTTTACCAAATTGGATGCAGACAAATCTTATCAATGCCTGAAAGAGACTTGTGAGAAGTTGGGCTATCAATGGAAGAAGAGTTGTATGAATCAGGTGTGTTTCGTTGATTTTCATTATACCTTTTCCTGAAGAAAAATTTAAATATTTGAGTAAAAGCTATCATTAGTATATTTTTTAAATATAGGTGGTGGCTCACACCTGTAATCCCAGCTTTTTGGGAGGCCGGGGTGGGCAGATCACCTGAGGTCAGGAGTTCGAGACCAGCCTGGCCAACATGGTGAAACCCTTTCTCTACTAAAAGTACAAAAATTTAGCTGGCCTGGTGGTGCATGGCTATAATCCCAGCTTCTCGGGAGGCTGAGGCAGGAGAATTGCTTGAACCTGGAAGACAGAAGTTGCAGTGAGCTGAGATCCTGCCAGTGCACTCCTGCCTGGCCAACAGAGTGAGACTGTCTCAAAAAAACAAACAAACATAAAAATACAAAGTAATTAGTTAATTTGAAAAAGAAACTATTTAAGTAAAATGTTCTTTACCTTAAGAAATAATATATATTTTTTTCTGTTAAGTTTTGTTTATTATTTTTTAATTTTTAATTTTTAGCCACTGTGCCTGGCCTAAGAAATAATATTTCTTAAAAGACCTTTTTATTGTTATTAAAAATAATAGGGAGCTGGAATCATTATCTTCTTAAAAACTATATATACTTAAACTGCAGACAATAACAGCTGACTGCCTACTATGAAAGACGAATACATTAGCAATCCCACAGTTTCTCCCATCTCCCTTGATTGCATCCGTCAATTTTTATTGTTTATATTATTAGAGCATAGTTATAACATTGGTATTCTAAACTGTCTTTAAGACTTTTCAAAAAAATGTTAATGAAAGACAAATAGGGGAGCTATTTATACCGAAGGAGACTAAAGAGGCCTGATAACTTAAGATCATGCATTCATGATCTTTCACTAGATCGTGTATTTGAAAAAAACTCTTACGGACATTATTGGAACAATAGGGGAAATTTGAATATGGACTGCATATTAGGTAATGTTTTTGTATCAGCGTCAGATTTCTTGGGTGTGATAATACTGTGGTTTGTAGGAGAATGCCCTTGTTCAAAGGAGAAATGTGTTGAAGCAAAGTTGAAGTGATATCTTCATTCAGCTTAAAATTTAAAAAAATAGAGGGCAAACAACTACATAAAGGCAAATAAACGCACACATATCTGGTAGATAAGGCCAATGAAGAGTATATGGTTATTTATTGTACTCTTCTTTCAGTTTTTCTGTAGATTTGAGTTTTCAACATTAAAAGTTGGGGTAACTGTTATTCTGTAGAAATCTGAGGTCAGCCCGATAATCTTCTCACTCACATGGGTGATTCACTTTTTTCAGGTAGACTCAGAGATAGAATTTGCATAACATAAGGATCATCACTTTAACCATTTTAAAATGTAAAATGCAGTGCTTTTTAGTATATTCACAAGGTTGTGCAACCATCGTCCCTAATTCCAGAACGTTGCATCACCACAGGGAACAAAACAAAACAAAACAAAAAACCTCTCTACCACCTAGAGTCACTCTTTATTCCTTTCTTCCTCCATTCCCAGCAACCTCGAATCTACTTTCTGTCTTTAGGGATTGCCTTTTTGGACATTTTATATAAATGGAATCATATAACGTAGTCCTTTGGGTCTGTCTGCTTTCATTTAGCATAATGTTTTCAAGGTTCATAGCATTTATCAGTACTTTATTCCTTTTTATGACTGAATAATATTCCATAGTGTGTATGTATTACATTTTGTTTATCCATTCATCCATTGATGGACATTTGGGTTGTTTCTACTTTTTGGTCATTATGAATAATACTGCTATGAACAATCTTGTACCAGTTTTTGTGTGACCATATGTTTTCAATTTCTTAGATACATATGGAGGAGTAGAATTGTTGGAGCATATGGTAACTCTTCATTTAACTTTTTTGAGAAACTGTGAAATGATTTTTCCAAAGCACCTGTACCATTTTACATTCCCATCAGTAATGTAAGAGGGTTCCAATTTCTCTACATCCTTGCCAACACTTACTGCCTCCCCTTTTTACTATAGCCATCCTAGTGTGTATGAAGTGTTATCTCATTTTGCTTTTGATTTTCATTTCCCTAAAGACTAATGACCTTGAGCATATTCTTATATGCTTATTGGCCATTTCTTTATAACAGTATCTGGATCTTTTGTCCATACTTTACCTGGATTGTTTTTATTGTTGAGTTGTTAGAGTTCTTTGTACATTCTGGACACTAGAACCTTGTCAGATACCTGATTTGCAAATATTTTATCCCATTCTGTGGGAGAAAATTCCCCCATTCTTTCGTTTTCTTGTTAGTGTTGTTTGATGTACACAAGTTTTAGATTTTGATGAATTCCAGTGGATCTATAATTTCTCCTTTGTTGCCTATGCTTTTAGTGTCAAATTTAAGAAACTGTTGCCTGATATAAGATTGTAAAGGTTTATACTTTATGCTTTCTTTTAGGAGTCCCAGCCTCCTAAGTAGCTGGGACTACAGTCTTAAAGTTTAGCTCTTACATTTAGGTCTTTGTCCATTTTGAGTTAATATTTGTGTATAGTATGAGGTAGGGTGCAAATTCAAATGTTTGTATGTGAATATTCAGTTTTTCCAGCACCATTTGTTGAATATATCTTTTCCTATTAGATGGTCTTGGCACCTTTGTTGAAAATAAATAGGTCATAGATGTATGGGTTTATTTCTGGACTCTCAGTTCTTTTTTTTTTTTCTTTTCTTTTTCTTCCCCCATGGACTCAGTTCTTTATTTTATGGATCTGTATGTCTATGCTATGCCACTACCACACTATTTTGATTACTGTAGCTTTATAGTGAATTTTGACATTAGAAAGTATGAGTTGTCCAAGTTTGTTCTTTTTTTCGAGGTATTTTGGTTATTTGTGGCCCCTTGTTTTTCTTTTAGGATTATCTTATTTCTGCAAGAAAAAAATTTGGAATTTTAAGAGATTACATTGAATCTGTAGATTAACTTGGGGAGTATTTCCATTTTAGTACATATTGAGTATTCCTTATTCAAGGTGCTTGGGACCAAAAGTTTTGTGGATTTTACATTTGTTTGGATTTTGGAATATTTGCATATGCATATTGAGATAACTTACAGGTGGGACTGAAGTTGAAACATGAATAATTTTATTTATGCTTCATAGATACCTTATACAGATAGCCTGAAGGTAATTTTATACAATGTTTTAAATAATTTTGTGCATAAAACAAAGTTTGTACATTGAACTATCAGAAAGCAAACTTATTGGGTATGAAATTTTCAATTTGTCGCATCATGTCAGCACCTGAAAAGTTTTGGAGTTTGGAACATTTTGGATTTCAGATTTTAGATTAAGGATGCTAAACCTCTAATAGTAACTCTTCCAATCCAATAACATGGGGCCTTTTTTTTTTTCCATTTTTTTAGGGTCTTTAATTTCTTTCAAGAATATTTTGTAGTTTTCAGTGTTCAAGTCTTGCACTTCCTAGGTTAAATGTAATCCTGTGTATTCTTTTTTTTTTATCCTGATGCTGATGTAAATGGAATTTTTTTCAATTTTATTTTCAAATTGTTCATTGCTAGTATATATGCAAATGAATTTTGTATATTGATCTTGTATCCTGAAAATTTGCTGAATTCATTAACTCCAGTAGTTTTTTTGACAAATTCTTTAGGTTTTTTAATATATTAAGATTACATTATTTGGCAGGGCGTGGTGGCTCATGCCTGTAATCCCAGCACTTTGGGAGCCTGAGGTGGGTGGATCACCTGAGGTCAGGAGTTTGAGATCAGCCTGGCCAGCATGGTGAAGCCCCATCTCTACTAAAAATACAAAAAATTAGCTGGGCGTCGTGGCAGGTGCCAGTAATCCCAGCTACTCGGGAGGCTGAGGCCAGAGAATCGCTTGAACCTGGGAAGCAGAGGTTGCAGTGAGCTGAGATTGCGCCACTGCACTACAGCCTGGGCGACACGGATCGAGACTCCGTCTCAAAAAAAAAAAAAAAAAAAAAATTACATTGTTTATCAATAGAGATACAAGAAATTGTTTTACTTTTTTTTTTTTTAAACCCAGATGCCTTTTAATTCTTTTTGTTTAGTTGTCTTGGCTAGAACTTCCAACATTATGTTGAACAGAAATACAGTCTTTGTCTTGATCTCAGGGGAAAGTTTCGAGTCTTTCAGCATTAAGTATGATGTTAGCTGTGGGGTTTTTGTTTTTATGATGGAAGAATATTGTATTTTGTCAAATGTTTTCTCTGTCTATTGAGATAATCATGTGGATTTTTTTTCCCTTTATTAATATAGTGTATTAATACCTTGAGCTCCTGTGCCCAAGTGATCCTCTCATCTCAGCCTCCTAAGTAGCTGGGACTACAGGTGTACACTACCATACCCAGCTAACTTTTTAAAAATGTTTTTGTAGAGATGCAGTCTCTCTGTGTTGACCAGGCTGGCCTTGACCTTCTGGGCTCAAGTGATCCTCCTGAGTAGTGGGTACTACAGATATGCACCACCATGCCCAGCTAAATTGACAGTTTTCATCAATCTGTTTATTTTGTCTAATGTTAGTATATCCACATCAGCTCACCAGCTATCTTGTGTATTTTCCTTTTTTTAGATGGAGTCTCACTATGTTGCCTAGGCTAGAGTGTAGTGGCTACTTACAGGCACGATCATAGTGCAATGCAGCCTCAAACTTCTGCGCTCAAGTGACCCTCCTGCCTTGGCCTCCCAAGTAGGTGGGACTGCAGGCATATACCACCGTACCCAGCCATCAGCTCTCTTTTGGTTATTGTTTCCATGGTCTTTTTTTTTTTTCCTTTTTCTTTTAACATATTTGTGTCTTTGAATCTAAAGTGCCTTAGCCGGGTGTTATGGCTCACACCTGTAATCCCAGCACTTTAGGAGGCTGAGGCAGGCAGATCACTTGAGGCCAGGAGTTTGAGACCAGCCTGGCCAACATGGTGAAACTCCTTCTCTACTAAAAATATTTTAAAAATTAGTTAGGCATTGTGGTGTGCACCTGTAATGCCAGCTACTGGGGAGGCTTTAGGTGGGAGGATAGCCTGAGCCATGGGAGATCAAGGCTGCAGTAAGCCGTGATCTGATTGCATGACTGCTCTCCAGCCTGGGTGGCTGTTAATCTTACTGAGGATCTCTTTTATGTGAGACGCTGCTGCTCTCTTGCTGCCTTGCTGCTTTTATGTTTCTCTGTTGACCACAGTTTGACTATGATGTATCTTGGTGTGGATTTCTTTGTTCATTCTATTTGGAGTTCATTGAGCTTCTTGGATATGTAAATTAATGTTTTTAATCACACTTGGGAAGTTTTTGGCCATTATTTCTTAAGATTTTTTTTGTATCTAACTCTCCTCTCCCTCTTGGACTCATTATGTTTATTGTTGGTATACTTTTCTTCTTTCTTTATGTTTCTCAGGGACAGTTTTGGTTGCTGTTTTTCCTTTATATGAGCCATACTTTGTTTCCTTATATGCTTTGTAATTTTTTGTTGAAAACTGGACATATTGTGGCAATATGTGGCAACTCTAGAAGTCAGATTTTCCCCTCTTGCCAGTGTTTGTTACTGCTTGATGTAGTTGTTTGTTTTTTTAGTGCTTTTTTTTTTTTTTTTTTTTTTTTTTTTTGAGATGGAGCTTCGCTCTTGTTGCCCAGGCTGGAGTGCAGTGGCGTGATCTTGGCTCACTGCAACCTCCACCTCCTGGGTTCAAGTGAGTCTCCTGCCTCAGCCTTCCAAGTAGCTGGGATTACAGGCACTTGCCACCATGCCCTGCTAACTTTTTGTATTTTTATTAGAGATGGGGTTTCATCATGTTGGCCAGGCTGGTCTCGAACTCCCGACCTCAGGTGATCCATCCGCCTCAGCCTCCAAAGTGCTGGGATTACAGGTGTGAGCCACTGTGCCCGGCCCTAGTGATTTTTCTGATATAATTTTTTAAAGTTGGTATTGTTTGTCATGCATGGTTGTACAGTTTCTGTCTCATTAGTTTTAGTGGTCAGCTAATGATTGGACAGATATTTCCTTAAATTCTGTGTACCAAAAACAAAAAATCTGCAGAGTGGTTCTGTATTTGTGTTGGGGCACACCTTCAATACTCAACCAAGAAGTTTACAACGTTGCTTCAGCCTTCACTGTCTGCTTGTGCAAAATACAAAGTTAGGGCACATGTAGAGCTTAGGGGCCTTCTCAGCTCTTTCCTAAGCATATGTACTGCCCTGGTCATGGGTGTGTCTTTGTAGATTCCCAGATATATTTTGGACCTTTTGGAGTCCTATTCCCCAGAAACATCTCACTCCCTAACCTCTTCTTCCAAACTTCTTGGGTAGTCTGTTTGCACCAGTTGCTTTCATTGCTTTGGGCAACAGAGACTAAAGCATTTACCTGTAAGTGTTTTCAACAAACGCTACTCAGGAGCAGCTTTAGCACAAGGTGAGTTAGAGTTACAAAGGTGAAATAAAGACAAGCCTCTTTTTTTTTGAGATGGAGTCTCGCACTGTTCCCCAGTCTGGAGTGCAATGGTGCGATCTCAGCCCACTGCAACTTCTGCCTCCTGGGTTCGAGCGATTCTCCTGCCTCAGCCTCCCAAGTAGCTGGGATTACAGGCATCTGTCACCACGCCCCACTAATTTTTGTATTTTTAGTAGAGACAGGGTTTCACCATGTTCATCAGGCTGGTCTTGAACTCCTGACCTCAGGTGATCCACCCACCTCGGCCTCCCCAAGTGTTGGGATTACAGGCATGAGCCACTGTGCCTGGCCAGGACAAGCCTTTTGATCAGGTCATTTTAGAGGGTCAGATGGGCTTAAGATTGTAAATGAGGTTTATTCTGCTCCCATCTGGACCTATACCTTAAATACGGACTGTTATTTTCAAGGCTGCTACTGAGTGAGGAGCAGGGGATGGGAACAGGGTAAGTTACAATGCCAGAAAGCTCACTGTTCTTACTGCGTTTCACTTATTTTGAATAAGTTGCTGCGAGCTTTTAGTTAGTTTACAATGTTCTGAAAAAGTTGATTCTGACAGGTTTTGGCAGGTTTTTAAAATTGCTTTTGTGGAGTAATGGACATCTGGAGTTCTTTTCTCTGCCATTTTCACTGACATCACTCCTTGATTCACTCTCTCTCAGTTCTTGAAGTATTTTCTTTGTCTTTGAAGTTTAAGAGCTTAATTCAGATGTGTTGAGTTGAATATCTTGTATTAATTTTCCCAGAACATAGTGGGTTATTTCAGTGCTGCACAGTCGTGGTAGAGTTGTGTGTTTTCATAGTTTCTTGAAGTAAGAATTATTACAAATACTTTTGTAATTTGAGCTGTGTTTTTCGGGCAAATCTGCTGATCTTGCTCGGGCTCAACTCATCCAGCTGTAGTCATTGGATGTCTTTACTGTGGCTGGTGGTCTAAAACATCCTTACTCCCATGTTTGGAGTCTTGGCACTGTCTGTTAGCTGAGACTTTCTTTCCGCATCATTCAGCTAGGCTGAGCGTCTTTACATGCCATAGGAACGTTCTAAAAGACAGAAAGTGGAAGTTGAAGGCCTCTCAAGACCTTTGCCATCTTCTAATTGCCACTCTAGCTTTTCAGCCACAAGTCAGGAAGTCAGGCCTTTTTCTTTTTCTTTTTTTTTTTTTTTTTTTTGAGACAGAGTCTCGCTATGTCGCCCAGGCTGGAGTGCAATGGCGCAATCCCGGCTCACTGCAACCTCTGCCTTCTGGGTTCAAGAGATTCTCCTGCCTCAGCCTCCCGAGTAGCTGGGATTACAGGTGCCCGCCACCACGCCCAGCTAAGTTTTTTGTATTTTTAATGGAGACAGGGTTTCACCAGGTTACCCAGGCTGGTCTCGAATCCCTGGCCTCAGGTGATCCACCCGCCTCAGCCTCCCAAAGTGCTGGGATTACAGGCGTGAGCCACCACGCCCGGCCGAGGCCTTTTTCTTTCTTATGTTTTAATAATCTTGTTTTTCCTCCCATTATGTTTTCATCTTTGATTGTTTCTTCTTTCAGTGGTATTTTGGTAAAACACAGTAAGTTTTGTTGCTATGAGTTCATATACACTCAATCCCTAGGAGCTGCACCCCTGTTGATAGATTGGGTTGGGGATACACATACCCATTGGGAGAAGAGAGACTCTGGAATGAGTGAGATTATCAGCATACTTAATATTACTCCTGTTACGGAGGTAGCCAGCAAATTTTTTTAATTTTTTTTAATTGATAGAATAATTGTAATGTATTCATGGGGTATGTAGTGATGTTTTGAGTCATATAATGTATAGTGATCAGATCAGGATAATTAGCATATTCATAATCTCAAACATTGGTCGTTTCTTTGTGATAGGAATGTTCAGTATCCTTCTAGCTATTTGAAACTCTATTATTGTTAAGTATAGTCATCCTACAGTGGTCTAGAACTTACTCCTATCTAGCTGTAATTTTGTATTCTTTCACAAATTTCTCTCTTTCCCTTCCCTCTCCCCTTGCTAGACTCTAGTATCCTCTGTTCTACCTTCTACTTCTATGAAATTAACTGTTTTTTTGTTTCTTCATATGAGTGAGAACATGCGATGTTTAATTTTCTGTTCCTGGCTTATTTCACTTTACATAATGTCCTCCAGTTCCACCCATGTTGCTGCAAATGACAGGATTTCATTCCTTTATATGGCTGAGTAGTATTTCGTTGTGTATATATGTCATATTATCCTCATCTGTTTGCTTGGATTTTTGTTTTGTTTTTTTTGAGACAGGGTCTCACTCTGTCGCCCATGCTAGAGTGCAGTGACAGAATCATAGCTCACTGCAGCTTCAACCTCCTGGGCTCAAGTGACCCTTCTGCCTTAGCCCCCTGAGTAGCGGGGCCTGTAGGCATGCACCACCATGCCCGCTAATTTTTTGGGAATTTTAGTAGAGATGAGGTGTCGATATGTTGCCCAGGCTGGTCTCAAGCGATCCTTCTGCTTTGGCCTCCCAAAGTGCTGGATTACAGGCTTGAGCCACAGTGCCTGGCCTACTCTCATCTGTTGTTGGATACCTAGGTTGATTCCATATCTTGGCTATTGTGAATAATGCTGTAGGGATGCAAATGTCTCTTCCATATAATTTCCTTTCCTTTGGATAACATCTCAGTAGTGGGATTGCTGGAACATATAGGTAGTTTTATTTGTAGTTTTTTGAGAAACTTCCATTCTGTTCTTCATAGTGGGTTTACTAGTTTATTATCTACTCACCTATGTGGCTTAACCTTATTTTTGTTGCCTTAGGTTACTGTATCAACAACTGATAGGAGAAACAATAAACTCATTTTCAAAGTGAATTTGTTAGAAATGGATGATAAAATATTGGTTGACTTCAGGCTTTCTAAGGTATTTTTATGTTTTATTGTATTCTTTCTATGGAAATATTTCTATATGAATTTTTTTAATGGCATTATGTTTGTATATATGTGGCATTTGTAAATAGGTTACTTGCTTTTTTCATTTAATATTATGAGCATGTGTTTTTGTTATCTATTTTTCCCGAACATTGTTTTTTTCAAATGACATTTTCCTTATTATAAAAGTTTTTGCCAGGCGTGGTGGCTCATGCCTGTAATCCCAGCACTTTGGGAGTCCAAGACGAGTGGATCTCGAGGTCAAGAGTTTGAGACCAGCCTGGCCAATGTATTGAAACCCCATCTTTACTAAAAATACAAAAAATTAGCCAGGCGTGGTGGCGGACGCCTGTAATCCCAGCTACTTGGGAGGCTGAGGCAGGAGAATCATTTGAACCTGGGAGGCGGAGTTTGCAGTGAGCCCAGATGGCGCCACTGCACTCCAGCCTGGGTGACAATATGAGAGACTCTGTCTCAAAAAAAAAAAAAAAAAAGTTTCTGTTTTTGTGAAAAATGTAGATAAGCAAAAAATGAGAAAATAAAAATAATTCTAAATTTTCAGTGATCACATTAATATTTTGAAGCATTTTAATATTTTTCTTAATTTATGTATTTTAATAAAAATTATGATTTGTTACAAATATTTCATTATAATTTAATGAACCTTTACGTGTTATAATAATTCTGTGATTGCTATTTTATGCATAGATTTTTTGTTCATATTTCTGATGATTTCTTTGGAAATCATTGATTCTAAGATGATAGTATTACAGCCCTTGATACATAAAACCAAAATAACATTTTTCTCTATTTTCTGAGAGATCGTATGTGGCTCTAAAGAGGGCTGGAGGGGTAGCTGCTGTGTTGGAGCATTTGCTGCAGTACTCTTTGTGTTAGAGATTTGCTGCAATACTGTTTTTCAGATGCTTGCTACAGAATTAAATTAAGATCGTAGTATAATGAAATTCTTCTCATAACTAAATCTATTGATTTTGGTCAATAGTGTTATAACAACAAGACTTCAGTTTAGTTGTATAGCTTATTGTTAGTTTCCAAACCCTCACTGCCTATGGAATGTAATGACTTAGGTCCAGATATACCAACACCTGAAACAGATAGGATGCCATGTTTATCTGCTTTCTGAGCTCAGTGCAGTAGGAACAGTGATGGGCATGAAACCACATCAGAATTATTTATGTAACAATTTTCTCTGCCAGGATATTTGGTCTTCATAAACAGACCTAAAAGAAAATTGTAGCTAGACATATCTAAGGATGTTTGTCTCTTGTTACCACTAAAAAGAGATTGCTTTTAGGGCAGAATTTTGTTTTTGTTTTTGTTTTGACATTATTTTTTGATACTATTTCTAATACAGGGTGATGGATTGGAGTTCAAGAGACACTTCCTGAAGATTAAAGGGAAGCTGATTGATATTGTGAGCAGCCAGAAGGTTTGGCTTCCTGCCACATGATCGGACCATTGGCTCTGGGGAATCCTGGTGAATATAGTGCTGCTATGTTGACATTATTCTTCCTAGAGAAGATTATCCTGTTCTGCAAACTGCAAACAGTAGTTCCTGAAGTGGTCACTTCCCTGTTTATCCAAACATCTTCCAATTTATTTTGTTTGTTCTGCATACAAATAATAGCTATATCTTAATTGTAAGCAAAACTTTGGGGAAAGGATGAATAGAATTCATTTGATTATTTCTTCATGTGTGTTTAGTATCTGAATTTGAAACTCATCTGGTGGAAACCAAGTTTCAGGGGACATGAGTTTTCCAGCTTTTATACACACGTATCTCATTTTTATCAAAACATTTTGCTTAATCCAAAAAGTACATATTTCTTCTATGTTGATTTAATTATAAGATGAACCAATAAAGACATAATTCTTGTGACTTTTGGACAGTAGATTTATCAGTCTGTGAAGCGAAGCCAGCTTCAAAACATATCGCCAAGATTTGTACTTATATTTTCAAAAGGGCCTGGCCAGTTATATAAACCTGTTTTTGAATTATAAATGATTAATTAAAATTGCAAGTAGGTGTTTTTTTCCAATGTAGTTAGTAAAATACTTGTATTTTACAGTATTGCATAAACTCCAGTGCTTAACTAACTTTACTCTAAAAATTACTGTTGAACATCTTAAATATTTTTCTATATTTTCTACTTTCATAGCCATATTTTAACCTTTTGAACTTACTGGTGACCAAGCTTTTAGGTGATAAACAATAAAAGAGGGAAGGGAAGAGTAAGGAAGCTATAAGAAAAATAGATCTGATTCTTTGTTCCTTTACCTATTAGACTTACAAAAACTTTGTTTTTCTAATAAAATTTGTATTACCTTTGGGGCATATTAAGTTGAGGCCTTGGCTCCTGCCTGTAGTCCCAGCTACTTAGGAGGGTGAGAGAGGAGGATCGCATGAACCTGGAAGTTTGAGGCTGTAGTGAGCTATGATTGCACCAGTGCACTCCGGCTTGGATGACAGAGTGAGACCCTGCCTCTAATAACAATTTTTAAAATTGTAAAACATTATAAAATTAGTTATTTTAATCTGAAGCCAAGAACATGTAGAATGTTATGATTAGAGTTTATCACATATTAATGTATACTGGCAAATTGTGTTACTGGAGAATACCCATAGGAGGAATAAATTCGAACCTGTTTTATTTATTTGAACCTATTTAGGGTATGCCTAAGAATTGAGTCAGTATAAATTCTCAAATATGGGAGAAGTTTTGTTCTTGAGAATTATGAGTCATTAGTATCTTTCAAAAACAGCTGTCACCGACTTGAACCTCTTCTGTGAGCTCTAGCCTTTTACCTACTTTTCATTTCCACTTGAATGTCTAGTAGGCATCTCATGACCAAAAACAGCTTTTGATTCCTGTTCTCCAACCTGTTCCTCTCCTAGTTTTCTCCATCTCAGAAATGTCACTTCCTCTGCAAAGTCTTTCCCTGACTTATCTAAAATAATAACCTCCTGTGTTTGCTGTGGGAATTTGTATAGAATGGTGGGAAAATTTGAAGTTTCATATTTGGATTAGCTCTGACATTTGTTTATCTGAACACTGGCAATTGCCTCAGTAAAGACACTGATAATAAGTACCTTTTAGAGTTATTTTAATCTTTAATGCTTTAATGTGCAGGAAGAGTATAGTGTCCTGTTTTGCACAGAAAGGCATTCTGTAAATACAAGTTGCCTTAATTTTCCTGTAATGTTCATTATATTGTTGTGGGAAGGTATTTACTCCTATTATTAAAAATAAAAATGTGTAAAATTTACTACCTGAAGATAACAGTTCAAATTTTGATGGAAAAATCAACCTATGCTTGTATGTGTGTGTGTGTGTGTGTGTAATGTGTACAGTGTGTGTGGTTGTTGAGATAAGCATAATTATCTAAAAATACATAAAATATGTACAGTTCAGCGTGCAGTTGTAAAGTTAACATTCACTTAACCACAACTCAGTTGTAGAAAGATCATTTACAGACCCTTAAGAACTTCCTATATGCAGTCTCCCAATCACAACCCACTTCCTTCCCCCAGAAATAATCACAAAATAGACTTTGGTGATAATCCTTTCCTTGGTGTGTTTTAGAGTGTTCTCAGCTGTTTATGCAAATAATATCATTTAGTTTATGTATTTTTAATTAATATGGTTTTTATTAATGAACTTTATATAAATTTTGCTGTATTTTTCATGTGTTGATTTTTCTTTATAGCCATGCTTTTGTGCATATTGAATTCATTGATTTTAATTTTTATATAGGATGGTATTTATGAACATCCCACTAACTATTCTGCTGCTAATTGATATTTGGATTGTGTACAGTTTGATGCTATTATAAAATTCTTCTAAGAACTTTCTTATACATGTTCATTTGTTTTGCTAGGTCGTAGAATTTAAGGTATATATCCAGAAGAGGAATAGCTGGGTATTAGGATAGAATAATGACAAACTATTTTCAAAAGTGATTGTACTAATTAGTGTTTCCATAGGAGAAAAGTGTACAGTTACTGGAAAAACAGTTTGGAATGATCTAAAGTATAAGAATGTTCATAGCAACAGAATGTGTTTCTAGTATTCCAAATTTTCACCTACAGTTGGTGTGGTCAGTATAAGTTGTTGTTTTTGTTTTTGTTATGTTTTTTTTTCCTTTGAGACAGGGCCTCACTTTGCTGCCCAGGCTGGAGAGCAGTGGTACAAACATGACTCACTGCAGCCTTAGCCTCCCAGGCACAAGCAATCCTCCTGCCTCAGCCTCCCAAGTAGCTGGGACTACAGGCACATGACACCACACCTGGCTAACTTTTGTATTTTTTGTAGAGACAGGGTCTCACCATGTTGCCCAGTCTGGTCTAGTCTGTTTTAACAAGTTGTTGCTGTGTAATGATATATGTGTGGTGTTAATTTGCTTGTTCCTAAGTTTAAATGAGGTTGAGCATTTTATGACATGCCTGTTCTAGTCTTTTGCTTATTGTTCTAATTGCCTTTTCTTAATAATTTCAGTTCTTCATATGTTCAGCATACTAGTCCTTTGTCAATTTACATGTGTTGAATATATATACTCTCCCATTCTGTGGCTTATTGTTCCATTCTTCATGGACATTTGTAATTTTAATGTCCTATTTAGACCTTTCCTCTGTCTAGTGTTTTATATTTTGTAGTAAAGGAGTCATTCACTACTCCAAGATCATGAAGATTTTCTTGTATGTAATCATGTAATCTTCTTCAAAGCTTTATGGCTTTTGCTTTTTTTTTTTTTTTTTTTTTAAGAGTCTTGTGTCTCCAAAGCTGGAGTGCAGTGGCACAGTCACAGCTCACTGCAGCCTCAACCTCCCTGGCCCAAGTGATTCTTCCACCTCAGCCTTCTGAGCTGGGACTATAGCCATGCACCACCATGCCCAGCAAATTTTTTATTTTTTTGAAGAGACCAGATTTCACTGTGTTGGCGAGGCTGGTTTCGAATCCCTGGGCTCAAGTGATCATCCTGCCTTGGCCTCCCAGAGTGCTGGGATTACAGGTGTGAGCCACCATGCCTGCCTGGCCTGTTTTTTGGCTGATTTAGGTCTATAATTCATCTGAAATTGGCTTTTGTGTAGAATGTGAGGTAGAGATTAGGTTTCATTTTTTTCCTTCATATGGCTATCCAGTTTAGCACTGGTTATTGAAAAGATCATTATTTTTTCACTAGTCTTCATTGATATCCAATCAAGTGTTCAAATGTTTTAATTATTTTTTATACTTTGTATTGAATCAGATCCAAATAAAGTTTAAACATAATAATTGATTGATGTCTCTTAAGTTGCTTTTAGTCTGTAAGTTCCCTTTTTATTCCCTTTTTTTCTCTTGCAGTTCATTGGTTGAAGAATCCAGCTGTTTTACTCTATGATTGTCTGAAGTCTAGATTTGTGGGTTTGATTGCTATGATAGTTTCAGATCTTTCTTCTATTTTCTGCATATCCTATAAATGCATTTGAGATACTAGTCCTGTGTCAATCATATGTTGCATATAGGCATTTTATAAATTTCCTAAGTACCATTTTTCTTCATGCCACAAATTTTTATGTGTACTATTTTTGTTATCCAGCTCAAATTTTTTTTCTAATATTGTTATGACTTTTTTCTATATTTTTACATTGTAGTTCTCAGGTCTTTATATGATTTATTTTTTGATCCATAAATTATTTAGAATTATGTTTCTGAATTTCCAGGCCTTTGGGAATTGTTTTTATTTAAAAATTGTTTTTATTGAGATACTCAAATACCTTAAAATTCACTTTTTAAAGTGTTGTACCCCCTTTAAAGTGCACTTCTGTGGTTTTTAGTATGTTCATAAAGTTATGCAGCCATCACCACTCTCAAATTCTAAAACAATTTCATCACTTCAGAAAGAACCTCCCTACTCATTAGCAGTCACTCCCTACTTTTTCTTCCTCCAGTCTCTGGAAAATACTAACCTACTTTTTGTCTCTATGGATTTGCTTTTTCCAGACATTTCATATAAATAGAATTGTATAATCCATGTGTGGCTTCTTTCACTTAATGGTTTCAAGATTCTCCATGTTGTAGCATGTATCAGGACTCCTTATGTCTGAATAATTTTCGTGTGTGTGTGTATTGTACATTCTGTCCATTATGTGGACATTTGAGTTCTTTTTACTTCTTGGTTATTATGAATAAGGCCGCAGTGCATATTCTTTTACAGCTTGGTGTGTCCACACATTTTCAGTTTTCTTGGGTATGTACCTAGGAGTAGAATTGCTTGATAGTGATAGTTTTTACAATTGTTGGGTACAGGCTTCTATATATCTCCATGTAATCAACTGAGTTAATGATATTCAGATCTTGTATATCCTTACTGCTTATTCAGTGAATTACTAGAGAAGCATGTTAAAATTTAATATGATTTGGATTTGTGTATTTTTACTTGTGGTTCTCATTTTTTTTTTTTTTTAAGAGACAGGGTCTCACTATATTGCCTAGGCTACACTCAAGCTCCTAGGCTCAAGCAATCTTCCTGCCTCAGTCTCCCAACTAGCTGGGACTACAGGTATGCGCCACTATGCTTGGCTAGGTTCTGTTAATTTTGCTTTATACGTTTTGGGACTATTTCCTTAGGTTATATACTGATGCATACTTGTCATATCTTCTTAGTGAATTAAACCATTTATTTATTTAGAAGTAACTTCTTTATAGGTATAATAATACTTTTGCCTTAAATATTCTTTATCTGATATTAATCTAGCCCCACTTGCTTTCTTTTGGCTAATATTTATATGATTTCCATGAGGATTTACTAAAAAAAAAAAAAAGAAAAAGAAAGAAAGAAAACGTTTGCATGGCATAACTTTTTTGAGACGGAGTTTCACTCTTGTTGCCCAGGCTGGAATGCAATGGTGCGATCTCGGCTCATCGCAACCTCCACCTCCTGGGTTCAAGCGATTCTTCTGCCTCAGCCTCCCGAGTAGATGGGATTACAGGCATGCGCCGCTATGCCTGGCTAATTTTTGTATTTTTAGTAGAGGCGGGGTTTCTCCATGTTGGTCAGGCTGGTCTCGAACTCCTGACCTCAGGTGATCTGCCCAGCTTGGCCTCCCAAAGTGCTGGGATTACAGGCATGAGCCACCGCACCTGGCCTGGCATAACTTTTTATCTTTTTACTTTTACCTTTCTAAATTGTGTAAAATGTCCCTCTTTTAATTATTTTTAAAATCCATTCCATTTGCTTTCACTGTAATTACTGATATATTTGGATTTATTTCTATCATCTTACTTTGGTTCCACTGGATTTGCATTCTTTTCTACCATTTTTTTTACCTTCTTAAAAAATTTTTTGTCTTGTTTAGTATTTTATTTTTGAGACAAGGTCTCACTCTGTCACCCAGGCTAGAGTGCAGTGGTGCCATCTCAGCTCACTGCCACCTCTGCCTCCCAGGGCAAGTGATTCTTGTGCCTCAGCCTCCCCAGTAGCTGGGATTATAGGCGTGTGCCATCATGTCTGGCTAATTTTTGTATTTTTAGTAGAGACAGGGTTTCACCATGTTGTCCAGGCTGGTCTCAAACTCTTGGCCTCAAGTTACCTGCCCGCCTTGGCCTCCTAAAGTACTGAGATTACAGGCGTGAGCCACTGCGCCCAACCTTGCTTAGTATTTTTTAAAAATCACTTTATTTATCCTCCTCTCCTAGTTTGGAATCTATATTCTTTTTTTTTTTTTTTTTTGAGGGTTACTCTAGCTATTACAATACGCATACTTGTTATTGTCTGAAGTCAGTCTCTTGTCCTCTTTCTGACAATCAAAGATCTTTACACTTTTATAATTTATATACAGTTGTTGTCTGTTTTGATCATATATATGTGTTTCTGTGTAAATATATGTACATGCATATCTTTGAAGAGATAGTAGATTTGCATGTAATTGTAAGAGTTAATACTGAGACATCCTGTTCACCTTTTACTCAGTTTTCCCCACAGATATCCGATAAAATAATATAACCAGGATATTGGCATTGATAAGGTCAAGGTAGGACATTTCCATCACCACCAGAATTCCTCATGGTGCCCTTTTATAGCCACATTCACTTCCTCCCACTTCCCGGCAACTACTAATCTTTTCTCTGTTCCTGTAATTTTGTCATTATAAGAATGGTATCTTAGCCTGTTTAGGCTTCTAGAACAAAAACACTGTAAACTGTGTGGCTTATAAACAACAAACTTCTATTTCTAACAATTCGGGAGTCTGGGAAGTCCAAGTTCAAGGTGCCAGCAGATTCAATGTCTGGTGAGGGCCTCTTCCCCATAGATGTCACCTTTTTACTGTGTCCCCACATAGTGGAAGGGGCAAGGCAGCTCTCTAGGGCCTCTTTTTTAAGGGCACTAATTCCATTCAGGAAGGTCCTGCCCCATAACCTAATCACTTCCCAAAGTCCCCACTTCCCAATACTATCACATTGGGAATTAGGTTTCAGTATATTAATTTGTGGGGAAGGGAATACGAGCATTCAGACCACAGCAGTTACATAAATAAAATCACATAGTATTGTACCTTTTGGAACTGGCTTTTTTCACTCAACATAATTCTCTGGAGACTCATCCAGGTTGTTAGCCTGTATCAAGTTCATTCCTTTTTATTGCTATGTGGTATCCATGGTATTGTTTAACCATTCACCTGTTGAAGGACATCTTTGTTATATCTACTTTTTTGCTATTGTGACTAAAGCTGCTATAAATATCTACAGGCTTTTGTGTGAATATAGTGTTTATTTCTCTGGGATAAATGTACTGGAGTGGCACTACTCAATTATATGGTAGTCATGTGTTTAGTTTTTGAAAAAACTGCCACTCATTTCCAGAATGGCTGTACCATTTTATATTCTTACCACCAATATATGAGTAATGCAGTTTCTTCACATCCTCACCAATGTTGTCACTATTTTTTATTTTAGCCATTCTGATAGGTATGTAGTAATATCTCATTGTGAGTTGAATTTGTGTTTCCCTAGTGGGTAATGATGTTGATCATCTTTTCATGTACTCATTTGTCATCTATGTATCTTTGGTGAAATATCTCTTCATGTCTTTTGTTCGTGTTCCAATTAGATTTGTTTACATTGAGTTTTTAAAGTTACTTACGTAGTCTAGATACTAGTCCTTTGTCAAATATGTCATTTGTAAATATAGTCTCCCATTCTGTTGCTTATCTTTTCATCCTGTTAACAGGGTGCTTTATAGGGCAGAAGTTTTTAATTTCAATGAAATCCAATTTACCAATTTTTTCTTATATGGATCATGTTTCTGTTGTCTATTCTAGAATAAGCGTAGATTCTGAAGATTTTTTCCAGTGTTTTTTCTTAAATTTTACTGTTTAAGACTGAAGCATTTCAAATTAATTTTCATATAGGTGTGAACCTTAGGTTGAATTTCATTTTTTTTGCCTCTGAATCTTAAGTTGTTCCACCATTTGTTGAAAAGGCTATCTTTCCTCCACTGAATTGCTTTTTAAAATTTAATATTAGAGAGCAGTTTTTATTTTTATTTGTTCATTTTTATGTATTTATTTTTCTTTTTAAGTTCCTTGTAGATTCTGGATATTAGACCTTTGTTGAATACATGGTTTGCAAATATTTTCTTCCTTTCCATAGATTGTCTCTTTACTCTGTTGATAGTTTCTTTTGCTCTGCAGAAGCTCTTTAGTTTAATTAGGTATCATTTGTTAATTTTTGTTCTCGTTGCAATTGCTTGTCAAAATGTCAAAATGGTGTTTCCTGGGTTATCTTCCAGGGTTTTTATAGTTTTAGTTTTACATTTAAGTCTTTAATCCATCTTGACTTGATTTTTGTTTGTGGTACAGGAAAGGAGTCCAGCTTCAGTCTTCTGCATATGGGTACTCAGTTATCGCAGCATCATTTATTGAGTCCTTTTTCCATTGCTTGTTTGGTTCTTTTAGTTCCTTGAGGTGCATTTTTAGGTTGTTTATTTTTTTTCTATTTTTTTATGTAAGCATTTATTGCTACAGATTTCCTTTTTAGCACTACTTTTGCTGGATCCCATGGATTTTGATGTATGTCGTGTTTCCATTTTCATTTGTTTTAAGAAATTTTTAATTTTACTTCTAATTTTTTTTTCTTTTTACTTATTGGTCTTTCAGAAGCACATTGTTTAATTTTCATGTATTTGTACAACTTCCAAAGTTCCTCTTATTATTGATTTCTAGTTTTATTCCAGTGTGGTTGGGCAATATACTTGATATGATTTTGACTTTTTTGAATTTGTTGAGACTTGTTTTGTGGCCTCTCATATGGTCTGACTTGAAAAGTGTTCCATATGTGATGACAAGAACATGTATTCTGCAATAGTTGGATGAAATGTTCTATAAATGTCTGTTAGATCTGTTTGGTCTAAAGTGTAATTTACCTCTGATGTTTCTTGGATGATCTGTTCACTGCCAGAGTGGGTTGTTGAAGGCCCCTAATATTACTATATTGCAGTCGGTCTCTTCTTTTAGATCTAGTAATATTTGCTTTATATATTTAGGTGCTATGGTGTATAATACATGTATATTTACTATTTTTATTTCTCTCGCTATATTGACCTCTTTAACAATCTATAAGGATGTTCTTTATTTCCTTTTACAGTTTTTACTTAAAGTCTATTTGATATAAATAGGTGCTATGGTGTATAATACATGTATATTTACTATTTTTATTTCTCTCGCTATATTGACCTCTTTAACAATCTATAAGGATGTTCTTTATTTCCTTTTACAGTTTTTACTTAAAGTCTGTTTGATATAAATACAGGTACTCCTGGTCTTTTTTGCTTTCTGTTTACTTGGAATATATTTTTCCAACCCTTCACTTACAGTTTATATGTATCTTCGTAAAGTGAGTTTCTTGTGGGCAAGATATAGTTGAATCTTGATTTCTTTTTTCAATCCAGCCAGCTTTTTGTTGTTGTTGTTGTTGTTTTGTTTTTGGTTTTTGGTTTTTTTTTTTTTTTTTTAAAGACAAATTTACCTTTGTCATAGATTAAAGGGTACACATGCTGGTTTATTACATGGGATAATTTCACGATGCTGAGGCTTGGGGTCCCAGTGATCCTGTCACCAAGGCAGTAAGCATAGTACCCAACATATGGTTCTTCAGTCCATTCCCCCATCTCTCTCTCTCCCTGCTATTGATCCCCACTGTCTATTGTTCTCATCTTTACATTCATGTATACTCCATGTTTAGCTTCCACTTATAAATGAGAACATGTTGTATTTGGTTTTCTCTTCTCGCATTAGGTCACTTAGTATAAAGGCCTCCTGCTCCATCCATGTTGCTGCAAAGATCATTATTTCATTCTTTTTCATGGCTGCATATTATTCCTTGTAAATGATTCCTCTCTATTGTAAATGAGATTGTGCTCTTGAATTGGTTCTCAGCTGGAACACTATTGGTTTATAAAAATGCTAGTGATTGTTGTACACTGATTTTGTCAATTCCAGGAGCCTTGTGTCAGATTCTTTAGGGTTTTTTATGTATGGACTCATATCATCAGTAAAGAGAGATAGTTTGACTTCTTTTCCTATTTGAATCTCTTTCATGTCTTTTTCTTGCCTCATTGCTCTGGCTAGGACTTCCAGTACTAAGTTTTTTGTTTTTGAGACAAAGTCTTGCTCTGTCACCCAGGCTGGAGGGCAGTGGCACGATCTCAGTCCACTGCAACCTCTGCCTCCTGGGTTCAAGCAATTCTTGTGTCTCAGCCTCCCAAGTAGCTGGAATTACAGGTGCATGCCACCACGCCCAGCTAATTTTTGTATTTTTGGTAGAGATGGGGTTTCACCATGTTGGCCAGGCTGGTCTCGATCTCCTGACCTCAAGTGATCCACCCACATCAGCCTCCCAAAAAGTGCTGGGATTACAGACATGAGCCACCACACCTGGCTGATTTTTAAGAGTTTCCAGTAAGTTTTAGTTACTATTTTCATTGTAAGGATTAGTCCAAATAATGTATCTCATCATTAAGTCTCAGTTGCTGGTATTTTTCCTCTAATTAATTCAGTATGTATTTCCTTAGAATAAAGGCCTTCTCACAGACAACCTGGTTTAGTTAACAGAAATGAGGGTATTTAACATTGATATAACACTATTGTCTAGTTCAAGGTCCGCATTCAAATTTTATCAGTACTAATAATGTCTTATTAAAAAATGTTTTTCCCCTTGCCTGTGTTCAAACCCAGATGATGCATGGTTTTCATGTCCCCTTAGTCTCCTTTCATTTGGAATAGTTCCTTGATATTTGTATTTCTTGACCTTGATATTTTAGAAAAATACAGACCAGCTATTTTGTATAATTTCCGTAAAGTTTGTTTTATCTCATGTTCTCACATTATTGGGTTCAAGTTATGCATTTTCACAAGACCACTGTAGTGATGATGTATACTCAATTATTGATGTTTGGATTTTTGCCTTTTTTTTTTTGTTTAACATTTTTATTTGACCCAGCTAATTGTTGGGGTTTTTTTTTAAATTTCATTTTAATTTCTCTTTTTTAATTAATTATTTATTTATTTTTGAGACAAGATCTGTTGTCTCAAAAACAGACCTTGTCTGTTGTCCAGGGTATAGTGCAGTAGCCAATCATAGCTCACTGCAGCCTCAAATCCCTGGGCTCAAGGAATTCTCCTGCCTTAGTCTCTGGGTAACTGGGACTATAGGCGCATGTCACCATGCCCGGATAATTTTTTAAAAAATACTTTTTAGAGAGGGGGTCTTGCTATGTTGCCCAGGCTGGTCTTGAACTTAAGGGCTTAAGCAATCCTCCCATGTCAGCCTCCCAAAGTTCTGAGATTACAGGTATAAGCCACCGTCCCCAGCCTTCATTTTATTTATTAGCTTTTTAACTGCACCTTTCTGTATTTTTTTAAATTCTTTTTTCCAAGGATTATCATATCTTATCACAGTTTAAAGTTAATATTGTACTACTTCACTTAAAAATAAGAACCTTTCAAAAGTATAGGTCCACTTATCTCCTCATTGTGCTATTATTGTCATATATATCTACTTACATTAAAAAAAAGTCTGCGCAGGCATGGCTTTTAAAATTCAGAAAAATAGTATATATGTCTTAAATTTACCCACATCTTTACTATATCTGGTACTGTTCATTTCTCCCTGTAGGTCACGGTTTCCACGTGGTATTGTTTCTCTTTAGCCTGAAGTTCTTTTAGCTTGTGTACATCTACTGGTTGTGAATTCTCTTAGCTTTGGTTTATATGAAAATGTGTTACCTTCGCTTTCAAAGGGTTATTATCTTGGAGATAACATTCTGCTGACAGTATTTTCCCTTCATTACTTTGAAGTATCTCCTCTTGTTTTCTACTCTCCATTGTTTCTGATGAGAAATCAGTCAACATTTATATCAGTGTTCCACTATATGTAATGTATCTTTTCTTTAGACCAGTTTTGAATTTTTCTCTTTGTCTTTGAATTTCAGTAATTTGCTTATTATGTGCCTAGGTATATTTCTTTCTTTTCTTTTTTCCTTTTTTTTTTTTTTTTTTTTTTTTTTTGAGATGAAGTCTCGCTCTGTCACCCAGGCTGGAGTACAGTGGTGCGATCTCGGCTCACTGCAACCTCCGCCTCCCGGGTTTAAGCGATTCTCCTGCCTCAGCCTCCCAAGTAGCTGGGATTACAGGCGCCCACCACCACGCCTGGCTAATTTTTGTATATTTTTTTAGTAGAGACGGGATTTCACCATGTTGGCCAGGCTAGTCTCGAACTGCTGACCTCGTGATCCACCCGCCTTGGCCTCCCAAAGTGCTGGGATTACAGGCATGAGCCACTGTGCCCGGCCATGTCTAGGCATATTTCTTTGTATTTATCCTCCCTTGAGTTTATTGAGCTTCCTAGATTTTATAAGTTTATGTTTTTCACCCAATTTGGCAAAATTTAGTTATTTATTTAAATGCCTTTTTCTGTCTCATCTCTTTCCTATTCTCAACTGCAATATCTTACATATTATTTGTTATGTTCCACAGTTCATTGAAGCTTTATTTTCTTTAATTCTTTTCCTGTGTTCTTCCGATTTGATAATTACTATTGATCTGTCTTCAAATTTGGTGACTAAACATGGTCTCCAATATGCTATTAAACCATGTAGGGATTTTTCTCAATTATTGCACTTCTTAGTACAATAAATAGAATAATTTCCATTGGTTCATTTTTATAGTTTCAGTATCCTTGTAAGATTCGTTGTCTGTTTATTCATATGGCAGTATTTTCCTTTACATTCTTGAATATATCTGTAATAGCTGTTTATTGCCTTTGTTCACTTTATTCCAATATCTGTGATTCATTTGGGGGTCAAGGTCTATAGACTGCTTTTTTTTCTTGGCTATCGGTCACAATTCCCTGCTTTTTCTATGTGTAGTAATTTTTTATTACATAGTAGACATAGTAAATGAGGAATTGTAGAGATTCTGGACTCTCTCTGTTCCTCTGAAGAGTATTGACTTTTGTTCTATTAGGTCTGTCTCCTTCAATCTGGACAGAAGCTAAAATCTCTGCCCTGTTTTTTCAGCTTTCAGAAGTTATTGTTTTTGAGCCTCCTGGAGTCAGTGACCAGACAAGAATATGGTCAGAGGTTATCCTCAAATTTAGGGGCTTCTCTGTGGCTGTCTTTTCGGGACTACCCCCTAATTTTGCAGCTGCTCTGCCAGTCCCAACCTATGTTCTCTGAAACCTCAAACCAGTGAGCCTATGGCTTTTTGCCAGCCTGTGATGCATGGATTGAGAAGTACCCTCCAGCATAAGCTCACAAATCTCTCTTTTTAGTGGTGACTTCTCTTCAGTTCCTTTGGAGGAGCTTTCAAATCTTTTTTTTTATGTTTTGTCCAGAACATATAATTGTTACCTGTGAGAGGGTTACTTCAAATTATTCCACTATAAATGGAAGCCAGAATTTTCCTACCCTTAAATTTTTTTTTAAGATGAGTCTCACTGTGTTGCCCAGGCTGTCTTTGAACTCCTGGGCTCAAGTGATTATCCCACCTCAGCCTCCCAAGTAGGTAGGCCTATAGACATGAGCCATCATACCCAGTTAATTTTTTAACTGTTTGTAGAGACGGGGTCTTGCTGTGTTGCCCAAGCTGGTCTCGAATGATTTTCCTGCCTCAGCCTCCCAAAGCACTGGGATTACAGGTGTGAGCCATCATGCCTGGCTCCTTAAATTTTAACAACATTTGAACTTACATTTTTCCCTCAACGCCTGTACCTAGTAGACTATTATTTATCTTCTGCCTTCAAAAAAAAAGTAATTAGTGTTGACAATGTTGGCAGGCTTTCATTTCCCTTCTGGCCAAGTTGAAAATTCATTTAGGATTTTAGTTCCTGGTTTGGGGATTTTATTTGTCTATACTATTTTATCTAGGGATATGAATATAAGTTCAAAATAATTTTCGTTCAGAAGTTTGAAGATGTTCCATTTTCTTCCAGCTTACCATTATTGCCAGTGAAGAGCTTGTTACCAGTATATTTTGGGGAAGGGGTCATGATATGTATATATGTTGAAATTTAAAATTTTATATACAGTAAAATTGACTTTACTTCTTGTTGTACTGTTCTAAGCGTTCTTAGAACCATTCTGGCTAGTTTCATTGTGGTGGAAACAGCTCAGATTTAGATCTTGCAGATTTGGTTGTGGAATCCGCCTATAGCTCTCTCTAGCTCTGTAACCTTGGTAAATTTGAACAACATGGAGTATGAATAAAGAAAACATCTCTGTGTCACATTTCCTTATTTGCAAAAAAGGATGATGCCATCTTTCCTGTCTACCCCTCTGGGCTCTTTCCTGAGGATTAGATGAGACCATGTATGTGAAAACACCTTGAAGAACATAACACTTATATGAGGGACTGTTTAGTATTTCCACTTGCCCTCCTATCCTGAATAGATGATTCAGTAACATTGTGTGTGAAAAAAGTGATTTAAGCATTATGAACTGCTGCAATATATAGCAAATAAGGAATCATTATACTATTATCATTATGTTAGTAGTGGACTACTGAAGACTAGAAACTCTCAAGAGCCAAAGAAGAGTTGAGTTTTTGTATGCCATAATAAATGGAAGAGTGTGTAGGCATGGAAAAGTGAGGGTGTCAGAAGTACCTGCAACGTTTACACCCTGTAAAAGATTAATACCTACTTTGCATTCCTCTTTGTTGTCACTGCCCTTGGAGACTCCTTTACTTTCATAAATATGGAATGCTTACAAAATGTACCCACTTTAGTGTCGGTGTGGAAGGAAGCTCATGTTGACCCTGCAACTAGACTAATGGGGAAAAAGAAAGTCTGTCTTGAGCCTGTGTGCTTTAACCATGTGAAATTTATTGAAAAAAAAAATCAGGAATATTGAGAGATAGAGTTGGAGCAGGGAAGACAGGACAGAGAAGAATGGATAAAAGCATGAATAGAAGAAGAAAGATAGGATGTTTGAGCATCCTAATGCTCAGGCAGAGGCAGATGTGGTCAGTTGTTGACTGGGGAAGGAACTAAATATAAAATGAGCCAAATAGAGTGATGGAGGCTTTTTACTGCCTGAGTCAAAACAAGCAAGGGCCCAGGCTTCTAGATCTTATTGCAGAAAGATTGATTTCGACAGCATATAATTTGCATCCTGGTTCCATGGGAGAAGAGGTTCATAGATGGGCACATGTTCTCACACCCTTGAACCATGAATTGGAGTTTTCCACCTGAAAGGAGCAGAGACAGAACCATGAATTGGAGTTTTCCACCTGAAAGGAGCGGAGACAGACTAGTGAGCAGAAAGCTTCGTCCTCCAACGTTAGCCTTTATCTGTGATGCTCAGTGTCTCCATGCAGGATGGTCAAGACCTCCACTTGTGCATTATCCCTTCTCTTTCTCTTCTATTTGCTTCCCCTGGGACCTTGCCCCCCATCAGTTGCCCACTCCTTTCTTATATTGTCAGTCTGTTTCTATGGACTCCTTTTTTGGTTTACAAGGATGCTCAGGTTACCCCAAATTTAAAATACTTTCTCTTAATCGTGTTACTCCCCTAGCACTATCCTTCCTTTCCTTACAACCTTCCCAGAGTCTGTCTATCCTCCTCACCTTGGCCCCTCACAGTCTGAATCATGACCCTACTATGCTGAAACTTCTCTCAAAGGTCATAGAGATCTACTCATCAAATTCTGCATCCTTTTCTCAGGACTTTTTTAACCTCTGTGCTTGCACATCATACTGTGGACTACACCCTCTTTCTTTTCTTTTTTTTTTTTTTTTGAGACAGTCTCACTTTGTCACCCAGGCTGGAGTGCAGTGGTGCAACCTCAGCTCACTGCAGCCTCCACCTCCCGGGTTCAAGCGATTGTCCTCCCTCAGCCTCCTGAGTAGCTGGGATTACAGGCGCACCACCACACCCAGCTAATTTTTGTAATTTTATTAGAGACGGGGTTTCACCATGTTGGTCAGGCTGGTCTCGATCTCCTGACTGTGATCCGCCCGCCTTGGCCTCCCAAAGCGCAGGGATTACAGGCGTGAGCCACTGCACCTGGCCTGAAAGTACACCCTTTCTTGATACTCTCTGCTTCTGACAAGGTCTTCCCCACTGCTCATCTACTCCTCTGGATCCAATTATTTCTGCTCTCCCAAGTTGAACTGTCACATTACCAACTGTCACATGACCAACTAACATGGTCACCTCCATGCCAATATGCTAAGGGCATCTAAAACTTACTATTCCCAAAATGAAACTCATTACCTGCCTCCCCAAACCTGCTTGTTTTTGTGAGTTTCCTTTATATACTTCCTGTACCACTCCTTCAAAACCTCTGTCATCTCTGATTCTTCCCTTTGCTTTTTCCATCCAATTTGTTGTGAAGGTCTGTCAGTTCTACTTGTAATCTAGGTTGTTTCTGTCACTCGGTTTCCATTTATCAAACATTTGGCCGGGCACAGTGGCTTACGCCTGTAATCCCAGCACTTTGGGAGGCCAAGGCAGGTGAATCACTTGAGGCCAGGAGTTCAAGACCAGCCTGGCCAAAATAGTGAAACACCGTCTTTGCTAAAAATACAGAAATTAGCCAGGCGTGGTGGCAGGCGCTTGTGATCCCAGCTACTCAGGAGGGTGAGGCAGGAGAATCGCTTGAGCCTGGGGGGCAGAGGTTGCAGTGAGCCGAGATCGCGCCACTGCACTCCAGCCTGGGTGACAGCAAGACTCCATCTCAAAAAAAAAAATTAACGGACCTAGTAAGGAACTATGCTAGACTCTGGAGAATGCAAAGATTAATAACATCATTTGATGTCAAGAGCTGAGAGAGATAAACAAAAATAGCCAATTATTACATGAAATGGAAAAACCATGTTATATGCTATGCTGGCAAATAAATGATTAATTTTGGTATTTTGATTAAGGGGGGCATAGTATCAAGGAAATTCTTAGGAAGGAAGTGATATTGAACTGAGCTATGAAGAATTGGTAGCATTTTGATGAGAAAGGAAAGAGGATAATTTCAGGCTGAAGCATAACTGGAGAAAAAAACATGAAAACATGAAACTGGTCAGGAAATGGTGACTTGCATAGCTGGAGTAAGTGTAGAGTGTAAACAGGGATGCAGAATGAGTGAAAAGACATGGGAGAGATGTTAATAAGTCTTTCCATCAGTCACTCCTATTACCTTACAATAGCCCTTTAACAGGTTCTCTTGTGTCCACTGTAACTTGCTTCTAAGGTAATCTTCCTGAAGAAGCGCTTTGACCAACCTGGATGGGCTACTGGCTCTGCCTTTTCCTAGTAACAGGTCTTTAGGCAAGCTATTTCTCTTTTCTAAATTTGTTCCCTTTCTGTTAACAGAAAAAATTCCTACTTTGTGAGGATTAAATGATGAAGGGTATTTTGAAATGTATATCATACTGTCTGGGAGCGATAAATAAAAGAAAACTGTTAAATTCAAACTCTTTTTAACTGACACTGAAGCTCTTGTATCAGCTGGCTCCAGTTAACGTTTCCAAGTTTATCTTCTATGTCTCTGCTCACCATCCTCAAAAAATTCTTTGCTCTTTTTCCTATTTACATCCTGCACTCTTCTGACTTTTGCTTTCATTCCCTGTCTCTGGAATACCCATCAATCATTGCTGTATGACTAAATCAGTATCTCTTTAATCTTGACGGCATGTCGGAATTGTCTAGGAGCCTTTAAAAAATAATGATGCCTGGATTCTATCCCCAGAGATTCTGGTTTAATTGTTTTGATGCGGCCTGAACATTAGGATTTTTTAAAGCTGCTCAGGTAATTGTAATGTGCAAACAAGATTGAGAACTACTGGCCCAAATCGTAAATGTTCCCTCAAAGCCTTTCCTGAATACCACCTTCTCCCCATTCTTCTCTGCACCTCTAATCTTTCCTTTCCCTGAACTCTCTGCACTTTATACGTGCCTTTCTTAAGACACAATTTTCTCCCTTGTGATAGTTTCTTATTTCTTACATTAGAACATAATAATCTCTTTGTACACGGTTTATATTTGAATCATCTTTCTGTAGGGGTTCATGGTATGTGTCATTAATGTTTTCCGAGTGATGGTGGATGAATGCATGCATGTAGAATTGGGAAAATGACATTTCTAGTAAGGAAGAAGAAAAACTACAAGAGGAGTCAGGCAGTGTGGTTCCTGGGATGGAAATAACCAGTATCCCTTATTTTAGGGATGAGGAACTGAGAGTAAGGGTGAAGAGGCATGGGAATGTACTCAGACAGGTCTGGTAACCTGTGAACACAGACTTGAAGACAGTTGTTTATTAGTTTATCCATTCAGTATTTACTAAATGCCTACCATATGCTCGACATTGTGCTAGGTCCCAGGAATATATAGCTATAGCTTACAGTCAACGTCTCAGTGGCTCATGGGGCAATCAACACATTGCTTTAATAGGAAGAGACAGCTAGTCTCCCGGCCTTCTCTTAGGCCTAATGGGAAGTGCATCTATCTCTTCATCAGTACCTGGAATTCTATTCTTTATTTTCTTTCTTTCTTTATTTTTTTTTTAGATGGAGTTTCACTATTGTCTCCCAGGCTGGAGTACAATGGCACAATCTCGGCTCACTGCAACCTCTGCCTCCTGGGTTCAAGCGATCCTCCTGCCTCAGCCTCCCAAGTAGCTAGGATTACAGCTGCCCACCACCACCACACCTGGCTAGTTTTTGTATTTTTAGTAGAGATGGGGTTTTACCATGTTGGCCAGGCTGATCTGGAACTCCTGACCTCAAGTGATCTGCCTGCCTTGACCTCCCAAAGTGCTGGGATTACAGGTGTGAGCCACCTTGCCCGGCAAGGGATTCTGTTCTTAGTCCTTGAAAAAATAAAATTCTGAATCTTCAAGTTCCTTGATTCTTTCCTGGGCCCCTGTCACTCCAACTGCCCCCTATCAGAAGTAAGTTGATGTGTTCTCAGGCAGAGATTGCCTCATGAAGTCCCCATATACCTTCAAAGATCTTCTTTAACATGCACTGCTGGGAATTCTGAGTGATGCAGGTTCCCTCTCCACGAAGACATCTTCCTCGATCATTCATATAAGCACATGTGTAGCAATTTAATATTGTGCCTGAAAATTTAAGATAAGCCTGATGACATTTCCTTGTGGACCAGATGTGTAGCTTTGATTCACATCTGGGAGGGGTAATGGGCAATAGGTAGCATGGATACTACACATTTATTTCTTAGTTCTTTTTGGGGATCTGAGGGCCCTGTGTCTGATAGACCTGTGCCAGACGAAATTCCTTCATTCTTCAACTCTGACCCTCATTGCTGATGAATCCCAAATTTCTCTCTGTAATATTTTTACTCCAGTCCATATCTGCATTCACTTCCTGGGCATTTATTGTTAGATGCCCTTCTGTCATGTGACACCATAGGAGCAAAACCTATGTGTGATTTTCATCTCCCTTTTGTACTCCCCATCATATTCCCACCGACAAGGCACAGACACTTGAGTCGTATTTGACTGACTAATAAGCTACGTTAGATGCTCTAACATTGCAAACCCTGTGAAGAGTGTGTCCTGCATTTTCACATTGACCTTATGGAAGGTCACTAACAGCACTATCTTTGAAATACTTCCATGTCGCCTCTTTTACTATCTCTACTGCTAATCCCCCAGTTTGGGAAGCCTAAAGAAGTGGAAAGATTGTGGGCTTTGCACAGTCCTAAGTTTGAATCCAAAGTTTGCCACTTTCTAGCCATGTGACATTGGACATATTACATTCGCCTCACTTCTTTCATCTGAAAATTTAGAATAATGATATTTAAACAATAGAGTGAAATGTGAACTATGTCTGCTAATAACTTGAGGCATCAAACTTTGGGTCTTGTTTTCTTTCCCAGAACAAACCCTTTTAATGAAGAGCCACAGACTAGCAGTTGTCCTAGGAACTCATTTCTGGATCTAAAAGAAAATAGCTTTACATTCCATGTTCAAATAAAAAGAACCACCAGCTGCACACATCTCTTTAGAGAATTTGTAAAGTTATAGCATTCTAACATGGTTTAAGAGGCAGGGTTAGCATAAAGCTAATGAAGGTAGTCTTCAGAACTCTGCACTTTCATGACCCCCTTCTAGGGAAGTCGGAAGGGCTGTGTATTCATAATTTCTTACGGAGAGTGAAGTTGGAGGGGTACTGGCATTTTGTATTTGTTTTATTTTTCTTATAGAGGGCCCTCCATATTGTTTAGCTTTCAGGCTCCCACATGCCTCTTGGTATGATTGTGAAGAGAACTAGAGAGTCTTTGAGAGAGCTGTTTGTGAGGTGTTAACAATTCTTTCTTCTGCACTCCTTCCCTAAAATTGGATTTTCCTGATGTGGTCCCCATTTCCCACCTGAAGTCAATGACTGGCACCTACCCAAACGTGGCTCGCCTGTAGATGTGCTTGAAATTGGTGCACCTGAAGCCTGTTCCCCTGAAGGCTTTTCACTCAAAGCATGCTCACCCAAAGACTGTTCACCTGAAGCGTGCTCGCCTGAAGGCTGTTCACCAGAGGCATGTTCACCCGAAGGCTGTTCATCTGAAGGCTGTTCACCTGACTCATGCTCACTCAAAGGCTGTTCTCCGGAGAGGTGTTCACCTGAAGGCTGTTCTCCTGAAGGCTGCTCACCTGCAGTATGCCCACCTTCAGCATGTTCAGTCGCAGCAGGCTCACCTGAAGCATGCTCACTCTCAGCATGTTCTCCAGAAGTGTACTCGGCCACAGTGTGCTCGCTTGAACCATGCTCACTGGAACCATGCTCACTTAAAGTGTTCAGGCCTGAAGAAGTCTCATATAAAGCCTCAGCATCAGAAGGGTTTTCAAGTGAAAAGAACTCACCTGGAAGTTGCTGAACTGAAGTTTGATGATCTATGGAGCCAGAAAGCTCATCAGGCTGACCTGATGTTCCTGGGATGGAGAAGGAACAGAAGAGAGATGGTGAAGCTGAGAGAGAGAACGGGATAAAGACTATCTTCCTATGGAGTTAGGCTAATGTTATGAGACTCCTAGGTCTCCTATGGGCCTGGATCGGGCACCTGAAGACTGCAGATGTTGGGAAGAATCAACTAAGTATCCCAAAAGGCCATGGAGGACAGAAGTGTTTAGTGAAGCAAACAGAGGCCACCTCTGGGATTGAAGGGAAGAATCTTAAGTTCCCCAATATTAAGAACTACATAGGAGAATCCACTTATCCATGTACAAAAAGCACCTGAAGGAAAATGAATGTGCCTCCCTGACAAAGTTAGCATCAGGAAGTCAATGTATCATCACTGATAGAATCAGAAGTTCACCACCAACCCTCCCTCCCATTCCTCTATGGGTGAAAGACAAGAAGAGTAGAGATAGAAGAGGGAGAGAGAAAGCAAGTAGTTTTCAATACCTGAGTATTTGTAACCTAAATTAAGGGTGGAAGAGTTAACCTTTGCACAGGGATGACAAATATGAGCCCACAAAAATTATCAGAAGGGGTTAAGCCACCTGTATTTGGTAATGTCACGTATTTTCTCACACTCAATCCCCAATCCATGTGGGTTGGGGATTCAGAGAGCAAAGTTGCTATAAGCTATTAAGATTAAAAAAAAGAGTCTAGGCATATTATATATAGATAGATAGATATATAGACACACACACATATATGAATTGTATCCTTGTGACATACCATTTACATACATTCACTTCATGGAGTTGTCCTGAGTACTTAATAAGATAAATTGTGAAGTGCACCATTGCCTAGTACTCAATTTTATTTTTCTTTTCTTCCCACCTTACACTGGGAATTACAAAACTCTTACATGGTTATTTTTTTCTGGCCAGTCTCTTCTACCTTTAATCCATCTCTTTCTTTTTTCTTTCTTTTTTTTTTTTTTTTTTTTTTTTGTTTCAAAGATAGAGTTTGTTGTTCCTCTCTGTTGCCCAGGCTGGAGTACAGTGGCACGATCTTGGCTCACTGCAACCTCCGCCTCCCGGGTTCAAGTGATTCTCCTGCCTCAGCCTCCCGAGTAGCTGGGATTACAGGTGCGTGCCACCATAGCCGGCTAATTTTTGTATTTTTAGTAGAGACGGGGGTCTCACCATGTTGGCCAGGCTGGTCTCAAACTCCTGACCTCAAGTGATCCACCCACCTCAGCCTCCCAAAGTGCTGGGATTACAGGCATGAGCCACTGTGTCTGGCCAATCCATCTCATCATTGACTGTCAGACAAATATTCCTTAAGTATATTTTAAGTGAACAGAAGCACAAAACAGATAATTTGATTATTACTCTTTGATTAAACTGAGCCACCTAGAGGAGGACAAGTAGACTACAACAACCAAGTTATTTAATTCTAGCCAAAAGCTGAGAGGAATTATTGGATCTTTGAGGCTGAGGTAGTCTAAAACCCCAGAGTACTCAAACTATAAGAATCTTGCGATAGATATATTTTCTTGGCACAGTGCAGTACTTATAATCAATGACTTTCTAAATGACTAGGGTGAGAATATGTTGATAAAGGAAAGGTAAGATTTAGTAAAGCTTTTAGGAGGTTTTTATTTTTTAAACTTAATTGCATAAATACCATCTACTTGACTGGTTTTTCAATAATTCACACAAGTTTTGATAAAGAGATGATTCTGATATAGAAAGGAGGCATGAAAAAGCATGCTAATTTCTTGATGTTATAGTTTATGTCCCGTGTCATCATGTGACTGGCACATACTATCACCTGGTGGCCGTGTATCTACATTTTTGAGTCAACTTTTGAAGGTCTAACAAAGCAAAAAGCAAAACCTCTGACAGTCAGCATTATAGAAAATACATTGTTATTTCACTAAAAGCTCAGAGCTCATGGCCTCTTTCTGCTGTAGGAGGCAGGAGGGAACACAGCACACCATGAATGGGGGATCCCGAAAGAAGAGATGATACAGAAAACCTGATTGATATAACACAGCCATGAAGAAAAGGCTTATGAAGTCTCTGGCCTGTAGCTCTGTCACGTTCTGAGATTGTTTTCTGAACACATCACATCTTCCCATCTCCCGTCTTTCCTTGGCACATTAACCACACAAGGATCCCTCACATTTAATTGGTGGGACAAACCTTCATTGGGCTTCTATAGAACCCCTAAGCCTATTTTTTCATCTCATGCAGCATCAGGTATAAATGTTGAGTGGCTAAAATAAGTAGAAACAAGACTGTGCCAAGCCAGTGGGACCCTCTGACTGTAAAGCTGTGACTAGAGAAATCAACTGGTTCAGGAGCTCTCCGAGTTGGACTTGTTTAGCTGCTCTTGATTCTGACTCAGATTGGTTTGGGTGACTGAGAGACTGGTCTTCCTTCTTCAAGGCCTGAAATATCTTAAGGGAGACCCCTTTTGTATTTACCTGAAGCCTAGATCAAACACTCACCTCTGGCCGATCCAAGCAGATAAAGACTCATTAGTAAGAGAAACATGTTCATCTGGATTTAGGAAAAGAGGGGACCCCAGTGTGGGCCACAGCTTCTTCACAGAGCTATGAAGCAAACTGCAAGCAAAAGCTCCCAGTGCTGAAGCAGAGCTTCTGGGAATTCTAGAACCTCAGAAGTAACCCATGTTTCTTCACAATGGGTTGGGCTCTGAGGTTCTTGTGTAGCCTGTTCAGGCAAGTTGGCCCTTAGCAACCCATTGCTTATTTCACTAGTGAAGACCAATGAGTATTTTCTGTGTGCAGGGTGGTGTGTTGGGGCTATCTGCCCTATCTTTAAAAAAAAAAAAAAAGAAAAGTATTACCAAAAAGCACATATTTTTTGTAATAAAGTTTAAAAGATATCTACTCTCTTTTAAAAGTGTTTTTGACAATGAGGTGTGATTGTTGATTGTTTTCTGTTTGGCTTTCTAAATCAGCCTTTCTTGGCTCTGATCTGTACCCTGGAAGGCTGACCTCTGTTGACTTTATCACCTGAATGCTAGCTGGATTTGGCTTCAGATTGGGTTTATACAGGATTGGAGGGGAGAAGAGAGAGAGAGAGGAAGAGGGAAGGGAGGAATGGGGAGAAAGAGAGAGATTGGAATATTTGTTCTTCCTATTCCCTTCCTGCCACAGTTGACACTGGCTGAGTCTACATGACAGAGCTTCTGTTGGGTGTCCTCTCTTCCCTGGCTCCAGCTCTCATCCATGCTATGCTAATATGTTTTTCTCCCCCTGCCCTCTTAGGCCTAGGGATGATAATGGTTTCCTGCTGTTACTAAAATCTGGATGCCCAAACTTTCCTCTTTTTTTTTTTTTGTTTCCTTAACTTTGCCCACTTCTGTAAATAGTCTTTTCATACAGACCTTTATCAACCATGGTTTTAGCAGGAACAGGTGGCAAACTCAAATGGGTAACTGAGGAGAGTTTACACAGATATGGGCAGAGTAAAGAGATCAAGAGACAGTAGAAAGCTGCGTTTTGAGCTGCAACTTCTCAAGGGGGTGGCCAAACTGAGAAGATGGATGCAGTGAGGCATCCACCTGATATAAAACTAGAACTTATGGGGGATTGAGTGGCAAAGATCTGGTAGCTTCCATTTCTCGTTGCTTCTCTGCTCAGCTCTCTTGAACAACTTTGTTTTATATACCACTGAATGCTAAATCTAGAATAGATGTACTTATTGTCACATTTTGAAAGGAAGGTGAGGGTTAAAGAAAGAGAGAGTGGTGGCTCTACATCAAATCCAGGCCTTTCTGTCTACCATAAGACTTACAGAGGTGGAGGACTAGCTTAATGCCAGTGCCCACTGCTTCTTACAGGCTGGGATACTTGTAGGTATGAGCAGGACGGGTCTGGGCAGTATGGTTTGCTGCCTGGGAAGATGTTCCCATAATGAGGCATTTTGGCCCTTGTTCCCGCAGAATGTGATGCTGATGTTCCTTGGACTTCTTCCCAGCAGAATGTGATAAAATCAGGGAGGCAGTTGGACAGGCTGTTTCTAAGGGCCCAAACCCCCGTGGAATGTTTCAGTTTAGCCAAGGTCTGCAAAATGGCTGGGCAGGGGCGGGGGGGGGGGGGGCAGGGAGGGTTACGAAATGGTGCAGTTTGGACTAACACTTTATCACTGTTACAATTATTTGTTTCATGTTTGTACTCCCCATTGGACTCTAAGCTTGAACGCAGAGACCCTGTCTTGACTATTGTTGTAGTCCCAGTACCTAGCAGCATGCCTGCTAAGCTTTTCCTGAAGGAAGGAATGAATGAATTACCTTTTGGGGCCTCTCTCTGCCTCATAGAGGAGAATTTATAGAGAATCATGTAAGAGAATCTATAGAAGAGAATCTGGATTAAGGTTCTGAGTCAGTTGAAGACAGCAAGATCACCAGGGATCAAAAGTTACTTGACTTGAGTCAGAGGATAAAACTAGGATTTCTGAGCCTCAGGCAGGTTCCTTTAAAGTAGAGAAAGGTATGAAAGAGCATGCTATCAATAATTATTTTCCTCCAGGATGAGTTTGGAAGAACAGCTATGAGCCTTAGGTCTGACTTTTGTTGATAGAAGCAGTGGAAATTAGTAGACGGGAAGAGGTGCTATCTATTCCACCCTAACTTAGAACATAGAAAGACAGACAGTGGGCTCTGGAGAGCTGATGCTTTCAGCTGAAAACAATTGTTTTTAAAAATTCCCTATGTAAATTTGCTTCAAAAAAACCTAAGTGAGGGGTTGTAGCAATGAACGGGGAAAGAAGATAAAATAAGACTGGACACAGTGGCTCGTGCCGATAATCCTAGCACTTTGGGAGGCTGAGGCGGGCGGATCACCTGAGGTCAGGAGTTCAAGACCAGCCTGGCCAACATGGTGAAACCCCATCTCTACTAAAAATACAAAAAAATTAGTCGGGCATGGTGGCAGGCACCTGTAATTCCAGCTACTTGGGAGGCGAAGGCAGGAGAATCGCTTGAACCTGGGAGGTGGAGGTTTCAGTGAGCTGAGACTGTGCCATTGCATTCCAGCCTGGGCAACAAGAAAGAAACTCTGTCTGGAGAAAAAAAAAAAAAAAAAAAAGATAAGATTGGTCCTGTGTGCATGATTGTTGAAGCTGTGTGATGGGTACATGGGGGTACTCTCTACTTTTGTATATGTTTGAAACTTTCTATACTGAAAATCTTCAGGGTGGAGGGCAGAAATACCTATTTGGAAAGCCTAGATAATCAATGCTTTATTTAAAATAGCTTCAGGGGGTGATGGAGAAGTCTTTTTAATATGTGTGTGCATTAAGACCTAGATAGGAGCTTAACTGCTCCCTATTATACAAGTATCCTATACCCAGGGCTGGCTTCCTGAGCAGGCACATGGGCCTACACTCAAAAGGGCCCTGGTTTCTTGCTTGGCTGTCAATCTCTGGAAATTCTTCATCACTTTCTAACAAAGGCGCCTCATTTTTGCGTTGCACTGGGTCCCACAAGTGCTGTCTCCAGTCCTGCCTAGATCTCATTTCCTAGATACTCCCCTTAGGAGTATCACTGTCTGGTATTGGAAAGCTCTGGCCTCTGAAACCAGGTTGAGGAAGCTTTCTTTTAGGAAGAGCTGGGGCACACCTAACTCCAGGCTGCTGGCTTCAAGCAGACAGTTCCTCCCCTTCTTGCACTCTTCCCTACTTGATACATATGTTCCCATATAAGTTTGTTGTGCTCTGATTTTTAGTAGAAGCCTCAGAAACATCCCTTCCAACCTCTCCCTCTACTCCTTAGATTTCCTCAGGTTTGATGTTTTGCTAGAAGGACTCACAGAACTCAGGAAAGTGCTTTACTTACATTTACCAGATTATTCTAGAGGACACAGCACAGTAACAGCCACATGAAAGAAATACATAGGAAAGGTATGTGGCGGCAGGCGGGGCGGGGAGGTGGTTGGGTGCAGAGCTTCCATGGCCTCTATGGGTGGGCCGTTCTCCCAGCACATCAGTGTGTTCACCAACCCAGATGGTCTCTGAATCCTGTTTAGAGGGTTTTATGGAGGCTTCATTACATAGGCAAAATTGATGAAATCATTGGCCATTTGTGGAGCTGAACTTCTCAACCCTTGAATCATGGGATTGGTTTCTCTGATGACCAACCCCTACCCTGAAGCTACCTAGGCCCACTTCATGAATCATCTCGTTAGCATAAAAAGACAGTTCCAAGGGTATTAGGATCCCTGTGCCAGGAACAGGAGCAAAGACCAAATAGATATTTTTATGATGTCACAAAGAAATTCCCAGGATTGCCATGAAGGAAGGCCTCAGCATGATTGCTGTGCAGCTGGCGTGGAGACAGCCCTCCCAGATAAGGGCAGGAGAATGAATGGCCCAAAGTGGAAGTCTCCAGAGAAATAATAATATATTATCTGATAGCTCTGATGACAGCCATGTAGAAATGTGTATTGAGAAGTTCTTGGAAGGTGGAGAAGCTTAGCCAGAAGCATAAAGTTAATTGAGCAAATGATAAATTAAGGTAATTATTATTTTTAGGAAAAAGAATATAAAATCATGTAATAAAAAATGTCATCCTAGTACTCATTTTATTTCACTTGTGAATACTATTTAAATATCTATCAGTCAGGGCCCACTTGCAGGACACAGGAGCTTGTCTGGTGAGTTACCTTCAGCAGAAAGGTATTAGGTTGGTGCAAAAGTAATTGCGGTTTTTGCCATTCTTTTTTTTTTTTAATGGCTGCCACCTCTATAACAATCAGGAAAGTCACCGTAGAGTGTCAGGCAGCTTCCACAGGAACTGTTGGCTTCAGGAGGGCACCACTGTATGAGCCAGGAATCAGGAGTGGGCTGCCACTAGGACTTCTAGCTGTATATGCACTCCACACATGCTAGACGGGCATTGGCAAGACATGGTGTCTTGTTCCTCTTCTCTCACTATCATAAAGCTGGTACCTGGATCTAGAATGCTGCTTCTGCAAAAACAACCAACAAAATAAAACACAAAACACCTCACAAAATTCCAACATATTCTCAAACATCGGAAAACTATAGACATAGCAGAAAGATTGTAATACCTAACCTTGTTTTAAGACTCTCCCTTAGCTACCTAACCTTGTTTCAATATGAATAGGCTCTCCCTTAGTTGAGAAAACCAGACGAACACCATTTGGCTCCTTCATTTACAAGACATTAAGGACTCCTCATCCATCCCCTTCCTCAAGGAGTTAACTTGTGTAAGCTGACTCTCGGCATATCGAAGAGTCCAATTAACTGATAAGATACTGTGGCAAGCAATGTCCTTAGTTCCCAGGAATTCGCTCAAGAGATAGCACCATAAAGCCCCGGCAGAGGCCCCCATACCTATCGCCTTGTGATAAATTTAAAGCCCCTGCACCTGGAACTGTTTGTTTTCTTGTAACCATTTGTTTTTTTAACTTTTTGCATGTTTTTACTTCTGTAGCATTGCTACAATTAAGCACCCCCTCCCCTTTCTAAACCACAGTATAAAAGAAAATCAAGCCCCTTCTTCAGGGCCGAGAGAATTTCAAGCGTTAGCTGCCTCTCGGTCCCCGGCTAATAAAGGACTCCTGAATTCGGCTCAAAGTGTGGCGTTTCTCTCTAACTCGCTCGGGTACAACAAGATGACCCTCATTTCTGCATTCTTAATTAGTGAAATTTTAATCACACTGGCAAATGTAGTTCTTGGCTTTCCAGAAAGAAGAGCTATTAGAAGAGATTGGGGAAGATGTTGAGGGCTAATGCACCAAGGCCAGAACAACATAGCCCCCATCTCAAGGCCCTCACATTTACTGCTCCTTCTGCCTGGAGTCCTTTTCCTTCAGTGGCAAAAACTCTCCTTGATCTAACTTGAATCAGGCTCTGTTGAGTCCTCTGCCCCATTAGGCCCAACCTTTGGCTTGCCTTTCTCTCTGTTTGTAAAATCCACTTTGAGCAGGAATCCTGCTAAGTCAGTGCAGTGAAAATCCCTGCCCTCGATATCTGATCACCTGAATGTCTATCACCCTGGCTTCCCTTCAGCAAGAATTCTATTGAGTCTACCAAGAATCTTAGAAGTTTCCACAGGGTAATGTCCCATCCACCGACCCCTACCCTGCTCCTTGACTATAACACCCTTTCCTTGTGTTCAGATTATAGCCCAATCACTCTCCACTGCAAGACCACACTGCATTGGTCCCTATACCTACAGTGATGGTTCCCCCTGAAACAAGTCATTGTCTTTAGCAAGTGTCCTGAATACTTGTTTTAACACCAGGTACCAGCATGTCTTCCTCTCTCAGTCTCCTTAATTTGGTTCTCTGCTGAAATATCACTTCTCAAAGAAACCCTCTTAAAAAAGCACTCCCTGCCACTGTCTATTGTCTTAGCCTCCTTCAGTTTTCTTCATTATTTTTATCATTACCTGGCAATATTTTATGTATCATTTTGATTTTTTATCTGTATGAGTGTCCTCTGTGTGTACACTACTCTGTCCCCAGAGTCTGGCATATCTTAGACACGAAATAGATGTCTGAAAGGACGACTAAGCATTGACTTACCCTGCATTGTGAATCAACTCTATGGAGAGCATGGAGGGAGGGGCAGGGGGATGTGTAACGGAGGGAAATTCTCATCTATCATTATAAGAAGCCCATCGATGGCCAGTGGCCAGGTGCGGTGGCTCATGCCTGTAATTCCAGCACTTTGGTAGCCCGAGGCAGGTGGATCACCTGAGGTCGGGAGTTCAAGACCAGCCTGACAACATGGAGAAACCCCGTCTTTACTAAAAATGCAAAAAATTAGCTGGGTGTAGTGGCGCATGCCTGTAATCCCAGCTAGTCGGGAGGCTGAGGCAGGAGAATCGCTTGAACCCTTGAGGCAGAGGTTGCAGTGATTTGAGATGGCGCCATGGCACTCCAGTCTGGGTGACAAGAGTGAAACTCCATCTCAAAAAAAAAAAAAAAAAGTCCATTTTATCAATGTCTAAGGTGAGTGAATCAGAAATAGTGATATAAACTGATTATTTCACCGAGGTAAATCTCAGAAGAATGGGCTGATTATGGCTGGGGAGTGTTGGGAATAAGCCCCCAAAATCTGGCCATAAACTGGCCCCAAAAATGGCCATAAACAAAATCTCTGCAGCACTGTGACACGTTCATGATGGCCATGACACCCACGCTGGAAGGTTGTGGGTTTACCAGGATGAGGGCAAGGAACACCTGGCCCACCCAGGGCGGAAAACCGCTTAAAGGCGTTCTTAAACCACAAACAATAGCATGAGCGATCTGTGCCTCAAGGACATGCTTCTGCTGCAGATAACTAGCCAGACCCATCCCTTTATTTTGGCCTATCCCTTTGTTTCCCATAAGGAATACTTTTAGTTAATCTAAAATCTATAGAAACAATGCTTATCACTGGCTTGCTGTCAATAAATATGTAGGTAAATCTCTGTTCGAGGCTTTCAGCTCTGAAGGCTGTGAGACCCCTGATTTCCCACTCCACACCTCTGTATTTCTGTGTGTGTGTGTCTTTGATTCCTCTAGCTCCACTGGGTTAGGGTCTCCCCGACCGAGCTGGTCTCGGCAGGGGAGGGTGACATAAACTGATTATTTCATAGAGGTAAATCCCAGAATGAGCTGATTGTGGTTGGGGAGGGTGGGTGTGGGTGTTGGGTGGAGTGGATAGGAGACTGGGGGAGGATGGCCGAGTTTCTCAATAAGCAGCAGTCCATGCATGTGTGCTGTTACTTAACCACCTGAAACTCGGAGAAATCTGGACAAGCTTCAGAGAGGAGCTCCCATTCCATTAGCCTCTCGCAGTTTATATAGCAGAAATCCCTTCCTGACCTCCACAGGCCCAGACCACTGGTCCATTCTGCATGAAATATCCCTTCCTGGAGGTTGGTGAAGCCCACATGGGCACCAGGAGGCCTCTCAAGTTTGTGCTGACTTGGAGCCAGAGCAACCAGAGAGGGAAGAGGAGAACAGAAAGAGCAACAGTTGTGTCTCATGCGCATCCCTCCATGTGTTCCAGTACTGCCCCCACTGACTGGCATGGTGCCACCAAGGAAAGGCCACCATGCAGACTTGAATTGGAACCTGCCCTGAATGTTTCTGGCTACGTGACCTTGGAAAGAGAATCACCCTCTCTGAGCCTCCGTGGCCTCATTTGTAGAATTGAGATAATACCCTTTCCATGTTTCAGACTTCTGAGGATGAAATGAGACCATGTAGGTGAACACACTCAGCATAGTGCCTGGCACGAGGCAGGCATTCACAGAGTCGCCACTGAGTATGATTTTCCTTCGCTTGAGGGTTTCAGTTTTGCTGATGTTATAATAACTGTTTAATTTACTCCTTGTTCACATGGCACTTTAGAGTTTACCCTGTGTATCAGTGATACTGCCAAGCATATATTCTCCCTATTTTACAGAGGAGATTCTGAGAAACTACATAGGATGTAATCCATTTATCTTGACTTGACATCCCATCATGCTCAGGAGTGCATGATTCTCCACGACTGGTAATAATGTGTGTTGAACACATTCCAGGGCCACGGCTCCAGGGAGAATGACCAGGGCTGAGGCTGGGAGGGAGGAGAAGTCTATGAACTCTGAGAACTTCTCCTCACAGGCCTGAGGCCAGCTCCTCACTGGGAGCCTCCTCCCACCCTAACCTGAGCACACACCTGGCCCTCACAACCTCAGAGCTCAGGGCACAGGAGCGAGTGCCATCTTCCCAGAGCACGTGGAGGCCTCCACTGCTAAAATCCTGTTCCAGCAGCAACTTCTGCCAGAGACAGTGCTGTGCAAAAAGTGATAATTTCTTCATCTTCAGCTTAACATTTTATCCCCTTTTAACAAGCAAAGAAAGGATTAGAGAGATTCAATATCCTCTCCAGGACCATACAGTGAATAAGTGGTAGATCTGAGATTCAAATACACAGACAGCTGACTTCAGAGCCTAAGGGATATTCTTGTTTAGATTTCTTTTTCAATTGTGCCTTGTGGTCTCCTAGGGACAGAAAAACATTGTAAAAGGAAGAAAAGGGAATACCTATTTACAGATAATGTTCATAGTAAGGCAGAATAGGAGTCATCATTATAAGGGAGGTTAAAATGGAAACAGGAAATATTGGAAGCAAAGGTAGGAGAAAAGAGTATCAAATATTTTATGTAAAATTGTCACGGGGATGGGACTACAGCAGTGGCTCTCCTCTGGGAGTGAATTCCCCTCCAGGGCACATTTGGCAATGTCTGGAGAGATCATCAGTTGCACAAGTTGGGGATGAGCTGCCGTTGGAGTGTACTCCTGGAGGACTGGGTATAAGGTGAGGCCCATTTGGGGAGACTCTTGAATGCCACACCGAGGAGTTGCTGTTTCATCAGGTGGACCAGGAAAGCGTTTTGAGCGGGAGAGTAAAATGATTGTAACTGTACTCTAGGACGCCATACCCAGGCAGGCATGAGCGCTGCATTGCAGCTGAGAGAGTGAAGAAGTGGTGATTACATCCAAGAACACAAAGGCCAAAAAATGGACGAGGCCGAATTCCATGGAAGAAGCTGCAGAGACATCAGGAGGAGGCAGAGGTGACGTCCTGAAAGGTTTCACTGCCAGTGCCTGTGCCACAGGATTGCCCTGAGAGACAGAAGCATGCAGAGGCAGAAGGGACACATCAGGAGGCTGCACACCACCAAGTTCAGCTCTCTGCATATGTGGAAGCTGCACTGCCACCCACCCCACCCTCTGCATCTGGCAAATATGTGGAGACAAACATTGCTAGGGAAAAATGTAGTGGGGGTTTTTGCTTGCTCCCCAATGCTTTCCAAGACAGCAGCTTCACCAAGTCATTGTGGATTCAATGTGTGATCAAATAAATTCTCTGATTCCTCCCATGGAAACCCAGTCAGGGACACCATGATAAGGATCCTGCCAGTGGCCAGGTCTGTGCACTAGCTGTGCAGAAGTGGCATGCTTGCGAGTGCACCTCAGGGAGTCACTGTCAGCTACCAGTGTCCTGACTCAGCCAGAGGCAAATGCAGAGGCTGCCTGTGCTCCAGCCACAGGTTGCAGTTCTTCACTCTTATCCTTATATCTACTAAAAATCAGAGCACAAAGAAACTTATCTAGGAGAAACTTATCTAGGAACCTATTCATCAAGTAGGGAAGAGTGCAAGAAGAGGAAGAACTGTCTGCTTGGAGCCAGCAGCCTGGACTTAGGGGTGCCCTAGCTCTTCCTAAAGGGAAACTTCCTCAACCTGGTTTCAGAAGCCAAAGTTTTCCAACACCAGATGGGAGACTGGAAAATGAGATCTAGGCAGGACTGGAGACAGTACTTGTGGGAGCCAGTGCACAGCAAAAATGAGGTGCCTTTGTTAGAAAGTGATGAAGAATTTCCAGTGATTGATAGCAGAGCATGAAATTAGGGCACTTTTGAGTGTGGGCCTGTGCACCTGCTCAGGAAGCCAGCTCTGGGTCTAGGAGATCTGTATAATAGGGAGGAGTTAAGCTACTATCTAGGCCCTAATGTGCACACATATTAAAGAGAAGACTTCTCCACCTCCCCTGAAGCCATTTAAATAAGGCATTGATCATCTAGGCTTGTTAAATAAGGATTTTTTTCTGCCCTCCACCCTCAAATTTTTCAATATCAGAAGTTTCAAACATACAAAAGTAGAGAGTACCCCCATGTACCCATCACACAGCTTCAACAACACTGCTTCAACTACATGATTGTCTTCAACAGTCATGCAGATGTGACCAATCTTATTTTATCTCCTTTCCCCTCTCCTTGCTGCAAACTCCCCTTAGGTGATTCTGAAGCAAATTTGCCTAGTGGATTTTTAATAACCATTTTTTTTTTCAGCTGAAAGCATCAGGAACCTTGCTCCACATTTTTATTTCCCACAATTTTATCTTAATGATAGTCTATCACATAAACACAAGAGAGGTGGGACCAGAGGGTTTAGAAACAATGTTTCACAGAGTGAATGACAGGGATACTTTTGCACTGGTGCTTCTGTGGGTCTCAGGATAAAATTCCCTCCAGCTGTTCTGACGTATTCACTTCAGTTTACTCTGCGAGAAGATTCAGAGGGGTTGTGAGTCACATCCAATGGTTCATAGTCAGTGAGTCTACACAAGGATCCTGAGCAGTAAAGTTCTCAGTCTTTTGCAGAAACTCCAAATAAAGATCTCCAAGATCGGGGCTTCTCCAGCTAAGCTCCCACTGCCTTCCATCCCTGCCAATCGCACAGCAAGCACACAGCCAGTGAGACGCTCCTGCACGGCGCTTTTGAGACAATGCATTCTCCATTGTCATGGTTCATGAACCCAGAAAGGGAACAAAGAGCCTATTCAAAGGTGGGGAAATTTCTTGTTTGGCTGTCTGTATAGGTTTGTTTCTCTGTGATAAATTAAGTCAGGGATAGGACGAGTGATATCTCTAGGAATTGTGTGAGTAAAGGGGTAAAGCAATTTCTACCTTTCCTTGCCCAGATTCACACAATTGTGATTCTACCAGTGGTGTGTGGACCTGGCCTTGCCAGCTTGTGAGAGCCGTCTGTGACAGTTTCAGGAATCTGATGAGCTGGTGATTGAGCATAGCAATTATTAAAAGTTAAATTACAGAAACTGACAAATAAGTTGTATTAGAAACAAAGATAATCCCTAAATCCTCATCAGTTCTTCATAATTTTGTTGCATTTTACTATTGTCTTGCTCTGAGGACTATTTAGTGCTAGTGTAACCAGGTGCTCTAAATACTAGAAAATGCTGTGCTCCTGCATGGTGCTTCTCTCCCCATCAGTGATGTCAGCCTGGTAGCTCGAAGCTGCTATTTAGACCTCAGGAGTCTGCAAATGCTACAAACCAGGACTCTCCCCATCCCCCTGCTCCCCAGAAGCCAGCTGCTGAACATTTGCCAGTGCACAACTGGACTAAACCCATGCACTTGTAACCTGGAATAAGTGGATGACCAACTTGTCTTCAAGACACTGAAACCTGTCAAACCTCTTCAGCATAGGAACTCAGATCTAACAGTTATCTGGTAAGTGCGTTTAAAATGAATTGCCACGTATTCTGTGGGGAGAAAGTGATAAGAAATGATAATTTGCACTGATGGCTGGGCCCAGTGTATGCACTGGTTCTCCTCACTGGTTACTGATTATGGATATCAGTAACTTGGTTTTTTGTTTTTTTTTTTTTTTTTTTTTTGAGACAGAGTCTCCCTCTGTTGCCCAGGCTGGAGTGCAGCGGCGCAATCTCAGCTCACTGCAAGCTCTGCCTCCCGGGTTCATGCCATTCTGCTGCCTCAGCCTCCCGAGTAGCTGGGACTACAGGCGCCCGCCACCACACCTGGCTAATTTTTTTGTATTTTTAGTAGAGACAGGGTTTCACCATGTTAGACAGGATGGTCTTGATCTCCTGACCTCATGATCCATCCACCTCGGCCTCCCAAAGTGCTGGGATTACAGGCGTGAGCCATGGCACCCAGCCCTTTTTTTTTTCTTTGAGACAGAGTCTCACTCGGTTGCCCAGGCTGGAGGGCAGTGGTGCCATCTTGGCTCCCTGCAACCTCCGCCTCCGGGATTCAAGCAATTTTTGTGCCTCAGCCTCCCAAGTAGCTGGGATTAGGTGTGTGCCACCACGCCCAGCTAATTTTTATATTTTTAGTAGAGATGGGATTTTGCCATGATGGCCAGGCTGGTCTAGAACTTCTGACCTCAAGAGATCAGCTGGACTTGGCCTCCCAAAGTGCTGGGATTACAGGCGTCAGCCACTGTGCCTGGCCAGACATCAGTAACTTTCATATGAGCCTCAGCATCACCTGGAAGCCCTGGAGTTTTGCCACCTTGTGCCAAGTCTTGCCCTGGAAGGATTCCTGAGACAGGAAGCCCAGGACAGTCCTTTCTTGGGGTACATCCACAGTCATTCCTCCTCTGAGTCTTTGGGACACAGCTAGGGAGCCAGGCTACCTTCTTGTAACTGAAGGTAGGGATGAGAAGTAGCCAACACAAGCTAAACATCTCATCAAGTTATCACAGTACGTAACTGTTCTTTCTACGTCATGTAAGAGAGAAGAGGATTGCAGAGAAGTTTTACGGAGTAACACAGGTCCTGCTGGGAGGATCCCCAAGTTATTTGCTTCCTTGTCCTGAGTAATGGGGGAAAATGTGAGGTGGACATTTCTGGAGTACCATCAAGGTATCCTAGTGGGGGGGTGGGTTAGGAGGTATGTGTGCAGGAGTTGCTGCTGGGGCTGTAGGCCATATGGTGAGGATCTGGGGAGATACTGTCCAGATTCAGAGCTGAATGAGGAGCTCATTTCTTAACGAGTCTCTGGCAGTCCTGGGCTGACTCTGCATCCAACTGGGAAGAACTAAATTAAATTACGGCTTTCTCATCACCCACCTCACCACTTTCTTAATCTTTAAAAAACAATGCAGATCATTTTTTGGTAAACATGTAAAATCTTTTTCACACTAAGGAGGTCCCTTTTAAACCATCTTTAAGAGTACCTGAGAGGGGCTTGACTGCTTTCTGATATCCCCATGTGGTGAGATGGTTTTGTCAAGCTGTACTTTTGCAATATCTACTAAGGAAGCAATTAGGTGTATTTTCTATTGTCCAGCATATTATATTAGATATCATAATATATTTCATTAAGATGATACATGCTTCCTCATCCTAAGATTCTGATGTTGTCTGCTCCACCCCCAACTCCTGCACCATGCGAAGTGTTGAGCCCTCCAGCCTAAAATGAGTCTTGTCTGTCTTTTCCACTGCAGGAAGGACTGTGAACAGGAGCTAGGGACCATCCCTGGCCTTGGGGAGCTTCGACAACTGGGCACTCTGGAAGGAGGATCAGGGAGAAGGCCCAGGGAGGGGAGAGAAAAGAATCCCCTAAGAAGGGCCCACCCCGTTCCTACCTATGCAGAGCATTCTGGGATTAGCGCTAAAAGGGAGTCCCAGGAGAACCACTTAGTAAGAAACGCACTCTTAGGAAAGCATAGAAACTTGTTTCTGCTGACACATGTCCATTCTTGTTCACAATGTGGGGCTGGTGCTTGGGACCTTCTGTGTCTAAGGGAGCCCAAGGTGGCATCTCTGGCAGCAGGGATCTTTTCCTCTGGTCGTTGGACACCAATGTGGAGGCTCTTGGGACCCATCAACACACGGGTTCAACTGGCAGAGCGACAGTCAAGTCTGCAGACCTGGGTTTGAATCTGCCATTTATCCTCTTTGCCACCTTAGCCAGACTGTCCTCTCACCAACAAAATGGACACATGGATCACCATCACATGGGCTGTGGTGACAAATCAAATGGAATAATACTGTTCAAGGGTTTTGCACTATGGCTGTCAGACAGCAAGCTCTCAACCAGTGTCATGCTGCTTTTGGATGGGCTGGGGAATAATTCTACCCTTGGAGAGTAAGTCCCCCATTTCTGTGATTTACAGCTCTTACGCTGGGTGAGAAGGTGCAGAAGGGGAGAGGGATGTTAATTGGTGAAGTCCCCTGTTTGAGTGAGAGTGGACCCAGGTTCTGGGGTTTGCCTGGGACCACGGAAGAGCCTGAAGCCAAAACTACAACACTTTTTCTCCAGATCAGTGTTGTTAAATTCCATTCATCAAGTGCATAAGGCAATCAGAATCTCTACCTAGTCTGGACTGCAGCCTGCCTGGAAGACAAACCCTAATCTGCTATTTTGGGTTTACTGCTTTCTGTAACAACAGTCTAGGTACACGTCCATCTCCATGAAATAGGAGATGTAAGTATCTGGACTCACACCCTATTCAGGGAGTGTCTCCTCGAGTGTGAAGGTCGTGGTATTGTGAGTCCCACCCCTCCGGGTCCATCAGCTTCCTTTGGCTGAGTAAGGCCGACAGGATTCTCCCAGTATGAAGCTAGGAATCACATGAGGGAAAGAGGCCATGACAGACGGAGCTTGCTGGGTAGGGCCATTGCAGGTGAGCAGAGCCCTGAGCAGGTAGGAAGCCGGGGCTGTTCTCAGGCTCTGCTGACTCCGCCTCCTGGGGAAGCACAGCCTTTTGCCCGGGCTCCCATTGGCTGCCCCTCCCAGCCTGGAGCCGTGAAGCAGGGGTTTTCAGGGCTGGGCTCTGCAGCTCTGTCCCGCCTTCTGCTGCCCCCCAGGTCCTGGGTCCTACATAGATAGGTAAGCACTTGCTGCTGCTGCTGCTGGGCCTCTCCGTGAAGTTGCGCTTCTTGCAAGGTGAGCCCCTGGGGGACTGGCGGCTCGGTCTAGGTGAGCAACCCACACAGGTGTCTGGATTATGGAGCCACGAGCAGCTGAGGAGCCAGGGCCAAGGATCTACCCTTCCCTTTGGAGAGGATCGCCACAGCCTCATCCCCCTTCATCCCCTCTTTTCTCCCCCTTTGCACCCCTCTCTCCTCTGCTTCCTCCATTTTCAGCCCCGCTGTGCTCTCTTCCGTCTTCCTCCTCTTCCCTCCTACATTTTCCTTCAGGTCCATCCGCCCCGTTCCTGCCTCAATGCTCATCTCAGACACTCCCAAATTCCTCAAGTTTTCTTGGGGAGAGCCCTAAGATTATGTGGAAGCGGGACAAGGGAGGTTCTTTGGGGGCGATGAAGACAAACAAGGAGAGTTGCTAAGGAAAAGACGGGGAGGAGAGGTCACCGGCTTCGGGAGGTGGGCGGTGGGCAGGGACGGGACCTTCCTTCCCCACAGTGCAGTCCACTCCTGGGGTGTGGGGAGATTGTGTCTGAGCCAACCCCACACCCAGGTGCACGCTGCCTCATCCCAGGTAGATGCCTAGCACAGCTCAGCTCCTTCAGCCCATGGTGGGAACCGCCTTTGTTGAGAGGCTGTATGCGGGCCATAGAGGGAGTTCTCTCTCTTGACCAGCAGCCAGACTGTATCAGCAAAGAGCTGCATTCTGCTGGGGTTACTTTCCAGCACTAAAGTATTTCCAGTGCCATCAAGTCAATACACATGGAGTTTCCGAGCATGGAGGAGGCTCCTGTGACCCTTGGGATGCTCAGCAGTGCTTTCTGAGGAAGGTCTATGAAGGTAGGTGGAGCACAAGAAGTCTCCTGGAGGTGAACCTTGCCTGATCATGAGGGTCGTGCCTCTCTCAGAAGCCCGGGGGCCAGGAGCAGAGAATGTGGGTGAGCTTTTTCCCTAAAAAGTAGAAAAAGACTCCTCTGATTCTGGCCCGAGCTGCCACCTGGTACTTTATGGGATCAATAGAACTACCAGGAGAAAGAGCTTGCTGAGGGGTCTCTGGCACCTTGGGTTGTCCTCAGGGACCTTCCAGGTAAACATACTCAGGGTTGACAGGAATTGGACCATACACATTTCACTGATAGCACTTTTGGGTCTGGAGGCCTGGGTGCGGGCGAGGTTAGGGGTTGGGGAGGATGGTCCATGAGGGGCCCACCTGTATCATCTCAGGGCAGCTGACATCCCTGTGCATCTGGAAGCCTGAGTTTCCAGGACAATGTGCTGTTTCTCCCTGTTCAGTGAACCACTGATCTTTTCACACATATTTTTTGTTTACCTCTGATACTGTTTTTCTTCCTCTCCAGACGACAGGAGTAGGCATACCAGAGCCATGGGAACCTGTGCCTTCCCATGTCCTTCTTCACACCACATGCTCGCATGGATTTTGTGTGTTGCAGTGACACATCTTTCTGTAACAGGCTTTAGAGGTGGCCCTTCCTTGGCCTGTTCTGTTTTTTGTGAGCCCTTGCCCTCCAGTGTAGCCCTCTCTGTACTCCTGTAGCCTCAGAAGACCAGGCAAGCTTTACCTGGCACTAGCCAAGCCCTCCAATTGCTCATATGCAGCTGCAGCTGTTGACCTTGCACCAGCTCCATCCACCAGACAGGTGCTGTCTCTCTCCCACCACCCTTGGTGCTCCCCCGTTCTCAGATTCTAGTGTTTTTTCCTTTTCTCCTTTCCTTTTCTCTTTATGGCTCCATCGATGGGAATATAGCAAGCTCTCCCCTTCTCCTCTCCCTCTATTCATTCCTTCATTCTTCAAGAAATATGTCCTGACTGTTAAGCCCTGTAATTAAGTGCTGATATACAGCAGTGAACATTACAGACCTGACCTCTGTCCTCCATGTACCTTCAGATGAGTGGCTCCTTTTCTGCCAGGCTGGCCAGGAAACAGTGGCTCCAGCTTCTCCTCATTATGTTCATAGAATAAGGTCTGGAAGGGGCTCTTTCACCTCCTCTCCATTTCACACACACAGATACACAGTCTTCCTTAGCCTTGCCCTCTTTCCACTATTTAGCTTTTTTCCTAATAAATACCATATGTTTTTAGGTTGGTGTTGTTTGGAATTTTTATTTCTTTTTTTTTCTTTTTTATTATACTTTAAGTTCTGGGATACATATGCAGAATGTGCAGGTTTGTTACATAAGTATACACGTGCCATGGTGGTTTGCTGCACCCATCAACCCGTCGTCTACATTAGGTATTTCTCCTATTGCTATCCCTCCCCTACCCCCCAACCCGCTGACAGGCCCCAGTATGTGATGGTCCCCTCCCTGTGTCTGTGTGTTCTCATTGTTCAACTCCCACTTATGAGTGAGAACATGTGGTGTTTGGTTTTCTGTTCCTGTGTTAGTTAGCTGAGAATGATGGTTTCCAGCTTCATCTATGTCCCTGCAAAAGACATGAACTCATTCTTTTTTATGGCTACATAGTATTCCATGGTGTATATGTAGCACCTTTTCTTTATCCAGTTTATCATTGATGGGCATTTGGGTTGGTTCCAAGTCTTTGCTATTGTGAACAGTGCTACAGTAAACATATGTGTGCATGTGTCTTTATAGAAGAATGATTTATAATCCTTTGGGTATATACCCAGTAATGGGATTGCTGGATCAAATGTTATTTCTGGTTCTAGATCCTTGAGGAATCACCACTGTCTCTTCCACAATGGTGGAACTAATTTACACTTGCACTAACAGTGTAAAAGCATTCCTATTTCTCTACCTCCTCTCCAGCATCCGTTGTTTCCTGACTTTTTAGTAAACGCCATTCTAACTAGCATGAGATGGTATCTCATTGTGGTTTTCATTTGCATTTCTGTAATGACCAGTGATGATGAGCTTTTTTGTGTGTTTGTTGGCCACGTAAATATCTTCTTTTGAGAAGTGTCTGTTCATATCCTTCACCCACTTTTTGGTGGGGTTGTTAGTTTTTTTCTTGTAAATTTGTTTAAGTTCTTTGTAGATTCTGGTTGTTAGCCCTTTGTCAGATGGATAGATTGCAAAAATTTTCTCCCATTCTATAGGTTGCCTGTTCACTCTGATGATAGTTTCTTTTGCTGTGCAGAAGCTCTTTAGATTAATTAGATCCCATTTGTCAATTTTGGCTTTTGTTGCAATTGCTTTTGGTGTTTTAGTCATGAAGTTTTTGCCCATGCCTATGTCCTGAATGGCATTGCCTAGGTTTTCTTTTAGGGTTTTTATAGTTCTAGGTCTTAGGCTTAAGTCTTTAATCCATCTTGAGTTAATTTTTGTTTAAGGTGTAAGGAAGGGTCCAGTTTCAGTTTTCTGCATATTGCTAGCCAGTTTTCCCAACACTATTTTTTAAATAGGGAATCATTTCCCCATTGCTTGTTTTTGTCAGGTTTGTCAAAGATCAGATGGTTGTAGATGTGTGGTGTCATTTCTGAGGCTTCTGTTTTGTTCCATTGGTCTATATATCTGTTTCAGTACCACTACCATGATATTTTGGTTACTGTAACCGTGTGGTATAGTTTGAAGTCAGGTAGCGTGATGCCTCCAGCTTTATTCTTTTTGCTTAGGATTGTCTTGGCTATACGGGCTCTTTTTTGGTTCCATATGAAATTTAAAGTAGTTTTTTTTGTAATTCTGTGAAGAAAGTTAATGGTAGCTTGATGGGGATAACATTGAATCTATAAATTGCTTTGGGTAGTATGGCCATTTTCACGACATTGATTCTTCCTATTCATGAGCATGGAATGTTTTTCCATTTGTTTGTGTCCTCTCTTATTTCCTTGAGCAGTGGTTTGTAGTTCTCCTTGAAGAGGTCCTTCACATCCCTTATAAGTTGTATTCCTAGGTATTTTATTCTCTTTGTAGCAATTGTGAATGGGAGTTCACTCATGATTTGGCTCTCTGTTTGTCTATTATTGACATACAGGAATGCTTGTGATTTTTGCACATTGATTTTGTATCCTGAGACTTTGCTGAAGTTGCATATCAGCTTAAGGAGATTTTGGGCTGAGATGATGGGATTTTCTAAATATACAATCATGTCATCTGCAAACGGAGACAATTTGACTTCCTCTCTTCCTATTTGAATATGCTTTATTTCTTTCTCTTGCCTGATTGCACAAAGGTGAAGGTAAAGAGGCACACTCAACAATTGTTGGTAGAATTCAACTTTTTTGGAGGACAATTTGACAATGTCTATACAAATTTAAATGTGCATAGTGTTTGACTCCATGTTTTTAAATAATTTATCCTATAGTTATAATCATACATGTCTATAAAGAATTATATACATGGATATTAATTGAAGCTTTGTTTTGTTTTAAAGGGAATATATAGCTGGTAAAGTACTTATGGTGTACTCATGCCATGGAATATTATGCAGCCAGTAAAAAGAATATGGCATATATCTATGTATAAATGCAGAACTCTCTCTAAGACATATTTTAAGTGAAAAACAGATGCAGAGCAGTGGGTATAATATGATAATATGTATCTGTTTCCTAGAACTGCTATAACTAAGTACTACAGACTGTGTGACTTGAACAGAAATTTATTTTCTCACAGTTCTGGAGGCTTGAAGCCTAAGATTAAGATAGTTTCTTTTGGGTCCTCTCTCCTCATCGTACAGATGCCGTCTCTCTGTGTCCTCAAATGGCTTTTCCTCTGTGTGCATGCCCCCGGGTAGTGTCTCCCTGTGTGTCCAAATTTCCTCTTCTCATGGGGACACTAGTCATCATTGAATCAAGGCCCAACTTAATGGCCTAATTTTAACTTAATCACTTCCTTAAAGGCCCTGTTTCTAAATACCGTCACATTCTGAGGTACTGGGGGTCAGGGCTTCAACATATAAATTTTGAGGGGACACAATTTCCATAACAATACAATTTGTGTAAAAAGTGGATACATAAACCTATATGTTGGAACACATGCATCAAATATTTTTTGAAGGATACGTAAGAAACTTGAAATACTGGTAGCTTCTAAAGAGGAAGGCTTGGGGAAAAGAGATATTTGCTTTTTAATCTATACCATTTTCTAGTTTATTTTTAAAAACCAGGTGCACATATTATCTATTTTATCTGTTTAGAATAGATAAATTGGTTAAAAAAAAAAAAGAAAAGCTGTATGCAGAAGATGTTTATTATAATATTTCTTCTATCAGCAAAAACTTGGAAACAAGCTAAATGTTCAGTGACAGGGTATATGTTTTAATCAATGTGGACACATCTATGTAAGGAGACATTAGCAACTTTAAACAGTGATTAGCATCATGTTAAAAAGCTCTGTAAAAATGATGTGGAAGTCAGTCTTTTGAACTTTTGATTAGTGGAAACCAATTCATCAGCACTAATTTTTCCTAAACTTACTGAAGGAGTCACATTTCAGAACCTCTTTGAATAGAAAGGCAGAGAAAAAAAATGGTTGAAACAGAAGAAACCCGAATCAGAATTCAGAAGGGAACAAAGGTGACAGAGAAGGAGAAATAGAGGAGTAGAAAAGAAATGGAGATGGAGAGAGAGGCAGCAAAGAGATGACAGAGGAGGTGGCAGCAGAGAGAGGAGGCCGAATGCCATGGATTCCAGCCCAGGCCCTGGGAATAGACAGGCCTGGGCTCCAACTCTGCTTCCACTGCCTACTTGACAAATTATCGATCTCTTTGACTGTCAGTTATCTGTGAATTTCTTATGATTATAGTGAATATTCACTTATTTCTTCATTCCACACACAGTGAATTCTTCCTATATCCCAGGCACTATTTTAGGTATTGGAGATTCCGCAAAAAAGCCTCAGAAAACCCAAACAAAACAAACAAACCAAGCACAAGACAAAACAAAAACCTTGTCTTCACAGGGCCGTATTATAACAGGAAGAGACAGATAATAAGCAAGTTAGTAACTGAAATGCACTTTGGAGAAAATTAAACCAGGGAGAAAGGATAAGGAATGCTGGAGAAGAAATGAAGAACTGTGATTTTTCAATTAAACATTCTGGAGAAGTGGCATTTGAGTGAGAAAAGAAGGGGAGGTGCAAGTTACAAGGAACTCTGGGGGAAGGACAGTTGCTTGTAAGGCATATAAAGCACTTAGCACATTGCCTGACCCACAAAAGTGCTCATAGAAAAAGTGATGAGAGAGGCGGGCGCGGTGCTCCTGCCTGTAATCCCAGCGCTTTAGGAGGCCTAGGCAGGCGGATGGCTTAAGCTTAGGAGTTTAAGACAAGCCTGGGCAACATGGCAAAATCCTATCTCTACAAAAAATACAAACATTAGCTGGACATGGTGGTGTGCACCTGTAGTCCCAGCACTCAGGAGGCAGAGGTGGGAAGATCACTTGAGCCCAGCAGGTTGAAGGTTCAATGAACAACTGCTCTCCAGCCTAGGGGACAGAGTGAGACCTTGTCTCAAAAAAAAAAAAAAAAAAAAAAAAAGTGATGAGTGGATCAAAGTAAGAGGAGATTGCCCAGGAATAAGTCTTATCTGTTAAATAGGCACTTGGCTTTACAGCTGTCAACAACTTGATTAGAAGATGGATAGAGAGATTATTACATTGTGTTAACAAGCTAGGTAGTTGTCTGGGAATCTGAGAAAACAAATTTAACAAATGTTACATAGAGCTACTCACTAAAATGAATTAACTTTCAGTATTTTTTTCAGCACATTTTTATCTGTGGGAGTTGTGAACAAGGGCCTTTATGACTAAGAGAGGAGCTGTTTGCGTAGCTGGGTTGGTAGGAAGAACAGAAAGAGAAACATGAAATAAACGAGCTGACTCATTTTTGCCATAGGAAGGTAGGCCTATCCCTTTGGAGGTGTAATGCCATTTTCTGCCATGGTGTCATTCAAAGGGTTATGAGGGTCCCACACTTGACTGACCTGGGCTCTCTTTGGGGATATTGAAGGAGATAGGAAGTAACCGAATAATCAATTCAATTGCTGGCTCCCTCCAAAATTAAAAATAAGACATAGAAGAGTCTATTGCAGTTATTGGTAGCATTTTACCCTCTCCTTGACCTTTAAGAGAAGAATGGGAATCTCCAGGCCTGGAGCCAAATTCGTCCCTTGGCTTTGTTGAGATGTTACTGCTTTGGTCATAGATTCTGCCTCCTATAGGTCAGATTAGCCCTCCCTAAAGACAGAAATCATTCTGATGAGCTGTGAGGGGTAGCTTTCCATTTACTAGCCCTTTCTGAAGGTCTATAAGAGGTGTCCATGTTGAGGCCGAATGAAACTCTCACAGTTTGTCTCCATACCTTTCGAATATTTACTACCAGACATCATGTGAGGGCTGGACACACAGAGCAGCAGAAGACATTCGTTGCTTTCAGTTAGGCTGCAGTCTGGTTGGGAAGTCTGACAAAACAATCTCATGACAATGCGGTCTGTGTAGGGAGAAAGGTAGGAAATGGGCACTATGGGAGCCTAGACCAGGGGCACCCAAGCCAGTCTAGGGCTTTTGGAAGGTTTGTATGAGATGATAGTTGAGCAAAATGTATGGAGATTCTTTACAGCCAACTGTGGGTAAGAGTGGAGAACGAGACATTCTAGAAAGAAGGTCCTTTAAAACCAAAGAGCCAGAGCTGGGTAGTGTATGTGGGCAGCCACACGTGGTTCAGAATTGCTGGATGGTAAAGTGAAAATCGTGAAGGAGTGGGAGGGGAGGCTGGAAAGGAGGTAGGAACAGGCTATGAGAACTTTGTGTGCCAAGTACACAAAGAATTGTATTAGTAGATACAGAGAGGAGAGAGCAGATTTACAAAATGTTTAGTAGGTTAAGTCTTGGAGATTGGTTGGATGTGGGAATGGCAGATTGAATGCCTAGATTTCTGGCTTGGAGGTAACTGGAGGCATTTAGGCTAAGAATAATTTAGTGAGGAAAAAACACTTTGCATGGGACGATGATGAATTCTGTTTTGGACATGACGGATCTAGTGAGCCAGAGGAAAATCTGGGTGGCGATGTTAGCAGGAAATTGGATAGAGCAGGAAGTTGGATAGAGAGGTCTGAGGCTCCAGAAAGACACCAGGACCATGGATGAAAGATTTGTGGCCGTCAGTCCACACGGTAGATGGTTCCATGCATTCAAAGAGCATTTGACAGCTACTGTTACGAGTTAATGGGAGTTTTGTTTATTTTTTTATTTTTTATTTTTGTGAACTGTGTGAGAAGAGCTGTGAATTGAGGAAGAAACACTAGAGAACATCAGTGTTGATGGAGTGGGTGGAGGAGACTGAGATAGAGAGTGAGAGATAGAAGGAGCAGCATCAGATTATTCCAAGAAGCAGAGTAGGGTCAAGAGAACCCTTGGAATGGATTTGAGCAATGGGACCTAGAAATGTGAGAGGAAAGAGGGTAGGATGGTGGTGGTGGTGGGTGTGCTGGCCTAGGTTGGGTCCTTGTTATTAAAAACAAACCTGGCCAGGTGCAGTGGCTCATGCCTGTAATCACAGCACTTTGGGAGGCCGAGGCGGGCAGATCACAAGGTCAAGAGTTCGAGACCATCCTGGCCAACGTGGTGAAACACCATCTCTACTAAAAATACAAGAATTAGCCAAGCGTGGTAGCACATGCCTGTAATCCCAGCTACTCAGGAGGCTGAGGCAGGAGAATTGCTTGAACCCAGGAGGTGGAGCAGTGAGCCGAGGTCACGCCACTGCACTCCAGCCTGGCGACAGAGCAAGATGCTGATTCAAAACAACAACAACAACAACAAACAAAAACAACCCCAAGAATCAAACCACCACAAGCTCAAGGAGCAGCCATTCACAGACCCAAACCCAGGTCAATCTGAGTCAAGCTGGAGATGACCCTACATAGCAGAGAAGACAGGGGCCAGGTATGACAGAGACAGGAGCAACAAGTAGCCTTTGTTTTGTTTCAAAATCATTTTCTTGACACAAAGAGAAAAATAAAATACACACATAAACATGTCACCCAAAGACAACCATTGTTAATATAAAAGCCTTTGTACTTTTTGCAAATGTGAGCATTGTGTGTATGGGTGTAAACATGTATATGTGTTTTATATACAAACGTATTCCATGAAAAGGGGCTATCCTGCAGCATGTGATTTGGAAAGATGACTCTTTCCTATGTGGCCAGGGGCCCAAGCACAGGTGGGTTGCAGGCCTTGGCTTCTGAAGCTCTGGGACTTCAGGCGACAGAGCCATTCCAGCTCCTGAACTCCAGCAATCCCTCTGTCATGAACTAAATTGTGCCACCCTCAAATTCACATGTCGAAGCCCTAACCCCTAATCTGACTGTATTTAGAGGTGGGGCTTTAGGGGATATAATTAAGGCTAAATGAGGTCATCATGGTAGGTCCCTGATCTGACAGAACCTGTGTCCTTTTAAGAAGAGGAAAGCCAGGCGTGGTGGCTCACACCTATAATCCCAGCACTTTGGGAGGCCAAGGTGGGTGGATCACCTGAAGTCAGGAGTTTAAGACCAGCCTGACTAACATGGCAAAACCCTGTCTCTACTAAAAATACAAAAATTAGCCAGGTGTGGTGGTGCGCACCTGTAATCCCAGCTACTTGGGAGGCTGAGACAGGAGAATCACTTGAACCTGGGAGGTGGAGGTTGCAGTGAGCGGAGATCGTGCCACTGCACTCCAGCCTGGGTGACAGAGCGAGACTCTGTCTCAAAAATAAATAAATAAATAAATAAATAAGTAGAAAGAAGAAGAGGAAGAGACATGAGAGCTGTCTCTTTTTTCACGAGTGCACAGAGGAGGGGCCATGTACGGACGAAGTGAGAAGGTGCCATCTACAAGCCAGGAAGGAGAGGCCTCACCAGAAACATCCCTGTCCTGTCCAGCAATTTGATCTTCAACTTCCAACCTCTGGAACTGTGAGAAAATAAATATCTGTTGTTGAAACCACTCAGTCTGGCATTTTGTTATGGCAGCTGAGCAGCCTCGTACAACTCTCCCAACCCCCTGCTCTATGATTCCCCTAGAGAAAGTGTTTGGGATGGGGAGGAACCTGCACTCCTGCTCCAGCAGTTGGCACTGGCCCCAGCCTGCAGGGCGGAGCTGCTTTCGGCACCAGCAGCATGTCTCCTGCTGGCAGGACCTGAGATTCTGCATGCAGATGGCTTTGCAGGCTCCACAGCCCAGCTTCCTGGCACCCTGACCTTATACTGACATTGGAGGAAGCAGAGACCGATATGCCACAGGGAAGTTTTTCTCTCATTGTCCTCAAGAAGTTAGATTCTGTTTCCTCACCTCTTCCAGAAACAGACAGACGTAATCGAAGGGGAAAGGTAACTCACTCCAGAGGGGATTTCTGCAAAGGAGATCCATGGAGCAACTCAATCTCTCCCCAGAATCATCCGATCATGCCTTAGTTTGCTGGGGCTGTCATAACAAAATATGATAAAGTGGGCGGCTGACACAATGGACATTTATTTTTTCACAGTCCTGGAGGCTGGAAGTCCCAGATCAAGGTACAGGCCTGGTTTATTGGTAAGGGTTCTCTTCCTGGCTTGCAGACGCTGCCTTCTCACTGTGACCTCACATGGGAGACAGAGAGAGAGAGAGAGAGAGAACGGTAGTGAGCTCTGGTGTTTGTAAGGGCACCAATTCTATCACGAGGGCCCCACCCTCATAAGCTTATCATCTTCCAAAGGCTCCTCTTCCAAGTGCCATCACACTGGGGATAGGGCTTCAACATTTGAATTTTAGGGGGACACAGCTTAGTCCATAGCAGACAGTGACCCCAGAGGAGGGAAGTGGGAGAAAAGATATGTAAAAAGCTGGTGAGGAGGGGTTCTCCTGAAGTACTTCTGTTCTTGTCCAAGATAGGGCAGGAGAGACTTGTGTGCCGATGTCAGCTGGGAAACTGAATCAATGAATGGAAGGCTGTCTAGGCTCTTGTTGGCTTCTCCTTCTAGGGACCATTTCTGACTCATCAATTTCCCATGGTCTGCTCCTATTCCTTCCTTGTATTAGGCTGTTCTTGCAGTGCTATGAAGAAATACCTGAGGTTGAATAATTTAAAAAGAGGTTTAATTGGCTCATGGCTCTGCAGGCCGTGCAAGCGTGGCACAGGCATCTGCTCTCCTTCTGGGGAGGCCTTAGAGAGCTTTTACTCATGGCAGAAGAGAAAGGGGGAGCAGGCATCTCACATGGTGAGAGCGGGAGCAAGAGAGAGCAAGGGGGGAGGTGCCACACACTTTTACACAACCAGATTTTGAGCGGACTCACTCATCACCAGGGGGATGACACTAAGCCAGTCATGAGGGATCCCGCTTCATGATCCAAACACCTCCCCAGGCCCCACCTTTAACACTAGAGATTACATTTCAATGTGAGATTTGGAGGGGACAAACATCCAAACCATATCACTCCCCAGTTACCCACATATCCAACCATACCTCACTCACCACTTGGAGAGTCTTGGCTACAACAGAGCAAGGCTGGAAATGGACAAGCTCTTCCCATGTTGCCCAAAGCGGAGGAGGATGTTGTGATGGGGGGTGTTGGGGGGGGTGTGGCTGTGTGGGGAGGGAGCTGGGCCAAAGGCTTGCAGGCTTAGATCAGGGGTCCTGGCAGCTGAGGAGGACCCCACCCTGCCCAAAGCCCTCCTCGAGAGCATATCATCAGCTTGGCTGATCTGAACCCGCTTTCATTGGTGCCATTTCCACAGGTATAATTTGGGAGTTAATGAAGAACTCCTGGTCTGGGCCATCTGTTGGCCCTTCTGTTGGCTGCAGCTTCCATTTCTATCTTGTCCTTTGGCTCTAGGCTGAGGTAGAGGCTGCTTCAAGTAGAACTCGTGGGAGATAAAAGAGCATGGCATGGGATGGGGCAGTTCTGGGGCAAGGTCTGCCCACAGGCTGAGGCAAGGCAGGGTTTTACTGTCTGTGCTGTGAGGGGAAAGAGAAGTGTTGCCTTGCCGAGGTGTATTCTTTTATGTCAGGGAGGGTGGGGCTGTAAAGAGAATGGGAGGACTCAGGAGGACAAGTTGAGAGAGGATCATTATATTCAGTTTTCATCTTCTCCCCAGTCCCAATTTTACCTGGGACTTGTCATGCTGGGGACACAAAGCTAACACTGATAAGACAAGCCACAACATGGCTAACACATATTGAGCACTTAAAAGCTATCAGCTTATTTAATCCTGGCAAAACCCTAGCAGGCAGGTTGTATGATTGTCCTCATTTGCCACATGGGGCAGTGGGTGTTTCCAGAGAAGGTAAGTGACTTGGCCAGCATCACCAGCCATAAATGTCCGAGTCAGGATTCAAGCCCAGATCTAACTAGTTACAGAGCCTGCGCTGTTATCCACCCTGCTCCACTCTAGCCCCACCTGAACTACAGGTCTGATAGGGATTGAAGGGACCTGGGAGCTTAGGGGATTCTCCTCAAGGAGAGACAGCAAGTCCCTAGTCTGGCAGGGAAGCTGAGGTGGGGGGCTCCTTGTGGTGGGAGAGGAGTTGGCTCCCATGACCTCGAGGGCTCCTGCCAGCTCTCAGAGGCTTAGAGCCCGTTATCATCTCTACATTTGCAACCATCAAGGCTCCCTCTGGTCTAGCTCATGGATTCTTGAACAGCCTGGAAGCCCCATGGTTTAGCATCAGGCAGTCCCCCTAGATCATCTAAACATGTCTCCCACCACAGATGAGGCAGAGGCTTGGGTAGTGGTGCTTGGGGGCTCTGGAGTGTGGGCAGGGGTGGAGGAAGTGAGACCCTCAGGAGCTGGGGGCTCATTCTGGGGGTGGAGGTGATGATCACCTACCTGGGACATGTGGGAAGGAATGAGTATGAACTGAGGGGAACTGTGAGGACAGCATATAAAAGACTTTGTGAAAGGTGTGTAAGGGAGGAAAGAGAGGGAGTGGAGATAGATGATTTGCCTTTTTACACACAGAATAAACTGGAATAGAAAAAAATGAAGTAATAAAAAATCTTAGCTCTTGTTTTGAGGATTGAGTCAGGATATTATATCAGGCCTTTTTTAGGCATTTTACATCAAACACTACCAACTGTTTCATAGCATTCTCATAGTAAATGAAATTACTGATGCCTCAGGAAGGCTAAATAGCTTCTAAGGAAATGTATAATAGCTGAGAGAAAGGGGGAATTTGGGAGGCAAAGCTCTCCTCAGAAGAGATTAGGATTAGGGTCAACATTTGAAAATGTCTTCAATGAAAGAGCAAAATCCCATAAACATCGGAATACTCCTTAAGGGCTGCAGACCTGACATCATTGCTCTTTTCCTTGAAGGGCTGAAGCTGGCAGCTCCAGCCAAGAGAATGAGACATCATGGCAACAAAAAGGAGAATGGGTTTCAACAGGGAGGCAGTGGTCAACCAGGATAAATGCTATTGAGGGGTCCGGACACGTAGACAGAGAGGCCACCATTGGCTTCAGTGACATGGAGTCACTGGTGAGCTTGGCTAGAGAAGTTTCAGTAGAGCAGAAGGGTGGCAGCTCAATTGGAGTAGGCTGGGCACAGCAGAGAAGGAGAGGGTGGTGAGGGCTGGTAGAGAGTAGAGAACCTTTTCAGTAAGTTCAATTGTGTGTAAAGGTGGAAAGAGAAATGGGGTAGTTGTAGCAGAGTGAGGATTAGCGTAGGTTTCTTCCACCTCCACTATCACCTCCATACCATTGAATCTTACTGCCATTGGCAGGGAGCTTGCTGAGAAGCTCTGCAAAGAGATACAGAAAAGACATAAGAGGAAGTAGAAGAATCCAGACTGCCCCTGTTTGGATAAGGCACAAGGAGCCCCTGAGAGACAGAAATCCAGAAGGTTCCACATAGACAGACAGGTCTGAGTCCAAGTGAATGGACAGATGGTGGGGATAAGGGAAGTAGACCCAGAAAACTGGAGCATTTCAGCATAAGCCCTGATGAGCAAGGCCCCCAGTCCTTGGGTTCTGAGAACTGGGGCAAGTCCCTTGCTAGGCAGCATGGCTCCCTTGCATCTGATGGCAACCTCAAGGGGACCAGCAAAGATAATGGGGGCACCCTTGGTCCACTGGCCAAAGGGCCTGGTTTGGTTCACAGAATTCCTAGGCCTGGGAGGTGGAGAAAGACCCATAGGCCAGTGTCTAAAATGAAGTGTCTGTCTATGGCCTGGGAGTAATTCCAGTTGGAGCCCTCCCATCCCACACTATTACAGCCTTTCTAAGGCTTGGTCCAAAGTTCCAGCCACCCACCTCCTCCCCTATCTTCCTGCTATCCTCAGAAGAGATGGACAAATTCCTGCTGTTATTGCTGCTGCTGCTGCTGCTGCTGCTGGTGCTGGGAGTCTTCCTTGTTTTTTGTGTGTGTTTTTGTTTGTTTGTTTTTTTGTTTGTTTTTCCTTTCCAGTGGGTGAGACCCCAGGCTGGGCAGGGGCAGAGCTGAAGGGCCAGGGGTAGATGGATGTTGAGGATCAGATCCAGGAATATGGTCAGCAATGAAGGCAGTCACAGGGACTTACGTGCTGGCTGGGCCCTGGCCCTGACCCTCTGGCCACTGGCCTCCACAAGATTGGCAGTGGTTAGGATCTGCTCAAAGTCTCTTTTTAGGGGAGTTACTGGCTAGCGGCACAATGGAGGTGGGGCCCTTTATGCTTTAGAGTTGGTGGGGCTGCAGCAATAGACAGGGACAGTAGTTCTCCCTGCCCACTGAAATGGTTGAGATGAAATGGAAGAGGGTAACAAAAGATTCATCTTCAAGTTGCATTTCAACAGCAAACACACTCATTGTACTTCAAATGCAAGTTTACCATTCCTGCATGGATATGGGTGAGTCTCAGTGAACATGGAGTCAAAAGCCTGTCTCCTAGCTCCAGGGCCAACCTTGGTGACCTGGTCAGTGCCCAGGTGTCCTTAGACTTCTTCATTCCTGTAGGCAGTCTTAACTCATCTACCATTTATGGGCCAAAGGCTTCTTTCCATTCCCTCCTCACTTCTCTGCTATTTGCTCTCACCTCGCCTCCTGTCATTATCTTACTGAAGCCTGGGGTGCTTGAATCTTCTTGAATCCTGTGCAGGGTTATTCCTATTTAATGGAGGTGGGGAGAACCTGTGTAGAAGCACCCCCTACTCCAAACATCCAAGTCCCAGTGGAAGCAATGTAGTGGAGGAATCTCAGGCACCACAGTATGTAGTGGGGAATCCTTTAGGCGCATGCTGAGCCTCTGAAATCCCTGGCTGACCCTAATCTAACCAAGATGGGTCCTAGTCCACTCAGCTGAGGGCTGGGCCTCAATGTGTGCCCTCTCAGCCTCAACCACCGTGTGACTGGCCTGCCAAAAATTTAAAAATGGCAGACAGCAGGAAGGTCAAGGGATCTGATTGCAAATTATTTCCAAGTGTACTGGGCTGGTGCTCTTTTTCTGCCCACACCTTGGGGATTTCAAAGGTCTGAGATACTAACTAGCCCTGTGCCTTCCAACATGTGCTTCTGACTACAATGTCCTCCAACCCCCTGGAAGATTTTCTTTTTACTTTAGGGCAGTTTTTTCTCTCCTTGACCACTGGTTCTTTTGTCAGTGCCTACAAACACTCTCAGTTCTTCCCTGTTCTGCTTCTGCACTTCTTTTCCATGATCCAAAGAGCCATCTGTACTCCCTGATTTGCATTTTTTAATCTCATTTGTTTTAGTTCCTCACTGACCTGGCTGCCTGTTTTCTAATCAGACCAAATCTGAAGAAGAGACAGTTTCTTAGCAAAGACAGTGAATACACTATTGGTCATCTAGAAAATGTTGGGCCAGGTAGATGGAGAAAGAGGTGGAAAGATTTGGGGTAATTTCACAGCTAAAGATGGCAGATTTGAGATCATAAATAACAACATGCACACCAAGGACATATGTGCTGCTAAAATCATGCCAGTGGGGTGATTGTCCCCTGAGCCAAGTGATGAGGAGTAGGAAAAGCATGGAATTCAAAGGAACATTAAAGTTAAAGGATAGGATGGTGCAAACACCTTTAGAACAAGGGGTGGTGTTTAGAAGGAAAACCAAAAGGAATAGTAGCCAGAATTCAAGAGCGTCAGATATTCTAAGAAGCAGTGAGGGGTTAACATTGTCCAAGGATTTAGAGGGGTCCAATCACACAAGGATGACCTTGGCCATCATTGATGACCTTGGTCAGAGTAAGTTCAGGTGAGAAGTAGAGGCAGAAGCCAGATGAGAGTGAATGAAAGAGTGAACAGAGAGGAAGTGGAGACGGCGAGTGTGGCCAGCTCTGTAAAGCAGCTGTAGGAAGAGAATGAGATGATGGTGTGGCATAGAGAGGATAGAAACGAGGACAGCTTTTTAAAGAAAACAAACAAAAAACCCCAACGATTTTGGCATGTTTTTAGGCAAGGTTAAATTTCTCTCTTATGTTTTTCTTTCCTCAAATTAACACAGAATGTCTACATCATGAATTTGGGAATCTCTACTTTTATTCATCTTTTTATTACTTTTTGCACCTTTATTTTTTCCTTTAGCTTCCCTCTCTTCATTTGTTTATCATGATTCATATTTCTCTTTTGTTTTTCATTCTTTCTCCTCTCTCTTCTTCCTCTTCACTCTCTCTCTTTTAAAACAGGGGTTAATGTCAAAATAAAGGATATTTTTATTATTTATGTTATTATTAAATCCATTTTTTAAATTCCCATTTTAATTGTATGTGCCTATAATTAGTTTATAACATTTTCTTTCTGATAAAAGCTTCAACAAGCATGTCTTTAATGCTCAGATTATTAAAATTAAATGTGTTTTAATGGACTTTTAAAACATGAGAATGAGAAAGGAGAGAAATGTAAAGCAGGTGAGTCTGTCTAGGTCAGGATGTGGTTAATTCTCCCTGTACCTACACAAAAGCACCAACCCAAACAGAAACAGTAACCAAACTCAAATTCTCCAGCTTAAATGAGGCAATTCAGTCTGGTCCTAATCAAGAGAGACAGGGAAAGACCAAAAACGATAAAGGCAGGACCAATGAGTGGAATTTGTATTGTTTTAAAATGACTTTTATAATTTCTCCAACTTCAGTTGAACAATGAGAACACATGGACACAGGGAGGGGACCGTCACACACCGGGGCCTGTCGGAGTTGGGGGGCAAGGGTAGGGAGAGCATTAGGACAAATACCTAATGCATGCATGATTTAAAACCTAGATAATGCATTGACAGGTGCTTTAAACAACCATGGCACATGTATACCTATGTAACAAACCTGCACATTCTGCACATGTATCCCAGAATTTAAGTAAAATAAAAAAATAAAAAATAATAAAAAATATAATTTCCCCAACTTCTCTGTTGAGCAAATTAAGACTTGGTCACTGTAGTGGATACATATCTTTACATATTTGTTTGAAATCAGAAAGCACAGCACCAAGAGTGAACCTGAATGTAAACTCTGGTGATGATGATGTGTCAATATAGGTTCATCAGCTGTAACAAACAGACCTCTCTGGTGCAGGATGTTAATACTGGGGGAGGCTGTGCATGTGTGGGGGCAAAGGATATATGGAAACTCTCTGTATTTTCTGCCAAATTTTTCAGGGAACCTAAAACTGCTCTAAAAAATAGAACCACATTGGTCACTGTAGACAATTTTAAAAATACATAACATTATGTATAAAAAGTTAACATAGGCCTGGCACAGTGGCTCACACCTGTAATCCTGGCAGTCTGGGAGGCCAAGGCAGGCAGATCATGAGGTCAGGAGATTGAGACCATCCTGGCTAACACAGTGAAACCCCTTCTCTACTAAAAATACAAAAAAAAAAAAAAAAAAAAACTTATTCAGGCGTGGTGGCGGGCGCCTGTGGTCCCAGCTACTTGGGAGGCTGAGGCAGGAGAATTATGTGAACCAGGGAGGTGGAGCTTTCTGTGAGCTGAGATCACACCACTGCACTCCAGCCTGGGCAACACAGCGAGACTCTGTCACAAAAAATGTTAACATAACTAGTAGCCTGTTAACTAGATAATAGATTAACCTAATAACCTACTAATGAATAAAAATATTTTGGTTTCCACACTTCCAGGCTAATTATCATGCACATAAGTGTATAACCATCTCCATCTGCCTGGGAAAGAGGGTTTTCTGGGATATAGGACCTTCAAGCCAAAGTCAGGAAAGTCCCAGGGACAACCGGGATGAGTTGGTCATCCTATTATAGTTTTATGTTGTATTCTATTTTCTAAAAAGATAATGAAAATGTAGTATTTGGCTTTTGAATGGCAATGTTTTCTTGGAGCATCAGGTACCAAGGTGTTGCTGGGATCACAAATGAGCCAGCCCAGCTCCTTGACTGCTGACCACCACTCACAGACCACTACCCACCCTGGACTCATCACCCAGGAGGAAGAGCAGAGCCACACTCAGTGCCAATAGCTTGTCCATCGTCCTCAGGAAGGAGGTCCTGGAAGCAGGCTGCCACTGCAAGGCCAGCTTTCCCAGGCTTTGGCTCTCTCCTAGCCCTGGGCAGGGGGCAAGGACCCACTGTCTGCAGAGCGGTTCTGCTATCAGCATCTTCTGACTCCCACTGCAGCAGTGTTACAGCCCCATTGCACTTTCTGCAGAGTAAACACCCTAGTTTATGAAACTTTTTTTTCTGTTTTTTTAGGGCGGTGGAAGAACCTGAGCACAGGATCTCTGAAGAGATAGTAACATGGTGTACAGGAAGAATTGATGTTTGCTGGGAACCTGACACACTCCAAGCCTGAGGTCCCTGAGCAACTTCCCGCCTCACTCCATCCCTCCTTCTCCCCTACCTGCTTACTCTCAGGTAGAGCGCAAGCCTCACACACAACGTGGGGAGAGTCCAGGCTGCAGTGCAAGGGCAGAGTAAAGGACTCCAGGCTGAAAATGCATCAAGTCGGGGAGCTCCACCTGCCTGAGGAAGAGCTCCTCCATCAGAGCACACCTCCTGCCAAACAGACATACCTGGGGACCAGGTGAGCAGGTGATGGAAGAGGATACCATGTTTCCTGTTGAAACATGAATGGTACCTATCATGGTAAATCTATTCATCACCCCATATCATAGTATTCTCTATTCAGAAGCTGTCTGGGACATGGAGAGTTATTCACTTTGTCCTGTGGCCCTGGGCTGAGACAGTGACTGCTCAGGGCAGAACAAGAGTGCGAGGAAAAGTTGAGATGGGAGATAGCCAGCCTCTGTTTTAGAACGTGACAAAGAAGGAATGAGGGACTTCATGAATGAGTGTGTGTGAATGGGAATGGAGTGGCATTGGGAGGAGCTCCTAAGAAAAGCAAAAGTTCATGAAAGAGAATGGTGCCCCATATTTAGGCTTCCTTTGATTCCCAGTTCTGATTTTAAATATGACTTTTTAAAGAGTGTTGTTAATAATAACATACAAGAATAATATGAAGAGTAGAAACAATAGTTATGGTGTCCCAGATCTGCTAAGAACCTTATGAACAATAGTCTCATATGTTTCTGATAATAGCCTTAGAATTTAAGTGTGGTTATTTTCTCTTTTTCCTTGATGAGGAAATTAAGGAGAACAATTCGGTAACTCATTGCCAGGGTTTCTTAGCCAATAAGTGCTGGCACCAGGCTTCAAACCCAGTTGCGTCAGATTCTGGAGTGCGTGCTCTGGCCAGGGCACTCCCCTTGTGAGTCTCAGCCTAGATGCATCGCTGGAAGATCTGATGGGGGTTGGAGTGGGCCTGGAAGCTTGTGGTGGTTCTGAACACCCACTGTCTCGAATGGTCAGAGGAGGCGGTTCCTGCACTGGGAGAGAGATTGTGCTTGATGATCTCTGAGTAGGCTGGCCACGTAATACACCCTGGGGACTGAGACATAATGGGGAGGAAAAGGAGCTTTACTAATCATTAAGCTTGGACAAGGCCATAGACTAAGAATAAATCTAAGATTCATCAGGCCAGAATACATGGCATTCCTCAAGGACCTCATGTCTTCATGGACCTCCCAATCTTCTTTTTTCTTGAGTAGCCTGGATGCTCTGGGATTTGGCACTGTTCAGTCCTCCTGGACCATCTACACATATCTCCCACCACAAATGAAGCAGAGGTGTGGGGTGATGGTTTTCAGGGGCTCTGGAGTGTGGGTGATGGGGAGGAAGTGAGACTGCTTAGGAGTCTGGGGCACTATTCTGGGTATGGAAGTGATGATAACCCATGTGGGAAAGGTATGAAGGTTGTAGGTTCTGGTATGAAAGAACGAATATGAACGAAAGGGAATTGTGAGGAAAATACATACAGGTGGTCTTTGTTTTGCATGTGTCCCATATGCATGAATTTAAGTTACCATGGATTAGTTAAATGACACCAGCCCCTCAATAACATAGTTCAAATTTTGGTTACCATGGTATATGTATTATGGATAGTTACATAAAGATGACTTTTGCTACTAGCTCTTCAGTCCACAAATCAACATGTAAATAATTTATGCTTATCAATCAGTTATCAATCGTGTCATTTCTTTCAAAGTCTGGCACTGTGCCTCTGTTCATTAGTTCACTCACAGACAGCAAAGCATTTAGGTGTGTTGCTTCCTTGTCTCCAGGGAACAAATTCACATGATTCAGGAACTCTTGGATAGACTGCATGATACTGACAGTGCAAAGGTAAAATGTTGGAAGCTGATCCAAACATAGAAAGAATCATAGCAATCTATTCAGGGAGTGAATAAAATACCTAGGAATCCAACTTACAAGGGATGTGAAGGACCTCTTCAAGGAGAACTACAAACCACTGCTCAATGAAACAAAAGAGGACGCAAACAAGTGGAAGAAAATTCCATCCTCATGGATAGGAAGAATTAATATTTTGAAAATGGCCATACTGCCCAAGGTAATTTATAGATTCAATGCCATCCCCATCAAGTTACCAATGACTTTTTTCACAGAATTGGAAAAAACTACTTTAAAGTTCATATGGAACCAAAAAAGAGCCCGCATTGCCAAGACAATCCTGAGCAAAAAGAACAAAGCTGGAAGCATCACGCTACCTGACATCAAACTATACTACAAGTCTATACTAACCAAAACAGCATGGTGCTGGTACCAAAACAGAGATATAAACCAATGGAACAGAATAGAGCCCTTGGAATCTGGGAGGCAGCCCCACATGATGCTCAGGGTAAATTTAATATATAAGTGGAGCTAATTTTGGTCTCTGTACATCAATTATGTTCTTATAAGATAGCGGTCATAAACTTTTCCTAGTGGAACCAAGCCCCATAAATGCATAAACCCAGGATTTTATTTTACAACAAACAGCCAGGACAGAACATATACACCAGACTAAATTGTTCCATTGGAAAGGACCCACCATGATCTTTTCCAGAGGAAACACCATTAGGATGTTCAATAAGCATAAATTTCCACTAGAAAATTTGACCAGATCCTTATTTTCTTTTTCTCAACCTCTCTTCCTATATTCTCCAGCTGATAGTATTTTTTTTTCCAAAATCACATTTTGTGCCATATTTGTTAATAACACATTCTTTAAGTCTGCAAAAATCACAGAGAGGTGTTAGTAAGTTGATGCGTCAAATAAATTTATTATTTGGCATCTGCAATAATTCGTTTGTATCCCATTTCCATTATTTTCTACACCGTCCACATCCCCTTTTCTGGCACAGTTATGATGGGGTGATGTAGGATTGGGAATCATGGGCACCCCTGCATTCCTCAGCCACTGTGTGAGAGGCATATGCTGAGCATCCTGGTGACGGGGGTAACACAGCAAAGAGAGTCAGTTTGGGGTCTGGGTACAACATGGAACCACTCGTTCATGTGCCTCACTCCAGTGCTGCAGTGCAAGCCTGTCTTCCATGCACAGGGAAGGGGAGCTCTCATGCATCACAGCTGTGCATTCAAGATGTAGATTTCAGGCAGGCTCTCTGTCTATGGGTGCGTGGGGGTTCTTGGCCCTTCCTCTCCAGGAGCTGCTTTCTGGTCCAGCAGACTATCCTGCATTTATTCACAGGTGATATCATCCTTTGCCTACTAGTACATATCCTCTGAGTGCCTGCTCTGCCCACTGAGCACGTGCTGTGCAGAATGCTCTGGTTCACTGAAGATCTGACTGTTAAGGTCTCTGCCATGAAAGGTTGTGTAAATGGAGGAGAGAAACTGCCACTCCCACCTGGATTATTTTGTCTAGCATCCAAGCTGGATAGCCCTGGTCTTGTTCCATGCTCTTCCCCTCCTTGGCTAGATTCAGGAGTGCTGAGTATCTAGAGGCTTGATTGTTTTTATCAAGCATGATGAATCAGCTAAAGACATTTTAGAGAATATCAGTAGAAAATTATAATTTAAAAAAAGTGAAAAGTATTTTGTACTCTAAGTGTCTTACCTGTCACACCCTAGTCCAGGCCCTACAGGTAGTGTGTGTGGAAATTCTGAGCCTTCCAGCCTAGTGCTAGAGCAGTAAGTGAGAGCCTCTATCTACATAAACCCAGCTTGATTCCAATACCTCTGTGTTTCAGCGACGGAAAAATGAGGGTATCAAAAGTAGCACGAATTGTTTCTTACTTTGCAAAATAATCTATCACCTGTAAGGCCTCTGTTACTTTTGTTGTTTAGATAGCATTTGCTATGTACTTGGTGTGTTTATGACAGACTGAAGACATATCTTAAGTGAGATATTGAATGGTAGTAGCAGATACAGATCCTGCTATATAGATAATACTGAATACGTATTTGCTATTATGACTACTCCCAGCATTGCCAAAACCAATTCAGTAATGGGAGGGCCATGGTCCTGACTATAAGCTCAAACACAGAGACGGTCGAAAGAAGAGTGAAAGACCTGGACTTCACCTGTGAGGAACAGGATGGGGCTTCAGGGATGTCCTTTATTCTTGGCAGCTCCAAAGGGGCTGGCTCTGTGGAAATCTTTCCTGAGCCTGGGCAGTGGTGAAACACCCACTGGCGAGTGTGTAAAAGGAAGCTTCTGCCCACAGCCTGGGAGCAGCTCAGTCCAGACTCTCCAGCCTGCTCTCATCTGCACACTGAAGCAGCCTGTCTTAGCCTTTCTGGAGCACTTAGCTGCCTGGTTCCAGCCACCCTGCTGTGTCTTTCTGACCTCCCAGACTGAGATGGACAAGTTCCTGCTCATGCTCCTGCTGCTAGGGGTTTTTCCTCTTGTGTTCTTTCAAGGTATGAGTGAGGCTCTGGGCTGGCTGGGGCAGGAGGTGAGGACAGGGGTGAAGATAGCTGGGGAGCAGGCTGAAGATGATCTGGCCAGCATGGGAGGAGGTCAACACCAAGATTCTGGGATGATCTGACCAACAAGAATTGGAGGTGTCTCTCTGCTGTCCCCACCTCAACTCCTACCAGGGCAAGAGGTCAGGCCTCTTCCTGAGGTCTCACTCACTTGGGAAAATCAAGGCTGGTGTGTGTTTCTCAACATGGGGCTTTGAGGCTGTCTGGCTGGGATTATGTGGCAGAGCCAATGATTGCTCAAGGCTTTCTGTATAGAAGCAACCTAGGGACAGTGGTCTAGTAGGTAGAAGTCACTGAAGGGCTTATCCTAAACCGATGTTTCCATATCAAATATCCTGTACAATCTTTCCATGGCAAGTTTCACTTAGATATGTTTGGATATCAGATACCTCTTTAGCAGGGTGTGGTGGGAAACCTTGTGAGAATGCCTGTCTTCCTTGAAGCCAGCACAGTCTTTATGCCTCTTTCATTTTCCAAGAGATCATCAACCTCAGAGAAGTTGTATGTAGATGCTCTGACTGTGCTCTTCACAATGGCACCACTGTCAAAGGGATACCTTTTCTTTTATTTTCAATAACATGATATCACTATACCAAATCTCCAGCTCCTTAAGGAACTAATGGACAAAATCTGATGGGAACATTTCCACCTTCTAAGATTATGCTGGGAGATGTTCTTAGGGTTATTCTTCACCCTTGAACTCCTGGGCCCTAATAGTGGCCTAGCCCACCTTGGTCTCAGCCCATTCAGCCCTGGGCACAGCCTTCATGTTTATTTTCTACAGGTGATGCCACAATGTGCATGGTGTGCAAGCTTTTTAAGAGAGGCCACTGTTTACTAGGCAAGGGCAACTGCACTGTGAACCATGGCTCTGGATGCAGAACCAGGGAGTTCTTCATTTTTGCTGAGACAGGTAATGCTGTGAGCCAGTCTGAGAGAGCCTTGCTGGGTGGTGAATGCATGTGGGGACCAGACATGGCATGGATGGGGAAGGTCTCCCCACTTTGAGGTACAAGTATTGTTTCTGGCACTAAATGTGAATGCCTGTCTTCCAGGTGGGTGGTTCTATAATCACACGGAATTGGACTGCTTAAATACATGTGTGCCTTCACATTTGTATCTTATGGACCTGAAGGTTTCAACCTTTTGCTGTAAAGATCAAGACTTCTGTAATAGAAATAAAGGACAATTAATGACCACAAGGACTGACTGACCACCACTTCCTTGGCAGTGGTGGTTTGCCCCTCACCTCTTTCTGTGCCAGGATCTCTGGTGCGCTCCCCCTCCCCACGTGCTCCTGCTGAGCCTGCAAGATCCTGGAGTGCCCTCCAAGTATCCCTCCTCACTTCTCTCCGGGCTACTGGCTCCATCCTTCTGACGCCAAACACTCTCAGTTCACCTTCTGATATTGTTTCGATGTGTGTCCCCTCTAAATCTCATGTTGAAATGTGATCCCCAGTATTGGAGATGAGGCCTGGTGAAAGGTGTTTTGGTGATGGGAGCAGATTTCTCATGAATGGCTTGATGCCCTCCTCATGGGAATGAGTGAGTTCTCACTGTATTAGTTGACATGAAAGCTGTGGTTTGAAAGAGGCTGGCACCTCCTCTCCTCTCTCTTGTTCTGTTTCTTACCATGTGGCACCCCTGCTCCCCCTTTGCCTTCTGCCATGAATAAAAGCTTTCTGAGGCCTCACCAGAAGCCAAGCAGATGCTACTGCCATGTTTGTGCAGCCAGTATAGCCATGAGGCAAAATAAACCTTTTTTCCTTATAAATTACCCCGTCTCAGGTATTCTTTATAACAATGCAAAACGGATTAACCCTCGCTTCATTCTCATCTTCATTCACATCTGCTCATCCCCAGCAGCCCTGTGTTGCTTGCATCTTCTCAGCCCTCACCATTCCTGCATTAATTTGACTGACTAACTGCCCAGTTTCCAGTACCAACAACTTAGAAGTGACTGTAGAGAGCACAGAAAGGTGATGGGCTCTATTTCATACACCAGGAGGCAGAGGGGTCAGGGGAAAACTCAGGAAAACATGTCCACTTGGCAGAGGGACAGAGAGGGCTTAACGTCCAGGAAGGTATCAAGGCCTGGGGCAGACCAGTGGGGTCATCAGCTTTAGATGCCACCTACACACCCAGAACCTACTGGTAGCCTAAGTTATGAGATGGAAAGAAGTCACCAATGAGTTGAGTGAGAACAGGAGTGGATGAATCATAGACACTAGCGACCACCCAAATACAAAGGCAGTGAAGGTCTCTCTCCAAAAGATTGTTGAGTGGTGGTCAGAGAAGTAGGAGGGGAGCCAGCATTCAGCGGCATCACTGCCTGCTTGGACAACGTGGAGTCTGGGGCACAGCCGCCTCACTGGGGAAGTGGGACAGAAGCCGCATTTCAGTGGATGAGGAAAGAGGAGTCCGGGACAGGAGGAAATGGTGAGTGAGCGCAGCTCTTCCAAAAAGTGTAGGAATAATGGAGAGAGTGGAGTCAAATTTTGTAAAGAAGAATGAGTGTAATATGTTTTTAGGCAAAAGAAGGTGTGTCTTCTCATTTTTTCACATTCCTTTAATGTAAAATTTCTCTTGTTTTGGCTATAGGAGTCTTTGTCATCATCTTATTATCTCTCTCAATGCATAGTTAAACATTTTTTCTCCCATTCTATAATTAATATATCCTGCTCATTTTGTCTATCTCTTTCTGCTTCTTTTTCTTTTCATGTCTCTGCCCTTATCCATTTTTTTCTCTGTCTTTCTTTTTGCAGTTCATTTTGCAAAAATGGAATTATTATTTGCATTTTAAAATTACTATCTGCTTCCCACTTAATATTTAAAACAAAGTAAATGGAGTATGTTATATTTCTGTTGAAAAGACTAACAAAAATAAATTTCATTCATTTTCTGTGGCTTATGTTTAAAACTTTTTCCTAACTCATTAGAAAAATAGTCTAAAAATCTACTTTTCTTTGAGAATGTCAAATTTAAATATTTTCCATAGATTTTTTTTCTCGAAATTTGAGATGAGATAGGAGATGAAAGGAAAAGCAGGTTAGATGAGGCGTTGTGAGGCATGCCCTAAGTCATAACTTTGTTAGTAAATGTTAAAATATCAGTAATAACCATGATAGTACCCATGATAAAAATCCTAATGCAAATATTCCAGCCTCAATTTATCTGGGTCTACTTATGCCTGGTCTCACCAGAAAAAACCACAGATGGATCATGGTGATGAAGGCAGGGACGAGAGGGCTTTTTATTGTTTTTTAAGTTGCCTTTTATCACCTCCCAGCCATTAGGATGGTTACTATCAAGAAGACAGAAAACAACAAGCATTGGGGAGGAGGTGGAGAGATAGGAACTCTTGTGCCCTGTTGGTGGAAATGGGAAATGGTGCAGCGGCTGTGGAAATCAGTGCAACATTTCCTCAAAAAATTAAAAATAGAATGACCATATGATCCAACAATTCTGGTTCCGGGAGTATGTCCCAAAGAATTGGAAGCAGGGTCTTGAAGAGATATTTGCACATGCATATTCACAATAGCCAAAAGAAGCCAGCAACCCAAGTGTCCACTGACAGATGGATGGATAAACAAAATGGGTTTATATATCCTGTATAATTTTATTCAGCCTTGAAAAGGAATGAAATCCTATCACATGTTGCAGCATTATGCTAAGTGGAATAAATCAGCCACAAAAAGACAAATACTTTGTGATTCTACTTATATGAGATATCTAAAGTAGTCAAACTCATAAAAACAGAAAGTATTAATAAAATGATGGTTGCTGGGGTTGGGAAAGGGCAAAAGGAGTGTTGTTTACTAGGTATAGAGTTTCAATTTTGGATGATGAAAAACTTCTGGAGATTAGCTGTACAACAATATGAATAAACACTACTGAACTGTTTATTTAAAAATGGTTACAATGGTAAATTTGATGTGTTTTTTACTACAATGAAAAATTTTAGATACTCAGGGAAAATGGCAGATAAGAGGCAGGACTAACCACTTGGATGGACACAGCAGTAGTTGGAGACCCACATTGTGAACTTTTGCTCCAAGAACCACCATAGGAACACATCAGAAAAGCTGAGAGAATTCACTGGCCCTTTGAAAGAGGTAGATTGCTGCTGCAGGCTCCGTGGGACAGCTGAGGAACTGGGACAGCTTGCTTTCTCAGCTGGGAGGCTTGTAGCCTGGGACAAGTTCTCAGACCTGCCCAGAGGCTGCCTGGAAATAAACTTAGTGCTGTTGGTGGGGCACGTTGGAAGTGAGACTGGCCTTTCAGGCTGCAGGCTGAGTGAGGCCTGTGGCTAGAGGCTTTCCCCCACTTTCCTGGTGACCTGTGTGACACAGCAGAGGCAGCTATAATCCCCCTGGAAACATAACTCCATTGATCACTCCCATACCCCACAGCAGCCATAGCAAGGCCCATCCCAGAAGAGTCTGAGCTCAAACATGCCTAACTCTGCCCCCACCTGATGGTTTTTCTGTACCCACCTGGGTAGCTGAAGACAAAGGATAGCTCTACGGGAGCTCTATGGCCCTGCCCACCACCTAAGAAACCTGAATACTTATCCAAAGGCAACCCTAGGGCAAACTTGTATCCTCCCTATGAAACTGCAGCTAATGCATTCTTGAAAGTGCCACCTTCTGGCTGGAGACCAACCAACAAAAAACCAGTGCACTTATCAAAAATACAACCAACGACCCTCACAAAGTCCACTTCACTGCCCAGCTACCTCCACTGGAGGAGGTTTCTCCATGCCTGAGAGACCTGAAGATGGATCACATCATATGACTCTTTGCAGACACTCCCCAGTACCAGCCTGGTGCCTGGTAACTCTGCTGGGTGGCTAGATCCAGAAGGGAAATAACAAACACTGCAGCTTGGCTCTCAGGAAGCCACATCCCTAGGGGAAAGGGGAGAGTACCACATCAAGAAAGTCTGAGAAACTGCCACAGCCCAGAAGAGGGTAAGGACACATGATGAGTAAAAACAATATATCACCCTGGAAGAGAAAGACGATGTTAAGTAAGACACTAATGAAATCTGAATATGGTATGGAGTGTAGTTACTAATATTAGACGAATCAAAATTGGTTCCTTTTTTGTGGACAAATAGACCATTCTAATGTAAGCTGTTAACAATAGGGGGCACTAATGGGGAGTACGAGGAAACTGAGCTATGTCTGAATTTTTTCTGTAAATTTAGATTTACTGTAAAATTAAAAGTTGTTAAAAAAAAAATTCAAAAAAATCATCAAAGAGAGATATTATGGAGGAGGGACCAAGACGGCTGAATAGGAACAGCTCTGATCTGCGGCTCCCAGTGAGACCAACGCAGAAGGCAGTTGACGTCCGCATTTCCAATTGAGGTACCCAGTTCATCTCACTGGGACTGGTTAGCCAGTGGGTCCAACACATGGAGCGCAAGCAGAAGCAGGGTAGGGCTTCGCTTCACCCAGGAAGTGCAAGGAGCTGGGGGACCTCGCTCCCCCAGCCAAGGGAAGCCATGAGGGACTGTGCTACCCAGCTAGGTTACTATGCTTTTCCCACAGTTTTTGCAATCTGCAGATCAGGGGATTCTTTCATGTGCCTACACCACCAGGGCCCTGGGTTTCAAGCACAAAACCTGGCATCTGTTCAGGCATACACTGAGCTATCTGCAGAAGTTTTTTTTTTATATATATCCCAGTGGCGCCTGGAACTCTAGCGAGACAGAACCATTTACTCCCCTGGAAAGGGGGCTGAAGCCAGGGAGCCAAGTGGTCTCACTCAGCGAGTCCCAATCCCATGGAGCCCAGCAGGCTAAGAACCACTGGCTTGAAATTCTGGCTGCCATTACAGCAGTCTGAAGTTGACCTGAGATGATTGAGCTTGGTGAGTGGGAGGAGGGTCTACCATTACTGAGGCTTGAGTAGGCGGTTTTCCCCTGACAGTGTTGAGGAGGCTGGGAGGTCTGGACTGGGAGGAATTTACCACAGCCCTGCAAAGTGGCTGTGGCCGGACTGCTTCTCTAGATTCCTCCTCACTGGGCAGGGCATCTCTGAAGGAAAGGTAACAGCCCCAGTCAGGGGCGTACAGACAAAACCCCCATTTTCCTGGGACAGAGCACCTGGGGGAAGGGGTGGCTATGGGCACAGTTAAAGCAGATTTAATCATTCCTGCCTGCTGGCTCTGAAGAGGGCAGCTGATCCTGACAAGGGGGATTGTTCCAGCACAGCACACCAGCTCTGCTAAGGGACAGGCTGCCTCCTCGGGTGGGTCCCTGACCCCCATGACCCCTGACTGGGAGAGACCTTCCAACAGGAGTCAACAGACACCTCATACAGGAGAGCTCTGGCTGGCATCAGGCTGGTGCTCCTCTGGGACAAAGCTTCCAGAGGAAGGAGCAGGCAGCAATCTTTGCTGTTCTGCAGCCTCCACTGGTGATACTCAGGTGAACAGGGTCTGGGGTGGACCTCCAGCAGACCTGCAGAAGAGGGGACTGACTGTTAGAAAAAAAACTAACAAACAGAAAGAAACAACATCAACATCAGCATAAAGGACCCCCACAAAAAAACCTCATCCAAAGGTCATCAGCTGCAAAGGTCAAAGATAGATAAATCCACAAAGATGAGGAAAAACCATTGCAAAAACGCTGAAAATTCCAAAAACCAGAAGGCCTCTTCTCCTTCAAATGATCGCAACTCCTCTCCAGCAAGGGCACAAAACTGGATGGAGAATGAGATTGACAAATTGACAGAAGTAGGCTTCAGAAGGTGGGAAATAACAAACTCTGAGCTAAAGGAGGATGTTCTAACCCAATGCAAGGAAGCTAAGAACCTTGATAAAAGGTTATAGGAACTGCTAACTAGAATAAACAGTTTAGAGAGGAACATAAGTGACCTGATGGAGCTGAAAAACACAGCACAAGAACTTCGTGAAGCATATACAAGCATCAATAGCTGAATCGATCAAGCAGAAAAAAGGATATCAGAGATCGAAGATCAATTTACTGAAATAAGGCATGAAGACAAGATTAGAGAAAAAAAGAAAAAAAGGAAGAAACAAAGCCTCCAAGAAATATGGGATTATGTAAAAAGACCAAATCTATGATTCATTGGTGTACCTGAAAGTGACAGGGAGAATGGAACCAAGTTGGAAAACATACTGCAGGATATTATCCAGGAGAACTTCCCTAACATAGCAAGATGGGCCAATATTCAAATTCAGGAAAAACAGAAAATACCACTAAGATACTCCTCAAGAAGAGCAACCCTAAGATACACAATCATCAGATTCTCCAAAGTTGAAACAAAGGAAAAATTATTAAGGGCAGCCAGAGAGAAAGGTCAGGTTACCTACAAAGGGAATCCCATCAGACTAACAGCAGATCTCTCTGCAGAAACCCTACAAGCCAGAAGAGAGTACGGGCTAATATTCAACATTTTTAAAGAAAAAAAATTTCAACCCAGAATTTCATATCTAGCCAAACTAAGCTTCATAAGTGAAGAAGAAATAAGATTTTTTGCAGACAAGCAAATGCTGAGAGATTTTGTCAGCACCAGGCCTGCTTTACAAGAGCTCCTGAAGGAAGCACTAAATATAGAAAGGAAAAACTGGTACCAGCCACTGCAAAAACACACCAAAATATAAAGACCAATGACACTATGAAGAAACTGCATAAACTAATGTGCAAAATAATCAGCTAGCATCATGATGACAGGATCAAATTCACACAAAACAATATTAACCTTAAATGTAAATGAACTAAATGCCCCAATTAAAAGACACAGACTGACAAATTGGAGAAACAGTCAAGACCCATCAGTGTGCTGTATTCAGGAGACCCATGTCACGTGCAAAGACACACATAGGCTCAAAATAAAGGGATGGAGGAATATTTACCAAGCAAATGGAAAGCAAAAAAAAAAAAAAAAAGCAGGGGTTGCAATCCTAGTCTCTGATAAAACAGATTTTAAACCAACAAAATCAAAAAAGACAAAGAAGGGCATTACATAATGGTAAAGGGATCCATGCAACAAGAAGAGCTAACTATCTAAATATATATGCACCCAATACAGGAGCACCCAGATTCATAAAGCAAGTCCTTAGAGATCTACAAAGAGACTTACACTCCCACACAATAATAGTGGGAGACTTTAACACCCCACTGTCAATATTAGACAGATCAACGAGACAGAAAATAAACAAGGATATTCAGGACTTGAACTCAGCTCTGGACCAAGTGGACCTAATAGACATCTACAGAACTCTCCACCCCAAATCAACAGAATATACATTGTTCTCAGGGCCACATAGCACTTATTCTAAAATTGACCACATCATTGGAAGTAAAACACTCCTCAGCAAATGCAAAAGAAAGGAAATCATAACAGTCTCTCAGACCACAGTGCAATCAAATTAGAACTCAGGATTAAGAAACTCACTCGAAACCGCACAACTACATGCAAATTGAACAACTTGCTCCTGAATGACTGCTGCGTAAATAACAAAATTAAGGCAGAAATAAAGAAGTTATTTGAAACCAATGAGAACAAAGAGAAAATGTACCAGAATCTCTGAGACATAGCTAAAGTAGTGTTAAGAGGAAAATTTATAGCACTAAATGCCACATCAGAAAACGGGAAATGTCTAAAATCGATGCCCTAACATCACAATGGAAAGAACTAGAGAAGCAAGAGCAAACAAATTCGAAAGCTAGCAGAAGACAAGAAATAACTAAGATCAGAGCAGAACTGAAAAAAGGTAAAGACATGAAAAACACTTCAAAAAAATCAATGAAACCAGGAGCTGAGTTTTTGAAAAGATTAACAAAATAGATTGCTAGCTAGACTGATAAAAAAGAATAGAGAGAAGAATCAAATAGACAATAAAAAATGATAAAGGGGATATCTCCACTGATCCCACAGGAATACAAACTACCATCAGAGAATACTGTAAACACCTCTATGCAAATAAACTAGAAAATCTAGAAGAAATTGATAAATTCCTGGACACATATAGCCTCCCAAGACTAAACCAGAAAGAAGTCAAATGCCTGAATAGACCAATAACAAGTTCTGAAATTGAGGCAGTAATTAATAGCCTACCAAACAAAAAAAGCACAGGAACAGATGGATTCACAGTCGAATTCTACCAGAGGTACAAAGAGGAGCTGATACCATTCCTTCTGAAACTATTCCAAACAATTGAAAAGGAGGGACTCCACCCTAACTCATGTTATGAGGCCAGCATCATCCTGATACCAAAACCTGGCAGAGACACAACAAAAAAAAGAAACTTTGAGGCCGATATTTCTGATGAACATCAATGCAAAAATCCTCAATAAAATACTGACAAACCAAATCCAGCAGCACATCAAAAAGCTTATCCACCACGATCAAGTTGGCATCAACCCTAGGATGCAAGGCTGGGTTCAACATACACAAATCAGTAAATGTCATCCACCACATAAACAGAACCAATGACAAAAAACACATGATTATCTCAGTAGGTGCATAAAAGGCCTTTGATAAAATTCAACATCCCTTCATGCTAAAAACTTGTCAATAAACTAGGTATTTATGGAACATATCTCAAAATAATGAGAGCTATTTATGACAAACCCATAGCCAATATCATACTGAATGGGCAAAAACTGGAAGCATTCCCTTTGAAAACCAGGACAAACAAGGATGCCCTCTTTCACCACTCCTATTTAACATAGTATTGGAAGTTCTGGCCATGGCAATCATGCAAGAGAAAGAAATAAACCATATTCAAATAGGAAGATAGGAGGTCAAATTGTCTTTGTTCACAGATGACATGACTGTATATTTAGAAAACCCCATCATCTCAGCCCCAAAACTCCTTAAGCTGATAAGCAACCTCAGCAAAGTCTCAGGATACAAAATCAGTGTGCAAAAGTCACAAACATTCCTTTACATCAAAAATAGACAAGCAGAGAGTCAAATCATGAGTGAACTCCCATTCACAATTGCTACAAAGAGAATAAAATCCTAGGAATACAACTTACATGGGATGTTAAGAACCTCTTCAAGGAGAACTACAAACCACTGCTCAAGAGAATAAGAGAGGACACAAACAAATAGAAAAATATTCCATGCTCATGGATTGCAAGAAAAAATATTGTGAAAATGCTCATACTGTCCTAAGTAATTTATAGATTCTGTGCTATTCCTGTCAAGCTACCATTGGCTTTCTTGGCAAAATTAGAAAAAACTACTTTAAATTTCACATGAAACCAAAAAAGAGCCCGTATAGCCAAGACAATCCTAAACGAAAAGAACAAAGCTGGTGGTATCACACTACCTGACTTCAAACTATACTACAAGGCTACAGTAACCAAAACAGCATGGTACTGGTACCAAAACAGATATATAGACCAATGGAACAGAACAAAGATTTCAGAAATAACACCACACATCTACAACCATCTGATCTTTGACAAACCTGACAAAAACAAGCAATGGGGAAAGGATTCTCTATTTAATAAATGGTGCTGGGAAAACTGGCTAGCCACATGCAGAAAACAGAAACTGGACCCCTTCCTTGCATCTTATACAAAAATTAACTCAAGATGGATTAAAGACTTAAATGTAAAACCCAAAACCATAAAAACCCTAGAAGAAAACCTAGGCAATGCCATTCAGGACACAGGCATGGATAAAGACTTCATGACTAAAACACTGAAAGCAATTGTAACAAAAGCCAATATTGACAAATGAGATCTAATCAAACTAAAAAGCTTATGCAAAGTAAAAGAAACTATCATCAGAGTGAACAGGCAACCTACATAATGGGAGAAAATTTTTGCAATCTATCCATCTGACAAAAGTCTAATATCCAGAATCTACTAGAAACTTAAAGAAATTTACAAGAAAAAACCAAACAACCTCATCAAAAAGTGGTTGAAGGATATGAACAGACACTTCTCAAAAGAAAACATTTATATGGCCAATAAACATGAAAAAAAGCTCATCATCACTGGTCATTAGAGAAATGCAAATCAAAACCACAATGAGATACCATCTCATGCCAGTTAGAATGGCGATTATTAAAAAGTCAGGAAACAACAGATGTTGGTGAGGCTGTGGAGAAATAGGAATGCTTTTACACTGTTGATGGGAGTGTAAATTAGTTCAACTATTGTGGAAGAGAGTGTGGCAATTCCCCAAGGATCTGAAACCAGAAATAACATTTGACCCAGCAATCCAATGACTGGTTATATACCCAAAGGATTATTAATCATTCTACCATAAAGACACATGCACACGTATGTTTATTGCAGCACTATTTACAATAGCAAAGACTTGGAACCAACCCAAATGCCCATCAATGATAGACTGGATAAAGAAAATGTGGCACATATACATCATGGAATACTATGCAGCCATAAAAAAGAATGAGTTCATGTCCTTTGCAGGGACATGGATGAAGCTGGAAGCCATCATTTTTAGCAAACTAACACAGGAACAGAAAACCAAACACTGCATGTTCTCACTCGTAAGTGGGAGTTAAACAATGAAAACACATGGACCCAGGGAGGGGAACATCACACACCGGGGCCTGTCGGGGGGTGGGGGCCAAGGGGAGGGAGAGTATTAGGACAGATATCTAATGAATGCAGGGCTTAAAACTTAGATGACGGTTGATAGGTGCAGCAAACCACCATGGCACATGTATACCTATGTAACAAACCTGCACGTTCTGCACATGTATCCCAGAACTTAAAGTAAAAAAAAATAAAATAAGAAGATTTTTGAAGTCTGTTACTCATATAAATAGAAATTACCTGCAAGATGTTAGCAAATAAAACGCAGCAAGATATCAAAAATAACTCATGAGCAGCTATTTTTAATAGAAGAATTAAGTAATGTTCAGTATAACAAACTATCACTATAATTAATTACATTAATACATTTACACATAGCATCTCATAATGTGAATAGTTGTTGAAAATACATTTTATTAATATTTATAATAAAAGTTTAAGTAAATTATAAGTAAATGTGACTAGAATAAAGCTATTTTAATATGAAACTGTGTTACCAAAATCCAACAGCATAAGTTTTTAAAAAATTTTTATTTTTTTGTGGTAAGAACACTTAACATGAAATCTACATTCTTTTTTTTTATTATACTTTAAGTTTTAGGGTACATGTGCACAACATGCAGGTTTGTTACATACGTATACATGTGCCATGTTGGTGTGCTGCACCCATTAACTCGTCATTTACATTAGGTATATCTCCTAATGCTATCCCTCTCCCCTCCCCCCACTCCACAACAGTCCCCGGTGTGTGATGTTCCCCTTCCTGTGTCCATGTGTTCTCATTGTTCAATTCCCGCCTATGAGTGAGAACGTGCGGTGTTTGGTTTTCTGTCCTTGCGACTGTTTGCTCAGAATGATGGTTTCCAGCTTCATCCATGTCCCTACAAAGGACATGAACTCATCATTTTTTATGGCTAGATAGTATTCTATGGTGTATATGTGCCACATTTTCTTAATCCAGTCTATCATTGTTGGACATTTGGGTTGGTTCCAAATCTTTGCTATTGTGAATAGTGCCACAATAAACATACGTGTGCATGTGTCTTTATAGCAGAATGATTTATAATCCTTTGGGTATATACCCACTAATGGGATAGCTGGGTCAAATGGTATTTCTAATTCTAGATCCCTGAGGAATTGCCACGTTGACTTCCACAATGGTAGTTTACAGTCCCATCAACAGTGTAAAAGTGTTTCTATTTCTCCACATCCTCTCCAGCACCTGTTGTTTCCTGACTTTTTAATGATTGCCATTCTAACTGGTGTGAGATGGTATCTCATTGTGGTTTTGATTTGCATTTCCCTGATGGCCAGTGATGATGAGCATTTTTTCATGTGTCTGTTGGCTGCATAAATGTCTTCTTTTGAGAAGTGTCTGTTCATATCTTTTGCCCACTTTTTGATGGGGTCGTTTGTTTTTTTCTTGTAAATTTGTTTGAGTTCATTGTAGATTTTGGATATTAGCCCTTTGTCAGATGAGTAGGTTGCAAAAATTTTCTCCCATTCTGTAGGTTGCCTGTTCACTCTGATGGTAGTTTCTTTTGCTGTGCAGAAGCTCTTTAGTTTAATTAGATCCCATTTGTCAGTTTTGGCTTTTGTTGCCATTGCTTTTGGTGTTTCAGACATGAAGTCCTTGCCCATGCCTATGTCCTGAATGGTATTGCCTAGGTTTTCTTCTAGGGTTTTTATGGTTTTAGGTCTAACATGTAAGTCTTTAATCCATCTTGAATTAATTTTTGTATAAGGTGTAAGGAAGGGATCCAGTTTCAGCTTTCTACATATGGCTAGCCAGTTTTCCCAGCACCATTTATTAAATAGGGAATCCTTTCCCCATTGCTTGTTTTTGTCAGGTTTGTCAAAGATCAGATGGTTGTAGACATGTGGCATTATTTCTGAGGGCTCTGTTCTGTTCCATTGGTCTATATCTCTGTTTTGGTACCAGTACCATGCTGTTTTGATTACTGTAGCCTTGTAGTATAGTTTGAAGTCAGGTAGCATGATGCCTCCAGTTTTGTTCTTTTGGCTTAGGATTGACTTGGCGATGTGGGCTCTTTTTTGGTTCCATATGAACTTTAAAGTAGTTTTTTCCAATTCTGTGAAGAAAGTCATTGGTGGCTTGATGGGGATGGCATTGAATCTATAAATTACCTTGGGCAGTATGGCCATTTTCATGAGCATGGAATTGTTCTTCCATTTGTTTGTATCCTCTTTTATTTCATTGAGCAGTGGTTTGTAGTTCTCCTTGAAGAGGTCCTTCACACCCCTTGTAAGTTGGATTCCTAGGTATTTTATTCTCTTTGAAGCAATTGTGAATGAGAGTTCACTCATGATTTGGCTCTCTGTTTGTCTGTTATTGGTGTATAAGAATGCTTGTGATTTTTGCACATTGATTTTGTATCCTGAGACTTTGCTGAAGTTGCTTATCAGCTTAAGGAGATTTTGGCCTGAGACGATGGGGTTTTCTAGATATACAATCATGTCATCTGCAAACAGGGACAATTTGACTTCCTCTTTTCCTAATTGAATGCCCTTTATTTCCTTCTCCTGCCTGATTGCCCTGGCCAGAACTTCCAACACTATGTTGAATAGGAGTGGTGAGAGAGGGCAACCCTGTCTTGTGCCAGTTTTCAAAGGGAATGCTTCCAGTTTCTGCCCATTCAGTATGATATTGGCTGTGGGTTTGTCATAGGTAGCTCTTATAATTTTGAGATATGTCCCATCAATACCTAATTTATTGAGAGTTTTTAGCATGAAGGGCTGTTGAATTTTGTCAAAGGCCTTTTCTGCATCTATTGAGATAATCATGTGGTTTTTGTCTTTGGTTCTGTTTATATGCTGGATTACATTTATTGATTTTCATATGTTGAACCAGCCTTGCATCCCAGGGATGAAACCAACTTGATAGTGGTGGATAAGCTTTCTGATGTGTTGCTGGATTTGGTTTGCCAGTATTTTATTGAGGATTTTTGCATCAATGTTCATCAAGGATATTGGTCTAAAATTCTCTTTTTTTGTTGTGTCTCTGCCAGGCTTTGGTATCAGAATGATGCTGGCCTCACAAAATGAGTTAGGGAGGATTCTCTCTTTTTCTACTGATTGGAATAGTTTCAGAAGGAATGGTATCAGCTCCTCCTTGTACCTCTGGTAGAATTCAGCTGTGAATCCATCTGGTCCTGGACTTTTTTTGGTTGGTAGGCTATTAATTATTGCCTCAATTTCAGAGCCTGTTATTGGTCTATTCAGAGATTCAACTTCTTCCTGGTTTAGTCTTGGGAGAGTGTATGTGTCCAGGAATTTATCCATTTCTTCTAGATTTTCTAGTTTATTTGCATAGAGGTTTTTATAGTATTCTCTGATGGTAGTTTGCATTTCTGTGGGATCAGTGGTGATATCCCCTTTGTCATTTTTTATTGCGTCTCTTTGATTCTTCTCTCTTTTCTTCTTTATTAGTCTTGCTAGTGGCCTATGAATTTTGTTGAAAAACCAGCTCCTGGATTCATCGATTTTTTGAAGCGTTTTTTGTGTCTCTATTTCCTTCAGTTCTGCTCTGATCTTAGTTATTTCTTGCCTTCTGCTAGCTTTTGAATGTGTTTGCTCTTGCTTCTCTAGTTCTTTTAATTGTGATATTAGGTGTCAATTTTAGATCTTTCCTGCTTTCTCTTGTGGGCATTTAATGCTATAAATTTCCCTCTACGCACTGCTTTGAATGTGTCCTAGAGATTCTGGTATGTTGTGTCTTTGTTCTCATTCATTTCAAAGAACATCTTTATTTCTGCCTTCATTTCATTATGTACCCAGTAGTCATTCAGGAGCAGGTTGTTCAGTTTCCATGTAGTTGAGCGGTTTTGAGTGAGTTTCTTAATCCTGAGTTCTAGTTTGATTGCACTGTGGTCTGAGAGACAGTTTGTTATAATTTCTGTTCTTTTACATTTGCTGAGGAGTGCTTTACTTCCAACTATGTGGTCAATTTTGGAATAGGTATGGTGTGGTGCTGAAAAGAATGTATATTCTGTTGATTTGGGGTGGAGAATTCTGTAGATGTCTATTATGTCCGCTTGGTGCAGAGCTAAGTTCAATTCCTGGATATCCTTGTCAACTTTCAGTCTCGTTGATCTGTCTAATGTTGACAGTGGGGTGTTAAAGTCTCCCATTATTATTGTGTGGGAGTCTAAGTCTCTTTGTAGATCACTAAGGACTTGCTTTATGAATCTGGGTGCTCCTGTATTGGGTGCATATATATTTAGGATAGTTAGTTCTTCTTGTTGAATTGATCCCTTTACCATTATGTAATGGCTTTCTTTGTCTCTTTTGATCTTTGTTGGTTTAAAGTCTGTTTTATGAGAGACTAGGATTGCAACCCCTGCCTTTTTTTGTTTTCCATTTGCTTGGTAGATCTTCCTCCATCCCTTTATTTTGAGCCTGTGTGTGCCTCTGCATGTGAGATGGGTTTCCTGAATACAACACACTGATGGGTCTTGACTCTTTATCCAATTTGCCAGTCTGTGTCTTTTAATTGGAGCATTTAGCCCATTTACATTTAAAGTTAGTATTGTTATGTGTGAATTTGATCCTGTCATTATGATATTAGCTGGTTATTTTGCTTGTTAGTTGATGCAGTTTCTTCCTAGCCTTGATGGTCTTTACAATTTGGCATGTTTTTGCAGTGGCTGGTACCAGTTGTTCCTTTCCATGTTTAGTGCTTCCTTCAGGAGCTCTTTTAGGGCAGGCCTGGTGGTGACAAAATCTCTCAGCATTTGCTTGTCTGAAAGCATTTTATTTCTCCTTCACTTATGAAGCTTAGTTTGCCTGGATATGAAATTCTGGGTTGAAAATCCTTTCCTTTAAGAATGTTGAATATTGGCGCCCGCTCTCTTCTGGCTTGTAGAGTTTCTGCCGAGAGATCAGCTGTTAGTCTGATGGGCTTCCCTTTGTGGGTAACCCGACCTTTCTCTCTGGCTGCCCTTAACATTTTTTCCTTCATTTCAACTTTGGTGAATCTTACAATTATGTGTCTTGGGGTTGCTCTTCTCGATGAGTATCTTTGTGGCATTCTCTGTATTTCCTGAATTTGAATGTTGGCCTGCCTTGCTAGATTGGGGAAGTTCTCCTGGATAATATCCTGCAGAGTGTTTTCCAACTTGGTTCCATTCTCCCCGTCACTTTCAAGTACACCAATTAGACGTAGATTTGGTCTTTTCACATAGTCCCATATTTCTTGGAGGCTTTGTTCGTTTCTTTTTATTCTTTTTTCTCTAAACTTCTCTTCATGCTTCATTTCATTCATTTCGTCTTCCATTGCTGATACGCTTTCTTCCAGTTGATCGCATCAGTTACTGAGGATTGTGCATTCGTCACGTAGTTCTCGTGCCATGGTTTTCAGCTCTATCAGGTCCTTTAAGGACTTCTCTGCATTGATTATTCTAGTTATCCATTCATCTGATTTTTTTTCAAAGTTTTTAACTTCTTTGCCATTGGTTCTAACTTCCTCCTTTGGCTTGGAGTAGTTTGATTTTCTGAAGCCTTCTTCTCTCAACTCGTCAAAGTCATTCTCCATCCAGCTTTGTTCCATTGCTGGTGAGGAGCTGTGTTCCTACGGAGGAGGAGAGGCACTCTGATTTTTAGTTTCAGGTTTTTCTGCTCTGTTTTTTCCCCATCTTTGTGGTTTTATCTACCTTTGGTCTTTGATGATGGTGACGTACAGATGGGGTTTTGGTGTGGATGTCCTTTCTGTTTGTTAGTTTTCCTTCTAACAGTCAGGACCCTCAGCTGCAGGTCTGTTGGAGTTTACTGGAGGTTGACTCCAGACTCTGTTTGCCTGGGTATCAGCAGCGGTGGCTGCAGAACAGCGGATTTTCATGAACCGCGAATGCTGCTGTCTGATCATTCCTCTGGAAGTTTTGTCTCAGAGGAGTACCTGGCCGTGGGAGGTGTCAGTCCGTCCCTACTGGGGGGTGCCTCCCAGTTAGGCTACTCGGGGGTTAGGGACCCACTTGAGGAGGCAGTCTGCCTGTTCTCAGATCTCAAGCTGCGTGCTGGGAGAACCACTACTCTCTTCAAAGCTGTCAGACAGGGACATTTAAGTCTGCAGAGGTTATTGCTGTCTTTTGTTTGTCTGTGCCCTGCCCCCAGAGGTGGAGCCTACAGAGGCAGGCAGGCCTCCTTGAGCTGTGGTGGGCTCCACCCAGTTCGAGCTTTCAGGCTGCTTTGTTTACCTACTCAAGCCTGGGCAATGGCGGGCGCCCCTCCCCCAGCCTCGCTGCCCCCTTGAAGTTTGATCACAGACTGCTGTGCTAGCAATGAGTGAGGCTCCGTGGGTGTAGGACCCTCCGAGCCAGGTGCGGGATATAATCTCCTGGTGTGCCGTTTGTTAAGCCCATTGGAAAAGTGCAGTATTAGGGTGGGAGTGACCCTATTTTCCAGGTGCTGTCTGTCACCCCTTTCTTTGGCTAGGAAAGGGAATTCCCTGACCCCTTGCGCTTCCCAGGTGAGGCGATGCCTCACCCTGCTTTGGCTCACACATTGTGCACTGCACCCACTGTCCTGCACACACTGTCCGGCACTCCCCAGTGAGATGAACCCGGTACCTAAGTTGGAAATACAGAAATCACCTGTCTTCTGCGTCACTCACGCTGGGAGCTATAGACTGGAGCTGTTCCTATTCAGCCATCTTGGCTCTGCCCCATCAGGTTGTATTCTTATTGCTAATTTTTAAGACTTCTTTGTATATTTTGGATAACAATTCTTTATCAGATGTCTTTTGCAAATACATTCTCCCAGTCCATGGCTCACCTTTTCATTCTCTTGATAATGTATCTTGCAGAGCAAAAATTTTTAATTTTAATGAAATCCAGTATATCAATTATTCTTTAATGTATTGAGCCTTTGGTCTTGTATATAAAAAGTCATTTTATATAGCCAAACCCTACATCATCTAGATTTTCTTCTATGTTATCTTCCAATATTTTATAGTATTTCATTTTATATTTAGGTCTATGATCCACTTTGAGTTAATTAGGAAGAGTGTAAGGTTTGTGTCTATTTATTTATTTATTTATTTATTTATTTATTTATTTATTCATTTATTTTGCATATGGTTGTAGAGTTGTATTCTATTTTTGACAATGCACTCAGAGTCCTTTTTAAAGTAAGCAAAAACCTATTATTCTAAAAATATCTCAAAGTGAAAATCAGTCCTAGATGATGGAAAGGCAAGGATTTAAATCTAGGCCTGCATAACTGAGTCTCAGTTTTATTCTCTTTTTCCATGCTCTGTGAATTGATTCTCTTCACATATGACTAGTTTGTTATTTAATGTATTTAGTGCTTGTGCTGCTTTCGTTATCTCAGTAGACTTTTATAGTGTTTGGTAGTTTTTCTTTTATTCCTTGGCCCTGGAGATCAAGAAAGTCATGTTAAATGTCTGTACTGTGTCCAATATTTCTTGACAGGCCTGTACCTGAGCCATGTACTCTTCACATCTCGACTCTTTTTTTAACTTTGAGGTTAGCTCTGACCTAGTATGGGTGCTCTCAGAAGTCACTCTCTGTCACAGTCCTGCATCCACAGAGGACTTTTTGTACCTAAGGAAGTGTTAATCTTTCTGAGGGGCTGACTGGGGGAAAGAAAGAAATGCTCTGTGACATTAGGTGTGCGTGGCGTTTTTCAGTACAACTTACCTAGTTACCCTCACGTGAGTGATCAGCACAGGAAATGGAGTGCTTCAGGAGGCTGGGAGAAAGGAGTCCATGGTTTCAATGTTGGAGAATAGATGTGGATAAAGAAGTCAGAGAATGCCAGCACATCCCAGAGACACTGGAGTGGCACTAGTGTGCAAAATATCTTACCTATCCCTGGGTCACTAAGTCTTCATTCTTCTAGCAAAGCGAGAAAGAGCTAGGATGAAGACATATCCTCAAGTCTGATAGTGAATATGAGTTGTGGGGAAGAGGAACTAGAAAGTCTGATCACAGAGAATCAAGGCATCAACAGCAAGATGATTAAAGTAGGGAACTGCTTTGGTGGCTCAAAGGGTCATTTTATATCCTAGCTGCTATCACCTCCAGAGGATTTAACCTTCTCTTAATATCCCATCTTCTATTCTTTAAATTTTACCATTTTTAAGACATAACTCACCCCCACATTGTTGAGAAAATCCCCCTTGGATTTCCCTGTTTGTACTGGAGTCTCTGGTGAACACAGCTTGACTCTGTAGTGATCTCATCTTGATTTATCTATAATCTTTCCCCACTCTCTGGTTAAGTGGAAAATTACTTTAGTGGAGAGAATATTTCTTTCATATCTCATGTTCAACTCCAGGCATAACTTTCCCCAGAAAGCTAGGCAGTTAGTGTGCCGTCCACAAAAATCTGTTAACTTGAGAGTACCGTTCTTGTCACCTGTAGTTGTGGCAGCCTAGAGCAATGTCCTAGGGCAGGCAGGGGGTAAATAATGGATAATGGAGGACGGATTTGAAGTGTTGCAGTGAGTGGAAAGTTTAGATTTGTTCTTTTCCCTTCCTCTCCTGTCCCTACTGGTCAATATCCTTGGCTGAGTACATTAGAAAGTGGCTGGAAGGCTGATCTTAGCAGACAATGCTCTACCACTAAGCAGCTCCAGTGCTACATCTTCTCTTACAGAATCAGCTTCAAGAATCAACTGAGGCAGAATGGAAAAACTACTGAAGCTGGTTCTCTTTCTGTTCTGCATAAAAATTGGTAAATCTGGCCAGCTGCAGTGGCTCAAGCCTGTAATCCCAGCACTTTGGGAGGCCAAGGCAGGCAGGTGACGAGGTCAGGAGATTGAGACCATCCTGGCCAACATGGTGAAACCCATCTCTACTAAAAATACAAAAAAGTAGCTGGGCATGGTGGCGCTTGCCTGTGTGAGTCCCAGCTACAGGCTGAGGTGGGGGAATCACTTGAACCCGGGAGGTGGAGGTTGCGGTGAGCCAAGATCGTGCCACTGCACTCCAGCCTGGCAACAGAGCAAGACTCTGTCTCAAAAAAAAAAGGTAAATCTTTGAGAGATGGTTTGGCAATGGTTAACTTATCGGCCTAGGCTTAATCTTGGCATATATTTAAGCAGAGCCTGTCTTTCCCCCATTCCCTTGGATTCTGTGAGCTCTAACTGTTCTCTGAGGAATGAAGTCCAGTTCCACACACAGAAGTCTGCAGCCCTGGTCATCTTGTTTCTTAAATCCTCTTACTCCTCTTGGGGCCTTCCCTAGCCCTTGGCCTTTACTGGAGATCCAATTTGATCTCTAAGCTTTATATACCCCCTAAATGATGGTTATTTGTAGAGTGAGGTTTCAGGGGCTCCTGGTCAGCTAGAACTGTCCACCTCAATCACACCTCTGAGGCTTCAGCCCAGGCTTTGATATCCATAGAAATGCTCTCTGCTCTCCATTTTATATGTAATTCCTGCAGCAAGCAAGAAAAGTAAGTTGAAGAGTGCTGAGTCTCCCTGCCTGCCAGGAAAGAATTAAGTGTCTCACCAGTTCCTCCTGCTCAGGCTGAGGTTCTAAGATGTATTAATGCCTGGAACCAAGCCCAAGGGCAGAACATTGATGGAGTTCCCAAGAGATCTCTGCTGTCTTTGGGAAGCAACAGTGATGCTTCCCTTCTTAACAGTTTTTCTTCTTGCAGCATTAGCTATATGGCACCGTGAATGTGAATTCTACAGAAACGGGAATTGTTGGAGTAAAATGCAAACCTGTGAAGTTCCTAATGATTTCTGTGTGTCTATTAAAATATATTCTTTTTTAAGTCATGGTAAGTGTGTTCATGATCGGGGCTTCTGGTGGAGTATTGTGGAAATTTTCTTTTTCAGGGCTCAAACCACCTACCTTTAAGACAGGATACTGGATGCAGGGAGTGAATCTAGATCAGAAAGAAAGGTTCTGAGCCTTGGATGGTGTCATCCTATTTTTGGGAACTCTAAAGTTGAGTCAAGGGTAGTGGGGGGCTAGTGGACTGGGACTATTCCTCACCATTGTACAGATCTCATCATGAGTCACCTGAGCCCTACCCGCAGTATTATTCCGGGTCTAAAGGCGCTTAAATCTTAGTGTCTTTACATATGTTGTTTTTTCACAATGCGTCCTGGTGGCATCTGCTCCACTTGTATAATGCTGATTAAACTTCTGTCTCAGCTTAGAGTCACCTGCCCTGAAAGCTTCCTTTGACTCTTCTGCTTATCCACATGACCCTCTCTCCCTGCACTCCCATAGGCTCCCTGCCATGTCCATCCCATAGCATCTACCGTGGTGTGTTATAATTGCCATCATTCCCTAATACCTGCTGCTTGAGAGCAGGAACTTGATGTTGCTCACCATTCTGCACTGGTACTCTTTACTGCTGAGCCTGGAACTCAGGTTTTCAGCCTGCGTTTGGTGCCTGTCTGGCTGAGAGGGAGGGGCTGCTGTGCTGTCCATCTCTAGAACTGCATCTCACTTCAAAGTGTGTAATTTCCTAGCATTAGAGAGTCCTGGGAGAAGCAGCCATGATAAGATGTGGCTTCTTCGGGGTAGCAGGGCTGCTTTATGGCATTGTGTCTTCTATGGAAGTCCTCTTTCCTTTAAAATATTCGTAGCTCATTGCAGACTTGGTTTTGAGGGAAACAAATCTGTTTCTGCTTTTCTCTTCCACAGGGAATATTCCGATGGGGATGGAGACTATGTGATGAGCTGTTGCCATAATGATGAGACTCTGACTAAAGGCATAATATGGTGGATAACCTGTTGTAAAACACAGGATTTCTGCAATTCCTTCCCAAAGCCATATGCAATTACATAGTGTGAAACTGGAGTCAAATTGTCTTGCCACCTCCTCCTTTTCCCCAGGCTTATCCCTGTTCTCCTCTTCAAGGTTTGTATTTATCCTGGACTAAAGCGTTCCTCGAGCATCACCTGGGGAAGTCAGTTCTCTTGACTTTGTCTGGCCTGTGTCCCACACAACACATTTCCTTAAGCCTGTTCCCAACCACCACCTCCAATAGTATGCATAGAACTGCTTCTGGGTTTCACAAATACCTTTGTGATGCAGAAGGAAGATGATAGCACAGACAAATGGACAAAGATGCTGTAGATTTTGAGAAAGGAAGAGAGAATTGAACCAAGGTGAAAGCAAGACATTTTTAGTACGCTTTGTTGAGATACAATTTGTAGATATGATTCACCCATTTAAAATGTACAATTCAATGGTTTTTAGTATATTCACAGAGTTATGTAACTATCACCACAATCAATTTTAGAATATTTTCTCGCTCCAGTGAAACCCTGTATTCATTAGCAGTCAGACCCCAGTTGTCTCCAAACTCTCCAGCCCTAGGAACTCACTAATTTACTTCCTGTTTCTATAGATTTACCTGTTTTGGACTCCTTATATGAATGGAATCATATAATACGTGATCTTTTGTGACTTGCTTCTTGTACTAAGCAAAATGTTTTCAAGGTTCACCCATGTCAGTGTTAGTTCCTTTTTATGGCCAAATAATATTCCATTGTATTTTATCTATGCATTGATCCATTGATAATTATTTGGGTTATATTCAGTTTGGGGCTATAATGAATAATGCTCCTGTGAACATTTTCGTAATAGTGTTTGTGTGGACATGTTTTTTTCCCTCTCTCTCTTCAGTAAATACTTAGCAGTGGAATTGCAGAGTGATACAGTGATTGTATGTTTAACATTTTGGGGAACTGCCAAACTATTTCCAAAGTGCCTGTTCCATTTTACGTTCTCCCTAACCAGACCTTTTACTCTAGTAGTTTTTTTCCCTAACTTCCCACTTCCCTTCCTTTCTACTTTGCTTTTTAGATTTTTTTTCTTTCTTTCCTTTCTTTCTTCCTTCTCTTCATCCTGCCTTGTTATCTCCCTCCCTGGCTTCCTCTCTTCTCTCCTTCTTCTCCTTTGTCCCTATTTTCTTCTCTTTAATTATCTTCCATATTCTTTTTCACCACCATTGTTCCTTATTCCTACTGAATATGTATTTTAATAAAAATTTTAGAATATCATTGGAGATCTGGAAGTAAGGCGTTGGTGAGTATAGCTGGAGAACTTAGAGGTCCACATTAAAGGGCAAGACCATTTAATGTGTATTAAGTTGACCCCCACTGGGCCCATGGAGAGGACTCTTGTGTTCATTATAAATATGTGGTCAGTGATAATGGGGCAAGACATCAATTTGGATTCATGTACTATGGTGCAGTAGTTGAGATCACAGGCTCTGGCTCAGGCTGCCTGCATTTAAGTCCAAAATGAAGCACGCATTTTCTGGGAAAGCTCTGGCAAATTAGCCTGACCGTGTGCTTAGCCTACTTATATATAAAATCAGCTTAATATAAGATACTTACCTTTGGAATGTAATGGGGTTTACATGAGATAATCCATGAGAGTGCTTAGAAGGGTGTCTGGAACCTACTGTGTGCTCGGTAAGTGCCTGCTACAGTTATTTGTGGGAACAGCGTAGTGGGAGGCTAAAATAAGATATTGCTGAGGAAGGGATAGGCTGGATGAAAAACAGAGAAAACCCATGAGTAAAAATAAACAGTGCTTATCTTAGTATGAATTTTCCTCTATGACAGACAGTGACAAAAGGATTTGAGTGCAAGGTGGCGATCCTGGGAAATTGAAGCATAAACTAATTGACTTGCCTAACTAAGGTCACACAGCTAGTGAGTGGCAGTGGTTATTTTGGAAAGAAAAAGCCTGCCTCCAGAGATCACTGGCTTAAACGTTACACTGTGCTGCCTCTCACTTTTTGGGTGAAGGGGTCAGTTATGCTCATTCATCAATTCTCTCAAGAAGCTTTGATGTATACCAAGTGCACAGTAGGCCCTGTTGGTCATTCAGAATACAGCAGCAGATGAGACATTACCTCTTTTCTCGTGAGCTGTCTCAAGGGAAAGGGACAGTCTAAAGGGAATGACATACATCAAGAAAGCAGGTGCAATCCCACATAAATGGTGCTAGATACGAGCACTTAGGGATGAGGAGCTAAAGGAGCAGCTCCCTTGAGTGGTCACACTAGGTTTCAGAAACTCAGCCATCTTACTGTAATTCACCAAATCATCCAAATAAACTTACTTAACATCTACTTTGTGCATGGCACTGAGGGGGTGCGTGTTAGTAGCTTCCCCATAGGAAAAATAATAAAGCTATATTGCATGCCTTTCTAGAGGAAGGAAGTGGCTACTCTTGCCACCTAGAAAGCAGGGTTATTCTGAATGCTCAGGTCAGTTGGGGCAGGGGCCAGAAAGAACAGTAATTTAACTGGGTTTTGAAGAAGTCAGAAGCCACAAAGCAAGAAGGAGTGAAAGAGCATTTTAAGCCTAGGAAACATGTACCAGGGCAGTAAGGCATGTTAAAGCTCCCTCACTAGATGGCAGCAGGTGGATAAGAGTCAATCAGACAGAAAAGGCAGAGGGAATCCAGAAGATGAGCCTGCTCGGTTAGGTTGGGATAAGGTCCTGAAGGACTTGGCCATGCACATCCCCTTTCCTCTCCCTCCTCTTTCTAACAATTTCTTCTCCCAACTCAAGCACAGCTCTGAAGTATTTCCCTCAGTGAATATGGATCTTCGGTGACAGATATTACGATGTTTCTCTGTAAGACATTTCACCCCTGTACTGGTGTGTGTGTTACACTTGTTTTTGATGCACCACAGTGCTCAACTGTAGCACATGGAACTACAAATACATATTGGATAACACAATGGGTAATCATTGCCCAGGAATGTGGATGTACAGGAAAGAATGGCCCCCTTAAAGCAAAGCCATTTATTCCCTCATAATGTCTCTCGATTATGAATATTGGTTTGTTAACAGGTCTTTTTTCCTGGGGAAGTGATTATGACAGTCCCTGTGGAATTTGACTGGACACCTATTGATTGCTTTCATAGGCCCCACTTCCATTCACTCTTCCCAAGAGCCCCATATGTTTCCAGGGAGGCTGAGTCCACCTCAGGTTCCACAGGTGGAGCAAGAACTAAGATATAGACAATCAGCCATCTTCTGGCCAAGAGATTTGTTTCGAGATGACTATGGGACTTAAGCTGATTAATGGAGAAAAATTCCAACATGAAGGTAGTCCCTCTTGGATGATGCTTTCTGCAGCTGCTGTAGCCATTTCACTACCGTTAAAGAATAGAGGTCAGAGGACTGCTCTTTTTCCAGGATGAAAGTGGAGCTGAGAGAATCACAGCAAAATGAAGTCCCAGAGCTCCTGGATTAACCCAGCTCTGAAGTCCTCTATCCCTTTGATTTCTAGCATTGTCAGATAAAAAAATCCCCCAAATGTTTAATCCAGAATATGATGGTTTTCTGTTATGTAAAACCATGAATTCTGTTTGATAAAGAAGTTGACTCAGAACATGTTTTAGAAAGCAGATAGTACAGTCCCTCCTCAGTATCTGGGAGACTGGTTTCAGGACACTGCATGAATACCAAAATCCACAGATGCTCAAGTCACCTACATAACCTATGCACTTCATACTTTAAATCCCCTAAATTACTTATAATACCTAATACAATGTAAATGCTATGCAAATAGTTATGATGTTTGGTTTCTTGTTTGTATTATTTTTTATTGTTGTATTGTTATTTTGTTCTGAATATTTTCCATTTGTAGTTGATTGAATCTGCAACATGACCCTACAGATACAGAGATTTGACTGTACATACCAAGGTAGCTCTTTGAAATTCCAAGAGGGGTCAATTTGAAAGCACTCTCCTATCTTCTTCTAGGCTTCTTAGATATTACATTTCATTTTATTGATTTGACTTAACATGCCTGCTTCACACTATGTAGACTGTTTTTTTCTTTATGTATATGCTATATGCAGATATCACTAAATTATCAACCTCCTATTTAATGAAGATATAATTTATTAAAATAGTATTTTTAAGAACAAGAATATTTTACCTCTTTAAAATACAATATGGAATAATAGATACCCTTCTTTGAGAAAAGAACACATGGAATTTGAAAGAATCCCTTTTTCTAAAGGGAATAATATTTTAGTAAAATGGAAACTAAAGGAAATTACTTGGAATTTAAAACACTCTGTTCATTGTTCCTTAGATGCAGGTATAAGATTACACTTCAATTTCTGAAAAATGTTAAATAATCTCAAATAGTTATAACCTCAAAATTACATTAGTAATTGTAACTACTTGTAAGTACTTGTAATTACATCATTACAAGTAAATGAAGAATATTCTTCTATGTTAAGAATAAACTAAATATACATTGAATTAATATTAAGAATCTTTGAGCCAGGTGCGATGGCTCACGCCTGTAATCCCAGCACTTTGGGAGGCCAAGGTGGGCAGATCACAAGGTCAAGAGATCAAGACCATCCTGGCCAACATGGTGAAACCACATCTCTACTAAAAATACAAAAATTAGCTGAGCATGGTGACGTGCACCTGTAGTCCCAGCTACTCAGGATGCTGAGGCAGGAGAATCGCTTGAACCCAGGAGGTGGAGGTTGCAGTGAGCCGAGATCACGCCACTGCACTCCAGCCTGGTGACAGAACGAGACTCTGTCTCAAAAAAAAAAAAGAAAAGAAAAGAAAAAAGAATCTTTGGCGAAATATGGTGCCTTTAAGTTTTACTCACAATAACTGAATAGAACTAACATATATCTCCATAGTGCTTCAAATTTTTATGGATTTCACAAGTAGCATTTCAGAAAAGATACCTATTAGTGAGATTATTAAAAAATTTTATTTATAAACCTTGGTTCATGTTGTGTTTACATTTTCCCAGGTAACAACATAGGGATAGTAAATTTTATGTGTTCTTTCTTTTAGTTTTGCTGCAACAGTCTGAATTTTTTACATGATAAGTACACTGAGCTTATATCTCATGGTTTGCTTTTTGACAAGGTACTGTTGTCACAGATATAAAATATATGATCACTTTTAGAAGAAAAACCAACAAAACTACATAAATGCCTTTACATTTATTATAAAATATTGGTTTGTAGATTTTTTTTTCTCTAATGTCATTGTCAGGTCTTGACATCAGGGTAATGCTGGCCTTGTGGAATAAGTTAGAAGGTAGATGCTCTATTTTACTTTTGAAAGATTTTGAAAAATTTGTTTCATTTCTTCCTCACATTTTTATTAAAAGACACCCTGAAGCCAGAATTTTTCTTTGTGGAAACTTTTTTTTTTTTTTTTTTTGAGACAGGGTCTCACTCTGTCGCCCAGGCTGGAGTGCAGTAGCATAATCTGGGCTCACTGCAGCCTCCACCTTCCCCATTCAAGCCATCCTTCCACCTCAGCCACCTGAGTAACTAAGACTACAGGTGTGAGCCACAATGCCTGACCAAAACATTTTTTTGTAGAGATATGAACATTTTAGAAAAATTAAGAAGATAATACATAGAGTTCCCATGTACCTTGCACTCAGCTTTCACTATTATAAACATCGTACATTAGCATAGTACATTTGTTACAATTTATGAACCAATATTGGTACATCATTATGAAATCGAGTTAATAGTGTACTTGGATGTCCTTAGTTTTTACCTGATGGCTTTATTTTTGTAGTCCAGAATCTCATCCAGGATTCTACATTAAATATAGTTGTCATGTCTCCTTAGACTTCTCTTTGCTGTGACAGCTTCTCAGACCTTACTTGTTTTTTACGATCTTAACAGTTTTGAAGAATACTTGTCAAGTATTTTGTAGGATGTCCCTCCATTGGAGTTTTCTTTTTTTCCGATTAGACTTTTTTGTTTCATGTTTTTTTTCATGATTAGGCGAGGGTTATGAGTTTGGGGGAAGAAGACCATAGAGGTAAGTGCAGCTTTCATCACGCCACGTCAAAGGTACATAATATCAACATGATTCACCACTGCTGATGTTGACCTTGATCACCTAGCTGAAGTAGTGTTTATCAGGTTTGTCCACTGTAAAAATTACTCCCCCACCCTTTCCATACTGTATTCTATGGAAGAAAATCACCATGTGCCACCCACACTTAAACAGAGAAGAGTTATGCTCCCTCTCCTTAAGCACGAATTATTTGGAATTCTACATAGGAGATTGGTCTTTTCTCCCTCACTTGTTTATTTAATAATTTATTTATTAAATATATTAGTCAAGGCTCATAAATACTTATTTTGAACACTAAATAAATAGCTTCAAGCCATGTGAAAAATGCTGAGAGACCTAAGTATAAGATGCTGAAGAATGATGCCCCCATCCAGGTCAAAGCAGCCTCAGGAACTCTGCCATGTTACTGTAATTTATTCAATTACTAACATAAACAGTTACGTAACATCCAATTTGTTCCAGATACTGCAGTGATTACACAGGAGATTGAACCTAGATCATCTAGTGGGGTAAATGCCATCAAAATGAATCATCACATATCAATAAGATTAAATGCTCAAACAGAGGAATGAAGAACCTGCTTTGGGAGCCCAGAGGATGCCACTATTCTGCTTACTTGGATTAGCTGGAGAAGGGGTCATAGAAAATTCATATTTAACTGAATATTAAAGAAGGAATAAAAACCTACCAGTCAGAGCAAAAGGGAAGGAAATGCCAAGCATGCTTTTTAACATGTGCTAAGGCGCTGACACACATGAAGGGGTAAATGTGGAGGGTAGAAGGAGTATAAGAAGATAAAGCTGCTATGAGAGATTGGAGCCAAGTGTTGGGTGATATGCTTTCTTCTTTTTTTACTTTTTTCTTCTTTATTTTCTCCAAACTTAGAGTGTACATAGAGTGTCCCATTCTATGTACACACTGAGATTGTCCTAGATTTGTGAAACTGTTAGGGTGTTGTTCAACAGAAAACTGTTTGGGCAGAATGGAGATTATCAAAGGTCATTTTAAAAATGGAGATTGTGTCTGTTACGACTTATTTCATCCAGGACAGTAACTCAAGCAGGCTACTTCTCCATTTGGAGAACTATGTAGGAGTGTGCAGTGGGCAACTCTGTAGGACCCAGGAATGGTTTCCCTTCTCTCTTCCCAGTGATGTCAGATTGATATCCAGGACCCATGTCATTCCAGGTGAGGTAAATGCAATTCCAGGTGAGGTAAATGCAATTCAGAAACAAAGACCATGGCTCAATGCATCACCACATTTTGGATTTCTAGTTTGTTTTGAGATGGGCATGTGACCCAAGCTGGACTAATCAGACTTAGTAATTGTAAACAAGCACCCCCATTTTTCTAAGAGAAAGAGAATGAGGATTTTTAATTGTTGTTTTCTTCTTTTCTCTTTTCTCCTTCTCTTTAGTTCCCCACTTCCTACTTAGCTCTTTAGAAATGCAATTATAACCTTTACCTTCCCTTCACTAGACACCCCTACAGGGTAAGTGTATCTAACCGGCTGCTTACTTAAAAGCACCAGAGGCAGAAACTTCTCCCTCCAGGAGATTGCTTCAAGAGACAATAGTCAATTTACAACCTAAAATGTTCCTGCTGTGAAACTCTCTCCTACCTGGAGAGTATCTTGAGACAACAGCCACTTTACAACCTACTTCTACCCATGATGGCACCAGATCGATCACCCAGCAGATAAGGCACCAAAGTGAGTCATGCAGACCCCCACCTGCGTGTCCCTGGCCCTGCATGCCATTCATGTCAAGTTCTCCTCTTTAAAAGCCCCTGCTTTCTGCCCCAAAACTGAAGCAGCACCCTTAAGGGAAGAATCCCATCCTTCTTTCCCTAAGCTGGATTTGGAATAAGAAGTCACTTTCTTGATACCAGACCTTGTTTAATTGGACTCTGCAACTGGCAAGTGACTGAACCTGCAATACAGTTACATTATGATTTCAGAAAATTTACAGATCTTTTGAAGTCACAGACCCAAGTGTAAGCACCACTGAATTAGGGTTAATCCCCGGGGTTTGGATGACAAATTAGGAACATGGAGAATTTCTTCCTCTGGGTGCTGTATGGTTCAGGTGTGGGACCCGGAACTGCCAAAGACATTTTGCTATGATGAAGGAAGACAAAGAGAAGTCTGAACCCATCCAGAAATAAAAACAGACCTAGAAGAATCCCAGAAAAATAGAGTCAGAGATCCTAGATTAAGCCATCCTTACAGTCCTATATCCTGTTGGACTTCTAGTGTTATTTAGCCAAAAAATTTATTGATTGTTTAAACTGGCTTTGTTTTAGTGAATGATATCTATAAAATGGCAAACTAGGAAGCTCTAAGCCCTTGTTACCTTATAGGATCATTAAAAAAACAAGCATAACATCAGAACCAACTATGTTGGGGCTCTGGAAAATAGCCAATGGTTTACAGAAACCAAGCAAATGCCCTATCAAGAAAAAAAAAATCTGGCCAGGCGTGGTGGCTCACACCTGTAATCTCAGCACTTTGGGAGGCTGAGGCAGGCAGATCACTTGAGCCCAAGAGTTTGAGAACAGCCTGGGCAACATGGTGAGACCCTGTTTCTACTAAAAATACAAAAAATTAGCTAGTCATGGTGGTGTGTGGATATTGTCCCAGCTGCTTGGGAGATTGAGGTGGAAGAATCACCTGAGCCCAGGAAGTCAAGTCTGCAGTGAGCTGTGATCATGCCACTACACTCCAGCCTGGGCAACAGAGGTGAGATGCTGTCTCAAAAAAAAAGTCTTTAAAATGGTAGAAAAACTTTGTGGCATTTTTACTCACCCTTTTCCCAGCCCTTCCCCAGCAAGGCAGCCGTCTGGGTCTTGAAGCAGCAGCAGGCCAGTTCCCAGTTTCCTCTTGAGATAGTGGGAGCAGAGAAAACCTTATTTCAAATTATCGTGTACCTTTATTCTAACTTGTCGGAGGGATACCTGAAGGACTGATGTGAGCTGTTCACATGTGTTTCACCTAGCTCAAAACTCCAGCAGGAAAAGGGGTGGGCAGTGCTTGTAAATACTGCAAGGGAGACTAAAAACCCACAGACCTGTGGGGCAAGAGATTACAGGTTGAGACATACAAAAGACTTTCTAAGGCCTGGAGGAAATGCTGCGGTATGATTCTTAGGAAAATTTGAAAATTAAGCTGACGGGTGGATCACCTGAGGTCAGGAGTTCGAGACCAGCCTGGCCAACATGGTGAAATCCCGTCTCTACTAAAAATACAAAAATTAGCTGGGCATGGTGGTGAGTGCTGGTAATCCCAGCTACTTGGGAGGCTGAGGCAGGAGAATCACTTGAACCCAGGTGGGCAGAGGTTGCACAGTGAACCGAGTTCGCGCCACTGCACTCCAGCCTGGGCAACAAGAGTAAAACTCTGTCTCCAAAAAAAAAAAAAGAAGCAGGTATGTATACAGATGAATTTCATATACACGTAACCAAGGCAAAACACACATTCAGAAAAAACTAAGAAGACCTTAAACTTTCACTTTGGGCTGACCCCTAGGCTCAGAACAAGCCGAGATAAGTGTGGAAGGAAAGGCCAGTTTCCAAGTGTGGAAAAGCCAATCTGCAAAGACTAGACGAGATGGGTGTGTGTGTGTGTGTGTGTGTGTGTATGTATGTTGGCTTTTTGTGTGTTTGTTGTTTAGCTTCTGGCATTCAAAAAAAAATCAACCAAAATATTAGCTGATCATAAGTCAAAGGAACAGAGACTTCAGTGACCACACATGGCAAGGAATAGCTTGTGGAAAATAGTTTTTAAAAATTTCAAAACAAATGGAGTACTACAGACTTATATATATGTGTTCAACAACAGATGGATGGATAAAGAAATGTGGCATGTATACATAATGAAATACTATTCAGTCATAAAAAAGGATAAAATCCTATTATTTGTGACAACATGGATGAACCTGGAGGACATCATGTCAAGTGAAATAAGCTAGACATGGAAAGGCAAACACGGCATGATCTCAGTCATATGTGGAATCTAAAATTTTTAAAAGTTGATGTAGAAGCAGAGAGTACAACAGTGGTGATTAGAGAATAAGAAGGGGAGGGTGGGAAGAGGCTGGTCAATGGGTAAAATGTTACAATTAGATAGGAATAAATTGTGGTGTTCTATGGCACAGTAGGATGACTGTGGTTAAGAGTAGGGTATTTTATATTACAAAAATATCTAGAAGACAGACTTTTGAATGTTCTTATCACAAAGAAATGACAAACGCATGAGGGGATGAATACACCACCTACCCTGATTTGATCATTATAGTACATATGTATCAAAACCTCAAATGACACCCCATGAATAAGTACAATTACAATCTGTCAATTTTTTAAAAAAAGAAAACACTGTCAGCTGGGTGCAGTGGCTCATGCCTGTAATCCCAGCACTTTGCGAGGCCGAGGCAGAGGATCATGAGGTCAAGAGATCGAGACCATTCTGGCCAACATGGTGAAACCTCATCTCTACTAAAAATACAAAAATTAGCTGGGTGTTGGCAGTGTGCGCCTGTAATCCCAGCTACTCAGGAGGCTGAGGCAGGAGAATGGTGTGAACCCAGGAGGCGGAGGTTGCAGTGAGCCGAGATCGGGCCACTGCATTCCAGCCACATGATAGAGCAAGACTCTGTCTCAAAAAAAAAAAGAAAAGAAAGAAAACACTGTCAACCAAGAATTCCACATTTGGCTAAACTGTCCTTAACAAATGAGCATGATATTAAGTCATTCCAAGATAAACAAAAATTGAAGGAGTTTGTTACCACGAGACCCACCATACAAGAAATGCTAAAAGATGTACTAAAGGTTGAAATGCAAGGATACTAGACAGCAATACAAAGCCGTCCAGTAAAGTTTAAAACATGGGCAAGCAGAAAAGTTTATCTTGTTGTAATTTTGGTTTGTAACTCCACTTTTTATTTTCTGTATTATTTTAAACACAAACGCAAAAAAATAATTATAAATCAGTGTTACTGGGCATACAGTGGATAAAGGTGTAATATGTGACATCAAGAACATAAAAGAGGCAGAGCTGTGAGAAGAGTTTTTGCAGCCAGCAGTTATAACAACCATACCTCATGCTTATTGACTCTTGTCGAATTGTATCCTCGTGTGAAACCATCACACATTCATGACTTCAGTTGAGCATCAGAGGATTTCTCTTTTCACAGAGCTAATAGTAAATTATGCGTGACTGATATTAAACATGTAATCAACACCCACTTTTGGGGAAGAGCTGTCTTGTTACTTGGCAGCCTCTAGGGAAAGGTAGTTGGGGTGAGAGGGTCAAACTCAAGCAATCCTCTTCAGAATTTGTGTTCCTTAATACTTAAGTACTACAATAACCAGAAGTGTTTCCTTCTCCCTTCCTCATCACACCTCCCCATCCTAACCAGCCCCAAGGCAGAGGATTCCCTTGCGGAAAGCCAGGCCGGTTTTGTTAGGGCACCCTATTTCTGGAACAGACACAGGCCTAGAGTATCTGGGGCCTAACAGGATTTAGGAAATAATTTGGGGGCCTTTGTCAGACCATTCTCTGCTTGGTGTCCCGTCCTTATCTGATCAACCATAAAAATAGTCTGTGATTCCCCTTGTGTGTGCTGTTATTCATTAGCGTTGTTACTATTACCCGTTTGGGGTGTTATAGATATTCCAGCACAGTCTGATCCTCTTTCCTATCCCCACCTGGACTTGAGGTTTGGCTTCCAGCCAGAACAGCAAAGCCAGATGCTTTTCCCATTGGCTCTGATTCAGGCCCTGACAGCATTTCAAAATCCCACCTCCTTTCTTCTCTATCCACAGCTCATTTCTCCCGGGCTCTCAAAAGACTGCATGAGTGGGGGTTAAGAGCGAAGGCATTTCTGGATCTTGATATTTGTTCAGGAAGGAACAGGCAGGACGTGGTCGGAAGGAGGTTTCTGCAAATCAACTGAGTATCTCAGGCAAATTTCTGTAGTGGGATGGAACTGAGTGAAGCGTTATCTTTTACTGACAAGCTATTGCAGTAGTTGTCATTACAACAGAAGAATACGTTTTTCTCCCTCCTGGCAAGGCGTATGTATTCCACACATCTCTTTGGACAGCCCAGGACTGAATACTGGTACAGGTATTCTGAAGAGAGTAGGAGAGTAACAGAGAGGCTTCAGGTTAGATCTGGAATGGGACAGGGGTTACAGCTGAGTAAGCAGCCCTTCTCTTCCTTCCCCTCCCCTCACGCAGAGGCTGAGACTTGAAGACCCTTCCGCAGAAGGAGCAGCCTTCCCCCGGGGCAACTCACCCCTACCTCCAACACATTTACAGCAAAGGAGCTGTCACAGCCATGCTCTATTAGGAAATAAGTCACTGAATATCAGAGACATGTGGGGAATCAGGAGATCACTTATTAAAACCCAATCATTGTACAGATGAGAAATTTGAACTCCGGGAAGGGAAGTAACATGTTCAAGACCATCAGCTGAGGTAAAGCCAGAGCTAGCGGCACTGGAGAATTCTGACTCCAGATGGAGTGCTTTTTTTTCCCCAGGTCGAGTCATAAAGATCAGTCTCCCATCCCTCCCCTTTCTCCTGCCCCTAACTCACCTCCAGTGAAATGTTGAATATACACCTCTTTGGTCTGGCATGCAAAGTCAGGATGTTTAGATTGACAGGAACCTGGATTCTTTCTGCATGTCTTGTCAACAAATTCACCACAGGAGGTGCAAATTATAGATCTTGTAGGTTCTGAATATTATGTCAAAACCATAGCATAAGACCAGAGGTGGCAGGTAGTCAGGGAAGAGAGGAGAAATACTGATGAAGGTATCTGGCTTGCTACCCTGGACCTTCCAGATTTCCCTACCCAGACTTCTGGGGACCTCTGAGGACACTCTCTTCTAGGTATATCCTAGCAGAACCCAGGTCTATCAGGGAATCTGGTTTTAGGTGTCATGGGACTACCAGGAAGCCCTCTGCCCTCCTCTTTACAGATGCAGCGTGTAGCTGTGTTTCTGAAGGGGACACTGTGATGGGTATTTCCTTGCTGGTAGCACTGCGCAAGTTTGTCTGAGAGAGAAGACCCAGTATCCATGGGAAAGGAAAGAAGAGGACTTGTCTTCAGAGTTATTCACCAAGACCTGAACCCTGGTTGAGAGAAAATCGTGCTATTGCTCTCCAGTTTGCACATCCATAGGCGCTCAATTATTTTTTATCACCCCTTCCCTTCAAGCGTCCCTCCTCACACCCTTCCTGTAGTTAGAGTTTGGTGGGCCGCAGCAACAGCAGGGTCCTCAGCAACAGCAAGATCCTCCATGGTGGGGAATGGCATTTGCACCAGCCACAGACTCAGGAACCTGGACCCAACAAACACTGGCCCTATAGCTCCTGCCCCTCAGGATCAGGACTTTTAGAACATCACTCCCTGATCCCATCACCCTACTCCCTTTGCCTTCCTACCGTGGGACTCACCCTCCATGGGAGACCAGCACAAAACCAGGAGAGCTCCTGGGAGCAGGAAGAACAGGAACCAGTACATATACACTGGAGAAAGCACTAGAGGGAAAGAATGAGGCAGCAGGCAATCAGCTGCAGAAAGGGCTCAGTGATGGTGCACCGAACAGGATGTGGGATGGAGGTGAAGCTGCAATTTCCTCCCTAGTTTCCTGTGAGGTGTGTCCTGGGCTATAAAAGGTGTAGTTTAGTTACTTGTATTGGGAGGTCCTGCCTAAGAGAGTGGGTGTTCTGCTTCCTTTCTCTATTCCAAAGTCAACCCAGGGCCTTGATCAAAAATTGTGTATAGAGAAGAGGTAACCCTAGCATCAAGGGAAGATGTTATAGCTTCATGTCACAGGCACACAAGTGCATGGCATACCACATGCTGTGTTGGGATTCCTGATTCAGCCACATCGTACAACACTGGGCTGATGAAGGAAGAGACCATTTAGGTGAAGACGAGGAACAAGCTCACCTCAGAGTTTCAGTATGTCTAATAAGAATGGAGTTGGAGACTACAAATTCATAAACAGGTCCAGCACCGGGGACCCAGGATGTAGCCATATCAGATTGTTCCAAGTGGTGACCAGCAATAGGATAGGGAAATCTAAAAAGAGTATATTCATCAATCCACAGCTGGGACAAGTTGAAGGCATGAAAAATTAAGGAGAGAATTGGCAATCAATTTGCAACCATTCAATTTTACCTATGGAAACATAAACAAAGACATTGTATTAAGGAAACCATGGCACCTATACAAAAGGAAGGCATCTTAAAGGTTGCAAACACCCCAACATGTTTTCTTCTTCCTGCATCCTTTTCTTTTCCTTCTAATGCTCATTGATTAAGTCCACTTGTTCTTCTTTCCCATGTCTTTTGACTAAATAATTTTTGAACCGTTTCTTTCTTTCTTTTTTTTTTTTTTGATGGAGTTTCGCTCTTGTCACCCAGGCTGGCTGCAATGGCGCGATCTCGGCTCACTGCAACCCCCACTTCCCAGGTTCAAGCGATTCTCCTGCCTCAGCTTCCTGAGTAGCTGGGATTACAAGCGTGCACCACCACGCCCAGCTAATTTTTGTACTTTTAGTAGAGACAGGGTTTCACCATGTTGGCCAGGTTTGTCTTGAACTCCTGACCTCAGGTGATCCGCCCGCCTCGGCCTCCCAAATTGCTGGGATTATAGGCATGAGCCACTGTGCCCAGCTTGGACCATTTCTGTACACACAGCCCAAGTCTAAGCCTCAATCTGTTTAGCCTGGCTGAAAGAAGCTTGTTTTGCTAGTTTTCCAGTTTGTTCTCTTTTCAAATATTTCCACCTCTATGTAGATGAATTAAAAACATATCAAACATATCTCTTCAAGCCTATTCTGTGGTCTACAGCTATAGTACCCAATTTATTTCAGAAAGTTCCACACTATAGCCCACTAAACAAGACTAAAGGCAATTCAGAGTAAAATCAGTCACCATTGACTAGGATGACAGAAAAACAGCTTATACAGGGGATACAATGTAAGGAATTGTAGGACTTAGCTAAGCAGAATTAAGGTGAATGGCATTCTTTAAGAGAAAGGTGCATGCAAAGTTCTAGAGATTGCAGGCTATGTCACAGACTAGATTTTTCTCTTGTCTTTATCTAGTTTTGGATCAGTGTAATGTTGGCCCTATAAAATGAGATATGGCAAAAATAACTGCTCTTCAATGTCTTGGAAGACTTTTTATAGAAAATTGGTATTATTTCTTCTTTAAATATTTGATAGAGCTCACCGGTGACGTCATCTGGGCTTTCCCTATGAGAAGGTTTTTATTTATTTATTTTTTGTGAGAGGTTTTTAACTACAAAAGCCCAAAGTCAATATCTACCTAAAGCACATTTATTTCTTTTTGGGCGACCATTGGTAGTGTGAGTCTTTAGGAACTGCCCATTATCTCTCATAAGAAGTACCATACTAAGCACCATATGAGTTTGCTTATCATGGTTTTGTGTTGTAAGGACTTAATGTATTACGGTACTGACAACAGAGTAAGTGCATAGTCATTATTGTTATTGATATTTTCTAAAGAGAATAAAAATCTTTGACTGGGACGAAAAATATTCCAGGATAATTTCACTCAATTATCTATTCTATAGAATGACAGAAATTCAAAAGACCCAACTACTAACACACACCTAGAAAGAAGAGAAGTATCAACATTTTCTATGGTTTGAATGTCCTCTCCAAAACTCACGTTGAAACTTCATCCCCAGTGTGGCAGTATTGAAAGATGGTGAGTTTAAGAGGCGATTGGATCATGAGGGCTCTGCTCCTGGAGCTTCTGTGACTCAGGCAGCCCCAGATGTGGCTCATGCCATAGCTCCAGAAGGTATAAGTCCTAAACCTTGTTGGTGTCCATGTAGTGCTAATTCTGCAGGCTTGCAGAAAGAGAAGAGCTGTGGAGTAGGCTTTGCAGCCTCCACACAGATTTCAAAGGATGTTGTCAACAGTCTGGGCCTCCAGGCAGAGACTTGTCACAGAGAAGGATCCACTGCAGAAAGCCCCCACTACAGCAATGCTGAGCAGAAATGTGGGGTTGGAGCTGCTGCAGAGAGTCACTCCCAGGGAAATGCCTAGTGGCGCCACGGGAGCAAGAAGACCTCAGAGAGTCTCCACTAGGGTAATATCTAATGCAGCTGTGGAAGCAGGACTACCACCAAAACTTTAGAACTGCAGAGCTGCAAGCATGCAATGCCGTCCTGCAAAAGCTGGGTGGACTGAGTCCAGTCACAAGCCACAGGGGTCTTGAGAACCCAGTCCCCATACCAGTGTGCAGTGGTTGCCAGACATGGAATTGAAAAAGACTATTCTCGAGTCTCAAGACCCAGTGTCTCTCTCTTGGGTTCCAGACCTGCTTAGAGTTTATTACCCCTTTCTTCTTGTCTCCTTCTCCATTTTGGAATAGGAATATATATCCTATGCTTGTCTTACCATTGTATCTTGGAAGGAGATAACTTGTTGTGATTTTACAGGTTCACGGATGAGACTCTGGACCTTGGACTTTGGGCTTTTGAGTTGGGGCTACAATGAGTTAAGACTTTGGGGCTACAATGAGTTAAGACTTTGGGGCTATCAGGGTGGAATGAATGTATTTGTATGTGAGAAAGACATGAGTTTTGGGGGGCTAGGGATGGAATACTATGATTTGAATGTTCCCTCTAAAACTCATGTTGAAACTTAATTCCCAATATGGCAGTACTGAGAGGTGGCCCCCTTAAGAGATCATTGGTTCAAAATGAGTTATCGTGGGAATGGAGCTGGTGGCTTTATAAGAAGAGAAAGACAGAAGTGAATGAACATATTAGCACACTCAGCCCCCTCATCATGTGATACCCTGCACTGCCCCAGAACTCTTCAGAAACTTTCCACCAGCAAGAAGGCTCTCACCACCTGCCTCCATGTGTAAGAAATACATTTCTAAAAGCAAGATGGGATGAAAATGCTAGAGATAAGATCATGCAGACTTGCAAAAGAAGTGGCCTGTCCTAGGACTCTGCCTTTTGAGGAAAAACACCTCTTCTGTTTTTGTGTCCTGCAACTACTGTTTCCCCATTATAAGCTACCCCATTTCAGTTATTCTGTTACAGAAATGGACAGTAACAGAAAATGGACTGGACCTAAAACAACGTTGAACCTTGGGGGCCTTTCAATGTACCCATTTCCTCTTCTCTTGGCTAATGTAATCTTTCAAACAACAGGAAATCATTTTTTCCAAGACTGTCCCTATGTCCCACATATGCATATAGTGTGTCAAATAAGTCCTGTCCTGCAGTTCAAGGGATTAGCAAATGATCACTTCTGCCCTCCTTTAGTGGCTCTAGTAAAGGGCCATAGTTGAAAAATCAGTGTCCTTTATTCGAGTGAAAATTCTTCCAAAGATTCTGCTATGGTCAAAAAGACCTCTGATGTGAGCATCAGAGTAAGTTACACTACTTCCGTCTCACATGTCCTCCAGTTCTGGATGGCCAAAGTCATTCCTCCATTAATTCTGATGCAGGTCTTTGAATAAAACTCTGAGAAATTAACACTAGAATGTTTTCTCCTAGAGGTATCATTATACCCACTTTACAATTTTGGAAACTGAGGCTAAGTGATTTGCCAAGGTCAAAGAACTAGGGAGCAAAACTGAGATTTGAACTTGGGCCTGTCTCAACAGTCCGTGCAGCTATTAACTGTTGTGCCAGCACCTGCCATATGTAAAGCACCCAGCTCAGTGTTTTAGAAACAACAGAGACTCTTCCAGCATTTTTTCTATTTATTCTTTTTTTCTTTCTGAAGCACATATATAACTCTCTGATGTCTGAGCCGATGTCAGTAGGTTGAATATAGAGATACTCTGGAGCACTGTTTTTTACATGGAAAGCCATAGAGGCAGAAAAGTGTGCAAAAAACCCAGGCGTGTAACTGTTCATGAGAGCAATCCTAAAACTCAAGTACAAAGGAAACTCAAGTAGAAACGATGACCCTGCTTTCCTTTTTAAAAGGGGGAGGAGAGAGGCATGTAGCTTACTGGTTAAGATCCCCTCATGAGCCAGGCATATCATCTTTGAATCCCTCTTAATAGCTCTGTAATCTTAGACAAGCAAGTAACTTCTCTAAGGTTCAATTCCCTCAGTGGTAAAATGGAGAGAACAGTATCACCTCCATCAGGTTGTTTGGATGAGTAAATGAGTTATGATATGTAAAGCCATTACAATAGTTCCTGGCACGTAGCTAATATTACTAATCAGCGTACAATGGACAGGGCGCAGAAGAGAGGGCTACTCCAGGATGTAAAACATGCTAGGAAATTGCCTGTGAACGTCTGGCAGCAGCATGAGAAGCAGGATCAAGCAGAATTGCATAACAAGATTATGTTCCAGTGACAGAACAATATTTACAGTTTTAGCCAAGAGCTGAGTGCTTACTGTAGCCTCACCTGGCACTCTTGGGGCACCTTGCCCATCCTTTGAGCTCCTTACAAGTTTAGGGATTAGGTAATATTATCCCCATGTATAAGTAATGAACTAAGACAATAAATGAAAGAGTGGAGATTTGGTCCATAGTCTAACTGGTTCTGCTGCTTACGCTTTTTACAGTGCTGGATACCACTTTATAGGTAAGGCAGTAGTAGTAAAAGGCTTTGCACCCTGACTGCCTGTCTAAAAGAAAGTTGGGATGAAAATGCTAGCGATAAGATCATGCAGACTTACAATAGAAGTGGCCTATCTTGGGACTCTGCCTTTTGAGGAAAAACACCTCTTCTGTTTTTGTGTCCTGCAACTCCTCTTTCCCCTTTGGGCCCCTTGAACAGCTTTCCTCTTTAAGCCTCGTTGCCAATACCCACTCCCCACTCCCAGCTTTTGCTCTTCTGTAAGAACCAGGTAAGGACTGCTATCATGCCCCATATGCTAGAAGTTGGTCGTTTCCACAAGCATTTATTTCCTGGGAGAGAACTGTGGGTTCTGGAAGCAATGCCTAGAATGACAGGGAAAGGGCTGGCTACTGGATAAAATTCAGTGGGCTCAAACTCCTGGATTCCAAGGACCAGAACAACGGTAAGAAGAGATAATGCAGGAGCTGCTTGATAACAACAGCCAACATTTATAAGGTTATTGTATGTACATTATCTTGTTATACACTTGTTCCCAACCATAAGCCCGTGAGGAAGGCAATGTGGTGGTGGTTTTCAGCATGAGGAAGCAGAGGTCTGAGAAGGTGTGGCTTGAGGGTTTCAGGACTCCAAAGCCAGTGCTGGGTAACCACACCTCATAACCTGCTCAGTCTTAAACATAATTTGGGACCGAGGGGCACACTGGAAATGAATGTGGACCTTTGAAATAGTGTTTATTGCCTAGACACAGCCTAACACTACCCCAAGGTCAACTTTCTCTCCACCTCATACTATTTATGGCAGACTCTCTGAGAAGCAGAGTAGAAAGAGGATGAGTGGGGAAAAAATGCAACCTTCTTTAGCCAGGAAAGAAGTAACTCAGCAGGAATCTTCTCAGAAGTCCAAGTCTGAGGCTTGACCAACTGCCTTTGAACTCAGGGCTCAAGGTCTGTCTCTGCATACACCAGCCCTCAGTGATCAGAAACTCAGGAGACATCAGGGTCACCCCATGAGAGGGACTCTTTCCTTTTCCAGCTCTTAGGGCTTCCTCTGGGCACCAGAAATTAGTGACATTTTCTTAAGCTGTTGCCATTGCTAAGAAAGAAATTTGATAAACTAATTCATGATCTGGGGGTGACATCAGCAAGATGCTGACTAGAAACTTCTGGCACTCTTCCCCTCCACAAAACAAAACAAAAAAAAAGTTTTGACTCAGGGTCCCCCAGGGAGTATTCTAAGCTACTTAATACAGGTTTAGTGTGAATCTCAACATTCTAGGATTTTGTATTAGAAAACACAATACTGAAGGATGAAAATTGTTAACCTGAAGGGTGACTCTGATGGTGGAGGGTCAGGTTGTGTGGCATCTGGGTCCAGTCATAAAATGTAATGGTAGTAATCATGATAAAATAGCGACCAGGTATTAGACATTTATTATGGGTCAGGCACTATGCTACAGTTTACATGTCTTATTTAAAGATAATAACAGCATTATTATCCCCATTTTCAGATGAGAAACAGGCTTTTTGAACAAGTTTGAAATGCATATTCATATGGAGATTTAGAAAAAAGGCAGTCTGGATCTCAGAAGAGGATGTAGACAGGAAGATGAAGATGTGTGGGTCGTCAGCCTGTAGAGGGTATTTAGAGCTATGTGATGAGATAACTGGAAGAGATAATAGGGCAAAAAGGTCAAGGACTGAGCAAGTCATGTAAATTATATAGCCTCAGGTTTTTTGTATTATAAAGGAAAATTTTAAACCTGAAATTCAAGCCACCAGGTATTATTATAATTAACAGTGGTGTTGTTGTTATTGTTGTTTTGTACAACTTTTATGCATCTGCCTGCATAGATGCTGTGCCAAATAAGCACAGTGCTTTATGTCTGGTTTTCAGATTGTTGCCTATGCTCTGACTGAGCTGCCTGCTAAGAATCCTCCTGAATGAATGGAGTTAGATTTGTGCCTGCTGATTGTCTTCTGAGGAGCAGCTCGGAGGATGAGAGGGCGTCAGAATGAATGAAGTGCCCAAAAGAGGGCCGCCATGCCAACACCTCATAAAGCCAGAGTGGTGACCCTGAATGGTGGGAGGTAGGTCAGGAGACAGAATGGTAAATGACTGGCAAGTAGCGAGAACCAAAAAATAACTTGACAATTAAAAACATAAAACATATCATAGTACAAATTATGCCCCACTTGTACTTGTGATACTAAAATTTTGACTACTCCATCAATTTTGAAACTGTGGAGACCCAGGTACTTCACAGGTGCCCAAGTGGAGAGTTTCCTTCAGAGGGCCTTTAGACATGCATCCTAGATCTCTATTTGGGGAAGAAGCTTTTCTGGGATGGGGATGGGAGTGTGGAAGTGTTGCCAAAAATTTCACTTTCTTACAGCATATGTGAGCATGCAACCTTAGAAAATTTCTAAAACTTGGAGAAAAGGCTGTGTCCTTTTATAACCTTTGATTTTTATCATTTTGGCACAAGATTCAACCTTTGAAATTATAAGAGCTTTTTTTTCTTAGTATTTTTACATCTTCCAAATGTCCTAGTACTCTTTCTTCTCCACCACCTTCCAAATGCTGCCAAAAGTTCTGGTGCCGCATCGTTCCAGTGCGCCTTGTTCCCTCTTCTCACCCGACTGAGCTTTTCACCTCTCATCTGCTGCCCATCTGCACTTTAATGATAAAAATCTACCTCAACTTAAGGCCCCAAGAAGATGATGTTCTATTCCCCTAACCCCATGCACTGAACCCAAGCTGTTCCTGGAACAACGGTCCCAGGCTTATCAGGACTACAAACCACTGAACTACTGTCTCCACAACCCACCTCCCACCCAGACTAGAGCTTCATGAAGCTCCCGGAAAGACTCACTACATTCTTGCCTGATCTTGAGAACAGGGATTCAATCTAACTTCCCTTGGCACTTTAGGTCATAGCCAGGGGATATATTTCTTTCAGGGCCTCTTCTTCTTGGTTTTAGTTATACAACACTTCCTTCTGCAGTTCATCATTTTATTCTTTTCTCTGAGACTTTTTTCAAGTGTAGTGCTTAGAAAAAAATCTCCTTCCAGCTTCCAGTGCCTTCTTCTTTCATTCCTGCAAGCAGTTCCAGCATCCCAGCTTCTCCTTCCTGCACTCAGAGGAGCAGAGCAAATGAGTTGTCCGCCTTTTGCCCTACACAAACCCAAGGCTCACAGGACTCCATTTTAATTGATTCAATTCAGCAAATGCTTACATATTGGAAAAAGGATGAGCTCCAGGTGAGCAACATGGAGGCCGTAACAAAAACAGCAATAGCAGGAATAGAGAGGAGAATGATAGTAGTGACGTGATGAGTGCTGAATAGACTAGACCCTGCCACTGGTTGAATGTGGAACAAGGGAGGAAAAGGAGTCAAAGGTAATGCTGACTATATCCATAACACTGCTCTAGGCTAAGCTATGGGAACACAAAGGAGGAAATGGGTCAGAGGGGGCGTGCTAAAAAAACAAACATTTATACCAAGATGTGAGGTTGAGCAGAAGTTTTCTAAGCAAGGAAAGGAGTAGCAAAAGCATATGTAAAAGAGAGGGGCTTACTTAGGGAACTTAGAAAGGGTCTTCATTGTTGAAGCCTCTGGTGCAAGCTGAATGGAACTGAATGCAAAGACAGCAACTAGGTGAGAGCAGTACCCTACCCTCCAAGGAGCTTCCCCAGGATCTCCCCACTTTTCCCACATCACCAGGGACTCAGCTGCCTTTCTTTCCTCCCTAGACTTCTACTATCCACTGTATCTTTTGGAGATTTTTCTCCATTTATGCCCGGCCACAGAGTATGCCACTAGGTTCCGTCTCGCTATTTGTACTTTTTGGTTTCAGGATTTTATTGTCAATCACTTCAAGCACAGAAATATTAAAGGGTTTTGAAAATCTTACTAAGTTCTTATAATCCTTGGTCTATGGAAACCAGCTCCCTTCTTTCCACATTTGGTCACTATAGCACCATGGTTAGAAGTTAGACTAATCTCTGTTTCAATTTGGATTCTCCACTGTTTAGTTGTGAGAGATTGTGTGGGTTATAACCTCTCTATCATCAGTTTTCAACAGAAAAAAAATAAATAACAGTATCTGTCAAACAACATTGTGAGTACAAAATTAGTACATATAAGCTATTTAGTTGTTTTAAAATAGTATACCTTTTGAGGAGGGCTGGAAGTAATACCAGTGAAAAAAAACAAAAGAGGGAATTCCCGTAACCTCCACAAACACACACACACAAACTCACACAAAATTTGTCAGAATCAACCTTATCAGAACTCTGGAAAATATCCAAAGATTTACATTAACCAAAAAAAGATGAATCAGAATAAGATGACTTAAACACAGTAGGAAAGGTTTGCAGCATTTTTAAGTTAAACTTTGTTGAGCTTGCTCCTTGGCATAGCTGAAATCTTAAAGACAACAGCCTATATTCCTGGTCATAGGCTGGAAATTACCTGATTTCAGAGGGAACAAAGTTGATCTTGTTCCCAAAAAATTGTTTGTCTGTTTTGACTTGTCTGCTCTTGCCTTTATTTTACCTAATTTGTAACTCTCTCAGTGTGAAAAATCAGCTAAGTGGCGGCTTTCCTTGAAAACATTGAAAAGCAAATGAATGAGCTGCTGAAAACTTGGACAATGGAGTAGAGTTGAGACAACAACAGACATGCCAAAAAACCTCAGGGAAAACTCTGGGAAGAGAGTTACTTCAGTGAATAATGACTCTAGAAAGCTCTCAAGAATAATAGAAAATTACACACATGTTCAGAACAGGAATGACTTGAGAATATCCTGAGCTTTAATTTTATCTGATCTTTAGGCTCAAGTAGGGAGTGAACGCTAAGGCAGAGTTGAAAAAATGGACTGGCCTAGCATTGAAAGAGTGCCCCAACACAGAGCCAATCTGCAAAGACTGGAAGAATTTTTTATTTGTCTGCTTTTTATTTCAGGCATTTAAGGAACTTTTGACAATTTAAGTATGGTGTGTACATGTAGATCTTTTTTTATTTTATTCTATCTGGAGTTCCTTGAGTTTCTAGAATATGAAGATTCATGTATTTTATCAAACTTGAGAGGTTTGGGGATTTTATTTTTTTCCAAATATTATTTTGCCCCTTTCTCTCTACTCTTTCTGGAATTTATTTCATGTGTGTATTGGTGTGCTTCATGGTGTCTCACAGGTCTCTAAAGCTCTGTTCATTTTTTATGCTTTTTTTCTTTCTGCTCCTTACTCTGGATCTATCTTTAAGTTCTATAATTCTTTATTCTACTGTTCAGTTGATCTGTCTTTAAGTTCTATAATTCTTTATTCTACCTGCTCAAATATCTTGTTAAACCCCTCTAGTAAGTTTATTTCAGTTATTGCACTTTTCAATTCCAGAATTTCAATTTGGCTCCTTTGTTATAATTTCTATCCTTTGTTTATATTCTGTACTTGTTGACAAGTTGTTTTCCTAGTTTCCTTTAGTTCTTTATCTATTGTTTCCTTTGAGTCTTTAATCCAAAAAGAAAGATCTCAACTCAATAGCCTTACTTTCCATCTAAGAAACTAGGAAAAGCAAAGCAAACAAAACCTAAAGGAAGCAGAAAAAAGGAGGAAAAGAGATTAGAATTGAAATAAACAAAATAGAGAATAGAAAACAGTAGAGAAAATCAATAAAACCAAAAGTTAGTTTAGGAATAAATCAACAAAACTGACAAACCTTTAGCTATTCTGACCAACAAAAAAAGAGAGAGAAATGTAAAATTCCTAAAATTAGAAACAATGAGGGGTATATTACTACTGGTCCTACTGAAATAAAAAGGACTATAAAGGAATACTGTCAACAACTGTATACAAACAAATTAGATAACCTAGGTAAAATGGACATGTTCCAAGAAACATAGAAACTATTACTGACTCAAGAAGAAATATACAATCTGAATAGAGCTATAACAAGTAAAAAGATTTAATTAATAATCAGAAACCTTTCTTCAAAGAAAAGTCCAGACACCAATGGCTTCATTAGTACACTCTACCAAATATTTAAAGATAAACACCAATCTTTCACAAACTTTTTCAGTAAAAGAAGTGGAAGGAACACTTCTAAATTCATTCTATGAGGACAGCATTACCCTCAGATGGTCCGGCAAGTCTCATGTTGAACTGTTAGAGGTGGGGTCTTGTGGGAGGTGATTGGATTATGGGGGTAATTTCTAATGGTTTAGCACCATCCCCCTAGTGCTGTATCCTGATAAAATTCTCACGTGATCTGGTTGTTTAAAAGTGTATAGCTCTTCCCCCTTCACTGTTCTTCTTCCTGTTCCCACCATGTAAGATGTACCTCCTTCCTCTTCACCTTCTGCCATGATTGTAAGTTTCCTGAGGCCTCCACAGCCATGCTTCCTATACAGCCTGTGGAATCATGAGGCAACTAAGCCTCTTTTCTTTATAATTACTAGTCTCAGGCAGTTCTTTATAGCAATGCAAGAATGGACTAATACACCCTGACACTCAAGCTAGAAAAAAAATTAGAAGAAAATGAAACTATAAATCAATACAATTAATGACTATAAATATAAAAATTATCAACAAAATACTAGCAAACCAGACTTCAGTAAAATATATTTAGAAAGATCATATACCATGACCAAAGGGGATTTACCACATAAAGCTTAATTAAATATACAAATATTAATTAATGTAATACATGAATAGAATAATACATAAATAGAATATATGATTAGAGTAATAATAATAGACACATGAATATCTCGATAGAGAGAAAGTATTTGAGAAAATTCAATACCAACATCCTTTCACAATAAAAAAGTTATAAACCAGTAATAGAAGAAGAGAACTTCCCCAATATGATAAAGGGCATCTAGGAAAAACCCACATCGTATATAATGGGAAAGATTGAAAGTTTTTTCCCAGGATCTAGAACAAAATATGGATGTCCACAGTTTTCATTTCTATTTAACATTGTACTGGAGGTTCCAGCCAGGGCAATTAGGCAAGAAAAAAATAAAAGGCATCCAAATTTTAAAAGATAAAGTAAAACCATCTGTATTTAGAGATAACATAATCTTTTATATTGAAAATCCTAAGGCATACACACAAAAAAACCATAAGAGCTAATAAATCAATTCAGCAAAGTTGAAGGATACAAGATCAACAGGCAAAAATTAATTATATTTCTATACACTAGCAATGAACAACCTGAGAATAAATTTTTAAAGAAATATCCAATTAATAAGCATCAAAAAGAATAAAATAGTTATGAATAATGTTAACAGAAGTATAAGACTTTTACACTGAAAGCTACAACAAGTCACTGAAAGAAATTAAAGCAGACAGAAATAAATGTAAATAAATTCTTTGTTCATGGATTGGAAGACTTAGCATTGTTAACATGGCAATATTCCCCAAAGCAATCTTGAGATTCAGTGCAATCCCTATCAAAACCTCAGTTTTTATTTTTGCAAAAATTGACAAACTGATACTAAAAATCATATGGAAATGTAATGGCCTAGAATGCCCAAAACAATCTGTCAAAAGAAGAGCAAATTTGAAGGACATGCACTTTTCCAATTTAAAAATATAGTACAAAGCTACATATAGTAACAAAAATAGTGTGGTGCTAGCATATGAATAGACTTTTAGATAAATGGAATAGAATTGAGAGTCTAAAAATAAATCTTTATATTATAGTCAATTGACTTTTGAAAAGGGTGTTAAGACCATTCAATAGGGAAAATAGTCTTTTTAACAAATGATGCGAGGGAAACTGGATATGCACATGGGAAAGAATAAAGTTGGACTCCTGCTTTACGCTATACACAAAATTAAGTTAAAGTAGACCAAAGGCCTAAATCTAAGAACTGTAACTATAAAATTACTAGAAGAAAATATAGGCATAAATATTCATGGCACTGGATTAGATAACGGCCTTAGTTGTGACCCTGAAAGCACAGCAACAATAATAACAAAAAATAGATGAAATACACTTCATCAAAATAAAAAACTTTAGTATTACACTTCAAAAGACACTATCAAGAAAGTAGAAAACAAGTCACAGAATGGGAAAAAATATTTAGGTCCAGGAGAGCCTTTTCATGGACTTCAATAGCAAGCCTGTGCCCACAAATCCTGCTAGAAAGCCTGCCCAGAATCTCTGGAAAGGCTAACTGATAAAGGGCTTTCCCTGTCAAAATCAGTCTGTAAAAACTAGAATAGGTGCCTACTTCTTCAAACGTTCAGATTTCAACATATGGCCAAATGGATTATGAATAATCAAGGAAACATGACACTACCAAAACAATAAAATAAAATATCAGTAACTGATCCTAAAGAAAAAGAGATCTATAAACTTCCAGACAAAGAATTCACACTAATTATCTTAAAGAAACTCAATGAGTGACAACAGGACAAAGATAGATACTAAACAGAATCAGAAAAATAATACATGAACAAAATTAGGAGTTCAACAAAGAGATAGAAACCCCTAAACAAAAGAATCAAATAAATTCTAGAGCTAAAAACAGAATTACAGCATTACAGATTTTCATAGAAAACTTTAACAGCAGAATTAATCCAGCAGAAGAATCAGTGAGCTTAAAGACAGGTTATTTGATATTACCTAGTCAGAGAAACAAAAAGAAAAAAGAATGAAAAAAAGTTTAGATATCCTATGGGACTTATGGGATGCCACCAAGTAAACTGATATTATAGGAATTCCAGAGGAATGGAAAAAAAGAAATGAGCAGAAAGCTTATTTAAATAAACAATGACAGAAAATGTCCCAAATTCGAAGAGGAAAATGAACATTCAGATCTATGAAGCCCAAAAAATCAAAGTAATAGTAATCAAAACAGCACATTATTGCCATAAAAACAGACATTTAAATTGATGAATCAGAGTAGAGAGCCCAGAAACAAATTCATGCATTTATAGTCAATTGATCTTTGACATAGGTGCCAAGAACACAAAATAGGGAAAGGACAGTCTCTTCAATAAATGGTGTTGGGAGAACCAGATATCCACAGGCAGAAGTATAACTTGAACCCTTTCTTACACTATATATTTTTTTAAAAACTCAAAATTCAGTAAAGACTTAATCATAGGACCTAAAACTGTAAAATTACCAGAAGAAAACAGGGGAAAAAATCTTCTTGACACTGGTCTGGGCAATTAATTTTGTATGTGATCCTAAAAGTACAGGCAATAAACATAGACAAATGAGATTGCATCAAATGAAAATGCTTCTTTACTGCTAGGAAACAACAGAGTAATGAGACAGTCTACAAAATGGGAGAAAATATTTATAAAGCATTTATACCTGACAAGCAGTTAATATCCAAAGTTTAAAAGGAACTCAACTCAATAGCAAGAAAACAAACAACCTAATTAAAAATGAGCAAAAGACCAGAATTGGTATTTCTCAAAAGAAGACATACAAATAACCAGAAAGTTATGAAAAAATGCTCAGCATCACTAATCATCAGGGAAACGCAAATCAAAACAACGAGATATAACCTCATACTTTTATTAGAATTGCTATTATCAAAAAGACAAAAGGTAAGTTTTGGGGAGGATGTGGAGAAATGGGAACCCTTGTGCACTGTTAGTGGGAATATAAATTAGTATCCTCATAATGGAAAACACTATGGACGTTACTCACAAAATTAAAATAGAACTATCATATGTTCCAGAAATCCCTCTTTTGGGTATATATTCAAAGGAAATGAAATCAGTTTCTCAAAGAGATATCTGCACTTTCATGTTTATTGCAGCATTATTCACAGTAGATGAACTATGAAATCAGCCTAACTGTCCATTGAAAGGTGAATGGACAAAGAAACCATGATGTACATGCACACACACATACACACACAATGGAATACCCTTCAGCCTTGAAAAGAAGAAGAAAATTCTATCATTTGTGGCAACATGAATGTATTTGAAGGACGTTATGCTAAATGAAGGAAGCCAGGCACAGAAAGACAAATACCACATGATCTCAATTATATGTGAAATCTTAAAAAGTTGAATTCATAGAAGTAGAGAGTAGAATGATAGTTACCAGAGGCTGGCACGCTGAGGAGGAAAGGAATGGGGAGTTGTTGATTAAAGGGTACAAAGTTTCAAGTAAATAGGAGGAATAAATTTTGAGATCTTTGCACAGCAAGGTGACTATATTCAACAATAATGTATTGTACATTTCAAAATAGCTAAGAGAGTAAATCTCAAATGTCTCGCTATAGAAAATAATAAGCAAGGTGATGTTAATTAGCTTGATTTAATCACCCCACGTTGTATATATATTTCAAAACATCACATTGAACCCCACAAATGTATACAATTATGATTCATCAATTTAAAATAATATTAATAAAACATTAGTGTGAGGAAGGAGAACGAAGAGAGAATATTAAAAATTACACCATGTTTTCAACTTCACATAAATAAGGAACAGGTAATTAGAAATAGTTCTGTATAAAATTGCAAAAGCTTGTTTCTTGATATTACACTCAAGAATAATAAAACTTTTCTGACATGTACTAAAAAAAAGAAAAAATGTTAAGCAAAAAATAAAAATAAAGACATAACAGTGGACTTAGTAAGTACTGCATAAATGTTATTTATAGTTTTTAAAATTTATGTATGCTTTGTGTACTTCATATGTATTTGATATTTATCAATGGAAAGAAGCACAAAATTAAAAGATATATGATAAGTTAGAGGTGTCAGTGGCTGGGACACCGCTACCCTTTGAACGTGCCATGTTTTGTCAGTGTAATGAGTGTTTGTTGCTCCACACACTAGTTATAGAGGCACTATATGGACACTGTAGTACTGAAAGCCATGCTGATTCTTTATGGCCATTTGTTATTGCCACCACAGTGTGATTTTAATCCCTCTATGTGAGGATGGAATGCTAATCAAAGCTTCAATAGAACAGAAGTTTGAACTCAAGTGACCTCATTCTTTTTTTCTCAAAACTGAAAATCTTCCTTAAGCTTCCATGATCAAAAAAGGAAAAAAACACTTATCTTTTCTATGGCTTGGAAGTTCTTCTCAGTGAGAATTCAGCACCTACAAGCAACATCATGACCCTGCACTGGTGGCTACCAACACCCAACTTATTCTTTCTCTTTTGAAATTGTTTATTTGAGAAGTACAAAATGTATGTGGAGAATTTCCTAAAACATATATAATCAATGCAAGGAAAAATTATCAGACTCATGCACAAAACATTTTTGAAACAATTTTACTGAGGTAGAGATTACATATATTAAAATGAACACATTTAAGTGTAGATTTCATTGAGTTTTGACAGTGTGCACAACTGTGTAACCACCACCATAATCAAGATATACGACATTTCCATAATCTCAAAAAGCATCCTCATGGCCTTTGCAATCAACACCAAATCCTACCTTCCATCCCCTGTAAACACTCCTCTACCTTCTGTCACTAAGATAAATTTTGACTGCTACAGTATTTCAAACAAAGAGAATCAAGCACTTTTTCTGTGTATATTCTTTCACTCAGCATAATGCTTTTACCCTAGAGGAAAGAAAACACATGTTCCCACAAAAACCTAGAAAGGAATGTTCATAGTAACTTTCTTTGTAATATCCTCAAACTAGAAAGAACACAGATATTCTTCTAAGGGTGAAAGGGCAAACAAAGTGTGGTACATTCATACAATGGAATACTATTCAGCAATAAAAAAGAATGAATTATTGATACTTGCAACAATTGGATGGCTCTCAAGGCTATTATGCCAAATGAAAAAATCCACTTCCAAAGGATTGTATACTAAATGATTCCTTTTATGTGGTGATGGACAATTATGTATTCTGCTTTAGTGATTTTACACAAACCTACACAACTGATAAAATTTCATAGTAATATACACCAAAAAAGTATATGTAAAAACCGAAGAAACTCAAATAAGGTCCGTAAGTTAATAGTTAATAGTATTGTACCAAGGTCTATTTCCTGGTTTAGAAAATGTATTGATTTTTGAAGATGTTATCATTGGGAAAGCTGGGTAAAAAAATACATAGAAGCTATTTTTTTGTAACTTCTTGCGATCTCAAAATAAACATTTCTGTAATAACTTGTTTGGTTTTTTTGGATCTTAGTTAGCTTTTTAAAATTATGTTATTTTCTCCTTGGAGAAGTCGTACAGCTTGTATTAGATTGATTCCTAGCTACTTCATCTATTTTACACTCAATGGTTTTTAGAACTTTATTTTCTAACTTTTTTGCTAGACAATTCACTCTTTATTCCCTTTCATCTGGCTTCCCCTTCTCTCCTTTACTGTTCTTACTGTGGACATGAATCACCTCTATGTCTTCAATCATATTGTCACCTTCCAGTTTTCATTTTAATTGATCTCTTAGTAGAATTTGGCACTGAATTTGTGCATCATCCTTGATGTCTCTGGGTGATTTTTTTTATGAACCTCTTAAGTACCAAAGGTACTGGTGGCCCAAAGATAACAAATCTGTGTCCCTCTGGATTCAATCAGAACAGCTGGACTAATGCTCATGCATTCAGGAAGATTGACAATGGAGGAAGATTCTTGGAGTTTGAGCTTGGTGAACTCCAGGCTGAAGCACTAAGGAAGTCTGCAGTGTAGGGACTCTGGGCCTGAGGAACCAAAGAAGATCACATTGGAAATCTTTTCTTTCTTCTCTACAGTAGTTCTTGAATAGATACATTTGTCCTCCAGTCTTGATTAATTCGAACTAACATATCAATGCAACTCAACAATTATTTATTGATAGTACTTAGTCCCAATAAGTGCAAGTTTGTTAATGGCATTATTATTGCTTAATAATGTGTTTATTTCACTTTAATGCAGAATACTATTTTCTCTGGATACACAATTCTATGTTGGCATATTAAAGATATCATCCCATAACATCTAGCCTCCTTCTTATTGAGAATTCAGCCGTCAATCTAATGTTCTTTGGAATGTATTATGTCCTTTGTCCTCTGGTTGCTTTTAACATTTTATTATTTTCTTTGACTTTCTGAAATTTTACTATCATGCTGCATTTTTTGTTCTTCTTGCTTAGGGCTTTTTGGGCTTCTTGAATCTCTGGGCTGATGTTTTCCATCAGTACTGGAAAGTTCTCCACCATAATATTCATATAACTAAATACCATAATATATTGCAAAAAAGTAAAGCTTTATACAAAAACATGAATAATTCCTAGAATGCATACTGTATGATTCCATTTACATCAATATTTAAAATAGGTGGCTAGGCGTGGTGTCTCATGCCTGTAATCCCAGCACTTTGGGAGGCCGAGGCGGGTGGATCACCTGAGGTCAGGAGTTTGAGACCAGCCTGACTAACATGGCGAAACCCTGTCTCTACTAAAAATACAAAAATTAGCTGGGTGTGGTGGCATGCACCTGAGATCCCAGCTACTGTTGGCGGGGTGGGGGGGAGCTGAGGCAGGAGAATTGCTTGAACCCGAGAGGTGGAGGTTGCAGTGAGCCAAGATCGTGCCACTGCATTCCAGCCTGGGCAACAGAGTGAGACTCCATCTCAAAAATAAAAAATAAAAAATAATGAAACAGGCAAAAATATAGTGTGGTAAAACTACAAAAGAAAACAATGGTTAGAATTCATAAAAGAAAGAATAGTGTTTTCCCACCAGACGAGGAAAAAAGAATGTATTTAGAGAGGACCACTCGGTGTGGGGAGTTTTCCGTGGTTTGAGCAATATTCAACTTTCTGACCTGGTTTGTAGTTACACAATTTGAATTAAAATAGTTTAAAATATTAATTTAAATCCTATGCCTTTTCTGGTATGTGAATTATATTTCACAAATATAAAAGTCCCACACCTATGCACACATAGACACACACAGGAAATAACAAGGGAGAAACTGCTTGGGCAAACTGGCCAGGGATAGCCTCTCTGAACACAGAAAGAACATTTTTATTGTCTGGAGAAAGACACTTCACAAGTTTGTAGTAAACTCACCAATATTGGCAGCTACGTGCCTCCTTGGGTGCACTGGCAGTTTGAGAGGAGGTCTCTGGGAGTGGCCTTCATGTACTTGTGAATTTACCATGCAAAGTAGGGGAAGAGTCCCTAATTTCTCCTTAGCTGAGGTCACCCTTAAAAAGAGTCTCCAGGGGATAGCTAGGTTTGTTGGTACAAAATATTAAAATCTAGGACTTTTATTTAATCTGCAAGCTACAATAGGAACAATAAATAAATTATTGGCTACTTCTTCATCTTGAATCCCAGACCTACCTCCCTGGTCACTTTAATGTCCAGGATATCTTCTCCAACCCTCAGTACAGCAGAAAGAAATTACCTGGGGAATTGTCAACATATTGAGAGATTCTGAGATTCACAGCAATTCTTAAGAGATGGAAAGTTTCATGGTAGCAAAGAACATACACAGAAAGGCTCTCCAGAATCATAATGGCTCCTAGAAACTTTCTTGGATCTGCCCATCTTGTCTGAATATTTCCTCCATCTTTCATGTCCCTCAAGAGGATAGAGTGACTGTGATTTCATCTAGTTTGAGTCACCCAGAGCTATGCTGTTCACTTGCCTGAGGGAAAATGAACAGGCTATTCTGATCTGACCATTCCTTCAAAGCCTGACAGAGAAGAACTGTCCCCTCTCTGCACACTACTAGTATAAGTCCTGTGGTATTAGGGAAACTCCAGGGGCCTGGCCACTGGTGCTGCAGTAGAACCATAACTGAAGTTCATCTGGTTTACCCTCCTCCTCATATGTAAGGTTCGCCTAAGCTGAGATGTCTTTCCTCAAATCCTGGTACTCATCACTAACCCAGTTAACATATTCAAAATGATTATTACATAAAAACATCTCAGTTACCAATGAAACTCAGGATGTGTTGCTGTATCTCCTGTGAAGTGTAGATTTATTTCTTTTAAAATTAATAACTGATTGGAAGGTGAATTTCCATTCAGAAATCATCATTTTTTTTTATTTGCAGGATAACATTGGAGATGCAAACTAAAAGTTTTCAGCCATAATCTAAACATCTTCTAATTGCACACACAGAGACATAATTACGTACCTCATCACTCTCAGAGTTGAGGTAGAAGCCAGGGCTTACTCTTCTGGACTAACTGAATCTCCAGAACTCTGTGTTAGAGGGAGGGGATCGTGAATAAAGGGCTTTACAAACTTCCATAGGGTTCAAAACAATAGGGCAAAAGGGATTCCTGAATACTTTTTGGGCACAGGTCTGGAATTTATGACATAAGAAGAATTTGGTGGTGGGGGTTCCCTTAAGGCAAAAAGTAAAAGGATTAGAGTCACAAAGAAAAGGAGCAGAGTGAGGCTCAGTAAGAAAATCAGGTATTAGGGCCAAAAGGCTAGGGAGTATTCATACATTTGAGGAGATGTTAGGGGTAAGTCGACAAAGGAGTTTAAATATAAGCAAGGAATACAGGTGGATCAGTACAAATCATTGGCTGGGAGGAGGAAATTTCTGCTGTAGGGGAAGTGGTATAATAATATTACAGAGGTGTAGTTAGGTAAGGAGACGTTTCCGACAGGGCAGAGGAAGAGAACATTTCCTCCTTTCTCATGGGTGCCATTAGGCAAATAATTATGGGGTTCCTGGAAGGAAAGGAGGGGAGATCTCAAAAGGCAAGAGAAAGGAATGTAAAGATGCAAGGGAAGATGCTAAATTTCAGGGAAATGAGAGGAAGGAAAGGAAGACTTCTGTCCGTGAATATGCTCAACACAAAAATCGATACTGTCATGTGTGCGTGTGTGTGTGTGTGTGAATACGCATGTGCATATGTGTGCACAAGTGTGTATGTAGTACACTAATACTTCACGGTGTTATTTTAAAACTTCATCAGGGTAGTCAGTGCCAGGTCAGGAGTTAGTATATAACTCTCTTCCTCTGTGCATGGAAATGCCAGTTTGATCTTTCGGCATGTGATAATAACCTCCAAAATATCATGGATGCAAAAATCTTTTTTATACATTACTCTTGCTGTCCCCAACCACTTCAGCCAACATCTTGCTTAGACCACCATCCCACTTGGCTGTAGACCTGCATTGTGCCCTTTTGCAACCTGCATCCTTCCAGTTGCTGCTCTTCTTCTCATATAGAGAATATGCTCCTAGCAATACATGCTTTGCCCTAAGCATGGGCACAAGCTCTTCCATCAGTTCTCTACAATGACAATGAAGACTAAGCTGCAACATTCATTACAATGTACTGAATGCATAGCAATAACTGAAGGAAATGAACAGAAAACTTAAAATGAGATACTAGATATGGCTGCTCTTAGAATCCACAGGTTCAATCCCCTGGCCTGCCATCAAGTGAGAAGGACCAGCTTACCTCTCTCCAGATGAAGTTGTCTTAAATCTCTCTCTCCCAACTAAAGTCTAAGTCGCAGCCACCAGGAAGCCCCAAGAAAGGAAAACAGTTCCCTCCTCAGCTTTCATCTTCTACCCTAGGGTCTGCTTCTTTCCAGGATGATTGACAGTGAGAAACTTTACTCTCCTCATGGGAACCCTCTGTATGCCTCTGAGCCTAACCTTTCTGTGCCCTCTCTTCTCCATTCCTAGAGGTATGTATTTTTTAAGTCTGTGTTCAGCCTTCTTTTTGCCTTTCTGCATTCCAATGATTTATACTTATGTATTATCTCAGCTTTAATGAATGTCTTGGTGTAGATGACTCTCAATTCTACCCATCCAGCCCAGCTTTATCCTTGCATTCTCTTACAGTACAGTATAGTGAAAAGACCATAGAACCTGGCATCAAAAATCCTGAGTGGTAGAACTGGAATAAATCAGATTCAGGATTGACCTGGCCATTCCCTCTCCCCACCAAGTTGCAAGGAAGAGAAATTACAGAGTCATTGATTTCCCTAGGAGCAGGGTATGCCTTCCAAGAACTTCCGCAGAATCCCCACCCCTAACCCTTCGCAGGAAAGCCCAAGCTTGCAGGTGTATAAATAGGCACTCTTGAAGCTTCGTGCTGTAGCCTGGCCCTCCCTCTTTCCAAAATGGACAAGTCCCTCTTGCTGGAACTCCCCATCCTGCTCTGCTGCTTTAGGGGTGAGTCCCTAGGGTTGACAGCTGGTAAAAGTCCTGAATTTAGGAACAGGTGAGAGCACCCATGACAGAGGCCTTCTCATGGGAGTCCTATGGTACCCGAAGCATGATGAGCTTCTGCTCTAATGTTATGCCTTCTACCAGGGGTATGTCATGTCCCCAGGACCTTAACTAAAGCTCTTCTCCCTTCCTTTATGTGGGGAAATAGGCAGATTAGAGAGGAATTGAGTGGATTTTCATAGAAGCTTTGAGATGGGGTTTGGAAAATGAGGTCTGCAGACAGTGTACCTTTTTTTTCTCAACAGCATTATCTGGATCACTTTCAATGAGAAATGATGCAGGTGAGTAGAAATAGATAAGTGGTATGAGAAGGGGAAGGTCTGAGGAGGAAAAGATGAGTGGGGTGAGGTGAGCACCAGGGGCTAAAAAAAACCAAAATACAAGTAGACCTTGAGTTCCAACACTCAACAACTTCTTCCAGCAGGACAGAGCTGGGATGGGAGCTGATTTTAGGTTTGACAAAATAACATTAGCATCAACTGACAAGGTCAGGAGTGAGTGTCAGTGAAGGGCAAGGAAAAGGAAAAGGAGGAAGTGAAATGCTGGCTTTTCAGGTGTTGCTTGGCCAAATCTAAAGCGTGGCAACTTCAGGAATTTCAGGTTGTCCCCATTGTCAGATTCCAGGCACCCACAGGTAAGACTGCCACACACAGTCAATTAAAAAGAAGGGAATGAAGCAAAAAAGCAGGTGCACTTATCTTTCTCCTTCTGGTCTGTGCTGCATCCTATAGGAATGGGTAGATGAATCTGAGAAGCCCTGAAGAGATGAAGAGATTTAGAAGGAGAGAAGAGGTGCAGAGATGCCCAGTAGGTGACTAGGCATTAGGGGGACAGAATGGGCCTGGAATGGCTCCAGTTTAAGAGTGCAGGACGGACCCTGAAGGGCAGACTATAAGAACCCAATACAAGAGTAAATCTCAGGCACATTTCAGATGTGTTTTCTTTCTCTTGCCAGTACAGTCAATGAAATAGTTGCTGTGAAAAACAATTTTCCTGGTAAGTATGAAGAGGACCTGTCTGATCACCTCAGTCTTGATAATGTTTCACTTTTCCTTATTCCTCCACCTTTCTTCCCCTCCCATTTTTCAGGCTAAAATTCCTGAGACCATAAACCTCAATCACTCTCTTGGCTTAGTGTATTTCCATAGAGGAAGATGTTCATGCTTGATGGGCTGTGGCAAAGCCCTCTGGCTCTAGGCAGACCTCTAACCCAAAAGGGGAGAGGGGTTCTTTCCTGGTAGTGCCACCTTTTCTCACTTCTCTTTTCCCTCTCTCTGGCGAAGTGATAGAAATTGTTCAATGTAGGATGTGCCACCTCCAGTTCCCAGGAGAAAAGTGCTCCAGAGGAAGAGGAATATGCACAGCAACAACAGAAGAGGCCTGCATGGTTGGAAGGATGTTCAAAAGTAAGTTGTGGGCTGGGGAAAAGAAGAATGGGCAGAGGAAGTATACAGGGACATATCAGCCACAAGGGAAAGGAGAGACCTACTTTACTTTTACTATAGGCAGTCTCACACCTGGGATGGCTGATTCCTTCATCCCCAGCATATACCGTAGTGAAAATTAGATGGAAGTGGTCACTAAGGAGGGTGGGGGCCTACAGCTAAGGGATTAGTATTTTGAGAAGCCTGAAGAAAACAGAGGAGAATAAATCAAGATAAGAGAATAGGTGTAATCTATGCCCAATGGGTAACAGTGAGTTGTTGAGTTGGGGAGGGGGCTTTTTGTCCTTGTGCCTGTCTGGGCTTCCTTATGGATGGTTCTAAACTGTGGACATAGAAGGGCCAGTGTCATCAGTAGACTCTGGCTGAATTGCCCTGGATGGTTAAGATGAGACATCATGATTTCTCTTTTTCCACCCTTTGTGCTAAATTATCTCTTGGCATGTATAACCCTCACTTGAAGCAGTGTTAAGACTCTCAAGAGAAACACCCAGCTTTGGCAATCCCTGAATTACTGCTCTCCTTACTGCTCTACCCCAAATAATCATTTTAGACTGCTCCATCACTGCATTTCTTTTGGGAAGCCCCCAGCTTGCAACATCTTCCAGTTCTTTACATTTAAATAATGGAGATTTGAACTACACAAGGTTATTTCTATATGTTGGTGTGGTCTGGAGAAAAGTTTTTTTGCAGAAGTTTCATGGCCAGGCTTTCTGATCTGTTTTTTCTCCCCTCCACAGGGGATGGTAATCCCTGGTTAACCTTCATGGGCTGCCTAAAGAACTGTGCTGATGTGAAAGACATAAGGTGGAGTGTCTATTTGGTGAACTTCAGGTGCTGCAGAAGCCACGACCTGTGCAATGAAGACCTTTAGAAGTTAATGGTTCTTCTGTGACTCCAATTTCTGGGTGAGGTTGTTGCCTCAGCCTCTTCACAATGACTTTCTAAAAAAAATCACACACACACACACACACACACACACACACACACACACACACTACAGAAGAGGATTGCAAACACATGGCTCCATCTTCTGCACATGAAAGGAAAGTCCCTCTCCTTTTCTACAGTCTCGGTTACTCCCCTTAAAATAAGTAAATAACCTTGAGAGCAAGAACAAGATCAATACATCCTGCAGGTTGCTACAAACCTTGTGCTTTCACTGTATAGCCAGTTCGTTCAGAAAAGGAGGAAAGGATAGTTTAATTTCAAAAAAGAATCCCTTCCTCTTTCCTCTGCTGCTTTCCTTCCTTCTGTGGCAGGGTATTTTAATACATTTTTCAAATTTTTTTCCTTTCTGTGTTATCCTTCTTATCCCACTCCAAAGAAAGCACATAACTGTGGCCTGAAGGGATGGGGAGTAGCAACATAAAAAGAAGTTGCTCAAGTCTTCTTGGAGTTTGTTCATGAACGCTGATCCCAGGATGAGGAGAAGATTGGGACATAGAAAGGAAGCTGCATCAGAAACATGAACAGAGAAAGATTGTCTACCTCCTAGAATCAGATCTGTTTGGGGCTGGGGGTTGGAGAATAAAAGCAGGAGAAGTCTATGGGATTCTAGAGATAGTACCTGCATCCAGCTTCCCTGCCAAACTCACAAGGAGACATCAACCTCTAGACAGGGAACAGCTTCAGGATACTTCCAGGGGACAGAGCCACCAGCAGCAAAACAAATATTCCCATGCCTGGAGCATGGCATGGAGGAAGCTGAGAACTGTGGGGTCTGAGGAAGCCATTTGAGTCTGGCCACTAGACATCTCATCAGCCACTTGTGTGAAGAGATGCCCCATGACCCCAGATGCCTCTCCCACCCTTACCTCCATCTCACACACACTTGAGTTTTCCACTCTGTATAATTCTAACATCCTGGAGAAAAATGGCAGTTTGACCGAACATGTTCACAAGGGTAGAGGCTGATTTCTAATGAAACGTGTAGAATGAAGCCTGGAAAGAGTGATGAATTATATGATATTATATAAAAATGATAATAAAAATATAAAGAAAGCTACCTTTCTTCTATACCCAAATTGTGTGTCCTTCTTTCTCTCTCCTCCAACCTCTTCCTAATTCCTTTAACAAACATGTATTCAAAGCATGCTATGTTCCAGGTACTGCTAGACCCTAGTATGTATACAGCATCATAATCCCTATCCTCATGGAGCTTAGACTAATGGGAGAGACAGATCTTAAGTAAATAATAATAATAGCTTCCACTTATATGACAATTACTATATGAGAGGCACTGCTATAAACACTTTTTATTTTCTGACTCATTTACCCTTCACACAAACTTGAAAGTCACACTACTCCCCATGTGGGTCAGTCAGAAACCAAAAACAGCACCAGTTATTTTTACAGAGACTTTAAAATTAAGAGCGGTTAACTAGGTATTGAAGGATACAAAAAGCCGAAGGGAGATATCGAGTTAACAAAGACAGAAATTGCAAGAAACAGCTAAAACCTGTAGGTCTAGGGAAACACAAGGAAAATGTTGGAGGTCCATACTTCTCAGGTCTAAGGTAATTAAGGTAATTAGACTAGACCTTAGAAGTGTGGGGGAAGGAAGTGCAGCTGGAGGATCTCTTGAGCCCAGGAATTCAAGGCTGCAGCGAGCTATGATTGTGCAGTGGCCCTCCAGCCTGGGTGACGGAGGAAGATCCCATCTCTAAAATTAATTAATTAATTAATTAATTAATTAACTTAAAACTGTGAGGGAGGGATCCCTTGGAACTGGAACCCAAACATCTCAGGAACAAAGGGCCTCCATGAAGATAAAATGCATACCTCTAGGGAAGGGGTACTGTTCAGATGGTGCTGGTTTCTCTGTGGGGCACCAGAAAGCTGGTTCTGAAAGTGTTGGGGGGAAAACCATGGAACAAAACCAACTGTAGCTCTGCAGCCAACTGCCATTGCCCAGGTAAAAAGCTGTTGAGAGGAAGAAGAAGCAAACAGGAAAAGATGCATCCCTTGTCCAGCTTGCCAGTCTCCCTCCAGCACCCCCTATTGGCAGAATTTAACAAGGATCTAGCTTGCAAAAACCACCATCATAAAGCAGCGTATAGAAGTGTGAACTTAAAACTGAGAGACAATCATTTAATAACCAGCTCAATCACGTCTTTGACCTTTCAACATCTGTACATACCTTTTTATATATGTTTGGACTCCATTGAACAAGAAAGGCAACTTTATGCTTTTGCCTAAAGAGATGCATTTATCCTCCGTACAAGTAAAGATACTCATTTTTTCTTTAAATAAGGACACACAGTCCTAAAGTCATCTCTATCTCAGAGTGATATCCTAGATATTCTTTCCGTGCAATGTTAAATACTCTTGAAATCCAATAAATTCCACCTGTCAACTACCGTCAATAATTTTTATGTAAAATAATAAAAGGATAGAGGAAAACAAGAAAAAAATATGACAAGAAAGGAAAAAGATATGCCTAGGTACCCAGTGTTTGTTTTTTTTTTAACCGCTAATGAGGCTGTAAGCAATATTTATAACTTCCTTCTTCTGCTATCAATTCTACATTTTGTTTTCCACAACTAGAACCTCATTGGGTCAGCATTATCTACCTGATGGGATGATGAAAATCTTCATTCTTGAAAGGTTCAAATTTTCGATGGCCTGGATTTTTTTTCAGTTTCAGAGCTTTATATTTACTGTTATTGGACAGGAAGAACAAAGCAGCACTTCAGAGAATTTCCTGTATTCCAGACACAGTCATCCCTACCCCATTGTGCAACAGCCATGCAATTCCCTTTTAATAATCAGGATCAGTTTTCTCAGCCTGTAGAATAACCTCTATGCTTATATTGTGGCATGGTGGCATCAGGAGCCCAAAATGGTCTTAGCATTCAAATCAACTAAAGTATTGTTATATTCCCTAGTGGAAGCATTTCTCCCTTGGTAACTAAGACTTCCGAATGAACAAAAACCAAAGTTGCAGGGATGGGAGAATTTATTCCCACTTCTACATCTTGATTCTTGGACTTGTGTACTCTGACTATGAGAAAAGCAGAATTATATATTAGTTGCTGATTCTGAGCATATACTGCATTCTAAGGTATAATCTAATCTTTTCAGAGTGTTTGCCCCAACTTACAGTTAAATTGAGATTTCATTTGACCATTCATTCCATTATTCCATCAGGCTGGTTGCTTCTGATGATGGGGTGCATGGTAAGATAAATGATTTCCATGGGCATGAACATATTGCTATACTTCTTTGTGGTGAAATAAGTTTCTTGGATGGAAATAATTCTGTGTTTAAAACACGCTGATGGAGAATAAAGCATTCCCTAAGTCCACAATTAATGGTGGTGGCAGAAGCATTATTAACAGGAACATCCATATCCAAAAATATCTGTTTATTCCAGTGAGGATAAATTCTAACCATGATGGAAGTCAAGCTGTTAGCAACTAGCCATGAATTAATGTAGATCTGTCCAGACTAAATGGATGAGACGCCCCTGATTGTGGTTTAATGTTTGGGGAGTCCACCTCCCAGTTGTTGCCAGAATATCCATTTGTAAATGCCAGTTTCTCCTATCTCAAATCAGTTCATTATTAAACAGAAAACTAAGAGGCCATAGGTGTGCAATAGAAGAGAGGAGGCAATGGAGCAGAACTACCTGCTCATGCAACTAACTTGTGCCATCCTGGCTGGCTTGAACCTGTTCTCTTGTTGGCTTCTTCTCCTTGTGGCAGATTGCTATCTTACACGCCCAGTCTATGGCTTCATGACCCAGAAAACACAGTTCATGATGGAAAGCTCAGGTATCATGATTACTTGATGACCCATTGTCAGAGAAACTGATTGTAGAAGATTAAATTACTTGCCAAAGTCATATAAATAGAAAATGACAGAGGCAAGAGTCAAACTTAGGCTGTCTGTCTCAAGTCTTTACTCTGAATGATTATGCACAAATAACTAAGAAATAACTATAACAGGTGTAGGAAAAAATACAGGGTAATAAAAGTAAGCAGAAGACAACGCTAACTGGGGTCTTAGGAAAGCTCTTTCTAAAGTTACATTTAAGCTTAGAACCGTAGGCTAACCTATTTAGGTCAGGGCAAGAGGGAAACGGTTGGGGGCAACCATGTACCAAAAGCACCTTCCTTCCAGGTAAAGGGAACAGGAGGTACAAACCATCTAAGTAAAGAAGTTCCCTTCGTGACCGCTTCCTTTGAGTGTTCTTTCTTTTTTCTTGTGAATTCAATGATTCTCTTTAGCCTTTTAGAAATCATCATGGCCCATGTGTTTGTTGTTTTGTTTTGTTTTGTTTGTTTGTTTGTTCTAAGGTACATCTGCCTTAGGTTTAAGATTCGGCTTTCTATTTTGGAGGATAGTAAACTCTCTCCTCATACACAGACTTATGAGATTATAAGAACAGAAGGCAGGCAGGGTGCGGTGGCTCACGACTGTAATCCCAGCACTTTGGGAGGCCAAGGCAGGTGGATCACCTGAGGTCAGGAGATCGAGACCAGCCTAGACAACATGGTGAAACCCCATCTCCACTAAAAATACAAAAATTAGCTGGGCATGGTGGCACGTGCCTATAGTTTTAGCTACTCAGGAGGCTGAGGCAGGAGAATTGCATGAACCTAGGAGGCGGAGGTTGCAGTGAGCCGAGATCATGTGTCTGCACTCCAGCCCGGGCAACAGAGCGAAACTCTGTCTTGAAAAAAACAAAACAAAACAAAAACAAAAAACAGAAAGCAGACTATTTGGCCCCCATGAGATGAAGATATAGCATGATCTCTGTCTCTCTCTTCTAAAGTCAGCCCTAGATAAGCTCTGAAACTGGCTTACTATGAATCAACAAAACCATTAGAAGTTTGAGAAGTTCTGGCAGGAGGTGTTCCGTTGTCTGAAGCAGCGTGTTTGTGGCGGGGTGGGTGGAGGGGTGGTGGCGTTGTTGGCCATAACCTCAGTGTATTAGAGAGCTGTTTAAATTCTGTGCTCACTTATCTTCTTCAACTCTGTGGGACTATATCACCTGTTACTTCAACACAGAAATTGGCATGGCCCAGACTATATTTTGGGAGCAAGAGTGCAGGGAATATTATCAGGTCAGAAGTTATTAGTCTGCTCATTTCAAAGCCCCAGGAGTTGTACATTATAATTTAGGAAAACTGCCTCATCCCAATGCTACTTCTCTTTAAGGGTTTAATGGTAAATCTCGAATAAATCAGTTGTTTGGTAATATGTATGCAAACGGGAGTTATTGACTATTTCATAGTCCCTGGAAACCATCTCTTTAAGGCTAATTCCTTCCTCACTCTTTGAACTCACCAAGACTATATTGGACTAGGATCTGGCCTTTCTAAAATCCATTATCAGGTGGAGATTTTGATAACCCTGGAGAAATAGAAATAATTATAAACTGAAGAGTACAATTATGCTCAAAAAAAGCACTAAATTAGTGTACTAAACAGTATGTACTAACTGAAGCCAAATTATTAGAAGTAGGAATTCAAAACAAGAATGAAAATATATTTAGAGATAATTAAAAGTACAAGTTGAAACAAAAATCATCAAAAAGAGATAGGTAGGAATATTTGATATAAAGTATAATCAATAAAGGACACAATAGATGGAATATTAAAATAGATCTTAAAAGATGAACAAAGATAGGCAGTTGGAAGATCAGAATGAGGATATCTTCCGGAATACCGTAAGAAGGAAGAGGACTTAGATGGGAGATTTTTTATTATTGATTCAATTTCCTCACTATTCATATTTTCTGTTTCCTCATGATTCAATTCTAGGAGGTTGGATTTTTTTTTGAAAATTATTCATTTCCTCTGGATTATCCAATATGCTAGTGTATAATTGTTTCTAGTAGACTCTTACTAACCTTTGCATTGCTGTGGTATCAGTTGTAATGTCTCCTCTTTCATTTCTAATTTTATTTTTTTCTCTCTCTCTTTTTCTTAGTCTAACCAAAGGTTTGTTGATTTTTTTATCTTTAAAACAAACTCAGTTTTATTGATTTTTTTCTATGTCTTTTCTGGTCTCTATTTTATTTATTACTGCTCTGATCTTTATTATTTCCTTCCTTCTACTAACTTTGGACTATGACCATAGAACAGAAAGTTCATAGAATACAAGTTAGAGAAATGGCAGAAAACATACACATATTGAATGTATGAATACCAAAGATAACGACAAATCTTTAAACACATCTAGTGAGAAAGAGCCATTCATCTACCAAGGAAATTATGCATAAAGGGAGAAGAATGAAATGCCGAAGTTCACTACCTTAACAAGGAAATATAGAACATTCTTCAGAAAAATAGTTATGTTTAAGTGTTATTTCTAGAGTAGCAAATTATTAGTCAAAATATCCAGTTTCATAGAAGATTGCAACAATCTTTGATGTCTTGGTATTTGAAAGACCGTTTTAGTAAGGAAAAAACATAAGTAGAAGATATATTTTTACACACTTCTCTGCCTGGATAGGAACATAAGAATGATATTTTGAATGTTCTCAATGTACCTATTTATCAGAACCTGCTTTATAACAGAAAATACTATGCGTTTTATGCAGTTGTAGAATATTTTCTGATTCTTATCTTTTTTAATCCTTTTGGATTAATCTAATATTTCTTATTTATCTTTCCTGATAGTTCTTAAATTATATATTCTTTAATAATTCTCTTAGTAGTCATAATTGAGGTTTTATAGTCTATCTTAAATTAGGGCATTTATCACCTAATTAGCAATATTAGAATCTTGTAGGAGTCTGACTCCAGGTTAGAAAAGAAATATTTTGGGTGGCTGGCAAGATGGCCGAATAAGAACAGCTCCGGTCTGCAGCTCCCAGCGAGACCAACGCAGAAGGTGGGTGATTTCTGCTTTTCCAACTGAGGTACCCAGTTCATCTCACTGGGAATGGTTAGACAGTGGGTGCAGCCCACGGAAGGCAAGCAGAAGCAGGGTGAGGCATCACCTCACCCAGGAAGCACAAGGGGCTGGGGAACTAGCTAAGGGAAGCCATGTGGGACTGTGTCTTGAGGGACTGTGCTGTCTGGCCCAGATACTATGTTTTTTCCATGGTTTTTGCAACCCACAGACCAGGAGACTCCCTCAGATGCCTACACCGCCAGGGCTCTGGGTTTCAAGCACAAAACTGGGCAGCTGTTTGGGCAGACACCGAGTTAGCTGCAGGAGTTTTTTTTCGTACCTCAGTGGCACCTGGAACCCCAGCGAGACAGAACCATTCACTCCCCTGGAAAGGGGGCTGAAGCCAGGGAGCCAAGTGGTCTTGCTCAGTAGGTCCCACTCCCACAGAGCCCAGCAAGCTAAGCATCCACTGGCTCGGAATTCTCACTGCCAGCACAGAAATCTGAAGTCGACCTGGTACACTCAAGGTTGGCGGGGAGGGATGTCCGCCGTTACTGAGGCTTGAGTAGGCAGTTTTCCCCACACAGTATAAACAAAGTCTCCAGGATTTGGGAGTGGGCGGAACCCACTGCAGTGCAGCAAAGCCACTGTGGTCAGAGGTCTCTAGATTCCTCCTCACTGGACAGGGCATCTCTAAAAGAAAGGCAGCAGCCCCAGTCAGGGGCTTATAGATAAAACTCCCACCTCCCTGGGACAGAGCACTGGGGGAAGGGGGAGCGTGGGCACAGTTTCAGCAGACATAAATGTTCCTGCCTGCTGACTCTGAAGAGAGCAGTGGATCTCCCAGCACAGTGTTCGAGCTCTGCTAAGGGACAGACTGCCTCCTCAAGTGGGTTCCTAACCCCCATGCCTCCTGACTGGGAGACACCTCCCAGCAGGGGTTGACAGACACTTTATACAGGAGAGCTCTGGCTGGCATCTGATGGGTGCCCTTCTGGGACAAAGCTTCCAGAGGAAGGAGCAGGCAGCAATCTTTGCTGTTCTGCAGCCTCTGCTGGTGATACCCAGGCAAACAGGGTCTGGAGTGGACCTCCAGCAAACTCCAGCAGACCTGGAGAAGAGAGGCCTGACTGTTAGAAGGAAAACTAACAAACAGAAAGCAATAACATCAACAAAAAGGATGCCCACGCAAAAACCCCATCCAAAGGTCATCAGCATCAAAGATCAAAGGTAGATGAATTCACAAAGATGAGGAAAAACCAGCGCAAAAATGCTGAAAATTCCAAAAACCAGAATGCCTCTTCTCTTCCAAAGGATTACAACTCCTCGCCAGCAAGGGCACAAAACTGGATGGAGAATGAGTTTGATGAATTGACAGAATTATGCTTCAGAAGGTGGGTAATAACAAACTCCTCCAAGCTAAAGGAGCATGTTCTAACCCAATGCAAAAAAGCTAAGAACCTTGACAAAGTTTACAGGAACTGGTATCTAGAATAGCCAGTTTAGAGAAGAACATAAATGACCTGATGGAGCTGAAAAACACAGCACAAGAACTTTGTGAAGCATACACAAGTATCAATAGTCGAATCGATCAAGTGGAAGAAAGGATATCAGAGATTGAAGATCAACATAATGAAATAAAGTGTGAAGACAAGATTAGAGAAAAAAGAATAAAAAACAAACAAACAAACAAAGCCTCTAAAAAATGTGGGACTATGTGAAAAGACAAAAATCTATGATTGATTGGTGTACCTGAAAGTGATGGGGAGAATGGAACCACACTGGAAAACACACTTTAGTATATCCAGGAGAACTTCCCCAATCTAGCAAGACAGGACAAGATTCAAATTCAGGAAACGCAGAGAACACCATTAAGATACTCCTCAAGAAGAGCAACCCCAAAACACATAATTGTCAGATTCACCAAGGTTGAAATGAAGGAAAAAATGTTAAGGGCAGCCAGAGAGAAAGGTCAGGTTACCTACAGAGGGAAGCCCATCAGACTAACAGTGGTTCTCTCTGCAGAAACCTTACAAGCCAGAAGAGAGTGGGGACCAATATTCAATACTCATAAAGAAAAGAATTTTCCACCCAGAATTTCATATCCAGCCAAACCAAGCTACATAAGCGAAGGAGAAATAAAATCCTTTACAGACAAGCAAATGATGAGGGATTTTGTTAACATCAGGCCTGCCTTACAAGAGCTCCTGAAGGAATCACTAAATATACAAAGGAAAAACCGACACCAGCCACTGCAAAAACATACCAAAATATAAAGACTAATGACACTATGAAGAAACTGCATTAACTATTGTGCAAAATAACCAGCTAGCATCATGATGACAGGATCAAAATCACACATAACAATATTAACATTAAATGTAAGTGGGCTAAATGCCCCAATAAAAAGACACAGACTGGCAAGTTGGATAAAGAGTCAAGACCCATCAGTGTGCTATATTCAGGAGACCCATCTCATGTGTAAAGACATACATAGGCTCAAAATAAAGGTATGGAGGAATATTTACCAAGCAAATGGAAAACAAAATAAAGCAGGGGTTGCAATCCTAGTCTGATAAAACAGGCTTTAAACCAACAAAGACTTAAAAAGACAAGGAAGGGCATTATATAATGGTAAAGGGACAAATGCAACAAGAAGAGCTAACTATTCTAAATATATATACACCCAATACAGGAACACCCAGATTCATAAAGCGAGTTCTTAGAGACCTACAAAGAGACTTAGACTCCCACACCATTATAGTGGGAGACTTAACACCCCACTGTCAATATTAGACAGATCAACGAGACAGAAAATTAACAAAGATATTCAGGACTTGAACTCAGCTCTGGACCAAGTGAACTTCATAGACATCTGCAGAACTCGCCACCCCAAATCAACAGAATATACATTCTTCTCAGCACCATGTAGCACTTATTCTAAAATTGACCACATAATTGGAAGTAAAACACTCCTCAGCAAATGCACAAAGATGGAAATCATAACAAACAGCCTCTCAGAAAACAGTGCAATCAAATTAGAATTCAGGACTAAGAAACTCACTCAAAACCACACAACTACATGAAAATTGAACAACCTGCTCCTGAATGATTACTCCATAAATAACAAAATCAAGGCAGAAATAAATAAGTTCTTTGAAACCGATTAGAACAAAGACAAAATATACCAGAATCTCTGGGACACAGCTAAAGCAGTGTTTAGAGGGAAATTTATAGCACTAAATGCCCACATCAGAAAGCTGAAAAGATCTAAAATTGGCACCATAACATCACAATTAAAAGAACTAGAGAAACAAGAGCAAAGAAATTCAAAAGCTAGCAGAAGACAAGAAATAACTACAATCGGAGCAGAACTAAAGGAGATAGAGACATGAAAAGCCCTTCAAAAAACCAATAAATCCAGGAGCTGGTTTTTGGAAAAGATTAACAAAATAGGTAGACCACTAGCTAGACTAATAGAGAAGAAAATGGAGAAGAATCAAATAGACACAATAAAAAATGATAAAGGGGATATCACCACTGATCCCACAGAAACACAAACTACCATCAGAGAATACTATAAACACCTCTATGCAAATAAACTAGAAAATCTAGAAAAAATAGATAAGTTCCTGGACACATACACCCTCCCAAAACTAAACCAGGAAGAAGTCGAATCCCTGAATAGACCAATAACAAGTTCTAAAATTGAGGCAGTAATTAATAGCCTACCAACCAAAAAAAGCCCAGGACCAGATGGATTCACAGATGAATTCTACCAGAGGTACAAAGAGGAGCTGGTACCGTTCCTCCTGAAGCTATTCCAAACAATTGAAAAGGAGGGACTCCACCCTAACTCATTTTATGAGGCCAGCATCATCCTGATGCCAAAACCTGGCAGAGACACAACAACAACAACGACAACAAAAATTTCAGGCCAATATCCTTGATGAACATCAATGTGAAAATCCTCAATAAAATACTGGCAAACTGAACCCAGCAGCACATCAAAAAGCTTATCCACCACGATCAAGTCAGCTTCATGTCTGGGATGCAAGACTGGTTCAACATACACAAATCAATAAATGTAATCCATCGCATGAACAGAACCAATGACAAAAACCACATGATTATCTCAATAGGTGTAGAAAAGGCCTTTGATAAAATTCAACACCCCTTTATGCTAAAACACTCAATAAACTAGGTATCAATGGAATATATCTCAAAATAATAAGAGCTATTTATGACAAGCCATAGCCAATGTCATACTGAATGGGCAAAAGCTGGAAGCATTTCCTTTGAAAACTGACAAAGACAAGGATGCCCTCTCTCACCACTCCTATTCAACATAGTATTGGATATTCTGGCCAGGACAATCAGGCAGGAGAAAGATACAAAGCGTATTCAAATAGGAAGAGAGGAAGTCAAACTGTCTCTGTTTGCAGACGACATGATTGCATATTTAGAAAACCCCGTTATCTCAGCCCCAAAACTCCTTAAGCTGATAAGCAACTTCAGCAATGTCTCAGGATACAAAATCAATGTGCAAAAATCACAAGCATTCCTATACACCAATAACAGACAAACAGAGAGCCAAATCATGAGTGAACTCCCATTCACAATTGCTACAATGTGAATAAAATACCTAAGAATACAACTTAAAGGGATGTCAAGGACCTCCTCAAGGAGAACTACAAACCACTGATCAAGGAAATAAGAGAGGACACAAACAAATGGAAAAACATTCCATGCTCATGGATAGGAAGAATCAATATCGCAAAAATGGCCATACTGTCCAAAGTAATTTATAAATTCAATGCTATTCTCATCAAGCCACCATTGACTTTCTTCACAGAATTAGAAAAAACTGTGTGAAATTTCATATGTAACTAAAAAAGAGCCCGTATTGCCAAGACAATCCTAAGCAAAAAGAACAAAGCTGGAGGCATCATGCTACCTGACTTCAAACTATACTTCAAGCCTACAGTAACCAAAAACAGCATGGTACTGGTACCAAAACAGATATATAAACTAATGGAACAGAACAGAGACCTCAGAAATAACACCACACATCTACAACCATCTGATCTTTGACAAACCTGACAAAAACAAGCAATGGAGAAACGATTCCCTATTTAATAAATGGTGCTGGGAAAACTGGCTAGCCATATGCACAAAACAGAAACTGGACCCCTTCCTTACACCCCTTTATACAAAAATTAACTCAAGATGGATAAAAGACTTAAACATAAGACCTAAAACCATAAAAACTCTAGAAGAAAACCTAGGCAATACCATTCAGGACATAGGCATAGGCAAAGACTTCATGACTAAAACACCAACAGCAATTGCAACAAAAGCCAAAATTGACAAATCGGATCTAATTAAACTAAAGAGCTCCTGAACAGCAAAAGAAACTATCATCAGAGTGGGATAGTAAGGATGAGAGGGTAAGAGTTGGAGGGGAAAGAGGGATAAAAGACTGCCCACTGGGTACAGTGTACACTGCTTGTGTGATGGGAGCGCCAAAACCTCAGAAATCACCACTAAAGAACTCATCCATGTAACCAAACACAATTTGTTCTCCATAAACCTATTGAAATAAAAAATCAAAATTAAAAAAATTTTGCCTTAGAGTCTATATTGTCTGATATTAGTATAGCCACTTCTGTCTTATTTTGATTACTATTTGCATTGAATATTTTTCCATTCTTTCCCTTTCAACCTGTGAATGTTCTTAGATCTAAAGCGAGTGTCTTATATACAGTGTGTGGTTGGGTTTTGTTTTTTAAATCCATTCTGCTAATCTATGTCTTTCAATTGTAGAGTTTAATCTTTTTACATGTAAAGAAAATACAGAAGGATTTACTTTTGCCATTTAATTTGTTTTCTGTTTGCTTTTTGCTGCTATAACAGAATGCCACAGCCTGAGTAATATATCTTTTAAAAAAAACTTATTTCTCACAGTTCTGAAGTCTAGGAATTCTAAGATCAAGGGGCCACATCTGGTGAAGGCATTCTTGCTGTGTCACATTATGATAAAAGGCATAACATGGTGAGAAAGTGGGTGTGTGAGACAGAGAGGAAATCAAGGCACACTAATTCTTTTTATCAGGGTCCTATTCCTGGAATGACTAATCAACTTTTATGATAATGGTATTAATCTATTTGTGAGGGTAATGCCTTCATGATCTAATCCCCTTTTAGAGGCCTCACCTTCCAATACTGTTACATTGGCAAGTGAATTTCAAACATGGGTTTGGAGGAAACATTCAAACCATAGCATTCAGCCCCTGGCCTCCCAAAAACTTATGTTCTCACACGAAGTACATTCATTCCATCCCAATAGCCTCAAAAGTCTTAACTTGTCCCAGCACCAACTCAAAAAGCTAAAGCCCAGAATCTCATCTAAATCAGATAAGGATGATACTCAAGGCATGATCCAACCAGAGGCAAATACTCACTCACCTGTGAGCTTGTGAGATTAACAAATCATGTGCTTCTAAAATACAATACTGAGACAGGCATAGGATAGACATTCTCATTCCAAAGGGGAGAAATACAAAGACAGAAAGGGGTAACTGGTCCCCAATAAGTCCAAAACCCAACAGGGAAATTATTAAGTCTTAAAGTTGGAGAATAATCTCCTTTGACACCATTCTCGGCACACTGGGTTTGGGTTATCAAGACCTCAAACATCCCCTCCAGTATGGCTTTGCTGGGCTCAGTATACCCAGAAGCTTTCATAGATTGGAGTCTCATGCCTGCAGCTCTCTCAGGCTGGTGTTGCATACTGACAGTGCTACAATTCTGTAGTCTTTGGTTGGCCCATTCCAAAGGCTCTTAAACTGATATGAATTTAACTTCAATAACATACAATAACTTTACTCCTTTATAGTTCTGCCACTTTATGTTATTGATGTCATAAATTATATCTTTATGTATTGTGTACCAATGAACACGGATTTATAATTATTTTATGCATTTTCTTGTAATCTGTATAAAATAAAAAGTGGAGTTACAATCCAAAATTACAATAACATCAGTTTTGATATTTGTCCATGTATTTATCTTTACTAGACATCAGCATATTTCCATAAGGCTTCAAGTAACTCTCTAGCATACTTTTATTTCGACTTGAAGAACTTCTTTTAGAATTTATTATCTGGTAGGTCTAGTGGTAATAAACTCACTCAGCTTTTATTTATCTGAAAATTTCTTACGTTTTCCCTCACTTTTGAATAACAGTTTTATCATATACAGAATTCTCAATTGACAGTTTTTCTTTCCACTCTTTAAATATACTACCCCACTGTCTTCTTGCCTGCAAAGTTTCTGATGAGAAATCCACAGATAATGTTACAGAGTATTTGTGTGCGTGTGCCAAGTTACATTTCTCTTGCTGCTTTCAAGAGTCTCTCTTTGTCTTTGGCTTTCAACAGTTTGACTATAATGTGTCTTAGTATGGATTTCTTTGGGTTAATCCTATATGGAGTTTATTGAGCTTCTGGATTGGTAGATCCATGTCCTTGTCTCAGACCTGATCTTCTTCTAGCATCTCAGAGCAACTCCAGGACTTTGCTCTGACTGCTTGCCTGAATCCCCAAACTCCCCAAAACTCCTGACCCTTCATATCGTACTGTATGGCCAACTCACATCAGCCTGCTGATGAAGCCCCACTTACCTGCCTCCTAACTGCCCTCCAAATGTTCTGGCCTCAGACAGCCTTGAAGGTACCATGGAAGGCACTATTATGCATAAAACAGAGGAGTTAGGCATAGAAGCAATATAGTCAGATGCCTTTAATTTACAGAAGAAAGAGGACTCAATTATAACATCAACCTAAATCAAGGTGGAGGAAGACCCTGATTCATACGCTTTCAGTTATCAGGCCAGACACCATGTTGGCAGGTGAGTGAACCATGGAGTATGAATTGGGGGTCAGATACGAATTCTGAGTCATTTCCTTTCATTAGTTCAGTTCCTGCCACATGCCCAGCATAGGGCATAACTTACTGAACTTGGTGAAAGGAGCCCCATAGCCCTGCTCCTATGGCTTTGCCTCCCCTGAGTCACCAGGATGTCGGTCTCTGAGGGTGAGATGGCTTTCTTCTGAGTCCCTCCCTCCAGCCTTATTCCAGCTTGCCAGCCTCCTGCCTTCCACACCCTCAGTGTGATGGTAGCACACCACCTTTGGGAGTGATGAGCATAGGGATGGGGGATTCCTGCAAGCCACCCCCAAACAGCAGTTCTCGAGAAGTTTCCATGGCTGAAGCTTCAGCAGATCTCCCCACTTGCCCTTCCCACTGCAGGCTGCTGGGACACTGACAAGTCAGGCTGGACAGGAGGGACTGGATGCTGTAGCTCCCTAGCTGTGACCTCTGCCTGTTCTCCCCTGCCTCAGAAAACTTTCGTGTAAAGCACATGAGAGTGATAATATTGACCTTTGGTTCACATAAATTTATTATAAAAGTGCTTCAGAAAGAATAGGAAGTGGTACTACCGAACATGATATTGTGGGATCCATTGTCTCTATATTCCCAGACCAAGAGTGATCCAGGCAGGCACTCACCCTGTCTGCCAAAATTTAAAATGTTGTATGCTATGGCTGAGGACAGATCATTGAATACATTCTTTTTTCTTGTTTTCAACAGTAGCTCGGATCCCCTAGCCAGGGTAGATGTCAGGAATTTCAGGCTTCGAGAGCCATTCTTAGAGGTCACATGCGCAGGGAGGGGAGTGAGCTAGGGTCTACAGCTGATGCTCTGGTATGGGAAGGGAAAGAGCCCGGCAGTGGGGTGGCTGCAGGAGTGGCCTGATAAAGGTCAAATACCACTAAGGTTTAGATTTGGCTTGCATGTTGGAGTGGGCAGGAGATCAAGAACAGTTTCTTCTAGATGTCCTTTGGAGTCAGAGGCTCAGGTTCAGAGCAGACTATCTGGTTTTTCTTGGTGGGTGAGAAATTAGGACATTCACTGAGATTTACTGTTGAGATTCAGTGAGACTAGACTCTGATGTGCAATTCTGGGTTGCCACCGACTGAGGAAATATCTAGAGAATGCATAGAGGTTCCCAGAAGCTCAGGTGAAATATCTAGAGAGGCTCTCCTAGTGTCTCTTTCCTGTTTCTAGAGTTCCCAACTCTTGGAGATTTGCTGGCAACTGTGAAGTGTCCTCGTAGCTGTTGCAAACTTCTAGGAATAGGAAGTCTTCTGTAGATTGTTGAGGAGTGAGGAGGTTGTGGAAAAAAGGAAGGAGAAAGCCTAGAGGGACTGGTCAGTGTTCTTGGGATATAACCTATTCTGCACCCAAGTCCAAGTCAGACAAAATTTCCCAAGCTGTAACACATTGTGACAGGAAATTTATCACTCAGTTGTTTCCTGAGGCCTCAGATGGTGTACCCACAGATTATACTCTATTAGATGAGAAGGTCAAGAACTCCTTTACTTACACCACAATGAGTGGAAGGAACCAGGAACCAGGCAAGAGAATGACAGAGAACGTCATGCTCAGAGGAAGGGAAGGGAAAGGAAAGCAGTGCCTGATACTGCCTTACTGATTATCTACCTTACTGATTTTCTTAATGATTACTGATCATCAGGAAATTCTTTGATTAACTGCTATCAAGATTTCTACTGCTTGCCCTCCAAGGGTCTCACATGCTGCTGCCATTACTTCCTCTGCCTCTCTTTTCCTGCCCTCTTTTACTAGCAGTGCCCTTGCTATCTTGTTCAATGAAGTCACTTCCTCACTGAATCCTGGTTGTGGGGTAAAAGAGGTAGAAAACTGGCTAAGAATAGTTCCTTTACTTCTATGGGGAGGCCATTTAAGATTAGAAGTTTCTTGTCACTTAGACACTCACTTGTCTGAATTTAAGGCCGGAACTTTGGGGGAGGTTTTCAATGCATCAGATAAGGAAATGACCTAGAAACCATTGCACTATGTTTCACAAAATTGTATGTATCTGGAAGAACAACCACCCTGCCACCCCATTCCCCTGCATATGTAGCAACACATACACAATGACCTCTCTGATTCCTCATTTATTTGGGGGATATAATAAAATGGAGTCCTCTTGCTATCCCTATTCAAACAGAGAGAATGACATAGAAATCTCCTGTCTAAAATAGTAGTCTTCCCAACACAAAAAAAGAAAGAAAGAAAGAAAAAAAAGGTAGTAGATTCAAAACTTCAGCTCAGACTTTGTGAGGTCAATCATTGAGTATCAAATTACGGAGGTTTTGTTGCTTAAAAGTGTAGGACCCATGGCGTCATTCTTATGCCCCTGAACCTCTGGGCAGGCTTGAAGGCAGGAGGATGAAAAATTAGGACCAAGTAACATTAATTTCATCCTCATGGTTGATGGACTTATATTAGGTTCTAATTTACTCAGCAAAATATTTATCTCTGTAAATTGATGTTTGCATTTGGGATAAGCCAGTTTCCAGCTGGACACCCCATGATGGAAGAGGCATTGTCTCACCTTGTATTACTGGGAAGCTCTTACGAGGAACAGGAGTCCAAGAGCTGAAACCAATCCTTGCTCCTTGCACAATTTGGAGAGCTAAAGCCCATGCTAGCCTGTCCTCCTGAATAACATGCCCCCCATGTCTGCAGCAATGTTGATCAATTCCTTGCTTTGGAAGTAAAATTCCAAGAGTTACTGAGTACCAGCCTCAGACTTCTGGGAAGTGGACAGGCCTTACCTTATTCCTGGGTTCATTCTTTCAACAAGTATATATTGGATGCCTGCCACCTGCTAGGTATTGAGAAGTGGCTTGAGGTACTGAGAATACTACTTACAACAAAAGAGACAAGTGAAAACAATGGTGTTTTGAAGAAAGATTCAGAGACTTGGGGATAGAGGAACAAAGCTAGGACCTGGGTTATATCCACAAGAGGACCACCTGAGATAGATTTCACTTTCCTTCTCTTTCCATTGGACCGTGGAGTCATATTGAATGTGTAGTCTGCATTTTAGTTCCGCCTATGCCAGCTGCTCAGTAATTCTGACACATTTATACATCCCTGAATGATAGTATTGTTGGAAATAGCGAAGCTGGGCCTGCTTAGTTAAATTTTTTACTGAGACCCATGTCATGGCAGCAGCATCATATTTTGGATAAAGCTCCTACAGTTTCTAGCTCTACCACTTATGAGACTTTATGAAAGTAACTTGACCTCCCTATGCTTCTTAAGGTTGTAGAAAAAATAAAATGGGATAATGTGCATAAATGGCTTAGGTCAGCACTTGGCACAAGAAAGTGCTCATTATCTATTTAATATTAAAAGTATAATCATAATCAATTTTATTATATCAAGAAGGACAGTCGTTGAGTCCCAGAGAGTGACCTGTTGTAAATGAACCAGGGCTCGTGATAGAAATGAGATGTGCAGTTATAGCATTGAAGTGAATCATGAGCAAAATAAGACTAATCTTTTCCCTCAAATGTGCTTGCAAGAAGAGCGCTTCGAAGGGAGAGTTTTCAGGAAGTGTAGAAACTGAACTTGAAGAGGAGTATTTTGAACTGCTGCTGGACCAAACCCCTGAAACATACAGGCTTATCCTTCCTTGAGGCAAAGGAGTAGCCAAGTGTAAGAAAGAGCCCGTAGGCCTGACCCTAGATCCTTCCTGTGGGTTCAAAGCAGCTAATTCCTTGGAGTAGATGGCCAACATTTATCAGCCTGCGAATAGAAACCTGATTTCACAGATAGCATTGGAGAAAACATATTAACTTTCTGACCACCTCAGTAGAAAAAAAAAATATTTGCTTATCTGTAGAGGTTAAATAAGTTATTGCAAAGGCAATAACTTGGACCCAGGAAACATGGGAGCCCAGTTTGGGAATTCAGGGCCCACTGGAGAAGACGTCCAAGGTTTCTAACAGTGAGACATTATTGTAGAAGCTTACATTTCATGAGATGCAAGAATAGTTCCTGGCAAATTCTCACTGTTAACATAGTTAATTCAACAAGAAGAAGAGAGGAGAAACACTATGTTGGTTTTGTAACAAAAAGACTAAAACTCTGTAAAATATTTGAAGAGATTTATTCTGAGCCAATTATGAGTGACCATGGCCCATGACACTGTCCTCAGGAGGTCCTGAGAACATGTGTCCAAGGTGGTCGGGGTGCAGCTTGGTTTTATACATTTTAGGGAGACATGAGACTTCCACCAAATACATTTAAGAAATACATTCCCAAAAGGCAGGACAGCTTAAAGTGGGGGCTTCCAGCTTATAGGTAGATTTAGAAATTTTCTGGTTGACAATTGGTTAAGTTTATCTAAAGACCTGAGATCAATAGAAAGGAAATGTTTAGGTTAGGATAGAGGGTTGTGGAGACCAAGTTTTACTGTGCTGAGGAAACGCTCATCAGACTTCAGAGGGAGTAGTTGTAAAATGTTTCTTGTTGGGCTTAAAAGGGTGCCTGGCTCTTAGATGATTGTTTCCTGGGTCTGCAAAGAAAGAAAAAGTGGGGGAAAGGAGATTCCCTACAGAAAATGGATTATTCCCACAAGAGACAACCTTGTTGCAGGGTAATTTCAAGATAATGGCAAGAAAATATATTCGGGGCTAAAATATTTTGATTTCCTTCCTTATTTGTTATGTGACGTGCCAGAGTCAGTTTGGAAAGCAGGCCACAATATGTAGGGTTAAATAAAATCCCTCCTGTGAGACTTCATGGTTTGTAGGGCAGATTCCCCAGGCCCCTTAGCTAGGATTTGAGCAAGATAAAAAAAATCAAAGTTCTCAGTTTGCAGGAAAGATAAGAAGGCTCTCAAGTTGGCATTCTGAACCCAAGCTCAGCCTTGTCAGGAGGCGCTGAAGTAGATCCGGCCGAGCAGCCAAGGGCCTGCGGGCAGGACCTCAGAGGCTTCTGAGACTGGGAGTAGTAATAGGGAAAGGTTTATTTTATTTTTGATGTGATTTTTCTCTTTTGTGTCCTACAGTAGCCACCCTGATGCTAGTATAACCTACGTATCTCTCTGTTCAGGAGTGAAACAAGATTTGGTACAGAAAAAAAAACTAAAATAATATAGTAATAAACAGGGTTTGACATTTAAAATCTGATGATGCAACATGATTGCAGCCTCTTAAGTTGGGGAATTATTTTGAGAAGGGGTTTTCCAAACTCCTTTTATCTTTCATCTATTATATCAACAACTGAGCCTGAGGCACACATATCAAAGAACAGTCTCATGATTTAGAGGGGATACCTTCAGCCCATTAGTCTGTGAAGCCTCAGTGGCTCTATGTTAGAAAGAAAGAATGGGAAGAGGGGAGATGAGAGTAAAGATAGCAGAATGTCAAAATTTCTCAACTGGTTGTCTCTGATAGGTGGAGAGAAAGGTCACTGTACTGACTGAGGAATTTATTCTGATTACAAGAATTGAAGTTTCTATTACACAATGGGGGCAAGAAAGACAATATTTGAAAATCAAAGAATTCACTGGCTCCTTTGCCTAATAGTCCTGCTCATTAGAAATCTGTAACGATGGCCGGGCTCGGTGGCTCACACCTGTAATCCCAGCACTTTGGGAGGCCGAGGAGGGTGGATCACGAAGTCAGGAGATCGAGACCATCCTGGCTAACACGGTGAAACCCCGTCTCTACTAAAAAATACAAAAAAAAAAATTAGCCGGGCGTGGTGGCGGGCTCCTGTAGTCCCAGCTACTCGGGAGGCTGAGGCAGGAGAATGGCGTGAACCCGGGAGGCGGAGCTTGCAGTGAGCTGAGATCGCGCCACTGCACTCCTGCCTCGGGGAGAGCGAGACTCTGTCTCAAAAAAAAAAAAAAAAAAAAAAAGAAAGAAAAACAAAGTAAACTGTAACGATGCAATAAGACAAACGAACAAGCATTCCAATCCTGCAGGGTATGCCCCCAGGTTGAGAACCCCGCCCAGCTAAGATGCTACAGAAGTAAGAGCATGGGGTGGGAAGTGTAAGAGGGCCACTTTGACTGTCAGCTCAGACATCACAGCCAGTTAAGGAAGTGGAGGCTGCAGCAAATATTTTTATAGTTTAGTCATCTCATTTGCCTTCCTTGAACTCCACGGTTTTATAGCAAGAGCCCTGATGGTGGCTGCTTCGTGGTCTTTTTGGTGACAGAATGATGAATTGCTATCACCTCTCAAGCATAGGATTGTAATGAGAATTTGTGCATTCTGTCACCCAGATGAAGAAGAATGGATGCTCAGAGGCAAAATGGGTGGGGTGTGCTGGGTGTGCTGGCTTTCCTGCATTTACCCCTTTCACACCCATTCCCTACACTTCTCCAGCCTGCTCTCTGCCCCATATCAAATGTGGATTATATCACTGGGCCCCCAAAGCCTCTGGACTCTGTTTGAGTGACCAGTGGGAAGCTAATGCAGATCAGCAGAAGGAAATAGTGTGAGGTCACAGGCTTTGGTCTCCTGGTTCCCGCTGTAAGACGTGGCTTCGGGCTGGCTATGCTCCCAACAAAAAGTCGCTGCTCAACACACTTTCTTCCCAGTCCCAGCAACATCCTTTCCACCTCATCTCTTTAGGTTAAGAGTGGTGAAAATCCAACCTCCTTTTGCTCCAGATCCCTCAACTCTCCATGTGGTTCCCTTATTCCCTCCATAATCCTGTGTGATTAGACCCTTCATAAAAAAAACTTGTTGAAATGCTAATTTCATGTGCCATCTGTTTCCTATTTGAAACTAAATAATACTAACATGTTCTTGAGACTTTGGCTAAAACCTTGAGACAGCCACGTGATATAGAAGAAGGTGTGCTGCCCAAGGTGGATGCTGCAAAGTACTGAAACAGGTGTTTTCAGGAGTTATAGGACCAATGCATAATGAGGGAGATTTGACCTGTGGGCTAGACTGTTTAACTGAAAAAAATGATGAGTATCTTAGGTTTGGTTACCTAGGAGCAGAATCTGAGATATGAATTCTAGTGCAAGTGATTCATTGAAAAAGTACTTTCAGGAATAACCTGTAAAAGAGTAAAGAAAGCAGAAGAGAGCGAGGGGAGAAACAAGGCACAAGCGTGGTTTCAGCTTAAGCATCAGGCTTAAGAGCATGCCAGAGGATAATTGACAGCACAGGCTCATCCCATCTCTAGGCAAAGGAACAACCTCATGTGTCCCTGTATCAGTCATTTTTTTGTGTGTCACCCACAACAAGAGGCATTTCTAGGTGAGGTGCCTCCCCTGATCCAAGAGCAATTCTCAAGAGAAGGGTGTCACTGGTAGCTATTAGTAGCTAATATTTATAGCACTGCCAAGTAAAAAGGACCTGGACAGGGCTCCAATTGCATCTATTAGACTCTATACCTTATTCACTTATTTCTTTTGATCATATGTATTAAGCAGTACTCTTGGAGGAGCATACAACTTGTTCCTAAGAAAACCAGGTTTTATTCGTTATCTCTTTAGAGTTCTAGCCAGGATTCTACGGCTACCATCCAGTCTTGCTACCCATTACAGGAGTTTTGCCCACCTCAAACCTGATGATTAAGTGCTGACACCTGGCTCTTCCTAGCTTGTGATCCTATCTTCCCCGTTCCTAGGGAGCCCAATTCGGTGGCAGCACCTCTTTCCATCAGCTCCAGCCTACAGAGGAAAGTCACTAGTGATCTTCTCAATTATGCTGACAAATCCTTCACCTGCAGATTTTTACTTCCCTGATACAGGCCAGCAAGTAATGCTTCCAAACTTATATAAGTGATCTACTCTAACACGCTGAATTCTCTGAGCCTTTTGTTCCCCTCTTCTGCAATCTGACAAGGCAGTTTTTGCATTTCTACTTTATTTAATGTGGGCTGACACTTTTTCCAATGTTTCAAGAGCCATCCCTCAGTGGATCAGGAACAATCAGTCTCCAGTGCACTTATCATGGGAAAGTGCCACATAAAAAAGTTCTCCCTTATTTGGTTTCATATTCCATCCTTATCAATCCAGCACCCTCAGGATTTACTTCCGAGTATGTTCTCCTAGTTGTAGCCAGAATATGTTAGGTAGGCTCTTCAGCTCCTTCAATATCAAATCCCTCTCCTTCCTCAAAAAGAGCAGCACTTCCCCAGTTGCTCTATGATGAGCTTTGACCCAATTCATTGCTCTGGTTGCCAGCAGAGAAAGTACGGACAGATCCTGGGAAAGTCAGTCATTATCCTGTAAGACATTTTTGTGGTCTTTCCATGCTGTTCTAGCAAGAAGACTACTATCTTCCTGCATGGTCATTGGGACAAAAGAAGAATTTCAGGGCTTAAGGAGCTAAGTATACCAATCCAGATATCCCCATTATCCCAAGTCTCAGAGTCACACTCCTTCCTTATGAGAGCCCTGACTTTGGCTCAGGAGACTTCTCTGGGCCAAGAATTTCATTCTCTCTAAAGTTCTCCAACCCTTGCAGTTGAATGCCATGCCTTATTATCAGCTGCAAGAAATGAAGGTATTTCTAGATGCTGCCAAGAAAGGCCTCTGACTCACACTTTGCTCTAAATTTTTGGATGAATAAATACGAGCCTGCCATTTTCTGTCTTTGGTGCTCCAATCATGCTTAGCAACAGCCATCCGATGCCACAATCCTTATCATCACTATCATCTCTGCATTTCTCAGGAGTCAGAGATACCCACACGCAAATGCATCTTCTTCCACTTCTTCTAAGTCCAAGTTCACCACAATTGAAAGTTTGAACAATCACACTGCTACCACATATCAGCAACAGTCAGTACTCCACCTACCACCATAGGGTACTCATTGACATTCAGCCAGCTGAATAATCCAATGCAATATTCCTTATTATGGCCTGCTTTTTGTGACCACTCCTGTTACCAACTGTCTTTGGCCAGGTTCCACAGAAGCAGGACCTGAGAAGAGGATTCTGGTGCAAATAATGCAGTGAGGAAGTGTTCTCAGGAGAAAACTATAAGGGAATGAGGCAAACGGTACAATGGGGTGATGCTTGAAGAAGATGTGATTCAGGTGAAGTCAGGCTTTGTCCAAAAGATAACCCTGGAACATAAATGACACTATACCCAGCCCCAACTTGTGCAAGTTAATCTCCCTTTTATTCGCACATATCAGTCAACCATTGGCTGTGGGGCACCCTTGGGTAGAGGGCAAACCTTCCAGTCATTTCAGGTGAGAAGCTCCTCCTGTCTGAGAGCAATGCTCAGAAGAGTGCGGCCATGAGTTGTTAGTGGGAAAGAAGCAGAGTTTCTCAAGGGCTGGGCTGTCAGTAGCTGACTGCTTAGCCATAATTCAATAGGGATTTAATAACGTGGAGAACAGTGAGAGAGTACATTTTTATGTAACTTTGTAAGAAGTAAGAACAAATTCATAATGTGTTAAAGTTATAACAATGGCTGCTAGATAAAGCAGAGGATGGCTACACACAGAAGGAAAGGAGACAGCTAGGCTTGACCATCCTTGCTTGTGTCTTCCAAGCCTCCTTCTAAAGGGATCTGTGAGGGCCACAGCCCCTGTGTTGCCATGTCCTCCACAACACAACCACATGGCCTTTCACACTACAGCAGGCACCTGAGGCAAGTGCAGACAAATGTGTAGACTAGCAATGGATCTATGAAAGTAACAACAAATAATGAGCTGGGACAATCAGATCATTTCTCCCATTTTTTTCAATTATTTATTTATGCATTCATCTTGTATTCATGGTAATTTATTTTAACCTTTGGGCTCATTTATTTTGTCATTCAAATTGATACAGTTTGGGCCATGGGGAGATCTCTCAGTTTGTTCCTATTTCCCTCTGATATACTCCCTCAGATTTACAGGCTCATCTTCTCTTCATTTAATTTCATGCCCCAGTCCTACAATCAGCCATTTCTCCAAGGACTTCTGATTCCTTTTTTTTTTGAGAATGGTATTAGAAACCACAGTCTGGGTGCTAGGGGTACTCACTACTATTGTTGTTATTGTTATTTGACAGAGCAAGGAAATATATGTATATATAATAACTCATAAATATACATATTTATAAATATTTCTTTCTTTTATATACATATTTATAAATAATCTGTACTTATATTTAACTAAATATGAATTCATACTGATATCTAATTCATTACCTTATTGATCATTCTAGCACCTTTCTCTTGCTTGTCTGTAACTTCTAACTCCAACAGTGAGAAACCTGGATTCCCCTAGCCCCCATTCATTTGCTTAGGAGTTCAATTACAGTGTACCTGTATAGCAGTATCAGAATTATTAACCTATAACCTTGGGGAAAACAACTTTATCAACTAGAGTGCAGAGCTCGTGTACATTTTCTTTTGCCTTTAAGCTTACAGGCTCCACTCATTTACAAAGTTACTCAGATCAGAAACTTTTCCCCCAACTCAACTCAGAGAGATTGTTTCACACATTTGTAACAGATAATTTTTGTCACATTCTGCATTCCTTCCTGGAATCCTCTGACTTCCTAAATGATTTTTTTTTTAATTCTCATACATTGTTTCATTCTTTGTGCAGTAAAGTTCTATGGGGTTTGACAAGTGCATAGTGTCATGTATTTACTGGTATAGTATCATACAGAATAGATTCATCACCCTAAAAAATCTTTTATACTTTACCTATTCAGTCCCTTTTTTCCTCTTAATCCACTGGCAGTCATTGATATTTTCACCAATGCTATACTTTGGTCTTTTACAAAATTGGAATCAGAGTACACATGTTCCCAGACTTACAATGATTTGACTACAATTTTTTTAAACTTTAAGATGTGCGAAAGCAATAAGCATTCAGTAGAAGCCATACTTTAGTACCCATACAAGCATTCTGTTTTTTACTTTCAGTACAGTAGTCAATAAATTACATGAAATACTCAATTACATGAGATACTCAAAGCCAATTATAAAATTGGCTTTGTGTTAGATGCTTTTGCCCAACTATAGGCTAATGTAAATGTCCTGAGCACATTTAAGGTAGGCTAGGCTAAGCTATGATGTTTGGAAGGTTAAGTGTTTTAAATGCATTTTCAGTTCACAATATTTTCAACTTACAATTGTTATAACAGGATATAACCCCATCATAAGTTGAGGAGCATCTGTACGTAGCCTTTTCAGACTGGCTTCGTTAACTTAGCAATATTCATTTAAAAATGTATCCATGTCCTTTCATAGCTTGATAGATCATTTCTTTTCATCATTGAGTAGCATCCCACTGTTTGAATGTACCATAGATTACATATCCATTCACTTATTGATGGGCATCTTTATTGCTTCTAGTCTCAGGCAATTATGAATAAATATGATTTTAACATTTGTGTGCAGGTTTCTGTGTGGGCATAACTGTTCACATTGGTTGAGTAAATATCTAAAGGCATGATTACTGAATGACATAGCAAGAGTATAATCGCCTCTCTAAGAAACTACCAACTGTCTTTCAAAACAGCATTACCATTTTGCATTCCTGCCAGCAATAAATGAGATTTCCTATTGCTCTATATCCTTGACAAAAATTGCTACTGTCAGTTTTTTTTTATTTTTTTGATTTTGACCATTTAAAATGTATAGTTGCATAATATTGTTGTTTTAATTTGCAATTCCCTAGTGAGATATGATGTTAAGCATATTTTCATATGCTCATTTACTATCTGTATATCTTTTTCTATTCAGATCTTTTGGCCAATTTTTCTGGCCTTTTTTTATTTTTATTTTTTTTATTTTACTTTAAGTTCTGGGATACATGAAAGAAAGTGCAGCGTGCAGGTTTGTTACATAGGTATACATGTGCCATGGTGGTTTGCTGCACCCATCAACCCGTCATCTAGCTTTTAAGCCCCTCATGCATTAAGTATTTTTCCCCTTACCCCCTATCCCCCGACAGGCCCTGGTGTGTGATGTTCCCCTCCCTGTGTCCATGTGTTCTCATTGTTCAACTTCCACTTGTGAGTGAGAACATGCAGTGTTTGATTTTCTGTCCCTGTGTTAGTTTGCTGAGAATGATAGTTTCCAGCTGCATCTATGTCCCTGCAAAGGACATGAACTCATTCTTTTTTATGGTTGCATAGTATTCCATGGTGTATATGTGCCCCATTTTCTTTATCCAGTCTATCATTGGTAAGTATTTGGGTTGGTTCCAAGTCTTCGCTAATGTAAATAGTGCTGCAGTAAACATACATATCCATGTGTCTTTACAGTGGAATGATTTATAATCCTTTGGGTATATATCCAGTAATGGGATGGCTGGGTCAAATGGTATTTCTGGTACTAGATCCTTGAGGAATCACCACACTGTCTTCCACAAGGGATGAACTAATTTACACCCCCACCAACAGTGTAAAAGTGTTCCTATTTCTCCACAGCCTCTACAGCATCTGTTGTTTCCTGACTTTTTAATGATCATCATTCTAACTGGTGTGAGATGGTATCTCATTGTGGTTTTGATTTACATTTCTTTCTCTAATGTCTGGCCTTCTTTTAAAAGCTAAGACTTCTGGTATGATGTTCAATAAAACTGGTGGGAGAGGACATCCTTGCCCTGTTCTTGATCTTAGGAGGAAAGCGTCGTTTTCATTGTTAAGTACAATGTTAGCTGTGGGTATTTATATAGTTGCTCTTTATCAAGTAGAGGAAGTTCTCCTGTATTTCTACATTTCTCAGGGTTTTTATCATGAAGGGATGTGGAATGTTTTTAGTGCGTTTTCTGCATCGTTTGATATGATTATGATTTTTTTCTTTAGTTTCATGTTGTGGTGGGTTACATTAGTCAATTTTTAAATGTTGAACCAGTCTTGCATACCAGAAATTAATCCCACTTGGTCATGGTGCATAATTTTTAATACAATTTTGTATTTAATTTGCTATTTTTTTGAGAATTTTCTCATGTCAGTTCATGAGAGCTATTGGTCTATACTTTTCATTTTTTGATGTTTTTATATGGTTTTAAGTATTAGGGCAATTTTAGCCTCTAAGAACGATTTAGGAAGTGTTGCCTTTGCTTCTGGTTTCTGAAAAGAATGCGGAGAATCGGTATCATTTCTTCCTTAAATATTTGGTAGAATTCACTCGTAAAACGACCTCAGCATAATACTCTCTTTTTTGTAAGGTTATTAATCATTGATTCAATTACTTTGATAGATTTTGGCCTATTAATATTATCTATTTCTCCTTATGTGAATTTGGTAGTTTGTGTTTTTCAAGTAATTGTCCATTTCATCTACGTTATTAAATTTGTGAGCATAGGGTTATTTGTAGCATTACTTCATTACTCTTTTAGTGAATATAGGAAAAGGAATGAGGGCCTCTTTAAATTTCTCATATTGATAATTCATGTTTATTCTCTTCTTTTCTTGGTTATCCTGGGTAGAGGTTTATCAGTTATTTTTATTTTTTCAAACAGCAAGCTTTTGATTTGTTTGATCTTCTCTATTTTCCTATTTTCAATCCATTTCACTGTTTTCTTCTCCAATTTTGTGGGGTTTTTTTCTTCTGCTTGTTTTAGGCTTTAAATGTTCTTTTTTTTTCTAGTTTCATAAAGTGGAAGTTTATGTTGTTAATTTTTAGATCTTTCTTCTTTTACAAAGTATGCATCTAATGCTATTAATATCTTCCTAAGCACTTTTTTCTTGCATCTCAAAAATTTTGCTAAGTTGACTTTTCATTTTCATTTAGTACAAAATCCTTTAAAATTTTTCTTTAGGCTTCTTCCTTGATCCATATTTTACTGAGAAGTGTTTTTGCTTAATTTATAATATTTGAGGATTTTCCAGTTATCTTTATGTTATTGATTTCTAGTTTAATTTCATTGTGATCCGAGAACAACATACTTCATATGATTTATATCTCATAGGTCTGTTAAGTTATGTTTCACGGCCCAGAATGTGCTCCATTTTGGTGAATGTACTATGCAAGTGTGAGAAGAATGTGCATTCTGCTATTGTTAGACAGAGTATTTATAAATACCAGTTAGGTCAAGTTAATTGATTACCACTTATTGTTTTTGATAAATGTCCTGAAGATAGAAATTTTCCCACTGAGAAAGCTCTGAATCAGGTCGAAAAAAGACAATCTCTGTGAGCAGGGCTTTTTTAGAGTGCATCCAGATAGGTTTAATAATGATACTTCTCTGGGAATGGGGACTTTTTTGGTTAGCTCCAAGCTCATTCTTCACCCTTTGGCATCTGCTACCCTGATGATATTCACAGCTACCATGTTACGAGGTTGCTGGCTTTCAATACCTACCACACAGCTGGTTAAAGAGGGATGGGAAAAGGGAAAGTTGAAATGCCACAAAGTTCACTGTTCTTACATTACTTTAAAAGGCCAAAATTCGGCCTTTTTAAAATAAACACTCCTCAGAATGTTCCAAGCTTATGATTAATTTCCAGAAGTTGAAAAAAGTTGATTTTGTCCATTTTTGCCAATGTTCTCATTGCTTTTGTGGAGAAGCAGAATTTTGGACATCCTTACTCTGCCATTCTGGAACTGCTTCTCAAGATAGTCTTTTGAAAGGAGGAAAAGAGAAGAAAACTTGTTTGCAAATTCAATTAACTTTATAGCTGAGATATTCAATATAAGGGCATAGTTTTAAATAACAGATCTGTCAAAAAATTAAATAGGTTGCATTGGCAGGTAATTAAACTAGATTATCTTCCGGTTACCACATAATCTTAAGTTCCAATGCGTTCTACTTCTTGGCTACATTTTGTTCAGGCGTTCAATAAAAATAAAAATTCTTTGAAAGAACGCTTATTAATATCTAGAGAATAACAGTTTGTTTTCCTCATATCTTTCTCCTAACCTTTCTCTAAATTCCAATCCCATAACTCTGAATAACATTCCTACAGATAGGTTAAAAAATCTGGATTACTTAATGCATGGAGATGAAATTCTGCAACAATGAAATTATTGTTTTTAAAATCATATATTTACAAATAATAAAATTTTATTTTTGCCTATCTCTGCCTTGTTTAATGTCCAAACCACTGACTAGGGTTTGTCAAGGATAGTCTACCATAAAATTCAAGAGCATTTGTTGTACAAGATGTGTGTTACTTTGTCATTTGTTGTTCCAAAATTTCAAAAGAAATACAATTTGTATACAACTTGTAGGTTTTGAGTCCTGTGGAATAACACTTTGTGCATTGCTATATTCTCATAAGTTATAACTCATTATTCTATTCCCACTTCATGAAATACTTACAGGTCAAGTCAAAGGAAACTATATAATATAGCTACTGATATGTTTACTGTCATTGCTTTTCATCAATACCAAATATTACTATAACCACAACAGTTTGTCAAGAACATGTCACACATTATTTGTGTGGAAAATTAAAGTAGTTCCCTCTTAGAAGAACCAAATTCATGCTTCTAAAAAGATCTGTCTGAGAAGGAATATCTAATTTTCTTGTCTGTGGATGATAATATAGTGCAATTGTTAACAGTAGACTCTAATGTCAGACAGCTATTAAATGAATCCTGGTGTTACCACGGCAAATTAAGTTTTGACCTTACAAAATTTTAATCTCTACTTATAAAGACTCAATTTCTGCATCTGGGAAATAGAGATGATAATATCACCAGCGAAAGCATTTTAGAAAGGTTAAATTGCTTGCATATAGAAAGTGCTCAAAATATTTTCAATGATTACCTGGGTCATAAAGCAATGAAATTCATACTGAAGTTCATGTGAAGTGGCCTTTTACATACGTATGGAATGAAAAATAGAACTGAAGGAAAATTTTGGTAGCTCAAGAGTTTGTATTAGTGACTGCTCTTCCATCAGGATCTTTGTTATGCATGAGACATGAGTAATGATTTTATTATCTGCTTGTCACCTAAGCCTAGCAAATTTTCAACACTAACATAACTTAAAAGAAAGTTAGGTATATCTACTTTGATAAATCTGATTTATTAATACAATATTATGTTATTTAAATTATTTAGTTTTTAAGCTATTTAAAGATAATTTTATGCTTACGTTTAAAAATTAAGAAAAATATAAATTATCTATAACATTACTGTTACGGGAGACCTTTGGTCAAATGGTTCTTTTATATATTTTCCAACTCTCTGTTGAGATTTCCTCTCTATCCATTCATGGCTATCCTTTTTTTTCAGTCCCTGAGAATATTTATAGTAGCTGTTTTAAATTCCTTGTCTATCAATTCCAACATGTGGATTATTGCAAGGTCTTTTTATATTGAATCTCTGAGACTTTTTCCACAGTTTTATTTCTATGAGGAAAAAATATATGTGCCAGAAAACAGCATCATGCCAATTTTCAAAACTAGGTAGTACATCAAAAACCCAGAATTTTCCACTGGTAAAATTGCAATTATTTTAAAAGTTTATAGATTGAGAGAGAAAGAGAAGTGAAATGATGAGAGATGAGAGATAAACAATAGGTTTTAAATAAAAATAGAATTTCAAAATTTTCTTTCTTTCACTGAATATATTTTAGGATGCTTTCATGTCAATAAATTCACAATGACATTATCATCACTTCCTATGGATGCATTTCAGCATATGGATGTATCTTGTTTGATTTAGGTAATTTTGGTTATTTCTACCTTTTCACTTTTATTGCCAACACTGCTGTGAAACTTCTTCACATGCTTTTTTTTTTTTTAACTTTGTCTCATTCTTTCCCCAAAATTAAGTTTGTAGTAAGAATTTTGGATCCGAATATATGCCAATTCTTACAAATACTGCTGTTTTTTTATTTGCTTTCAGAAAACCACTTACATTCCTATCAACAGTGTACAACATTTTCATCTTTGGCAGTATCATAATCAGAAGTTAAATTTTTTTTGTTTACTTAACTTGCATTTCCAAAATTAAAAATAAGATTGGATATTATCATATGCACTAACAATGTATATTTCTTCTGTGAATTACCTGTTAATGTCTTTGTTTATTTTTTAATTGGAGAGTTGATCTTGTTTTAATTTATATGAATGTGCTATTGGTATACTAAGAAGGTGAACCATTTATCTGCCTTATTTATTAAAAATATTTTTTCCATGAAGTCATTTATCTTCTTTTTTTTTTTTGATGGTATTGACTCAGTAAGTATTTATTTTTGTATGCAGTCAAATCTGTTGATCTTGTCCTGGTTTGTGATTGCTGTCATAGTTAGAAAACCTTCTTTACCATTAAATTACACAAATATTTATAAATATTGCTAACATAAGAGTGGGCACAGAATGAGACAGAGCTTTGGAATTATACAGATATTGGATAAGATTCCAGCTCTGCCATTAACTAGCTGTAACATATTGTATTTTCCAGAGATGGCTGCAACAATAGCTCCCATACCACAAGTTCTACAATTTTACTACTCTGTAATCAAAAGATTAGATTAGAATCTGGCCAGGCTTGTAACTGACTTGTAATCAATAGAACATAGCAGAAGTGATGAAGCATGACTTCCAAGGTTAGGCCCTAAAATGAGATGCAACTCCTATCTTGTCAGCTGTACATTTACCTTTACAGCCTTAAGCTACCATGTAAGAAGTCTGAGACCCCCATGCGGTGAAGGGGCCTGGGCTGCATGCAGAGTCTCCATGTAGGTGTTCTGACAAGAGCCCCAGGTGAAAAGAGTCTCCGTGTAGGTGTTCTGACAAGAGCCCCAGGTGAAAAGAGTCTCCGTGTAGGTGTTCTGACAAGAGCCCCAGGTGAAAAGAGTCTCCGTGTAGGTGTTCTGACAAGAGCCCCAGGTGAAAAGAGTCTCCGTGTTGGTGTTCTGACAAGAGCCCCAGGTGACAAGAGTCTCCTTGTTGGTGTTCTGACAAGAGCCCCAGGTGACAAGAGTCTCCTTGTTGGTGTTCTGACAAGAGCCCCAGGTGACAAGAGTCTCCTTGTTGGTGTTCTGACAAGAGCCCCAGGTGACAAGAGTCTCCATGTTGGTGTTCTGACAAGAGCCCCAGACGAAAAGAGTCTCCATGTTGGTGTTCTGACAAGAGCCCCAGGTGACATCACAACTTATACCACCATCAACTCCAAAGACATGTGAGTGGAGACACCTCCAAATGATTTCAGTTTCTAGCTCTTTCATCACTTTCAGTCTTGGAGTCTTCCCAGTTGAGGCCTTAGACATCAAGACAAACCCACTGTATACTTTCTTAATTCCTGACCCGTGGCACTAGTGAACACAATAATTTGTTAGGCAGCAATAGTAACTGGAAAGCTTAATTGTGTGACATTTGACAAGTTACTTAACCAGTCTGTTCTTCAAGTTTCTCATCTATTGAACTGTCTTGTAATAATAGCTACTTTATAGGAAGTTGTTAAGGTTACATGAGATCATATATTAAAAATGCTTGGCATATGCCTAGCACATAACTACAAGTTCAAATAATGATAGACGCAACATTATTAAAAAGCAAGCTTTTGTTTATTACATTTACATTTGTAATACATGTGAAATTTATTTTGGTTTAATGGGTAAGGTTGTGTGAGTTATTTACCAGTCAATTACAAAGTAACAGATTGTTAGCCAAAGTATTGTCCTTTAAAAAGGTATTTGAAGAAAAAATTCTCTGTAAAATTATGTATATATATGAAAGAAGAGCATGTGCATATCAGAGGATAAATTCTTGGTGTTTTATCATGTGGGTAAAGAAATTTTCACCTAGCTTTGCTATGTTTGTTTGCTCAGGTTGGAAAATGGAACTGGGAAGAATATCCCAAAATAGGGTAAGGCAAAAGAAAATATTCTTCAAGGTTAGAGAAATTTTATCTAGTTTGTAAGGAAGGCTAAGAAGAAAGATTATCCTGACTCAGGAAGAGTTAGTTTAGACGCTACGCACACTATTACTTGGAAGTGCCAAAATGTAACTTTTTTTCTAACCTGACCTCATCTTGTTTTAGAGCTCTGTTCACAGTGAGACAAAACACTTGGTCTTGTCAGCTTAAAACTTAGAGAATAAGGGAATGAAGGGAAGTTGGGGGGAAATACTAACAAAAACATGGTCTCAGCTGAAGACTAGCTTTAGTTGGATCCTGTGGAAAAGCTCTGGAGTACAAATTGCACCACAGACTTAGTTCTACCTTAATACAAGAGACCAGTCATTCATTGGCTGAGGCCCATATACAGGTTGGGAGTTTAGCCTCTGGGCTAGGCTGCTTCTATTAATATTTAGTAGAGAGCAAATCTCCAAAGAAGTAAATAACTGTGAGTTGTTATAAGCCAACACTTGATGCAGCTGGGTGCACTTATCAGCAAAGGGGATTTTGGAAGCCACCAAATTCAAATCCAAATCATCCACTATATAGACAAATTCAAGGCTATAATGCTGAGAATGCCAGTGTGTGCTCTTGAAACATAAAGATTTTATAATTAAAACTCTCTGCATGCTAAACAAAACCAGACTTTGGCTTTGTTAAACATTGATTCAAACATATTTTTAAAGTCTATTTTGAAAAGCTAAACAATATTTTCTTTTCTTTTTCTAGACTGACTTCTACCATCCCCATGATTCAATGGGGAGAGAGCTCTTACACAACTAGAGCCCATAACTCAAACTTAAAATATTCATATTACGTTGGCTTTTCTAGTTTGCTTGTCTACCTTGAAAGAGCTGTCTTCATGTATTTTTCGTCCTGACTCTGCAAAATCAAAATTGAGAATTCCTCAGAAAGTATTATATGCTCAGACATAGACAAAGATACTGTATACCAGACTACTCAAATAGAAGGTTGGTTGGTTCATTGTAAGAATTTTGTGTGGCATAATATAAGAGAAAGAAGCTCATGGAAGACCAGAACCAAGAACTGCAGTCAGCCTCACAAGGACAGAAACACCAGGGTTAGTGTGTATCCAAGGAAAACGTGCCACCTTGGCCACAGGTGTGCTCCAACATCAATGCTACTCAGTTTCTCTTCCTATCTGTTTCTCTGGGTCTTCCTGCTTCTCTTCTCACCACTGTTATCCGTATATGCTACCTTTCTCACACTTTCTGCATACTCATAACTTCCTCTTAACACAGGGCACTCTGTTACTTGAACATTACTTCATGGTATCTATTTACATCCTATTATCTTCAACTACCACGCCACCTGCCACATTATCAGCATTTTGTTTTCTCAGTCCCATGACAAGAACCTGACTAGCCATCCTTAAAAAAACACTCTGTTCCCAATCCAATCACCTAGTTCAACCATGTGCCTAAGGCTGCCTGGCCAGCCAGGGCAATGATAATTCAAGCCAATTCCACCCACAGCAAGTTATCTCTCAGATCTTAGTTTTTTCCAATTGAAATGCCCCCTGAAATTTTCTTTGAAGCTTATCCCTATGTCCGTTCAGTTTTTTTTCTGCCCTGAGGTTCCCCAAAGAGCTTTATCAGAGAAAGACTTGGCCCATGCTGCCAACACACTGGGAAGCTGGGGTTAGCCCTCTCCAGAACCCATGGGCAGAAAAGGACAGTGCCAGAAAGTGTCAGAGCTAATCCAAAGAGAATTCCAACAGAGAGGAGTGTGTGTGTAGATGAGGATAGAGGATAGTCACAGAATTCTCAGTACAAATTGGAGATTATTATGGCCCAAGTGTTCACATTTCCATACAGGAGATAATAAATGACCAAGTCTGAGCTTATTCATGGCAGTATCATGTAAGGAGAGCAAAACCCCTCCCACCTGTGAGCAACAGGGATGTGCAAAGAGTAAGTCTAGTGCTCCATCATCAATAGGCTCCGCTGTCCACACTGCGTCTCCTTATGCCTGCTTGTCTTTTCACTATGAGCTGGCTTTCTCACTCTCTACCATTGCATAGAAGAGTAGAGCAAAATTCAGGTTCAGGGAAGAGAAAAAGAGGGTAGTGGTTGAAAAAGAATCCAAAATCCAGGAGAGACGTATGTACAACTAAACTCCCTCAGGGAGGTTGCAGTAGTTACTATGATCACAACAGATGAGCTCTGCCCTCTTCGTGAACCCCAAGAAGTTGATGTCCTCACAGTTGGTCATACATGACAGTTTTGAATAATGATACATGCTCTGCCCTGAGGAGGTAAAAGAGAGGAAATATGATTATAATGACCTCATTTCCTTTTACTGCGTTCCTAGGAGTAATCTGTTTTTGTGTCCTCACTAACCTTTCTCTAGGCCCAAATGAGTTCCAAACCTGAGTCTGTTAATTGCTGACCCAGAGAGTAGATTTTATTCCCTGCCAGGTAAGGGACATCAGCCTCTTTTTCACCCAATATGGTCTTAGGGAAAAGTCTGTCTTTGCCATCCCCTCATGACTACCCCATACTCACCCATCCCATTCACCCACTCACTCTGAGGGCAAAAGAAAACCACTGTTTCTCAGGGATGGTGGTGGTGATTTTCCAGTCACTCTCTACTCCACATTACCTTTCCTTGTAAGGATGTAAAAGTTCTCAACTGCGCAGGACTGTTTATGCTTCAGGGAGCAGGATGTCATGACACCATAGCATAACCCGAGATGATATTTTTTACATTTATAACACATTATTTCAGTCGCTGCCAGATACAAAAAGAGGTGCTTAGAGGATGCAGTCTTGAGAATATTCTCTGGGGCTGGGGGGGCTCCACTACAGGACCTTACTCTTGCCTAGTGGTTCCTAACATTTTTTGGACCATGGACTCTTGGTAATCTTGAGAAAGATAGGGATAATCATGCTGTGGTCCTCCCCATGTACACATTAATAAATTTGTACACATTTTCTCCAATTAAAAAAATCTTGTGAAAGATAACCTGTACAAACATAGATCAAACACTGTATATGATTTCAGGAGGTCAGGGTTCCCATGAAATTTGTCCATGGACCTCCAGTAATGAACCCCTTATCTTGCCTGATGATTTTGCCGAGTAATGGGTAAAAGAAAGTAAAGTGGATCTTAGCATCCTTACTCTAAGAAATGGACAAAACGGGTCTGGCAGGAGGCGAAACCCCTAGGATTCTATAAGAAGAATGGATTACAGGGCTCTCTGAAGATGAAGGGAAGGTTTGCTCCTAAACATGTCACAAATCACCTGTTTACCAAGGACTTCAGACAAGCCATGATTGTACCTTTTATAGGGTCATGAAGTTCACGTGTGAAAAGAAGAAAAACCTTCCATGTTATAATCTCACATACATCTGCCACTGCCCCAAGAGCCAATTTTGAAAACTTTCTCTTCCCCCAGCATCTGTCCATCTCTTAACCAACCACCAGCTTCCCCTCTGTCTCCAGGAACTTACCCCAATATGGGCAGAGCAGAAAGACTGTGCCCAGCAGAAAGAGAACAAGCATCCTGGAGCTTCTGTCGGGTGCAGCTTCCTGTGGAAGGAGCAAGTTGTTCTCTCGTGATCTGTCTTTAGGCTAGTCATCTAAATTATATAATCATAAAATTTCAGGGACAGACAGTATGACAATGTTCCCAGAGCCAAACCACCATATCTGATTGCTGCGCAGCATTCTAAAGAGGGTACTCACTTTGATTTTGTGCAAATCCTCTAATGAAAATGAAATGGTAATGTTCCTGATTCGCCAGACCTGCTCCTACTTCAGTATTGCAGAGTTTTAAAAAGTATTTTCAACTTTCATTTTAGATTCAGGGGGTACATGTGCGGGGTTGTTTCAGGGGTATATGGCTTGATGCTGAGGTTTGGGGTACATGTGCAGGGTTGTTTCAGGGGTATATGGCTTGATGCTGAGGTTTGGGGTACAAATGATCCCGTCACCCAGGTAGTGAACATAGCACCCAACAGTTAGTTATTCAGTCCTGCCCAGTCTTTCCTCACAATGTTGCAGGTTTTAATACATCTGGGAGGTATTCTTTACATCTTCTTGTGTTTCATCCTCATTGAGCAATCTAACAGCAAGTCTTATCCATTCTACCTACTAACTTCTCACATGGGTTTATTATTCTCTGTCGCCACTGCCATTATCATAATCCAGTCTACTATCATGTCTTGCCTGGACCAAGCAATGGCCTTATTTCTGGCCTCCATGCTTCTCCCCTGCCCCTTCATAATCATTTCTTCATAAAGCAGTCAGAGAACAAGTCATAGATGCCACACCCCTGCTGAAAACACTCTGACGACTTTTTATTACCTTTGAAAGAAAATCCAGAGTTTTTATCATAGCCGGCAATGGCTTCCTCATTATGAGCAATGGCCTCCTCTCCAATCTTTCTCTCCACATTTCCCTTGCTCACTCAGGTCTTTGCTCAAATGTCACTCCCTCAGACAGAGCAGCATTTTCTGCTTAATCTCTAGAAAATGACAGCCTTCATTTCCTACCCTTTTCCCTGTTTTATGTTTCATAGCAATTCTAATAAGCTGATCTTACATTCCTATTGGCTCACATTTTTACTCCTCCACTAGAACAAAGCAAGGGATTTCTTTGATTTGTCATGGCACACTTGGCATCTAGAGGCTAGGAACAAAGGAAATGCCCAACAAATATTTGTGGGAGGAATTAATAATGTCCTTCCCATATCCTGCCTTGCATCCCTCCAGTCCATTCTCCACAGAGCATCCAGCTTCATCAGATTGGTTTTTTGAACTATAATAAAGATGAGAAACGAGACTTTCTACATTCCAGCAAGGGTCCCAAAATAGTCGGTAGCAAGTGTTTCACATTTCAAAGTGAAATGCTATGCTACTTAGGCAGATTTACAAAGAAAATCAATGAAACCGTGTTTAATATCCTGGACTTGCTGCCCACCTGGAGGGTATAAATAAACAGTGAATTGCCGGAAAATAAAATGGAAGGAGTTTCTATAATCTAGGGTGAGGGTTACTTTTCTATATATGACTCAAAACACAGAACCATAAAAAAGATATGTTTACCTATATTTTTAAAAAATCTTCTACATAGATGGAAAACCAATCATTAATCCATAAGCAAAGACCAAATAACAAATAAACCATTAAAAATATATGCAACTCATATCTCAGACTAAGGGCTAATCTCCCTATTGTACAAAGATATTCCAGAAATTGATTTTTAAAAGATTAACAATTCAAAGGGGAGGGATGCAGTCAATAATAATGTCATAGTTCACAGAAAAAAGAAACAGAAATGCTTCTTAAACACATGAAATATGGTGAACCTTGCTCCTAATTTTAGGATATTAGTTTTACTTAACAGATTGGCAATAATCAGAATTTGGTAACACAACTGTGTTGGCAAGACTGGAGTAAAACAAGCACTGTCATACACTGCTGATGGGGCTGTAACTTCATATATCAGTAAGGAATAAAATTAGACAATAACTTGTCAATTTTAGATCTTTCCTGCTTTCTCTTGTGGGCATTCAGTGCTATAAATTTCCCTCTACACACTGCTTTAAATGTGTCCCAGAGATTCTGGTATGTTGTGTCTTTGTTCTCATTCGTTTCAAAGAACATCTTTATTTCTGCCTTCATATTGTTATGTACCCAGTAGTCATTCAGGAGCAGGTTGTTCAGTTTCCATGTAGTTGAGCAGTTTTGAGTGAGTTTCTTAATCCTGAGTTCTAGTTTGATTGCACTGTGGTCTGAGAGACAGTTTGTTATAATTTCTGTTCTTTTACATTTGCTGAGGAGTGCTTTACATCCAACTATGTGGTCAATTTTGGAATAAGTGCTATGTGGTGCTGAGAAGAATGTATATTCTGTTGATTTGGGGTGGAGAGTTCTATAGATGTCTATTAGGTGTGCTTGGTGCAGAGCTGAGTTCAAGTCCTGGATATCCTTGTTAACTTTCTGTCTCATTGATCTGTCTAATGTTGACAGTGGGGTGTTAAAGTCTCCCATTATTATTGTGTGGGAGTCTAAGTCTCTTTGTAGGTCTCTAAGGACTTGGTTTATGAATCTGTGTGCTCCTGTATTGGGTGCATATATATTTAGGATAGTTATCTCTTCTTGTTGAATTGATCCCTTTACCATTATGTAATGGCCTTCTTTGTCTCTTGATCTTTGTTGGTTTAAAGTCTGTTTTATCAGAGACTAGAATTGCAACCTCTGTCTTTTTTTGTTTTCCTTTTGCTTGGTAGATGTTTCTCCATCCTTTTATTTTGAGCCTATATGTGTCTCTGCTTGTGAGATGGGTCTCCCGAATACAGCACACTGATGGGTCTTGACTCTTTATCCAATTTGCCAGTCTGTGTCTTTTAATTGGAGCATTTAGCCCATTTACATTTAAGGTTAATATTGTATGTGTACATCACAATTGAAAGAACTAGAGAAGCAAGAGCAAACACATTCAAAAGCTAGCAGCAGGCAAGAAATAACTAAGATCAGAGCAGAACTGAAGGAAATAGAGACATTAAAAACCCTTTAAAAAATCAATGAATCCAGGAGCTGGTTTTTTGAAAAGATCAACAAAATTCATAGACCACTAGCAAGACTAATAAAGAAGAAAAGAGAGAAGAATCAAATAGACACAATAAAAAATGATAAAGGGAATATCACCACCAATCCCACAGAAATACAAACTACCATCAGAGAATACTATAAACACCTCTACACAAATAAACTAGAAAATCTAGAAGAAATGGATAAATTCCTGGACACATACACCCTCTCAAGACTAAACCAGGAAGAAGTTGAATCCCTGAATAGACCAATAACAGGCTCTGAAATTGAGGCAATAATTAATAGCCTACCAACCAAAAAAAGTCCAGGACCAGACAGATTCACAGCCGAATTCTACCAGAGGTACAAAGAGGAGCTGGTGCCATTCCTTCTGAAACTATTCCAATCAATAGAAAAACAGGGAATCCTCTCTAACTCATTTTATGAGGCCAGCATCATCCTGATACCAAAGCCTGGCAGAGATACAACAAAAAAAGAGAATTTTAGACCACTATACCTGATGAACATCGATGCAAAAATCCTCAATAAAATACTGGCAAATCAAATCCAGCAGCACATCAAAAAGCTTATCCATCACTATCAAGTTGGCTTCATCCCTGGGATGCAAGGCTGGTTCAACATATGAAAATCAATAAATGTAATCCAGCATACAAACAGCACCAAAGACAAAAACCACATGATTATCTCAATAGATGCAGAAAAGGCCTTCGACAAAATTCAACAGCCCTTCATGCTAAAAACTCTCAATCAACTAGGTATTGATGGGGCATATCTCAAAATAATAAGAGCTATTTATGACAAACTCACAGCCAATATCATACTGAATGGGCAAAAATTGGAAGCATTTTCTTTGAAAGCTGGCAGAAGACATGGATGCCCTCTCTCACTACTCCTCTTCAACATAGTGTTGGAAGTTCTGGCCAGGGCAATCAGGCAGGAGAAAGAAATAAAGGGTATTCAATTAGAAAAAGAGGAAGTCAAATTGTCCCTGTTTGCAGATGACATGATTGTATATTTAGAAAACCCCATCGTCTCAGGCCAAAATCTCTTTAAGCTGATAAGCAACTTCAGCAAAGTCTCAGGATACAAAATCAATGTACAAAAATCACAAGCATTCTTATACACCAATAACAGACAAACAGAGAGCCAAATCATGAGTGAACTCCCATTCACAGTTGCTTCAAAGAGAATAAAATACCTAGGAATCCAACTTACAAGGGATGTGAAGGACCTCTTCAAGGAGAACTACAAACCACTGCTAAACGAAATAAAAGAGGACACAAACAAATGGAAGAACATTCCATGCTCATGGATAGAAAGAATCAATATCATGAAAATGGCCATACTGCCCAAGGTAATTTATAGATTCAATGCCATCCCCATCAAGCTACCAATGACTTTCTTCACAGAATTGGACAAAATTACTTTAAAGTTCATATGCAACCAAAAAAGAGCCCGCATTGCCAAGACAATCCTAAGTCAAAAGAACAAAGCTGGAGGCATCACACTACCTGACTTCAAACTATACTACAAGGCTACAGTAACCAAAACAGCATGGTGCTGGTACCAAAACAGAGATATAAACCAATGGAACAAAACAGAGCCCTCAGAAATAATACCACACATCTACAACCATCTGATCTTTGACAAATCTGACAAAAACAAGAAATGGAGAAAGGATTCCCTATTTAATAAATGGTGCTGGGAAAACTGGCTAGCCATATGTAGAAAGCTGAAACTGGATCCCTTCCTCACACCTTATACAAAAATTAATTCAAGATGGATTAAAGACTTAAACGTTAAATCTAAAACCATAAAAGCCCTAGAAGAAAACCTAGGCAATACCATTCAGGACATAGGCATGGGCAAGGACTTCATATCTAAAACACCAAAAGCAATGGCGACAAAAGCCAAAATTGACAAATGGGATCAAATTAAACTAAAGAGCTTCTGCACAGCAAAAGAAATTATCATCAGAGTGAACAGGCAACCTACAGAATGGGAGAAAATCTTTGCAATCTACTCATCTGACAAAGAATCTACAAAGAACTCAAACAAATTTACAAGAAAAAAACAAACAACCCCATCAAAAAGTGGGTGAAGGATATGAACAGACACTTCTCAAAAGAAGATATTTATGCAGCCAACAGACACATAAAAAATGCTCATCATCACTGGCCATCAGAGAAATGCAAATCAAAACCACAATGAGATACCATCTCACGCCAGTTAGAATGGTGATCATTAAAAAGTCAGGAAACAACAGGTGCTGGAGAGGATGTGGAGAAATAGGAACACTTTTACACTGTTGGTGGGACTGTAAACTAGTTCAACCCTTGTGGAAGACAGTGTGGAGATTCCTCAAGGATCTAGAACTAGAAATACCATTTGACCCAGCCATCCCATTACTGGGTATATACCCAAAGGATTATAAGTCATGCTGCTATAAAGACACATGCACACATATGTTTATTGTGGCACTATTCACAATAGCAAAGACTTGGAACCAACCCAAATGTCCATCAATGATAGACTGGATTAAGAAAATGTGGCACATATACACCATGGAATACTATGCAGCCATAAAAAAGGATGAGTTCATGTCCTTTGTAGGGACATGGATGAAGCTGGAAACCATCATTCTGAGCAAACTATCGCAAGGACAGAAAACGAAACACCTTATGTTCTCACTGATAGGTGGGAATTGAACAATGAGAACACTTGGACACAGGGTGGGGAACATCACACACCAGGGCCTGTTGTGAGGTGGAGAGAGGGGGAAGGGAGAGCATTAGGAGATATACCTAATGTAAATGATGAGTTAATGGGTGCAGCACACCAACATGGCACATGTATACATATGTAACAAACCTGCACGTTGTGCACATGTACCCTAGAACTTAAAGTATAATTTAAAAAATCAACTATTCTATTTGAGAAGGAAAGTGAATAATAAATTATCCCTTTGTTGCAGTCCAAAAACCATTTCTAACATAGATTACTAGAATTTGCTGATCACGTGGAGCATCTTTCATTTAGCAAGCTGGTAAAATGTATGAGAAGCCACAAGAAAAGGGTTTTGTAAACCACCAAAACTGCATTTCAAAATGTGCCTTTTTTTTTTTCAAATTGAGCTTTCTTATCAGGAAAATAACCCATATCCTGAGATGCATTTCTAGCCCATACAGAAATAAGATGCTCTTTCATTTTATCTGGCACACACTTCCATTCACAAGAATGTTTTCACAGAAATAATAAAACCAGGATGACCTTTGTGTCCTAACAAGTTCAAAGATGCAAATGAAATCATTTAATTCCTGATCTTTCACTTATTTCTGTTGGTAACAAAGTCTCAGGCACTGCTAATACTCATAGTTTGTTGACAATATTCAGTAGAAAAAGAAATTATTCACATCAATTAGAAGTTAATAAAAAATAAAAATATACATTTATCTATCAGAGTTCATGGACTCCATGAAACTAAGAGGACACTAGACCCATATTGGTAAACCTTGTTCGGGAATGGAGGTAAGGAGCTAACAAAAATCTGATACTCGAATGCATAAAATCAGTCCATAAATGTTCTGAAAGAGCCTTTTGCAACTTTTTATTATTCATTGTGATTTTTCATCTGAAGCATCATATTAACAGCAATATGGTGAATGAAACGTGAATTTTAGTGACACTGATCTAGGCTTGAACCCCAGCTTTGCTCCTTGATATACACTTCACCACCATGTTGTCACCAGGGCTCCATGAGACAATCTATATAGAAGGGCCCAGCCTTGTGCACGGCATATAGTAAGCATTCAATACATGTTGGTTTTGTTTCTTTTTCCTTCACCTCTCTCTCCACCAGCAATTGGAGGTAGGAAGGGCTGGATGTATACTCTAGGTGTTTTTCCTGGGCCCTGCAAGTAGGCACTCCTCCACCAGATATTTTTAAAGGGCCATTATCTCCTGCTCTGTTCCTCATATATGCTCTGAAAAACCAATGCTGCCCCTGGGAACCCAGGAACAAAGCAGCCTGATCCCTGACTCTACGCCAAAGTCCATTCCCCTAAAATAAAAGGCAGCACTTAGAAAGACAAGTTCATGGGACTGCTCATCTGTGCTATCACCAAGATCTCAGTCACCCACCCTGGAGCCAAGAGAGCCAAGAAAGACCATGAACATGAAGACATGATGTTCTCGTTCCTCCTCCTCAGAGCAGAACAAAGAGCATCTACTCAGAGTGGAGGGCTTTCCAGACATGGGGGCACATCAATTGTGCTGTGGCCAATGACAGTGGCATCACAGATAGTGGTATCACGTGCCAAGCAGAGTGCTAGGAACTTCAGAATAACAGAACCTGCTGCCCATTTTCATGACGTACGTCATGCAACCACAGAGTGTTAAAGTTCTAAAGGGCCCTTAAAATGATTAAAATCTGATATTACAGATAAACGATTTGCTAAAGACACAATGAGTTATCTAGTGATCAGGCACAGGTCTCCAGACTCTCAGGAAAATGTTATTTCGATTATGCCACACTACCTCTATTAATAGTTTCTAACACCTTCTTCTCTCCTACCCCATCATAAATGAAGAAAGAAATTGTTTTCAAGAGAAAATGTGATGGATGAGGTACTGTGGGAGGCTGAGAAGTAGGTCAGAGGACTCCAACATTTGGGTAGAGTTGCAAAATTCTAAAATCTTAACTGGAAATAATCAGTACAATGGAGATTCAAAACACAATTGGCCTTTGAGAAGGCATCTGCCAAGGAGAACCTTGAAGGAAGAAGAAAAAAACTGCAAATCTATTGCAGTTTAACCTAGAATGTCCGCTGCTTTTGCTCTGATTCTAGTGCTGCTCCCTCTCTCTATTTTCTTATGTTTTATTTTTATTTTTATAGATTCAGGGAGTGCATACACAGGCTTATTATATGGACAGATCGTCAAATGGTGAAGTTTGGGCATCTAGTGCACCCATCACCTGAAGAGTGAACATTATACCCAGCAGGTAACTTTTAAATAGAGGATAAAGCAAAGAAAACAAGTGACAAATGAAATACCCTAATAACTTGGTAAGCCCAGGCTCCAAAGGCTCAGAAGTTTGTCTTCTCGATAAACCTGGGAATGTTCTGAAAAATGCTATCCAGTGTTCAACACCCTTTTCTAAAATATGGCAGAGTAGAAAACTAGATCCAAAGGCCTCAAAACCTTACTCTCCATTCTGGAATCTATTATTTCAAAGGAACCAGTTCACTCATGTGTAAGTCTCTAAGACTTCTTGCTCTCTTCTTAGGCAAAGGTGGGCTCCATATTCTGTTTGTTCATAGAGAAGAAACATTGTAAATTTTGTGACACTTAACATAAGATCATATTTTATCCAATCTTCATCTGATGTCTAAAAAATGTCAGACTCAATATATTTCAATGATCATATCGTTCCCACAACTAAAGAACATGTTGTTAAATCAGTTTAGTATGGAATACTTCTAGTATCTCTAACCAAGTGCCATCAGCCATTGGGCTGGTGGTTTAGGAGACTTAGAATGCCAGGAGTGGTCATGGTTTTCCAGTACTTTACCCATAGTGAATCGTAACTGAGTTAGCTTTCATAAAGATAGACATCTAAATCATGAACAAAAAACTAGCCAGATTCAAAATATAAATTTGCTAAAGATCAAGTCATGGAATAATTCTAGAGAGGATTTAATGGCTCCACAGAGTAAACAGTCCCTGGCCTTGAAGGACAGATTTCTTGTAATTAAAAGAGTTCTCGACTGAGAATCAAACGTTCTAGGTGGAAGGTCAAGCTTGGTCACAGACTATATATCTTTTCCTCTCTCACTCTCTGGTTTCTTACCCATAATGTGAGGAGCCAGGTGAGCTTGTCTGCCTTATTCATTGCTTGGTCTTACTCATGTAACTGTATTGCATACACAATTTCTCAACAAATATTTGTTCAATGTATGAATAAATCTCAGAGAGGCATTGAACCACGGTGGTGAAACATGTGGACTCTAGAATTAGGAAGTCATACTTTGAGTACCAGCACTATCAGTCACTGGATATGTGACCTGGGGTAAGCTTCTGGAGCCTCAACAAGCCTCAGTTTCCTCCTCTTGAAATTGGGATAAGAATAATAATATCAAAAGTATCTGTTTTTAAAAAGGTTAGCTCCATGCAAACCTCAACATTTATTAATTTTCTTTTTTCTCTGCCTTGAGGAGCACAGCCAATGAACTTGAGCTCCAAGAGGAAACCTTGTGTGACAGGCTCTCCCTAGGCATGAATAATCACTAGCCTCTGATGAAGAAGAAAGTTTTCTCTCTGGAGCCTAAACACCTGTGCTTGCAGCCCCTAGCTTCTTTTTCCTGCACAAGAGATTTCCGGGTCAGGATGAACAAACACTTCTTGTTCCTCTTCCTCCTTTGCTGCTTCATTGTGGGTGAGTCCCAGACCTGAGGGGTATACTTGAGACACAGGATCTAGGGAGCTCCAGGGAAACTACATGTGCAGCATGCGTCCATGCAGGGCTGAGCTTTGGCCACTTTTATGAGCCAGGGGAAGCCAGCCTCCAGAATGCTCCTCTGCCTTCCCTGCCAACTCTTCCATCCTTTTCAGCCTCCTGCCATTCTCCTCCAGGTGGGCAGGCCTCTGTCTTGCCCTTTTAACCCATTTTCTCCCTCTGTCCCTACCATTCCCCATAATCCCAAGCCCTGGCAAGATTTTCCTTAGGACATCCTTTTTATTTGTAAACCTATATCCCATTTGTTGAGGGAGCTGGTCAGTCTATAATGAATAATTTTCAGTTTATTTTAGGACTGAACAATGGCTTTTGATACCCTTTTCAGAGACTTTATATTACAACAAGTAATTCTATGAGAGGAAGTACTGAATGCTCTGGAATCAGACAGATTTTTTTCATGGTTTGTGGTCACGGTCTCAAACTCTCTGTACCTTTGGTTGCTCATTCAAGAAATGGGGACAATGGTGCCTGCTTACAAGGCTTTTGTGAGGATTAAATCAGATGCAACTTGAGAGACTATGGCCCAAATGAGATGCTCAATCATTGCTACTTTCCTTTCTCATTCAGGTGCACTAGGGAAATTTTTTTAAATTAAGCCTGTATTTTGAATAGCTCACCCCACAGAACCTCATAAAAGTGTCACTTATGGTACTATTATTGATGATGTCTTTATGTAGATTCAGATTGAAGCTCAAAAGAACAGAATATATCACCTGACAATAGTAACAATAGCTTGGGTGAAATGTTTTAAAGCTCTCACGCTCCTTGTCACACCCATATCTCTATAGGCCAGGCTAGCATTCATAGCACCATTTTTAAGCTAGAGGAGTCAATGACATGGAGGCTAACTTTTGCTTAAAGTTACCCAGGTTAAAATGGCTAAAGTTGGGATCAGAATCCTTTGGTGACATTTTCTTTTTATTACTCTGAAATGAGGAGTTGATAAGAGCTTCAACTGTTTACCGCCTAAATACCCCAACCAATAGCTCTTCATCAGCCTGCCCCCTCCATTATTCGTTCCCCACCTCCATCTGAATATTTTCAACTCCATCCCAAGTCCTTGCTTTTGCCTGGTCTCACACCATCTCTATGCTCTCTCCAGCAGTGACGTCACTTCGGTGCGTAACATGCCACCTTCGCACACGGACAGACCGCTGTAGAAGAGGCTTTGGTGTCTGTACTGCTCAGAAGGACGAGGCATGCATGCTCTTAAGGATCTACCAGCGTAAGTTAGAGGGGCAGGGAAGGTGTTGTAAGATTCTTAGAATTCTTAGGATAGTGCTTCAGCAATTTCACATCTCAAGAGAAGAACCAATCAGAATGCCCCTGAGCACAGGTGGTGGCACAGGTCCCTGTGCATACAGACAGAGGATAATTTGGGTCAATGAGACAGGAGGGAGAAGTTGGGATTCTATATTTCCAAGAAAACTGACCAAACAGATTTTTTTTTGGTAACTGACACATAACAATTGTTCATGTTTATGAGTACATGTGATTTTTTCATACAAGCCTTCAATGTGTAATGATCAAATCAGGGTAATTGGATATTCATCAACTCAAACATTTATCATTTCTTTGTATTGAGAACATTCCATATGTTCTCTTCTAGCTATTTTGAAATATACCATAAAGAAAATATGGTATATTTTTTTGAATATTCTTGAATAGAATATTATTCAACCATAAAAATAAATGAAATTCTGTCCTTTGCAGAAACACAGGTGAGCCTGGAAGTCGTTATATTAAATGAAATAAGCCAGGCACAGAAAGACAAATATCATATGTTCTCAATCATGTATAGGAGCTAAAGAATAAGTTAATGTCATGGAGGTAGAGACTAGAGTGGTGGTTACCAAACGCTGAGAAGAGTGGCGGAAGGAGAGGATGAAGAGAGGCTGGTTAATGACCAAACAGATTTTGACTTTGAAGACACTAAATCACTAGTTGCTAATCTTCTAGCAAGAGAGAAAAATGAAACAGCTACATAGAGTTGAGGATTTTCAGGGACCTCAGGCAAACAAGCCCTGCAGCTGACCAGTGACCTCTGTATCTCCCTGCCTGGGTGCTTTTAGGGAGCATAAGCTGGGAAGCCATTCCTCAACCTACCCTGATTAAATTTTCACCAACAGAGCTAGTGCTGGGTTTGACTCACCTTGGAGAGCTTAAATCAAATGCTTATTTTCTGTGGTTCTTTCCTATTTTAGGCAATACTCTCCAGATATCATACATGGTGTGTCAGAAATTCTGCAGAGACATGACATTTGATCTCAGGAATCGGACTTATGTTCATACATGCTGCAACTACAATTACTGTAACTTCGAACTCTAAGATATTTGCCCTCCTGAGGTCTCACTTTGGAATGTCCCCAATGTTGCTCATCCTTCACACTCTGCTGGCCCTTGCTTTCCTTCCATGTCTGTCCTGACAATACCCCTGCCCTCTCGTTAACCTAAGAAGACTAAACTAGTGTCATCCTTTCTGGTGTCTTCAGCTTGGCTTCTCCCTCAGTCAGAGAACAGTGGCTCTGAACAATGGATTTCTTCTATTATTGGGATTATTGGCATTGCCATATTCCAAGAAACCTGCCCCAAGAGTTCCTGTACAGTAAAATTTAAAGCAGGAACATTCTAGAATCTGAATTTGCTTAACTTGTTCAGGTACACTAGAAAGCCTTCAGCTAAAAATTCACAATATTTTTATCTAAAATTCCCATGTATCAGGAGAATGATTAAGCAGAAATAGCAGTAAAATGGATTATGGATACTGAAGATTTTTCTCTACGTACACCAAGTTATTTCTACCAGCAGGCAGTGCCCACTTCAAACTCAATCATTGTGATTTTCTTGGCATTTACAAACTACATCCTTACACTGTTATTAGGAGATAGCAAACAATGGACTTCCCGGCCTCTGTGACATTCACCAAGCTCTCACACAGCCACTACTACTCCTATCGAGATGTACATTCAAGGTACATCAGAACTTTCATTTCTTCCCCTTCCTTTCCTAAACCTTCTCTCTTCATTTCCCCCTTTGCCATTCACCTTTACTATCACCTCCCACCTCCATTATCACCTCCCCATTGCCACACAAACTCTCCCTGTAGAGGCAGGAGGTCCTTCGAAGCTTTGCCCCATGTGTCAGATGGCACCTGAGGCATATAACCTAGGGTGGGCTGCCTTTCAGGATCCCTCAGCAAAGGGAGGCAAACATAGTCAAGATACCATCTCCCCTGTACAGCTTTCTTGAGACTTGGGGGCCTGGCTCAAAGAGATTTGTCTGTCGCTTGCTGCCCATCTTTAAGTAATAAACCGACTTCACATAACTTCTTGTGTGTTGGTGTGTTCTGTCTCATTGAACTCAGACAAATAAGTAACTAAAGCATGATGGACCTAAATAGTAGCCCAGGATATAGTGGGACTCCTGTTTCTGGTGATGGGCAGAGTGCTGATTCCTGTTATTCTCCAGGAAGTGGGAGTCCTTGCTTGGGATTGGTAATTAGCATTGCACTTCTATATTCATGAAATAATTGTAACTGTTCTGGAACTTATTATAAATGAAATCACACAGAAACTATTCACTTAAACCTGGTTTCTTTTACTCATCATAATACTGTTTTAATTTTTAAATTTTTAATTTTTGTAGGTACATAGTTGGTGTACGTATTTATGGGGTACATGAGATATTCTGACAAAGGCATGCAAAGCACAATAATCACATCATGGAGAATGTCATTTATCCTTTGTGTTACAAACAATTTAAAAAACCATTTAATTATATTCTTTTTTTGTTTTCTTTGAGACGGCCAGAGTCTGTCTATCGCCCAGGCTGGAGTGCAGTGGCACGATCTGGGCTCACTGCAAGCTCCGCCTCCCGGGTTCACGCCACTCTCCTGCCTCAGCCTCCCGAGTAGCTGGGACTACAGGCGCCCGCCATCACAGCTGGCTAATTTTTCTATTTTTAGTAGAGACGGGGTTTCACCATGTTAGCCAGGATGGTCTCAATCTCCTGACCTTGTGATCCGCCTGCCTCGGCCTCCCAAAGTGCTGGGATTACAGGCGTGAGCACTGCACCCTGCCAATTATATTCTTTTAGTTATTTTTAAATGCACAATTAAGTTATTATTAACTATAGTTGCCTGTTGTGCTATCAAATACTAAATATCATTCATTCTTTCTATTTTTTTGTACCCAATAACCATCATGACCTCCCCTCCAGCCCCCCACTATCATTCCAAACCTCTAGTCACCATCCTTCTAATCTTTATGTTCATGATGAATTCAATTGTTTTGATTTTTAGATCCCACAAATAAGTGAGAACATGTGATGTTTGTCTTTCTGTGCCTGACTTATTTGACTTAACATAATGACCTCCAGTTCCATTCATTGTTGTCATTCTTGCAAATGAATGGATCTCACTTTTTTTATGGCTAAATAGTACTCACTTGTGTATATGTACCACATTTTCTCTATCCATTTATCTATTGATGGAAAATTAGCTTGCTTCCAAATTTTGGCTATTGGGAAGAGTGCTGCAACAGAGTGCAGATATCTCTTCAATGTGCTGATTTTCTCTCTTTTCAGTATATACCCAGCAGTGGGACTGCTGGATCATACGGTGGCTCTATTTTTAGTTTCTTGAGAAACCTCCAAACTGTTCTCCATAGTGGTTGTACTAATTTACATTCCCATCAACAGTGTGTGAGGGTTTCCCTTTTCTCCACATCCATGCCAGCATTTGTTATTGTCTGTCTTTTGGATATAAGCCATTTTAACTGGGATGCGGTATCTCATTGTAGTTTAGATTTGCATTTCTCTGATGATCAATGATGTTCAGAACACTTTCATATGTCTGTTTTCCATTTGCATGTCTTCTTCTGGGAAATGTCCATTCAAATCTTTTGCCTATTTTTGACTGGATTATTAGATTTCTTCCTATAAAGTTGTTTGAGTTCTGTATATATCCTGGTCATTATTCTCTTGTCAGATGGGTAATTTGCAAATATTTTCTCCCATTCTGTGGGTTGTCTCTTCACTTTGTTAATTGTTTCCTTTGCTATGCAGAAGTTTACATTGATGTTATCCCATTTGTCCATTTTTCATTTGATTATCTGTGCTTATGTGGTATTGCTTAAGAAATTTTTGCCTGGAACAATGTCCTAGAGAGTTTCCTAAAAGTTTTCTTACATTCTTTTAATGGTTCAAGTTTTTAATCCATTTTGATTTGATTTGTGTATATGGTGAGAGGTAGTGGTCAAGTTTCATTCTTTTGCATATGGATATCCAGTTTTCCCAGCACCATTTATTGAAGAGTCTGTCTTTTCCCCAGTGTATGTTCTTGGCACCTTTGTCAAAAATAAGTTTGCTGTATGTGTGTGGATTTGTTTCTGAATTCTCTGTTCTGTTCTATGTGTTCTATGTATTCTGTTCTATTCTGTTCTAAGTCTATGTGTCTATTTTTATGCCAGTACCATGCTGTTTTGGTGAGTATAGCTCTGTACTATAATTTGAAGTCAGGTAATGTGATTCCTCCAGTTTTGTTCTTTTTGTTCAGAATACCTTTGGATATTCTGGGTCTTCTGTGATTCCATGTAAATTTTAGTATTGTTTTTCTATTTTGGCAAAGAATATCATTGGTATTTTGATAAAAATTGCATTGAATCTGTAGAATGTTTTGGGTAGTATGGACATTTTAACACTATTGATTCTTATAATTCATGAACATGAAATATAATTTAATTTTTTAATATCTTCTTCAATTTCTTTCATCAGTGTTGTATAGTTTTTGTTGTAGAGATATTTCACTTCTTTGGTTAAGTTCATACCTAAGTATTTAATTTTTTCTGTGGCTATTATAAATTGGATTTCTTTCTTGGTTCCTTTCTCAGAATGTTTGCTATTGGCATACATAAATGTGACTAATTTTTGAATGTTGATTTTGTATTCTGCAACTTTATTGAGTGTATTTATCAGTTCTATTTTTTGGTGGGGTCTTTAGGTTTTTCCTACTATAAGATCATATCATCTGCAAACAAGGACAATTTGAATTCTTCCTTTCCAATTTGGATGCCCTTTATTTTCTTCTCTTGTCTGACTGTGCTAGCTAGAAATTCCAGTACTATGTTGAATAACAGAGGTGAAAATGGGCATTCTAGATCTAAGAGGAAAGACTTTCTGTTTTTTTATTTTTTATTTTTTATGATATTAGCTGTGGGTCTGTCATATATGGTTTTTATTATGTTGAGGTATTTTCATTCTGTACACAGTTTTTTGAGGGCTTTGAACATGAAGGGATGTTGAACTTTATTAAATGCTTTTTAGCATCAGTTGAAAATATCATATTTTTTTGTCCTTCATTCTGTGGATATGGTGTATCACATTGATTGATTTGCATATGTTGAACCATCCTTGCATCTCTAGGATAAATCCCACTTGGTCATGATGAATGATCCTTTTAATGTATTGTTGACTTAGGTTTGCTGGTATTTTGTTTGGGATATTTGCACCAATATTCATCAGTGATATTTACCCACAGTTTTCTTTTTTTGATGTGTCTTTGTCTGGTTCTGGTATCAGGTTAATACTGGCTTCGTAGAATAAGTTTGAAAGCATTCCCTTCTCCTATTTCTCAGAATAGTTTGAGTAGAATTGATATTAGTTCTTCTTTAAATGTTTGGTAGAACTCAGCAGTGCCACCATCAGGTCCTGGGTTTTTTTTAACTGAGTGACTTTTAATTACTGTTTTGGTCTTGTTACTTTTTACTGGTCTCTTCAGGTTTTGAATTTCTTCAAGTTTGAATCTTTGCAGGTTGTATGTGCTTAGGAATTCATTCATCTTCTCTAGATTTTCCAGTTTATTGGCATATAATTGCTCATAGTACCTACTAATGATCCTTGGAATTTCTGTGGTATCAGTTGTAATGTCTCCTTTTTCATCTCTAGTTTTAAGTATTTGGGTCTTCCCTCTTTTTTTCTTAGTCTGGATAAAGGTTTGTCAATTTTGTTTATCTTTTTTAAGAAACCAACTTTTGGTTTCATTGATCTCTTGTACTGTTTTCCATCATTTCAAATCCATTTACTTCTGCCTGATCATTATTTCTTTTCATCTACTAATTTTGAGTTTGGTTTGCTCTTGCTTTTCTAGTTCTTTAAGATGCATCATTAGGTCATGTATTTGAAGTTTTTTTCTTTTTTGATGTAGACACTTATAGCTATAAGTTCACCTCTTAGTACTGCTTTCACTGTATTCCATAGGTTTTGGTATGTTGTCTTTCTATTATCATTTATTTCAAGACATTTCTCAATTTCTCAATTTTTTTCACTGACCCACTGGTCATTTGGGAGTATATTGTTTAATTTCCTTGTGTTTGTGTAGTTTTCAAAATTCCTCCTGTTATTGATTTCTAGTTTTATTCCTTTTTGCTCAGAGAAGATGTTTGGCATTATTTCAACTTTTTTGAATGTTTTAAGACTTGTTTTGTGACCTACAATAGGATGTATCCTTGAGAATGATTCATGTGCTGAGGAGAAGAATGTGTATTCTGCCCCTGTTGGATGATATGTTTTGTAAATATCTATTAGGTACATTTGTTCTATAGTGCAGATAAAGTCTGATGTTTCTTTGTTGATTTTCTGTTTTGATGATCTGTCCAATGCTGAAAGAGGGATGTTGAAGTATTCAGCTATGATTTTATTGAGCTATTTCTCTTTAGCTCTAATAACATTTGCTTTATATATTTCATGCTCCAGGACTCTGTCCTGGTCTGTAAAGTTGTCACTAAAAAATCTGCATCCAGACATATTGGAGCTCCATTGTATGTGATTTCTTTCTTTTCTCTTGCTGCTTTTAAGATCCATGCTTTATCCTTGGCCTTTGGGAATTTGGGTTAAATCTGCTTAGTGTTCTATCACCTTCTTGTACTTCAATATTAATATCTTTCTCTAGGTTTGAGAAGTTCTCTGATATTATCCAGTTGAATAAACTTCCTATCACTGTCTCTTTTTCTACCTCCTCTTTAAAGTCAATAACTCTTAGATTTGCCCTCTTGAGGTTGTCTTCTACATCTTATAGGCATGCTTCATTCTTTTTTTTTTTTTTTGCATTCTCAGCCCATGCTGCTTTATTGCCAAAAATATATATATACACAGATGCAGAGTTTCCAACTCTTTTAACAGCTCCTTTTTACATCAAAGAATTCAATTTTTTCTTCAAAACCCCCAAAGATGCATAGATTAAAAAGCAAGCTGCCTTTTGTAATACTTCAAATAATATTCAATGAAATTCTTTTTAACATTATACTCCAATGGTGCAATGGAGAATATGGAGGATAGCAAATAAACACAGTGAGCAACTCTTATTCTTACAAGGCAGTAAGTAAAGTATAATGTGAAGGACAGTCTAAGATAATCTTTCTGGTTATAATAGATGGGTGGTTTTAAGATAAGTGCCAAGACTGTTACTGTTTAATGATTGATGATAATGTATTACCAGGATATCTTTCTTACTCCTTGGAGAAAAATATTTTTTCACTGATGGAATAACATATCATCACCAAGGGAGAAAAAAGCCTGAAAACTCTCAGTAACTAAGATACCTATTCTGACTTTAAAGAAGGTACAGGAGTTCATGGAGAAATCCTTCTTTTTTATTCTTTTCTTCTTTTGTCTCCTCTGACTGTGAATTTTCCAATAGCTTGTCTTCAAGATTACTAATTCTTTCTTCTGTTTGATCAATTCTGCTATTAAGAGACTCTGATGGATTCTTTAAAATGTCCATTGCATTTTTCAACTCTAGAACTTCTAATTGATTTTTAAATTATTTCTGTCTCTTTGTTAAAGATGTCTAATAGAATTTTGAATTTCTTCTCTCTGTTATCTTGAATTTCTTTGAGTTTCCTCAAAACCACTATTATTTGGGAGAAATTGGCCAAACACAGTGGCTACAGGACCCATGCAAGTCTGAAAGCCAATAAGGCAGGCATTAAACCTTAAAGTTCCAAAACAATCTCCTTTGACTCCATGTCTCACATCCAGGCCACGCTGATGCAAGAGATTGGCTCCCAAGGCCTTAGGCAGCTCTGAGCCTGTGGCTTTGCAGGGTACGGCCCCCCTCCCAGCTGCTTTCACAGGCTGGTGTTGAGTGTCTGTGGCTTTTCCAGGCACACGGTGCAAGTTGTCAGTGGATCTACCATTCTGGCGTGTGGAGGATGGTGGCCTTCTTCTCACAGCTCTATTAGGCAGTGCCCCAGTAGGGACTCTGTGTTGTGGCTCCAACCCCATATTTCCCCTCTGCACTGCCCTAGCAGAGGTTCTCCATGAGGGTTCCACCCCTGAAATACACCTCTGCCTGGACATCATGCATTTCCATATGTTCTCTGAAATCTAGGCAGAAGATCCCAAACCTCAATTCTTGACTTCTGTGCACGTGCCAGACCAACACCACGTGGAAGCTACCAAGGCTTAGGGCTTGAACCCTCTGAAGCCATGGCCTGAGCTATAACTTGTCCCCTTTAGCCACAACTGGAGCAGCTGGGATGCAGTGCACACAGCAGGGGTCCCTAGACCCGCCCCAGGAAACTACTTTTCCCGCCTAAACCTCTGGGCCTGTGATGGGAGGGGCTGCCATGAAGGGTTCTTACATGCCCTAGAGACATTTGTCTTGGAGATTACCTTTTGGTTTCTCATTACTTATGCAAATTTATGCAGCCAGACTGAATTTCTCCCCAGAATTTTTTTTTTAATCACATCATCAGGTTGCCAATTTTCCAAACTTTTATGCTCTGCTTCCTGTTGAATGCTTTGCCACTTAGGAATTTCTTCAGCCAGATGCCCTAAATCATCTCTCTGAACTTCCAAGTTCCACAGATCTCTAGGGCAGAGGCACAATGCTGCCAGTCTCTTTGTATAGCAAGAGTGACTTTTACTCCAGTTCCCACAAGTTTCTAATCTCCATCTGAGACTACTTCAGCCTGGACTTTATTGTCCATATCCCTATCAGCATTTTGATCAAAGCCATTTAACAAGTCTCTAGGAAGTTCCAAACTTTCCCACATCTTCCTGCCTTCTGAGCCCTCCAAGTCTCTAGGAAGTTCCAAACTTTCCCACATTTTCCTGCCTTTTTCTGAGCCCTCCAAACTGTTCTAAACTCTGCCTGTTACCCAATTCCAAAGTCGCTTCCACATTTTTAGGTATCTTTACAGCAATGCCTCACTACCTGGTACCAATTTACTGTGTTAGTCTGTTCTCATGCTGCTAATAAAGACATACCTGAGACTGGGTAATTTACAAAGGAAAGAGATTTAATTGACTCACAGTTCTGCAGGGCTGATCAGCCTCAGGAAACTTACAATCATGGCAGAAGGGGAAGCAAACATCTTCTCCTTCTTCGCGTGGTGGCAACAAGGAGAAGTGCAGACTGAAGCAGGGAAAAAGCCCCTTATAAAACCATCAGACCTCAGGATAACTCACTCACTATCATGAGAACAGCATGGAGGTAACTGCCCCCATGATTCAATTACCTCCCACTGGGTACCTCCCACGACACGTGGTGATTATGGGAACTACAATTCAAGACGAGATTTGGGTGGAGACACAGCCAAACCATATCAGTCATGATCAATGATATTTTAATGTGTTGTTGAATTCAGTTTGCTAGTATTTTCTTGAAGTTTTTTTATAAATATTCATCAGATATGTGAGCCAGTAGTTTTGTTTTTCTGATATGTCTTTCTCTGGTTTGGTATCAGGATAATACTGGCCTCAAAGAATGAGTTTGGATGTATTCCCTCCTCCACTATTTTTTGGAATAGTTTGAGTAGGATTGGTGTTAGTTCTTTAAATGTTTGGTAGAATTCAGTAGTAAAAATGTTGGCTCCCATTCCTTACTTTACTGGGAGACGTTTTATTATTACTTTGATTTCATTACTTATTGGTCTGTTCAGGTTTTGGATTTCTTCTGATTCAATTTGGTTGGTTGTATGTATCTAGGAATTTGTCCATTTCTTCTAGAGTCTCCAATTTATTCATATATAGTTCCTCCTATTAGCCACTGATGATCCTTTCATTCTCTGCAGTGTCAGTTCTAATGTCTTCTTTTTCATTTCCAATTTTATTTATTTGAATCTTCTCTCTTTTTTCTTAGTCTGGCTAAAGCTTGTCAATTTTGTTTAACTTTTCAAAAAAACCAACTTTTTGTTTCATGAATCTTTTGTATTTTTTAATTTCAATTTCATTTATTTCTTCTCTGGTCTTTATTATTTCTCTCCTGCTAATTTTGGGTTTGGTTTGCTCTTGTCTTTCTAATTCTTTAAGATGCATTGTTAGTTTGCTCATTTGAAGGTTTTTTAAATGTGGGCACTTAGAGCTATAAACTTCTGTCTTAGTACTGCTTTTGCTGTATCCCATAGGTTTTGCTATATTGTGTTTCCATTCTATTTGTCTGAAGAAATTTTTCAATTTTCTTCTTAATTTCTTCATTGACCCACTGGTCATTTAGGTGCAATTCAGGAGCATATTGTTTAATTTCCATGTATTTGTATAGTTTCCAATGTTCCTCTTCTTACTGATTTCTAGTTTTATTCTATTATGGTCAGAGAAGATGCTTGCTATTATTTCATTTTTTAAAAATGTTTTATGGCTTGTTTTGGAACCTAACATATGATGAGAATGATCCATGTGCTGAGAAGATCAATGTGTATTCTACAACTCTTGGATGAAGCGTTCTGTTAATATTTACTAGATTCATTGGTCTGTAGTGCATATTAAGTCTTATGTTTCTTTGTTGATTTTCTATCTGGGAGATCTGTCCAGTGCTGAAAGTGGGGTGTTAAAGTCTTCAGTTATTATTGTATTGAAGTCTATCTCTCTTTTTAACTCTAATAATATTTCCTTTATATATCTGAGTGTTCCAGTGTTGGGTGTATACATATTTAAAATTATTATAGCCTCTTGCAGACTTTACCTCTTTATCATTATGTAGTGATACAATGATATCACTTCTTCTTTGCCTCTTCTAGTTTTTATCTTGAAATCTATCTTGTCTTATATAAGTACAGCAACTCCTGCTTTTTTTTGGTTTTCATTGGCATGGAATATCTTTTTTCATCTCTTCATTTTCAGTCTATGTGTGTCTCTGTAGGTGAAGTATGTTTCTTGCAGGCAACAGATCAATGAGTCTTGTATTTTCATCCACTCAGCCAGTCTATGTCTTTTGATCAGAGAGTTTAGTCCATTTACATTCAATGTTATTATTGATAAGTAAGGACTTTTTCCTGCCATTTTGTTATTTTTTTTCTGGCTTTTTTTTTTGGTCTTCTCTTTATTGTTTATTTCCTTTCTGTCTTCCTCTAGTGAAGGTGACTTTCTCTGGTGATATGATCTAGTTTCTTTCTTGCTTTTTATATATTTTAGTTTCTACTTTGCTACACCTTTTCTTCTTTCTGATGTTTTTGTGTTTTTTTGTCTACTATTTTGAGTTGGGTGTACTGGTTGTTTCTTTTCTTTTTCTTTTTATGTATATTTAATACTATGAATTTTTCTCTGAAAAATGCCTTAGCTATATTTTATAATTTCTGATATTTTATGTTTCCCTATACTTGCTATTAAAAAATTCTGCATTTTTGTCTTAAATTTTTCTGTTGATGTAAGAGTTGCTAAATAGTATGTTACTACGTTTCCAGCTTGCAGTGCTTTTTTGGATTGGTTTTTAGCATCTAGTTTATTGCACTGTAGTAAGTGAATATTGCTTATGTTAATTCTATTTTTGGAAGTTATCAAGTATTTCTTTGAGGCATTGCAAAGGTTTCTCAAGTTCAGATACTTGAAAGAACCACCAGACTTCACAGAACATATTTATTCTCCATGGAACATATAAATTCATAGAGCATACTTAATAAGGTCTTTATTTAAAGATAAAAGACTCTGCAGCAAATGAAACAGTGCAGACAAACACTGGGAGATCTGAGAGAAATCCCATGCACAAATTCTGCAGTCCTTTTTTTGCACAGAGACTGCACTCTGTCTTTGGATTGTGCAGCCACAATCTGTGTGGGGAATCTTGGCTTCAGGAAACATCAAAGAGTTACAACATTTCAGTCAGACAAGATGAATAAATTCCAGAGATCTATTGTACAGCATAGTAACTATTGTTAATGATAATGTATTTTATACTTACAAACTGCTAAAAGTAGACCTTAAATGTTCTAATGACAAAACATAACAAGTATATGAGGCAGATATGTTAATTAATTTGATTTAACCATTTCACAATTTATATATATATCCAAACATCATATTGTACTATCTGTCTATCTTTCTTCATGATGTGATGATTTTTTGTAGTGATATGCCTTGATCCCTTTATCTTTGTCTCTGTGTGTGTGTTTGTGTGTATGTGTGTGCATGTGTGTGAATTTACTACAGACTTTTTCTTCCTGGTTACCAAAAGGCTTACATAAAACATTATCATTAGAACAGTCTATTTTAATCAGATGAAATCTGAACTAGCTGCATACAAAAACTCTACATTTTACCTTTTTCTTCCCTCACATTATATTTTATTGATGCACAATTTACATCTTTTATATATTGTTTACTAATTAACAAATTATTGTACTTATAGTTGTTTTTAATGTCATTGTCTTTTAACTTTTTACTAGAGTTAAAACTGATTTATGCACTACCAATACAGTATTAAAGTATTCTGAATTTGACTATATTCTTACCTTTATAGTGAGATTTATACTCTCATATGTTTTTATGATGTTAGAATCCTTCTCTTTCAATTTAAGGCATTCTCTTTAGCACTTTTTTCTAAGGCAGGTCTAGTGGTGATAAACTCCTACAGCTTTTGCTTCTGGGAAAGTCTTTATCTCCCCTTCATTTCTGAAGGACAGTTTTTCTGAGTATAGTATCTTTGGTTGACAAGTATTTTTTTTCTTTCAGCATTTTAAATATATCATCCCACTCTCTCCTGGCCTGCAAGTTTTCTGCTGAGACTATCACTAATAGTCTTACAAAGGATCCCTTCTATATGATGAGTTTATTTTCTCTGAATGCTTTCAAAATTTTCTCTTTGCTTTTGACTTGAGAATTTGATTACAATGTGGTCATAGAAGGTTTTTTGTATTTAATTTATCACAGTTCTTTGGGATTTGTGGATCTGATGTTCATTTACTTCTCCAGATTTGTGAAGCTTTCTATCATTATTTCTTTTTTTTTTTTTAAAAAAAAAAAAAGGCTTTCCATCTTTTTCTCGTGCTCTGCTTTCTAGGACTCCCATAACGTGTGAATTAATTTCCTTGCCAGTGTCATATATGTCCTGTAGGCTTTCTGCATTCTTTTAAATTCCTTTTTCTTTTTGTTTTTCTGATTAGGTAATTTCAAATGACCTGTCTTCAAGATTACCAATTATTTATTCAGCTTGATTGAGTCTGCTATTGAAGCTCTCAATTCAACTTTTTATTTCAGTCACTGTATTCTTCAGTTCTAGAATTTGTGTTTGGTTCTTTTTAATGGTTTTTATCTCAGTTGAAATTCTCATCTTGTTCATGTATTGGGTTTTCCTGATTTTGTTTAGTTCTGTGTTCTCTTGTAACTCAGTTTTTTAAAGATAATGATTTTAAATTATTTGTCAGACAGTTCATAGATCTCCATTACTTTAGGGTCATATACTGACACTTTATTTTTTTCCTTTGCTGGTTTATTATTATTATCTTTCATGATACTTGTGGCCTTATGTTGGTGTTTATGCATTTGAAGAAGTATGCACTTCTTCCAGTCTTTACAGACTGGCTTTGGCCGGTAAAGTCCTTTACCAGTTAACACATATAAGGATTCTAGGTATGCTTCCTGGCAGGGTCTATGAGCAGGCTTATTACATGAGTCCTCAGGAGAGCTGGTTGGTGCCTAGGTTAGCAAGTGGACTATCTTGGTGCTGGGTTGGTGCCTGGGTTACCAAGTGGAAGATCTTAGTGCCTGAGTCCAAGAGGGCTGGCCTAACAATAAGGTGAGCCAGGTGCCTGGGTCCACAGGAATTGGCCTTGTCCTGAGTCTGCTGGCCTTATGCCAGGGTCCACTGGGGCATGCCCGGTGCCTGGGTCCACAGGCATGGGACTGGAGCCTAGGTTCATGGAGGCCATTCTAGCACTGTAGTGGGCAATAAGCCTAAGCCCATAGTGGTGGATCTAGGTTCTGATCTGAAGGTATCATCTTGAAATCTGGTCTGGAAGGGTGATCCTGGAGACTGGGTTCATGTGGACCAGTCCAGTGCTGAGGTCTCCTCAAGTGGCCTTATACCCTGAATCCACTGAAGCAGGCCTGGAACTTGGTGCTACTGGAAGCTAGGGCTATAGGAGTCAGCCTGGCATTGGAGTGGACCTGGAGCCTGAGCCTGTGGGAGCTTGTATAGAGCCTGAGTCCACAGGGGTTAATATGGCATTGGGGCAAACCTGGAGCATGAGGTTGCAGGTGGTAGCCTGGAGTCTGGGTCTGCAGGGAGTAGCCTGAGTCCTGAGGCCACAAGGGAAAGTCTATAGTCTGGATGTTGGGGGACAGACTGATGGTTGGCTCTGTGGGTGCAAACCTGGAGCCTAGGTCCATGGGGGCTGGCCCAGAGCCTGAAGCCATGGAGGACAGCCTGACACTGGGGTTCACAGGGGTAGGGGGAGTGGCTCATACAGGGTCTGCGGTGACACTGGGTGTTTATTTCACTCTCTTTACCCCATGCAGAGGATATCTCTCTCCATGTTGTACTGCCTGGGTTTGGGGGAGGGGTGATATGTGTAATGTGAGACTATTCTTCCTACTCTCTTCAATCCATCTTTTCTTATTTGTGTACTCCACTAAGGTTCTATAATCTCTCACCTGAATTCCTTAGCTCTTGTCAAGGTGTTTTCATGGATGGATAGTTGTTTAAATTGATGCTTCTGCAAGTGGTAATCATTTGAGTGTCCTATATGGTCATCTTGCTAGTCACTTTTCCATTAGGTTCTTTTTAATACATTCTATTTCTCTGTTAAAATTATTTATATTTTCATCTTGCCCATCTTTTTCTCTCATTTAATGTATCTTAATAGTTATTTTAAAGTCATCATGTCATAATTTCAACATCTGGTCTGCTTCTATTACCTATTTTTTCCTGCTTCTTCATATGTCACATAAATTCTTATTATATTCCCAACATTGTAGAAAGCATTATCTTCCCTTAGAGAGAGCACACTCCTTTCTTTGTGAAGCAGATACATGGAGGAATTCATCACCAAGATCACATCAGATTTGAGCAGGGTCAGGACTATTTTGAAGCTTTGGTTGGTTTAAGTTCAAAAAGTCTCTCTGTCTATGGCAAACCTGTTCTTCTATCAACTGTGAAAAGTCTTGGCAGATATCTTTAAAGTTCCTACTCATCTCTGCTCACCTTAGAAGGGGGTCTTCCTTTCTGGAATTTGAGTTTCTTTTTATTCTGAATCCACGCACCTCTCATATCATTTTAAAATATTTGACTATTTATACAAAAAATTAGCTGGGCGTGGTGGCGTGTGCCTGTAATCTCAGTTACTCAGGAGGCTGAGGCAGAAGAATCATTTGAACACAGGAGGCAAAGGTTGCAGTGAGCCGAGATTGTGCCACTGCACTCCAGCCTGGGTGAAAGAGTGAGACTCTATCTCAAAAACATAATAATAATAAATATTTGACTATTATTTTATCCATCTTTCTGGTTATTTCAAAGGCATGCATTGTTTCCAACCACTCTCCACATTATAACCAAAAGCCAGAAGTAACAGTATTCATTTCTGAAATGTTTTCTACAAGTATTTTCAAACATATCTCTTACAGTGTTTTTTTTTTGCTTTCTAGCTATCTCCATTCTAAGCTTTTCTATATATTTTTCTCAAATTGTATTTAACACAGCCAAACTCTAAGCTAAATCATATACTTTCGATTGATTATAGTTTGATTGAAGAGTTACTGTTTCTAATACTGCAAAGAATGTCTTTTTTCTGAACTACTTGTTAATGATACAAGTTAATAATACAATGCCTCATTATTTCTGAACTCTTTCCTATGTGTTTCCTAGAAACAGAGATATTTTTTCTTATAACCACAATACAATCATCACAATCACAAAATTAGTATTGACAAATTACTATCATGTAATCCACAGACCCCATCCAAGTTTTATCAATTTCCCAGTAATATTTTTCATAGCAAAATAATTGAATCTAGGATCATGATATTGCATTTATTTGCAATGTCTCTTTAGTCTCCTCTAATCTGGAATAGGTTCACAGTCTTATTTTCATGGCTTTAATACTTTTAAAATTATAAGCTGGTATTTTATATAATTCCCCTCAAATTGGGCCTGCACAACATGTCTGCATGATTAGATACAGATAATAGATCTTCGACAAAAATTTCGCCGAAGTGGTGCTGTGTTCCCAGTGCATTCTATCTAGGGGCACATAATTTTATCTCTTTACTAGTGATGTTAATTAATTACAATTAGAATTATTTCTCTTCTATAAAATTACTCATTTTCCCTTTGTAATTGCTAACTATTTTCTGGTGAGGTTCTTAGACTTTGTGAATGTCCCAGTATCTTTCCATTTTCACCAACAAGTTTTATCACTTACTAGTTTTATCATCTGTTAACACTAATAAGTTAGTGATAATCTTAGCATTTTTGCCTGAATTAATGAATTATTTCTTAGCATTTTTGTCAGATGCTGATTTTCCAATTTCAATACTCCTTCAGTGTTTATTAGATGGAATCTAATTTATTAGCTGGCAATCTACTGTAAGGAAAAGTTTTCTCCTCTCCTTATTTACTTATTTGATTACATAAGTATAATCATTCCTATTTTGTTCAATGAGTCATATTGATCATTATAACATTTATTTTGATGCTCAATTTTGGCCAGTGAGAGTCCCTTTAAGCTTGATTCAATATCCTTTCAGCATTTCCATCATTCTTTGAACACTTCCTTATTTCAGCCCTGGCCTAAATATTCCAGACTCATTTTGTATTTTCCCTGCAAGGAGCCCTACCTACTTCTTCTTAATGGGAAAGGATATTTAGAAACCAAAATACGGGTGCTAGGTGTGCCCATAGCTATTGTGGTGTTACTGCTCTATGTCCACTCCATGTTCAAAGCTAGATAATATATGTACATACAGAAACATTATATTCTTGGCCAGGTGCGGTGGCTCATGCCTGTAATCCCAGCACTTTGGGAGGCTGAGGTGGGCGGATCACAAGGTCAGGAGACCCAGACCATCCTGGCTAACACAGTGAAACCATGTCTCTACCAAAAATACAAAAAATTAGCCAGGCATGGTGGTGGGCGCCTGTAGTCCCAGCTACTCGGGAGGCTGAGGCAGGAGAATGGCATGAACCTGGGAGGTGGAGCTTGCAGTGAGCTGAGATTGCGCCACTGCACTCCAGCTTGGGCGTCTCAAAAAAAAAAAAAACAAAAAAAGAAACATTATATTCTCTGATAATCTCAGTCTTCACAACCTGCTCAATTTTGTTTCTACTAACAGTTCCTTTCTTCCTAAGGATCAAGCTCTATTTTGTGAAAGGAATTTTAGTGACATATTTCCATATATCTGAGATATCCAAGGGCTTGGGGAACCTCGGTTCCCTGATTTTGTCTATGGCATGTTCCCTTTGCTATCCTAGTGTTACATGTTTTTGTAAAAGGATTTACAGAGCTTCATAAACTATACTGCTGCCTCCAATATGTCCTAATTGAAAGTTCAGAGTACTATGTTGATAGTTCTATGCAAAGCCTTTTAAAATTAACCCAAGAATTCTAAGGCAGTCAACTTCAGCCTTCATGACTCACAGACTCTTTTCAGTTGCTGTTCACAGCAATTGGGAGCTGTTTCCCGTGACTGAGGGCCAGGGGGCAGGGTAACCTGGCATTAAAAACACAATATATAAGCAAATAGTACACTAAAAGCCCAGACTAATGTATTTCATGTGACACAACTGCACTTGTATCCATAAATCCACACACACACACACAAATTTTTGCGACGGTGTCTCACTGTCACCCAGGCTGGAGTGCAGTAGTACAATCACAACTCACTGCAGACTCAATCTCCTGGGCTCAAGCTCTCCTTCCACCTCAGCCTCTCAAGCAGCTGGGACTACAGTGCATGCCATCATGCCCAGTTAATTTTTGTATTTTTTGTAGAGATCGGGCTTCATCATATTGTTCAGGTTGGTCTTTAACTCCTGAGCTCAAGCAATTCACCCGCCTTGGCCTCCCAAAGTGCTGGGATTACAGGCATGAGCCACCAGGCCTGGCCAAGAGAAAAAAAAAAATTAAGAAAAGTAAAAATAAAATTTTCAATTAATTATGGATCATTTAAATTACACACAGAGAAGGACAGAGCAAGATGGTAGAAAAGAAGCCTACATCATTTGTCCCTCTAGTAGGATCACCAAATTTTAACAACTATATGCACACAGAAAAGCACCATCACAAGAACCAAAAATCAGGTTGTTCGAACAATCACAGTACCTGGTTTTAACTTGGTATCACTGAAAGAGGCATTAAAGAGGGTAGAAGAGACAGCCTTGAATTGCTGAAACCACCATTCTCCCATCCTCTGGCAGTGGCCATGTGGCACAGAGACCCTGTGCACTTAGGGGAGTGAGATCGCAGCAACTGGGGGACTTGGCATTGAACTCAGTGCTGCCCTGCCACAGAGGAGAGTAAAGCCATGCTGGGCTTAGCCAGCACTTATGTACAGAGGGAACAATTTGGACCAGCCATAGCCAGAGGGTAATCACCCATCCCAGAAGCTAGAACTTGAGTTTATCAGCAAGCCTTGCCACTGCAAGCCAAAGTGCTTTGGGGTCCTAGGTAAAACTGAAAGGCAGTCTAGGGACACAAGGACCACACTTCCTAGGGAACTCTGGTGCTGGGCTGGGCTCAGAGCCAGTAAATACCATGAATCATTGCATTTTTAGAACCTACTGCCAGCATCTTCATTCTGTCCATTTAAACTAATTAATCAACCCTGCATGAAAGAATCTACTTTCTATTTCTCAAGATGTTAAAGTATAGTATTCATCTAAATATAAAATTTGGGGGAAATCTCATCATACATATATTGAAAATATTTTAAAATTTATTTGTAGATTTAAATATTTAATTCTACTTATATAAATACAACATTACACAAACTAATGAGCAGTCATAATCCTGGATATCAATAGGGATGAGACCAACCCTGGGATAATATTACATATGTGCGTATATAATTATAAGCTAAAAAAATACATATCATAGTGTCTGTAGATTCTAATACATAGGATGGCTAAAATCATTTTTAAAACGTAAAACTAAAGTCAACCAATAATAATTCAGGGATTAATTATTGTTATTTCATAACCTATTATTTTTGTTAAGAAAACTACAGTGATGATCTGAAACTCTTATCTCTCTTTAACATTTTTTGTTACAGGGCTGTGCCAACAGAATAAAAACAAGCAGCTTTTATCAATGAGTATGTAGAATACGAGGTGATATTTGAATATTTTTGAGGACTGGGCATCCCTCACATGCTGTCTTATTCATTGTCTATCACTACAACAGAACTGGGTAATTTATAATGAACAGAAATTTATCCAGCTCATGGTTCTGGAGTCTGAAAATTCCAAGAAAATGATGCTGGCATCTGATGAGGGCCTTCTTACTGCATAATAACATGGTGGAAGATCAAGCAAGCACACAAGACAGAGAGAAGAAATCAAGCCAAACTCATCTTTTTTAGCAGGAGCCCACCCTCATGATAACAGCATCAATCCATTCATGAGCTCAGCACCTCTTAAGTGCCCCACCTCCCAATGTCGTTACATTAGCAATGAAATTTCAACATGAATTTTGGAGGGGGATATTCAAACAACAGCACATGCCAAGAGACAGAGTAACTGGCCAAAACTCAGCCAAGTGTGATCAAGTAAAGATGATTAGAAACTTTGTAGCTTAAGACGTGTTGTCAGGAGTAGCTGTGCAGTAGTTTCCCAAAAATGGTGACAGGCATTGTGACTCTTATGTCTAGTACATTGACTATTTCTTTCACATAAGTCAGAGTTTCTAATTTCACATTGACTTTCCCAAACCCCTTCTTAATATAATCCCTACCTACAACCGCCCCCCACATCAAATACTTTCCTACTCTCCTCTCAAATCATTCTCCCAAAACTTCTGGTAACTTTTTCCCTATTTTTATACAATCTACTTTCTCCTGATCTTCCCCCAGAAGCTCTACCATAAAAATACTCTGCTTCCTTTGCAAGATACTTTAGAATTTTAACTTCAGGCCAGGTTTAGCATCGGAACTTAAGGGTAAGTGGAGACTGCCAGGCGGTATCAGGTAGCAAAGACCGAGGAATCCAACCAGAAGGCAGAGTTGAGGTTTTTGTGACCTAGATATTTACCCTTTCCTGTTAATGGAAACATGGACACTGGAAAGACAGAGCTTCCATAGGTAGATATACTGGAATAGAGGAGAGAGTGGTTTGGGGGAAAATGTAAGATGATGGTATTACCATTGGGTAAATAAAAGGGCCAAGACTGCAAGGAGATATAGTTTAACAACCTTAATCATTCATAATTATATGAACCATACACTACTTCATCAGGCTCTGCTCCAAGAATCCTCGTAATATCTACATTATCTCTGCCAGTATTACACCTGTTTTGACTAATGCAGCAAGTTGTTTCTCTCAGGAGGTCGTGGAATACTTGGAACATTCCCTCATCACAGGGCCTGCAAGATAGTGTTGTATAACGGAACAGATATCTCCCTAAAGGGAAGAAAAGCAAATGTGGTCAGTTTGCCTCATTTCATCATCTTCCTAGCAATGACCTCTCCCCAGTACCTCCTCAATTTTCTGTATACTGGAATAAGCCCCTAGACTGTGTCTACATCCTGTCTATGTCTCTCTAGCCATGACCAGGCAGAAGACATCTGCCTCCTACACAGGCCCCCATACCCAGATCTGTGTATGGTGAATCCCACTTCCCACCGTCTCCCATGATTCCAGATTCCCTCCACTCCTTGGCTCCAAGGATTGTGGGCACCATTGGTGATATGTTTTGTCTCTCTGTAACCCCCACACCTACCTGTAGTGAGATCACTAAAGTAATAGTGATCTGTGGCACAACTCCTGTTTTTCAAATATATATTAAACTTCCAGCAACTTTTCATGCCACCGCGGCAAATGGATCCATCAAAGTGTTTACAGAAATTGCAAAATCGAACCCCTGAAAAAGAGAGGCACTTTAAAGAACAGCACTAGGGAAATTGATTCTGCTTCAGAAGTCTGTTCCCACCTGGAAACATTTATATCAGGGTGGTGCAAACCTCATGAGAAGAAAGTTGACACTAGTCCTGGCCTCTGTCAGGGGACCTTACTCTCTTGATTGGGTAACAGCTATGACCCCCAAAGAAGTCAGGGAGCCTCCCAAGTCTAGGGAGGAAAGAAGACACTGGTGTATTGAGTGGGGAGAGGACAATGTGTAAAGAACTCAAGAATGTCTCCCTCATTGTGGCATTATTTAAACAAAAACGACAAACCAACTACACCGTACATTTCCATGTCAGGACTCTGTCTCCTGTGAAGAGAAGAAAAATTGGCCTTAAATTATTTCACAGCAGCCCCAAAAGCCAAGTGTAGAAACCCTTTTCTCCCTCTCCATACATTCTCTCACCACCCATTCGTGCGTTCCTCTCCAGACCTTACCCTCATCCATGAAGAGCACTATGAACATGCCCAGTAGAAGCAACCGGAACATCCTGGGGCCTTTTCCTGAGAACATCACAGTGGGAGGTTCCAGCTTTATTTAATCTCATCACCTGCCCTCAGGCATCCCACTGGAATCACAGAATCATAAATTTCAGCTCAAACCACCTGAATGCTCTTTACAACATTCCTAGAAGAGGGTACATCCTGTCTGTGTTTGCATTCCTCTAGCTACTTGGAACTCAGCCCACCCAGACACCCCATTTCATTTTATCATAAGATATTAATTCATATTGGCATAGAATCTCTTTGGTTGTGTTTTCATATGTTGGTCTACACAGAACATTTCTAACTCCACATCCACATGACTTCCTTTCACATATAATAAAGCTGGGATCACTAAGCATCTAAGAAAGAGTCCATCCTTTTCGGGCACCACACCATCCTGGGTTATCACCTCGGCATGACCTCCAGTGGGACTTTCCCCCTCACAGTGAGGCATCAGGAACAGAGCCCAATACTCCAGATATGGTCTGACTGCTCAGTGTACAACACGTCATTGATGGATGGGATGAACAGGACAGGCCAGGAAAAAGTGGGGAAAACATGAAGACCGTCTCAGCTTCTCCTGAGCTTTATTCATCCATTGTTTTCAAGGGAGACAAAGATCATAAATGATTCCAGTGGGAGATATTTACACTGCTGTTATAGGGAGAAAAAGGGAGATCTATTTGGACTGGTCTTTGGAAAGGGTATGTAGAGGGGAAGTTAGGGAGGGCTGGAGATGAGTTTTCCCATTAGTTCTCTGACTTTTCCTTACTTCCTCCAGAAGATGTCATACTTTCCTGCCACCCCTCTTTCTGCTCTCAGCTGCCACTTTCTCTGTGAGGCATCTGCTGACCACCATATACATAAAAGACCAAAACTCCCTAACAACACTTCCTTGTCCCTTCCCTCCTCGGTTTTTCTCCAGGATACTTAACTCAATTTGTGCTCCTATAACTTTTCCTTATGTGTATGCATTTTGTTTCTCTTCCCTCACAAGATGAAAACTCTACGAACACCCAGGTTTCATGTGTTGCATTCATTGCTTTCACCATAGTACCTGTAATTATGCCCTGCACACATCAGATCATCAGCAATATTTGATGAAAAGATTAATGGCGTGACTGGATACGGGTCACCTGAGAGGCACAAGGGAAGGGTACAAAAGTCTTTATATTGACAGTCCCTAATTCCACCTGACAAGATGAAATTCCTAGCCTTAACCTCGCAGTTGGCAGTCACTACAGAGAAGACAGGCAATGGTAATGGCAGATTCCCTTGTGGTGAACACAGAGTGAGGGTGGGGCCCATTTATCTGAGTGGACTCATTCCTATAACTCGACATGGGCTACATGCTGCATGTCAAGTACGATCCCTCACATAATCCTGACTATGAAGGTACTCCCCACACACCTGGGACAGAAGTCCAAGTATGCTGCCCACTTGCTGTGTGACCCTAAACATGTTATTTAGCCTCTCTGTGCCTCTGTGACCTAATAGGTAAAAATAAAAATCATCACAGGTATATCTGAGGTAGTTGTTAATAAATTTACACATGGGAAAGGGGAGAAAACAAACATTTGTTAAGGCTCTACTTGGCGTTGGACATTCTTCTGGGCATGTTACTCACCTGATATCTTTGAATTTTCTGAACAACCTTGTGGGTTAGAAATAATTGACCTCATCCTACAGATGATGACCAAGGATTCTTGAAGTTGAAGTGTTTTCCCTAGGGTAACAAGATGTGTGTCTGTCTGATTAAATAGGATATTATCTATGCATTTCACCACAAGGTTTACAGTCTGGAGAGGGGTTCCTAGAACTGGAACTCCAGGCGGGTCTACCCTAGAATCATCAGGACAATGGGGAAAGAAGTAGAATGAGTAAGAAACGGGTCTCGATCAAAGAAAAATGGGTCTTTCTCTGTCTGGCAGATATAATACTCATCAGCAAAATCCCACTGAGACTAAGGGGTTCCAAAGCATGACCAAGATCTAGGATTTATGTGCCATTGTCAGAGAAGCAATTCCCATGGGGACCACCTTTATGGATCTTGCATTTGGAACATGTGAGACACAGGCAGCAACCCATGACCATAAGCCCCAGAGGGTCTGAGCTGGGAACATCAAGCATAGGCCTCCAGGCCTTTTTCCTGGCCTAGGAAGATACTCCTGCATAATGACCTGGGCACCCAATTATTAAACAGGTGGGTGTGAATTACAGACTCCACTCAACCCAAGCCTCTTTCTTCTAGTTCACTCAAGGCATTTTGAACAATGTTTTCCCAGAATAAAAGTAACAGAAATTTTGAAGATACTTTAAACTTATTAATAGATAAGTGAAAATCCCCATTGTGCTCCTAATTCTGAGAAAAGCAGTGTGACTATTTCACCACAGCTCCTTCCAATATAACTTCTGTACATGTATCACACAACCCCACGTTAATAAGCACTATCGTGGTTAACATCATATATGTGATACTCTGATTTTCGCACTTAATGTTTTATTGTAGAATTTGTCCCCTTAAATCACTCTCCCTCCTAGAAGTGAGGCCCAGAATTGGCCCAGGAGATTCAGGAGCCCATCACCTGATAAACTCCTGTGAAAAGGCTGATGCCCCAGTCCTGACTTCCAGCCTCAGCCACAGCTTCAGCCGGCTGCTCAGCCTATCAACACCTCTCACTCTACCAGCCTAATGTAGACTGCAGAAAGGCCTTGGACACCTGGGGCCACCTCTCCCTCCCAGAGAAAGGAGGCTGTATTGTCCAACTTGCCCTTTCTTCCCCACCATTCATATCTGAGCCTCCAGAACTTTCCCAGCCCTGCCCCGAGTCCTCTCCTGGGGCCCAGAGCCTGTACCTTCTCTCCTCCATGCCTGGCTCCTGCCCAAGGCTTTGACAGTCCTCTCTGCTCCTTCCTATACCAGGGGTTGTAGGCCATGCTGCCCTGCCCTGCCCTGCCCTGTCCTGTCCTGTCCTACTCCTGTCCTGCCCAGAAGCACAACATGCATCCATCCCTTATCCCTACAGAGAGAGGAGAAGGTGGTAGATTTGAGACCAAATTAGGCTCCTTGTAGTAAGTCCAGAGTTGTGTTTACTTTGCCCCTTTAGGGAAATGAAGAAAAACAAAATAAAAACAAAAGTCCCCCAAAGAAAGCTTCCTGCACTCAGCAAGATACCATTTCTGCCAACTCCAAAGGAGTAGTGCCCCCGCCCTGCTCAGCAGGGAGGAGACCCAAAAAGCAGAATCACCATGGTTCCAGTGAGTCAGTGAGACGGCAGAGACTGGCTTGATGGCCGGGCTCTATTACAACTCCTCACAGGTGGAGAAAGGAAGCATGTGGCCAGGGTATGTCACATTTCTTCTCCATGCCATCTAGTCTGTATCACTCCCAGACCTGACAGGATTTAGGGGCCTAGACAACTAGGTCTCCTGACACTTAGGCCTGCCTCAGACCCAAGCTCCCTCTAGCAGCCAAGAGCAACCCCAGGGCATTACCCTGCTTGTCTTGATACCCCCCAGAAACCCTTGACCCACCCCCCATCTCTTTCATGACCAATCCGCATCAGCCCACTGACCAAGCCCCATTTACCCTCCTCTTAACTGCCCTCCAAGCTTTCTAGCTTCAGACAGCCTTGAAGGTACCATGGAAGGTGCCATTTTACCATAGGCATAAAAGAGAGGAGTTGGGCATAGAAGCAATATAGCCCAATGCCTTTATTTTACACATAAGAAACAGGGCTCAATTAAAATGTCACCCCAATATAAAGGCAGAGGAAAACCATGATCCATGTCTTCATAGTCATCAGGCCAGTGACCATGTTGGCAGGTGAGGGAGTCATGGAGTATGAATTGGACATCAGATAAGAATTCTCAGTCACTTCCTTCCATTAGTTCAGCTCCTGCCACATGCCTGGCATAGGGTATAACTTACTGAACTTGGTGAAAGGAACCCCATAACCCTGCTCCTATGACTTTGCCTCATTTGAGTCACCAGGATGTCAGTCTCTGAGGGTGAGAGGGCTTTTGCCCAAGTCCCTCCCTCCAGCCTTATTCCAGCCTCCTCGCCAGCCTCCTGCCTTCCACGTGTGATGGTAGCACACCACCTTGGGGAGTGATGAGCATAGGGATGGGAGATTCCTGCAAGCCACCCCCAAACAGCAGTTCTCAAGCAGTTTCCATGGCTGCAGCTTCAGCAGATCTCCCCACTTGCCCTTCCCACTGCAGGCTGCTGGGACACTGACAAGTCAGGCTGGACAGAAGGGACTGGATGCTGTAGCTGCCTAGCTGTGACCCCTGCCAGTTCTCCCCTGCCTCAGAAAACTTTGTGTAAGGCACATGAGAGTGAGAATGTTGATCTTAGGTTCAGACAAATGTGTTATAAAGTTATTCTGGGAAAAGGAGGGCCCACTACCATGCAACATAACTTTATGGGATTCATTATTTCTCTTTCACCAAGTAAAAGTGAACCAAGTACTCTGCCATCTATTCTCCCAAAGGCCAAAACACAAGGACATAATCGAGGTAAAATCAAGAAACACTTGGCATTTGGGATTCCCAGGAGCCACACAGACTCACTAACCAGACAGTAGGTCTTCAGTCAGCACTGGCCACTCTCAGAGGTCACTTGTCCAGGGAGGGGAGTGACCCAGGGCTTGTAGCTGATGCTCTCTCATGGGAAGGGAAAAACCTGGCAATGGGCTTGGCTGCAGGGGCGACCTCTTAAAGGTCAACTACCATCACAGATGAGATTTGGCTTGCATGTTGGAGTGGGCAGGAGACCAAGAACAGTTTCTTCTAGATGGCCTTTGAAGTCACGAGCTCAAGTTCAGAACAGATTGGTTTCTCTCAGATGGGTGAGCAGCTAAGAAGTTAGCTGAACTCTGATTCACTAAGATAGAGTAAGAGCTTGACCTCTACAACCCAGGGTAATCTAAAGACAGAGATATATTGAAAGGATTGTGTAGATCCCAAGAAGGAGCTCCACTAAAGGTTCTGGGGATGCTCACCTTGTATCTTTCCCCCATCTGCAGGCCTTCCTTCTCTTGGGGATTTTCTGGGAGCCTCCAAGTGCCTTGCCAGATTCCAAACTCCTAGGCATAAGTGGTTTTCTTCTAGGACAATGCCTGTAGGAGCTGATCCAGGAGTGTTAGAGGAGAACCTGTTCCCAGACTAAACCCAGAGTCAGGCACAATTACCAAGATTTCGAATGCTAAGTCAATTCTACCAATCCCACTCTGCTTTTCCAAAGGCCTTATCTTGAGTGCTCTCACATCTTTCTATCTTAGGACAACAAAACTCCTTAACGCTTCCCACAGCAAGTGATTGAAAGAGGGCATCAAAGTCAGAGAACGGCCCTGATCACAAAGGGGCACAATCCTTAAATGCTGTAATAATGACATCTGTAACAGCTCCCACTGTGCTGCTTACCCTCCTGGGCCTCACCTAGTGATACTATCACAACCTCTGCTTTTTCTCCCTGCCTCTACCTTTCTGACCTTTCTTTCTTGATGGGCCTTTCTCTCTAATAATATACCTTTTCCCATTGAAACCAGGGTACAGCAAAGGTGGGATTAAAGACAGTGTTTGTCTCCCCTGCTTAACTACGGCCAGAGGGGAAGACTTCTAACCCACAAATTGTTCCTATTATTATAAATAACAAGTTCTACCCTAGATCAAGAAGTCCATTTAAGTGTCAAAACCATTTACTATTTGGACAGCTGAGTTTCATACATTTAAGGCAGCTGTCTTGGGAAGTCTGGTTGCATAAGAAAGATGGCATGGTCCGATAACCATTATGTTGAGTCACAAATGTTTATGTACCTGGAAGAGCAGCTCCCCATGCCTACCTTTCTGATATGTGATGTGTGAATAAGAACTATCTTGTTCCTTCCCTTCTCTCAAGTAGAATAGTTAGGAATATCCAGCTTTAAAAGGAGGTACAGAAAACTAGAGTTTTAGAATTTCTGCCAGATTTTTGTGCACCCATTCGTTGGCAGTCAAGCAGGAGAAACTCTGATGCTTGAAAAAGAATTGTTGGTCCTATTTTTCTGCGTATCTGAGGCCACTGGACATAGTTGCAGAGGGAGAGAATGAACAAAGTAGGGTTTACTATCATTCTGCATAATACAGTCCTTACAGTTGGCATACGTTTATGTAGATTATAGTGTTATTTAAAGGAATGTGTCCCATCTCAATTCTGATCTCAACTGACTGCATTGTCTCTGAGAATCTATTTTTTGGAGAGTGATAAGCTTATATGCGCACAGGTGTATGCGTTTATGTGTGTACAAGAGTGCGTGCTTACCATTAATTTCCTGCTGAATGACCAGGAAGATTGAGAAGGGACATGTGCACCTTATGTTGATGGGTGATCTTAAAGGGCAGGGATCTTGGCACAGCAGCACCATCATGGGCTATTTCAGCAGGTACAAAGACCCAAACTCCTGAATGGCATGGTGGAGGGGTACACCTTTGGACGACAGATTTTTCCCATTGTTCTCCCCTAGGTTACAGAGGTTCTTCTCCTTAAATCCAATCCCTATTCATGCCTGAATAATTCCATTTGGGGGCAATAGTATGTGGATTATTATACATCAGAATGTACACTGGTAGGGAGAAAGCAGGTCTGTTCTTCCTGACAGCAGGAAGTAGGGCAACTGAAGGCACCTTTTCTAAAGCATAGTGGGAATTATACTATGGAAGGTTTAAGGGACACAAACTTTCATACAGACAACCACAACTAGCAATTGGAGTTTGCATGGGCACCACCTGTGATTGGGGGTTTCTGTTTGTTTTTATCTTCTTGTCCTTCTAACCATGGGAGAGGCATATTAAGTGTATAGTTTGAAACGTTCTGTTTCTCTTGTTAAACCAATCTTTCTCAACATTTTGATACCATAAAGTCTTAAACATCCATACAACCTTTTATTGTGGTGTCACTAGTAAGAAAGGAATGGGGCAAGAGAAGTGTGGTCCTCCGCACTTTCTTTCCACTGAGTCCCACACCATGACAGCAGCATCTCATCAGGAGAACATCATGCTTCAGACCATCTGGTTTCCAGTCCCAGCTCTGCCTCTTACTGATTATGTGATCATGCCTAAGTTGGTTAACTTCCCCATGCCCCTACTAATTATAAGATTATACTAATTATATACGTATATGAAATATAATTATTATTTTTAAATAATTTTTTAAATAATTATACTAAGCTCATGGGAATTTTGTGATGATGAAATGGGATGATGCAGGTAAATGGTGTGGAATAGTGTCCATAACAGGAAAGTGTTCACTGGATGTTTCTGGTTATGATTAGCATATGGAGAGTCAGTAGCCAAAGAATACCAGGAAGTCTCTAGGATCAAATTGAATAGAGGTTGTATTAGTTTGCTAGGGCTGCCATAACAAAATATCACAGATTAGGTGGCTTAAAAAACAAAAATTTATTTTCTCACAGTTCTGAAGGCTGGAAGTCCAAGCTCAAGGTGCCAGCAGGGCTATTTTCTCCTGGGGCCTCTTTCCTTTGCTTGCAGGTGGCTGCCCTCTCCCTGTGTCCTTACAGGACCTCTCCTCTGTGAAAGCGCATTCCTGTTATCTCTCACTCTTCTTATAAGGACACCAATCTTATTGGATTAGGTCCCATCCATATGCCCTCATTTAGCCTTAATCACCTCTTTAAGGCCCTATCTCCAAATACAGTCACATTTTAATGTATTGTGGGTTAGGGGTTCAGCATATGAATTTGGTGGCAACACAGTTCAATAACAGGGATTCTGGTTGGAGCTAAGTCTAACATGGAACATCACCTACAGTGCTTAACTGGCATAAGTGTGGACATAATAATACAGATTCCCTTTGCTCTCAAATATACTCACAAGAAGCACAGAGAAAGCCTGGACAGCAGTAGTTTGCATTGCTTCTAAATGAAGTCACTGAAGTGTTGGAGGCAGTCAGCCCTGAGGCAGAGGGGCAGCCAGGCATGAGAGAGAGCCTCTGGAGCCTGGATTGGGCACTGCCTACAATTTCGAAGCAGCCTTACAGAGAATAGCAGAAATTCACATGTTCATTGAGTACACATGGACATACAAAAAAGGAACAATAGACACCAGGGCCTACTTGAGGGTGGAGGGTGGGAGAGGGTGAGGATCAAAAAACTGCCTATCTGGTACTACGCTCATTACCTAGGTGACAAAATAATCTGTACACCAAACCCCAGCAACTCGCAATTTACCCGTGTAACAAACCTGCACACATACTCCCTGAACCTAAAAAAAAAAGTTAGAAAGAAAAAAAATAAATTAACATATTTTATTTTCTAACTATTAGAAAATAAACTATTTTCTAAGTATTAGAAAGAGAAAACGTCTCTGCCTAGGTATTGAGGCTGGAAAAATGGTTACGGAGGCAGAGAAAAGGGAGCCACACAATACAGTTTGAGAATTCAGCACATGTTGGTAAAAGTGATGGCTGATGATTTTCATGGCAAAATATCATTACAGAAACAGATTTCTAAAGACGAGCTCTAAAAAAACTCACTGATAATTTAAGAGAAGAAAGAAAGAAGAAACATTACATTGGCATGAAGAATATATAAAGCATGAAGCTGAGATGTGCTCCAAATCTCATAGTATGACATTCTATCCCATAAAATCCACCCCTCACTGCTCAAATTAAGATTTCAAGCATTCTTCTCATTTAACTATATATAGGAGTGCAAAAGACTTGATGTTAGTAGCTGACTGCTTAACAATAATTGAAGAAAGTTTTAATAGTATGGAGAATATCATGGACTTTGAAAGTGCATTTTTGAATGGTTTTAAAATAAAAAAGAAAAGCCTTCATATATGAAAAACATTTATATAAAATATTTAAACATTCATATAAAACAGTGGGGGTAGAAGGCAATAAAGAAAAAAGCCATACAACAGAAACAAGCAACAAAGTTGTAACCATCGTTTCTGGGTCTTCTAAGCCTTCTAAGGAAATCTGTGCTGTGTACAGTTCTTGGTATCTAAGCAGTCATGTCCCACACCACAGGAGCCCATGACCCTTTATAACTTCACAAAATGGAATTCTATAGAATGGAAGATTAGGAAGAGAAACAAAAATAGAGCAAAGTTTTTAAAGTAGACTGAATCTGCTCAAGGAAATAACTACATTCAGAAATTAATCATGTTGCATTATTTCCCAACCAAATTATATTTCATATTTTTAAACATGTTTAAGCTTCTATTTATGTTTTTCGTAAGATATTATATAGCTGTTGCAAATTTTAATCAATACAGAAATGTGAAAAAGAAGTTGATGTTCTTGCCCACCCACCCTCAAATCACACACTTGCAAGATAACCGGTTTATAGTATTGTCACACCACATTACATCAGTTGAAATTTTAGTTCCTGAGCCAACCACTGTAACAGGAATCCTTTTCAGCAAAGGAGTGGGGACCCTCCAGCAGCCCTGGCCTTTGAAACACTGTCTCTCCTGCCCCCTTCTGGACAATGCTTTGATTGCCACAGGATGAGGCCGCTCTTGCTGGTTTATTTCAGCAGAGAAACAGAAGCTCTGCCTGCCTCAAGGCTTTCATTCTTTCAGCAATATTTATTGATCCCACTTCTGGATTCCAGGCACTATCCCAAGAGCTGGAAAAACAATGATAAATATGATAGATGAGGTTTCTACTCTCATGAAATGTATATGCAAGTAAACAAGTAAAAGAATGAAGTGTAACATATGCTATGAACAAACCAAAGAGCATACTGGCAAGGTGAACTACCAAATACAGCTGCAAGAAATCATAGATGACACAAACAAATAGAAAAACATTCGAGGCTCATGGATTGATTGGAAGAATCAATATCATTAATGTGGCCATACTGTCCAAAGTGATCTACAGGTTCAATGCTATTCCTGTCAAACTACCAACATTATTTTTCACAGAAATAGAAAAAACTACTCCAAAATTCAAATGGAACTAAAAAAGAGCCCAAATAGCCAAAGCAATTCTAAGCAAAAAGAACAAAGCCAGAGGTATCACATTACCCAGCTTAAAAAATACAGTAAGCAAAGCAGCATGGTACTGTTAGAAAAACAGACACACAGACCAAGGGAACAGAATAGAGAACCGAGAAATAAGCCACACAACACACCTACAGCCATCTGATCTTCAAAAACATCAACAAAAACAAGCAATGGGGAAAGCACTCCCTATTCAACAAATTATGCTGGGATAACTAGCTAGCCATATGCAGAAGAATGAAACTGGACCCCTATCTTTCACCATATACAAAAATTAATTCAAGATGGATCAAAGATTTAAATGTAGCAATGGGGAAAGGACTCCCTATTCAACAAATTATGCTGGGATAACTGGCTAGCCATATGCAGAAGAATGAAACTGGACCCCTACCTTCCACCACATACAAAAATTAATTCAAGATGGATCAAAGATTTAAATGTAAGACCTCAAACTATAAGAATTCCAGGAGAAAACCTAGGAAACATCATTATGGACATCAGCCTTGGGAAAGAATTTATAACTAAGTCCTCAAAAGCAATTGCAACAAAAACAAAATTTGACAAGTGGGACCTAATTAAACTAAAGAGCTTCTGCACAGCAAAAGAAACTGTCAACAGAGTAAACAGCCAACCCACAGAAGAGAAGAAAATGCTTGCAAACTATGCATTCAACAAAGGTCTAATATCCAAAATTTATGAGGACTTAAGCAAATCAACAAGCAAAAAACAAATAACCCCAATGGGCAAAGGACATAAATAGACGCTTCTCAAAAGAAGACATACAAGCAGTCAACAAACATATAAAAAATGTTCAACACAACTAATCATCAGAGAAATGCAAATCAAAATCACAATGAGATACCATCTCACACCAATAAGGATGGCCATTATCAAAAAGTAAAAAAAAAAAAAAAAAAAAAAAAATAGATGCTGCTGGCAAGGCTGCAGAGAAAACGGAATCCTTATACACTATTGGTGGAAATGTAAATTAGGTCAGCCACGATGGAAAGCAGTTTGGAGATATCTCAGATAACTCAAAACACAACTACCATTTGACCCAGCAATCCTATTAGTGAGTATATACCCAAAGGAAAGAAATCATTCTACTAAAAAGACACATGCACTCATATGTTCATCATAGCACTATTCACAATAGCAAAGACATAGAATCAACTTAGATGCCCCTCAATGGTGGATTGGATAAAGAAAAATGTGGTACATATGCATCATGAAATGCTACACAGCCATAAAAAAGAATGAAAACATCCTTTGCAGCAACATGAATGTAGCTGGAGGTCATCACCCTAAGCTAATTAGTGCAGGAACAGAAAACTAAATGCCACATGTTCTCACTCATAAGTGGGAGCTAAACATTGGGTACATATGGACACAAAAATGGGAACAGTAGATACTGGGGACTACTAGAAAGGGGAGGGGAAAAGGGACATGGGCTGAAAAACTACCTATTGGGTAATATGCTTACTACCTGGGTGATGGGATTATTTGTACCCTAAACTTCAGCATGACACAATATACCCATGTAACAAACCTGCACATGTACCCTCTCAATCTAAAATAAAAGTTGAGATTATTTTAAAAGTATTTGTAGAATTAATAATAAAAATATTTATGTCAGGAAAAAAATTGTAATGGTACATTGTGAAGTGGCAATACATGAATATGAGACTGTAACAAGGAAAGTTTCTTTTCTTCACAGGAGGATTACTGGATGCCAATAAAGTCATAATACTTGAATAAATCTGGTCACTTTAGAAATGTTTGGGAGTAAAGAGGAATGATTTACTATGTTTCTCCTACCTTTTAAGAGGATTATATCTTATTCCCTCACTACAAATATCTGGGTTCCCTCTTTTCTCCTAATCCATTCTAAAGATTACCTAATTTTCCCTCATTACTCCCGCTCTTTCATTGCAGGGCCTGCTGCTAAATGAGGGGCTGGTAACTTGCAATCCTTGGATGGCCTTCATAGTAACTCTGACCATCTGGAAATATTTACAATATTGCTTTTATACTTGCAAAAATCCTCAAATAACAGGACACAAACCCATAAATCATTTAAAAAAGATCAATACATTTGACCATATCAAAATCAAGAACACTTTATCAAATAACGAAATTGAGATTGAAAAAGCAAGTCACAGGATGGTAGAACATATTTCTAAGCATGTGACAATCCAAATACTAGAAAGGATATAGAGCAACTGGAACTCTCATAAACTTCTTGTAGGAGTATAAATAAGGACAACTATATGTTGAAAATTATTTGGCATTAACTACAAAAGGTGAATATATACATATCCTATGGTCCAGCAATTCTAACTTTTAGACACATTCTCAATACAGATATATTCACATTTGTACCAAAAGACATGTTCAAAAATATACCTAGTCACTTTATTCATAATAGCCCCAATCTGAAAATAACCTAAATGTCTGTTAAAAGAAAAATGAATATCATGTGCACGACATCCATAATACGTATGAAAATATAATGACAATAAATTCAACCACAGCTATCATGGATAAACCTCACAAACATAATGTTGAGTAAGTGAAGAGATACACCAAAAACATAAGTTTATTTATAATTTTTTCTTTTCTTTTTCTTTCTTTTTTTTTTTTTGAGACGGAGTCTCGCTCTGTCGCCCTGACTGGAGTGCAGTGGCATGATCTCGGCTCACTGCTGCCTCCGCCTCCCAGGTTCAGGCGATTCTCCTGCCTCAGCCTCCCAAGTAGCTGGGACTACAGGCGAGTGCCACCATGCCCGGCTAATTTTTATATTTTTAGTAGAGACGGGGTTTCACCATATTGGCCAAGCTGGTCTCGAACCCCTGACCTTGTGATCCGCCCGCCTTGGCCTCCCAAAGTGCTGGGATTACAGGCATGAGTGACCACACCTGGCCTATTTATAAATTTAAAAAATCAGAGGCAAAATCAAATTCTACTATGTTAGCACTTTGGATAGTAGTTATGTTTTGGGAGAAGAGAAATTTAATAAATGGAAGGTGATGTGTGGCAGGAGCATTGGTTTTGAGTGCTAGTAATGCTTCATGTCTTCAACTGTGTGGTATTTATACAGGTGTGTTCATTTCGTTATAATCCATTTAGTTTACACTTGTGATTGAGTTATTCTACGAATTTGCCAATGTGATCTGTATTTTAAAATTATTGGCATAATATTCTTCACAATATCATTTTAGAATCTTTTTAATGTCTATAGGTTCTGTAATATCAGCTACTTTTTTTATCCATGATATTGGTAATTTGGCCTTCTTTTTCTCTTGATCAATCTTGCCAGGGTTTTAGCACTTTTATTACTCTTTTAAAAACTATCTTTTGTTATTTTGTTTGTCATTGCATTAATTTCTGCTTTTAAACTTATGATTTATAATCCTTCTACTTCATTTGGTTTTACTTTGCTATTTTTTGCTAACTTTTTGAAATGGTTTTTAGATTATTCATTTTAAGCTTTGTCTTCTTATATTCATTTAAGGTTATAATTTCCCTGTTTGTATATGTTCTATTTTCATTATGAATTAGTTCAAAATATTTCCTGTTTTCATCGTGATTTCTTCTTTATCCCATGTATTCCTTAGAAGTATATTGTATATTTTAAATTTTCAAACATATGGAGATTTTCTAGTTATCTTTGTTATTAATAGTTAAATTGCACTCTGGTCTGAGAACACATGTTTATGTGATTTGAGGTCTTTGAAATTTATTGAGATTTTCTTTATGTCCCAAAATGTGGTCTGTTTTTGTGAGTATTCAATGTGCACTTAGAAAAAAATGTGTTCTGCAGTTGCTAGATTCATATTTTAAATAAGTCAGTTTGGTCAACTTTCTAAGATATGGTCTTCAAAGCATCTGTATCCTTACTTTTTTATTGCTTATTTTATCTGTTACTGAGAGAGCATGTAAAAATCTTCAACAGATAAATTGTCTATTTCTCCTTTTAGTTCTGCCAATTTTTGCTTTTTATATTTTGAGGCTATGTTATTAGGTGCATGGAAGTTTAGAACTGTTATATATTTTTGATAGATTGATCTTTTTATCATCATGAATTACCTATATATTCATCTCTGGTAATGCTTTTGGCCTTTAATGTCTACAGTTTTGCTATGAATATAACTACCAGGTTTTATGATAGTGTTTATATACTGTATTTTTGCAGTCCATTTACATTCAACTTTGGTATCCTTATACTGCGTCTTATGTAAACAGTATATGCTGTTTTTAAAGTTTTAGTCTGTCTCATATTTAAATTGGAATATTTAGCTTATTACTGATATATTCAAGTTTAAATATAACATATTAGTACTTATTATCTATTTATCATACTTATTTGGTGTTTACTGTTCCTTCTTGTCTTCTTTTGGATTAAGTATCTTTTTTTTGTTATCCCAGTATCCCCCTTCTCTTTGATTTCGAATTATCAAATATTTTACTATTTTTCCAACAGTTACTCCTGTTATTTTTCCGATGGTAACTCTAATATAAGTTAGTACTTTTACTGTATCTTGGATAATAAGAGGACCCCAAAATATCTTAACTCCATTTATTTTTCCAAGTAATATTATATTATATTATATTATATTATATTATATTATATTATTGCCATGTATTTTAATTTTATATACATTTCAAACCCCACAGAACATTATTTTTATATATTAATATTCATGCAGATTTTTCTCATATTTATATTTCTTTAACTTTTTATAGAAATAAACACTGAACCATACATTTTTAATGAAATGAAATTTAGAGATTATTCAAAAAATATTTTACTAAATTTTAAAACTTTCTACACAAAGCAATCACCATGTAAGTTTCATCTCTCAGTTGTGCAGTTGTTTTCATTTTCATATGTCCTAGAAAATGTGAATCTTCTCCTTCCTTTGTAGTGGCAAGGCACACAGGATTTTACCTATAACTGGATATCTGCTTCAAAAGTGGTAGTGTTATAATTTCTTTTATCACATCTCTTAAAGCTGTAATTATAACTCCCTTACGTCATTTGATTTTTTTATAAAAGGAATATTAAACAGTAAACGTTTCACATGAAGTTTACAGGTATCAAGTATTCTGTTTGCTGTAATAACCTGAACCTTATATTTCTGAGAAAGATACACATAGATCTTTTTTTCTTTATTATTATTATTATTATTATTATTATACTTTAGGCTCTATGGTACATGTGCGCAACGTGCAGGTAAGTTACATATGTATACATGTGCCATGCTGGTGCGCTGCACCCACCAACTCGTCATCTAGCATTAGGTATATCTCCCAATGCTATCCCTCCCCCCTCCCCTCACCCCACAACAGTCCCCGAAGTGTGATGTTCCCCTTCCTGTGTCCATGTGTTCTCATTGTTCAATTCCCACCTATGAGTGAGAATATACGGGATACACATAGATCTTGAAGTTATATGCTTGAGATAGTTAAAATTACAATGAGTTATTTCTATTTTTATCAATAAATAGAAAAATTATGATAGTAATATTAAGGAGACTTAATATCTATAAAGGGAAATTAGACCAGGAGTCTCCTCTTACGATGGATTCATAGATGTTTCATGTTTTGCGTTCTTTTTGCTCCTTTGTATATTTCATGTTTTGAAAATAAGGACAGGTTTTTCTTTTCATGCTTCAAAAGCTAATAAAAGAATATAAAAAGGCATGGCACTAAACTACATCCAAACAAAGATGGCTTGGTTACTTGCAGTGTCAGAATTAAGTTTTTTCCCAAGAAGAATGTTTAGTGTTATTTCCAGACACAACATTGCTGGGAAATTTTTTATTTTTTTTATTTGTGGATACATAGCAGGTGTATATATTTATGGATACATGAGATGTTTTGATACAGACATGCAATGAGTAATAATCACATCATGAAAATGGAGTATATATCCCCTCAAGCATTAATCTTTTGTGTTACAAGCAATCCAATTATACTTTGTTATTTTTAAATATAAATTTAAATAATTATTGACTATAGTCACTCTGTTGTGCTATTAAACACTACATCTTATTCATTCTTTCTAACTAGTTTTTATACCCATTAACCATTCCAACCTCCTCCCCAACAACCTACCTTTCCAAGCCTCTGGTAACCATCCTTCTACTCTCTATCTCCATGAATTCAATTGTTTTGATTTTTAGATCCCACAAATAAGTGAGAACATGTAATGTTTGTCTTTCTGTGCCTGGCTTGTTTCACTTAACATAATGATCTCCAGTTCTATCCATGTTGTTGCAAATGACAGGATCGCATTCTTTTTATGGATAAATATTACTCCATTGTGTATAAGTATCGTATTTTCTTTATTCATTCATCTGTGGATGGACATTTAGGTTGCTTCCAGATCTTGGCTATTGTGAATAGTGCTGCAACAAACATGGGACTGCAGATATCTCTTTAATATACTGATTTCCTTTCTTTTGGGTATACACCCAGCAATGGGATTGCTGGATCATATGGTAACCGTATTTTTAGTTTTTGAGGAACCTCCAAACTGTTCTTTATAGTGGTTGTACTAATTTACATTCCCACCAACAGCATATGAGAGTTCCTTTTTCTCCACATCCTTGCCAGCATTTGTTGTTGCCTATCTTTTGCATATAAGCCATTTTAATTGGGGTGACATGATATCTTATTCTAGTTTTGATTTGCATTTCTCTGATGATCAGTGATGTTGAGCAACTTTTTATATGCCTGTTTACCATTTCTGTGTCTTCTTTTGAGAAATATCTATTCAAATCTTTTGCCCATTTATTGGTAGGATTATTAGGATTTTTCCTATATAATTGTTTGAGCTCTTTATATATTCTGGTTATTAATCCTTTGTCAGACGGGTAGTTTACAAATATTTTCTCCCATTCTGTAGTTGTCTTTTCACTTTGGTGAGTGTTTCCTTTATTGTTCAGAAGCTTTTTACTTGATGTGATGCCATTTGTTTATTTTTGCTTTGCTTGCCGGTGCTTGTGGGGATTGCTCAAGAAATTTTTGCCCAGACCAGTGTCATGTAGACTTTCCCCAATATTTTCTTGTAGTAGTTTCATAGGTTGAGGTATTAGATTTAAGTCTTTAATCCATTTTGATTTGATTTTTATACGTGGGGAGAGACTGGGGTCAGTTTCATTCTTCTGCATATGGATATCCAGTTTTCCCAGCACCATTTATTGCAGAGATTGCCTTTTCCCCAGTGTATGCTCTTGAGAACTTTGTTGAAAATGAGTTTACTGTAGGTGTGTGGATTTGTTTCTGGGCTCTCTATTCTGCTTCATTGATCTATGTGTCTATTTTTATGCCAGTATCATGCTGCTTTGGTGACTATAGCTCTGTAGTATAATTTGAAGTCAGGTAATATAATTTCTCCAGTTGTGTACTTTTCACTTAGCATAGCTTTGTCTACTCTTCGTCTTTTGTGGTCCCATATAAATTTTAGGATTGTTTTCTCTGTTTCTCTGAAGAATGTCATTCATATTTTGATAGGGATTTAATTGAATCTGTAGATTCAGCGAATTTGTAGATTGCTTTGGGTAATACAGACGCTTTAACAATATTGATTCTTACAATCCATCAACATGAAATATCTTACCATTTTTTTTGGTATCCTCTTCAATTTATTTCAACAATGTTTTATAGTTTTTATTATAAAGATCTTTCACTTCTTTGGTTAAGTCCCAGGTATTTAATTTTATTTGTGGCTATTGTAAATGGGATTACATTCTTTATTTCTTTTTTAAATTGTTCACTTTTTGGCATATAGAAGTGCTACTGACTTTTGTATGTTGATTCTTTATCCTGCAACTTTATTGAATTTGACAGTTCTAATAGTTCTTTGGTGGAGTCTTTAAGATTTTATAAATATAAGATCATCTCATCTGCAAACAAGAATAATTTGACTTATTTCTTTCTAATTTGAATGTCCTTTATTTCTTTCTCTTCTCTGATTGCGCTAGCTAGGACTTTCACTACTATGTGGGATAACAGTGGTGAAAGTGGGCATCTTTGTCATGTTCCAGTTCTTAGAAAAAAGGCTTTCAGTTCTTCCCCATTCACTATAATAATACTAGCTGTGGGTCTGTCTACGGCTTTTATTATGTCAAGGTATATTCATTCTATAGACAGTTTTTTGAAGGTTTTTATTATAAAGGAATATTGAATTTTATCAAATGCATTTTCAGCATCAATTGAAATTACTGTGATTTTTGTCCTTCATTCTGCTGATATGATGTACCACACTGGTTGATTTCCATATGTTGAACTATCCTTGCATCCCAGGAATAAATCCCTCTTGGTCATAATCAATGATGTTTTTAATGTGTTGTTTAATTTGTTTTTTCCAGTATTTTGTTGAAAAATTTGCATTAATATTCATCAGAGTTATTGGCCTGTAGTTTTTTTTTTTTTTTCTTGATATGTCTTTGTCTGGTTCTGCTATCAGGGTAATTACTGGCCTCCTAGAATGAGTTTGGAAGTATTCTGTCCTCCTCTATTTTTGGGAATCATTTGAATGGGATTGGTGTTAGCTCTTCTTTAAATGTTTGGTAGAATTCAGCAGTGAAGCCAATCAGGTGCTGGGCTTTTCTTTCCCATTAGATGTATTTTTTTACTGCTTTGATCTTTTTATTTGTTATTGGTCTGTTCAGGTTTTGGATTTCTTCATGGTTCAATCTTGGTAGGTTGTATGTGTCTAGGAATTTATCCATTTCCTCTAGATTTTCCAATTTGTTGGCATACAGTTGCTCATAGTAGCCACTAACGATCCTTGAAATTTCTGTGATATCAATTGTAATGTGTCATTTTTATCTCTGATTTTGATTATTTAAGTCTTCTCCCTTTTTTTTTCTTTGTTAGTCTGGTTAAAGATATGTCAATTTTATCTTTCCCCAAAACCAACTGTTTGTTCCATTGACCTTTTTATTGTTTTCTTTATTTCAAATTTATTTATTCCTGCTCTTATCTTTATTATTTATTCTACTAATTTGGGGTTTGGTTTGCTCTTGCTTTTCTAGTTCTTTAAGATGCATTTTTAGGTTGTTTATTTGAAGTTTTCCTTCTTTTTTGACATAGGCACTTCTAGCTAGACATTTCCCTCTTAGTACTGCTTTCACTGTATCCCACAGGTTGTGGTATGTTTTGTGTTGTGTTTCCATTTCATTTGTGTCAGAAAAGTTTCAATTTTCTTCTTAATTTCTTCATTGACCTACTGGTCATTCAGGAGCATATTGTTTAATTATTATGTGTTTGTATATTTTCCAACATTCCTCTTATTTTTGTTTTTATTCCTTTGTGGTCAGAGAAGATGTTTGGTATTATTTCAATATTTTAAAAAATGGTTTAAGACTTGTTTGGTAACCTAACATATAGTCTATCCTTGAGAATGGTACACGTGCTGAGGAAAAGAATGTGTATTCTGCAACCATTGGATGAATTGTTCCCTAAATATTTATTAGGTCATATGGTCTACAGTGCAGATTAAGTTTGATGTTTCTGTGTTGATTTTCTGTCTGGGAGATCTGTCCAATGCTGAAAGTGGAGTGTTGAAGTCTATTGTATTGGGGCCTCTCTCTCCCTTTAGCTCTAATATTATTTGCTTTATATATCTGGGTGTTCCAGTGTTGGTTGCATATGTATTTACAGTCATTATATCCTCTTGCTGAATTGACCCCTTTATCATCATATAGTGAGTGACATTCTTTGTCTTTTCTTGCTGTTGTTGTCTTAAAATCTATTTTGTCTGATACAAGTATAGCTACTCCTGCTCTTTTTTGGTTTCCATTGGCATGGAATAGCTTTTTCCATGCTTTTATTTGCCATCTTTGTGTGTCTTTATAAGTGAAATGTGTTTCTTGTGGGCAACGGATCATCGGGTCTTATTTTTTTAATCCATTCTGCCACTCTATGTCTTTTGATTGGAGAATTTAGTCTACTTACATTCAATGTTATTATTGATAAGTAAGGACTTACTCCTGCAGTTTTAATTGTTTTATGGTCTCTTTCTTCTTTTCTTCCTGTCTTCCTTTTAGTGACTCCGGTTATATGACTTAGTTTCTTGCTTTTTATCTTTTGTGTATCCATTGTATGCTTCTTGGTTTGTGCTTACCATGCAGCTTGCAAATACTATTTTATACCCCATTATTTTAAGCTGAAACAATTTAACACTGTTTGCATAAGCAAAGAAATAAACATGCAAAAAGAAATCTAAGTAAAACTCTATATCTTAACTTCATTACCTCCACTTTTTAACTTTTTGTTGTTTCTATTTATATCTTATTGTACTGTTTATGTCTTGAAAATTTGTTGTAGTTATTATTTTTGACTTGTTCATCTTTTTGTCTTTCTACTTAAAAATAGTTTATACACCACAATCCACATTATAATATTCTGTGTTTTTCTGTGTACTTACTGTTACCAGTGAGTTTTGTGCCTTCGGGTGATTACATATTGCTCATTAACATCTTTCACTTTCTGATTGAAGAATCGCTTTTAGTGTTTCTTGTAGGACAGGTCTGGTGTTGATAAAATCCCTCAGCTTTTGTTCATTTGGGAAAATCTTTATTTCTCCATCATGTTTGAGGGATATACTCACCAGATATACTATTCTAGGGTAAAAGGTTTTTATTCCCCTCAGCACTTTAAACATCCCATGACACTCACTCATGACCTATAAGGTTTTCACTGTAAAGTCTGCTGCCAAATGCATTGGAGCCCCATTATATGTTATTTACTTTATTTTCTTGCTGCTTTTTGGATTCTTTCTTTACCCTCAACCTTTGGGAGTTTGATTATGAAATACCTTGAGGTAGTCTTCTTTGGGTTAAATCTGTTCAGTGTTCTATAATCTTCTTGGACTTGGATATTTACATCTTTCTCTAGGTTTGGGAAATTCTCTGTTATTTTTCCTTTGAATAAACTTTCTACCCCTATCTCTTCCTGTACCTCCTCTTTAAGCCCAATAATTCTTAGATTTGCCCTTTTGAGGCTATTTTCTAGATCCTTTAGGTATGCTTCATTGTTTTTTATTCTTTTTTCTTGTCTCCTCTTACTGTGTACTTTCAAATAGCCTGTCTGTCTTCAGCTCACTAATTCTTTCTTCTGCTTGATCAATTCTGCTATTAAGAGACTCTGATACATTCTACAGTATACCAGTTGCATTTTCCAGCTCCAGTATTTCCACTTGATTCTGTTTAATTATTTCAATCCCTTTGTTAAATTTGTCTGATAGAATTCTGAATTTCTTCTCTGTGCTGTCTTGAATTTCCTTGAGTTTCTTCAAAAAATTTATTTTAAATTCTCCGTATGAAAGGTCACATAACTCTGTTTCTCCAGGATTAGTCTTTAGTTTCTTACTTAGCTCATTTCATGAGGTCATGTTTTCTTGGATGGCCTTAATGCTTGTAGATGTTCATTTGTGTCTGGGCATTGAAGAGTTAGGTATTTATTGTGGTCTTCTCAGTCTGGGCTGGTTTGCACCTGTCCTTCTTGCGAAAGCTTTCCAGATATTAGAAAGGACTTGGATGTTGTTATCTAAGCTGTATCTGCTTTAGGAGGCATCCCAAGCACAGTACCACTTTGGTTTTTGCAGACTCGTAGAGGTTCTGCCTTGACAGTCTTGGATGAGACTCAGAAGAATTCTCTTTATTACCAGGCAGAGACTCTTGTTCTCTTCCCTTACTTTCTCCTAAACATGCAAAGTCTCTCTGTGTGTGTTCTGAGCCACCTAGAGCTGGGGATGGAGTGACACAAGAACGCTTGTGGCCACTGACACAAGACTGAGCTGAGTCAGACCTGAAGTTAGCACAGCACAGGGTCTTGTCCAAGGCCTGCTGTAACCACTCCGTGTCAAGCCTATGTTCACTCAAGGCCCCGGGCCTCTAAAATCAGCAGGTGGCAAAACCAGCCAGGCCTGTGTTCTTCCCTTCAGGGTGGCAAGTTCCCCCAGGCCACACATGGGTGCAGAGGTGATATTCAGGAGCCAGAGACTAGAGTCAAAAAATTTTAGAAGTCTACCTGGTATTCTATTGTCCTGTAGATGATCTGTCACTCAAACCACAAGATGCAGTGCTTCCCACTCTTCTCTCCTGTTTCCAAAAGCAGAGGAGCCTTATCCCATTGCCACTAACACTACAGGCCCACAGTGAGTACTGCCAGCTACCATACATGTTCCCTTAAGGTCCAAGAGCTCTTCAGTCAGCTCATGGTGAATGCTGCCTGGCCTGGGACTCACCATTTAGGGCACTGGGCTCCTCTCTGGCCTAATGCAGTTCCAGCAATGCCATCCATGAGCCAAGTCCTAGAATTAGGGACCCCAAGAACCCACCTGATGCTCTACACACCTGTAGCTGAGCTGGTACCAAAGGTGAAAGACAAAGTCCCCTTTACTTTTCCTTCTTTTCTCTAGTGGAAGGAGTCTCATGCTGGGAATTTTTACTAGCTTGAGTTATATGGAAATTTGAAAATGAAAGTAAGCCGAATTTTGTGTTCATGTAGGATACATAATAACACCAACCACTGAAGTACCAAAGATTTCTTTCAATTCGTTGAATTGTTAACTTTTTTCTTTTACAGAATGCTCTCACAGAAATGTCAGCATCATTTTTGTTGATTTAATGACTAGATAATATCAAATATTGGTTGAGTAGTTACTCTGTGCCAAGAAATTTCATGCATTATCTCAATTCATCCTCATAACAATCTTATGAGGTAGTTACTATTATCATTCTCATTTCTCATATAAGGAAAATGAGGCTTAGAAATATTTGTCAAGCAGCCCCAGGGGAATGTGGCAAGATGGCCGAATAGGAACAGCTCTGGTCTGCAGCTCCCAGTGAGACCAACACAGAAGGTGGATGATTACGGCATTTTCAACTGGGGTAGTCAGTTCATCTCATTGGGACTGGTTAGGCAGTGGGTGCATCTCACGGAGGGTGAGCAGAAGCAGGGTAGGGTGTCACTTCACCCAGGAAGTGCAAGGAGCCAGGGGACCTCCCTCCCTTAGCCAAGGAGAGCCGTGAGGGACTGTGCTACCCAGCCCAGATACTATGCTTTTCCCACAGTTTTTGCAATCTGCAGATCAGGAGATTCCCTCATGTGCCTGCACCACCAAGGCCCTGGGTTTGAAACACAAAACTGGGTAACTGTTTGGGCAGACACCGAGCCAGCTGCAGGAGTCTTTTTCATACCCCAGTGGTGTCTGGAACCCCAGAAAGACAGAACCATTCACTCCCCTGGAAAGAGGGTTGAAGCCAGGGAGCCAAGTGGTCTTCCTCAGCAGGTCCCACCCCGACAGAGCCCAGCAAGCTAAGAACCACTGGTTTGAAATTCCCACTGCCAGCACACCAGTCTGAAGTCGACCTGGGATGATTGAGCTTGGTATGGGGAGAGGTGTCTGCCATTACTGGGGCTTTACTAGGCGATTTTCATCTGACAGTACTAAGAAGGCTGAGAGGTTTAGACTGGACAGAATTCACCACAGCGTGGCAAAGCAGCTGTAGCCAGACTGCTTCTCTAGATTCCTCCTCATTGGGCAAGGCATCTCTGAAAGAAAGGCAGCAGCCCCAGTCAGGAGCTTACAGATAAAACGTCTATCTTCCCTGGGGGAAGGGGTGGTGGTGGGAGCAGATTCAGTTTTCTTAAACTTTCCTGCCTGTCAGCTCTGAAGAGAGCAGCTGATCGTGACAAGGAGGATTCTCCCAGAACAGCACTCACGCTCTGCTGACAGACTACCTCCTCAAGTGGGTCCCTGACCCCCGTGCCTCTTGACTGGGAGAAAGCTCCTAACAGGGATCAATACACACCTCATACAGGAGAGCTCTGGCTGGCATCAGGCTGGTGCTCCTCTGGGACAGAGCTTCCAGGAGAAGGAGCAGGCAGCAATCTTTGCTGTCCTGCAGCCTCCACTGGTAATACCCAGGCAAACATGGTGTGGAGCAGACCTCCAGCAAACTGCAGCAGACCTGCAGAAGAGGAGCTTAACTGTTAGAAGAAAAACTAACAAACAGAAAGGAATAACATCAACATCAACATAAAGGACCCCGATATAAAAACCCCATCCAAAGGTCATCAGCCTCAAAGATCAAAGGTAGATAAATCCACAGAGATGAGGAAAAACCAGCCCCAAAATGCTGAAAATTCCAAAAACCAGAATGCCTCTTCTCCTCCAAATGATCACAACTCCTCTCCAGCAAGGGCACAAAACTGGATGGAGAATGAGATTGACAAATTGACAGAAGTAGGCTTCAGAAGGTGGGTAATAACAAACTCTGAGCTAAAGGAGCATGTTCTAACCCAATGCAAGGAAGCTAAGAACCTTGATAAAAGGTTACAGGAACTGCTAACCAGAATAACCAGTTTAGAGAGGAACATAAATGACCTGATGGAGCTGAAAAACACAGCACGTGAACTTTGTGAAGCATACACAAGTATCAATAGCCAAATCAATCAAGTGGAAGAAAGAATATCAGACATTGAGAATCAACTTACTGAAATAATGCATGTAGACAAGATTAGAGAAAAAAGAATGAAAAGGAACGAATAAAGCCTCCCAGAAATATAGGACTATGTAAAAAGCCCAAACCTACGATTGATTGGTGTACCTGAAAGTGACAGGGAGAATGGAATCAAGTTGGAAACCACACTCCAGGATATTATCCAGGAGAATTTCCCCAACCTAGCAAGACAGGCCAACATTCAAATTCAGGAAATACAGAGAACACCACTAAGACACAATGCCAAGACACATAATCATCAGATTCTCCAAGGTTGAAACAAAGGAAAAAATGTTATGGGCAGCTAGAGAGAAAAGTCAGGTTACCTACAAAAGGAAGCCCATCAGACTAACAGTGGATCTCTCTGCAGAAGCCCTACAAGCCAGAAGAGAGTGGGGGCCAATATTCAACATTCTTAAAGAAAAGAATTTTCAATGTAGAATTTCATATCTAGCTAAACTAAGCTTCATACGTGAAGGAGAAATTAAATCCTTTCCAGACAAGCAAATGCTGAGGGATTTTTATCACCACCAGGCCTGCCTTACAAGAGCTCCTGAAGGAAGCACTAAGTATGGAAAGGAGAAACTGGTAACAGCCACTGCAAAAACACACCAAAATATAAAGACCAATGACACTATGAAAAAACTGCATTAACTAATGTGAAAAATAACCAGCTAGCATCATGATGACAGGATTAAATTCACACATAACAATATTACCCTTAAATGTAAATGGGCTGCATTTCCCAGTTAAAAGACACAGACTGGCAAATTGGATAAAGAGTCAAGACCCATCAGTGTGCTGTATTCAGAAGAATCATCTCACGTACAAAGACACACATAGGCTCAAAATAAAGGGATGGAGGAATATTTACCAAGCAAATGGAAAGCAAAAAAAAGGTAGAGGTTGCTATCCTAGTCTCTGATAAAACAGACTTTAAACCAAAAAAGATCAAGACAGACAAAGAAGGACGTTACATAATGGTAAAGGGATCAATGCAGCAAAAAGAGCTAACTATCATAAATATATATGCACCCAATACATGAGCACCCAGATTCATAAAACAAATTCTTAGAGACCTACAAAGAAACTAAGGCTCCCACACCATAATAGTGGGAGACTTTAACACCCCATTGTCAATATTAGACAGATCAATGAGACAGAAAATTAACAAGGATATTCAGGACTTGAACTCAGCTCTGGACCAAGAGGACCTAATAGACATCTATAGAACTCTCCACCCCAAATCAACAGAATATACATTCTTCTCAGCACCACATAGCACATATTCTAAAATTGACCAAATAATTAGAAGTAAAACACTCTTCAGTAAATGCAAAAGAATAGAAATCATAACAAACAGTCTCTCAGACCAAAGTGCAATCAAATTAGAATTCAGGATTAAGAAACTCACTCAAAACCGCACAACTACATGGAAACTGAACAACTTGCTCCTGAATGACTACTGGATAAATAACAAAATTAAGGCAGAACTCAAGAAGTTCTTTGAAACCAATGAGAACAAAGAGACAACATACCAGAATCACCGGGACATGGCTAAAGCAGTGTTAAGAGGAAAATTTATAGCATTAAATGCTGACAACAGAAAGCTGGAAAGATCTTAAATCAACACCCAACATCACAATTAAAAGAACTAAAGAAGGAAGAGCAAACAAATTGAAAAGCTAGTAGAAGACAAGACATAACTATGATCAGAGCAGAACTGAAGGAGATAGAGACATGAAAAACCCATCAAAAAAAATCAATGAATCCAGGAGCTGGGTTTTTGAAAAGATTAACAAAATAGATAGACCACTAGCTAGATTAATAAAGAAGAAAAGAGAGAAGAATCAAATAGACACAATAAAAAATGATAAAGGGGATATCACCACTGATCCCACTGAAATACAAACTATCATCAGAGAATACCATAAAAACCTCTAGGCAAATAAACTAGAAAATCTAGAAGAAATGGATAAATTCCTGGACACATACACCCTCCCAATACTAAACCAGGAAGAAGTCAAATCCCTGAATAGACCAATAACAAGTTCTGAAATTGAGGCAGTAATTAGTAGCCTACCAAACAAAAAAAGCCCAGGACCAGACAAATTCACAGCCAAATTCTACCAGAGGTACAAAGAGGAGCTGGTACCATTCCTTCTGAAACTATTCCAAATAATGGAAAAAGAGGGACTTCTCTCTAACTCATTTTATGAGGCCAGCATCATCCTGATACCAAAACCTGGCACAGACACAACAAAAAAAGAAAATTTCAGGCCAACATCCCTGATAAATATCAATGTGAAAACCCTCAATAAATACTGTTAAACTGAATCCAGCAGCACATCAAAAAGCTTATCCACTACGATCAAGTCAGCTTCATCCCTGGGATGCAAGGCTGCTTCAACATTCGCAAATCAATAAACGTAATCCATCACATAAACAGAACCAATGACAAAAACCACATGATTATCTCAATAGATGCAGAAAAGGTCTTCCATAAAATTCGACACATCTTCATGCTAAAAACACTCAATAAACTAGGTACTGACGGAACATATCTCAAAATAATAAAAGCTATTTATGAAAAACCCATAGCCAATATCATAATGAATGGGCAAAAGTTGGAAGCATTTCCTTTGAAAACTGGCACAAGACAAGGATGCCCTCTCTCGCCACTCCTATTCAACATAATATTGGAAGTTCTGAGCAGGGCAATCAGGCAAGGGAAAGAAATAAGGCATATTCAAATAGGAAGAGAGGAAGTCAAATTGTCTCTGTTTGCAGATAACATGATTGTATATATAGAAAACCCCATCGTCTCAGCCCAAAAACTCCTTACGCTGATAAGCAACCTCAGCAAAGTCTCAGGATATAAGACCAATGTGCAAAAATCACAAGAATTCCTATACACCAATAATAGACAAGCAGACAGCCAAATCATGAGTGAACTCCCACTCACAGTTGCTACAAAGAGACTAAAATACCTAGGAATCCAACTTACAAGGGATGTGAAGGACCTCTTCAAGGAGAACTACAAACCATTGCTCAAGGGAATAAGAGAGGACACAAACAAATAGAAAAATATTCCATGCTCAAGAATAGGAAAAATCAATATCATGAAAATGGCCATACTGCCCAAAGTAATTTACGAATTCAATGCTATTGCCATCAAGCTACCATTGACTTTCTTCACAGAATTGGAAAAAACTACTTTAAAGTTCATATGGAACCAAAAAAGAGCCTGTAAAGCCAAAACAATCCTAAGCAAAAAGAGTAAAGCGGGAGGCATCATGCTACTGACTTCAAACTATACTACAAGGCTACAGTATCCAAAATAGCATGGTACTGGTACAAAAACAGACACATAGACCAATGGAACAGATTAGAAAACTCAGAAACAAGACCACACATCTACAACCATCTGATCTTCAACAAACCTGACAAAAACAAGCAATGGGGAAAGGATTGCCTATTTAGTAAATGATGCTGGGAGAACTGGCTAGCCATATGCAGAAAACTGAAACTGGACCCCTTCCTTACACCTCATCCAAAAATTAACTCAAGATGGATGAATGAGTTAAACATAAAACCTAAAGCCATAAAAACCCTAGAAGAAAACCTAGGCAATACCATTCAGGACATAGGCATGGGCAAAGACTTCATGACTAAAACACCAAAAGCAATTGCAACAAAAGTCAAAATTGACAAATAGGATCTAATTAAACTAAAGAGCTTCTGCACAGCAAAAGAAACTATCATCAGAGTGAACGGGCAACCTACAGAATGGGAGAAAATTTTTGCAATCTATCCATCTGACAAAGGGTTAATATCCAGAATCTACAAGGAACTTAAACAAATTTACAGGAAAAAAAAAAGAAAAAAAAATCAGAAAGTGGGCAAAAGATATGAACAGACACTTCTCAAAAGAAGACATTTATGCAGCCAACAAACATATGAAAAAAAGCTCATCATCACTGGTCATTAGAGAAATGCAAATCAAAACCACGATACCATCTCACACCAGTTAGAATGCTGATTATTTAAAAGTCAGGAAACAACAGATGCTGGCCAGACTGTGGAGTAATAGGAACACTTTTACACTGTTGGTGAGAGTGTAAATTAGTTCAATCATTGTGGAAGACAATGTGGCGATTCCTCAAGGATCTAGTACCAGAAATACCACTCAACCCAGCAATCCCATTACTGGGTATATACCCAAAGGATTATAAATCATTCTACTGTAAAGATACATGCATACTTATGTTTACTGCTGCACAATTTACAATAGCAAAGACTTGGAACCAACCCAAATGCCCATCAATGATAGACTGGATAATGAAAATGTGGCGCATATACACCATGGAATACTATGCAGCTATAAAAAAGAATGAGTTCATGTCCTTTGCAGGGGCATGGATGAAGCTGGAAACCGTCATTCTCAGCAAACTAACACAGGAACAGAAAACCAAACACCACATGTTCTCACTCATAAGTGGGAGGTGAACAATGAGAACACATGGACACAGTGAGAGGAGCATCACACACTGGGGCCTGTCATGGGGTGGGGCACAAGGGGAGGGAGAGCATTAGGTATTTTTCCTAATGGCTTAAAACCTAGATGACGGGTTGATGGGTGCAGCAAACCACCATGGCACATGTATATCTATGTAACAAACCTGCACATTCTGCATATGTATCCCAGAACTTAAAGTAAAAAAAAAAAAAAAAAAAAAAAGACAGAAGCCCTATCGGATTAGAGCCCCACCCTTATGACAAAATTTGACCTTGATTACCTGCTTAAAAGCCCTACCTCCAAGTACAGTAATGTTGGGGGTAAGGGCTTCAGCACATGAATTTTGGAGGGACACAATTCAGTCCATAACAGAATGAATATTAAGTGGAATTATTGCTAATTTGTAAGGGATAATGTTAGCATTGTGGTGATGTAAGAAACATCTAATTTTTTTTAGCTGTATTCTGAAGTATGTAGGAGTAAAATCAAATGATGTCTGAGGCTTTGCTTTTAAAAACTTTAGAAGAAAGGAAGGAAAAAAGAAAAGAAGAGAAGGGAAAGGAAGGAAAGAAAAGGAAGGAAATCAGAGCATATATGCCCAACATTTGATAATTGTTGAATCTTGGTAATGGGTATATTATGGTTCATCGTATCTCTTTACTTCTTCATATGTTTGAAATTTTTTGTATTAAAACTTCTATCTTTTGTTTTCAAAAAAAAAAAGAAAGATTTGTCTAAGGCTGAATAGCAATATTCAGCGATAAATTAGGACTTCAATCAAGCCTGTCTGTTCCTAAAGTTGAGGCACTTAACAACTATGCAACATTGCTACACAGAGGGTTAGATGAAGTATTTTTTAACCTTTTGGTAAAATGTAACTGATTCTTAAAAAGAAGGAGGTGCTATAATTTTTCCACACAAATTATATGTGGCATATCCTGGATAAATGCTTTGGGTTAAGCAAAGTTTTTTTATTTTTATTTTTATTTTATTTTATTATTATTATACTTTTTAAGTTTTAGGGTACATGTGCACTATGTGCAGGTTAGTTACATATGTATACATGTGTCATGCTGGTGTGCTGCATCCATTAACTAGTCATTTAGCATTAGGTATATCTCCTAATGATATCCCTCCCCCCTCCCCCCACCCCACAACAGTCCCCAGAGTGTGATGTTCCCCTTCCTGTGTCCATGTGTTCTCATTGTTCAATTCCCACCTATCAGTGAGAACATGCGGTGTTTGGTTTTTTGTCCTTGCGGTAGTTTACTGAGAATGATGATTTCCAATTTCATCCATGTCCCTACAAAGGACATGAACTCATCATTTTTTATGGCTGCATACTATTCCATGGTGTATATGTGCCACATTTTCTTAATCCAGTCTATCATTGTTGGACATTTGGGTTGGTTCCAAGTCTTTGCTATTGTGAATAGTGCCACAATAAACATACGTGTGCATGTGTCTTTATAGCAGCATGATTTATAGTCCTTTGGGTATATACCCAGTAATGAGATGGCTGGGTCAAATGGTATTTCTAGTTCTAGATCCCTGAGGAACCGCTACACTGACTTCCACAATGGTTGAACTAGTTTACAGTCCCATCAACAGTGTAAAAGTGTTCCTATTTCTCCACATCCTCTCCAGCACCTGTTGTTTCCTAACTTTTTAATGATTGCCATTCTAACTGGTGTGAGATGGTATCTCATTGTGGTTTTGATTTGCATTTCTCTGATGGCCAGTGATGATGAGCATCTTTTCATGTGTCTTTTGGCTGCATAAATGTCTTCTTTTGAGAAGTGTCTGTTCATATCCTTCGCCCACTTTTTGATGGGGTTGTTTTTTTCTGGTAAATTTGTTTGAGTTCATTGTAGATTCTGGATATTAGCCCTTTGTCAGATGAGTAGGTTGCAAAAATTTTCTCCCGTTTTGTAGGTTGCCTGTTCAATCTGATGGTAGTTTCTTTTGCTGTGCAGAAGCTCTTTAGTTTAATTAGATCCCATTTGTCAATTTTGGCTTTTGTTGCCATTGCTTTCGGTGTTTTAGACATGAAGCACTTGCCCATGCCTATGTCCTGAATGGTAATGCCTAGGTTTTCTTCTAGGGTTTTTATGGTTTTAGGTCTAACGTTTAAGTCTTTAATCCATCTTGAATTAATTTTTGTATAAGGTGTAAGGAAGGGATCCGGTTTCAGCTTTCTACATATGGCTAGCCAGTTTTCCCAGCACCGTTTATTAAATAGGGAATCCTTTCCCCATTGCTTGTTTTTCTCAGGTTTGTCAAAGATCAGATAGTTGCAGATATGTGGTGTTATTTCTGAGGGCTCTGTTTTCTGTTTCATTGATCTATATCTCTGTTTTGGTACCAGTACCATGCTGTTTTGGTTACTGTAGCCTTGTAGTATAGTTTGAAGTCAGGTAGCATGATGCCTCCAGCTTTGTTCTTTTGGCTTAGGATTGACTTGGCGATGCGGGCTCTTTTTTGGTTCCATATGAACTTTAAAGTAGTTTTTTCCAATTCTGTGAAGAAAGTCATTGGTAGCTTGATGGGGATGGCACTGAATCTATAAATTACCTTGGGCAGTATGGCCATTTTCACGATATTGATTCTTCCTACCCATGAGCAGGGAATGTTTTTCCATTTCTTTGTATCCTCTTTTATTTCATTGAGCAGTGGTTTGTAGTTCTCCTTGAAGAGGTCCTTCACGTCCTTGTAAGTTGGATTCCTAGGTATTTTATTCTCTTTGAAGCAATTGTGAATGGGAGTTCACTCATGATTTGGCTCTCTGTTTGTCTGTTATTGGTGTATAAGAATGCTTGTGATTTTTGTACATTGATTTTGTATCCTGAGACTTTGCTGAAGTTGCTTATCAGCTTAAGGAGATTTTGGGCTGAGACAATGGGGTTTTCTAGATATACAATCATGTCATCTGCAAACAGGGACAATTTGACTTCCTCTTTTCCTAATTGAATACCCTTTATTTCCTTCTCCTGCCTAATTGCCCTGGCCAGCACTTCCAACACTATGTTGAATAGGAGTGGTGAGAGAGGGCAACCCTGTCTTGTGCCAGTTTTCAAAGGGAATGCTTCCAGTTTTTGCCCATTCAGTATGATATTGGCTGTGGGTTTGTCATAGATAGCTCTTATTATTTTGAAATACGTCCCATCAATACCTAATTTATTGAGAGTTTTTAGCATGAAGAGTTGTTGAATTTTGTCAAAGGCCTTTTCTGCATCTATTGAGATAATCATGTGGTGTTTGTCTTCGGTTCTGTTTATATGCCGGATTACATTTATTGATTTGCGCACATTGAACCAGCCTTGCATCCCAGGGATGAAGCCCACACCATACCTATTCCAAAATTGACCACATAGTTGGAAGTAAAGCACTCCTCAGCAAATGTAAAAGAACAGAAATTATAACAAACTGTCTCTGAGACCACAGTGCAATCAAACTAGCACTCAGGATTAAGAAACTCACTCAAAACTGCTCAACTACATGGAAACTGAACAACCTGCTCCTGAATAGACTACTGGGTACATAACGAAATGAAGGCAGAAATAAAGATGTTCTTTGAAACCAACAAGAAAAAAGACACAACATACCAGAATCTCTGGGACACATTCAAAGCAGTGTGTAGAGGGAAATTTATGGCACTAAATGCCCACAAGAAAGCAGGAAAGAGCCAAAATTGACACCCTAACATCACAATTAAAAGAACTAGAAAAGCAAGAGCAAACACATTCAAAAGCTAGCAGAAGGCAAGAAATAACTAAAATCAGAGCAGAACTGAAGGAAATAGAGACACAAAAAACCCTTCAAAAAATTAATGAATCCAGGAGCTGGTTTTTTTGAAAGGATCAACAAAATTGATAGACCACTAGCAAGACTAATAAAGAAAAAAAGAGAAGAATCAAATAGACGCAATAAAAAATGATAAAGGGGATACCACCGATCCCACAGAAATACAAACTACCATCAGAGAATACTACAAACAACTCTATGCAAATAAACCAGAAAATCTAGAAGAAATGGATAAATTCCTCAACACATACACTCTCCCAAGACTAAACCAGGAAGGAGTTGAATCTCTGAATAGACCAAAACAGGCTCTGAAATTGTGGCAATAATCAATAGCTCACCAACCAAAAAGAGTCCAGGACCAGATGGATTCACAGCCGAATTCTACCAGAGGTACAAGGAGGAACTGGTACCATTCCTTCTGAAACTATTCCAATCAATAGAAAAAGAGGGAGTCCTCCCTAACTCATTTTATGGGGCCAGCATCATCCTGATACCAAAGCCGGGCAGAGACACAACCAAAAAAGAGAATTTTAGACCATTATCCTTGATGAACATTGATGCAAAAATCCTCAGTAAAATACTGGCAATCTGAATCCAGCAGCACATCAAAAAGCTTATCCACCATGATCAAGTGGGCTTCATCCCTGGGTTAAGCAAAGTTTTAAATTGATTAACAATAAATATTAGAATACCAATGGCTGGTTTATATACCTTCTTTTATTCCACGACTTGAAGTTTTGAGTGGTGGTTGTTTAATAAATATTCAACCCTTCTTTTTATTCATCATTGTAGTAAATACTCTTGAATCCATCTGTTTATACTTAAAGTTGTTTCTTATAAGCACTATATTGTTGGTTCTTGTGTTTTTATCCAATCGGACAAACTCTGCCTTTTAATAGGAGTGTTTGGACTATTTATATTTAATGTGATTATTGCTATTGTTGGATTTAAATCTATCATCTAGCTGTTCATTTTCTATTTGTACTTTTGTTTTTGTTCCCTTTTTCTTCTTTTAATATTTTCTTTTGTATTTATTATTTCTAATGATTCCATTTTATTTCCTTCATTGGATTATTAGGTATAACTCTTTGTTGTTATATTTTAGTGGTTGCTTTAAGTTTTATAAAACACAGGGTTTTTTCTTTGACTTACCACGGCCTGCGTTTGTATTAATTATGTTTTTATTTTCTGTGTTTACTGATGCTTTGACATCTGTGGGCCTAACTGATCCTAGACAGATTGTCCCATCAGAGCAAACCAATGTCTAGAGATAGCAAACAACTTGTCTATGAGTCACACCTTTCATACGAAAACCAACCAATCCAAAACTCATAACCCCAACCACCTCCTTTATCAACCTCTTATACTCTGATTCACCATTTCTTTGCCCTAATCACCAAAGGGCCAGGTACCAGACAGCTAGAGACAGCCCTTACACTTCAGAACCTGCTAAAATGATGCAAACTAGCCAATCCCAAGGCTACTTCCCTGCCCTGAACTGCTTTTCCCACAGAAACAATAAAGGCTCCTGTCTGTTTTCCCCTTGCTTCATTTCCTGACCAATCCTGGTGGTTCTCTATGTGCCCCTCTATGTGCACCCCCTGCATGGTGTTCTGTGCCTCCTGCTTCTTGGTAACTACGAGCAAAATCTTTCTTCATGATAGTAATTTTTATATCTGCATGCCTTACCATATCTGAGTAAAACAAATTCTGGGTATATTTTTTAAGTAAGCTTCAAGTTATATTAATCATCACAAATATAGTAAAAGAACATTACAACATTCAACTTCCATTTCTCTTCTCCGGGCCTTGTGCTATTGTTGTCATATTTTACTTAAACATATTAAGAAATTTTATAATTCCTCATTATTTTTTGTTTTGAAAAATTAACATTCTGTCAAAGAGATTTAAAACTGAGAAATAGTTGTTATATTTATCCATGTAGTTACTGTTTCTGATGCTATTCATTCTTTTGCATAGATCCAGATTTCAGCCTGATATCATTTTATTTCTTCTTGAAAGACATCCTTTAACATTTCTTATAGAACAGGTCTACTGATGATGAATTTCCTTTGGATTTCATATTAGAAAAAGTCTTTATTTTACCTTCATTTTTTTAAAGATATTTTCTCTGGGTAAAGAATTCTAGGCTTACAGGTCAGTTTTTTTCAATACTTTGAAGATGTTGCTTTTCTGTCTTCTGACTAGCATTGTTTTCAACAAGAAATTTGTTGTCATCTTCATTCCACTGTATGTAATGTGCCTTTCCCTCTGGATGATATTAAGATTTTTCTTTTCATCACTGTTTCTTGTAACTAGGTTACGATGTGCCTTGTTATGGTTTTCTTCATGTATCTTGTGTTTGGGGTTTTCCAAACTTCTTAAATCTGTGGGCTTATTGTTTTCCTCAAATTTGGAAGAATTTTGGCCATTATCTCTTCAAATATTTTTTTCTGTTCTTCCCTTTCTTTCGTTTTTTTCTAATTATAGGTGTATTATTCCATTTGAAATTGTTCTGCAGTTCACCAATGCACCGTTCATTTTTCCCAGTTTTTTCTTTGTTTCATTTTGAATAGTTTCCATTGCTATGTCTTCAAGTACATCAATAAGCAAACTCTCCCCCAGCATCATTTCATCTCTCAGTCAACCACTCTGCCCACCTCTGTTTCCAGGAGTTTATCTATAAGTGGACAGAGCTGAGCAACCATGCCCAGTAGGCACAGAGGTGCAAAACAAACATCCTGAGAGCTTTGTCATGTGCAGCTCCCTGTGGGAGATGCTGGCTGTTCTCCCCATATGATCATTCTTGGGCTATTTACCTAATATCACAGAATCATAAGATCCCATAGCCACTTACAATCCCCAAAACCAAGCCACCCTACCTGAGTTCCCCACAGCATTCCCAGGACAATGCTTACTCTAATCCTCCAGCTACTGAAAACTTACTACCCAAAGGCCTCTATTGTACCTTTTTTTCAAGTTATTATAAAATTCTCCCCAAAGTTGAGCTGAAGTCTCTGTCCCTATAATTTCCACTTATTAATTTACCAACTTTGTTATTCAAGGAACCATCATTGATCACATACTAAGTGCTAGACTCTCCATTAGTCTAAGACACTAATTGATGACCTCACAGAACTTGGAATCTAGTTTAAAAGACCACAAATACATCAACCACAGCTGGCCACAGAGGCTTAAATGACAGGCATTCAAATTAAACTACCTGATCAGGTAAGGCTTCCTTGAAGAGGGAGCGGAAAAGCAGGACTTTGAAAGCTAGTGAGGAGTTAGCTAAATGAAGAAGGGAGTTGGGGAGGGTGCCAAGAGAACACAAAATATCAAAGCATAGATTTGTCAAACAAACCAACAGACTGTTAGAAGAGCAGGTGTTTGCTATGGCCCAAATTAAGGGGTAATAGGAATGTAGATGGGCAAGAAAGCCAGGCAAAGAAAGACATATCTTACCCATAAGAAGTGGTTGCTTATGGGTAAACAGAAGGGCTGAAGGGGATGGTGCAATGATTGTGCCTCTGAGAATATGTATTAGGCTAAATAATGACCCCCAAGGATTTTTACATCTTAATTTCTGAAACCTGTGAATGCTGCCTTATACACAAAAAGGGCTCTGAAGTTCTGATTAATTTAAGAATCTTGAGTTGGGGAGGTTATCTTGCGTTATCTCAGTGGCCCTAAATGCAATCACAAATGTCCTTATAAGAAGGAAGCAGAGAATTTGATTATAGAAGAAAAACAGGCAATGTGACGATGAAAGCAGAGACTGGAGTGATATGCTTTGAAGATGGAGGAATGCGCAATAAGCCAAGGAATACAGGAGGCCACTAGAAGCTGAAAAAGTCAAGGAAACAGATTCTCTCTTCAGAGCCTACAGAAAGAACCAACTCTGCTGATACTTTGCTTTTAGCCCCATCAGACTTCTGGCCTCCAATATTTTAGGAGAATAAATTTGTGTTGTTTTAAACCACTAAATTTCTGATTTATTTATAGTAGCAATAGAAAACTAATACATAGTACTTAAGCCAAAAATTACAGAATTGAACTTCTCGTTTACTATGGCGCAGTTCCAGGAAATCAATAACAAAGGACTCCAAGGGTTGGGAAATACAGCAAAAAGCACACTCATCTGCCTCAGTGATGACTCCTAGAAAGGATATCTCCTTTTATCTCAAGTGTAAGTTTGCTATACACTGTCATGGGTTCAAACTCTCTGCTACCTGCTAGCTGTGTGGCCTTGAGTAAGTTACTGAGCCATTCTGAGCTTATTATCTCATCTGTAAAAATGAGACAATTGTATGTATCTCACAGGGTTTCTGTAAAATAAAGGATATGAAAGGAGGAAAGGTGGGCAATCCATATTAAGATCCTAGAAAGTGCCAAGCACCAAATACCCAAGAAGAAGGACATGGTTGAGGTGGAAACAGGGAAGATCTTAATGGTGGTTATTTTGAAAGGAAATCCAGACCTGTTAGCTAGGGTAGATGTCAAAGGCTTCATCCAGCTGGTGCCATGCACAGACAAGGGCACCTGGGCAAGGAGAACAATGAGACAATGGCTACAACTGGAATGAGGAGGGGGGAAGAGTGACCTTGGAGACGGCAGTTGAAAGGGTTACATTTTACCAAGAAGATTGAGATGTTTAAGGGGCAAAAATCAAGAAATCTTCTTCTAGAAGTTTTTTTCTAAATAAAACTGAAGGATATGGGATGAGGTTACAAATGGACTGTTTCCCTAAAGAGTAAAGAGCAAGGACATTATTTGAGACATATCTGAGAATAGTTGAGACATAGTTCTGGCTCTAATACTAGAAGCGCTAATGTTAAGAAAATATCCAAAAAACGTGTGGAGATTCCAAGAAGGACCTCACCTAAAAAGTCTCTGGAGAAGCCCTTCTTCCATCTCTTCCTGCATCCCTAAACTTCTAATCTCCAAGAGATTTGCTGGGAACCTCCAAGAGCCTATCTAGATATTCCCAACACCCAGACATAGGAAATATTCAAGGTTTCCAAGGGGTGAAGATAACAGTGCTGGAAGTTAGAAGCCTAGGAGAATTGTGGTGTGGTGCTTAGGAGAAAAAACAACACTTGGCTGGGCGTGGTGGCTCATGCCTATAATCCTAGCACTTTGGGAGGCCGAGGCGGGTGGATCACCTGGGGTCAGGAGTTTGAGACAAGCCTGGCCAATGTGGCAAAACCCTGTCTGTACTAAAAATACAAAAATTAGCTGGGCGTGGTGGCAGGCACCTATAATCCCAGCTACTCAGGAGGCTGAGGCAAGAAAATCTCTTGAACCCGGTGGGTGGAGGTTGCAGTGAGTCAAGATTGCACCACTTCACTCCAGCCTGGGCGAAAGAGCAAAACTCCATCTCAAAGAAAAAGAAAAAGAAAAAGAAAAAGAAAAAACAACCCTTGCCCAAGCCTTAAACTGGGGAAAATTTTTTCAGTATTGGAGTAAGCTGTATCAGTACACCTCATATTACATAAAACTCTCTGGAAACCTTTGAATTCTGAGATTCATATGTCATCCCATTTTATAAGTCATTGTCCTAATGATGAATAAACACTCTTTCACTTAGTATGCATAAGAAATTTCCAGGGAACCAGAAATCTGATAGTATTGCTGTATTAGGCCATTTTGCATTGCTATAAAGAAATACTTGAGGCTAGTTAATTTATAAAGAAAAGAGGTTTTATTTTGGCTCACGGTTCTGCAGGCTGTAATGAAACATAGTGCCAGCATCCACTTCTGGAGAAGCCTCAGAAAGCTTACAATCATGGAAGGAGGCAAAGGGGGAGCCAGCACATCACAGGGCAAGAGAGGGAGCTGGAGAAAGGGAGGGGAGGTTCCAGGATCTCTTAAACAACCGGGCCTCACATGAACTCACAGAGTAAGAATTCACTTATTACCACAAGGTCAACATCAAGCCATTCATGAGGGATCCTCTCCCATGACCTAATGCCTCCTACCAGACCTCACCTCTAACACTGGGAATCACACTTCAACATGAGATTTGTAGGGGACAAACATCCAAACCATATCATCCTGTCCCTGGCCCCTCAAATCTCATGTCCTTCTCACATTGCAAAATACAATCATCTATTCCCAACAGTTTCCCAAAGTCTTAATTTTTCCAGCATCACTCAAAAATCTAAAGTTCAAAGTCTCATCTGATTCTCAAAGCAATTTCCTTCAATCTATGAGCTTATAAAATCAAACACAAGCTATTTACTTCCAAGATACAATGATGGTACAGGCATTGAGTAAACATTCCCATTCCAAAAGGGAAAAACTATCGCAAGAACAAAAAACCAAACACCGCATATTCTCACTCATAGGTGGGAATTGAACAATGAGAACACATGGACACAGGAAGGGGAACATCACACTTCGGGGACTGTTGTGGGGTGAGGGGAGGGGGGAGGGATAGCATTGGGAGATATACCTAATGCTAGATGACGAGTTGGTGGGTGCAGCGCACCAGCATGTCACATGTATACATATGTAACTTACCTGCACGTTGTGCACATGTACCATAGAGCCTAAAGTATAATAATAATAATAATAATAATAATAATAAAAAGAAAAAAAAAGAAATAAAAAAAAAAAAAAAGAAAAGGACAAGAGGCCCATCCAAGTCTGAAATCCAGCAAGGCAGTCATTAAATCTTAAAGTTCCAGAATAATTTCCCTTGGCTCCATGTCCCACATCCTGGGCATGCTGGTGTGAGAGGTGGGTTTGAGGCCTTGGGAATATCTGCCCCTAGGTTTTGCAAGGTGCAGCCTCTATGGCTATTCTCACAGATTGGAGTTGAGTAGCTGTGGCTTTTCCAGGCTCAAGATGCAAGCTGCCAGTGGCTCTACCATTCTGGGGTCTGGAGGGTGGTGGCCCCTTTCCACAGCCCCACTAGGCTGCTCTCCAGTCGAGACTCTTGTGGGGGCTCCAATACCACATTTTCCCTTGGCACTGTCCTCGTAGATCCTCTCTGTGGGGGCTGTACCCTTGAAGCAGGCTTCTTCCTGAGCACCCAGACTTTTCCATACATCCTCTGAAATTGAGGTGGAAGCTGCCAAGCCTCCTTCACTCTTGCATCCTGCACACCTGCAGGCTTAGCATCATGTGGAAGCTGCCAAAGCTTACAGCTTGAACCTTTCAGAGCAATGGCCCAAGCTGTACCAGAGCCCCTTTGAGCTGAAGCTGGAGCTGGAGTGGCCAGGATGTGAAAGCAGTGTCCCAACGCTGCACAGAGCAGAAGGGCCCTGGGCCTGGCCCCTGAAAACATTCTTTCCTCCTAGGTCTCTGAGCTTGTGATAAGAGGGGCTGCCTTGAGGATTTCTGAAATGCCTTCATGGCCTTTTTCCCATTGTCTTGGATATTATTAGCCAAGAGCTGTTATCCAATAATATATTATTACATAATAATAGCTATTATTGGATAACAGCTCTTGGCTCCCTTTTAGTCATGCAAATATATCTAGCAAGTAGTTCCTCCATAGGCCACTTGAATTCCTCTCCTGAAAACATTCATTCCTTCTCTGCCACATGTGAATTTTCCAAATTTTTATGCTCTACTTATTGATTTTTTGTTTTGTTTTGTTTTTTGACAGAGTCTTGCTCTGTCACCAGGCTGGAGTGCAGTGGTGCGATCTCAGCTCACTGCACCCTCCACCTCCTGGGTTCAAGTGATTCTCCTGCCTCAGCCTCCCGAGTAGCTGGGACTACAGGCATGCACCACACCCAGCTAATTTTTGTATTTTTAGTAGAAACGGGGTTTCACCATGTTGGCCAGAATGGTCTCAATCTCTTGACCTCGTGATCTGCCCTCCTTGGCCTCCCAAAGTGCTGGGATTACAGGCTTGAGCCACTGCACCCAGCCTCTACTTATCTTTTAAATGTAAGTTCCAACTTTAAGTTATTTCTTTCCTCCCATACATAATTGTGGGCTGTTAGAAGCAGCCATATCACATCCTGAACACTGTACTGCTTAGAAATGTCTTCTGCCAGATGCCCTAGGTCATCATTCTTAAGTTCAGTCTTCCACAAATTCCCAGGCCATGGACACAATGTAGCCAAGCTCTTTGCTAAGGCATAGCAATGGTGACTTTTGCTCCAGTTCCAAATAGCTTCCTCATTTTTATCTGAGAACTCCTCAGCCTGGCTTTAGCTATCCATATTTCTATCAGTATTTTGGTCACAACCACGTAACAAATTTCTAAGAAATTCCAACATTCCCCCATTTTCCTGTCTTCTAAGCCCTCTAAACTCTTCCAACCTCTGCCCATTACCCAGTTCCCAAGCTTCTTCAACATTTTCAGGTAACTTTATAGCAACACCCCACTTCTCAGTATCAATTTTCTGTTAGTGCATTTTTGCATCACTATAAAGATATACCAGAGACTAGGTAATTTGTAAAGAAGAGAGATTTAATTGGCTCACAGTTCCGCAGGCTGTACAGGAGGCATGGTGCTGGCATCTGCTCCTGGTGAGGGACTCAGGGAGCTTGCAATCATGGTGGAAGGCAAAAAAGGAGCTGGTGTATTACATGGCAAGAATGGGAGCAAGAGAGAGAAGGGAACAAGAGAGAGAAGGGAAGGGGAGGTTCCACACTCTTTTAAACAACCAGCTCTCACTTGAACTACCAGAGCAAGAACTCACTCATTACAATGAGGATGGCACCAAGCAATTCATGAGGGATCTGCCCCCATGACCCAAACAGCTCCCACCATGCCCCACCTCCAACATTATGAATTACATTTCCACATGAGATTTGGAGGGGACAAACATTCAAACCATATCCATCACACTCACACACACATGCAGACACATAGAGAAAAAAGGGTGAGTAGCGACTGTGGTCCCAGCTACACTGGAGGTTGAAGCAGGAGGATTGTGTAAACCAAAAAGTTTGAGGCTGCAATGAGCCCCTGCACTCCAGCCTGGGCAACAGAGTGAGACCCTGTCTCTTAAAAAAAAAAAAAGTGGGGAGAAGACAGATATGGGGCAGGGAAGTCAGAGGGAGGATGAAGAGTCAGGGGTGGAAATCTAATTCAACTTCAGCCAGAAGCATTCCCTGACACTGCTCACCAGCCTTCACTTTCCACATTAGCACAGATTTATGACTCCTTAAGAGAAGGCAGTGGGGCAAGGACAGTTCTGCCTCATGCCTTTATCAGGGACTCCTCCCTCCTTTCTATTTACTGGCTGTGATCGAACATCTAAGCTTTATAAAGCAAGCTAGTGGCTGTCCTTTCCCATACCTCACTCAGCACACCGTCTGTCACCCAAACAAGCATCCAATGAGGAAAATGAACACACTGCTCCTCATGAGCTTATCTCTTCTCTACCTCAAAGAGGGTAAGTTTGAACAATGCGGGTGGAGGGAGGCAACTTAGGGGTGCTGTTCTCTAAACCTCTACTCTCCAAGTCTCACTCACATGCTCCAGCTGAGACCTGAAGACTCAGTACAATCTGAGTTTCAGGATGTCAGAGAGATCGTATATAACACACTAATCCGGAAGAAAATGTACTGATTGCAGGGAAACAAGACAATTTTCTGACTTCATATTAATTGACTTTTCATCCATACTTATCTCATTTTGGACCCTTTCTTTCTTAATGTACTTTTCTCCTTTATTCTCTCCTACACTCTCCTAGTTTTCCTTTCCTCTGGCTACTTCTCAGTGTATTTTGTAGGATTCTTTATTCTACCTGATCATTAAACACTGGGATATCTCAAGGCTTTATACTATCCACTCAGACCCTCCTCTATATCAACTTATCCACTTCCATGGCTTCAATTACAATCTATATGCTGAAAATGCCCAGTTTTATATCCTAGCCAGATTTCTATTCTGAGCTTCAGTCTTTCATCAACAAACACCTCCTACACTTGGAAGTCACCCTTGAAATCTCCCTCTCCCTTAACATTCACTAAAAATTAGTGAATTATTCCTATGCTTTCTACCTATTAAATGTGCTTCAACTATGATTATATTTCTACCTTATATTTCTATTTTGCTACCTTTTGACACTTAGTAAGAAATAATAAACCATAAAAGAATTATAAGAAAATGTGACATAATTTGTTTATAAGCTTAGAAATGAGAAAGCCCTTTCTAACTATGACTCAAAATCCAGAGCTCTTAAAAGAAAAACTGACAAATTTGACACATGAAAATCAAAATATTCCTCATGGCAAAAATTAAAAATGTAACTCACATCAAACAAATGGCTAATATCCCTGATATGTAATGCCTCCTTTAAAAATATCAAAAAGGAAAAGGCCAACAACCTAATAGAAAAATGGGCAAAGTATGTAGATAGTTCACACAAAAGAAAATGAAAATGGCTATTAAACATATGAAAAGTGCTCAATCTCACTCATACTAAGAAAAATGCAAATTAAAAGAACACTGAAATACCATTTTTGACCTATCAGATTGGCAACATCCAGGAGTTTGATAAAATATTTGAGTATTAAAGTTGTGGTGAGACAAGAATTTTCCAAGCATTGATAGCAACAGAATAGTTACATCTCCTCTGGCAGGCAATTCAGCAATACCTATCAAAATTACAAAAGTGTTTACTTTTCATCCAGCAATTCTGCTTGCATGAAATTATCTTACAGATATACTCCCACACAAATGAAATATGTTCAGCATTATTTATTGCAGCAAATAATATCAAAAAGTGCAAATAACTTAAATTCTCATAAGAGACTGGTTAATTAAAGCATGGTACAGCACTACAGTGGAACACTATACACTTAGTATACATTATTCAAAATATCAAAGTGCAGAGTATGTATAGTATACTACCAATTATGAAAAGGGGGTAAAAAGATACATGTACATATTTATATTTGCTTGAATATACTGAAAATCAATCTAAAAGATACAAAAGAAATGAATAAAACTGGTTTCCTTTATTTGGCAGATGAAAACTGGATAACTAGCTGGCAAGAGTGGGAGATCAACTTTACACAACATTCTTTTTCTATTACTTACTATTTAGTCACATCAATATGCTACCTATTTTTAAATAATGCATTTTTAAAATGTTGAAATTGGAAATACTCAGAGGTTAAAGATCAAAGAGACAATTATTCAAAGAGCATTATCAGTGTACTGAGCAGCCTGCTCCCAACTCCCATGAGAGAGAGAAGCCTCATGAAAGTTGCTTCAGGGAGAAACTGATAGTGTCCTCTGGTGTTTGGAAGGCACAGTGAGCTTGAGGAACCTAAAGGTGCGAGGGAGCCTGAGGCTACAGCCCTGAAATGGTGGAACTGAAAGACAGCTGAGCTGCATTACATGCAAGCAGGGAGGATGTGCATACATTCCCCTGGATCTGATCTGGGCCATGCCATATCAAGCAAGTCAGGCTTGAGCTGTTTAAAGTTCTATCCAAGAGCGCTGTCTGGAGTAACAAGGTATTCTAGCAAGGTGTGGGACACTAGCTTCTTACAGCTGAGAGAAAATATAACCACCAGCTGCGGGAAATACACCACTCACGATACAGCAGTGGACTTGAATATTTTTGTGGGGGAAATCCTGAAGAACCCGCAAATGTTCTCCTGACTCAAGGAACTCAAGAAAATGAGTTCTCCTGGCTCAAGAAAATGAGTCAGCTTTTATTAAACACAAAGTCCAAGAGATTGGGTTTTAAGTAACTACCATAGACAAAAGATGATGGCACCAGAGCCAGTCCGATGACATCTTTCCTGTCCTTTACCTGTCCCCCTCCCTCTCACCAACTGAAATGGGTCAGAAACTATCACTCATAAGCCAGAGGTGAGTAGGAGGAAACCAAGAAGAGAAATAGAGAAAAAGTCAAAGCCACCCCCTCCTGCCCATTACAAACACCTAAGCAAGCCTGAGCTATGTGTCTGTGCATACGTGTGTGCATGTGGGTGGGTGTGCACATGTGTGTGCGTGTGGGTGGGTGTGCATGGGCGTGCATACAGGGAGAGTGGGTTGTTGGTGAGAAACATGGGCTTTTAATAGAGCTATTTTATTATTATTGCATGGCACTCGATGCATAAATTACTGAACCCAGATTATTCTTATGCCTGAAAGTGATGGCAAGACTTTTTTTTTTTTTCTAAAAGTACATAGACAAGTTAGGAGCCTTGCCTGAAATTACCTGCAGGACTAGGAGAACTAGCTTTAGAAGGAATACTCAAATGGGTAGTGGGCAGAAGAATAAAATTGTTTTCTGTTTGCCCATTTTAAGTCCCATGTTGACCTGCTAGATAAATGTAAATAGGATCAGATCACTTCCTTGCTTAAAATTTTTCAATAAATTCCCATTGCTCATGGATCAAAAACCATACTCATGTCTTTGGCCTAGGAGGGCTCAGGAAGTTGAATCTCTGCTCACCTGACCAGCCATGTCTCATAGCACAACCCACTCCATTCTGTGCCCCAGTTACATTAGCATTTTTGTCCCTCAGCAGACAAGCTTCTTTTCACTGCTGTTCCCTCTGCCTGAAATGTTCTTCACTGTGCCCATACCACAGCCACTTACCTGGCTCACTCTTATTTATCATCAGGCCTCACCTTACATCCCACTCCCCACAGAAACCTTCCTTGGCTCTCTAAAATACATTAGTTCTTCCCTCTTAAATGCTCTCATTGCAAGTTTAACTATTTCTTGATACTACAACACAATCGTACATAATTTGGAGGGGTTGTTTAATACCTGTCTCCCCAGCATGTATATAAACACTTGTTTATCTTTGCATTCCCAGCACCTAAAAAAATGTCCAGTATGTGGAACATGCTCAAAAACCAGCAACTAACATCATCCTTTCCCTCTAAATAAGAGGAAAAGAGAAGGATGTTCACTCTCACCACTTCAATTCAACATTGTTGAGTGAAGGAAAAAATGAATAAACTTTAGGGTTATGCAAAGGCAATTGGATTTATCATTAAGAGGTCGTTAGCAACAAGATAGTCTTGATGGAATAGTGAGAATGGAATTTAGAATGAAGAGATGCCACAAGACCATTTCCAAAATTGGACATAAATCAATAGCACTCAAGTCCTCCTGGGCTCCATATAAATTTGGATTCTATAACCTTGGAACATCTGAGATGAAGATTGAAATAATCTACTTTCCCCATCATCACCATCACTTAGTCCTTAAATCTAAAACACTCGTAGGCTCCAATGTCGTCTCCCTACCCTGCATCTCCTCTCCTCTTACTTCCTGGTCACAGGGACTCCCAGATCACCCCTCTCTCTGCCTGGTTGCAGTTATTCCCTGAAAAAAGAGAAAGGCCAGACCAAGCCAGATGGAGCTATCAGAGGGTGTAATCTCAGTCAGTCCACTCTAAACATGCCGTTTTCATTCCTACCTCTGTGTTCTCCCTCACTATGATCACCTATCTGGAACACCTTCTCTGCCCATCTCCTGCCCCCACCTCCCAAGTTTAACCTACATCTCAAGAGCCAGCTCAAGTCTTTAGCTAAAGTATTCCCCTGCTTTTCCAGCCCACAGTAATCTGCCTGTTGCTACACTCTTAATTGGCATCACAGGATTTATCTGGTTGACTATATATTATCTTTGCTGTTCTTTTATTATTTCACGTTTGTCTTGCCTTCAAATATAAATGGACCCTATTCAGGTCACAGAGACTGTGTCTTATCTTTTTTACCCACCTCCTAGCTTAACTTACAAACCTAAATTAATCAGGAATTCCACAAATACCAGCTAATGGAGTGAGTGGACTGTATAGTCAATATGCAACCTCTTACTGATGCTGAAAACTCACTTTCCCATTGTCCCACAATCCAGCCTGAATATTCTATTCTCTCCACCCTGCAGTTATAGGTCTGAAGTGTAATACCTGCATATACACAGAAGGATGGAAGTGTATGGCAGGCCAAGGCACTTGCATTGCAAAAGAAAATGAGTTATGTTCAACAACAGCCTATTTCAGGGGTAAGTGGGGCTCGTGAAGACTCCAAAATTGCCTGCAAAGAACCATCACTCTTGCTAGTGCCTGGAATAAAGAACTCGATATCATTCAGCTCTGCTAGGAGGTAAGGCAAGGAACAAAAGAGGGGGCAAGAAGGGATAATTTCCAACTTCACACTGTAGGGTTTAGTATCCAGAGCCAGTTACGGTGGCGATTGGGAACATGAACCCAGGAGCCGGGAAGGAGACCCAGTGTTAAGTGCTATTCCTCTTGGTGGTGAGTTTTAGTCACTGTTAAGGCAATCTCCTCCAGCATTTATAACAGGCTTCTTCATTTTTAGGAGACAAACATATGTACTCAACACATATGTGTAAGTACAAGTGCCGGGAAGAGGAGTTCTCCAAAAAAGGCCTGTTGAGAGTGACACTGTGCTGTGACAGAAACTTCTGTAACGTCTTCTAATGGAGCTTAGGAACTTGCAGAGGATCATCTGACCAAGATCCAGAATCAAGACCAACCAACATGAACTGTTTTATTTCCCACACCAAATTCCACAGTAGCCTAAGATCCCAGAGAGAGCTGCAGGGGCTGTCCTCATTGCAATGAAGGGGCTCCCCACACCCCACCTCCACCACTAGATCCCTAAAATCATGAGCATTGAAACAAAATCCTCCATGAGCTATACCTATTCTTTTGTCTTCTACTCCTGATTTCTGATTTCTATCCCTATGGTAGGCTAAATAATGGACCCCCAAATATTTCTACATCCTAATCTCTGGAACCTGTGAATGTTACCTTACATGGCAAAAGGGACTTTGAAAATGTGATTAAGGATCTTGAGAAGGGGAGGTTATCTTGCATTATCTGGGGGGGGGGGGGCCCTAAGTGGAATCAAAATGCAAAGTGCAATAAGATGCAAGTAAAGGGAGATATGACAAAGAAGAGGAAAAGATGATGTGATAATGGAAGCAGAGATTGGAGCCATGTGCTTTGAAGATGGAGGAATAGGCCATAAGCTAAAACTAGGAGGCCACTAGAAGCTGAAAAAGTCAAGGAAATAGGTTCTCCCCTCAGAGCCTCCAGAAACCAGCCCTGCCAACACCTTGATTTAAGCCCTGTAAGACTCATTTTGGATGTCTGGCCTCCAGAACTCTAAGGGGGTGTTGTTTTCAGCCACAAAGTGTGTATTGTTTTAAGCCACCAAGTTTGCAATAATTTATTATAGCAGCAATGGGAAACTAATACAATCCAAATAAACTTCTAGGAATTCAAATCACTGGTAAGCCTGAGTACCCAGGGGCCAGTCTAGGTGACAACAGTATCCACCACTCAGGGCTTACAGTGACCTGCAGGAAGAGAGGAATAACAGAGCACGTGCTATGAATAAATGTGGAGATCAATTTGTGGATTTTAAACTTCATGACATGCTGCAGCTAATTCTTTAGGTATATCTGTGGTAAATGGTGCCTTGCTATGTTCTGAAACAATCAAACATGATGTCCTAATAGCTCAATTTATCAGTTCCTCATTAGTTCGTATACTCACTGAAATTATTTTAGCAGCTAATGTCCCCGTATTAGTCTGTTTTCATGCTGCTGATAAGGACATACCCAAGACTGGGCAATTTACGAAAGAAAGGGGTTTATTGGACTTACAGTTCCACATGGCTGGGGAAGCCTCACAATCATGGCAGAAGGTAAAAGGCATGTCTCACATAGTGACAGACAAGAGAAGAGAGCTTGTGCAGGAAAACTCTCCCTTATAATAACCATCAGATCTCGTGAGACTTACTCACTATCACGAGAATAGCACAGGAAAAACCTGCCCCCATGATTCAATTACCTCCCACCGGTCCCTCCCACAACACGTGGGAATTCAAGATGAAATTTGGGTGGGGACACAGCCAAACCATATCAGTCCCCTTCTTAAAACTCTCCTCTCTTAGCTCCTATGACTGTACATTTGTAGTTCTCCCACCTCTCTGAAGAATCCTCTGTGAGGGTCTCTGGGGACTTTGTTTTGATTTGTTATTGTTTTTATGTTCAGTCTTTAACCTATGTGAAGCCACCTTTGTAATATTGCTTTAAGTAAAGGTCCAGTATTATTTTTCTCCATAGAATGAGTCAGATTTTTTAACACCATTGACTACAAAGTCTATCCTTTCTCCGTTCACTTGTGATACAATTTTTATCATTAATTATAAAGGAAAAAATCACTGTTTTCTCTACTATACTGTCTCACACACAACACTTCTGACATGAAATATGTGGGGTTTTCCACACCAACAAATTAACCAATCACCCAGTGCACACTGATTGAGTGCTCTAAAATTTAACTCAATTCTGACACTAATTGTCCAGAGTTAATTCCGACCCCACAAACAAAGGGCTCGGTCCTACAAACTGCCCCCCAACTGCAGATGCCAATCACAAATTGTGGGTCCTCAGGTTATGCACAACTTAGGTCCAAACTGGAAATTCCCACATTCCCCTCCTCAAGTTCAATAATTTGCTAGAACAGCTCACAAAACTGAGGAGATAATTTACAATTACAGATTTGTTGCAAAGGATATATTAAAGGATACAGATGCACAGCCAGATGAAAAGGTACATAGGGCAAGGTCTGGAAGGGTCCTGAGCACAGAAGCTTCTGTGCTTGTGGAGTTTGGAATGCACCACCCTTCCAGCACACAGATGTGCTCTTGTTCATCATGCAGGAGCTCCAAAAACCCTTTTAATTAATAATTTTTAATGGCGGTTTCATTGCATAGACATGATTGATTATTAATAAATGATTGGCCACTGGTGATTAATTCAGCCTCCAGTCCTCCCTTCTCCAGAGGTCGAGAGGGAGGGCTGAAAGTTCTAACCCTCTAATCACATGGTTGATTCCCCTGGCAACCAGCCCTTATTCTGTGATTATTTAAAGGCTTTCCAAAAATCACTTCAGTAATATAAAGTCAGGCATGGTTAAAGGATTTGTTGTAAGACATGCAAATGCTTCATGAACCAAGGACAAAATACCAAATATTACAACACAAGATGCTCCTATTGCTCTTATCACTTAGAAAATTACAAGAGTTTTAGGAGCTCCGTGCCAGGACGTGGACAAAAAGACCAAAATATACAGTTTACCCTTGAACGACATGCGGGTTAGGAGTGCTAACCCCTGCACAGTCAAAAATCCACATATAACTTTTGATGACCCAAAAACTTTACTAACAGCCTGCTATTGACTGGAAGCCTTACGGATAACATAAACAGCCAATCAATACTTATTTTGTACATTATAAGTATTATATACTATATTCTTACAATAAAGTAATCTAGGGAAAAGAAAATATTAAGAAAATCATAAGAAACAGAAAGTACACTTACTATTCATTAAGTGGAAGTCATCTTCGTAGAGGTCTTCATTCTCATTGTCTTTACATTGACTAGGCTGAAGAGGAAGTGGAAGAGGAGGGGTTGGTCTTGTCATCTCATGGGTGGCAGAGGCAGAAGAATCCACATATAAGGGGACTCACAGAGTTCAACCCTGTGTTGTTCCAGTATCAATTTTGTATTTATTATACCAAAGTATCATATACATACAAATATGTTTGTGTGTGGCCGTGTGAGTATATATAAAACTTTCCATTCTAGGTCGGGCGCAGTGGCTTATGCCTGTAATCCCAGCACGTTGGGAGGCCGAGGCAGGTGGATCATGAGGTTAGGAGATGGATACCATCCTGGCTAACACAGTGAAACCCCGTCTCTACTAAAAATTCAAAAAATTACCCAGGCATGGTGGCGGGTGCCTGTAGTCCCAGCTACTTGGGAGGCTGAGGCAGGAGAATGGCATGAACCAGGAGGCAGAGCCTGCAGTGAGCCAAGATCGTGCCACTGCACTCCAGCCTGGGCAACAGAGCAAGACTGTCTCAAAAAAAAAAACAACACTTTCCATTCTATTCCATTGTCTATTCATGCTATAGTCTGAATGTTTGTGTCCCACCAAAATTCATATGCAGAAACCTAATCCCCAGTGCAATAGCATTAAGAGGTAGGGCCCTTCAGAGATGATTATGTCATAAGGATGGGGCCCTAATGAATAGGATTGCTGTCCTTATGAAAGAGGCCAGAGAGAGCTTGTTTTCTCCTGCCACCATGTGAGGACACAGCAAAAAGGCATCATCTGGAAAGCAGAGGGTGAGCCCTCACCAAACATGTATCTGCTTGTACCTTAATCTTAAGTTTCCCAGCCCGCAATAAATGTATATTGTTTATAAATTACCCAGTATATGGTATTTTTCTGATAGCAGCCCAAACACACTAAGACAATTTGTTTTCGAATGAATACTATGCTATTTTTTTTACTATAGTTTTGCAGAATGTCTTTAAATCTGGTAGGGAAATTTCCCTCATTGTGCCATTTCTTTGTCTGTTGGCTCTCAGTTCCATTCCTGCCCATTATTCCTCTTCTCTGAATTGCAGGAAATACAAAATGAACCTGCGGTTCTGGCTGTGGCAGCAGCAAGCAACTGCAGGAGACTGCCAGCTAACACAATAGCACCGTATTCATGGCAGCTGTGGCAGCAAATCCAACAGCATCAGCAACTTCTGCTTCTGCAAAAATATAGGCTCCTGGCTTCCTGAAAAGTGGTGATGACAATATTACGCAGGCAGTTTCAGCAGCCGGCTCTCCCTCGCCCCAGCTACCCCCTCAGCACTTATGGACTCTAGATAATACCAAGTTCCCTTTGCTCCTGCAGCCCTAAGGATGATAACAGCTTCTCACAGGTACTGTTCTCTAGGGAATAGCATTGTTCCCTTTTTGGCTCCTTCAACCTCTCAACACTTTTGTAACCACTTTGTTGTATTTGCTTCCCCTTGCTTGAAAACCTAGAAATGTGAATGTTTCTTTTCTTTTTTTTTTTTTTTCCATAGCTCCTGGGGTCCAAGTGGTTTTCAGTTACATGGATGAATCGTATATTGGTGAAGTCTGAGATTTTAGCATAACTGTCACCTGAGTAGTGTACGCTGCATCCAATATATAGTTTTTGGGGTTTTGTTTTGTTTTTGCTTGTTTGTTTGTTTGAGATGGAGTCTCTGTCGCCCATGCTGGAGTGCAATGGCATGATCTTGGCTCACCGCAACCTCCACCTCCTGGGTTAAAGTGATTCTCTTGCCTCAGCCTCCCAAGTAGTTGGGAATACAGGCGTGTGCCACCACATCTGGCTATTTTTTGTATTTTTAGTAGAGATGAGGTTTCACCATGTTGCCCAGGCTGGTCCTGAACTCCTGACCTCAGGTGATCTGCCCGCCTCAGCCTCCAAAAGTGCTGGAATTACAGCCATAAGCCAACGTGCCAGGCCCAATATATAGTTTTATCCTTCGCCACCTCTCACCCTCCCCTCTTCTGAATCTCCAAAGTGCATTATACCATTATGTATGCCTTTGTGTCCCCATAGCTTAGCTCCCACTTACAAGTAAGAACATAACGGTATTTGGTTTTCCATTCCTGAGTTACTTCACTTAGAATAATGCCCTCCTGCTCTATCTAAGTTACTGCAAAAGACATTATTTCATTCCTTTTTATGCCTGAGTAGTATTCCATGGTGTATATATACCACATTTTCTTTAGCCACTCATTGGTTGATGGGCACTTAGGTTGGTTCCATAACTTTGTAATTGTGCTGCAATAAACTAAATATATATATACAGGTGTCTTTTTGATATTATGACTTCAAGAAAGGTTAATGTTTCTTAACTGGACTCTAATAGATACATTCTTCTTAACTCTTCTTATTCAAGGTTGATTTTGATATTTGTGTGCATTTATTCTTCCACATAAATTTTAAATACATTTATTAAATGCAACAAAAGTGCAATTGAAAATTTATTGAGGCGAGTTGACATTTCATTCAAGAACATGAAACAGTTCTCCATTTTTTCATAATATAATCAAAACCATTTATTAATCTTCAAATTTTCTCCATAAAGTTTTTGAGTATTTTTGGTTGAATTAATTTCTAGAAATTTTCTATATGTGTTGTGAATAGTAACTTAGCTTTTCATTATATCTTATGCTTCGTTATTACTGATGCAGAAAAGTGCTATTAATTTTTGTAAGTTGTAGGGGAGGTGCCAAGATGGCCGAGTAGAAACAGCTCCAGTCTGCGGCTCCCACCAAGAAGAACGAAAGAGTGAGTGAATTCTGCATCTTCAGCTGAGGTACCCAGGTTCTCTCATTAGGACTGGCTAGGCAGTTGGCACGACCCACGGAGAGTGAGCAAAAGCAGGGTGGAGTGAGGGTCCACCCAGGAGCTGCATGGGGCAAAGGGAGCTCCTTCCCCCAGCCAAGGGAGGCAGTGAGTGATTGTGCTACCCCACCCAGGAAACCATGCTTTTCCCACAGATCTTTGCAACCCACAGATTAGGAGATCCCCTGGTGAGCCCACATCACCAGGGCCTTGGGTCCAAAGCGCAGAGCTGTGCAGACTCACAGCAACCGTTCAGGTCAGCAGCCACTTGGGCAGGCACTGAGATGCAGGAGTTTTGCATATTTTAGCTCCAGGAAATCCAGTGAGGCAGGAGATCTACCCACTCCTGTAGGAAAAGGGCTGAAGCCAGAGAGACAAGGGGCCTCACTCAGCAGGCTCCACTCTCACAGAACCCCACAAGCTAAGACCCACTGGCTTGGAATCCCTGCCAGTTAGGCTGGCAGGCTGGAAACTGCCTAAGACTACTGAGTTCCTGGCAGGGAGGGGTGACCACCATCACTGCAGCTCCAGTCAGCCATTTTCACCTGCAAGTGCCAGCGAGACAGGGCGGTTTGGACTGGGAGGAGTTCTCCATAGCACAGTACAGTGGCTGTGACAGATCATGGCCAGGCTGCTTTTTTAACTGGGACCCTGACCCATCCTTCCTCACCAGGCAGGGCCTCCCTATGCTAATTTCAGCATCTCCAGCCAGGGGGTTATAGACAGAACTCTGATCTCTCTGGGATGAGCCCCTAGTGGGAGGGGCACTGTGGTCTCCACAGATCAGCCATCTTAGTCTTTTCTGCCTGCTAGCTCTGAAGAGTTAGGGCAGCCCGGGTGAGGAAGTTTTCCCCCAGTGCAGCACACCTGTTTTGCCAAGAGGCAGCCAGACTGCTGATTTAAGCAGGGCCCTAATCCTGTTATTTCAGACTGGGTGAGACCTCCCAACAGGGGCCTCCAGACACCTCATACAGGAGCATTCCAGCTGGCATCAGGTTGTTGCCCCTCTGGGAAGGAGCTCCCAGAGGAAGGAACAGGCAGCCATCTTTGCTGTTCTGCAGCCTCCACTGGTGATACCTCCAGGTGCAGGTGGGACCCAGGTGAATAGGGTCTGCAGTGGACCCCCAGCAAACTGCAGCAGCCCTGGGGAAGCTGGGCCTGACTTCTAAAAGAAAAACAAACAGAAAGCAACAACAACAACAACAAAATCAATGAAAAAGACCCCACAGAAACCCCAGCCAAAAGTCAGCAGCCTCAAAGACTGAAGGTAGATAAACCCATGAAGATGAAAATCAATGCAAAAACACGGAAAACTCAAAAAGCCAGAGAGCCTCTTCTCCTCCAAATGATTGCAACACCTCTCCAGCAAGAGCACAGACCTGGGCTGAGGCTGAGATGAATAAACTGATGGAAGTAGGCTTAAGAAGGTGGGTAGTAAAAAACTTCACTGAGCTAAAGGAGTATGTTTTAATCCAATGTAAAGAAGCTAAGAACCATGATAAAACATTACAGGAGCTGTTAACCAGAATAGCCAGTTTATAGATGAACATAAATGACCTGATGGAGCTGAAAAACACAACACAAGAACTTCACAATGCAAACATAAGTATCAATAGATGAACAGACCAAGCAGAAGAAAATCAGAGCTTGAAGACTATCCTGCTGAAATAAGAGAGGCAGATAAGATTAGAGAAAAAAGAATAAAAAGAATGAACAAAACTTCTAAGAACTATGAGATTATGTAAAAAGACCAAACCTATGACTGACTGGGGTACCTAAAAGAGATGGGGAGAACAGGGCCAAGTTGGAAAACACACTTCAGGATACCATCCAGAGAGAACTTCCCCAACCTAGCAAGGCAGGCCAATATTCTATCAGGAAATCCAGAGATGCCCAGTAAGATACTCCATGAGAAGATCAACCCCAAGACACATAATCATCAGATTCGCCAAGGTCAAAATGAAGAAAAAGATTTTAAGGGCAGCAGAGAGAAAAGCCAGGTCACCTACAAAGGGAAGCCCATCAGACTAACAACAGACCTCTCAGCAGAAACCCTATAAGCCAGAAGAGATTGGGGGCCAATATTCAACATTCTTTGAAAAAAAAAATTTCCAACCCAGAATTTTATATCCAGCTAAACTAAGCTTCATAAGCAAAGGAGAAATCCAATCCTGTTCAGACAACCAAATGCTGAGGGAATTTGTCACCACTAGGCCTGCTTTGCAAGAGCTCCTGAAGGAAGTACTAAATATGGAAAGGAAAAACCATACCACCCACTACAAAAATGCAGACAAATGACACTATGAAGTAACTACATAAACAAGTCTGCAAAATAACCAGCTAGCATAATGATGACAGAATCAAATTCACTCATAACAATATTAACCTTAAATGTAAGTAGGCTAAACGCCCCCAATTAAAAGACACAAAATGGCAAACTAGATAAAGAGTCAAGACTCATTGGTGTGCTGTATTCCAGAGACCCATCTCACATGCAAAGACACACATAGATTCAAAATAAAGGGATGGAAGAAAATTTACCAAGCAAATAGAAAACAACAAAAAAAGCAGGAGTTGCAAATTTACTGTAATAGTCCATTCTCATGCTGCTAATAAAGGCATACCTGAGACTGGGTAATTTATTAGAAAATAAGTTTAATTGACCCACAGTTCAGCATGACAGAGGAGCCCTCAGGAAACTTACCATCATGGCAGAAGGGGAAGAGACATGTCCTTGTTCACATGGTGGCAGGAGAAAAAAAATGAGTGAAGACGGAAAAACCCCTTATAAAACCATCAGATCTCACTCACTATCACAAGAACACCAGCATGGGGGTAACCACCCCGATGATTCAATTACCTCCCACTGGATCCCTCCCACAACAGATGGGAATTATGGAAACTACAATTCAAGATGACGTTTGGGTGGGGACACAGCCAAATTATATCCCTTAGTTTCTGACAAAACAGACTTTAAACCAACAAAGATCAAAAAGGATAAAGAAGTGCATTACATAATGGTAAAAGGTTCAATTCAAGAAGAAGAGCTAACTATCCTAAGTATATATGCATTCAATACAGGAGCACCCAGATTCATACAAGAAGTTCTTCGAGACATACAAAGAGACTTAGACTCCCACACAATAATAGTGGGAGACTTTAACACCCCACTGTCAATAGTAGACAGATCATTGACACAGAAAATTAACAAAGTATTCAGGACTTGAACTCAGCTCTGGATCAAGTCGTCCTAATAGATACCTACAGAACTCTCTCTCTACACACACACACACACACATACACACACATACACACACACCCAAAAAAAAAAAACCAGAATATACATTTTTCTAAGACACCTCATGACACTTACTCTAAAATTGATCACATAACTGGCAGTAAAACACTCCTCAGCAAATGCAAAAGAACTGAAATAATAATAAACAGTCTCTCAAACCACAGCACAATCAAATTAGAACTCAAGATTGAGAAATTCACTCAAAACCACACAACTACATGGAAATTGAACAATCTGCTCCTGAATGACTCGTGGGTAAATAATGAAATTAAGGCAGAAATCAAGAAGTTCTTTGAAACTAATGAGAAAAAAGACACAATGTACCGGAACCTCTGGGACACAGCTAAAGCAGTGTTATGGGGGGAATTTATAGCACTAAATGCTGACATCAAAAAGATAGAAAGATCTCAAATAAACATCTTAACATCACAACTAAAAAAACTAGAGAACCAAGAGCAAAGAAACCCCAAAGCTAGCAGAAGACAAGAAATAACCAAGCTTAGAGTAGAATTTAAGAAGATAGAGACACAAAAACTTTTCAAAAGTCAACAAGTCCAGGAGCTGGTTTTGCAAAAATAATAATAATAATAATAAAATAGAATGATAGCTAGACTAATAAGAAAAGAGAGAAGAATCAAATAGACACAATAAAAAATGTTAAAGGGAATATCACCACTGATCCCACAGAAATATAAAGAATCATCAGAGAATACTATAAACACCTCTATGCAAAAACACTAGAAAATCTAGAAGAAATGCATAAATTCCTGGACACATACACTCTCCCAAGACTGAACCAGGAAGAAGCTGAATCCCTGAATAGATTAATAACAAGTTCTGAAATTGAGGCAGTAATTAATAGACTACCAACCAAAAAAAGCCCAGGACCAGATGGATTTACAGCTGAATTCTACCAGAGGTAAAAAGAGGAGCTGGTACCATTTCTTCTGAAACTATTCCAAACAATTAAAAAGGAGCGAGTCCTCCTTAATTCATTTTATGAGGCCAGCACCATCCTGATACTGAAACCTGGCAGAGATACAACAAAAAAAGAAAACTTTAGGCCAATATCCCTGATAAACATTGATATCAAAATCCTGAAATACTGGCAAACTGAATCCAGCAGCACATCAAAAAGCTTATCCACAATGATCAAGTAGGTTTTATCCCCAGGATGCAATGCTGGTTCAACATACACAAATAAATAAAAGTAATTCATCACATAAACAGAACTAAAGACAAAAACCACATTATTATCTCAATAGATGCAGAAAAGGCCTTTAAAAAAACTCAACATTGCTTCATGTTAAAAACTCTCAATAAACTAGGTATTGAAAGAACATACCTCAAAATAATAAAAGCCATTTATGACAAACTCACAGCCAATATCATACCAAATGGGCAAAAGCTGGAAGCATTCCCCTTGAAAACTGGCAAAAGACAAGGATGCCCTCTCTCACCACTCGTATTCAACGTAGTATTGGAAGTTCTGGCCAGGGCAATCAGGCAAGAGAAATAAAGAGTATTCAAATAGGAAGAGAGGAAGTCAAATTGCCTTTGCAGATGACATGATTCTATATCTAGAAAACCCCACTGTTTCAGCCTAAAAGCTTCTTAAGCTGAAAAGCAATTTCAGCGGTCTCAGGATACAAAATCAATGTGCAAAAATCACAAGCATTCCTATATACCAACAACAGAGAAGCAGAGAGCCAACATCACTGATTGTTAGAGAAATGCTAATCAAAACTACAATGAGATACCATATCATGCCAGTCAGAATGGCGATTATTAAAAAGTCAAGAAACAACAAATGCTGAAGAGGTTGCAAAGAAATAGGAACACTTTTACACTGTTGGTGGAAATGTAAATTAGTTCAACCATTGTGGAAGACAGTGTGGCAATTCCTCAAATATCTAGAACCAAAAATACCATTTGACACAGCAATCCCATTACTGGCTCTATACCCAAAGGAATATAAGTCATTCTATTATAAAGATACATGCACGCATATGTTCATTGCAGCACTATTCACAATAGCAAAGACATGGAATCAACCCAAATGCCCATCAATGATAGACTGGATAAAGAAAATGTGGAACATATACACCATGAAATACTACGCAGCCATAAAAAGGAATGAGATCATGTTCTCTTCAAGGACGTGAATGCAGCTGGAAGCCATTATCCTCAGCAAACTAATATAGGAACAGAAAACCAAACACTACATGCTGTCACTTATAAGTGGGAGCTGAACAATGAGAACATATGGGCTCAGGGAGGGGAACAACACACACTGGTGCCTGTCAGGGGTTGGGGGGCTGGGGGAGGGAGATCATTAGGAAAAATGCCTAATGCATGCTGGGCTTAAGCCCAGGTGATGGGTTGGTAGGTGCAGCAAACCACCACGGCAGATGTTTACCTATGTAAAAAACCTGCACGTCCTGCACATGTATCCCAGAATTTAAAATAAAAATAAAGTAAAATTTCAAAAAATATTGTAAGTTGATTTTATACCCAGTGTAAGTATTTGTCAGGGTTCTCTAAAGGGACAGAACTAATGGGTATATATATATATACACACACATATATATGTATATATATATATGTGTGTGTATATATATATATGTATATATATAATGGGTATATATATATGTATATATTTAAAGGGGAGTTTATTAAGTATTAACTCACATGATCACAAGGTCCCACAATAGGCTGTCTGCAAGCTGAGGAGCAAGGAGAGCCAGTCTGAGTCCCAAAACTGAAGAACTTGGAGTCTGATATGTGAGGGCAGGAAGCATCCAGCACAGGGGAATGATGTAGGCTGGGAGGCTAAGCCAATCTACTCTCTTCACATTTTTCTGCCTGCTTTACATTCTAGCTGTGCTGGCAGCTGATTAGATGGTGCCTACCCAGAATAAGGGTGGGTCTGCCTTTCCCAGCCCACTGACTCAAATGTTAATCTCTTTTGGCAACACCCTCAGACACAACCAGGATCAATACTTTGCATTCTTCAATCCAATCAAGTTGATACTCAGTATTAACCATCACAACCAGCAACCTTTCTGTGGATTCTCCTTATTTTCCCATATAAATGCTATATCATCTGCAAACTATTTGATCAGAACACCATTTCTTTTTCTTTTCTAAAATCATTGAAAAAAGCCACCTTTCCTTAGGGTTTGTGTATTTTCAAAGTTATTTTCCTTCATTATGCTGAAAAATTATATTGTAGTATTTTTGTATCCAGTGTTGCTGTTGACAATTCTGAATTGAATCTGATTTGTGTTTCTATGTAAATGCCTATTCCTTCTCTCTGAAAGCATTTGAAATTTTCCCTTCATCTCATGTTCTTTAATCTCACCAAACTGTGAGTAAGTGTAGGTTCTGCCTCATGTCTCCTGTTTTGCACTCTATGCACCCCTTCAATTTCACTTATTTCATTTTCTTTTTTGTTATTTTTATTTTGGGGAGTACATACTAGGTGTATATAGTTATGGGGTACCTGAGACATTTTGATACAGACATGCAACTTACAATAATCACATCAGGTTAAATGTAATATCCATCACCTTAAGCAATTACCCTTTGTGTTGCAAACAATCCAATTATACTGTTTTTGTTATTTTTAAATATAAAATTAATTTTTTTTTAGATGGAGTCTTGCTCTGTCACCCAGGATGGAGTGAAGTGGCGCAATCTCAGCTCACTGCAGCCTCCGCCTCTGGGTTCAAGTAATTCTCCTGCCTCAGCCTCCCAAGTAGCTGGGATTTCAGGTGTCCACCAACACCATGCCTGGCTTCTTTTTTTTTTTTTTTTTTTTTTGTATTTTTCGTAGAGACAGGGTTTCACCATGTTTGTCAGGCTCGAACTCCTGACCTCAAGTGATCCACCCACCTCAGCCTCCCAAAGTGCTGGGATTACAGGCGTGAGCCACCACACCCGGCCACATTATTTTTTTCTATATTCATCCTGATATGCTATCAAATAGTGGGTCTTATTCATTCTTTCTATTTTTTGTACCATTAACTATCTTCACTTCCTCCACACCCACCTCCTGCCCCACTACCCTTCCCAGCTTCTGGTAACCATTCTTCTACTCTCTATCTCCATGAGTTCAATTGTTTTAATTTTTAGTTTCCACAAACAAATGAGAATATGTGAAGTTTGTCTTTCCATGCCTGGCTTATTTCACTTAACATAGTGACCTCCAGTTCCACCCATGTTGTTGCAAGTGACAGGATCTCATTCTTTGTATGGCTGAATAGTACTCCATTGTGTATAGGCATCACATTTTCTTTAGCCATTCATCTGTCGATGGACACTTAGGTAGCTTCCAAATCCTGGCTATTGTGAACGGTGCTTCAATAAACACGAGGGTGCAGGTATCTATTCAATATACTGATTTCCTTTCTTTTGGATATATTCCTAGGAGTTGACCCAGTTATGCTTGGATTAGGAGACTTAAGGCAGTTCCTATTATTCTCATGTGCTGAATAATAAATATAATGTTCCGATGTCTTTATGATTAGTTGAGAATAATCAGCAATTTATGAACATAGGTATGAGGGTAAAATGGATCATATAGTAGCTCTACTTTTAGTTTTTTGAGGGACCACCAAACTCCATAGTGGTTGTACATTCCCATGAACAGTGTACAAGGGTTCCCTTTTCCCAATATCCTCACCAGCATTTGTTATTGTCTAACTTTTGGATAAAAGTCGTTTAAACAGAATGGGATGATATCTCATTGTAGTTTTGATTTGCATTTCTCTGGTGATCAGTGATGTTGAGCACCTTTCATATGTCTGTTTCCCATTTGCATGTCTTATTTTTGAGAAATGGCTATTCAGATGTTTTATCCATTTTTAGATTATTATGTTTTTCCTTTAAAGTTGTTTGACCTCTTTGTATATTCTGGTTATTAATCCCTTGTCAGATGGGTAGTTTGCAAATATTTTCTCCCATTCTGTGGGTTGTCTCTTCACTTTGCTGATTGTGTGCTTTGCTGTCCAGAAGATTTTTAACTTGATATAATCCCATTTCTCCATTTTTTTTTTTTTGTTTTGATTGCCTATGCTTGAGGGGTATTACTCAAGAAATATTTCCTCAATACGATGTCCTGGAGAGTTTCTCCAGTGTTTTCTTGTAGCAGTTTTACAGTTTCAGGTATTAGATTTAGGTCTTTAATCCATTTTTATTTGATTTTTGCATATGGCAAGAGATGGGGGTCTACTTTCATTTTTCTGCATATGGATATCCAGTTTCCACAAGACCATGTATTGAAAGACTGTCTTTTCCCCATTGTATGGTTCTTGACACCTTTATTAATAATGAGGTCGCTGTAGGTATGTGGATTTGTTTCTGGGTTCTCTATTCTGTTCCATTGGTGTATGTGTCTGTTTTTATACCAGTACCTTGCTGTTTTGGTGACTGTAGCTCTATAGTATAATTTGAAGTCAGGTAATGTGATTGCTCCAGTTTTGTTCTTTTTGTGCATGATAGCTTTGAATATTCTGGATCTTTTGTTGTTCTGTATAAATTTTAGGATTTTTTTATTTCTGTGAAGAACATCATTGATATTTTGATACAAATTGCATTGAATCTTTAGATTGTTTTGGTAGCATGGGCATTTTAAAAATATTGATTCCTGCAATCCATGAACATGAAATATCTTTCTGGCTTTTGGTGTCTTCTTCAATTTCTTTCATTGGTGTTTTATAGTTTTTATTGTAGAAATCTTTCACTTCTTTTGTTAATTCATAGGTATTTAATGTTTTCTGTGACCATTGTAAATAGGATTTCTTTCTCGGTTTCTTTTTCATATTGTTCATTGTTGACATATAGCAATGCTACTGATTATTGTGTGTTGGTTTTTTTATCCTGTAACTTCACGGAATTTTTTTTATCAGTCCTAACAGGTTTTTGATGGAGTCTTTAGGTTTTCCAAGTATAGGATTGTATAATCTGCAAACAAAGATAATTTGACTTCTTCCTTTCCAATCTGGATGTCCTTTATTTCTTTCTCTTGTCTGATTGCTCTAGTTAGGACTTCCAGTACTATGTTGAATTATGGTGGTGAAAGTGAGCATCCTTGTCATGTTTCTGTACTTAGAGGAAAGGCTTTCAGTTTTTCCCTATTCAATATGATATTAGCTGTGGGTCTGTCATACATAGCTTTTATTACGTTGAGGTGTGTTCCTTAGATACCCAGTTTCTTTAGGGTTTTGTCATGAAAGGATGTTGAATTTTGTCAAATGCTTTTTCAGCATCAATTGAAATATCATCTGGTTTTTGTCCTTCATACTGTTGATGTGATGTACCACATTGATTGATTTATGTATGTTGAATTATCCTTGCATCCCAGGGATAAATCCCACTTGGTTATCAATGATATTTCTAACGTGTTGGTGAATTCAGTTTGCTAGTATTTTGTTGGAGATTTTTCCATCAATATTCAACAGAGATGTTGCCCAGGAGTTTTCTGTTTTTGATGTGTCTTTGTCTGGTTGGGTAATGCTAACTAAAAATACAAAAATTAGCTGGGCATGGTGGCAGGAGCCTGTAGTTCCAGATACTTGGGACGCTGAGGTGGGAGAACGGCTTGAACTTAGGAGCGGAGGTTGCAGTGAGCTGAGATCACACCACTGCACTTGAACCTGGGAGTCAGAGTGAGATTTTATCTCAAAAAAAAAAAAAAAAAAGGATTGGTGAGCCTGACAAGAGAACATTTGAAATTATCCAATCAAAGAAAGAAACGGGGGAAAAAAATAAAGAAAGAAAAACAGTGAAGCAGACCGGTGGAAATTATGGGACACCATAAACTTGACAAATCTTGACATAATAGGAGTTCCTGGAGAAGAGAGAAAAAATTTACAAAGCATATTTAAGAAAATAATGGATGAAAGTTTCCCAAATCTGATGAAAGGGGATATCATTCAGGTATAGGAAACTTGGAGATCACCATCAAATTCTACCCAAAGAGGAGAATCATAATAAGACATATCATAATCAAATTATCAAAACTTAAAGGAAAAGAAAGAATACTTAAAGCAGCAACAGATGAGAGACATATTACATTCAAGAGTGCCCCAATATGGATTTCAGTATATTTTTCAGCGGAAACCCTGCAGACCAGAAAAGAGTAGAATGATATATTCAAAGTGCTGAAGGAGAAAGGCTGCTAATCAAGAATACTTTACCTGACAAATCTGTCCTTCAAAAATAAGGGAAAAATTAAAACTTCCCCAGACAAACACAAAATGAGAGAATTCTTCACCACTAGGCTTACTTTACAGGAATTACTAATGGGAGTTCTTTAAGCTAAAATGAACAGCCACTAACTAAAAACAAAAAAAAAAAGTAAAAAACCCAGTGCTATAAGTAATAGAGCCATACTCAGAATTCTCTCACACTATAAAGGTGATGTGTAAAGCAATTTTAGTCCTACCATGAACGTTAAGAGACAAAACTATTAAAAATAATTGTACCTATAAAAATATTTTAAGGGATTAAAAATTACCAAAAAAAGTAAATTTTGATATCAAAATCATAAAAGGTGTGTGAACGGAATGAAAATGTAGAGATTTTGCATGTGATTAAAGTTAAGTTGTTATTGCCCTAAGGTTGCTTGCTATAAGGATAAGATATTTTGTGTAAGCTGCATGGTAATCACAAAGCAAAAAACTGTAATAGTTGCATGACATACAAAAAGAAAGTATTCAAAGCATACCACAACATCAAACCACAAAGGAAGACACCAAGAAAAGAAGAAAGAACCAAAAGACCTACAAAACAATCAGAAAACAATACTAAAATGATAGTAGCAAGTTAACTGTCAATAATTACCTTGAATGTAAATGGATTAAATTATCCAATAAAAAGGCATACAGTGGCTGAATGGATTGAAAAAACAAGATTCAACTATATGCATATAAGAGATTCACAGTGCTAGTATGGACGTACATAGATGGAAAGAGAATGAACGGAAAAAGGTATTCCACACAAAATGGAAATGAAGGAGAGTAAGGATAGCTATATGTAGACAAAATAAACATTAAGTCAAAAACTAGTTTTTAAAAAAGACACTCTCCTTATCTGGTAATAATAATTAATTAATTAGTTAAAAAGACAGAGGTCATTACATAATGATAAATGAATTCATTCACCAAGAGGATATATAAGTTGTAAATATATACAAACCCAACATCTGAGCACCTAAATACATAAAGCAATTATTAAATGATCTGAAGGGAGAGATCAACGGCAATACTATACTAGTATTGCATTTTCAACAATGAACAGATCATTTAGACAGAAAATCAATAATGAAACAACTGACTTGAATTACACTTTACACTAAATGGGCCTAACAGACATACAGAACATTCCACCTAATAGCAGCAGAATACACATTCTTCTCAAGCACACACAGAAAATTCTTCAGTATGAAAATATGTTAGTCCACAAAACAAACTTTACCAAATTTAAGAGAATTTATACTATACCAAGAGAACTATACCAAGCATCTTTTCAGACCACAACAACAATAAAATAGAAATCAATCACGGAAGAAATATGGAAACACAACTATGTGGATATTAAACAACATGCTCCTGAACAACCAAAGGATCTCAAAAGAAATTAAAAAATAAATAAATAAAAATACCTCGACACAAAAATGGAAACACAATGTATCAAAACTTATGAGATTCAGCAGAAACAGTCTTAAGAAAAAGATATATAATGATAAATGCTTGCATTTAAGAATAATCCAGATAAACAATCAAATGTTACACCCCAAGGAAGTACAGAAAGAAGAAGTAAGCCCAAAGGTAGTGCAAGTATATAACAAAGATCAAAGCAGAAATAAATGAAGTAGAGACTACAAAAACAATAGAAAAAAACACACAAGACTAAGAGATGGCTTTTTGGTTTTTGTTTTTTGAGATGGAGTCTCGCTATGTTGCCCAGGCTGGAGTGCAGTGGTGCCATCTCTGCTCACTGCAAACTCCACCTCCCGGGTTCAAGCGATTCTCCTGCCTCAGCCTCTTGAGCAGCTGGGACTACAGGCATGTGCCACCACTCCCGGCTAATTTTTTGTATTTTTAGTAGAGACGGGGTTTCACCGTGTTAGCCAGGATGGTCTTGATCTCCTGACCTCGTGATCGGCCTGCCTTGGCCTCCCAAAGTGCTGGGATTACAGGCATGAGCCACTGTGCCTGGCCTAAGAAATGGTTTTATAAAAAGATACATAATTTCAGCAGATTAAGAAAATCACTAGACTAACCAGGAAAAAAAGAAAAATTCAAATAAATAAGATAAGAAATGAAAGAGACACTGTAACCGATGCTACAGAAATACTAAGAATCATAAGAAACTGCTATGAACAAACATATGCCAACAAATGGGATAATCCAGAAGAAATAAACAAATTCCTAGACAAATACAACCTACCAAGACCAAATCCAGAAAAAATAGAAAATGTGAACAAATAAAGTAAAAAGTAAGATGTAAGGGTAAGAAGATCAAATTAGTAATAATAAAAACATTTCATAAAAGCAAATTTCAAGACCAGAGAGTTTTGCCACTGAATTTTACCAAATATTTAAAGAACTAACATCAGAACTAACATGTTCTCACACTTGTCCAAAAAATCAAAGTGGAGAGAATACTTCCAAATTAACTTTATGAGGCCAGCATTACCCTGATACAAAATCCAGACAAGGACACTAGGAGAAAGGAAAATTACAGAAAATATCCCTGATGAATGCATATGCAAAAATTCTCAACCAAATATTAGCAAACTGAATTCAAGAAAACATTAAAAGAATTATTCACCATGATTAGGAGGAGGTTCCAAGATGGCAGAATAGGAACAGCTCCAGTCTACAGCACCCCCATGAGTGACGCAAAAGACAGGTGATTTCTGCATTTCCAACTGAGGTACCAGGTTCATCTCACTGGGGCTTGTCTGACAGTGGGTGCAGGACAGTGGGTGCAGCCCACAGAGCATGAGCCAAAGCAGGGTGAGGCATTGCCTCACCCAGGAAGTGCAAGGGATCGGGGAATTCCCTTTCCTAGCCAAGGGAAGCCGTGAGAGACGGTACCTGGAAAATCAGGTCACTCCCACCCTAATACTGCGTACTGCGCTTTTCCAATGGTCTTAGCAAATGGCACACCAGGAGATTATATCCTGCGCCTGGCTCGGAGGGTCCTACGCCTACGGAGCCTCGCTCACTGCCAGCACAGCAGTCTGAGATTGAACTGCAAGGTGGCAGCGAGGCTGGGGGAGGGGTGCCCGCCATTGTTGAGCCTTGAATAGGTAAACAAAGCAGCCGGGAAGCTCGAACTGGGTGGAGCCCACCGCAGCTCAAGGAGGCCTGCCTGTGTCTGTAGACTCCACCTCTGGGGGCAGGGCATAGCTGAACAAAAGGTAGCAGAAACTTCTGCAGACTTAAACGTCCCTGTCTGACAGCTTTGAAGGGAGCAGTGGTTCTCCCAGCACGGAGTTTGAGATCTGAGAATGGACAGACTGCCTCCTCAAGTGGGTCCCCCAGAGTAGCCTAACTAGGAGGCACCTCCCAGTAGGAGCCGACTGACACTGCATACGGCCAGATGCCCCTCTGAGACAAAGCTTTCAGAGGAAAGATCAGGCAGCAACATTCGCCATTCTGCAATATTCACTGTTCTGCAGCCTCCACTGGTGGTGATACCTAGGCAAACAGGGTCTCGAGTGGACCTCCAGCAAACTCCAACAGACCTGCAGTTGAGGGTCCTAACTGTTACAAGGAAAACTAAAAAACAGATAGGACATCCACACCAAAGCCCCATCTGTACGTCACCATCATCAAAGACCAAAGGTAGATAAAACCACAAAGATGGGGAGAAACCAGAGCAGAAAAGCTGAAAATTCTAAAAATTAGGCACCTCTTCTCCTGCAAAGGAACGCAGCTCCTCGCCAGCAATGGAACAAAACTGGACGGAGAATGACTTTGACAAGTAGAGAGAAGAAAGCTTCAGATGATCAGTAATAACAAACTTCTCCAAGCTAAAGGGTTCTCCAAGAACCCATTGCAAAGAAGCTAAAAACCTTGAAAAAAGATTAGACGAATGGCTAACTAGAATAAACAGCATAGAGAAGACCTTAAATGACCTGATGGAGCTGAAAACCATGGCACGAGAACTATGTGACACATGCACAAGCTTCAGTAGCTGATTTGATCAAGTGGAAGAAAGGGTATCAGTGATTGAAGATCAAATGAATGAAATGAAGTGAGAAGAGAAGTTTAGAGAAAAAAGAGTAAAAAGAAATGAACAAAGCCTACAAGAAATATGGGACTATGTGGAAAGACCAAATCTACATCTGATTGGTGTACCTGAAAGTGATTGGGAGAATGGAACCAAGTTGGAAAACACTCTGCAGGATATTATCCAGGAGAACCTCCCCAACCTAGCAAGGCTGACCAACATTCAAATTCAGGAAATACAGAGAATGCCACAAAGATACTCCTCGAGAAGAGCAACTCCAAGACACATAATTGTCAGATTCACCAAAGTTGAAATGAAGGAAAAAATGTTAAGGGCAGCCAGAGAGAAAGTTCGGGTTACTCACAAAGGTAAGCCTATCAGACTAACAGCGGATCTCTTGGCAGAAACTCTACAAGCCAGAAGAGAGTGGGGGCCAATATTCAACATTCTTAAAGAAAAGAATTTTCAACCCAGAATTTCATATTCAGCTAAACTAAGCTTCATAAGTGAAGGAGAAATAAAATCCTTTACAGACAAGCAAATGCTGAGAGATTTTGTCACCACCAGGCCTGCCTTACAAGAGCTCCTGAAGGAAGCACTAAACATGGAAAGGAACAACCAGTACTAACCACTGCAAAAACATGCCAAATTGTAAAGACCATCGATGCTAGGAAGAAAATGCATCAACTAACGAGCAAAATAACCAGCTAACATCATAATGACAGGATCAAATTCACACATAACAATATTAGCCTTAAATGTAAATGGGCTAAATGTCCCAATTAAAAGACACAGACTGGTAAATTGGATAAAGAGTCAAGACCGATAAGTGTGCTGTATTCAAAAGACCCATCTCATGTGCAGAGACACACATAGGCTCAAAATAAAGGGATGGAGGAAGATCTACCAAGCAAAAGGAAAACAAAAAAAAAGCAGGGGCTGCAATTCTAGTCTCTGATAAAACAGACTTTAAACCAACAAAGATCAGAAGAGACTAAGAAGGCCATTACATAATGGTAAAGGGATCAATTCAACAAGAAGAGCCAACTCTCCTAAATATATATGCACCCAATACAGGAGCACAAAGATTCATAAAGCAAGTCCTTAGAGACCTACAAAGAGACTTAGACTCCCACACAATAATAATGGGAGACTTTAACACCCCACTGTCAACATTAGACACATCACGAGACAGAAAGTTAACAAGGATATCCAGGAATTGAACTCAGCTCTGCACCAAGCAGACCTAATAGACATCTATAGAACTCTCCACCTCAAATCAACAGAATATACATTCTTCTCAGCACCTCATCACACTTATTCCAAAGTTGACCATACAGTTGGAAGTAAAGCACTCCTCATCAAATGTAAAAAACAGAAATTATAACAAACTGTCTCTCAGACCACAGTGCAATCAAACTAGAACACAGGATTAAGAAATTCACTCAAAACCGCTCAACTACATGGAAACTGAACAACGTTCTTCTGAATGACTACTGGGTACATAATGAAATGAAGGCAGAAATGAAGATGTTCTTTGAAATGAATGAGAACAAAGCACAACATACCAGAATCTCTGGGACACATTTAAAGCAGTGTGTAGAGGGAAATTTATAGCACTAAATGCCCACAAGAGAAAGCAGGAAAGATCTAAAATTAACACCCTAACATCACAATTAAACTAAAGAGCTTCTGCACAGCAAAGGAAACTACCATCAGAGTGAACAGGCAACCTACAAAATGGGAGAAAATTTTTGCAACCCACTCATCTGACAAAGAGCTAATATCCAGAATCTACAATGAACTCAAACAAATTTACAAGAAAAAAACAAACAACCCCATCAAAAAGTGGGCTAAGGACATGAACAGACACTTCTCAAAAGAAGACATTTATGCAGCCAAAAAACACAAGAAAAAATGCTCACCATCACTGGCCATCAGAGAAATGCAAATCAAATCCACAATGAGATACCATCTCACACCAGTTAGAATGGCAATCATTAAAAAGTCAGGAAACAACAGGTGCTGGAGAGGATGTGGAGAAATAGGAACAGTTTTACACTGTTGGTGGGACTGTAAACTAGTTCAACCATTGTGGAAGTCAGTGTGGAGATTCCTCAAGGATCTAGAACTAGAAATACCATTTGACCCAGCCATCCCATTACTGGGTATATACCCAAAGGACTATAGATCATGCTGCTATAAAGACACATGCACACGTATGTTTATTGCGGCATTATTCACAATAGCAAAGACTTGGAACCAACCCAAATGTCCAACAATGATAGACTGGATTAAGAAAATGTGGCACATATACACCATGGAATACTATGCAGCCATAAAAAATGATGAGTTCATGTCCTTTGTAGAGACATGGATGAAATTGGAAATCATCATTCTCAGTAAACTATAGCAAGAACGAAAAACCAAACACCGCATGTTCTCACTCATAGGTGGGAATTGAACAATGAGAACACATGGACACAGGAAGGGGAACATCACACTCTGGGGACAGTTGTGGGGTGGGGGGAGTGGGGAGGGATAGCATTGGGAGATATACCTAATGCTAGATGACGAGTTAGTGGGTGCAGCGCACCAGCATGGCACATGTATACATATGTAACTAACCTGCACATTGTGCACATGTACCCTAAAACCTAAAGTATAATAATAAATAAATAAATAAATAAAATAAAAAAACTAGAGAAGCAAAAGCAAACACATTCAAAAGCTAGCAGAAGGCAGGAAATAACTAAGATCAGAGCAGAACTGAAGGAGATAGAGACACAAAAAACCCTTCAAAAGAATCAATGAATCCAGGAGCTGGTTTTTTGAAAAGATCAACAAAATTCATAGACTACTAGCAAGACTAATAAAGAAAGAAATAGAGAAGAATCAAATAAAAAATGATAAAGGGGATATCACCACCAATCCCACAGAAATACAAACTACCATCAGAGAATACTATAAACACCTCTACACAAATAAACTAGAAAATCTAGAAGAAATGGATAAATTCCTGGACACATACACCCTCCCAAGACTAAACCAGGAAGAAGTTGAATCCCTGAATAGACCAATAACAGGCTCTGAAATTGAGGCAATAATTAATAGCCTACCAACCAGAAAAAGTCCAGGACCAGACGGATTCACAGCCAAATTCTACAAGAGGTACAAAGAGGAGCTGGTACCATTCCTTCTGAAACCATTCCAATCAATAGAAGAAGAGGGAATACTCCCTAACTCATTTTATGAGGCCAGCATCATCCTGATACCAAAGCCTGGCAGAGACAACAGAAAAAGAGAATTTTAGACCAATAGCCCTGATGAACATCGATGCAAAAATCCTCAATAAAATACTGGCAAACCGAATCCAGCAGCACATCAAAAAGCTTATCCACCATGATCAAGTTGGCTTCATCCCTGGGATGCAAGGCTGGTTCAAAATATGAAAATCAATAAATGTAATCCAGCATACAAACAGCACCAAAGACAAAAACCACACGATTATCTCAATAGAGGCAGAAAAGGCCTTTGACAAAATTCAACAGCCCTTCATGCTAAAAACTCTCAATCAACTAGGTATTGATGGGGCATATCTCAAAATAATAAGAGCTATTTATGACAAACCCACAGCCAATATCATACTCAATGGGCAAAAACTGGAAGCATACCCTTTGAAAACTGGCACAAGACATGGATGCCCTCTCTCACCACTCCTATTCAACATAGTGTTGGAAGTTCTGGCCAGGGCAATCAGGCAGGAGAAAGAAATAAAGGGTATTCAATTAGGAAAAGAGGAAGTCAAATTGTCCCTGTTTGCAGACGACATGATTGTATATTTAGAAAACCCCATCGTCTCAGCCCAAAATCTCTTTAAGCTGATAAGCGACTTCAGCAAAGTCTCAGGATACAAAATCAACGTGCAAAAATCACAAGCATTCTTATACACCAATAACAGACAAACAGAGAGCCAAATCATGAGTAAACTCCCATTCACAGTTGCTTCAAATAGAATAAAATACCTAGGAATCCAACTTACAAAGGATATGAAGGACCTCTTCAAGGAAAACTACAAACCACTGCTCAACAAAATAAAAGAGGACACAAACAAATGGAAGAACATTCCATGCTCATGGATAGGAAGAATCAATATCGTGAAAATGGCCATACTGCCCAAGGTAATTTATAGATTCAATGCCATCCCCATCAAGCTACCAATGACTTTCTTCACAGAATTGGAAAAAACTACTTTAAAGTTCATATGGAACCAAAAAAGAGCCCGCATTGCCAAGACAATCCTAAGCCAAAAAAACAAAGCTGGAGGCATCATGCTACCTGACTTCAAGCTATACTCAAGGCTACAGTAACCAAAACAGCATGGTACTTGTACCAAAGCAGAGATATAGCCCAATGGAACAGAACAGAGCCCTCAGAAATAATACCACACATCTACAACCATCTGATCTTTGACAAACCTGAAAAAAACAAGAAATGGGGAAAGGATTCCCTATTTAATAAACGGTGCTGGGAAAACTAGTTAGCCATATGTAGAAAGCTGAAATTGGATCCCTTCCTTACACCTTAATTCAAGATGGATTAAAGACTTAAATGTTAGACCTAAAACCATAAAAGCCCTAGAAGAAAACCTAGGCAATACCATTAAGGACATAGGCATGGGCAAGGACTTCATGACTAAAACACCAAAAGCAATGGCAACAAAAGCCAAAATTAACAAATGGGATCTAATTAAACTAAAGAGCTTCTGCACAGCAAAAGAAATTACCATCAGAGTGAACAGGCAACCTACAGAATAGGAGAAAAATTTTGCAATCTACTCATCTGACAAAGGGCTAATATCCAGAATCTACAAAGAACTTACACAAATTTAGAAGAAAAAATCAAACAACCCCATCAACAAGTGAGTGAAGGATATGAACAGTCACTTCTCAAAGGAAGACATGCAGCCAACAGACTCATAAAAAATGCTCTTCATCACTGGCCATCAGAGAAATGCAAATCAAAACCACAATGAGATACCATCTCACACCAGTTAGAATGGTGATCATTAAAAAGTCAGGAAACAACAGGTGCTGGAGAGGATGTGGAGAAATAGGAACACTTTTATACTGTTGGTGGGACTGTAAACTAGTTCAACCATTGTGGAAGACAGTGTGGCAATTCCTCAAGGATCTAGAACTAGAAATACCATTTTACCCAGCCTTTACTGGGTATATACCCAAAGGATTATAAATCATGCTGCTATAAAGACACATACACACGTGTGTTTATTGCAGCACTATTCACAGTAGCAAAGACTTGGAACCAACCCAAATGTCCATCAGTGATAGACTGGATTAAGAAAATGTGGCACATATATACCATGGAATACTATGCAGCCATAAAAAATGATGAGTTCATGTCCTTTGTAGGGACATGGATGAAGCTGGAAACCATCATTCTCAGCAAACTATCGCAAGGACAGGAAACCAAACACCACATGTTCTCACTCATAGGTGGGAATTTAGCAATGAGAACACTTGGACACAGGATGGGGAACATCACACACCGGGGCCTGTCGTGGGGTAGGGGGAGGGGGAAGGGAGAGCATTAGGAGATATACCTAATGTAAATGACAAGTTAATGGGTGCAGCACACCAATATGGCATATGTATACATATGTAACAAACCTGCACATTGCGCACATGTATCCTAGAACTTAAAGTATAATTTAAAAAAAATAATTATTCACCATGATTAAGTAGGATTTATCCCAGAGAAGCAAGGATGAGTCAACATACACAAACCAATTAATGTAATATACCATATCAACAGAATGAAAGATAAAAATCCTATGATCATCTCAATAAATGCAGAAAAACCATTTGACAAGATTTAACACTATTTCATCACAAAAACTCTCAACAGATTAGATGTAGAGGGAATGTACCACAACACAATAAAGCCATATGTGACAAATCTGGAGCTACCATCATTCTCAATGGTGAAAAGTTTTAAGCTTTTCCTCCAAGATTGGGTCAAAACAAGGATGCCCACTCTCACCATTTCTTTTCAACATGGTACTGGAATTTCTAGCAAAAGAAATTAGGCAAGAGAAAGAAGTAAAAGGCATCCTAATTTCTTTAAAAAAAAAAAAAAGGAGGAAGTGAAATTGTCTCTATTTGCTGATGACATAATTTTATGGAAAACTACAGATTCTACAAAAAAACTTATAGAACTAATACATGAATTCAACAAAGTTGCAAGATACAAAATCAACATACAAAAATGAGTAGCATTTCTATATACTAAAAATGAACTATCTAAAAGAGAAATTAATGGGAAATAATCCTATTTAAAATAGCAACAAAAAATTAAATATGTAGGTGTAAGTTTAACCAAGGAAGTAAAAAATCTATATACTGAAAACTATAAAACACTGATGAAAGAAATTAAAGAAAACAAAAAAAGGAAATCTATCCCATATTCAGGGATTAGAAGTGTATTGTAGGCTGGGCGTGGTGGCTCACACCTGTAATCCCAGCACTTTGGGAGGCCAAGGCGGGCAGATCACAAGGTCAGGAGTTCAAGAACAGCCTGGCCAATATGGTGAAACCCCATCTCTACTAAAAATACAAAAATTAGCTAGGCGTGGTGGCAGGTGCCTGTAATCCCAGCTACTTGGGAGGCTGAAGTCTCCAAGGAACGCTAAGTTTCCTCCCTGTCGTGAGAGACATGAAGTGAACTTAGTTTCGAGAGATGGAGGCTGGATGGCCCTCAGGGGCTGACCCACAGGGTGTCGAACTTTGGGATATAGCAGAGAGAGAGCTTGGCACGGCTTGTTATCCCAGGCTGTGGAATCCTGGAAAAGAGCTTTCAACCATACAGCCCATGCCTGGTCAACTGGAGGACCATCCTAGTGGAAAGGGGACAATCTGGGCCTCTGGCCTGCTGTGGGCACAAGCATAACAATTCCTTTTGTTTAAAGTGTGGACAGAATGCTTGATCCATTCCAACCAGGCATTCGCATCTTTATATCCTGTCTCAATTGCCAAAGTTTATTAGTTTTCTTACATACCAAGCAACTATCTGTAACTTGTTTGGCCAGGATACAAATTCATATACACCCATAACCTCTGAGAACTGCATCACACAAGGCCTGGGGTCCCCAGTGGGTCCCTTGATGTAGTTGGGATAAGATTTCCCTCATCATTTCTCTCTGGTCTGGCAATATCCATTTTCTGTCTGAATTCTCTTTAATGCCTATTTTTATTAGTTTTTATTTTTCAGTGGAAGAGAAAATGGGGATTACGGTAGGAGGAGGAAAGTGGAGAGTTAAGTGGAAAATAGGCATTTTAGAGGAGACAGCAGCCTGTTTGGCATGTGATCTGCTAGGTTATTTCTTTGACTTTCAAAAGAAAGGCCTTTCTGGTGTCCAGGAACATGGACAATAGCTATGTCTTCCAGCAACTGAAGGTTATTCAATACTTGGGTGATTAGCTCCTTGTGAACAAGGTCTTGACCTTCACTATTAATGAGACCTCATTCAGTCCAAATTTTTCCAAATGTATGAGCCACTCCAAAGGCGTACTTAGAATCGGTATAGATGGTTCATTCCTGGTTCTGTAAGTACTTTAAGGCTTGGCTGAGTGCAAACATGTTTGAGCAGACCACTTATTAGGCAATTTTCCTGACTCTATTTCTACAAGAGTTTCTCCATCAATTACTGAATGCCCATTGTGTCTTTTTCCCTCAATCACCCGGGAGGAACCATCTATAAACAAGTGTCATCCTGTCCTGAAGGGAGTTTCTCCTAGGTCTGGTCAGATTTTTGTATGGTAATCAATTAAATCTAAACATGTGTGCTCTCTCTTTAGCTTTGGATCCCCTGTTAGGAAACCTGCTGGATTAAGTGAATTATCAGTGGTTAATGTTAAATCATCTTTTTCTAACAGAATGGACTCATACATTAAGATTCTTGAGTCAGTAAGCCATCTCCCTGCCTTCTGGTTTAAGGCAGTTCTAACTTGGTGAGACATACTGTCAATTTTCCTCCAAAGGTTAACTTTCTACTTTCTTCAACTAATACTGCTGTAGCAGCAATGGATTGGATGCATTGAGGCCATCCACAAGTAACCAGATCTAAGACTTTTGGCAGCAAGACCGCGGGCTGCCGACAGCCTCTGTGTTCTTGAGTAAGCACTCCTAACGCTCCTCCATTGTTCACATTGACAAAAAGGTGGAATGGCTTCTCTAGGGAAGGTAAGGCTAAAACAGGGGTGGTTATGAGTCTTTTTTCAGCTCTTTGACCTGATCAACTTCCTCAGGAGTCCACAGGAGATGGTCAGGCTTCTCCTGGGCAAGTTTTTGATATAACAGTTTACTGTATAGTGCATATGTGTCAATGCATAAGCAGCAGTATCCAACTAACCCTAAAAATTTCCTGAGTTTTTGTTTAGTTTGAGGCAAGGGTAGGGACACGATTCACTCAACTCATTCAGGCCCTATTCTTCACTTGCCTGCGCTTATTAAGTGGCCTAAATATTTAACATCAGGCTCTACATACTGAAGCTTTCCTTTTGAGACTCATAGCCCCTTGAACTGCAGATGGTTAAGAATATGTGTAGAGAAGTCAGTTACCTTCTTTATGTCTTCACCAGATATACGAATATCATCCATGTACTGGAGCAAGCATATTTGCTTTGGGATGACCACTTTTTCTAATACTTGTTCTAAAATTTGGCCAAAAAGATTAGGAGAGTCTGTCTTGGGGCAAGACTGTCCATCGAGGAGATGGACAAACAGAGGAGTGAGCAGCCCCTGAATTGACTAAAAAGGTGACAAGCTCATGTTTAGGTCCTACCTCCAAATTTATCAAGGGCTCCCGGTGGGACTCAAGATAAAAGAGACAGAGCCCCTGACCCCCCTATTCTTCCTCGAAAGTCATGAGTGGAAGGGCTTCTTTCTCCTTTCTTAGTTTGGGACATTCTCTCTTGAAGTGACCTGTTCTTCTGCATTGGTAGCACCTATCTTACACTTCCTCCCTCTCAGTTCTGGGATTCTTTGACCTTGCTGCCCCACACCCTTTAGGGGGCCTGATAAACCCCTTCGTCTTAGTCCTCCAGATGGAGGCTGGGGTCCTTTAGAAGAGGGTTTGGACCCTTTATAGTTTCTGGCTCCCTGGAAGTTCCGTTTAGAAGCACATGGGTTTGGAGCCATCTGTTGGAAGGTGGATAACATAAGTTTTGTCTTTTGTTTCTGCTTTTCTTCATCTCTCCTCACATATAACTTTTGAACTTCCCTGAGAAGTTCACTTAGGGGCCAGTTTACCCAATTTTCTATCTTTTGTAATTTTTTTGAAATGTCTGACCAACTTTTAATGACAAATTGGAGTTTTAACATTCCTTGCCCAAGGGGATCATCCAAATTGAAGCCTGCATATTGTCTCATTTGCTCCTTCAGTCTGTCTAGGAATCTCATAGGCCCTTTATCCTTTTCCTGTTGTATATCAAATGCTTTAGAAAGATTTTGGGTTCGGGGTACTGATTCCCAAATTCCTTTTATTATCATCTCTCTTAGGTCCTGCATGTTTTCCCGGTGATCTGCATTGTTATTGTCCCACTGGGGGTCTCGGGCAGGGAATTTCTGTTCCGTGGTAGGAACGTTTTGACCAGGAGGATGCTCATGTTCCCAAACTACCATAGCAGCCCTATGAATCATACTCCTTTCTTCCCCTGAAAAGAGGATGCCCAAGATGGACATTAACTTGACCCAAGTGTATAACTGAGGTCCTAAGAATTGATCAATTTGATCTGATGCTCCGTAAGGGTCATCTAGTGGTGGCTTAAGCTCCTTTTTTAAGTTCTGGACTTCTGAACTGGTTAAGGGAGCATTTATAAAGCCAATGGCTCCCTCTCCTTTTGGTACCTCTTTTAAGGGAAAGAGAGTCAAGGCTGACTCCTTAGGTGCAGAGGGAAATGGGAAATTCTGATTATATTTTTTACAATGTTCTACTTCATGCTAGAGTCCTTTTAGAGAGGGGTATTTAGGTTGGGAGGGAACAGGCTCTTGGGATGGTAATTCCCAAGAGTCAGGGTTATAAGAAGGAGGGATAACGTGAACAGAGGAAGGATTTGGAATGGAATCTGAGGCAGCAGCAGCTGTCTGAGGGGAAAGATTGGGGACACTGAGCAGGGGTAGATGGTCTAGGGGGTCCCATGTGCTGGAGTCTTTAGGCATGGGAACTGGCTCCTCTGACTTTTCATTTTGAGGTGCAAGGTTGGGCTCTTCCCTAGTTGTTTTTAAGGAAAAAAGGAGGACAGGTCCCTGCCTCCAACAAAGACCTGCTCTTCTTGAGAAACTGGACTTTTATCATTAACATATTGAATTAGAAGCTAGCATATTACATTCTCATTCCACCCAAACTTTGGCCAGAAGATTGAGGGTTTGAGGATGGGGCCCTGAGTCCAAATAAAACAACAATATTTTATCATTTGTTGTTTCTTCTTATGTTTAGTCCCTTCATTATCCTTCCAGTATTTTAACATGAGACCTAGGGGGCTATAAAGGGGAATATCCTTATTACCATCTTTATCCTTCTTGCTCCCTGTCTTGCTTGGGGTATTTCCCACACTGGGTCCTGGTTAGGCTCAATCTCTCGTATTAGAGATGTCTCGCCTATCCTTCTCTGGAGGCTTGCTGGGGCCATTAGACTCAATCGCGCATATTAGAGATGTCTCACCTATCCTTTAGCCCCACCTGCTGGGGGCTCCTTGCATTCATGCACACTTTCAACCCCCAGAATAACCCCACCACCAGGGAAGTATTTTGTTGTCCCTGCGACATTTCTTACCTTGGTCTGTGCACAGAGTTACCTGGTCGCAGCGGTATGTGAGGATCCTTTCCCCCATGTTGCCAGCTGGTTTTTTCTGCATTGCTGAGAGTCTGGGTTTATTCCTCACACCAGGTGGGTCTTGATTCCTTACCCCTGAAGCCACTGCGACAAGGCAGTGGGCATGCCTCCTCACGGGAGAGATCTAGACCCTCCCCAGAAGAGAATGGGAATCCTGGACGAGCTCTCAAATTTGTCTTTGTATTTCAGTGCTGCAAAAGTGATAGCACTCAAGCATAAATTTTCTCAGCAAGGCAATTTACTTCTATAGAAGGGTGCATCTCACAGATGGAGCAATGGCAAGAGCACACCTGAACAAAGAAGGAGAAGGGGGTCTTATCCCTGATGCAGGTAGCCCCTACTGCTGTCTCGTTCCCCTATTGGCTAGGGTTGAACCACACAGTTTAAGCTAATTCTGACTGGCTATTTTAAAGAGAGCAGGGGTATGAACCAGAGTGGTGGGGTGAGCAGTTTTGGCGGGAAGGATGGTTACAGAACAGGTGACTAAAGGTGACTCAGGTCAGAGCAGGTGACCAGGGGTGACTCAGGACAAAGCAAGTGACCAGGGGTGACTCAGGGCAGAGTAGGTGAGCAGGGGAACAGATGTGAACTACTGATTAGAACTGGTGTAAAAGGTTGTTTACTGAAACTAGGGGCAAGGAGATGAGGAGAATGAGGAAGTTAAACTTTAAAATGGAGAACAAAGAACTGAACATACTGACATACTGATTCTTTGAAGAGAAATTTAGAATTCACTGTATTTAACATCAGCAAACCAAATTCAACAACACATTGAAAAGATAATACACCATGATCAAGTGACTTTTATACCAGAAATGCATGAATGGTTCAACATATGCAAATCAACAAATAAGATACATCACATAAACAGAATTAAGAACAAAAATCATATGATCATCTAATAGATGCTGAAAAAGCATTTGATAAAATTAAGCATCCCTTTATCATAAAAACCCTCACCAAACTAGGCATCAAAGGAACATACATCAAAATAATAAGAGTCACATATAATAAACTCATAGCCAACATCATACCAAATGGGAAAAAGTTGAAAGCATTCCCTCTAAGAACTGGAACAAGACAAAGTTGCCTACTTTCACCACTCTTATTCATCATGGTACTGGAAGTCCTCACCAAAGCAATCAGACAACAGAAAAATATAAAGGACATCCAAATTGAAAAAGAGAAAGTCAAATTATCCCTGTTCACTGACGATATAATCTTATATTTGGAAATCCCTAAAGACTCCACCAAAAATCTCTTAGATTTGATAAATGAATTCAGTTAAAGTTTAAGGATACAAAATTAATGTACAGATATCAGCACCATTTCTATACACCAGTAATGTTCTAGCCAAAGGTATCAGTCAAAATAATATTAATAATTTTTTAAAGTAAAACCTTCTGCTCTAAAAAACATACTGTTAAGTATAAGAAAGGACAAACTATAGACTGAGAGAAAATATTTCCCAAAAAGGACTGAATATATTTCCTGACTATGTAATAAATTATATATTTATATATTTATATTTAATTTATAAAACTATATATACAATGAATTATATATTTCTTGAATATATAATGAATTCTCATAACCTAATAACAATAAGACAAACACCGCAAAAAAATTTATTTAAAGGGAATAATATAGGCGTTAAGAAATTATTTAGGCAGATAGTGAGGGTACAGGAGTCCTTGGTAAGGTTTTGCTTTTAATAGAAAGCAGCCCCCAAATCATTTCTTTTCTAACAGAAAGTAGCCTGAAAAATCAAGCTGCAAGCATAGATAAGCAAGCTGGAAGCTTGCACAGGTGAATCCTGGCAGCTATGCCAAAAGCCAGGTATATACAACATAGAGGTTTTCTTCTCCCTTCTCCTTGTCGCCATGTGTGCCGGTGTCATGGCACCGGCCAGGTGGAAACCACATCTGCCTAATAAAAGAAAGATTAGGGTGGGATGGCCAGCCTCTTTGTGGACTATGTAAATGGCACACTCGGTCTAACCAAACCCCTGGGCACTATGTAAATCAGATACTGCCTCCTCAAGCCCTCTATAAAACCAGCCGCTTCCCACCGCAACCCGGGAGATCCCTTCGGAAACCCCCTCCCTCTACACAGGGGAGCTTTCCTCTTGTTTCTTTCACTTATTAAACTTTCTGCTCTTAAACCCATTCCGTGTGTGTCCACATCTTCGTTTTCCTTAGCGCGAGACAACGAACCTCAGTTATTTCCCCAGACAAACAACACCACTTCATTGTGGGGACTCGCCCAGGATCAGAATCAGAACAGAAGGTATATTCATCAGAGGGGTGAGTATAGGTGCAGAACTTAACTTTCAACTCTGTCCTTTCATTTGGAGGCTCTCGACTCCACCTTAAATTCAAATCAAACAATGGGCATCCTATAGCCACCTAAATGCTAATAGGGCGGCCGCCATCCTGGAAGTCTCGGATGTTAGGCTTGCTTGGGAGAACATCGAGAACTTCTCAATACTCACGGGTCATTGAGAATGTTGGCCGTGCTTCTCGAACCAGTTTTCTCTCACAGAGGACCTAGCCGTCGTGTGGGGCTAGAAAAGGTCCTGAAGCAACTGAAGATTTCTGGCCAGGGTTACACCCTGGTGTTATCTGAAGGCTTCTGGGCTGACCCCGCCTCCAACTGCCCGGCTGGGTGTCCACAACGGGATCTACAGCTGTCCTACCGCAAAATTTCCTCCTTTCCTATCGGTAAATGCCATGTCTCCTATCCACTCTGTGTATGCAGTGTTTGAGAATCTTTACAGTTCAGGGAAATAGTCCTGTTAGGAAAGATTAGCGAATGCCATAGTAACTGAGAATATAGCACAAGGGAATGCTGTTTTCTGTCATTTTCTAAGAGCAAAGAGCCTTTCTCAATAAGCATTTCTCCCTCTACCCTTCCTCTGGGAAGCGCACTGTATCTCTAGGTCAACGTCGCCACCTAGTGGAATAGGAATCCTCTCCATGAGGCACAGCGTTGGTCCATTGCTGTAACACTCTGGCCTCCCAATTCTCCTCCCTTTTTGCACCCCTATACTAGAGACCAGGCTTTATGCCCTTTCTGTGAATGGGAAAACTCTGCCTTCAACAATTAGGAGTAAATTGTCCTTCAAAGCCAAATTTTAGTTCTGATACTGTCCCATCAGCAGGAAAACAGCCATTAGGTCCCTACGTTCTTTTAAGGTACACATTCTGCCCCCAGTTAAAACAGTACTTAATTAGTAAGGAGATTTTAAATCCAGAAGTTCACCAGAACCATTCTCTAAGGGTAAACCATTCTCTAAACACCTGAGATTGGGTAATTTAGAAAGAAAAGAGGTTTATTTAGCTCATGGTTCTGCAGGCTTGGAAGTTCAAGGACATGGCCACCCTGGCTTCTGGTGAGGGTGTCATAACATGGCAGACAAGGTCAAAAGAGAAGAGAACAGGTACAAAGAGAGAAAACCTGAAGAACATCTGGACTTTATAACAACCCACTCTTATGGGAACTAATCCATTCCTGTGTTGCCAGAGTGAGAATGCAAAGCCATTTCATGAGAGATCCACCCCCAAAACCCAAACTCTTCCCACTACGTCCCACAGCCCAATATCACCACATAGGGGATCAAATTTCAACATGAGTTTTGGTGGAGACAAACAAACCATATCCAAACCATATCCACCTTATACAAAAATTAACTCAGGATGGATCACAGACTTAAATATACAAAATGTAAAACTATGTAAAACTTTTAGAAAAAAAGGAGAAAATTTTGGGGATTTAGAACTAAGTAAAGAGTTCTTAGACTTGCCACTAAATGTATGATCCATAAAAGGAAAAATTAATTAATTGGACTTAATAAATTTTAAAACTTTTGCTTGGTGAAAGGCTCTATTAAGGGCATAAAAATACAACCTATAGACCAGGAGAAAATATTTTTATACCACCTATTTGGCAAAAGAGTAATATCTAGAATATATAAAGAACTCTGAAAATTCAACATTAAAAAAATAAATAATACAACTGGAAAATTAGCAAAAGACATGAAAACAGTTCACTAAAGAGAATATTCAAATAACAAATGCATGAAAAGATTTTCAACATTATTAGCTACATTGAATTTAATGTAGATTAAAACCACAATGAAATGTTACTACATACCTAGAGGGTGGCTGAAATTAAAAACTAACAATACCAAATGCTGGTGAGGATGCACAAAAACTGCATCATTCATACACCACTGATGGGAATGTAAAATGTACATGAAAATAAATTAGTTTGGCAGTTTCTTTTAAAACTAAACATGCAACTACCATAGAGCCAGGCAATTGTGCTCTTAAGCATTTATTCCAGAGAAATGAAAACATACTCACACAAAAATCTGTATGTGAATGTTTATAGTAACACTGTTCAAAATTGCAAAAAAAAATGGAAATAATCCAGATGTCCCCCAGCAGGTAAATGTTTAAACAAACTGTGATACATCCATGCCATGGAATACTGCTCAACAATGGAAAACAACAACAACCTGGATGAATCTCCAGATAATTTTTTGAGTGAAAAAAAAATCCCAAAAAGTTCTATACTGTATGATTCCATTTAAATAGGAAGTCAGGGTGGAAAGACATTGGGTGTGGATATAAAATGGCAACATGAGGGAACTTTGTTCTTTATCTTGACCTTATCAATGTTAATATCCTTGTGTGATATTGCACTGTAGTTTTGCAAGATGTTACCAGTGGAGATAATTGGGTAAAGTGATAGAGGATCTCTTATTTCTAAAAATTTAAGAAGTAAACCAGATACAAAGAAATATGATGTAAAGAAAACCTCATTCACGAGTTCATGTCCTTTGCAGGGTCATGGATGAAGCTGGAAACCATCATCCTCAGCAAACTAACACAAGAACAGAAAACCAAACACTGCATGTTCTCACTCATAAGTGGGAGTTGAACAGTGAGAACACATGGACACAGGAAGGGGAACATCATACATGGGGGCCTGTCAGGGGGTGGGGGGCAAGGGGAGGGAGAGCATTAGGACAAATAACTAATGCATGAGCGGCTTAAAACCTAGATGACGGGTTGATAGGTGCAGCAAACCACTAGGGCACATGTATACCTATGTAACAAACATGCACATTCTGCATGTGTATCCCAAAGCTTAAAGTAAAATTCAAAAAAAAAAAAGAAAAGAAATACAAGAAAACCTCGTTCACCATCTGGCGTGTCTAGTCTTCCTTTTATTTAAAATAGTTGATTCTCAATCCTGGATGTTGCAACTCCCACAGTAGACTTTTGGTGATGTCTGGAGACATTTTTGATGGTCACAGTTGAAAGAGTGCTGCTGCATCTAGTGGGTAGAGGCCAGGAATGCTGCCAAACATCCTAAAATGCACAGAACAGCTCCCATAACAAAGAAGTATCAAGACAAGGCTGGGCGGGTGGCTCACGCCTGTAATCCCAGCACTTTGGGAGGCTGAGGCGAGCAGATCACGAGGTCAGGAGATCAAGACCATCCTGGCTAACACAGTGAACCCCGTCTCTACTAGAAATACAAAAAATTAGCTGGGCGTGGTGGCGGGCGCCTGTAGTCCCAGCTACTCGGGAGGCTGAGGCAGGAGAATGGCGTGAACCCGGGAGGTGGAGCTTGCAGTGAGCCGAGATCACGCCACTGCACTCCATCCTGGGCGACAGAGTGAGACTCCATCTCAAAAATAAAATAAAATAAATAAAATAAAATAAAATAAAAAATAAAAAAGAAGTATCAAGACAAAAACGTCAATAGTGCCGAGGTTGAGAAACCCTGATTTACAACATTAATATCTTTCACTCTGCATCAACATTTACAATATCTGTCCCTCCCAAATGAGGAATCTCATTGATTATTAGTAATTTCAGGACAAGAACTAAGAGAAATAAATTACTAAGTGAAAGGTAGTAACTAAATGTTCTTCTCCTGAGGGATAAAGGCTAAAATTACCAAAAATGAAGATAAAGCAAAATTAATTCAACCAAACTTGATTTTCACTGTACATGCGGCAATACTAGATGTTATGAATAACAACAAATATAAGACATATGGTGCCCCAAAAAGCTTAATATTCTTGAGAGAATAAGACACATATACTTGGAAAAGTAATAACAGTAAGGCAAAATATGAGTAAAAATGCTTAATATGTAAATAAGAATAATTGAAAATAACAAATGAGTTGGCCCTTAAAAAATAGATTTAAGAAGAAAAGAATTTTAGAATGGAAGCAATTAACAATATCTCATTTAACTATTTATTTTGTAGGTGAAGTAGCTGAAACACTGACTAACTTATCCAAATTATGAGAGCAAATTACTGAGACCAGAACTCTAGTCTCCTGATTCCTGATCCTTTGTTGCTGTTTCCTGTATAACACACTGCCTTTGTGATTGCTGGAAAGAGACATAAACAGAGAAGGCTGTGTATGACTATCAGTGGAAATGTACATCAGCTCTTCATCATCATCATCATGTAGCAATGCTAGATGTTGTGAATACTAGATGTTGATTCTCAGTCCTGGATATGTTGACCCCACGGTGGACATTTGGTGATGTCTGGAGAAATTTTTGATTGTTCATCATCATCACAGCTGACATTTGAGTGTTTAGTAAACATATTGGTGAAGGGTTCACATTATGAAATATCAGAAAGTAAGATTGGAAAGGAATGAGCATCTCAAGAAGAAAAGATAAGACTAAACAGAATAGTAACAGTCTCAATCTAAATATTGTAGATATTAAATGACAAAAGCAAGTGCTACAGAAGTTTCAAAGATGTTCAGATTCTGATGGCTTAAGGGTAGTTAGGCATGGCTTGGTAGAAGAGGTGAGTTGGAGCTGAGAATTCAAGAGCTCCATAGGATTTGGAAGGAGATGAAAGGACAATCTAGATAAAGAAGGCAGTATAGGGCACAGAGTTAAATAAACCAAGTGGCGTTCAGGACAGCAAAGAAACAAAACTAGCTAGAGTAGAGGACTTGAGTAGAGGGGAAATAAGACTGAAAAGGCATGATGGCTCCAGATGGTGCAGGAACCCAGGCAAACTGAATTTACTCTGGCAAAGAGAAGTCACTGCAAGTGCTTAAGCAGAATAACTTGATTAAAGTTTTAGGAAGATTCATCTGGCAATGATGTGCGATGGATTGAGCCAAGAGAGATATAAGGGAAGGCAGGGAGCTATTCATCTAGTAAGAATAAGAATAAAGAATAACAATACTATACAATATCTATAATGTATTTAGTTATTATTACTTGGTAGACACTGTGCTAACATGCACTTTTTAATTTAATTTTCACCACAACCCTATAAAGGAAATTGAATTAGTGAACATTTTTTCCCCTCCACTCTCACATACCACTCAACACAACACTTCCCACACCGCATGTGTGGGAATTATTTCCCCACACACCAAGCAATCAGCTCTGCAGTGGACATCAGCTGGGTGTCTTCTAGTTCAATTATGATTCTATATACTTGGAAATAGGGTCAGATCCCACAGGTTGAGGGCTCAGGCCTGCAAGAATTCCCCCCACTTCAGATGCCAGTCACGAGTAGTAGATTGTCACCATACTTCTGACTGGCCAGCAATAAATTGGGAGCCCCTACAACCCCCTCCTTAGATTCAGTTAACTTGCTAGAGCAGCTTACAGAACTCAGGCAAACACTTTACTTACATCAACCCACTAATTATGGAGGATATTACAAAGGATACCGATGAACAGCCAGCTGGAAGAGGTACATAGGGCAAGGCATGTGAGAGGGGGTATGAAGCTTCCATGCCCTCTCTGGGCATGCCACCCTCAAGGAACCTCTATATGTTCAGCTACTCAGAAGCTCCCCACAAGCTATCCTTTTAACTTTTTATGGAAACTTTATTACATAGGCATGATTTATTACACTGGTCATTGGTGATCAACTCAGTCTGCAGCCTCTCTCCCCTCCCTGGTGGCCGGGAGATGGGGCTGAAAGTCCCAACTCTCATCATGCCTTGGTCTTTCTGGTGACCAGCCCCCATCTTGCAACCAGTCATCTCACTAGCATTCAAAAGTCACTCTTATCATTTAAGAGATTTCAAAGGTGAGATTTCTAGCCTGGGTGAGATGTTGTCCAGGCTAGAGTGCAGTGGTAGTGTAGTGATCATAGCTCACTACAGCCTCTACCTCCCATGCTCAAGCGTATTATCCCCATTTTATAAGTGAGAAAATTGAGTCAAAGAGATGCTAAGTAACTTGTCCTTACCACAAACTAGGGAGTAGAGAAGGCAGAATTTGTACCTAGATAATATGACACCATAATATGAGCTTATATTCTTAACTGTGCCATGTAAACAAAGTATGGGAGGCCACTGTTTGGCCTAGCCTCCTGCACGAGGTCCCAAGAGACCAAACCAACCAGAATGAAGTCGTTCACATTAGGTGCCACATAATCAAACTGACCTCTGAAACAGGCCAGTTTTCCAAAAACAGAAGATTCATAGCAGCCAATCAGAAGGAGTACGAATTACCTAAGCTAGCATGATGAGGATGTTCCCTGTTTTAACACTATAAAGGAAAGAAATTTTGAACCGACCAATCTACTTTTTGTTCCATTTCTGCTTTCTTCTACCCTTTTCTGCCTATGAAGCCAAACTCCTCTGCTTACTTCATCTGAACACTCATTCTATTTTATAAAATGAGGTGTTGTTTGATTCTGGAATCACAAATAAAAGCCAATTTGAACTTGAAGCTAAATTTGCTGTAATTGTATCTTTTGATAGTCATGTCCTCCCATATTATTAAATGTGTTACTGAAAGAATCCAAGAATGAAATAATTAGGACTGAACTAGTAATTACTAGCAAAAAGGAAATGGAGAGAAATAAAGCTTAATAATGTAATGTTTATTAGAAAAATGGGGATGAGAAAGAGTAAAAAATGTTTAAGTGTTGGGAGTGATTAATACCACAGATAGAAATGGGAATCGCAAGGTGAATCCAGAGACGAAAGATGAGTAATAAAAATTTCAGATATTTGGGAGGCCGAGGCGGGCGGATCATGAGGTCAGGTAATTGAGACCATCCTGGATAACATGGTGAAACCCTGTCTCTACTAAAAATACAAAAAAATTAGCCAGGCGTGGTGGCAGGCACCTGCAGTCCCAGCTACTTGGGAGGCTGAGGCAGGAGAATGGCGTGAACCCAGAGGGCGGAGTTTGCAGTAAGCTGAGATTGCGCCACTGCACTCCAGCCTGGGCGACAGAGCGAGACTCCGTCTCAAAAAAAATTCAGATATGTTGCATTTGGGAAGATGAAAAGACATCTATGTAGAAATTCTAGAATACAGCTAAGGTAGATATTAGAAACTCAGGAAAGAGGTAAGGATTGGAAATACAGATTTTGAAATTACTCCACATAAAATGGATAGTGGAAGCAACAAAACCATTAAGCTCTCCAAGATTTAAAAAAAAAAAAAAAACACAGAAAGGATCAATACTTGGGATACAGCAATAGTTGAGTGGCAGAAAAGAGGTGGGAGGAGAGCCAGGACAGGATACTCTCAGAGTTCCACGAATGAGAGTTTCAGGAGAAGGCAGTGAACACACTTGGTACCACACAGGCTGCCTTCTTTCATTCTGCACTTTCTCCCTGGAAGACTTTGTTCTTACCCTTTACTTCAACTACATCCACCTATATGCAAATGAGTCATACATCCATATCTCCAGGCCATATGTTTCATCTAAGCTCCATGCTCAGTCCTCATTCTTTTTTACTTCTTAAAAGTAGGCTAAGTAACTTGTCCTTATCACAAACCAGGGAGTAGAGGAGGCAGAATTTCTGCCTAGATAATATGATACCATAATATGAGCTTATATTCTACCTACTTTTATCTCCACCTGGAGGCCCCCAGGGTATCTCAAATTCTACATGCCCAAAATCTAACTCTGCCTCTCACAACGGTTTTCTTCCTGTATTCCCTATCTCAGAAAACAGAATCCAGCTGCACAAACAGGAATCCTATGAATAATCCATGACCTGCCTCTCTTTCACATCCCAACCCCAGTCAATCCATTTCAAGTCATCATGAGTTCTAGCAACTATCTCTATCCCGTTCTTGAAACCTCTGGCTATTATCCTCCTAGCCTAAGCTACCACAGTCTTCCACCTGGAATAATGCAACTAGCTCCCACTTGGACTTCACATACAATCTTCCCCTCTTCAAATCCATTCTCCTCGGTGCCGCCAACAGATCATTTCAAATGCAAATCTGAATATGCGGCCCTTATCTGACTAATTAGCCACGCCCCAACCCTGCTTAAAACACTTCAGTTTCTATAGTTCTTATCAAAATCTCTTGCCTTGGCCTACAGGACCTGCCTGATTTGACCCTTGCCTATCTCTCAGTCTCATCTCTACCAGACCCTTGCCTATCTCTCAGTCTCATCTCTACCAGACCCTTGCCTATCTCTCAGTCTCATCTCTACCATTATTTTCTTCGCTGGTCTTTCTGTTTCTTGACTCTTCCATTCTCATAGACCTTTGAGTATGCTTTTCCCGCTACCTAGCAAACTCCTTTCACCCTCTTCACTTCCCTCCACGTCCTTTCACCTACTTATCCTTCAATTCTTGGTTCAGTGACACAATGCCAAATCTCCTTATTAAATGTTCTCATTGAACCATTTGCCTTTCCTTAGCATTGAACACAACTGTAGTTTTATAATACAGTTGCCTCTTGAACAACACAAGTTTGAACTTCACAGGTTCACTTATACGTGAATTTTTTTCAACAAAAGGCAATGGAAAATACAGTATTTGAGAGATGTGAAACCTGGGTATACAGAGGGCCAACCTTTTCATATAAGTGGGTTTTGTAGGTCTAACTTTAGGACTTAAGTATACATGGATTTTTGGTATATGCAGGGGCCCTGAAAACAACACCCAGATTATACTGAGGGACAACTGTAATTTGTGATTGTTTGATCAACGTCAATTTCTCTTATCAGACCAAAAGCTCCATAAGGGCAGAAATTGTGTCTTTTTATTCACTATCAAATCACCAAGACATAGCACAGTACTTACCACAGATGTTCATTAAATATTTGCAGAATTGATTATCAAATACTTTTTTTAAATTTTTTATTTATTATTTTATTTATTTATTTATTTTTTTTTTTGGAGACCGAGTCTCGCTCTGTCGTCCAGGCTGGACTGCAGTGGCACCATCTCCTCGGCTCACTGCAAGCTCCGCCTCCCAGTTTCACGCAATTCTCCTGCCTCAGCCTCCCGAGTAGGTGGGACTATAGGCGCCGGCCACCACGCCTGGCTAATTTTTTGTAGTTTTAGTAGAGACGGGGTTTCACCATATTAGCCAGGATGGTCTTGATCTCCTGACCTCGTGATCCACCTGCCTCGGCCGCCCAAAGTGCTGATATTACAGGCATGAGCCAACGCGCGCCCGCCTTTTTATCAAATACTTTTAAGAAGTAAAAAAGAATGAGGGCTGAGCAAGACAATTGGAGCTGACTACCAAGATCACTGGTGACCTTTGAAAGTACAGTTTGAATATACTGATGAGGGTAGAATCCAGAATGCAGGGACTTAAGGAGCAACTGAGCAAAGAAAATAGGGGAGAGAGGATGGACAAAAAGGCTGACAGAAGGGAGCAGCAGTGTCAAGTGAAAGCTGGTTATTTTCATTTTGTTATTCTTTATGCCATTATTGTTCTGCCTCCAATACTGAGAAGACTTAAACAGAGAAGAATTGAAAATATTAGGGACAGGATGTAATTAGTCAGATAAGGGAGGAATATAGTTGAAAAGTTTGTCTGAAAATGTCAACAAAGAGGTGAGGTAAGCAAAGATATCATAAGGGAGTGGTTAACTTGGCCAGGCGTGGTGGCTCACCCCTGTAATCCTCACACTTTGGGAGGCCAAGGCGGGCAGATCACCTGAGGTTAGGAGTTCAAGATCAGCCTGGCCAACATGGCGAAACCCCATCTCTATTAAAAATACCAAAATTAGCTGGGCATGGTGCCACGCGCCTGTAATACCAGCTACTCAGGAGGCTGAGGCAGGAGAATCACTTGAACCCGGGAGATGGAGGCTGCAGTGAGTCGAGATCACACCATTGCACTCCAGCCTGGGCAACAAGAGCAAGATTCTATCTCAAAAAAAAAAAAGAGTGGTTAACAAGCATGATGATATAACCAGTTGAAAGCAGTATTTGAGTTCATAAAGAAGTTGATGGGTTGATAAACCAACACCACCTAATTAGGGAAAGCATACGGAAGAGAGCTGTGCTGCAATCAAAAGGTAAGGAAGCCATGTTCAACCACACCGCTTAGATGTAATCAGCAAAATCCAGATTGTGGGAGATTGTACAGGACCAATAACCTGGTTCCTTCAACAAATAAATTGCAAGGAAAAAAATGAGGGAGAAATTTAAAGAATAAAAGAAAGTTAAAGAACATATGGATTTGACATATCATGTGGATTTGACTGGATCCTGACCCAGTTAAGCAAACTTTAAAAAAAGAAAGACAAGTAGAAAATTGAACTCTGGATATTTGATGATAGTAAGAAAATATATTAACTACTTCAGGTGTGATAATAGTATTATGTTATGCTTTTAAAAGGTCCTTTTATTTTTCAGAGATCATACTGAAATATTTAGATTTCAGATACTTGGTATTTGCTTCAAAATAATACAAGACAAGGTATGTGGTTAGTGATATAGAAGCAACAAGACTGGTCATAAGTTAATCATTGCTGAATCTGGTATTGAGTTCACTGGGCTTCATTATGTATGGTTTTTTAACATTTGTTTGAAATTTTCCATAACAAATTTTTAAGATGAGATTTGGTTTGCAGAGTAGGATTTTCCTCTGTATACTGTATTTTAAGTGGTCTTGGTTAAAGCTTCTTGTTTAAGGTTTGACCTGGGTTCAGTAGATTTCTGGGAACCACAAGCATTATTAAATCAGATCTAAGAAAAATTGGAGGACTAAGTAATCCACAAAAAAACCAGGGCTGGGTAGAACACAAGATACCACTTGAAATATGAAATATTCAGGAGTAGATCCTTCAAGTTGCTATGTATCAAACGTTTTCAAAGATCAAAATTTAATATAAAGGATAACAAGAAACTAATTGGAGCTGCACACGGTGGCTCACGCTGGAAATCCCAGCACTTTGGAAGGTGGAGGCCGGTGGATCGCTTGAGGTCAGAGTTCAAGACTAGCCTGGCCAATATGATGAAACCCTGTCTCTACTGAAAATACAAAAGTTAGCTGGGCGTGGTGGCACACGCCTGTAGTCCCAGCTACTCAGGAGGCTGAGGCATGAAAATCATTTGAACCTGGGAGGTGGAGGTTGCAGTGAGCCAAGATCGTGCCACTGCACCCCAGCCTGGGCTACAGAGAGAGACTCTGTCTCAAAAAAAATTTAAAAAAAAAGAAAAAGAAACGAATTGGGGAATCCATAAGGAGTATGCTGATGTTCAAAGCTGGAAGAAAAATGATTCCATCTACTCTTTGGTTTCTAAGACAGATTGGAGATTCAAAGCCAAAGAAAACGTCATGCTGGCATAAGATAAAACCTGAGCATATTAAATTTGCTCCTATGGAAAGAAAAGAATATGTGCACTAAAACAAAGTTCCCCAACCCCCAGGCCACGGACAGGCACCTAGGAACCAGGCCGCAAGGCAGGGGGTGAGCCGTAGGAGCTTCATCTGTTTTTTTACAGCCACTCCCCATCTGGCATTACTGCCTGAGCTCTGCCTTCCGTCAGATGAACAGGGGTGTTAGAGTCACACAAGAGCGTGAACCCTATTGTGAACTATGCAAGCCAGGGATCCAGGTTGCATGCTCCTTATGAGAATCTAATGCCTGATGACCTGTCACTGTCTCCCATCACCCCTAGATGGGACCATCTAGTTGCAGAAAAACAAGCTCAGGGCTCCCACTGATTCTACATTACAGTGAGTTGCATAATTATTTCATTATATGTTACTATGTAATAATAATAGAAATAAAGTGCACAATAAATGTAATGCGCTTGAGTCATCCCAAAACCATACCCCCTCTCTGAGCCATGGAAAAATTGTCTTCCATGAAACCTGTCTCTAGTGCCAAAAAGGTTGGGACTGCTGCACTAAAGGAGTGTTATGATATTGCAGATGTAGGGGCAGTCACTCAAATCTCCACAACCTACTTCTGTCATCTTCCCTCCTTTGTTCATTCCATTTTCTTCCTCCCACAAATTCAAAGCGCCTTAGAGGTAGCACAAAGGCCCTGAGGCAAAGAGGGAGAGTAAGAGATAATACGAAGTGTTTGGAGGAAAAGGATTAAACATTTCTTCCTTCCCACTGAATCCTGGATTTAAGAAATGGTGTAAGTTGAACTTGACAACTAGCACCTATTTGTTTAAGGTGGAAAATGCAATGCTCAGGACTCAGGACCAATCAAGATAGGTTTGCTTGGTATTGACTAGGATACTGAACCCTGGGGGCCTCTCCTCTTGCTTTTACAGATCTCACCCTCAGCAATCCCCAAGCACTAGATTTTTTTTTTTTTTTTTTTTAACAAGTACAGATGCAAAAAGAGTTAAAACGTCGGGTTAAGAAAAAAAAATTAGTGGCTGGGCGCAGAGGCTCACAACTGTAATCCCAGCACTCTGGGAGGCCGAGGGGGTAGAATCACCTGGCTAACATGGTGAAAACCCATCTCTACTAAAAACACAAAATTAGCCGGGCATGGTGGTGCACGCCCGTAATCCCAGCTGCTCGAGAGGAGGCTGAGGCAGGAGAATCGCTTGAAGCCGGGAGGCGGAGGTTAGAGAGAGCTGAAATCGCGTCACTACACTCCAGACTGGGCAACTGGACAAGAGGGAAACTCCGTCTCAAAAAAAAAAAAAGCTTAGAGTAACACCATGTGAAGGAGACAGGCACATTCCAAAAGAAAACAAGTGCATGTTGGAGCAAGGCAGTCGGTGGCTGGAGCACACGTGGGAGGAGCTGTGGAGACGCAGCCACGGGTCACGCCAGGGCTCTGCACACCATGCAGAGGAAAGAAAGGAAGAGCTCAGTGCGCCGGGGTTTCATACAGCCGCTCTGTCAGGCCCCAGGGGCACGTCTAGAGCGCACAGGCGGACTCACCCCAGACTGTTCGAACCGTGCCTGAGCGCCCTCGTCTCCCGGCACCACTGGCACCGCAGCAGCCAGGAGTTGAGAAGGGCGGAGGCTAGTTCCAATGAAGTGGCAGAACGTTAGGCGGCCTCTCCAAAAAGGCAGCTACGTCGCCGTAAACCAAGCTTTGAGGGTCTTCTCTTCGAGGGCCCAACCTCCCCTCCAGATTTAGTACACCAGAAGCGTCGCAGCAACGGCTGCTGCCTGCGCGCCTCAGCTAGGCGGGCTCGGATATTTTTAAGGCCGCATTGGAAATCCCGGGCATGCTCCGGCCGGCGGAGAAGGCCCAGAGAAAATGTGCGCCAATCAGGATGCAGACTTGGAGGACGTTTACCCTCAGGACCAATAAGAGGGAGGGCGGACAGGGCCAAGGGTGCCGGTTCGCTCTCTGGATTTAAACCTCGGCGAACGGCGGTTAACGGCAGGCTCGGCGCGTGGGCCGGCAGTGCGCCTGCGCGAGTTTCGCGAAAGCTGACAATCTGCGGTGCTTTGCTGGCGACTGGCAGGACGCTGTGCAGAGAGCGGACTTCGGCGACGCGGGTAAGCCGGGCGAAGGCCGGAAGCGGAGGGACGCGGGGACCTGGTGGCTGCCGGCCCACTGCGGCGGGAGCCCTCGTTCCTTTTCCCACCGTCGGGACGGTGCGGAGTGGCAGCTTCCCTCCCTGGATTCCAGGTCCTGCCTGGCGAGCCGTCCCCAACCTCTGCGTTCCTGAGGAAGGCGGCCGGGGCAGCGTGAGCTACAGGCGATGTGCGCGGCGGGCCGCGGCCCCTGGAGGTAACGGTGTGCGCTGGCCACCGCCGCGGTCTTTGCCCCGGTGGTCTCTCTGAGCTCCTGGGCCGCGCCCCTGGGACCAGGCGGAGGCCGGGGACGGCCCCAGGGCTGGAGCGGAGTCCCGAAGGCCGCTAGCGACCTGGGTCCTAGCCACGCCCACGGCCAGGCGGGGCGACTGCGAGCTTTGCCATTGAAAGGCGGAGCGTGTCTTGTCGCCTTCTAGCTGCACCTTTTGTGGACTGCCGCATGGAACCGTCCAAGGTGTTTGCCCACCCCGAAATGGAATAAATCTTTTTTATTCTAACAGTATACAATCTCACTAAGCAGGCAAAGAAAAACAGTAAGATATCTTTTTACATTGGTAAGATTTTTCAGTACCCAATGCTGCTGAGAGAGTGAAGAAATGAAAGCAAGCGCCTTTATGCCCTGTGTGCTGGGGATAATCCGTTTTTCTAGAGGGCAGTTTGGCATTATAAATCAGAATTCAGGCCGGGCGCGGTGGCTCACGCCTGTTATCCCAGCACTTTGGAAGGCCGAGGTGGGAGGATCACGTGAGGTCAGGAGTTCGAGACCAGCCCGACCAATACGGTGAAACCCCGTCTCTACTAAAAATACAAAAATTGGCCGGGCTTGGTGGCGGGCGCCTGTAGTCCCAGCTCCTCGGGAGGCCGAGAGAGGAGAATCTCTTGAACCTGGGAGGCAGAGGTTGCAGTGAGCCGAGATCGCGCCACTGCACTCCAGCCTGGGCGACTGAGCAAGACTCTGTCTCAAAAAAAAAAAAAAAAGAAAAACATAAATCAGAATTCAAATAGTACCATAACTTCTAAGTCATAATCCAATTCCAGGAATTTATTCCAAGGACATAAATCGGACAAGAATGCAAACATAGTATGTACATGTTTTTAGCAATCCGAGCAACATTTAGTACGTATAAAGAAGAAAGAAAATACTCGAAATTTCATGAGTCACAGATAACCATCAAAGAAAACACTGTTCACATTTAGGTTTACTTCAGATATATTCATAATGAATATATACCTTATGTTTATGTGATTTCCTTATAAAATGTATTTTAAATAATTGCATGTTACGAATATAATAAAGTGTGTTAATTTAAAAGAACGTCAGTTAAGCAGATTATACATTATTGAGTCAGTAATAAACTGGGAACACATTTCTCTGTCAGTGTCGCTATGCATTACCATTTTTAATGGATGCGTGGCGTTTCTTGCTGTGGCTGTATTGTATCACATATTATTTAACCAGTCCCCTATTAATGTACATTTGTTTCCAGTCTCTTCATAATCATAAAATAGTATGGTAGTGATCACTTGTATGTATACGTGTTTGCATTCTTGTCCAATTTCTGTCCTTGGAGTAAATGCCTGGAAGTGGATTATGACTTAGAAGTTGTGGTACAGTTTAAATTCTGACTCATAATGCCAAACTGGGCCGGGCGCGGTGGCTCACACCTGTAATCCCAAGCACTTTGGGAGGCGGAGGTGGGCGGATCACTTGAGATTGGGAGTTTGAAACCAGCCTGGCCAACATGGTGAAACCACTTCTCTACTAAAAATAGAAAAAAAATTAGCAGGGCGTGGTGGCAGGTGCCTGTAATCCCAGCTACTCGGGAGGCTGAGGCAGGAGAATCGCTTGAACCTGCGAGGCGGAGGTTGCGGTGAGCCGAGATCAGGCCACTGCACTCCAGCCTGGGCGACAGAGAGAGACTCGTCTCAAAAAAAAAAAACAACAATAATAATAATGCCAAACTGCCCTCTGGAAAAACGGATTATCCCCAACACACAGGACATAATAAGGATGCTTGTTTTTATTTCTTCACACACTCGCCAGCACTGGGTATTGAAAAATCTTATCTGAAATGATGTCTTGATGCTTTTATACACATTACTGAGATTGAACATGTTTTCTGTTTATTAATTTTTGTTGCTGTTTAGAAACAGACTTTGGTTTTGTGCCCAGGCTGGAGTGCAGTGGCCAGATCATATCTCAATGCAGCCTCAAACTCCAGGGTTCAAGCGGTCCTCCTGCTTCAGCCCCCATAGTACTGAGACTACAGGTTTATGCCACCACGCCTAGCTAATCTTTTTTCTTCTTTTTTTGAGAGATGGGGATCTTGCTGTGTTGCACAGGCTGGTCTTGAACTCCTTCACAGCCTCAAGCGATCCTCCCACCTCAGCCTCCAAAGTGCTGGAATTACAGGCATGAGCCACTGCACCCAGCCTGTTTATTAGTTATTATTTGTTTGGTAAAGCATCTGTCTTTTCTCCCTTATGTTACTGATATGTGTACCCTTTAATAGCTTTCTAAGAGAAATTCAAATTACTGATTTTTAAACGTGTTACAAGTATTTCTCCCAGTTTGTTGTCTCTTTTGCCTTTATTATGGTATTGTTTGCCTTTGTGGTAGGATGTTTTGTTTTGTTTTAATACTATGATTCTTTAAGCTGCTTGCTTACCTCCCCAGAGGTAGAGAAATTTGTTAAAACTCTGCAATAGCCTCCCTGTAGCAGTCTACTGACACAGTCCCTTTATCTCATTTTAAAGTCTTTCCCCCTTCTACCCTTGAAATCCTTTTGATTGTAACTAGCTAACCCTAGGATGCTGAGTCACTAAGATTTTTGAAGAGAAGATATTGTTAGGTATTTTGGTCAATGTTGTCTGTGTTTACAGAATACAAGTTGCTCTAGCTTTTATGTTAAAGTTTCCCTCTAAAGAGAAAGGATTGTTCTATCTTTTATATTAGAAAGAGAAGGAACTGACAGTTACCTATGGACCTTATTAAAGTTTCTATTTTATTTATTGTTTGCAAACATCATCTTCATACGTTCAAGGAAAAAAATAGGAGTGTGACACGGTTGAAATGCAGAGGAAATAACACATTAATCACTGTATAGTAGGACACATGCCATTAAAAAAAAAAACTAACTCTTGGCTTTACTGCCAAAAATCTTCCTGGCCCAAACAGAGTCTCACAAATCGTTATTTATGTATAAATATATATAAAGTGTCATTTAAATTTCACAACCTAAATAGTTCCTTTATTCTAACATTTATTTAGTCCTTACCATGGGTCAGAGACTTCAGATTTGTACAAATGCTGCCTAAGAGAACAAGTACTTTTGCAAAGTTGCATTTGGGGGCTTCCCATTTGTTCCACCTGTGATGACTGTCTTGACTTTTTCTATGGCAACTACCAAAAATGTAGTCACTAAATTCTTACTCTTCTAGATTGGATAATATAATCTAGCCAAACTTGAAGGGATTTTACTTAAGATCTAAGACCCTGACCTTCTGATTCCTTTGCTTCTACACAGTATCCTAACAATGACTTTTGGTTAGCGCATTTTGTTCCATGTATCACTGCTTCAGAGTTAATTTTTTTAAACTCTATTCTTCTTTTCTAGGTTTTTTTTTTTTTTTTTACTTGAATGTAAATGCCAATCAAGATACATTGAAATAAGGTAAGGAATTGAAAAAAAAAAAAAAAAACCTTGGTTTGCACTTACATGTTTAAGTTATTCCACCATGATCATTGATTACATGAAAAAGAGGATCTTTAAATCAAAATTAAAGGCCAAAGTAATTATATTTTAAGAATACTCAGGGCATAATGAAGTGTTGATAGACTGGGTCCCAAAAAGCAGGGATAATGATTCAAATCCAGAAGACTAGGATCATACAATGGGCAATTTTGAATAAATCTTAAGTAATTTGTACCACTAATTCCCCATCTCTAAAATGGGGTATTTTCTGGTTCCCTCTCTGCTAGGATATAACAGCTATTATAATGTACTTTTTAGTACAGGGTCACCTCACCTTTTGTATGCTATTTTACTTCCTAAATCTGGAACTGTTTCAGTGAAGTCTGTTTCTGTGGTCCACCCCCTGCTGGGCTTCTGTAGCAATTATGTAGCATTAGTTTATTATTTATATATTAGTATTGTTTTTAATTGTCCCATGTGTTATTTGCACTAGCAGCTGAAGGATAGAAAACATATTTGTATACCTGAAGTCTTGAACATGGGTAGGAAAAAACTAATTATTGGTTGGTAAGTAAAACTTTGGATCTCATAAACATGGGAGAATTGTAAATTAGAGGATCAGGGTCTTAGATCTTAAGTAAAATCTTTCAAGGTTGACTAGATTATACTATCCAATCTAGAAGAGTAAGAATTTATTGACTACATAAGTCAAGACAGTCATCATAGGTAAAATAAACAAGAAACCTTCAAATGTAAGTTTGCAAAATTACTCGTTCTCTGAGGTAGCATTTGTAAAAATTCCAAATGTGGTTAACACTCGCTGCAGTAATGAAAATTATTATTGAGGAAGAAGGTCTGAGTTCAAACTTTGATGTTTATTATTTTTATGGTTGCAAAGGATAATGTATTTAAGACAACTCTGAGTTCTTTTGAATAAATAATGGTGTTCACAAGTAATATTTTGAGGATCACTTATTAACTTTGAGAACAAGCAAAGCCCCATCTCATTTTTCCTCTCTCAGTATGTGGTACTACCAGCCACTCATTTTGCTCACATCTGAAACTTAGGAGTTATCTAGAAAGCCTCCCTAGTTTTGAACAGCATATTTATTCACTGAGTCCTGTTGTTTCTACTTTCTTACTCTTAAATTCATCTACTTCTCTCCATTCACTTTGCTAAAAATCTCTTCTAGGCCATTTTCATCATCTATTGCCTCCATTACTCCAACAGCCCCCTAATTGGTCACAATGCCTCCAATCTTGCCCTCTTCCCATCCACAGAAATACTCAGAGCAATATTTTTGCCACACAATTCCATCAGGCATATAAGTTTTTTCAGTGGCCCTGCAAAATCTAAGCTTTTTAAGGAATGCCTTTGCTCTACAAATGTGACCTTTGCTTACCTTTTTAAACTACGTTCTTGTCACTCTCAAGCCATATTAAAGAATTCAGTTGCCTGAATGCATATGCTGTCATCTCTAACCCTTTATACAAACTGGATCTTCTGCCTTAGACACACTTAAAGTGGTTCTTTATCCTCACTTTAACTGGCTCCCACTTGTTCTGCAAGATTTAGCTTTAATATCTCCTCTATAAGAACTTGCCTATAGTCACTAGCCCAAAGCTTGGCAAACACCATGGCCCATGAACTAAGAGTGCTTTTTACATTTGTAAAGGATTGTAAAAACATGTATGCAATAGAGGCCATTTGTGGTTCACACAGCCTAAAACATTTACCAACCTCTGCACTAGATTTATATGCTTTGTAAGATAAGGTACTGTGCTTTATTCCAGGTAGGTAACTTTGTGCCTGGCATTAAACCAATTTATCCAATCTTTAATTAAATGAATTTAATATTCTTAAATTCTGTCTTAGAAAATAAGACACTCAGATGAAGCACTTTATGAAAATTCAGATGAGAGTAGTGAATATCTTATCTGCTTTGGGGAGAAAAACACAACAAATCAGATACTTGCAGGATTAGGCTTTAATGAATTTGAATACAAGGCACAGGTTTCCAGGTGTACCTAAATACATCTCCATTTTACGACTGCTTTTTGCTTCTTTAATTGCTTAATCCTTTTGGACCGGGATAACAGAATATTTGAAATTTCTTATTAAAGCAATAACTTCCTTAATAGGACTTTAGTCTTTTTGCTTTTTTTTTTTTAAGAGCTGATCATCTGAATTCCTAGTACTTGCAAGTAAATTTTTTTTTTTTTTTCCTTTTCTGTCCACCTACCATTAGGTGGTTCCTAGATCCTGGCAAATTGTCTATGATTAAATGATGCTTTTAATTTCTGTGTCAACACAGACCCTCTTTGTTGGTGTCTCCAAATTAGCATTCTCTTCCTCTAGTGTGTCATTACAGTCCCTTTTGGCTTTTGTTTCTTCCTCATGGAATAAATGTGGGTGCTCAATTCGTCCCCTACGTACAAAATGCTGGATCCGGGATTCCAGTCCTTGGCATTTAGGACGGTCCATGAGGGGCTTATATGTGCGCATCTTCACTCCTTCTACAAAGGCACTGGTCTGCTTTATGATAGAGGGCTTAACATTTCCCCATTCTGTCATTCCATCCATCTTTGGTCCTATTCCACAGGGTACTGCAACAGAGTCCAGTCCTTGTAGCATACTATACAACATGTGAGTTTTGACAGCATGATTAGCCCACAGTTGTTGTAGGTGGGTAATATTGAACTCCTGAGCCTCCTGGTCATAGATCCACTTGACATTTTCAAACTTACAGTCATATAAGACTAGAGGAAATTCTATAGCCATACTAGAGAAAAAGAGAAAAGAAAGTTTGAGAATACATAGCAGCCATCTAACAGTTCTTTAAAAACTAAGGGTTAGTTGCGTTAAGGGAGCTGGGTAGGGGGCCACCGTTGATGTTAATATTGACTAATAGCTGAGAAAATATCTCACCATCCCTAACCTTGAACACCTTTATTACAATAATGAAAAATGCAACAAATCACAGATCAACCTGATCTATGTTAGGTAAATGTCAGTGCTAACAAGACATGGCTTCATCATAATGCTATAAAATTAAAAACAGCTGGTATTTTTTCCAAATTTGTTAACAGCATTGCAATTTTGTATAGTATGAGTAAAATTATTGGTATCTATCTCAGCCTGTTCTCAAAAGAAAAATCTTGACTATTCTTTCTTTCCTACCATTTCAGAAATAGGAAATTAGTAAAAATTCAGAAGTACAGTAGGATGACTACTCAGTGATATAAAACAAGCAAGATTTAATATGAGTAGTTTGTTCATTTTAATTTTACCACATCCTAACAATAATACCTCTTAACATAAATTCAGAAACAACAAAGACGTAGAAATTAATGTCTTTTTACTTAAGGAGCCTCGTCAAAACACCTGCCTCTTTACTCATGGGATAGAAAAATGAGAGGAAATTAGAATATACTGCTCCCTCTTACATGTTCATAACATTCTACAATTCAGATTAAAGCTTCATGAAGGCAGAATCAGTGACTTCGTTATTTAGACAGTTATGGTGGAGAGGATATGCAATTTTTTTTTTTTTTTTTTTTTTGAGACAGTCTCCCTCTGTCACCCATGCTGGAATGCAGTGGTCCAATCTCAGCTCAGTGCAACCTCCGCCTCCTGGCTTCAAGCAATTCTTGTGCCTCAGCCTCCTGAGTAGCTGGGACTACAGGCATGCGCCATTTACTTTTTGTTTTTAACTCACCTATATTGAGGCTTCTGGGGATTTTTCTCTATATTCAGCAGCTCATCAATAATCTCTGGCTTCTCCATTCCTTGGCCAATCAGAAAGAGGATAGCCATCATACATCGGACTTGATGATAAAGGAATGCCTGGCCAGTCACTTCAAACTGACATAACTGGAAAGGTTCTTGCCATCTCCCCTCACCTGGGCTCTGGCCCACTAGCTGTACTTGAGCAGACAGAATAGTCCTCTGAAAATTAATCACACCGTTGGCTACATCCATTTTACACAAGTTCCTGAAATCATGGGTGCCAACATACTTCTGAGCTGCATAATCCATGGTTACAATATCTAAATCAGCACGAGGGAAAAAATAGCGGTAAGTCCGCTCAAGACAGCTGAACCTAGCACTGAAGCTTGGTTCTACAGGGGCCCAGGCCAATATACGGATGTCTGGAGGGAGTACCCGATTGAGAATGTGGGTATAACGGATCTCTTCGGCAGCAGCATTAGCTTCCCCTTTTACATTAAAGTCCTCGGAATCCTTGCCCCTTGGAAACTGAGAGCGAAGGTCAAGTGAAATCACCTGTGGAGTTAGACAAACATACTGGGTTTTAGAGACACAAATAATCTCAGTACTCAGTGTGTATACCTAGAATATCCTAGTATTGCTTGCTTTGAGAAACAGTGTATTGGCCCTTACCTGTCCAAAGGCACTAACTCCTTTATCTGTTCTCCCACATCGGTGATAGTTGGATGTCTGTCTGCTTTCTACTAGTCGAGTCTTGGTTAGAGCTTCAAACAGTTTCTCTTCAATGGTATTATTTGTGTTTTCCTGACTAGCAAAGCCCTGGTATCCCCAGCCCATATAGGCTATTCTTAGGGCTACATGTCTTCGGCCATGAGCACTGAAATCAAATGCACGCTTAGTTTTTCCAGCTCCTGATGAATTTTCTCTAATGTTTGAGTCCTCCTTATTTTTGGCCTGTTCCTTTTTAAGTCTTTGCACCTCTTGCTCCAGTTCTTGTACTCTTTTTAGGAGTTTCTCAGTCTGGTTTCTGTCTGTGTCATTATCAGCCATGATACGGCAACCCCAGGAATAAACGAATCATACAGGTCTGCCCTGTCTGAAAAGAGAGCAAAGGGATACGACAGTTTCAGTGCTAGTTCCTTTGATGATGTTCCAGTGGTATATAAGATTTAATTTAATGCCTAAAGAATATACTTTTGCTTTTCCAGGGATACAAGCATTAGCTTTATTGTGGGTTGATCATCCACAGATAGCATTCTTTTTCCATCCTGTCTGGCCAGTTCACAGAGGGAAAGAACTATTATTCAGCTGTCATTATTAAGGTTTCATTAAAGCAGTCAAAATTCAGGGAGAATGTCTATAGATTTCATTTCTCTATCTTTACTGAATTGATTGAGGACTGATGTTACAGATATTTTTTCTCTAAAACATTTCCATTTGATTTCTCATTGTATTTGTTCAATTAGCTGGTCATAAGATTTCTTTATATGGGCTACTTCTGTCTGCTCTGGGTTTCTGTTGCTTTCCATTATTTCAAATAAATGACTTGTGTGTTCCATTATTTCAATAAATGACTTGTATGTTCCATCATCTAATATTTATTAGATGAATATTAGGTGGTGCAGTAGAAACTAGCTTAACTGAAGAAGCTTACCGATGGTTGTATTTCACGTTGGAAGTAGAAGCTAGAGACAAGATTTTCTCTAAGCAATTTTGATGTGAGAAAAAAGGTAATTAAGCACTCTGACCCCTTTTTAAAGCTGAATTAAATGCATATTTTGATAAAAGATTTCTGTGCCTCTAATAGTTTAAAAAGTCAGTCTGATGTAATGTAGATGTCAGTGTAGAAATTCCTGTAATATTTCAATAATCTGAGGACAACTGTACTACATCCTTAAAATTGGGATGGTCCTAGACAATCTGTGACTGATGGTTACTTTAGTTAGAGAAGACCATCACCACATCTGTTCCAAGGCTATGTTATCTAAGTGTAGGTAGCTTAGTTTTTTACTCTGAGTTTCTGTATCTATAATAGATTAAAAGTTTAAATTGTAAAAAATGAAACTGAAAGTACTAGAAGAAAACATGGAATAACTTTTTTCTTAAATTCTGGAGTAGGAAAGGCATTTCTAAGCAAAACAGTCTAGAAACCCAGAAACTGTAGAAAAAAATGTGACCTAAAAGTAAAAATTTCTGCCAGCAAAAAATAAAAGGCAAACAACAAACTGAGAAGAAAAAAATAAGTGATGGTAAAATGCGACCTTCCTTAATATATATTTCATGAATATATAAATCAGTTTTAATGAAAAAGTAAAAAAAATCCAGCAACCTGAGAGTCAAATGGGCAAAGACAAAGCATTTCAAACAAAAAGAAAAAAGCTTATAAAAATATTTTTTAAAAAATTTTTAAATGCTCAGTTTTACTCAGCTGAAATAAATGCAAAAGGATATGAACTATTTTTCAAGGAAGTGACTGCAAAGACAAAGTTTGATAGTATACCACTTTGGAGAGGGAATAGAGAAACAAGCTCTATTAATGTATGGTCAGTACAGCTTCTTTGGAGGTAAACATTTTGGCAACAGCTGTCAAAATTGAATATACACATACCTTTTGGCCCGCCTCTCCCATGTCTAGAAATTTAATCCATTCAAATGCTTGCACAAATAGACAAAAACTTGCAAGATACTCGTTTTAGCATCAGTAAACCTATAAACCTAAATTACACCAGTAAGGGAATGGCTGACTAAATTTATGATACATTCATACATTGGAATTCCATGCAACATAAAATGAAGAAGGTTGGCCTGTGCTGATACAGCTGGATAACCAAGATTATCTTTAAGGTTCAGAAGAGTTGTATAGTGTTGTCCTTTATGGTATAAAAAAAAAAAAAGTACATGTGACTATGGAAAATTTCTAGATAAATCATAAGAAATTGCCTTTGAGAGTAAAACTTGGTGGGGGAGGGAAAATCCTTGCTTAAAATTATCATGAGCATGTATTAGTTTTTCAGTTTAAAAAGAAAAATAATGGGAACACAGGAAATAGTGGACAGTAGATACCTATCTCAGATCCAGTCAGGAAACTAGCATTGGGTATGTGGCTGATTGATGTGGGTACTAAGTTATTTCAGACACTAGAATAAACAGATTTAGCTGGCAAGTGAAGATGCATTAAAACTACTAAGACAGCCAGGCGCGGTGGCTCACCCCTGTAATGGGAGGCCGAGGTGGGCGGGTTGCCTGAGGTCAGGAGTTTGAGACCAGCCTGGCTAACATGCTAAAACCCCATCTCTACTAAAAATTCAAAAATTAGCCAGGTGTGGTGGCCCACACCTGTAGTAGTCCAGTTACTCCGGAGTCTTAGGCAGGATAATCGCTTGAACCCAGGAGGTGGAGGTTGCAGTGAGCTGAGATCACGCCACTGCACTCCAGCCTAGGCGACAGCAAGACTCCATCTCAAAAAAACAAATTATTAAAGCATAGAAATTATATGTATGCATATATATACACATTATATGTGTGTGTGAGAACACAACACTGCTTTTGTGATTTTTTTTTTTTTTAGATCAAATCACTCTTTTATGGTTAAAAGCAGGGACTCAGTCTGAAGCCAAACTGCTTGAGTTACAATTTCAGCTCCACTACTTACTAGCTGCGTAACCTTGGGCAAGTTATTTAACTTTTCTGTGCCTCATGTTATTCATCTGTGAAAAGCAGATAATCCCACAGCTGAAAATTACGTGAATTAATAAATGTAAAGCACATAGAACAATGGCAGGCATATAAAGTACTCCCTAAGTGCATGTTACATAATGTACATTAAGCAGTATGCCCTATATCATGTAGTTTCAAGCTTTTCTTATGCCAGAACTATACTGTCCTGTTTTAGGACCTAAAGGTGGCAAGACAGTAGAAAGCAGGAGTAAGAGTGGAAATGAAAGCAGGTAATAGGTTCCCTAGAACTGAGTTAATGCCCCTCTAAACTGTTCTGATACTACCCTATATTGAATTCATGATGGCCTTAGCCATTCTTTCTCCATTTGACTGCTATAAAAGGGAGATAAGGGAATGAGCAATGAGCTGGGAATTTATTATCAGAAAACTGACCAATGTTATCTCTTGCAGAAGGTCCTACAGTGTAGGGGAAACAATGGAAGAACTTCTACCTGATGGACAAATATGGGCTAATATGGATCCAGAAGAACGAATGTTGGCAGCTGCTACAGCTTTTACCCACATCTGTGCAGGGCAGGGTGAAGGAGATGTCAGGAGAGAAGCCCAATCTATCCAATATGATCCCTACAGTAAAGCTTCAGTAGCCCCAGGGAAGCGACCTACTCTTCCTGTGCAACTACAGTACCCACATGTAGAAAGTAATGTCCCTTCAGAAACAGTCTCTGAGGCCTCCCAAAGACTCCGAAAGCCAGTGATGAAGAGAAAGGTGCTGCGCAGAAAGCCAGATGGGGAAGTATTAGTAACAGATGAGTCGATTATCAGTGAATCAGAATCTGGTACAGAAAATGATCAGGATCTCTGGGACTTAAGACAAAGGCTGATGAATGTACAGTTCCAGGAAGATAAGGAATCTTCATTTGATGTTTCACAAAAATTTAACCTACCACATGAATACCAAGGAATTGCTCAAGATCAGCTCATTTGCTCTCTACAAAGAGAAGGAATGGGCTCTCCAGCTTACGAACAAGACCTGATTGTTGCCAGCAGACCCAAGTCCTTTATTCTCCCAAAGCTGGACCAGTTAAGCCGAAACCGGGGCAAGACAGACCGGGTAGCTCGGTATTTTGAGTACAAACGGGACTGGGACTCAATACGTTTACCTGGTGAAGATCATAGGAAGGAATTACGCTGGGGTGTCCGAGAGCAGATGCTTTGTCGAGCAGAACCCCAATCCAAACCTCAGCACATATATGTCCCAAACAATTATCTAGTACCAACAGAGAAGAAAAGGTCTGCACTCCGTTGGGGTGTTCGTTGTGACCTTGCAAATGGTGTCATACCCAGGAAACTTCCCTTCCCTCTTTCTCCTTCTTAAATCTTTAAAAAACTTCTTTCACAGGATTGTTTGAGATAACCTAGCTCTTTATATCTTCCCTTTTAAATAGAAACAACTATCTTGAAAAGCTCTTAGAAACATTTCACGGTAAGGACTTCACCTATCATTGGTCTTTCCTAGCTATATATCACATTGGTATCAGATAATACTTCCAAATTGCCACTCAAATCCAGCAATTGCAAGATAAATCATATCAGAGAAAACAACAGACCTGGTCTTTCTATTTTGTCAATTAGTAAGGGCCCCTTGTGTCCTGTAACCTTTTTTACCTATCGATATGAGTTGCTGTGCTTTAATGTGTGTTTTTTAAGTTGCTGGGCATTACAGTTACCAATTAAAGAATTTTGGAAATTCATGAACTTGAACATTATTTCATGAAATACTTGCCTCAGATGATCTTGAACCTGGGCTATGATGAGAGCTCAAAAGAAGGAACAAAAACCTGCCTTTTACACAGTCCTAAAGGATGGGAGAGGTTAACAACATAGCCTCATTACTAAAGGTGTACAACAAATCCAAGTAGCTTTATTTAAAATACTTGTTAATAAATGCCCCAAAACAGTACCATATAACATACAGGATTCAAACTTGTTTTATTTCAGAATTATTTCATTAATATTTTGCCTGCCAGCTGTTGTTTCTGGAATACCATGCTTTTTATGATTTGCCCCTGAGATTTTTGTAGGAATTATGCATCATTTGGAAGGCTATTCCTACTCCAGTAGAAATTCAAACTAGTAACATCTGGAATCAGACGCAAACATAAATACCGATATGAACCTAGCCTGTTTGGGTGCAGATCAAAATAGGAATTCTGCTCACCTTTAATTTATCTGTTCTTGATATTTCTGACCCAACGGGGACCATCTAAAATCTGAAAGTTGTCAGTTTTAACACCAGAGGCCAGAAGAATGACGGCACAGTTTGCTTGTTCACAGAGAAAAAGCTCTAACATAAAGGTGAATGACCTTGACCGTTACTATCTGTGAAAATCATTTTCCCTGTAACATTTAAAGCCACATAATTCACACATTCACCGAGTTCTGTTAGGCATTTGTCCAGAAAAGAAGTAATCAACAACTCAGGTACATGTAGGATATACTCACCGCAAATAAGTAGAAACTGCAAACTGTCCACTAACAGTGGAATAGTAAATGTCTTTAAAGATATTAGAATATTAAATAGTCACTGGGAATCTTGGGAAAGTAATATGGGAAGGTGAAAATTAAGTGACATGAATGTATCAAACTATACAGGATGATCTCAGTACACAGGGAAAGATCAAAACCTAACTCTTTAGTGGGATTAAAGGTAATTTGTATTTACACCTCGACTTTTTATGAGGTCAAAAATTACATGGTGATTTTAACATGCAAAACACTCCAGTGATTATTTGGATCTCAAAGTCCAACATTACCAAAGTCTCCAAAGTTACCTAGTTCAACTCCCGTGCTAACTAAATAGGCCAGAGAGTGAGTCTAGTTGGTCATAAGGCAGATTTGTGGCAAAAACAGGACTTGGTACATTACAGTGCTTTTTCCAGCACACCTTACCCTAATTCAGGGAGAAGTGCAGTAGTTCCCAAGCAGACGTTTAAGGTAACACCCTGGCCAGGGCTGCGAAGTGACCACAAAGAGGGAATTCGTGTGTCCCCTAAGCACCAATTACAAACTGAAACAGCCATCATCAGATGTTCCATACATTAGGCCAGGTGCCGTGGCTCACGCCTGTCATCCCAACATTTTGAGAGGCCAAGACGGGGTGGGGTGGGGGGGGGGGGCATCGCTTGAAGCCAGGAGTTCGAGACCAACTTGGGCAACACTGCGAGACCGTCTCTCTACAAAAAAAAACTAGGCAGCCAAGATGGCGCGCGCCTGCAGTCCCAGCTAATTGGAGGCTGATGTGGAAGGATCGCTTGAGCCCAGGAGGTAGAGGCTGCAGTGAGCAGTGATCACGCCACTGCACTCAGCCTGGGCAACAGTCTCAAAAAAAAAAAAAAAAAAAGTCCTAATCTCAGGAACCAGTGGGTTAACACATAAATAGCATTCCTCTTGATAAACTTTATATTAATCCAAAGGGAAGAGGAGGGAGTACTGTCCAAAGGATTAGCAGACACGCACTATGATCACTAGAAAGCAATCGTGGTCTGTATGTAGGAGAATCCCCAGAATAATTTGAAAATTGCTGCCACAGCCTCCCACGTACTCCTGGGTTCTCAACTTCTACTGTTTTATGAGCACCCAGTTCTAAGTGGGGCAGCAGAACACTTTTGTACTCCACAGTACAAAGACCACTGAAGCTCCCGTCACAATGGAATTAAAGACGGCCCTACTGCGGCGAGTTTCCGCCGAGAGCTCCAGAAAGTACCAGGCACAAAAGAAAAATACATGGTCTTAAGCGAGGTCTCATTTCCATACAGCAATGCTTTCCTGAAAAGACCAAAGTATGTGAAAGAGTGCAAAAAGACAACATACAACCGTTCAGCAGTGTGTCCATTTGTCCCTTCCCCTGTGGAACCGAGAAAGTAACCCACTCCAAAAAGCCCACACTTACTTTCCGGCAGCCGGCCGCCCCGCGTTTCCGAGACAGGAAGCTGTCACTGTGCGTCTTCTGCGCACGCGCCCGAGCCCTCATGGGAAGTGTAGTCCAAGTTTGTGGGAAATGTAGTTCTGAGAACGGAGCTTGGTGCTAGAATCTACCTCAGGTTTTCTAGTCCAGCTACCGTTTCTCCACCCACAGGGGAGAATCTGGGCCTGTGGCAGGACAGCAATAAAAGGAGGAATTGTAGTGCTACGCTAAAATAATAGAAAAAAGGTAATTTTTCAAATGTCTGCTATCCTTATACGAAAACTAAAAGATTGATCATCTTGGCTCGATTTTATACCTAGTTAAATGAGAAGAAAATTACCATTGAGAGACGAAAACATTTACTATTAGAATTCAAATTAAAAGCTGAAATGAATATGATAATCTCAAAACAAACGACTAGGTTCCCTGAGAGTAACCGAACAGAGCGGGGAGCGTTGCTTCAGCACCACGGAGAGATCATGACTGCAGTTTCGTGTGGATTTTTGTATTTTTGCCCCCAATTCCAGAAATGCTGATCAAAATCTCAAAATTACAATTAGTAAACTGGGGGGCGAGGGGGGGAGGTGGAATTTGGTTCTTTCGTCCAAATTGAGCAGTCATTAAATCATTAGTACCAGGGATCCAGGGATCTATCCCGGATTATGCAAACGCATGTAGGACGTAGAGGTTATACCGAAAGGTAATGTTTTTAACAAGAGACCACATTTCAGAATAAAAGCTTTAAAAAGCCTATGTGGAACATCACAGGTACCTAGGGCAGGAACAGCAGTTACAGCTTGAACAGTTCTGCTTCCTTTCCGCAACTGGCATTCGAGGTCATTCGTCATATCAAATTCATCAGATTTTGTCTCCACTTTCCTAACCAATTCGCTAACCTTTCTGACATCTTGTGATGTGGAGGCGGAAATTTCCAGGGAAAGGGACACGGGGCGCAAAGCGCGGCGGGGAGTCCGGGGAGCTCCCGCCTGGAGGGCTGTGTGGGCGGCGGGCCGCGGGGCGAGGGCGGAGCGCTCTTCACTCTGCGGAGGCTGCCCCCTCTGCCCTCCGGTCCGCGCCCTTTCGCCCTGCTCTCTGCCCTCCGCCCCGCTCTCTGCCCTCCGCCCTGCTCTCTGCCCTCCGCCCCGCTCTCTGCCCTCAGCCCCGCTCTCTGCCCTCAGCCCAGGTCTCTGCCTTCAGCTCCGCTCTCTGCCCTCCGCCCCTTCCGCGCGCCACCCATCCTTCCAGCGCCTGCGCGCCGCACCGCGGTGGTCGCGGGCGCGGACGCCGACGCCTGCCCCCTGAGGAAGCCCATTGGCCAGCCGATGGGGCCAGCACCGCCTCGCGCCTGTGGTGGAAGCACGTGCTGGGGGCGGGAGCAGCAATCGCAGCCATGGCGTCGTTACTGTGGGGAGGCGACGCAGGGGCGGCGGAGAGCGAGCGGCTGAACAGCCACGTAACCGCCACCGAGCCGGGGGGGCACAGCCGCGGGGGTGGAGCTCCCACTCGCAGAGGGAGATCGGCTGGGAGGGGAGGGAGAGCCTGCAAGCGTGCGAAGTGGGGCGTCAGATGCTGGAGGGGAGATGCGGGAAGGGTTTGGAAGAGGGCCACAGAGGGAGACCCCGTCCCCACCCCCACGAGAGGCAAGACCTTTGGTTAGAAAGGGCAAAAATGACGACCCCTGGAAATCCAGGTTGGGAACGCAGCTGGTAGTCCCAGCTAGACCCCGAGTTTTCTACTCTGCCCATTTGCCTATTAAGCCTCACCTCGCTTCCATCCATTTGCCACCGCACTTTCCTAGCCACCCTCCCCTTGTTGGTGCCGTGAGCCCCAAGTACTGCCCAACTCTAAACTAGAGGCCTAGGAAAGAGAAACTTCATGTGCAGGGAATACAGAAAGTCTCCAATTTTAGGATAACTCATACAGGAAACCCAACCTTGAAAGGAATCTGCTGCTACCTAATATTGCAAAGGAAACAATACCCGGGTGTCCTTCCCTGAATCCCTCCCAGCCCCTGTGGTAGAGAAGCACTGGGCTGCTTGAGGGCTTGCATGCTAATATTGGTTGAAATTTGTGTCTCTCAATAGTTTTCAAACCTCAGCCACCCCTGGAAGAACCTTGGGGGTATTAAGAGTACTGCAGTCCGAAACATAGGTGAGTGCTGTTAGGGCAAAGCAGAGCGACCTCAATGATTAAAAAGTATTGCTTTGCTTTCATCACGTCCCTGCCAAGTGAAACACCGCGGATTCATTAGTGTGACATTCAACACTCTCCATTACCTTCCCAATCGTTTCGTCCATTTCTCCATGAAATGACTCTTGCCAGTAGACACTGAAGAGTCAGGAAGGAAAAACTGAATAGTATGCTTTACATTTCTGCTCAGCATTTGTCTTTACTTGTATTGTTTCTCTTCCATCCTTTCTAGATGGTTCTATTAATAACATCAAAGAAGATGATGAAGAAGATGTAGGTAGGAGATGAATTCATTTGCATGTATCTACTAGCATTCTGTTTCCATTTATAACTTTAATAGTGTGAGTGAATAATATAATCTTAATCGGAAAAGGCCTGTCTTTGCTTCTATTTTCTTATAGTGACTATCAGGAGACACACTAAATTAGGAGTAAGGTGTATTTATTTAAAGGAAGTTGAAATGGAATATGCAGGGATTGGGTTCAGAATTTCCAGCTGTCAAGGATTTGGTCTCATGGAGATGGACTTAGGCTACTTTGAAGTTAGAGGATGGTGAAGTAACAGAGCATAAGAAACTGAATCCTCATAAAGAACAGATCCTCACTGCTATATCATTCTTTCTGGAACCCTCTTTTAGAGGAAAAATGAGCATCGGTGCAATTGCTTGGTATACAACCACTGAAAGAAAAAGAGCAACTTATTTGATGTCATTCAGGAAGCTTGATGTCCTCTTTTTTATTTTTGCTTTTCTAGTGGATTTGGCAGCTAATTCACTCTTAAACAAGTTAATCCGTCAATCCTTAGTAGAATCCAGTCACCGTGTGGAAGTTTTACAGAAGGATCCCAGCTCTCCACTTTACTCAGTAAAGACATTTGAAGAGCTGCGGCTGTGAGTATTTTTACTCTTTTAATATGGGAAAAATGCTGAAAACCACAGAACAAACGCATTTGCTTATAGTAAAAATCATCAGGATCTCCTTTTTGTTTTCTGATATTCAATATTTTGTTTTTGTTATTTGAGACAGAGTCTCACTCTGTCCCCAAGGCTGGAGTGCAGTGATACGATCTCGACTCACTGCTCTGCCTTACAGGTTCAAGCGATTCTCCTGCCTCAGCCTCCCGAGTAGCTGGGACTACAGGCATGCACCACCACACCCAGTTAATTTTTAATATTCAGTATTAAAGTAAGATTTGTACATTTTCCATGCAATCAAAATATAGCTCAGGCCGGGCACAGCGGCTCATTCCTATACTCCCAACACTTGGGAGCTGAGGAGGGCAGACCACCTGAGGGTCAGGAGCTTGAGACCGGCCTGGCCGACATGGGGAAAACCCCGTCTCTACTAAAAATACAAAAAGTAGCCGGGCATGGTGGTGCGCACCTGTAATCCCAGCTATTCAGGAGGCTGAGGTAGGAGAATCGCCTGAACCCAGGAGGCAGAGGTTGCAGTGAGCCAAGATCACACCATTGCACTCCAGCCTGGGTGACAGAGTGAGACTCTGTCTCAAAAAAAAAAAAAAAAAAAAAAAAGGATATTCTAAAGAAGAACATTAGGATACCCAAGTTGCCTGGCAAATTGAGAACATTTTTGATAGTAAGATATTTTCATCCTGCAGTGCTCAGGGGGATAGATAGCTAAGCTAGGCACAGCCAGATTGCCCCTCTCCATATCAGAACCCAGATTCTGATGACCCAGACATCCTCCTTCACCCACTGTAGATAAGTCACAAACTTTTACTTTCCTGATTATATTTTGTTTCAAATGATATTAAACTGAATAACTTTCCCAAATGGGTTTGCATTCCCTAGGGATTTATCATTTGACGCTAAAAAATGTATTTTTACAGAATGAGAAAAGCACTGAAACCTACTTATGTAAAAGGTAAAAATCCAAAATCCTAGTTCCCAGACATTTTCTAAATGGTAGAAGAAGCCTACCCATGATTTAAGATGGGCTGCCAGTCCTCTACCAATTAAGCACACACAAATGTGCATGTTATTAAAAGTTGAAGTGTTGGCCGGGCGCGTTGGCTCACGCCTATAAGCCCAGCACTTTGGGAGGCCAAGGGGGGCGGATCACGAGGTCAGGAGATCGAGACCATCCTGGCTAACACAGTGAAACCCCGTCTCTACTAAAAATACAAAAAAATTAGCCAGGCATGGTGGCAGGCGCCTGTAGTCCCAGCTACTTGGGAGGCTGAGGCAGGAGAATGGCATGAACCCAGGAGGCGGAGCTTGCAGTGAGCCGAGGTCACGCCACTGCACTCCAGCCTGGGCAACAGAGCAAGACTCCATCTCAAAAAAAAAAAAAGTTGAAGTGTTGTAGTCCACTTGATTTATCCTCATTCTGGCATTTTTCTTAAGACCCTCAGGAAAGCTGCATTTTAAAATATTGCCTCAGAAGGATGGAGTAATATTGTGTCTTCTACTCCTAGAAAGAACTAATATAAGAATCACCTAAATAAAAATTTGTCTTCTCTGAAAATTACTGTTAAAAACGTCAGTATCATTCGTGAAAAGGAACAAAATAGTAAATGTCACTTAGTTTTCTGCTTAGGCAGAAAATATAACTCTCTTGGCAAACGGATATATTCTTTTTATCCGATGAGTTTTTCCTTTTTTGCTTTGTTCAACAGAAGGTTTGGCTTAAGGCCTTTACCACTGTCGTTCGCCTAGGCTTATGGCGTAGCTTATTATTTTAGCGGTCCAGCTCTACAGGCGTGATTGTTTATGTTTGGAAGTTGAGGTATGAATGATCTATCTCCAAATACTAGTTTTAAAGCTCAGCTGCAAAGTGACTTAATTTAGAAATGCACCTTTCAAGGTGTGTATTTCTGATGCTACTGACCAACTATAATCTGTAAGTGTTTGATTTTTTTTTTTTTTGACAGAAAGGAAGAGTTACTAAAAGGAATCTATGCAATGGGATTTAATAGGCCATCTAAAATCCAAGAGATGGCTCTCCCTATGATGCTGGCACATCCGTGAGTTTCCAGGGTAGTGGTATTCTAACTTGGTTATGTTTAGTTTCTTATTTTCAGTTTATGTCCACTCTCTTGTATTCAGTTTATGCCCAGTGGTCTTCTCTTTTCTACAGACCCCAGAACCTCATAGCACAGAGCCAGTCTGGAACAGGAAAGACAGCGGCATTTGTGTTGGCAATGTTAAGCAGAGTTAATGCCTTGGAATTGTTCCCACAGGTAAGGGAAGGCTGAGAGAAGACTGGGAATGCTTGCACTACCAGTGCTAATTTAGTAATAGGTGATATTCCTGTGCAATGATATGGTTACTACAGTGATAAAATATTTAGAAAAGACATGTTTTCATAAAATCATAGAGCACTGGGCAGCAGTATGGGACAGTGATGGAGAGGACAGGCTTTATAGTCTTGAGTGGTTTCAATGCTAGCCTCCCACTTACTAACTGAATGTCTTAGGCAAGTTAATAAATCTGAGTCTGTTAATCCTTGTCTGTAAAGATAGCATCTGTAAAGGAATGTATCATAGTTGATCTGTTCACCCTTAAATCCTAATACCTAGCTACAAGTGCCTGGCTTGTAGAAACCACTCATTAAACATTGAATAAAGTCATCATGTGGATTTAATGAAGTAATTTACGTTTTTAGCACAGTGCCTGGCATAAATTAAGCATGCAATAATTATAGCCATCTAACTGCAGGACCAGAAGGTCATGTAGTCCACCTCACTCTAGCAGATGAGGAGGCTGATGCTTGGAGAGGGAAGTGTCTTTCCTGAGGTCCCCAGAGAGTGGCTGAGTCAAGACTGGCACTGGTACCCGGTTTACCATTCTCCTAGTGTAGTTTCCACTCATGAAAAGTATCTGGTCGTCTCTCCCTATTTGCTTGACAAGCTGGGTACCCATATGCATTAAGTGCTGTGGGGAATACCAAGGCTCTCTCAGTAAGCTTCCACTCTGATCAGCCAGGTCAGCTATAGGTAAGGCATAGGAAATCTTATGCATTTTAGACAAGTTCAGTGAAATTTATGTTTAGGGTTTGATATTATCAATAGAAGTTATATAGGATAAGTTAAGCTTGAGCACATTTTGAAAAATGTGTGTGAAAGATATTTTTAGCCCTTTGACTGTGTTTCCCTATCACAGATTCCTAATTGACACATATAAATGCATTAGATATCACCAGTTTTTTCCATCAGCATCTTTATTTATCAGCAACCACCATTATTATGGAGTATGGAATAACAGAGTTTGGGGGAATATTCTGCCTATTATATATTATGTTATATATGTCATATTATGTATTGTAAAGATATAGATAATATAAACAGATTGGATCAAGCAAGGAGTATTCCTGAAATAGGCAGTCTTTTTTTTTTTTTTTTTTTTTTTTTTTGACATGGAATCTCACCCTGTCACCCAGGCTGGAGTGCAGTGGCATGATCTTGGCTCACTGCAACCTCTGCCCCACCAGGTCCAAGTGAGTCTCCTGCCTCAGCCTCCCAAGTAGCTGGGATTACAGGCGCCTGTCATCATGCCTGGCTAATTTTTTTGTATTTTTAGTAGAGATGGGGTTTTGCCATTTTGGCCAGGCTGGCCTCGAACTCCTGACTTCAGGTGATCCGCCCACCTCAGCCTCCCAAAGTGCTGGGATTACAGGTGTGAGCCACCGTGCCCAACCTCAAAAATAGACAGACTTTTAATAGCAAATGAGAGGCTATGGGATAGAGCTCAAACTGTAATTTGCCTTGCATTCATTGATTCCCAGCTTCCCTACATCCCATTCTTCCCCCTCCTATGCCTCCCCCACTCCAAAAAGGGTGACTAGTAACTTGTGTTTCTAAATAACCCTTTAGAGAGGACTATGTAAAAGGTAGCTGTTTCTCCATTCCTCGGCCCCTTCCCCTTCTCATACTCAACATTTACCTCAAATCTGTCAACTATTAAACTGTATCCAATTAAAAATATTTCATTCAACCAAAACCTTCAGTCTCCTTTCTGTGCCTCTCCCTGTACAAATTTTTATTGTAGGTGAAATTTGAAAGATGCCTGTAAGAACCTTTCTCCTCCCCTCTTCTCTCTCTATCCCACAGTGCCTCTGCCTAGCTCCTACTTATGAATTGGCTCTGCAAACTGGCCGTGTGGTTGAGCAGATGGGAAAATTCTGTGTGGATGTTCAAGTGATGTATGCCATTCGAGGGAATCGAAGTACGTACCAGTAAGCCAGTCCTGGCTGATTTTTCAAATCCTGGCTTCACCACTAATAAGCATTTTATATAACTTCTTGGCATTCTCATCTCTAAATGGGGGAAATAATACCACTCATGTCATAGAGTTTTATTAGAATTGAGATGATGTTGGTAAAGCATTTTGCACAATGCCTGGCATGTAGTAAGGACCCACTAAATGTTAGCCACATCATTTCCACATCCTGCAAGAGGATGCCTTTGTCCTTACTTCGACACTTGGTTGTTTTGTGCAGGACAGCTTTTATTTTTGGATTTTTCATTAAACTATTATAAGCTTATAAGGGGGAAAAAACTTTAAAAGACAAAAAGATTAAAAGTGAAAGTTGTTCTTCATTGCCCTCCAGAAACGTAATCCCAAAGATCACATAGTAAACAGGCAAGCCTTTGTTTTTTGCTTTTTTTTTTTGAGTTCATACAAGCACATACAAATGCCCATATTTATATTTGTTTTCATTGAGTGTTTACAAAAATGGGAGGACTTTTTTTCATACTGTTTGTTCCTTTGACTAGCTGCCCGATATTTCATGATTTATTTAATGTAACCTATTGATGGACATTTTGGTTGTTTTCTGTTTGGGGAAGTGCCATTTTTCACAGTTAAGAAAAAGTCAGAAATTTATCCTAAAAATTCTGCAGGATCAAAAACCACAATGACCCTCAGGGTTTCCACTTGGAAAATTATTACAAACTGTATTTTTGCTTATGAGCTTTATATTGTACTGCCCTGAACTGTGACCTGTTGGAGTTGTTTGCATCTGAAGGAGTGCTTAAAACCCTTTTCTCCCCAGTTCCCAGAGGCACCGACATCACTAAACAGATTATAATTGGCACTCCTGGGACTGTCCTAGATTGGTGTTTTAAACTAAAATTGATTGATTTGACTAAGATTCGTGTGTTTGTCCTGGATGAAGCAGATGTGATGATTGACACTCAAGGATTCTCAGATCATAGTGTTCGTATTCAAAGGTAATCTTCAGAGTCCTCCTCTCTTCCTCAGCCTTCTGTCCAGATGGGGAATTTCATTTGTTTACTCCTCCACATTATCTTTATTGCTTAACTCCTCACCACCTTCACCTCTAAAATAAATTTGGGTTTTTACATTATTTTCACCAGTTCAAGGGTCCCTCAGACTGCTGTAGTTTTCCAGCTTCTTCAGTTTGTAATCTTGCCTGAGTGCTTTACTTTGCAACACAGCTTACAGACGGACTCTATTAATACATAGTGCATCTGCACCAAATTTGCCAATATGTTCTATATTTTGGCCAAAATTCTAAAGAGGATCTGTTAAAGCCTGGTGAGAATACAATGGATAATTGAGATAGAGTAGGGGACACAGTAATGTGGGATCAGGAGACTGGTAATCTAGTCCTGACTTTCCCTCTAATTTGTAAAAAGCCGTGTCATTTTCCTAGGCCTCTCTATCAGGATCACCTGAGGGATTTAAAACTACAGATTACCGGACCCAGCCTCAGACTTACTGAATGAGAGTGTCTGTAAGTGGGATTTAGGAATCTGTATCACGTATTTTTTAATGAAGTATTACATACTTAATGTTAAATTCAATTAGTATTGAAAGACTTGTGATGAAAAACAGTAACCCCTTGCTCCAACCTGAAGAGAATACTTCTCTTTTCTGATATTAACCTTCATGCTTTCAAATAATATTTTCGTACTGCTGTTTCCTGATGTGTAGTCATTGTCAACTGATTTCCCATTATAGGAAGTGGGAATTGAGTTCTTTGAAAACACCACCCATTCTACCTTTCCTATCCCCCCGTCACCTCTCTGTAATTATGTCATGAGTTAGGTTACAGTAACTGTCAATATTGATATCATGTGACAGTGTAAGTATTGTTCACTGCTGAGCCAAACAGCGTATTATTATAATTACAGTTGCCCCTCCGTATCCACAGGGATTGGTTCCAGGACCCCCTGCACATACCAAAATCTGTGGATGTTCAAGTCCCTGATGTAAAATGTTGTAGTATTTGCATATAACTTATACACATCATCTTGTGTACTTTAAATCATTTCTAGATTATTTATAATGACAAGAAAAAAGGCCGTATACATTCAGTACGAGCACAATTTTTTTCCAAATATTTTTGATCCACAGTTGTTTGAATCCACAGATGCAGAGCCCACAGATACAGATGGCACTAATATAAAGGGCTGTTTTTCTTGTAAAGCTTTTTCTTCTAGAAGTAATCATTGCTTTTGCTTTTTTTCATTTTGTTAGTATCACTGTGTAAGGATCTTTAATTTTCCCTTAGCTATTCTATCGTGTGTGTCGTATGTCTGTGTTATCTCCAAATAGTAAAATAAAATTGAAAAATCCATCCATTTCTCAGCTGGGCACAGTGGCTCCTGCCAGTAGTCCTAGCACTTTGGGAGGCTGAGATGGGCGGATCACAAGGCCAGGAGATTGAGACCATCCTGGCTAACACGGTGAAACCCCGTCTCTACTAAAAATACAAAAAAATTAGCCTGGCGTGGTGGTGGGCGCCTGTAGTCCCAGCTACTCAGGAGGCTGAGGCAGGAGAATGGCGTGAACTTGCAGTGAGCCGAGATTACGCCGCTGCACTCCAGCCTGGGTGACAGAGCAAGACTCCATCTCAAAAAAAAAAAAAAAAAAAAAAAAAATCCATCCATTTCTCTTTTTTCCTGCCAATATTCCAAGCTCCCTCTCTCCAGCTTCAGTCTGGTAGATCTGCTGTACAGCTGTCATCATGGGTCTTTCCTTTGCTCACTTAAGTTTTAAATCTCCTATATCTTGGGTCGTTTTTCTTGGAGTACTTCCTCAGTATGCTGGAGTATATTTTCTAATGCCTTCCTGAAAAATAATATAAAAGAGATTCATTTTTCAGCCCTTACGTGTCTGAAGATGTCCTTATTATACCTGTAAATTTGATCTTTTGACTAATAGTTTGCCCGGATAGGAATCCTGTGTCATTCTCTCTCTAAATTCAGAGAAATGTTGAAAACAGAAAAGTTTTTAAAAATAACTTTAATATATAATTAATATCCTTAGCTTCCACTGTTGTTACTGAAAAGTTTAATGTCACCCTGATCTCCAAGCTTTTGTTTATGACCTTTTTATTTTTCTCTCGCTACAAGGCTTTCGAGTCTTCTTTCTTTATGGTATTCTGAAACTTTTCAGTGACATACTTTGGTTCAGGTCTTTTTTCATTCATCATACTAGACACATACTGCACCCTTTCATTCTCAAAACCTGGGCCTGCCAGTTCTGGGAAAATTTCTTCAGTTATCTCTTTCCCCAAAGTGACCAACTTTTTAGAGAACCCACCTGGGACACAATCATAACAATCCAAAAAAATAATGATATAAAATAGAAGAAATAATCATACACAGGGTTATTATTTTGTTGTGTGTTTCCTTCCATTTGTCATTAAAATAACAGTCATTGAGCATTCCGTTTCTGTCTGTCTCAATCACACTGGTGGTGGTCTCTGATTTTTTTTATAGAGCTTCCTCTTCTTGCATTACAGATGCAGTATCTTCTGTTGTCTCTCTCAGAACATTAATTCTAGTATTTGAAAATTTTTTTCTGTTTTAACATTGTGAATTGTCCAAGTTTCCTTTTTGTTTGCTACAGCCTCTTTCACAGCAGAACGTTCCTCTTCATATATGGTGACACTTGGCTAGCCTTTCATGATCTAGGGTGAGAAGCTAAAATTCCAATGGACAGCTCTGTGTGCATGGCTGGGGCTGTAACTTGGGAAGCCCTACTGTGTGACGATTGTCATCTGGAAGTCTTTAGGACTATGTAATGTCTCTGTTCTCTTTTCTGGGGGATAGACCCTTGGTTGCTGACACTCTGGGAGCAAGGCAGGGGAACAGGCTGAGAGGGCCGTCCCATTCAGTATGCATATTTTCACTTGATCTTGTCTTTTCAGCCATGTTTTGCCCCCACTTTCTACTAGGGCTTGTACCCCAAATCTGGAATTTCTGCACAGAATAAACATCTAATCTTCTGCTTCCACAGGCCTAGCCACCTAAACTAGGGGGATCCACCTGCTCTTATACGTATTTTCTGCCTCAGCCTTCCTATTTAAAATAATTTTGAGCAGAGATCAAAGGAGGTTCCCTTCTTGTCATCCTCTTACCAATAAGTTGGTTTTATATAATAGCAAATGAAAAATTCAAAACTCCAGGAAATATTTAGTAGTGAAAAAGGGCTTTCTTTTTTTTTTTTTTTTTTTTTGAGACAGAGTCTCACTGTGTCACCCAGGCTGGAGTGCAGTGGCGCCACCTTGGCTTACTGCAACCTTTGCCTCCTGGGTTCAAGCAGTTCTCCTGCCTCAGCCTCAAGAGTAGCTGTAGCTGGGATTACAGGCACACACCGCCACACCCAGCTAATTTTTGTACTTTTAGTAAAGATGGGGTTTCTCCATGTTGGCAAGTTTGTTTATGACCAAAAAACGGTAATAAACAAAAGTCTGGATATCAGGGTGACATTAAGTTCAAGGCCAGGTCTCAAGTTCCTGGCCTCAAGTGATCCACTCGCCTCAGGCTCCCAAAATGCTGGGATTACAGGTGTGAGCCACCATGCCTGGCCCCAAAAAGGGCTTTCTAAGAAAGTATCTTTTATTTTATACCCAAGAGAATATTAAGTAATAATTAGATAGAGCATTTATGTTGGTTGATCAGCCCTCCATTGTTATAGTCTTCCTTCCATTTGCTTAAAACAGGTTAAACCAGTGATGTCCAACAGAAACTTAATACAAGCCACATGTATAATTTTAAATTTTCTAATAGCCACATCCAAAAAGAAAGAGATGAAATTAATAAATATATATGTTATTTAACCCACTGTCAAAATATCCCTTCAACAAGTAATCAATATAAAAATTATTGAGATATTTAACATTCCTTTTTCATACTAAGTCTTCAAAATCCAGTGTGTTCTACGGAACAGCCATGGTTTTCTTTCCTTGTGTATTGTATAAATTTTTTCTTTGTGAATAACAATCCAAACTCTTAAACTTTCGCTAAGCTTCAAACTAGACTGCTTCTCCACAATATTTATCCCAGTAAAATGGCCCAAGCCTTAGGATATAAATCCTTGTGCCATCTTTCTCCAGATGAAGGATTGTGACCCAGCAGGTGGCCAAGAGGCTCTAGCATGTGGAATGCAGAGTTTTCCTCATGTTTTCTAACATATGCCCTGTTTTCAGTTCTTTCCCCCGATTCTCTGGTTCCTGGAGCTCGCAGATCCTAGACCTACCAGTGGTTCTGAGGGAACAGTTAGCTGTGTTTTCATCAACACTCTGTTCTGCAGTGCTCGTGGTGTAGCTTCATCCACTTTCTCATGTACCACCCCTTCCATCTTCCAAAAATGTATTTAGATAACTTATCCACCAGTTTCTCCTCTCCCATTCTCCATGTTTTTTGTGGATTCTTTCTTTTTATCTCTTTATGATCACATTAGTGGGATTTGGGCAGCTGAGAAGATAACACAGGTAGACAGTCTGACATCATTGACCAGAGGTCTATCAGATTGTTGTTTGATGATCGAGACCCTAGGCTTAAAATTGAGTTTGAGAATCACTGGACTATATGGTCTCTTTCACTCCCTTTTAGCACTAACAGTTTATTCTTCAAAGTGCTCTGTCTCCCTCTCAAAAGAGCCGATTTCCCTCTGGTCTCTCTCATTTATTTTGTTTTAAAAAGTTAACTTTTTATTGATGTATGAAATATATACAGAGAAATACATCAGTGATAAGTGTACCACTGAGTGATATATCACAAGAAGCCATGCTCTTGTAACAGCAGCCCAGATGAAGGAATAAAATTTTACCAGTACCCTAGAATTTCCTTAATAACCCCTTTCTGCTCACTGGTCCCTCTCTTTTCCCAAGGATTAGCCTCTATCCTAACTACTAACTCCGCAGATTTATTTCACCTGTTTTTTAACTTTATGTGAATCGGCCCTTTATTCATTCTGGGTTCAGAATGGGTACATTTTAGTCTGTACTTTCCCCTGTTGCTCCCCTTTAATTTGTATCTAGTTCTTCCCATTCTAAATCAAGTTAGTTGTGGCTGTTCTTTCCCTCCCAAGATATATAATGCCTGCTGTCAAATAACTGGCTCTGTTTCCTTCATCTCCATTTACCTTTGAGTGAGATTATAACTGTAAAGAGCATCTAGTCTACCCTTCTTGGGGCTGCGTGAGTCTGCCTCTCCTAAGGAGGAAATTGGCATGAGAAACCTCAGACCCTCCACAATATATGCCTAAACTTTGCCCTACGTTCCACATTCTGTTTATATACTTTTCTAAATTCTTGGTGGCAAGGAGGGGCAGGACCTTGGCTATCTGCCTGGAGATACAGCTGGTCATTGCAGGCAGCACCTCATGTGGAACAGGGGTGCGTGCAGCAGCTGATGGCAGTGGCATGAAGTGCTTGAAGAAGAGTGACGGGATGGCAGCTTGGTGACAGCCTTCTCTCCTCTGTCACAGAGCTCTACCCTCCGAATGCCAAATGCTCCTCTTTTCAGCAACCTTTGAGGACTCTGTGTGGCACTTTGCTGAGCGAATCATCCCTGACCCTAATGTTATCAAGTTACGCAAAGAGGAGCTCACACTGAACAACATCCGGCAATATTACGTGCTGTGTGAGCACAGGAAGGACAAATACCAAGCTCTGTGCAACATTTATGGCAGCATCACCATTGGTCAGGCCATCATCTTCTGCCAGGTACACTCTGTGGATGTGTCTTCATCAAACCCAGATATGCCTACAGGCCGAGGTGGGGGACGATACTAAGTGCCCTAGGGCCAGACATCATGTTCAGCACTTCTTGTGTGACTCCAGTTTAATCTTCAGAACAGCTCTAAACAGAAATTACCTGTATTTTATGGGTGAAACGTAAGAAGTTTAAGTAATGGAATAGATCTTCAAAGTGATGTTAAACACAGGGCCTTCTTTTAGAGGGACTGCTTCTAGCACTTCCCCATTTCAGCTTATGTTTATTGTACCTTATACAGACACCCTTTATCAGGTGAAGGATGTTATTCACTATTAACAGCACCCCATTTTTATGTTTGTTTTTTGCTTTCTGACATTCTCATGTTCATCTGTTTTATTTTCTCACTACCCCGTAAACACTCAGCTTCATGACAGCAGGGTCTCCTCTCTGTCATTCACTCCCATATCCACTGCACTAGACCAGCACCTGTCTGGCACACGGACAGCACCAAAAGCATATTTGTAGAATAAAAGAAAGCTCAGCTCTGCCACTGGCTAACCATGCAACCTTGGGCAAGTTACATAACATTTTTAAGCTTTGGGAGTTTTGTCTGTTTTTAATTTTTAATTTGTTTTATTTTTTTTTTTTTTGTGACAGAGTCTCACTCTGTTGTGCAGGCTGGAGTGCAATGACGTGATCTCAGCTCACTGCAATCTCCGCCTCCTGGGTTCAAGCAATTCTCCTGCCTCAGCTTCCCGAGTAGCTGAGATTACAGGCGCCTGCCACCACACCTGGCTAATTTTTGTATTTTTTTAGTAGAGACGGCGTTTCACCATGCTGGCCAGGCTGGTCTCGAACTCCTGACCTCAGGTGATCCACCCGCCTTGGCCTCCCAAAGTGCTGGGATTACAGGTGTGAGCCACCGCACCTGGCCTGTTTTTAATTTTTTTAATGAAATTAGGTTTCTACTTCATTAATTTGTTGTGAAAACACATGACCCTTACCATAATGCACATAAAGATTTCAGCCAGATGCCTGGCACATGGGAAGCAAGCACTCTTAGAGTGTCTGTTGTTGCCATTGTTACATGATATAATTTTGTCATCATAGCACATGTGAGGCAGCTGTAGCACATTTATCTCCATTTCATGCTTGAGAAAGCCAGAGGTCTGACTGGTGGAGAGGATGTGAGCCTTAGAAACACAGATGGAGGGAGGATGCCCTGCCACATTTTAAGGCCCTCAAGGACTGAGGGAGAGGTGAAGCTCAACTCCTCTGCAGCCCTCTCCCACCCCTGCCCTGCATGCATGGTGTCACAAGCACAGCTAGGCTGCTTTGCTTAATCCTGGGGTGCTGTGGTGGGTTTTGCTTTTTTACATAGACTCGTCAAAACGCTAAGTGGTTGACCGTGGAGATGATACAGGATGGCCACCAGGTGTCTTTGTTAAGCGGGGAGCTGACCGTGGAGCAGCGAGCTTCCATCATTCAGAGGTTTCGGGATGGGAAAGAGAAGGTTCTCATAACAACCAATGTTTGCGCTCGAGGTGTGTGTTTAAAGTCAGGTCTTGAGTTCTAATTTGCATATGATAAAATGCATTCCTTTTAAGTGTATAGTTTCATGAGTTTCAACAAACATGCAATCACGCAGCTATCACTGTCATCAAAATACAGAGCATCTCCATCTCCCCAGTTTCCTCACACTCTTTTTCAGCCAGTCTCCCTTTCCATTCCATGGCCCCTGGCAACTCTGATAAGATTTCTGTCTCCATATTTTTGGAGACACAGAATCAAATCATACTATATATAGCCTTTGTGTAACTTCCTCCACCTGACATAATGCTCATAATAATACTAATGAATTTCATTAGTATTGTTACATGCACCAGCAGTTCATTTCCTTTTAATTGCTGATAGTATTCTATTGATAGTTCGTCTGTTCACCAGTTGATGGACATTTGGATTGCTTTCAGTTTGTGGCTATATTTAACAAGGCAGTAATAAAAATTCATGTGCAGGTCTTTATTTAGAGATATGCTTTCATTTCTCTTGGGTAAGTATCTAAGAGTGGAGTTGTTGGGTCCTATGATAAGTGTACGTTTAGCTTTATAAGAAGCTGTAAAACTTTTCCAGTTGCTCTGCATTCTTGCCAGCAATTTGCTAATGTCACTCTTAATTTTAACCATTCTAGTGGCTGTATACTGGGATCTCATTGTGGTTTTAAGTTGCACTTCTCTGATAACTAATGATGTTGAGCATCTCTCTGGAGTTTCTAATTTTAAAAGTGTTGACTACTGGTGAAAAAAATCCTTTGTTTTTTCAAGAGAAGGACCTTCCTGCTTTCTTTATCCCTCCTAAATCATTGCTTGGAGCCCATACTCAAACCACATTTCCTAGTTCATTCTTAGTTTAGCACACAGAACTGACAACCTGCCATGCTAGGAGTGGATGCTGAGCTCTGCTCTTGGGAAGGGTATCCTGAAAAAAGGATGATATCCCTATCCCTTAGGAGCTCACAGCCTAGGCTCTTGCCTGTCTGCACTGGCACTATTCAATAGAGCTTTCTGCAGTGATGGAAATGATCTATTCTGTGCTCTTCAGTTGGTAGCCACTAGCCATGTCGGCTCTTGAGCACTGAAATGTGGTTAGTGTGATTGAGGAACTGAATTTTTCCGCTGACCATATCAGCTTTTGAGCATTTGTGGCTAGTGTGATTGAGGAACTGAATTTTTAATTTTATTTAATTTAAATATAGCCACATGGTGCTAACGTTTATATTGGACAGCATAACTCTAGACCCTAGAGGAAGGGAGGTGCAGAGAGCTCCAGGTCAAGGCACAGTGCGAGGAGTGCAAGGATCCTGACCCGGACAGTTTATTAATGTTGAGAAGGAAGGTACAGTGGGGAGGGGAAGTGCAGAAGTCTTCCAAGGCAGCCTTCAATCTGAAAGGGGTTTCGCAGGGGCGGGGGCGGTGACTCACGCCTGTAATCCCAACTTTGGGAGGCCGAGGCGGGTGGATTGCTTAAGGTCAGGAGTTCAAGACCAGCCTGACCAACATGGTGAAACCCCGTCTCTACTAAAAATACAAAAATTAGCCAGCCATGGTGATGGGCACCTGTAATCCCAGCTGTTCGGGAGGCTGAGACGGGAGAATCGCTTGAACCTGGGAGGCAGAGGTTGCAGTGAGCCAAGATCGTGCCACTGCACTCCAACCTGGATTACAGAGCAAGACTCCATCTCAAAAAAAAAAAAAAAAAGAAAAAAGTTTTGCAGGAAGGGTAGCAGTTCAGTTGAATGAAAATTTACGTTTGTTCAGGAAATGGCCAGACCTTGACTGGAGTGTTGTATTTGAGAGTCAGGAGAGAAAGAGATGAGACTTTAGGTGGTTTGAGGTCTTGAATTGTTTGTACTTTTCCTGTACAATTTGGGCAGTGGGTTTTGAACATAAGTGTGCTGGACATTGCTGTGGTAACCATCGTAGGAGAGATGAGAGGAGTAGGGGAAGAGAGTGGTGAGAAACCAGTCTGGAAGTTGTTGTAACCACTGAGGCAAGGGCTTAAAAAGACCTGACCAGAACAGTAGCCACTAAATGGAGCAGAGCCAGAGCCCCATGATGGGTAAGCGGGTGTGAGACTACGGGGCCTGCTGGGGACTTGGCACAGCAGGAGCAGAGAGGAGAGGGTGGCTCTGTGGGCTTGGTGAGGGCACCTCTCCACCACACACACACACATACACACACACACACGCCTTGTGTATATTTACATTTCTGTAGCATTCTCTATGGACACTCTTATCTAGCATCATAGACATCACAGCACGCAAGCAAACTTCCTAACCAAAGTATCTGTCTCAATTACATAAGCCCTGGTTGGATTTCTAAATTTTCTCTATAAATAGGAATTCCCTTGGCAGACATGGTACTTGAATGGCCCGTGTACTGAGGAAAGCATTGCAGGACCCTACAGTGTTTTTCTTCTTCTAGGGATTGATGTGAAGCAGGTCACAATTGTTGTGAACTTTGATCTCCCTGTAAAACAAGGAGAGGAGCCAGACTATGAGACCTACCTCCACCGCATAGGGCGGACAGGGCGCTTTGGGAAAAAAGGCCTTGCCTTCAACATGATTGAAGTGGATAAGCTGCCCTCGCTCATGAAAATCCAGGACCACTTTAGTAAGTAGCAGCACCCTCACAATATGAACTATAGACCTGCCGGTCTGACAGCGATGATGTGTGCTGGGGAGCTGGAGTCCAGGGGCTCATGAGAGTAGTAGAAGCAGAACGCATGAGCTGGAAGGCTTCTAATTCACAGGACCAGGGTTCTAATATGAGACAGATGATTAAATCATGCTTATATGGTAATTTAAAATTACTTTGATCAAGTAGAATTAATATGAGCTCAGGCCGGGTGTGGTGGCTCACACCTGTAATCCCAGCACTTTGGGAGGCCGAGGTGGTTAGATCATGAGGTCAGGAAATCCAGACCATCCTGGCCAACATGGTAAAACCCCATCTCTACTAAAAATACAAAAATTAGCTGGGCGTGGTGGCACATGCCTGTAGTCTCAGCTGCTGGGGAGGCTGAGGCAGGAAAATCGCTTGAACCCGGGAGGCAGAGGTTGCAGTGAGCTGAGGTCGCACAACTGCACTCCAGCCTGGCGAAAGAGCGAGACTGCATCTCAAAAAAAATAATAATAATGAGCTCAGATTTACGTGTTATAACTCATTCTGGAGTCAGAATTTCACATCTTGTGAAGGCAGAGCAGATTACAGGAGCAGATTTTCATATCTTATAAAGAAATCCTCTAAGCAAAGTGTAACATCCTTTAAGATTCTCTTCAGTTCTCCTCTTTTACTTATGCTTTTTCCCTCCTCTTACCCACCCTCCCAAACAGGAAAGTCCTAAATTCTGAAGTCCGTGACCTTTCCTCCAGCCCCCACCTAAACAAGGCAGGCTCTGATGATGGCCTGCTGGAACTCTGGACTGGCAGATTTCTCTGATGGAAACTCAAAAGGTCCCAGGGCTCAAATTGTCTCGTGCCCCAAAGCCCGTGGATGTGGCTGGGGAGCAGGGGAGGAGGAACACCTTCCAGGACAGTGGTACTTAACCTTGTAGAAAGCAATAAGCGCTGTCCCCAGGGAAGTGCACATAGGCATGCACATGCCATTTGGAATGTAATTCTCACAGGTTGGCAGACTGAGTATAGCACATCCACCGACCTTCCAGGGAAGTAGGTTAAGTGCCCCTGTGTTAGGCTAACTGGGGAGGACAGGGCGAGGAAGATGCGTTAAGGCCACTGTCGCTATGGTGAGCTCCTAAGGCCCTGGTCTCAGGAAGCGACTGCAGTAGAGGAGCCTCAGTCCCTCCCAGGCTCTCCTCACTTCCATTCTGGCCTTCTCTGCCCCAGCGTATCTAGATATATATACATTCCATGGTCTGGTGCATTTGATGCTGTTGGAGTTAGTATTGGTCAGTGACTTTGGCACCCTTCCTTCCTTATGTTCCTATACCAAGGCTTTCTATACAAGGTATCACCGTCTTCAGAAATATGGATGGAATGAAGTTCCATTTAGACCCTGACGTAAGACTAGTTCTGTTCTCTTTTGTTCTTTTAGACAGCAGTATTAAGCAACTCAACGCTGAAGACATGGATGAAATTGAAAAGATTGACTATTGAAGAAAGAACTTTATTGTTTGTGCAGTATCCTAGTTTATGTGAGAATGTCTCAGTGGGTTTTGAAGGTATTTTTTTATGTTGAGGCTTTTTCAACGTGAAACTGTCACAGATGGCAAAATAAATGTCACGGTACTTAGTTTTAAGACATGAGGTCTTTTTGAAACCAAATTGATGTGAAGCTTGTGATCCTTTTGAATTAAAAAAAAGGGCAAGATTATTTCTTATTCTAATCTTTGTACAGGTAATGTCTCAATGTGGGCTGTGGGGGTGTTTTTGGATTTGGTTTATGCAATCTGAGCAGATCGTGCCTCTTGGGAGCATCTTACTGTGTCACGAGAGGGCGGTAGAGCTTCGCTGATTTTGGAAGCGGAGCGGGTAGGAAAAAGCCCCATGTCGTCAGACCTCACTCACAGGTGCCCTTTCCAGCCATTTATGCCTTTCCCCGCTCCCCGCCTTAAACTCCCCCATGCACGCACATGCATGTTCTTAAGTGAAAGTACAGATTAAAACTTTTAACAAGTGAAACCATTTGAAAGAGGAGTATTTTGCTTCTTTAATGTTTCAGGGGACATACAGAATTTCAGAATATTTTCCTATTTTGCTTCTCTTCAAATTAGAGAAGATTTACTCCCTCATCAGTTATTTCATAGTCTCTAAAAGTGTGGCTGTATTATGGGCATTTCTTAAAAGCAGTCAGGGGACGGTAAAAAAAACCCCACATACCCTATTAAAGAAGTAACATTTTAGAGAACAAAAGTTTTTTGCTTTTAAGAATTTAAAGGTATGTCTGAGAATCCTGGACATTTTCCCGCCAAGTCCCATTGAGATACTTTTTAATTTTTCATATTTCCTACTTTAAAGTGTAGTGAGCTTGAGAAGATGGGGTAAATGGAGAGTCTCCCAGAAAGCCGGAGCGGATCTTGTAGCCAGAGCGCCGATACCAGCTCTGTCACGGCACCAAACTGCACCAGTGGCTGCAGTGAGTGGCCCTGTCATCGGTGGGATGGTGGTTCCTGGCATATCTATTTTGATATTCCTCTTCCATGTCACCCTGCCCATGTTTTCTCCCAGAGAGCAGGACTCAGACATACATAAAAATCATCATGTGGCTGGGCGCGATGGCTCACACCTGTAATCCTAGCACTTTGGGAGGCCAAGGAGGGCGGACTACGAGGTCAGGAGTTAAGACCAGCCTTACCAACATGGGGAAACCCCTTCTCTACTAAAAATACAAAAATTAGCTGGGCGTGGTGGTGTGCGTGCCTGTAATCCCAGCTACTCAGGAGGCTGAGGCAGGAGAATCACTTGAACCCGGGAGGCCGAGATTGCAGTGAGCCGAGATCGTGCCACTGCACTCCAGCCTGGGTGACAGAGTGAGACTCAATCTCAAAAAAAACACACTCCATCTTTTAGCAACAGGTATTTATTGTATACCTTTTATGCTAAACACCCGGGAAAAGGAGGTGAGTGAGATACAACAGCCATGTTGGAATTCAGAGCCTAATGGCAGAGACCTAGAATAAGCCAGCATGATAGACTGTGCTAAAGCAAGCGGGCCCAGATCACTAGTGTAGCACAGAGGAGGGACTAGGCCGGCTCCCAGAGGAGAGGACACTCAGGATCTCCTACAGGAGAGCAGGATGTATTCAACTGTGCCTTCTCAGCATGGACTTTGTACCACCCAGCAACTTTCTAACCTGAGTCTATGAGAGGAGGTGTTCCAGACCCAGCTTATCATAATTACCTGGAGAGCCCGGGGAAAAAAATGCAGATTTCCTTCCCCATGCAGATGAAAGCAGACTCTCCGAGGGCAGAGCCCAGAAATACCCACTTCCATAAGCGAGCCGCAAGCGCAGGTAGAGCAGTGGTAATGAAGACGGCCGTCCCAGCGGGAGACCCTCAGGCAGAGAGGCCCTCGGGGACAGAACTTGTAAGACGTGGAACTCCCGCTGCTCGGTGTCCATCCTGGTTCTCCTTATCCTACATCTGCCCTCTTCTCTGGACTGGAAGCTGGTGATCACTCTTGTCTGCTCAATACCCCTAACACAGTGCCCAGTGCATTCTAGGTGCCCAAGGAACCTTTGTCTTTGTTGAGTAAATTTTTTTTTCTTTTGCCACTTCCTCATTCACTAATAAATTTTTTTTTTTAGGTTTTCCATCCTAGTTTTGAACCCCAATTATATGGCACAGGATGAATGAGCATGGGAAGTGTATCCAGATATTTTGTTCTCTTACTATTCGAGAATCGAGTTGGACCTTCCACCGTGCTCAGCTCAGCCTTGGGGTGTCCTAAATAAAACTTTACCACTTCCCTTTCCAGTTCAAATCTCTGGTAAGATCTCCACCAGTTACCCTCACAAATGTCCTCAGTAATTTTTGTTTGGCAGCTGTTCCCACGGGTCTGCATGAACCAGGTATTTTTCTGCGTTCCCTTTTGTCCCCTCCTCACGTCCCTTTGTCCTGCCACCTAGGAGGCAGCAAAGCCATCCTGTATCACAGCTGCATTAACACGAACTGGCTAGTTTGGTGAGTCAACAATCCAAAGGCTGTTTTCGCAGGGTGCAGCTCCTTGTCAGAGCTGTAAGCAATTTTCCCGTCTCCTGCGCGGCCTGGCCAAGGTCATCTCTCTCAATGCCTGCCTGAGGACAAAGTAGATAGAGAGGCAAGGAAACACCAGGTGATTTCAGTGCAACTGTGAGCTGGGTTAATCAGCTGTATGTTTCTTGGCACCAAATACTAAACCAAATCCATTAAGTTTATCTTGGCCAGCTTAATACTGTTAGCATATTGAAATTCATGATTACGTAGAGCAGGACTGTGATTTCCAGTGGGTGAGTGAACACCTCGCCTGGAACACGGCTGCTATGATGTTACGTGCTGGATCTAAGGCAACCATTAATAATAGGAAAGGCAAATAAGTTGGTCATAGTCTGGTAGGATGTGTGACAGCTGCTTCTCAAGAGACATTATTGCTTTTGGTCATGAGAAAGTGTTGATCCTCCTCAGCAAAGTTCGGTCACCATGAAAGCTGCTGGCAGTCTCTGCACATATGACCAACAGTGGAAAATCTTAGAGGAGTGATGGGGGTGGTGGGTGGTGAGCAGTACCTTTCCAGACACCAGAGAGAGAGAGGCTGGTTTTGTCAAGCCTTGGCTTGGTTCCTGGTCCTCTGAGAGGCTCAGTCTCCTTCCTTTTGATTCAAGTCAGGACCTAGATTAGAAAGAGAACCCCTGCAGAGAGAGTCTAGCTGTTGGGATGGGCCTGCACTTTGCTGTCTGAACCGGGGGGGCATTACTATGTTCTCACCCACATTGTACAGACAGCCCATCATGCTCAGCCTTGCAGGAGGGTCTTCAGGAGCCCAGCCATCTGGCACATACTGCTTTTCCCAAGGGAGTAACAAGAAAGGTCAGCTCCTCTTCAATCCTAACCCTCTCACTTCAACTCTCCACTACTTCTGCGGAATAATGATGTATATCCAAGACCCTCATATCATATTAACCCACAGACTATGAAATCATCACAGTCTTGTTCTGTGCTACAGGGAATACCAACTTTTTGCCCTAGAAGGAATCCAAGAGGCACTCAACCCCAACATTTTCTATACTTTTGCTAATCTGTGGCTGAGAGAATTTGACATTTGCCCTTCTCTTTTTTTTTTTTTTTTTTTGAGATGGAGTCTCACTGTGTTGCCCAGGCTGGAGTGCAGTGGCGTGATCTCGGCTCACTGCAACCTCTGCCTCCCCGGTTCAAGCAATTCTCCTGTCTCAGCCTCCCGAGTAGCTGGGGCTACAGGCACATGCCACCACGCCTGGCTTATTTTTGTATGTTATTTTAGTAGAGATGGGGTTTCACTGTATTGGTCAGGCTGGTCTCAAACTCCTGACCTCAGGTGATCCACATGCCTTGGCTTCCCAAAGTGCTGGGATTACAGGCGTCAGCCGTGGCACCCAGCCTCCCCTTCTCATTTCTGTCTGCTGACTCCTCTTCTCGTTCTGCTGCTCACATCTCCAGGTTGATGTTTTCACCCTCGGGATTCTGCCTTATCCCTTGCCACCCTCCTGTGCCCCCTGAATCCCTCAGAAGGATGGGCCTGGACTTCCCACACCCTCCTTTGCTGCCCCTCACTGTGTTGCCTGGTGTTTGCCTGGAGAGACGCTGTTTGAGCCATTGGCTGGTTTCTCTTACTGCTTTGCAAACTATCAGTTTTAAATGTGGGTGGGGCTGAAGCACCATTCTCCATTTTTAACGTGGATTTTCCATCCCCCTTTAAACATTAAACTTTTAGATTCCTCTAGTGAAATACAGAAAACACACCTGAACTGGGATGATTCTTGGCTAAGAGATGTCCCGCTGTGTTTGGCAAACCCACGGAGGGACCCACAGGCCCATGTCTGGAACTGCCTGGCCCTCCTTTACCAGTTTATCAGCCTTCCACTTCTGCTGAGGTTAGAAACAGCCAGAGGCTCTGATACAATAAAGATGAGCTCTGAAGAGGGGCTCTCTCTCCCTCTTGTATTCAGAAGAACTGAAAGTTTTCATAAGTCTCTAGAGAAGCATGGCAACTATCTGTAGCATTTTTCTTTGGGAATTAACCTTTGCCCATAATTATTTCTATTCAGTAGAATAACCATGGGTCTCTCTATTCCAGTTTCTAGAATATAATTTTCATAAATGAGAATGGTCTCCTATTTTGAGCTTAATATTTTTCTATTGCTAGAAAGAATGGTACTGCCTCACTCCAGTTCCTTAGTGTGTGATCATGGCTTGAAATCTCTGCTTTCTGTTATATTCGGAGGTATAGTCATGTATAATGGCCTCAGGCATGATTTAGAAGGCACAGACTGAGTAGGCCGCTTTGTGAGGTGGTGAACTCCCCATTCATGAGAGCGTTCAATCAGAAGATGAATAATTACTTGTAATAGATGCTGTAGTTCTGGTCCTAGAATTACCAGGAGTTTAGAATAAAATGATCTCCGAGACTCTGTCCATTCTAAGGTACCATGTTTCCGTGACTACACAGAATAGCTGCCCAGGTGGAGGAACATGAGTCAGAGAAGCTTTGCACAAAAGAAGGTTGTTTTCCACAAATGAAAATGGGGTGGTTGACTTCTAATTGCACCCTGTCTTAGCGTTCAGATGCATTAGTTCCTTCCCCATGTGACCATCTCTTTACACCAAACTTATGCTGAATGTGGATTTTTTTAATTTAATGTTCATATTATAAAAGCAATGAAACAGCAAAGTAGAGCAAAACATCAACAATCCAATGACTTTATCATAAAAATTCTCAGCTTGATATAGTCCTGTTCTTAATATAAACATCTGTGGTTAATTATAGTATTATATCTTTTTATTTGAAACATTCAAGTTTTTTTTTCATGTTGCCACACAGTGTTTGGGATTATATTTTCAAAATAATAATTGACCAGATTGTCCTATCTAGTGAATATGCATATAGCTGACTTTGTTGAACATTTATAGAATGTCCATTTTTCCAAAGCTTTAATTATAAATCATGCTGCAGCAAATATCTTCTCACCCAATATTCCGAATTATTTCTTAAGATTAGAGACATTAAGTGCGAGTACCAGGTCAAAAACTAGAAACATTTTAACAGCATTTAACAGATTTTCTTAGAGCTACATTGCATTCAGTAGACTGTGGCTGTACCAATATATAGTTTCACACCAAATTCACCTCACCTTACCAGCAAGGGATATTTTCATTTTAAAATTGCTTGGTAACTTTATTGGTTTATGTTTCTCTTAGTACAAACAAGATTATATTTGTTAAAGTGGTTCATCATTTGAAAAGCATCTGTAGTGTTCTTTGCCCATTTATCTTGTGGGATGTTAATGTTTTCCTTGTCAAGTTGTGTGAAATACATGTGTGAATTTATTTTTCCAAATAAAGACATTAACCTTCTATTTTACTGACAACATATTGTCTGCCTCAGTCTGACTGCATTTTAAAATGTGTTGTAGTTGTTTCACACAAAATTATTTAATTTTTTGCAATGAAATATATCAATAATTGTCTACTGGTTCTAGAATATTAGCACTGCTCTAGAAAACATGTTTAATTTTATTTTTAGTTATTGTGATTTTTATCCTTAAAAAGATACTCGGCTTTAGTCCATCTGTAATTTGTTCTGGTGTGAGGTGTATCACTGAGAAACCTCTATTTCCTGTTCTTATATCTTCCTTATCATATTAAATTTCTACATACCTCGACACATAAAACAAGATTCTGGGTATCTACTTAATTCCAGTTTATTCTTGGGCCAACACCACAGTTTTATGTATTATTGTTATACAATGTGTTTTATTTTAAGGACTTGTTCCCCCTCGGCTATTTTCACTATCTCTCATATTTGAAAAAATATCATTACTCAGTTTATTCCTCAAGATTAGTTTTAGATCCATTTAACCAATTTCCAAAAGTTCCTCTGATATTTTATTTGATGGCATCCATTTGGCAGGAGTAATGTATTCAGTCCATACATTACTTTGTGGAGAATAGATTTCTTTACAGTTTTGAATCAAATGCTAGATCTTTCTTGTCTCAAAAGGGTCAGGAGATATGCTAGGAGCAAAGCCCCTTAGACAGCTGAGCAAGACGCTGTGCTAGCCTAGGGGAGAGGCAGGGAGGGTTGGCGCTGAGGTGGTCTCTAGGGGCGTGCCTGGTGGAGGAGGACCTGGCAGCAAGCTCGGGCATTTCATTTCTGTGCATCCCCATATGCCAACTTGTCTGCCGGGGGTCCGAATTCTGCCGGCAGAGTGAGTGCACATGAGGGGAGGAAGCTTGGGCTCGAGTCCTGCCTGCCCATGAACCTGCTCTGTGGCCATGGACAAAGCCACATCACCTGCCCGGGCCCCACCTCCCCAGGACTCTTCCAGCTCTACAATCCTATTCCTCCGTGACACCACAGTGCTAATGCTTCAGCCTCTGACAGGCCTACATGGCTTGAAGGTAAAGGCCATTTGTAATGGACCTGGCTCTCTGTCAGGCTCAGCACCCAACCCAGTGCCTAGCACCCCCCAGATGTTCCACAACTATGGCAAGAGGGAGGGAAGGAGGAAATTGTGTAACCCCAATTTGTAGTAGAGTTTTGTCTTAGCTAATGTGTTTTACAGCAGGGGTTCCCAACCCCCAGGTCAGTACCGGGCTGCCCAGCAGGAGGTTTGTGGCAGGTGAGCGAGGGAAGCTTCATCTGTATTTACAGCCACTCCCCATCACTCACATTACCACCTGAGCTCTGCCTCCTCTCAGATCAGCAGCGCCATTCGATTCCTATAGGAGCACAAAACCCTATCGTGAACTGTGCATGTGAGGGATCTAGGTTGTGTGCTCCTTATGAGAATCTAATGCTGATGATCTGTCACTGTCTCCCATCACCCCAAGATAGGACCATCTAGTTGCAAAAAAACAAGCTCAGGGCTCCCACTGATTCTACATTATGATGAGTTGTATAATTATTTCATTATATATTACAACGTAATAATGGAAATTAAAGTGCACAATAAATGCAATGCACCAGAATCATCCCTAAGCCATTCCCCCCACACCCCTGTCCGTGGAAAAATTGTCTTCCACAAAACCAGTCCCTGGTGGCAGAAAGGCTGGGGATCTCTGTTTGAGAGCACTCTGTCTCCAACTTTAACATAAATATGATCTCCTGGGGATCTCGTTAACCTGCAGATTTCTGGTTTAGTAGGTCTGGGGTGGTGCTGCTACTAGTTTCCAGACCACACTTTGAATAGCAAAGTTTTAGAACACGGATCTAGGTGAGGATTCTTGGCTGAAAAAAAGGAGAGTGGGGTTAGGGGTGCTAGAATCCCAGTCACAGTTATACTTTAAAGGTATGTGTACAGGCCAGGTACAGGAGCTCATGCCTGTAATCCCAACACTTTGGGAGGCCAAGTCAGGTGGATCACCTGGGGTCAGGAGTTTGAGACCACCCTGGCCAACATGGTGAAACCCCTTGTCTACTAAAAATACAAAAATTAGCTGGGCATGGTGGCACATGCCTGTAGTCCCATCTACTTGGGAGGCCGAGGCACCAGAATTGCTTGATCCCGGGAGGCGGAGGTTGCAGTGAGCCAAGATCACGCCACTGCACTCCAACTTGGGCAACAGAGTGAGACTCAGTCTCAGAAAAAAATAAAAAATAAAAATAAAAGGTATGTGTATAGGCAAGAAACTTAGAAACACAAAGCCATTTGACAAATTATGGGGCTGATAAGAGTGTGGGTGACTTTCTTTCACGTGTTTGTTGCTATGAAGTGTTTGCAAAGAATAAAAACTGCAAAGAAAATCAGCGAAAGGGAAAAAAGCAGTTCATTCTCAGCCACACAGAGGCCATGTGGGGCACACCACTCATTGCCTCTTCCCTGAGCTGCTCTGCACTGCTGGAACAAGGTTTCTTTCTGGCTGGGAGGTTTTCAAAATGTTTTCAAACAGCCTGCTTGAGATTGCTCCAGTTGAGAAGCATCTGAGGCTGTGATCACAGCCGAGGGTGATATGTAACAAGCTGTCCTACCTCTGATGCAAATGCAGCCTGCAGAGATATAAGAAAAGCCTTCATTCCCCAGCCAGGGCTAACACACAGGCAGACCAGGTAACCAATGACACCCTCAGCACCCACTAAGAGTGGTAAGAAAAATCCATTTAAAAGTTTGCCTTTCTTACAAAAAGAATTTTTATGAGGCCAAAGCGTTGACAAGTTTGTCAGTCCCAGAATCTGCTAACACCCTCCCGCTAGCCCCTTAGATTTTTTAGTATTATTCCCCTCCTCATTTTTAGAGGGGAGGAAAAACCATCTTGAACAAGCAGAAAGTTTTATCCGAGGTGTTTGGCAGTGACTCTGAGCTCCAGGAAAGATTTATGTCTTCGTCCTCTGGCACTGCCTAGCGTTAGCTCACTTAAAACAACTGAATATATGAGTTCATTTTATCCTGTCAAAGTAGAACGTAGGGCGGCATGGTACCCAGCTGGGGTCCATGGGGACCCTGAGGCAATGCTCATGTCTCAGTCACTTATGCTGAGCTCAGCCATTTTTATGTCTGTCTGAGATCATTAAAATGAGGAGGGCAAGGAGCAGAAAGCCCTGTGGAATGAATGGTGTGATGGAAACACCACTAGAATCTAGAGGGCTCCGCCAGAAACATGGATTTAGGGGTTCACTTAAAATGCTGCCTGTCTCCCATCGTCACCCCTCCCATTAGTAGTCCTTTGGACAGGAGCAAGACCAGTTGCTTGGAGTATGAGCTTCCTGGAGGGCGCCTCCAGAGAGGTTTCTCCATGCTGATGATCCCAAGAATATTTTAATTTTCCTTGTTAAGTCATTTGTTTTCTTTGCTGCTGCCCCACTACCACTAAGACTAGGCCTTGTGACGAGGCCTTCTGCCCCTGAAAAAGGAACATGTATTCGGTCCTGGATGGATTCTCTAGGCCAGATCCAGGTCCACCCACCTCACGTGGGCACGGGCTCAGGATTCGCCAAGCAGCTTTAATATTAACCTAAGGCAGCAAGATTAGAAAAGGCACTGCTACCCCACAGGACTGCACTGTGCAGCCTGAGCCAGGGAAGGCAGGCGAGCTGAGGGCCCAGGGTCTGTGCCTGCCCATCCGGGGGGACGATTGCGGAACCCTCTGCTCCCCAGCCCAAGCCTGCTTCCCCTTCCGGAATCCTCAGGCTTCAGCCAGAGGGAGAGGCGGTTTCTGTCTTAAGGGTGGGGACCTGGGATTCTGATAGCACCTCACAATTTCTTGGCATTTAAAGGTGACAGAGCCTGTCGCCTAGAATGAGAACAGTCCAAGGACAGGGATTGTGCCCTCCTCCTGGGGAAGGATGGAAAGGAGGGAAGGAGCTAGTTAGTTGTTAGTTGATCCTCACACATCCTGAGAAACACTCGTGGAAATGCAGTAATGCCATTTTATAAACAAGGAAGCTGAGAGGCTGGATCTGCCCTCACACAGTGGAAGTGGAATTTGACTGGGGCCTGTCTGAATCCCATTCTTGGCTCTTTCCTGCATCAGCACTGCTCAAACCTCAATCATTCCCATAGCACCATCACCATCTTCGCCAATCTTCATACTACATACAGCTACATGTATATGTAACTATATTCTTAAATCTACTTATTGTTTAAATATATAACTAGTTTGATGTGCTAGTCGCATTTTTCCAATATGCATTAGAACAAATAAAAGATTTGTCCATCCACGTGTCACTAGCATGCTGCCCAAAGTGCATCTACCACACTAGAGCAGCGGTTCCCACAATGTGGTCCCCAGATCAGAAGCAGCAGCGCAGCAGCACCTACGAACTTCTTAGAAATGCAAATTCTCAGGCCCCACCACAGACCTCGTGAATCAGAAGCCTTTGGGGGTGGGGCTCAGCAATCTCCCCCTCAAACTCTTTTGTTATCCTGATGGCTGTAAATGTTCACTTTGCTAGAGTGTTTGACCACTTAAGAGTGTCCTGGTCGTTTCACCTGTGTGCCCCCCAGCCCCTCCAGCCATGCCCTGCTCACCCCACCTTTGGGCCTTTGCCAGAGCCATTTGCCCCTCCTGGATTACTCTGACCTCCTCTTCTCACAGTGTCTTATGAGGACAGAGCATGTGAAATCAGACTCAGCCTTTCATGGCTGAGTTCAGAAAGACAGCGACTATAATGTGATGAACATCTGCCTCAAGGAAAACACCTTGAAATTTACACATGATCATGCAAAGTTGTCAGAGGCGTTTGAACCAGAGCAACTCTGCCTCAAATAGGCGCTGGGTAAAATGAGGCTTAGACTTACTGGGCTTCATTCCCAGATGGTTAAGGCATTCTAAGTCACAGGATGAGACAGGAGGTCGGCACAAGATACAGCTCATAAAGACCTGATAAAACAGGTTGCAGTAAAGAAGTTGGTCAAAACCCACCAAAACCAAGATGGCCACAAGAGTGACCTCTGGTCGTCCTCGCTGCTACACTCCCATTAGCGCCATGACAGTTTACAAATGCCATGGCAACGTCTGGAAGTTACCCTATATGGTCTCAAAAGGGGAGGCATGAATAATCTACCCCTTGTTTAGCATATCATCAAGAAATCACCATAAAAATGGGCAACCAGCAGCCCTTGGGGCTGCTCTGTCTGTGGAGTAGCCATTCTTTTGTTTCTTACTTTTAAATAAAGTTGCTTTTGCTTTGCACTTTGCTTTTCTTTCTTGCGTGAAATCCAAGAACGCTTTTTTTTTTTTTTTTTTTTTTTTTTTTTAAGAACGCTCTCTTGGGGTCTGGATTAGGACCTCTTTCCTGTAACAAAGTGGCAGTGCTTGCTTATTTTTCTGTGACTCCTTGGGCCAGGATTCACAAATGATGGAAAGGACCTAGCAAATAAGTGAGTTCCACATTCCCTAGAGCCCTGCTGTCCAATAGAACTTTCTGCAATGATGGCACTGTTTCATATCCACACTGTGTTGGGAGACAATTTCCCATGGGTCTCGTGCATTTCTGCACATTTTTTTTTTTTTTTTTTAGACAGAGTCTCACTCTGTCACCCAGGCTGGGGTGCAGTGGTGCAATCTTGGCTTACTGCAACCTTCACCTCCCGAGTTCAAGCAATTCTCCTGCCTCAGCCTTCCGAGTAGCTGGGATTACAGGTGCCACCATGCCCTGCTAATTTTTGTATTTTTGGTAGAGACAAGGTTTCACCATGTTGGTCAGGCTGGTCTTGAACTCCTGACCTCAAATGATCTGCCCTCCTCAGCCTCCCAAAGTGCTGGGACTACAAGTGTGAGCCACCGTGCCCGGCTGCATTTCTACACATTTTGTAAGCAGAGGCACTGCCTTTGTTCTGGACACCTTTCAAGGATTTTTGTATTAATATGTAACCAGCAGTCTTGGAAGACAATGTCTTCCTCCAGCACAAAGGGCAGATGCTTACTGCACATTGCAAAAGAACCAGGTTTCCTAAACTCATGGTTCCTTTCTTGTACAGCAACCCACTGTATGTGTGGGTATCATTTGGCCTCATTCATGTTGCCCTGTGGGAATTGGAGCTCAGGAAACTGAAGCAAGAAAATACTGATACTCTGGTTACTGATATTGCTATAAATAATAAAGTTCTTTGTCTCTGACCCAGGAGTCTCATGTCTTCTGCCAGCATCCATGAAACGGTCAGACTAACTTGTTAGTTTGCAACTGTGGTAAAATACACGACCCTTCGTATTTCTTGACACATCATCTAACACATGTAGCATTGAGCACTTTAAATGTGGCTAGTGTGACCAAAAAAAATGAAATTTTAGTTTGATTTTAAATAACCACATGTGGCTAGAGGCTACCATATTGGACAGCACAGTTTAGAATGCTCAGGCATAAACTGGGATAGCCACTGGTCAGGGATGCTGTAGAGGGAGCTGTAGGATTGACACTTAGGTGATTTGTAGGTTGTTTTCAGTATTTCAGTTTTGATTCTGTAGCTCTAGGAAGAGTGGAATTATGGAAAGGCCAAGGGTAGAGAGATGCCCTTTGTTTTTATTACATCCAGAGAGGTTTACTGGTATTGTTGAGAGATGAAAGTAAAGCAAAATGGGGGCTGAGTTTGGAGACTGGAGATGAGGAGATGTTTCTAGCATAGAATGCAAGCCTTTTGAAGGAGGCTCGGAGGCCAGAGAAAATATATGGCCAGAGAAGATGAGCAAACCAGGGGTCCTTGAAGAATGTACTCAGCCCTGCCCTCCCCTCCTTCCCCCAGCCTGAGAACCTCCCCCATCTCCTCCTGGCTGGCCCAAGTCTCCTTGGACCCTGCTCAGCTTCCCAGGCCTCTGCCCTCTCACCTCCTGGCTCAGAACAATCTCCTCTTTGATTGCTGGCTCAGGCCCCGCTGACTGTCAGGTCATCTGTACCTAATCAGGAGGAGCAGGGGCCTGAAGGATGATACACGGGGCTTCTCATTTCAATAAAGTTTGTGCAGAATATTAGAAACAGCTGTGGGACTTGGCTGGCTGTGCCAGAACCTGTGGGGGCCTAGCGTTTGGGGGAGGAGAGTCGAGATGGAGAACACCGGGGCAGAAGTCTGTTTATAGGGTGCTTTGCCACCTAGGGCTGGCAAAGCCGGTAAGCTTAGTTCAACACCAGCCCCTGCCCGGAGCACTAGGCCTGGACCAGCCTGGAGAGTGCTCTGCAGTTGGAGGACTCAGGGCGGGGCCAGGCAGGTCTGGATTACCCAGCAGGCATTTATTTACCTTTATCGTCATTTATTTTACAAATACCACATAGATTTCTCTGCAGATTGCTTTTCTCACCTAACAAAACATTGTGAAAATCCCTCTAATTTATTCTCTTTTTTTTAAATCATAGTAAAATGCACATAACATAAAATTTACAATCTTAGCCATTTTCAAGTATACAGTTCGGTAGTGTTAAGTATATTCACACTGTTGTGCAACCCGTCTCCAGAACTTTTTCTCTTCCAAAACTGAAATTCTATATCCATTAAACAACTCCCCATTTCCCCTCCCTCTCTAGCCCCTGGTAGCCACCCTTCTACTTTCTGTCTCTGTAGTTTTGACAGCTCTAGGTATCTCGTATAAGTGGAATCATAGAGCATTTGTCTTTCTGTAATGTATTGTTTTAAAACTTGTATAACATTACATTACATGGGTATACGTATATCATTCAATCAATACTAATGGTTTTGCCACTATAAAAAAATGCTATATTTTTGTATGCATATCCTCAAATACTAAAGCTTGCTTTTTTCCCCCCTATCGTATAATTTCCAAAAATTACATAGTTCAAAGAGATGTATATTTTTAGTTTTCATATATTTTACCAGGTCCCTTTCTCAAAAGTCTGGGGTAATTCACATATCCACCAGCTGTGATTAAGAGTGGTTTCTCCCTCATCTTCTCCAGCCCTAGGTATGATCATTCTTATTAAGTTTTGCTATTCTGATAAATGAAAAGCAGTATCCCATCTCTAAAATTTGCATTTCCTTGACTATTAGTGAGGTTCAGCATCTTTCCATAAATGTATTATCCATTTGGATTTTCTCTTCCATGAATCACCTATTTCTATCTTTTGCCTATTTTTCTACTAGGTTATTTCTCTTTCTTAGTGACAGACAGGATGTTTGTGTACCAGATATTAACTCGTTATTGGTGGTACATATTGAAATATTTTCTCCAGTCTGTAGTTTGTCTTTTGACTTTACATATAGTATCTTTTATCTTTCTGTTTTCTTTTTTTTTTTTTTTTTTTTTTTGTCTTTTGTCTTTTGAGACAAAGTCTCACTCTATTGCCCAGGCTAGAGTGCAGTGGTGCGATCATAGCTCACTGCAGCCTTGATCTCCTGGGTTCAAGCCATCCTCCTACCTCAGCCTCCCGAGTAGCTGGGACTACAGGCATGCGCCACCACACCCGGCTAATTTTTGAGTTTTTTGTAGAGACGGGGTTTCGCCATGTTCCCCAGGCTGGTCTCGAACTCCTGAGCTCAAGCGATCCACCCACCTTGGTCTCCCAAAGTGCTGGGATTCCAGGTATGAGCCACTGCACCCAGCGGTATCTTTTTTTTTTTTTTTTTTTCTGTGAGACAAAGTCTCACTCTGTTGGCCAAGCCGGAGTGCAGTGGCGAAATCTCAGCTCACTGCAATCTCCACCTCCTGGGTTCAAGCAATTCTCCTGCCTCAGCCTCCCGAGTAGCTGTGACTATAGACACGTGGCACCATGCCTGCCTAATTTTTGTATTTTTAGTAGAGATGGGGTTTCATTATGTTGGCCAGGCTGGTCTTGAACTCCTGACCTCACGATCCCAGCAGTATATTTTATCTTTCTAAAATTTAAGCATCTTATGTCTCTCTTTTCCTCTGTAGCTTCTGGATTTTCTATTTTATTTAGAAAAATCTCTTCAAACTCTAGATCATATATTCTCCTAATATTTTTCCTCATGAAACTGTTTTAAATGTTACATTTAAATCTTTCAGCTCTGAAATTTTGTTTTAATAACTTAATGAGGTAGAGGTCGTAACCTTTCTTTTACATTCAGACATAGTGCCAACTGTACCTATACGATTTATTAAAGAAATAAATAGTTTGAATCCATAGTTTGAATCCACTGGTTTGAAATACCACTTTTATTGTACCCTATAATCCATACGCACGGGGATAAATTTCTGAACTTTGCTCTATTTCTGCCCTATGGGGCTACTTATCTTGTCGTGTACTTTTAATGCACGATTTGATCCCAGTAATTTTATAGTTTTCCTTAGGCCACTTGTAATATTTCTTTGCTGCTGTTGTTTTCATCATTACCATTATAAAAATTCCTTCCAGCTATCAGAGCCTGTGAATGTCAGTAACTTCAAAACAGGCCAGAATAAAGCCAAAAAGGGGAGGGATGGGCCTGTCCCTTACCTGCCCATGTGCCTTTTCAGGAATCAGCTGAGGCAGTGGCCAGACAACGATATTAGGTGAGCACCCACTATGCATTCAGCATTGCTCTTACCACTAACGACAAGGCTGGAAGACCAGAACTTCCAGCACTGTGGTAAAAAGGTTCTTATCTCTCAGCTCTGGACCTGTATCTTCTACAGCCAGTTTTGCGATGTTGGGCTTGGACCCTACCAACTCCATTTCTGCTTTGCCAGTCACTAGAGGGAGGCTGCAGGCGGGACAGGAAATGTGAACAGGCTCCTTCCTGTTTGCATCTGTGTGTTCCCTGTGAGGGCACCCCAGCAACACATCTTCACCCCAGGAACAGCAGGCCCCTCCTGGAGCAGCACCTGATCCAGTTTGCAGTGTTTCCAACACTTGCAGCTTCATCATCCACCCCACCCACAGCCCTGCACCCCTACCTTCCGCAGAGGTCTGGGTGCAGGAGTCCTTTCTTCACACCCAGAGACCCCAGCTCCCGCTGAGTTGAGCCCCCTCCTCAGATGTCTGGGTCACAGGCTCTGGAACCCTCCTTCAAAACTCTTCCTTAGGGTTCTCCAGCCCTGGAGTGGCAGCTGCTTCTGCAGGTGCAACCCCCATGAAACCTTACTCTTCTCTCTCCTTACCCTCTCTTTACCTAATTAACAACTTCATACCTCATTATCAGTTCCTTATGCTGAATTCTCTTTTCAGACTAACTGGTGTGGTTTCTGTCTCCTGATTGAACCCCAGCTGACACAGGTAATGAGGAATTGAAGTTTTCTGGGAAGTGAGGGCTGCCTCTCTTGGCCGCCCTGCTGAGAGCTCCCTTCCCTCCCCCATTCCCAGAATTATTTGGCTGCTGGTCGCCGAGGAGACGGCTGACAATTTCCAGTTGCCAAGCCTCACCCTGGAGCTCTACAGAGACATTATGGAAACTCCCCACTCCTTCCTGCTCCTCAGCCAGGGAACTTGGAGAATCTAGCCAGGTTGGGTGGAGGGCACTGGGAGGGGATAGAGGGGAGGTGACAAGCCTGAAGATGGAGAGAGCAACTAGAAGTTTCTCTGGGCCCTGGCTTCCCCAACAGACCTCAAAAGTCTGGCCCACCCTTGAAGGCTAGGGCCAGCCTGGCGGGCATCCCCTGTGCTGGGTCCAGACAGACTCCTACCAGGGACCTCCAACCAGACCCTCAACTACAGAGAACTGTCCCTATATTGTCATTCCCAGCCTGGTAGCAGCACCATTGCCAGATGGGGCAGAACCCAGGAAGAGCCTGGGAACTGAAGGGCTAGGAGTCTTTCCTGGGGGAAGGAACTGCAGCTGTCCTGAGCACTTTGCTCGTATCAGACAGCACTCAAATGCACTGAGGCCTAGTGTCACAACCCAGGAAACAGCAACAACAACACGAATAATAATAATAGTAGTGGTGTAGTAGGTGTGACTCTTACTCTACAAACTTAGGGGCACAAAAATATCCATTTCTCTATTTCACTAAAATCAAGTAGAGTTGAGTTCATTCCTGGGGCTCCTGCCTTTTTCCAGTGTCCCACCAGAACCCAGGGGCTTATTGCTATGGTTTAAATGTGTCCCCAAAATTCAAGTGTTGCCAATGTGGTAGTATTAAGAGATGGGGTCTCCAAGAGGTGGTTAGGCCATGAGGGCTCCTCCCCTGTGAGTGGGAGTAGCTGCCCTTATAAAAGGGCTTGACAAAGGGTGTTTATCCCTTTTTACCCTTCTGCCTCCCACTATGTGGGGACATGGCCTTCGTTTCCTCCGGAAGATGCAGTGACAAGGCGCCATCTTGGAAGACAACAGCTCTCACCAGACACTGGACCTGCTGGAGCCCTGGTCTTGGACTTCCCAGCCTCCAGAACTGTGAGAAAATAAATTTCTGTTCTTTATAAATTACCCAGTCTCAGGTATTCTAGTATAGCCGCACGAGTTGACTAAGAAACTTAGGAGGGATGAAACCAAGGGAAGGCCTCTAACTGCTGGTCCATCGTGGTGGTTGTTGGCCTGCTCGTTGTCCAAGCTTTCTGTGGGCCTGTGCAGTCAGCAATAGCTCTCCAGTCCTGTACACTCTGGGGTCCTGGCCTGCTGTCTCCAGGCTCTTCTTCTCCCAGGTACCTAGTGACCTCTGACCCGTCCCCAAACTCAGGGAAATCTCTTCCTCTCTGCTCTAACTGGTCTATTTTTGTGCAGTAGTTTAAGGTAAGCTAAAGATATCGGGACATCTCATTGCTGAATGTTTTAGTATTCATTAAAAAACAGAAACATTGTCTTACATAATGAAAAAACTATTCTCACATATAACAAAATTAATTTTCTAACATTTTTTTTTTTTTTTTGAGACTGAGTCTTTCTCTGTTGCCCAGGCTGGAGTACAGTGGCACGATCTCGGCTCACTACAACCCCCACCATCCGGGTACAAGTGATTCTCGTGGCTCAGCCTCCTGAGTAGCTGGGGCTACAGGAACACGCCACCACACCCGGCTAAGTTTTGTATTTTTAGTAGAGAGAGGGTTCACCATATTGGCCAGGCTGGTCTCAAACTCCTGACCTCAAGTGATCTGCCCTCCTCGGCCTCCCAAAGTGCTGGGATTACAGGCGAGAGCCACCACGCCTGGCTTCTAATATTGTCTAATAAACAATTAGTCCCATTTCACAGAGGAAAAACTAAGACTTGAAGTGGGTGAGAAACTTGTTCATTGTCACTCAGATAGTGAGCCCTGATGTGATTCCAGCTTTCCTCTTTCTTCACATCTCTGCACAACAGCTTATACGCTCTTACTAATCCACCATCCCGCTCTTACAACAGCCCTGAGCAGTGTCAGGGTGAGCATTGCAATCACATTTTTAACCAATCAGGAAACAGAAGCCATGAGTGTTTTGCTCCACGTGCCCAGGTAGGGCTGGTTGAGAAAGGGCTCCAGGAATGGAAAGCAGATGGAAAGAGGGTTAGCTCCCAGGTGAAGCTGGTGCCAGAAACTAGGCCTCCTTCCCTGCGGCCTCAACAGGTGCTCTCCCAGCACTGTCACTGCCTCAGCCTCGGCCTGTGTCTGCCTCCCCTTCCTTCCTCTCCTGATCTGTTCACCTCCTGTTCCCAACCCTTCCATCCAGGGCCTCCTTCATTTCCTCTCTAGTCTCTAAGGATCAGTTTACAAAGTGACTAGGCAGTGGCCCCTGCCTGTCCTCTGTCCCCGTTGTCCTCCTTCCTTTCCTCAGCCGTGAACACAGCCGGGGACACGTTGCCTGTGGAGTCTCTAACCCATTTCCTCTGCAGCCCTCAGCTGGTCTCCTGCTGTGGTCCTGGAGGGCCGGGCTGGCCCGACAGCACACATGGAGAAGCCATTTCCTCCAGGAGCATCTGCTCCCCTCCCCAGCCCAGCTGTCCCTGTCCTTTCACATGCTGCTGCTCCAAAGCCCTGTGATTTCAGAATCAGGATTCAAAATGGTCACAAGGCAGGAGAGCTGGGTTAAAATGCACAGCACAAAAGGAGGGGCCTGTAGGTTGGCTCAGAGGCACAGGGATGTGGTGCGAGACAAGCGTCATCTGTCCCGGAGTTTACCAAGTACTCACGGTCTGGTGTAGCTGCTGCCCATGCACAGCGGAGGGTCCTGGAGAGGAGGCAGCTGCAGGCACCTGGCGCTCGTTCCAGCCGCACCACTGCCTCGTCCAAAGACACAGGGAGACTCAGGGAGCCGCTGCTTCCTCTCAGGAGAGCCAGGTGTGCCCAGCCGTCCTCAGGAGCCAGGGGAGGCCTCAAGGATGCGGTGTAGCAAACATGCCCTGATACAGGATAAACGTCAGCTGAGGGGGATCTGTGAAACTCAGTAAATAACTGAGCAAGACTTTGAGCATTCTTGTCAGAAAAGAAGGGACTTGGCAGTTCCGTAGGCCCCTGGCCAGACTGAGTGAGCCTCAGTCTCAGAGTGGACAGGGACAAACCAGAGAATGTCCGAAGATGGGGAGCAACCTGGGGCACAGGAAATCAAGCCATGGGGAGAAAATAGGGGAGCATTTGAGCCCATTCATAAAATATGAATAGTAATGCTTTCTCATGGGATTGTTGGGAACACCTAACCCGTGCCTGGTGTATGTAAGTGTACAACAAATGGTGACTAGTATTATTTATTTAGGTGGAGAAGAGAAAAGCAGCACACGCAGTTTCAAATAGTGAATGACTTTCATCTGGAAGTGGGATTTGAGTAATTTTACAAAACTTCCATGAAAGAATTCCCCAAGGATAGAAGTGTCAGGGAAGCAGATTTTTATTCATCTTAAAGAGAAGGAGGACGAGAGCTAACATTGATTCAACGTATCTGCGTGCCATGCTGGGTGCTTGCGAGGGGTTTAATACTGGTGGTTGTATGTCGTTTGTCCAATAACTTGAAGAGGGAGTTATTATTTTCATTTCACAGATGATGGCTACAAGATGGAGACAAAGCGGGTTGCTCAGCCAAGGTCATGCAGCGCCCAGCTGACGTTCCCCCGGGAGGAGCTGCAGGGCCTTCTCTAGAGGAGGTGGCAGAGGGGCTTCCTGCGTGCAAAGGAAGGTCCCACCAGCCCTTTTGGAACCTCAGCCTGGTCCTCCAGAATTTCACCTCAAACTACTGGAGTCTAGGTCCTGAGTCCCTCCTTATAAGCCCCTCATTTCTGAGTTCAGCTGCGAGGCCACTCCAGGGACTCCAGGTTGCCCCTTAGTCCACACAGTTGCCTGTCCTTCCCTCCAGGCTGATGTGAGCCCTGGGGGCCCAGGCAGGCTGGGGATGGAGGCCACGCAGTGAGGGTGGAGCGCACGGGCCCTGAGCAGGAGGCGACGATAAGAAGCAGGCACCAGAACCTGGGAATCCACAGCTTCACCTGCCCCAGGGCCCAGCTGCTGAGCTTGCATAGTGCAGAGCACAGCTCCAGGTGACCTCAGCTTGGCTGAAGCTCCTTGGGAAGCGGGGAAGGAGGGAAAGAGAGGATCTCTTGTCAGGCCTCCAGCCCTGTCACCAGAGGATGGAAAAATCTGACCCCATCCCTGTGCCTTAGACGCTCAAGAAACATTTGTTCAATTCATTGTTTACGTTCTTTGGTTAAGGGGTATAAGTAAGTTTAAGAGGCAGGAGCTATACATGCATAATCTCATGCATAATCTCATCCTCTCAGGAAAACCATTAAATAAAGGAAGAAATTGAAGCTCAGAGTTGTTCTGTAAGATGCTGAGGTCACACAGTAATAAAGAGATAAGTGTGTGTTCTCACTACTGCGCTTTCTTGTCTCTCAAAGCAAGGAACCAGCTCACCTTGTCTCTCCCAGCTCCTCACCTCCCAAGGCAGCAGGGACAGGAGCCCTGGGCCTGTTTTCCCATTCTAGACACATCTCTTCTCTTCCAGACAGGGGCTGTGGCTCTGCCATGGGGTTCCTGTTCTGGCAGAGGCAGGGCATGGGATGGGGGGTAGGCTTCACCTCAGTGATGGTCTGTTTTATGTGTCAACTTGGCTAGGTCATGGGGTACCCAGATATTTCAAACATCACTCTGGGTGTTTTGGGAGGGTGTTCTGGGGTGAGATGAACATTTGAATTGATAGAATCAGTAAAGAACATTGCCCTCCCCAACATGGGTGGGCCTCATCCAATCAGGTGACGGCCGGAACAGAACAAAGAGGCTGAGTAAGATGGAACTCCGCCTGCCTGCCTGCCTAAACTGGAACTGTGGTCTTTTCTTGCCTTCAGACTCAAACTGAAACCTCAGCTCTCCCTGGATCTCAAGCCTGCGGACAGCAGATGTTGGGATTTGTCAGCCTCCATAATCACATGATCTGACTCCTTACGATAAATCCCTTTCTGTATACACATACAGCCTCTTCGTTCTCTTTCTCTGGAGACCCCTGACTAATATACCCTCCCTCCCTGACTCTCCCTTCGAGGGTCCTCTTCCTAAGGGGAAAGAGCAGGTTGAGGAGCCCCACCTGACTTCCGTGTTCCTGATGCCCCAGCTGAGAAAAGGCTGGGGGGCTGATAACGCAAGCAGCGTAGACTAACTCTGCGTCAGCACAAGCTCTTGCCACCACCAGAGGATCCTTTAAAGCTCCCCTGATTCACACAGCTGGAATTCTCCTGTCCTCTCCAGAGACAGGGGCCGGCCACCCTAGGTGGAGAGTGCTGCCGGATCTCCACACTTTATTTCCATAGGAACCTCTAAGGGAGTTCTGAGGAGATTCCCAGTTTGGGGAGTGGGGGAATCAAATGAGTGGCCTGTATGCACTGGTCACCAGGGGCAGTCAAACCTGATTCTCAGGGACCACCTGCCATTCTGCTCCATAGCTGAGTTAGGAGGGAACGGGGACTCGAGACCCTGAGGAAGGCATGGAAGGGCTTGGCCGTGGATCGAGTGAGGGTGGGATAGGGGTCTGTCCATACAGCCTCTGTCCATGCAGCCACTGTCCCAGGCAAGTGAGAAGCCAGAGTGCCACAGTGACATCTCTGGGCCCTGGAGGAGCCACCTGGAATTCAACTCTGACAGCTCCTGTCTCGGCTGAGCCTTGGAGAACCTGAAACCGGACATCAGATCCCCCTTCTCACTGGGGTTCAGGAATCTCATCCTCCGTCTAACCCTGCCACCAGAGGATGGAAAAATCTGACCCCCTCTCGGGCTGTCATTCAGAGACAGCTAGACAACAGGATATGCTCCGAGAGCTAGAGAGACGGAGAATTCAGAGAGCCCTGGACAGCAGGAATGCTGGGCTCCAGCCCAACTCCGGGGACCAGACTTGATAGTTCAAATCTAGCTAGGAGCATGAATGGTGCACCTACTGCATGCTGGGCACTGTTCACCCGTGTGTGTGCATGAGTGCATGCATGGACAGGCATGAATGATATCAAACACATATGTGTGCACAAATTATATCAAAGATTTGTAAAGTACATAAAAAATAAATGTACAGCTTGAGGAACTGTAACCCTCACTCGACTCAAGGAATAGCACATTTCAGCACCCAAAAAGCACCCCCGTGTGCTAATTTAAGTCTTGTCATTTGATATTCATAATATACTCTTTACAAGAAAGAAGGCGTTACTATCCCACTTATCTGTGAGGAAGCTAGGGCCCAGGGAGGTTCGGAAACGTCCTCGCTTTTCAGTTTATCACCAACCCCAGCCGTGTTTGACTCCACAGCTCCTCCCGCCGCTCCACCTAAAGGCTGTTTGAACCTCAAGGTCCCTGTGGTCGGGAGTCCTGTGTTGGGCAGGTGATTGGACCAGAAGAGTTTGGGGGCCTCTCTCAACTCTGTCCAGTGACTCTAATTTTACAATATCCTTCGAGTGAAAATGCAGGGAGCTCGTGGTCCTCTTCCCTGGGTCTGCCCCAGCCACGTCCTGCCCTCCCCAACTCTGCATTATGGATGGAGTGAATAATCTGGTAAATAATTAACGAGTCATCGAGGCACTGAGGGTAACAGGAGAGCAGGGGTGGAGGCATGGGCAGGGCTAAAGTTGGCAACCTGAGCCAGACCACCATCCTCCCAGGGCTGGGCTCTGCTCTGGGTAGAAGGGGCCCACAGGTCAGGCAGGAGCCTCAGGTGGATGGCCACCAGGGAGATGGGGCCATGGTGGGTCAGAGGCCCCAGCACCACCCGGTCAGCCTCCTGCTGCTGATACGCCTCTGCTTTCTGCACCCTAGGGCCTCAGGTGAGTGATACTCAGATCCCCCAGGGGGTTCATTTCCCACTCCCATCCCATTATTCCTGCCACTTCCTGGGGGATCCTCCTTTTGCACTCCGTTCCATGAAGTTCATTCAGTCATTCATCGGCTAGACATTTAACTAGCGTTCACTGAGTGACTACTATGTGCCACGTAGGTGATAGCACTCTGCTTAACCTTGAGAAGCTGGAGTCATCCTGAGAACCGCTGTGAGGTGGTAAGCTTAGGAGTGGCATGGTCAGATCTAGGTTGCAGAAAGCTCCATGGTTTTGACGGGGATTAAGGCAATCAGGAGATCATTGCCATAATCCAGTTGAGAGATGCTGGCATCTTGGGCCAAAGCAATGTCCATGGGGTTGGAAGAAATTGGTTTCTGGGTTACATATTTTTATTCTTTTTTTTTTTTGAGACGGAGTCTTGCTCTGTCACCCAGACTGGAGTGCAGTGGCGTGCATGATCTTGGCTGACTGCAACCTCTGCCTCCTGGGTTCAAGCGATTCTCCAGCCTCAGCCTCCAAAGTAGCTGGGAGGAGTGTGCCACCATGCCCAACTAATTTTTGTATTTTTAGTAGAGCCAGGGTTTCGCCATTTTGGCCAGGCTGGTCTCAAACTCCTGACCTCAGGTGATCTGCCCGCCTCAGCCTCCCAGAATGCTGGGATTACAGGCGTGAGCCACTGAGCCCGGCCCCAGGTGCTCATTTTCATGCAAATTTGCTGAGGTCCTCAGCACTTTATGGCATGAGACCCACCCTGGCCACATGTGAGGGGACAGCGGGGAACATGGTACTTGGGCTTAGGCTGGGGTTGAAGGCTGGGTCCTGAGCCAAGAACACCTGTTAAGTGACTTACTCCACAGAAACTACTTAATGGCTGGTCCCTGATAGACTGGGAGCTCCATGAGAGCAGGGGTGGGGGGCTCATTTGTCCTTGTGACCCCAGCAGTCTACGCTTAGTTGAATGAATGCTGGATGGGCTGATGCGGTCGGTGTTCTCTTTCCCTTGCTGCAATGCAACTGGAACAGGGTGGGATGGAGCCCTGGGATCCTCCTGGAATCCTTACACAGGAACTCCAGACCCCGAGCTGCCAGTGGCCATGCAGATCTCCTTATCTCCAGGGTCACCATTGTGATGGGACTGATCATCAGACTGATCTTGGGGCGCTTGTTACAAATATGAATTCTTGGGCCCTGACCCCCTCACCACCGCTAGGAGTGTCTGACTTGATAGTCTGGGGTGACGTCCATGAATCCGCCTTTTGAATGGTCTAGTGACCCATGAGGAGCGGGGATCTCTGCTCCAGTCCATTCTCTGACTTCAGTTAACCCCTCCTTCAGTGCATCCAAACAGGAAACCCGGAGGCTCCCACAGAAACTGTCTCTTGCCCACCAACTCCAGAAGTGCTTTTATGTGGCCTTCCTGAAGCCTGCCTGGGCTGCTTGGGACTGCAGAACCAAAAAGAGAGGCTCCAGGCAAGGCAGGGAGTGCAGGAGAGCCCAGAGCAGCCCAGAAGTCCTGCTATGCCTCTTCTCTCCCCAGGCCAGCCCCACCCGACCCCCGAGGCCCCAGCAGAGGAGGTGGTGTCTGTCCAGGGAGTGCGAGGTGGCTCCGTGGAGCTGGCCTGTGGCTCCGGGCCTGCCCCACTGCTGGTCCTCTGGAGCTTCACCCCCCCGGGCTCCCTGGTTCCCCGGCCTGTGGCCGTCATCGATGGAGCCATGTCCAAGGTGGAGGCCTTCGCCTCGGCTCTGGGAGTCGTGAGTCTGAGGAACAGCAGCCTGGTGCTGGGGGAGCTTCGCGAGGGTGCCCGTGGCCACTTCCTATGCCAGGTTCTGCACGTGGCTGGCGGCCAGCTCCACACGGCCTATTCCCACCTCAGGCTGGCTGTGCTGGGTGAGGGCCTGGCCCCAGCTGCAGCTGCTCCGCGGGCCGCTTTGGATTTCTCTGCACGTGTGCTGCCCATTCCCTTTGTGTGTGTGCAGGGCCCAGGTTCTAAAGGGCGCCCCACTCCAGGGACTGAGGAAAGCTGGGGTGATGAGGAAGGGAGGGTCGGGGCGGGTGGGCAGGTGAGTTCCCAGCCAGCAGGGGTGGGGGCGCTGGACACAGCTGGGCGTGTCCTGGGTCTGTAATAACACAGCGGGCCTCTCCCTCCTCTGGCCAGTGCCGGTGTCCAAGCCTCAACTGCGACTGAGTAACCCGTCCCCTGTGGAGGGAGCCTCCGTGGTGGCCACGTGTGCAGTGCGGGAGGGCACAGAGCCTGTGACCTTTGCCTGGCAGCATCGGGCATCCCGAGGCCTTGGAGAGGCCCTGGTGGGGGTCACTGAGCCACTATTCCAGCTGGACCCTGTCAACCGGACACACCTAGGCTGGTACATGTGCAGCGCCAGCAACTCCGTGAACAGGCTGAGCAGTGACGGGGCCTTCCTGGACGTCATTTGTGAGTCAGACTGCGGTGGGGGGCGCTGTCAGGGCTGACACCCATCTCCCCATCCACACTCGGCCTTCCACACCTCAGAACTCCCCAAATCCCTCCACCGCGGGAGTGCCTCGCCCTCTAAAAGTCTCCTGCAGGCAAGAGTCACGGGGTGCTGTGCCCCTGGTGCCCAGTGCAGCTCTAGCTCCAGGCTGTTAGCCTTATAAAGGTCATGGACACCCTTTTCCAGGAAAACGTGCATACATTCATGCTTACAATTTCACTCACCATTTCACTGGCGGCCTGGAGAGTCTGCCTTTAGGTTGAGCCTGGAGGGCTCGCAGAAACCAACGGAACCCCGAGGAGACAGGGGTGGGGCCCCAGTGCGAGGAGAGGGCAGCAAGCCTGAAGTTAGAAGTCAGGCGCCCTGGGTGAAAGATGAACGCCAGGGTGGCCTGGAGCTTGCTGTCCCACATGGCAGCCACGCATGCGTATCTTCGGTCACTTGAGATGGAGCCAGTCCAAACCGAGCTGTGCTGTAGGCATGGCTTCAAAATCACACTTGATTTTGAAGATTTAGTCCAAAAGAAAGAATGTAAAATATCCGTAACTTTTATATTGATTATATATTGAAATAACATTCTGGATATATTTGGTTAAATAAAATATATTCTTAAAGTAAAACACCTATTGGCGGTTTTTGTTTTTGTTTTTTGCTTGATCGGGTTTGTTTTTTACTTAAGATTTGGCTACTAGAAAATGTTATTAAAAAAAATCTGTGGCTGGCATCCACCTGTTGGACAGTGCTGGTCTTAGACGTTTTAAGGAGCAAGGACGAATGGCGTCCTATTTATTGGTCTTCATGGCGGCGGTTTGTGGAAATTGTGAACTGAGGACTGTTGAGGCAGGTGAGCAGGAGAGTTCTTGGGAAAGAGGCAGGAGCAGACTGGAAGTAGGCAAAGAATTCAGAACTCTTTTGGAGTCAGGGAGAGCTTCCAGGATGGTGACCCTGAGCTTGGAACGCAGGAGAGAGGGGAAGGTGGAGTCCAAGGAAGTGAAAGGAGGCGGCTGCTGGGATAGGGTTCAGGACATCATCCCACTGTATTACCTTACTTCTGCAGTCTACAGTGGCCAACTGTCTGCTTCCAAGAGCCCCTCAGTCTCAGGCACATGGGGAGCATTGGTCCCCTACCTCTCTTCTGCCCCACCTTGGCCCAACCCAGGAGTCCCTCGAGGAAGCGCCCACAGTCCAGGGCGCTCACCTCCACACATAAGCCCTGAGCACCCTGGACTGTGCCCATGGCCCCTGGACTCTGAGCTCCAAGAGGGCCTAGCCTTGGGGTGGACATGGGCCAGTGCATACTACATGCCCCTAGGATGGATGCATACATTCAGAGATGAGCATGTGCGTGAACGAAGGAATGAAGCTGGGAGGTGTAACTGGCCTTCCTTGCTCTGCAGATGGTCCTGACAAGCCTGTGATCACCGTGGAGCCGCTGGGACTCACTGAGGAGGGCTTCTGGGCCAGTGAGAGGGAAGAGGTGACCCTGAGCTGTCTGGCTGCCTCCAACCCACCTAGTCACTATGTGTGGCTCCGTGACCACACGCAAGTCCACACGGGGCCTACCTATGTCATCGCCAGAGCTGGCCGTGTCCACACAGGCCTGTACACCTGCCTGGCCCGCAACAGCTACCTGGACACCCGCACCCAGACTACTGTCCAGCTCACCATCTACTGTGAGTGTGGGGGTTGGGTGACGCCCAGACCTGGCCTGGGGACAACTCACACTGGAGCCTTTGTGGGCCTGTTCTGGGGCAGACCCAGCCACCCCGTGGAGAGGCGTATGTCGAAGTTGCTCTTGTTGGAGGGAGGTCTCCAAACAAGTGGAGTTGGAGGGCAGGGAAAGAGGATGAGAAAACTGTGGGAAGGGGAAGGGAGAGGGGGAAGCTACCGACACTACATAGCACCCCGTCGCTAAGTGATTATTCCCATGGCCCTGCGGACTGAACTGAGGCACAGAGAAGGGTGATGGCAGTAAGGCAAGGTGTGCTGGCTCCTGGGTGCCTAGGGACAGAGACGAGAACGGGAGATGGGGCCTTCCATGGGGTCTCTGGGATTCCTTGGGGACTCCAAACTCCTGTACACTTGGTAACCTCCTGCCCCTGACCTGAGAGCTCAGCCTGTTCCTCACCAGCCCCTCAGAGAGACTAAATCTTTCCCCTAACCCACTTCTCCCTGCTCCCCTACCCATTGACACCCCTGGCCTCCAGACTCCCCTGCCTGGGCCTGGGGGCTGCAGGGCACTGGCGGTGGAGCCTGCTCCACCCTCACCCACTTCCCCATCCAGATCCCCCTGAGGGACAGCCCTCCTGTGCAGTGCATCCCAGCCCTGGGGCTGTGACTCTGCTCTGCACCTGGCCTGGGGGGCTTCCGCCTGCCCAGCTGCTGTGGGAAGGGCCCCAGGGACCTGGCCCTACTGCCCCCAGCAACGTCACCTGGAGTCATGCAGCCGCCCAGCTCCCCAGTGGCAGCGTCTTCACCTGTAAAGGCCAGCACCCAGCCCTGGCACCACCTGCCCTCTGCACGGTCATGCTCTGTGAGTGGACACAGGAAACCCCAGGGCTCTGACATTCCAGGCAGAGTGTGGGTAGAGGTCAGAGTAGAGCCGGGGGGCCTGGGATCTGGGTGGCGCTCCAGACCACAGGCTCCAAAACATGCCATGTAACAAGGAGGTGGGCGGCACTCAGCTCTCAGTCCCCATCTCCCATCTTTCCCATCCACACTGTGCTCTCTTCCCCTCACTTTGGGCTTGGAGCCCTGACACCTCCCCACTGTCCCTGCCTGCAGGGTCAGCAGGCTCTCACCGCCCTTACACTGCACTTCTACCGCTTTGACGCATGTTGGGCTTGAAACTTGCCTTCAGCATTCTCTCTGCCAAGTGTGCAGAGAGAAACTCCCAGTCATCAGCCAAGACAGAGTCCAGATGTCATCCTGTCCTCTTTCCGGAAGCCCCAGGGAGTTCGTCTGTCTTTCTGTCTATATTCTAGCACACATCAAATCATAATAATTGTTTAATGTCTGTTCCCACCATTTCCCTGGCACATGATCAATAAATGATGAGTGTGTGAATGAGTGAGTGACAAAGTAATGAAGGAAGGAGGGAGTGAAGGAACAAATGAAGGAAGGGGGATAGGGCGGAACTGCCAAGCCCTTCCTCCTTCCACAGGGCCATACTGAGCCATCGTTCCTTCCAGGGGAGCCTCTCGGGAGGCCCACCTGCTGGAGCACAGCCGCAATGGGGGACCAGTTCATCATGCTGAGTTGTGAGTGGCCTGGCGGTGAGCCCCCCGCCATGCTGAGCTGGCTTGACGAACAGCAGCAGCCCCTGGGCGGTAGCAGCTCCTCGATGGCCGTTCACCTTCTGCAGGCCCAAGAAGATCTGGCTGGCAGAGTGTTCACCTGCCGGGGCACTCACCTGCTCAGGACCCCTGACCTCCACTGCCACCTCCAGCTGGGTGAGTAGGGGCTAGCGAGTTTGTTCTGGGGCTGGGACAGGAGGAGGAACCCTTTGGAATCAGGATAAAGAGATCTTAGGGGGTGGCTGTGCTGGCATGGAAAGTGAGTCAGTGCGGACAGGGAAGCTAGGAGGTAGGTAGGAGCTGAGCTCCCAGGGTCTCAAGTTTTCTTTGATCCATAAAATGAGGGGGTTAGGCTAGGTCAGAGTTGTGTAATAAAAATATAATGTGAGCCATATATGTGATTTAAAATATTCTAGCAGCCACATTTAAAAAGAAGAAACAAGTGAAACACTTTAGTTAACTCAATATATCCAGTATGTTATCATTTCAACATGTAATAATAAAAATTATTAATGAGATATTTTACATTCTTTTTTTATCTTGTCTTTAAAATCTGGTATATATACAATTACTGCACATCTCAATCTGGACTGGCCACATTTCAAGTTCCCATATTGACGTGGCTGGTCACTACAATATTGGATAGCACTGATCTAGATGAAGTGGAAATGCCAATTGCATAATCTTCACTTACATGGATTTGCATAAGAGAGCTGCCTGATTATATTGTTGATTTGCATTAATATTTCAGAAGTCAGTTCTCTACCTCTCTTACTCTGTTTGGTTTTGGTCTGGTTCCTCCTTGCCTTCATCTGGCCCTGCCTGTCTATTTACTGCAACCAGGAAAAAAGAATTAAATATCAAAGTAAAAAAAAAATGTGAGAAAAGCAAACAGAGAAGCTGTCACATACAACAGTTCTCACAGAATGGTTTACCTCTTGGTCTCCAAAGGCTTGGTAACTAGCATGTTCTCAGGGCTCTAAGGAGGCCTTAACCCCAAATATTTCCTTCGCTATTACTCAGTCTCAGGACCGGAAATTCCATTGTAGGAGATTCATTGACACCTGAGAGTCTGGGTCTTTAATAAGTCAGTCCATAAAATCTGAGCACCTGCTATGGTCCCAGCACTATGCCTGGAGCCAGCCGGGAGGTGGGGGGCCACTAGTGGGAGGGAGGCCAGGTGCTGGAAGGGGCCGTTCATGCAGAGACTAGTAAGGCAGGGCCCTGCCTGCAGCAGCCGAGGCTAGGGTGGGGCAGGGAAGGAGCAGGGAGGAACGCTGCTGATTTTATCATATATCAGCGAGCCCTGGAGCACACTGTGACAGGAACTTGGCATAGAATGGGAACCTGAAGAGAAGGCAGACTGGCCCCAGACAAGCCTCATTGTCAACTCCGCAGCTCTCCCGCTCCATCTCCTCTCCATGCCTTCCAATGCTGGCCAGCACCTTGTCCCCAAGCCCTCCCACTAGCCAGCCACATCCTCTCTGTCCCCGCAGAAGCCCCACAGCTGGACGTGGCTGAGCCCCGTGTGTCAGTGTTGGAGGGGGGAGAAGCCTGGCTGGAGTGCTGTCTCCGCAGGGGCACACCACCTGCCCAACTCCTCTGGCTGGGGCCTCAACAACAAAAAGTGGACCCCGGCACTTCAGGATTCATGCTGCACCCTGAGGGTGCCCAGCTGCGCCTGGGCATCTACGATGCTGACCCGGCACACCACAGGGGCACCTACCAATGCGTGGCCCGCAACGCCGTGGGCAACAGCAGTCGGAGCGTGCTGCTGGAGGTCCTGAGTGAGTGAGGGGTCGAGTGCGTGTGTGTGGTGAGGTGGGGGCTGGGAGACCAACAGCCACAGAGTGCTTTAAGTGGAAAGGCACAAGGATTCCCTGCTCCAAAATGTGGACGCTTGAGCCTCCTTGGGCATAGGCAGGACTCAAGAGCTAGATGCGCAACATGTGCGTGAATCTGGTGCACTCATGGCAAACAGAACGCCATGCAGGCAGGATCGCCTCCCTTTCATTTTATAGATGAAAAAAACTGATGGGACAAGACAGGGCTTCTCAGGTCCACAGACCCCAATCCAGTGCCTTTTCCACACCGCCAGGCTGTCTCTTGACAGGAGCAAATCTGGGGGCACAAGCTCACGTGGTTGTAGGTATACATGTGCCTCTTTGTATCCCCACCCTCACCCAGGATATCCAGCTCCTCCCAATGTCACCATCAGCCGCCTGACCTACGGGAGGCACCGGAGAGAGGTGCAGCTTCAATGGGCCATCTCAGGACCCGGGAACCTGACGGGCTTCCTGGTGCAGCGGAAGGCCAGTGCCCTGGGCCCAGGAGCTGGGGCGTGGGAGACAGCAGCTAGTGACATCGAGCCAGAGAGCCGAGGACGGCGGCTGGGAGGCTTGGACCCCGGGGTCCTTTATGCCTTCCGCATCCTGGCTCTGAATCACCACACTGCAGGACATCCCTCTGAGGTGAAGATACCAGGTGCCAGCTAATGCCAGGGAGGGACCTACCTTTTCTCCAAAGCACTGGCCCCTGGTTCATCTTCCTCTTCACAGGGCATCCCCTCCTCTGTTCCTTTGCTCGCTTCCTACTGAATTCTCCCGTCCCCAGCCCGTCCTCGTCTCTACTCTCCCCTCAAGATAATCTCCACGGCTCTTTCCTGTCCCTCCCTGGGGGGCTCGGGAGGCTCCAGGCTGAGGGTTGGGAACCCTAATTCATGTGATCAGAATAGAGAGGAAGGAAAAGGTGCTGGTGACTAAGAACAGGAGCCCACTCTGTGCCTCAGTCTCCCCTCCAGGGCTACAGGTAGGCTCTCAGCTTCCTGCTGCCCCCTCTCCATCCTGGGAATTCCTAATTTTATGGCATACTCCCCTTCAGCCCCAAGCCGCCAAGATAACCAACGTTTTGTCTTCTGTACCAGAAACAGGGGATTTGGCGGGAGAGTCAAACTCCAGAGCACTAGGCAGACAGTGCGCCGCCTTCCTTGGGAGAGACCTGATCTCCAGGATTCTCTGGGTCCCCATGTCAGCTGCAGGGGGAACTGGATGAGCAGGGCACCACTTCTCCAGAACCCTAGTGGTTCCCTACGAGCCACTGAGGCCCAAGTTGTGCAGTGGCTCTAAACCATGGAACCTGTGCTCTCCCCTCCTAGCGGACCCCCCCTTCAGCGCCTACCCAGCGGTGTTGGGTGCAGCAGGCACAGGAATGGTGGTAGCAATGGTGGCCTCTCTACTGGTGTTCCAGTATGCTGCCCGGCACCCACAGACTTTCCCCCGTGAGTGGGAATCGGATGGGAAGGGCTGCTTGACCCCACAGGGTGGCCAGGCCCTGACCTACCCAAAGGAGAGATGCAGCACTCCCGGGGGAGAAGAATCTAGGCTCTTCCTTAATTCTGACCCTCTCCCCAGTGCTAGATGTTGCCATTCAGGGCTCCAACCCCCAACCCAGGCACCTGGGGCCATCCCCTTCTGGGTTCCTGAGGGCCTAGTACAGAGCCCATTGGAAAAGAGAGGGCCATTCTCCTGGGATCTCTGCTGGGCTGGCCAAGTAATGCTCGTTTTCTTTTCCTTCCTACAGGCCTGGGTCAATTTCTTGTTCCCATGTGAGTGTGGAACCCCAGTCATCCTGGGGGCCAGGGCTTTCCTCCAGTTGGAAAGGAAAGCGAGGGAAGTGAGTTGCCACTAACTTTACTCTCCCACTTCACTCTCAGGGAGCAAAGGCACCAACAGAGGGGTTCCAGAGAAGATGCTGAGGCACAGGCAGGTAAGCACTTTATCCAGAAAAAGATGACTTGTGTGCAAGACCAGTGCTGGGTGCTGAGGGTGATGCTTGGTCTCTCTTGAGCTCTGGGAACATTTGGACACTCCCAAAGCATCCCTCTGTTCTTTGCCCACATACGCTCTTCATAGGCCTTGAAACACCAACCACCACCCCAGGTTTGGATCCTGCACAAGAAACCACGGATGCTCCAGTGAATGTCACCATCACAGTGACTGCAACACCATAAGGCCCAAAGAGGAAGATGCAAATAGGCTTAGGGAGGGCAGGTGGGATTTGGGAAGAGCCCTTCTGTCAGACTTTGGTCATAAAACCAACGTAGCTAAGACACCAACTACCACTTTCACTTATTACCCAGTCTTCACAACTGGTGCAAGGCCCAGCTGCAGTGTCCCTAAGTGACATGGTTACAAGAGAAGCCCTGGCCCACCTTGTGGAAGACAGAGGTGGCAGGACAAGGAAGAGGACCCGCAATGGGGAGAGAGGGATCTCTGGGTGTCTGAGGGCAAGTGAAAGCCATGGTACAGAAGTATGAGCAAGCTAGCTGCTTCCAGAAAAAAGTCTGTGGATGGAGCAATTCCTAAATAAATCAGAGCTGATGTTCACGCCAATAGAGGGCTATTTCCATTGCAACTCCCACAGAGGCTGATGGCTGGGTCCCAGGTTTGGCTAGTGGGAAGAAACAAGGTGTGTAGGTGTGTGTTCCTTTGCTCAACCGTAGCTTACAAACATCACTGACGCTGCAGTGGTCCGACTCCAGGAGTCCCAGCCCACAAGACAGAGAGCAGACGTACTGCAGATGTAGCTTCCCGCCCCCAGGCTGGGGGAGCTGGCCCACAGAGCACCGGGGCTGTTCCAGAGTCACAATGTCAGCTGCCAGCATGACTCACTAGCTCCAAGTGTGTGTGTCTGTTTGTGTGTGTGTCTGCAATCTGGGTGAAAACACAAATGAATGCTTGTTCAACTGACTAGAAGACTCAGGACTCCAAGCCACCTCTGCAGGAGACACAGATGAGAAGAAACGGCAAGAAAGCCAACGGGTGACCCGCCAGCACAAGGGACGTGGCGCCTGAAAGGAGACAGAAAATTGAGAAACTTAAGAAGGTTCTGTGGTTCTCACAGAGTTAGACTTTATTAGATAAGGGGTTTCAGCTACCCTCAAAGCTCTCAGGACTGGGGCTAGGGTTTAAGGAAGGCTTATTTAAATATGGGAAATAAAATACATAAGGGCCACACCCGATGCAGAAGACTTTGTTGGCTTTCTGGTCAAGAGAAGCCTAGAGATGTGTATTTTCTTAGAGCAGTAAAACAAAACTTTTTCACAAAGAGGCTAAATTTCTATCCTGGAATTCATAAACATGTGGCCCTAGGTTAATGGTGAAAATAGACAATGTGTGAGGTGGGACCGCTCCTCCTCATCCTCCCAAGCTCCTCTCCTACCCACCTCCCTGCCTTCCAAAGAAATGCAAAGTTGCCCCGAGGAGGTGGGCCTGCCTCCACATCGCCCCCAGGGTCAGGTATGTTCTCAGCCTCCCCTAAAACACTTGCCCAAGATCCTGCTCCTTCAGGGCCTTGACCTCTGCAGTCAGAACAGAAGGGGTGTGTGCACAGGGGAGTTTCAGGGGAGGACGGGGTGGAGGTTCCAAAGAATTTCAGAGGAAGACATTCGCCCACCCCAATCACAAACTATAAGCAGCGTTGTACAAACAGGGAGTATCCCCACCTTCAGCGGCTACGCTATATGAAAGCAGCCTTCTCTTTTAATATAAAATCATATCAACCAAATAAAACCTGCCAAAGCTACATCATTTAAAATATGTACAGTTTCACACATAATATTACAACTTTAAGGAAAATAAAACATACTTTTCAATATGATACAAAGCATGCATCTCAGTCATTACTTTAAAAGAGAGCAACACAGGTAAAATTCAATGATAAACTTCACTTCTTGGCAGTACGGTAGCTGGAATGAGATCTGTGGAATGATCAGCCCAAGATGGATGCATTGAGTCTTCACAGGCTCATTCGACAAAAACAACACCCAGAAAGAAAGGCTTTTGCTAAGAACACTTCAAAAGGTTTAGAACATTGCAATGTAACTTGCACCCTGGCAGCACCTGTCACCAGACTGTCAGTGCAAAACTGAAAGAAAAACATTAAAAGGAGATTGTGAAGTGATACAGTGGGAGCGGGGCAGTTTAATGCTAAAACAATCACACAGAATTCTAGATGAGAAGGAACATGAAGAGGCTTGACCAATTTCGTGATCACTGAGCACAGTAAAGATCAAATTTCCAGGTGGAGGTGGTAGACAGGGGGCGTCAAGGGGAGAAATGTGGACTCCTGGAAGACGAAGTCATAAGCAGGGCTCTGCCCGCGGAGGCGAGGGCAGCTTCTCCGGCTGCGGAGCTGGAGCCTCGGAGGACTTCCACGGCAGGGATAGATCACAGCATACGGAACGGGACTGGTTCCACCCAAAGAGTGAACCTCAATGCTTTTGGAAAGCAGTATGGAAAAATGGGAGGAGCCCAGATTATGGCTCCAGATAAACTAGGTTCGGATTCAGGTCCCATGGCTCACTGAGTGACTTGGGGATTTTAATACCAACTTTGTAGATGAGTTGTGAGGGTTAAATGAGTTAACAGTAACAAGCATCGAGCACAGTGCCTGGTACACAGTAGTTATTCAACACGTGTTAGTGCTGTCTCCCACATTGTACCATGTCCTCTCATTTCCTGGTGAAGTGACATTAGGTAGGACTGTTTGGGTGCCTGTGCAGGGCAGAAAAGTTCAGAGCCAACTCACACTTAGGGAGAACTCATACCACCTAAACATAAAGGCAATTATATATATATATATGTGTGTGTGTGTATATATATATATATTTATATATTTCAATATATAAAGGCATTTTTTATAAATAAAATACAATAAAAAGAATAACACTTAAAACAGCGTTACTAATAATATAAATAAAGCAGTCCACAATGAGATTGTCCTAAAGGTAAAGCCATTTTCTCTTCCTCGTGGACAGATCCCATATTCAAACTCAATCTTTAAAAGCAGTTCATGACCTAAGGCTCATGCTAATACACCTGTTTCCTGAATCACAATGGCTGTCTACAGACAGTGACTCCCCAGTTTTCTAAAACTCCCTTTGTGACAGCATTGCTGTAACTTGATTGGCTAACACAGGGTATGTTTTCATATTCTGTGAGCTAGGACTTTGTCCTTTGCTAGTCACAGAAATAAGGGATGCAGCTATCCCCCTCCAGAGCTAATTGCATCTAAGCAACATGAAGAATAAATCCAGTATACTATAGGCACGGACATCTGGAATGTAGAACTTGGGTCTACAGCATCCCTAATATCCGACTAGGGAATTACATTCACTACATTCTACCGGAAGTAACTCTTGCATAGTGACCCAGCTTAAACAAGCACATTTTCACTAACAGTTCTATTATAAAATATATAGACATATGTAAGGGAATACTGATGCATTTATACAGAAAGTTAGTTAACATAGTATTATATTCTATTCCACTGCGATTTCTGGGAAACTAACATTTCTTCACTTCTGCTGGAATTGCTTGACTCTATAGAAAGAGAATAATTTTCTGTTTCTTTCCCCAAAGGGATGCATAATGCAAAAAGGAGCAGTGATCCTTGAAAGCTTGACTCAAGCTATGAAACACACTTATATAATTATTATTTTTTAATGTGAAGAGCCTTCCAAAGGCAGCTGCAAACGTCCTTGTCATGCAGAGGCAGCTGTGGTCAGGAGCTCTGCTGACCAACACTTTAGGTGCCTGTTTACAAGGGTGACATTCTGAAAAAGATATCAGGAAATTTCAGAAGAAAAAAAAAACAAAACCCTTTTCTTCCAAAGTAAGTCTTTCTGACACTCAGCCCTGCAGGCCGCTGCCTGTGTTGGAGCTGGGGGATGACTAGTTTCAGCGTCATGGCACCATGAGCATGTCCCTGTGCTAATCCAACAGACTGGAGAGCTCCCGCCAAGACGGGCTCCCTGCAGCCCTCCCCTTTCTTTCTTCTGAAAGTGTGTATCTTTCTCTTCAAGCCACCATTTAATGTCTTATTTTGTTCCTACTCCGAGAAGCAGTCAAAAAGAGCCCATAGTGGCCATTTTATAAATTAATATAATTTTAAAGCAGTGGGACATTAGGCATTATTTGTCTCTCTGGCCTTGGTTCCTTTTCTGCATACTGCCGTAATTCATCAAGACCTCACACTCCACCACGTCCATAACACTATGACTAGTGCCAGGCAAACTGAACATCACCTGTGCCCACGTGCAGATAGAAAGTCAACAGGTCACATTACCACTTTTGTGGAAGGCACTCTTGTAAAATCCGTCAGCCAGGTCTGCTATTATAAACATGGGTCACAACTGCAGTTGATTTCAAAGTGTTCTCAGAAAGTCTGATAATACAGGCTGGGCGTGGTGGCTCACGCCTGTAATCCTCGCACTTTGGGAGGCGGAGGCGGGTGGATCACTTGAGGTCAGGAGTTCAAAACCAGCCTGAAACCTTGTCTCTAATAAAAATACAAGACAATTAGCTGGATGTGGTGGCAGGTGCCTGTAGTCCCAGCTACTCGGGAGGCCGAGGTGGGAGAATTGCTTGAACCTGGGAGGCAGATGTTGCAGTGAGCCGAGATCGAGCCATTGCACTCCAGCCTGGATGACAGCAAGACTCCATCTCAAAAAAAAAAAAAAAAAAAAATCTGAGAATACACTATTGAAAGACCATTTTCCACCTGAAGACCCAGCTGGTGGCAACCTTCAATTGGCCCCTGCATTCCCTCCTAGCCGAAGCAGCCAAGAGATGGGATCCTTTGCATGAGGAGCTCTTGCTGTCACTATGGCTGTTAGAAAACATGGAAGGACCCCTCTGCCCTCCAGGTGACTGAGTACTATGCAAAACAAGGTTGTTTCCTACCGAGGGGGAGGAAGGAATGGGGAAGAAAACATTTAAGGCATAAATAATATAAAAGGGAACACGTTTTAAGATACATTCATATGACATTACTACTACAAAAAAATAAATAATGATTTTCTCTGATTTGAATTAAGGTCCTTCACACAGTTCGCTCCCAGGCCTGTTGTGGGCAGTTACTGGCTTGAAGTTGGAACATGACTGGTTGTTTGCATGTCCTCAGGTTTCCTGGGGCTGCTGAAGGACCTCTGTCGGGCTGTCTAAAGGAATGCCAGGCGGAGACCACGTTGTCTTTTCAGCACAGCCCTCTGGGACAGGTGGCAAAATAAGAGCATTCCAACTTACAATGTTGTTCTCTGTTTCTGAATGGGCACAGCTGTCTCCTGAAACACAGAAAGGTTTGGGAGCATTATCAAATGATAAAGGCTGATTTTTACGAAGCAGTCTAAAAACTTTTTCACACTTTGAGCCAAGAAGAAAGAAAAACGAGCATAAATAGAACCTGGTTTGTGTTTGGTTTGAATTTGAGGGCGACAGAAGGTTTAAAAGGTTTAAAATAAAGTTGAGCTCTCATGAGAAGCTATACAATTCACCTGAGGAATAAAGCAACCCCTTAAAAGCCCTAAAATAACCACCTGAAAGAAAGGTTACAACTCCAGAACCAACTCAAATCAAAAAGGGGCTCATGTTCACAAAATGCATTCTTCCAGCAAGTCTTCTGTTACCCTACGAATGAAATCAAAGCCTATTTCCAAATAGATTTTCCAAAGTGTGATGGGATTGACAGCCTGAGATGAAGGACATGAGTAATGAACAAAGAATCCTTTATCTTGAGTCCTATCTTTTCTTGAAGGACCCAGCACCCCACCCAGTCTCCCAAGAAATATGTAAACTAATCATAGAGGGGAAACTCTAAAAGCATCACCTTCCCATACACAGCTCTTAGCTAACTGAAGATGGTCTGGAATCCTAAGGTTGATCACGCCTTCCTGACCTCTGCTGAACTCTGCTGGATCTTCTGCGCCATCAGAACTGACGTCATTTACAATGTCCTGACAGCAGGTACGCTGAGTAGGGACTGGTTCCACATTGTCCTTGACGCTCTCCTCCGGCAACTGGCCACAATCAGGGACTGCGGAAGTCAGGCATACAGGCACCTTCATGTGACTGAGGGGCTTCATTTCCAAACCATCCTGAGGGTAAGGTGCTACCACAGGGACCACAGGACGAGGGCTGCTGCTGAAAGTGCTGTTGGTTTTGGTGAAACACCTGCAGAGTTTAAACCAAAAGAAACAGACTTGTGTCTAGAGGAACCAATAATTAAAATAAGCCTATTCTGAAATATCATTTGGTATTCTGTATTCACAGACTCTTAAGAAAGACTGACGCTTAAAAACAACTAAATGATTCACTATGATCTGAAATACTGAGAATTTCAAAATCATAGTGAAAATGCCATACAACAGGAGAATACACCAAAAGAATACTTAAGAATGCATCTTTATTCAGTGTCCCGGCACACAGGCTTCCTTTGTCTTAGTCCACTGTCAGAAATCATCTACTTCATTATTAACTGGCTCCCAAAAGTAGCACCCAGAAGGAAAAGGCCATTAGCTACTGGGAAGAATGAAAGAATAAAAGAGGAAGAGGAGGACAGGAAGCTAAGAAATGTATGGCCACATGAAAGAAACAACCTTAGGAAAGTTAACCAAAAACACACTGCTTTGAAATCAGATGATATGTTCCCCCTCATTCTTGGAGGAAATGCTGTAAGGATTAGACATTCAAAATCCAGGAATTTTAAATTTTTCAACTTTTTTCTTCACAGAATTGCTGGAATTTGTTACCACTGAGCATTTCACATCAATTCTGTTCTATTTTTACTTCCTGCCTTTACCTACAATGTGTGTTTTAATTTTTTTCTTTCTGTTCTTCAGACTGGACAATTTCTCCTGATCTATCTTCTTGTCCGTTAACTTGTGGTCTCCAACAGCTGTTAAGCTCATCTAGTAAATTTTCCATTTTAGTTATTGAGCTCTTTAGCTCTAGAATTTCCATTTAGTCTTTCGTACCAGCTCTGTTTATCAGTTGAAATTTCCTATATGTTCATTTATTACATGTATACCTTCCTTTAAATCCTTGAACATATTTATAATGGCTGCTTAAAGTCATTATCTGCTAATTGTGACATCTGGGTCATCTCAGAGTCTGTTTCTATTGACTTTTTTTCCCTTAAGTAATTATCACATTTTCCTGTTTCTTCACATGTATAATAATTTTTTTAAAACTAGATTTTTCTTTTAATTTTCTGGTTGCCCTGTTGGCATCAAACTCAGTTCTCTGATAGCTTCTGCTTGCATCCTTGCCCCAAGATTAGAGAATGCTTTCAGACAAAAACCCATAAACTCATAAATCTCACACATTTTATTTCAAGGGTAGACTCTTATTCAGTTTCTGCCTGCTTCTGCTTATTCTCCAATACTTTCAAATTATCCAGATTTTATCATTATTATCTGTTGATGATCAAGCTATTTCACCATTACTGGAAGTTGGAGCCTCAGAGACACTTTTTTTCCCCCTAAAATTGGGAGTAAGAAAAGTCTGGAGATGACATTGCACTGGGCTTTGATTTGGACATGTTAGGTAGGAAACACGTAGGACTGACCAGTAGTATCCTGGAGCTAGATAATGTTAGGCAATGAAGATAAGAATTATTTGGATTTGCATCCTTTAAACATGGGCTGATATGTTTCTGGGGCAAAGAAAAATCAGTAAAAGTCTAATCAACTGTTGCTAGCAGTTACACTCGTTCAAGTTATTGGAAATACCAAATCTTAAGCATGAAGACAGATATAAACTTGAAAGAGAATAAGATCTCTGTCAGCAAACCAAATCTTTAATTTAAATAACTCCAACTTTAATTTCAAATAGAGAAATATACTCACTATATAGATAATTAAATTCAGAGACCAGTCACCTGGTAAGTAAAGTGTGACAAGTATTCATCTGTGCAGAATAATTTGAGTATGGTATTTTCTAATATGACTCTAATTTTAATGTTTAATTCTATAGCAAAAAAATGCCTGATTCAGATATAACCTATGTGTTTCCACGCATGTCTTCAGTGAATAAATAGTGAAGAAAGCCCTGGTGCAGAAGGACGTTAACTGGAGCCACAATCAGAGCACTGGTCTAGACGTGTCATGACTGCAGAAGAGTACAGCATTCCCAACTTACTCTCTTGTCTATTTTATTCGACCCTGAACTTATAAAAAATGTTCTGGATGCTGGCAAAGGTGAGCACTAATCTGAAACCCACTTAAAAATGTCCATGTGATCAGTGTCTTCGTTTCCTGCATTTTGCTCTTAGTCTCCCAACACTCAGGGAACCCCCAAGTCCCCCTGAATGTATTCAATGCATGGAATCTGCAGACTCTAAACAGGGTGAAATGTGGGGCAAGGTCGGGGGGAGAAAAGCCTTTGTGAATTCAAACTACTACTACTGAGAATTTAATGATTATCCATCTATATAACTAACCTTATCTGAAAGAACCCTTTATTGAGAAAGCATTTGCTAAATATCTTCCTTAGGTCAGACATCGTGGTAAGCAGTGAAAGAGTGAAGAGTGAAGAGTGAAGCAGGAAGAGAGCAGAGAGGGCTTTTACAAAGACTGCAACTCAGGAGCAAATCATTTCAATCCCAGAATGACTTAAAGTGATCTGGCCTTTGTCCAGCTGCCTGCTAAAGGCAGAAGTAAATCCTTTCTAGAGGGGAAAACATCTTCCAGAAACTCTGCAAGTTTGTATATCTGATGTCTAAAATTCAAAGGTAAGTAAAGCAGAGTTCCTGCTCCCAGTCTAGCAAAGGACACAGACCAAAAAAAAAAAAAAAGGTTACAATATAATCAATATAATGTAGTGTTATCTAAGAAAAGATAAAAGACACTGGGAGCAATTAATTTTGAGATAAGTCATAGATGCATGGCTGACAAGAATAGGGCACTTCGCATGTTCTAGCCAGAGACCAGTCCCAGTGTATTCTTCCATATTGCATCAGACTCAATCATCTCATAATCAGGAAAATTACATTAGATAACAATTATGGAATTAGAGAGGAAGAAGGACCCTAATATCAAAAGATCAGAAATATCTTTCGTCGGGGCAACCTATATGGCTGCCACGTTTTGTTGAAAATAATTCTTTTTTTTTTTTTGAGAAGGAGTCTCGCTCCGTTGCCCAGGCTGGAGTGCAATGCAGTGATCTCGGTTCACTGCAACCTCACTGCCTCGGGTTCACTGAATTGGGTTCAAGCAATTCTCCTGCCTCAGCCTCCCAAGTAACTGGGATTATAGGTGCATGCCACCATGCCCAGCTAATTTTTTGTGTGTATTTTAGTAGAGACGGGGTTTCACCGTGTTGCCCAGGCTGGTCTCAAACTCCTGAGTTCAGGCAATCCACTCGTCTCTGCCTCCCAAAGTGCTAGGATTATAGGTGTGAGCCATCACGCCTGGCCAAAAATAATTCTTAAAAATTAAATTCCTGACTTCTGGCTATGGCTGATAAGCTTGTATCAGAACAACTCTGTTCCTGCTAAGAACAACTAGAAAAAATATGGAGGAATTTTGTCTTAAATCTGTTAAAGGCATGTGAGGGCTACCAAAGCACTCGAGGGGCTGAGATTCTGCAGGAAAGGTACAAGTGGCCCTGAGCATCAGCACCACTTTTCTTCTGGAGGCATCTGCCCGATTCAGTGCAGGAGGAAACAAGGAGGTGTCAAGAAGAAAGAGACAGATAAGAAGCTGAGCAGAGCTTTTGGCTGTTTCATGGCACTGGGAGGACAAAAATTGGAGTTCAGAGTCTGCCAAAGAGAAAAGGCCCAGTAAACACCCCAGGCTTTTAAGTGGGACCCTTGAAGGGCTACACCCTAAAAATAAGAGTGAAGCAGAAAGAGAGCAGAGAGGGCTTTTACAAAGACTGCAACTCAGGAGCAAATCATGTCAATCCCAGAATGACTTAAAGTGATCTGGCCTTTGTCCAACTGCCTGCCAAAGGCAGAAGTAAATCCTTTCTAGAGGGGAAAACATCTTCCAGAAACTCTGCAAGTTTGTGTATCTGATATGTAAAATTCAATAAAAAGGCTGGTTGCGGTGGCTCACTTTGGGAGGCCGAGGTGGGCGGATCACCTGAGGTTGGGAGTTAGAGACAAGCCTGACTGACATGGAGAAACCCCGTCTCTACCAAAAAATACAAAAAATTAGCCAGGCGTGGTGGCGCATGCCTGTAATCCCACCTACTCAGGAGGCTGAGGCAGGAGAATCACTTGAACCTGAGAGGCAGAGGTTGTGGTGAGCCAAGATCACACCACTGCACGCCAGCCTGGGCAAGAAGCGCGAAACTCATCTCAAAAAAAATAAAATAAAATTCGATAAAAAGTACTGGGCACATCAGAAGACAAGAACAAGAGAAAAACAAGTGATGTAGATAGTGAGTGAGCAAAGACTTTAAAAACTGGATGAATACATTCAATAAAGTAGATGAGAAGAATTTTAACAGAGAACTAGAATCTAATAATAATAATCACTTAGAAATTCTGAAATTAACAGTAAAGTAACTGAACTTTAAGAACTCAGCACATGGGGATAAGAGCACGCTGGGCACAGGCGAACAGAGGATTGTCCACCACGAAGCACATCGGTTCCCATGACAAAGGATGGAAAACATGAAAGCAGCTGAAGGAACACAGGAGGCACCGTATGGCGAAAAACTCTATGTTTAACTGGAGTCTCTCTGCAGGGGGAAAAGAGAGAATGCAACAGAAGCCGCACTGGAGACACAGAAGCTAAGTTTTCTAAACCTGATGAAAGCTCAAGCCGCAGATCCAAGAAGCTCTGTGGACCCCAGGCAGAATACAAAGAAAATCACACCGATCAATGCCAATAATTAAATGGGTAGAAGCAAAATACAAAGACAAAATAAAAAAAAGCAGCCAGAAGAAAAAGACATATTACCTTAAAAGGGAACAACAATAGCTGTACAGATGATTTTTCAACAGAAATGATGGAAGCAATAAAGTAACAGAATAATGTCTTTAAAGTACAGAAAGACAGTAACTGCCAATCTAGAAGTCAATTAGCGGTTAAAAAAAAGAAAAAAAATCCTTCAAAAAAGAAGACAAATTAAAGATATTCTTAGACAAAAAAGCTGGGAAAATCTGTCACCTTCAGTCTTGTACTATAAGAAATATTAAGGGAAGTTCTTCAAGTTGAAGGAAAATGACTAGCAACAGATTTAAAAAAAAAAAGGAAATACAGAAAGGAATGAGTAGCAACAAAAAAGGAATGCAGGGAATTCTGAATAAACATGGATTGCAAAAGCAGTAATTTTAATATCTTAGAGGATTTTAAATATTTTTAGAATACAAACATATGAAGAAAATAACACAAAACACTGGAGGGGGAAATGGAGTTAAAATGTTCTAAAGTATTTGTATTGTCTGTAAAGTGGTAAAAGTCCTAATTCACATTAAACTCTAACTAATGTCATAATGTCTAGCACCAAGCACATAGAAAATGACACACAATAGGACCTCAAAAATGTTTTTTAAAAATGATAAACATTAGAACACCAGACTTTTTCCTTTTTTAATGATCAGGGAGCAACAATTAAACTAATAGTCAAAGTCCTTTATAGCAGCCCATGCCCAATAGTAAGATGAGACACGTATAGTAAAGTGAGAATGAACGGATACACCTTGAGCTTTCTGTGTCACGATAGTAGTTATTCGTGTCCTAGTTCAATATTGATTCTGTGATGTGTAAGGTCCTCTATTATCTGTCTGCTTCAAAGTTGTCTGACTTACACTTCAATCTCCTGGAGCAAAGGCAACGACAGTTCTCAGTGTCAGATACCTTAGGACACACAGCACAGTCAGGTACTCAATGAAATCCCTCAACAGTGCTGGCCTAAAATACACTAAGTGATCCTCTGCCTTGATGTCACATTGCTCTGCAAGAATCTGGAGATAATAAAAAGCTACTAGAAACCTGTATGTTCTTTACGGGTCTCACTCTGTTGCCCAGGCTGGGTGCGATCATGGCTCACTGCACCCTTGGCCTCCCTGGCTCATGCGATCCTCCCACCTCAGCCTCCAGAGTAGCTGAGGCTATGAGAATAGGGCACTTCCCACATTCTAGGTAGAGACTAGTCCCGGTATATTCTTCCATATTGCATCAGACTCAATCAGACTACAGTCATGTGCTACCATTCCTGAAAAATTTTTACATTTTTTTTTGTAGAGAAGGGGTCTCATTATGTTGCCCAGGCTGGTCTTGAACTCCTAGGCTCAGGCAATCCTCCTACCTCAGCCTCCTAAAGTGCTAGAATTACAGGTGTGGGCCACCACGCCTGGCTAAAACCTATACTTTAAAGATGAAGAAGTATCAGATCAGAAAGAAAAGTTTTCATTTAAAAGAAGTAAAATTAAGATGTAGGAAAAAAAAACACACATACACATATTTGCCAGAATTTGAAAACCTAGGACAGTTCCCTACAAAATATTAGAAATTAATAACTTGTTTATATAGCTCGAACTTGAATGAACTCATAATGTTGATATAACAAAACAATGATGACTCGCCAGACAACGAGATGCCCTTAAAGCCTTCTGCTTCCTTCTGTTTAATTTCTTTTTTTCTGCTCTTGTCTTTAATTTAAAGCCAAGTTACAGAATGAGATTTTTTAATGAAGTCTAAAGGCAGACTAATAGTTTGTAAAGTACTTTTGTCAGAGTGACAGTGAAGCTTTACGTGTGGGGCAGGACTGGAGGAGCGGGCGAGACAGAGGCGCAAGGGCCAACCACAAGTGTGGTCATCAGCATGTCGACACAGGTTTTATGTGCTGGGAGCCAACAGGCGTATGAAATACACACACTTCTTAAAGAAATTACAGATATTTAGCAAGAGAGAAGTACAATTTCCTATTACCTACTCTTTAGCATCTGTTTTTCAGATAAGTAAAACAGGAGATCATAGCAGTGTTTACTTGATTCAACTATGACCCTCAGTCACTAGAGTGGTGTTGACAGCAACATACTTGGGAGTTAGATCTGTAAAGCAACTGTAACCTGAATTTCAGCATAAACCACATTGATTTAAAATTTTCTAGTACACTGAATCTTAACTCATAATCATCAGTAATTAACCAATTAGCTAACCAAATGTAAATGATTCAGTTATATTACTTTTAGTTCAATTCCAGATGTCTACATGTGTCAGCATAAAAATGGCTTTAACTTAGGGGTTTACATGTTGAGATACAGGCATAAAGAACATCGTCTGCTAAAAAGGAATATAGTCTGTTCTGAATATAACCAGATATGACATATGAAAACTATTATTATTATTATTATTATTATTATTATTATTATTGAGATGAAGTTTTGCTCTCATTGCCCAGGCTGGAGTGCAATGGCATGATCTCAGCTCACTGCAACCTCCGCCTCCCAGGTTCAAGTGATTCTCCTGCCTCAGCCTCCCGAGTAGCTGGGATTACAGGCATGCGCCACCACGCTCAGCTAATTTTGTATTTTTAGTAGAGACAGGGTTTCTCCATGTTGGTCAGGCTGGTCTTGAACTCCCGACCTCAGGTGATCTGCCCGCCTTAGTCTCCCAAAATGCTGGGATTACAGGGGTGAGCCACCACTCCCAGCCTGTGAAAACAAATATTTTACTAATAATGCTTTAGTTAAAATTTCCAAAGCAATTAGATGATCACAAAAATCATATCTGTACATATGTAAACTTAAGAGACAAATCTAAGGTAGCAAATAAGAAAACAGGACAAATGTCTGCAAACATATGACATTCAATAAAATGCTCTCACAATGCATATTTTACAGTTTATATAATGCAAATAGTTCGTAACTTCACTATCTTAGGCTTCTCAAATAGTCTTTCAAATGCAGTTATTACTGGCTTAAGGTGGAATAAAAGTTTTTACTGAGTTTTCTCTAGCTCAGTAAAACTCCTTTGTTTAATCTTAAGTTTAAAAACATTGAGTAAATGGAGCTCTCTGCATCTTGCTTAATACAAAAATCTAAGCTGTTCTGTAAAACCTCAGGCGGTCTGGGACCTGTTAGTTTACTAAGATACCTTTCAGTAACACAGGAAAGGCCCGTCTGACCAATCTGAAAGATAGGAAAATGACTCTATTGTGGTATCACAAAAAATAATAAAATATTCTTTAAGCAACACTCTGAATAGCACAGACTAGGAAACAGAAGATTGGAAGAGTAGTGTAGGATTGTGCTTGGAAGAATATTCTTGTAAAACTATACAGCACCTCTGAAATATTTTCTAGAATGTATTCCAAATATTCCACTTCTGATTACACAGTTGAATATTTGTTAAGCATGATTATGTACAGAATTACTCTGATTAGATGATTATATAATTTTTGCATTAAGTTTCCTCTTTTGATTATGCCTAGAGGGAAAAAACTATCTGTGAATTTCTTGGATGTGTGATACTTATTCTCATGCATATATTCTTGAGACTTCTGAAACAGTTACATCTTGGTGGTAGTTTATGTTTGTTTTTTTTTTTTGAGACAGTCTTGCTCTGTCGCCAGGCTGGAGCACAGTGGCACGATCTTGCCTCACCGCAACCTCTGCCTCCCAGATTCAAGCAATTCTCCTGCCTCAGCCTCCAGAGTAGCTGAGATTACAGGTGCGCGCCACCATGCCTGGCTGATTTTTCTATTCTTAGTAGAGATGGGGTTTCACCATGTTGGTCAGGTTGGTCTCGAACTTCTGACCTCGTGATCTGCCTGCTTCAGTCTCCCAAAGTGCTGGGATTACGGACGTGAGCCACCATACCTGGCCGGTAGTTTATCTTAAAATTCCACTCACGTCTGCTGTTTCCACTTGTCACTGTGTCATTTTGCTGACCCAGCTCTTATTTTTGGGAGCTTGTCAGTTACTAACTCAGGAACCCTGATAGCATCGCACCAGGGCCACGGCCATCTTCCCTTCCTGATGTCCGCTCTGTTGGATGCCGCGATGACCGCAGCATTAGCTGGGAGTTTCCTTTCAGGAATAAATTTATCAGCTGCTGTCACATAAAACATGACAGTAAATGTTGAGTGACAACAAATGACTGAGTGTATTCCTGAACATGGTAAGTTGACAGACACACACGAGCTTATAAAGAAAGACAAAAAGCTGGACTCTCTGACTTCCTGACAACAGGCCCTAGGTCTCCATCTTAGAAGCAGGAGACATATAACTTCCCCAAAAGGAAAGCACTGATCAATTTTTAAAATTCAACACAGCACTCTGAATTTCTTAGGGAAATAGGGAGATTACCCTAGATGGAAGAGAAGCTGAATGCCTGTTTTCTGCTTGAAGAAAAAGCTCAGGTGAACTGGATAACTTGTTGTTTTAATACTTAGCAAACCAACCGGGTAGATCAAACCTTAGGCCTGAAAGAACTACTATTATAATTAATGTTCTCCCGTGGCTCACGCCTGTAATCCCAGCACTTTGGGAGGCCAAGGCGGGAGGATCACGAGGTCAGGAGATCGAGACCGTCCTGGCTAACATGGTGAAACCCCATCTCTACTAAAAATATAAAAAATTAGCTGGGTGTGGTGGCGGGCACCGGTAGTCCCAGCAACTCAGGAGGCTGAGGCAGGAGAATGGCGTGAACCTGGGAGGTGGAGCTTGCAGTGAGCCAAGATCGCACCACTGCACTCCAGCCTGGGTGACAGAGCGAGACTCCATCTCAAAATAAATAAGTAAATAAATAAATAAAATAATAATGATAATTAATGTTCTCATATTCATCTCTACATGTTGTTGTCATCAGAGGACATCTGACATCCACGGAGGGTTTCAAGTTGGTGAAAGAGCATTCCCAAATCCAACACACAGACTTTTAAGGTTGTCATTACACAGAACTCTGAAGTCATTTGTAGTATCTTTGTTCTCTAAAGCACTGTTCCCAATAGTTTTACTACTTCTCTTGACTATCAGCCATGTAACTTGTACTTTTTTCCCAGATGAATTATATAATTTTTCCAAGCTGATTTTCGCTGGGAGACTTCCTGTTCATCTCCAGTCTCTCTAAGACCCTTCAGGTTAATTTCTCATTCCTTCCTGATGGGATCTCTCAGTTCGTTCATCTGTGAATTTCATCAGTGTCCTCTCTACTCTCTCTTACAAATTATCAAGGCTGATGCTAAAAAAGACCAGATTTAATGTCAATCCCTTTCCATTAAACTAGCCAAGCAACTAATAAGCCACATTTGATTACATATCCAGAACTGCATTACTGCCTTTTGAATTCAGGAGAAGGGAAGAGAAGGGTAGAAAGTTTTTGATGTTTTTTGATTAAAATCCATTTAACTCTTGAAATGCCCAAATGGCACAAGGATTTCTTGATTAGGTCTCTGGTGTAAGGAACTGGCTCTCTGCAAAGCTGCCTTAAATATGCTTCTTTCTAGGCGTTCATAGTGAGCTTTACATATTACTCTTAAAAACTGCAAAGGGGTCAGGCACGGTAGCTCGTGCCTGTAGTCTCAGAACATTGGGAGGCCGAGGCGGGCAGATCACATGAGGCCAGGAGTGCAAGACCAGCCTAGCCAACATGGCAAAACTCCGTCTCTACTAAAAATACAAAAAAATTAGCCAGCCATGGTGGCACACGCCTGTAATTCCAGCTACTCGGGAGGCTGAGGCATGAGAATCGCTTGAACCCAGGAAGCAGCCTTGCAGTGAGCCAAGACTACACCACTGCACTCCAGCCTGGGTACTGGAGTGAGACTCTGTCAAAAAAACAAAAGAAAATCAAAAGAAACTAAAAAGGATTCAAGGTAATGGAACCCAGTGAGGCAAGCGGTCATTTATAGCATGTCACAAGAGCCCCAGAATCAACTAAAACCTCCCCACAGATCTATACAGTGCACCCTCCCCTCACCTGTTCTCAACTTTTCACATCATACTCTCATTTACATAACAGAGGCAACGTTTTCTCTCCAGATGGTTATTACTAAAATAGATGGGTGATAAAAGGGGTCAAGGGTTGGCAATGTCTTGTTTCTTAAAAGCTCACTCCAAGAAATATGCTTAAGTTTACAACTAAGAAGGCAGAGAAAAAAGAACCTGGAGTGGCAGGGCACAGGGCAGGTAAGAGTCCATATGGAAAAGGCCCCACGCAAGACTTCAACAGTTCTCAGTGTCTGTGGAATAAAGAAGGCGAATTGCAGAGGCACCACCAGATCTCAGAGGACAACTCCCCAGAAGTACACTGTGGGGTAGCAGCTCCTCTTCATCTCCTGCAGTGTTTTCTGCCTCAGTGACTGCGCCCAGACACCCAGACATCATCTTCAACTGCTTCCTCCACTGGCCTCTTCAACCAATTACTTGGTCTTTTTTTTTTTTTTTAATCCCTCAGACTCATCTCTTTCTAAATCCTAAATCTTTCAAAATTCTTCTCTTTCTCTCCCTACAACTATGCTAGTCTACTATTTCTCATCTGGACTACTGCAACTGCCATCTAATTGGTCTCCAGGTATCCTCTCCTGCCCCATCCAATTTAGTCTCCAAACTGCATCCAGAGTGTTCTTTAAAAACTCGAATTCAGCTGGGCGTGGTGGCTCATGCCTGTAATCCCAGCACTTTGGGAGGCCAAGACGGGTGGATCATGAGGTCAAGAGTTCAAGATCAGCCTGACCGACATGGTGAAACCCCGTCTCTACTAAAAACACAAAAAATTAGCCGGGTGTGGTGGCGGGCACCTGTAATCCCAGCTACTTGGGAGGCTGAGGCAGAGAATTGCTTGAACCCGGGAGGTGGAGGTTGCAGTGAGCCAAGATCGTGCCACTGCACTCCAGCCTGGGCAACAGGGTGAGACTCCGTCTCAGAAAAAAAAAAAAAAAAAAGAAAAAACGAATTCCTGCTTAAAACCATCCACAGATGTGCGTGCCATGGCTCTGTGTGATCTGATTTCACTCACCTTTTAATTCCGACTCCTCCACTTACTATGTTTCTGCTATGTTGGCCTTCTTTAAGTTCTTTGAGGATTCAGGCATTTTGTTTTAGAGATTATGTATAAATGGTCCCCTTTGCCTGGAAAGCTCTAAACCTATCTCCTTCCCTTAGACCTAATTTTATAAATCTTCAGAGCTCAGCAAAATGCCACTTGCTTACAGAGGGCTTTCCTCTCTACCACATTCTTTACTTTTCCTTTAAAGCATCCAGATTTAATTACATATTCATTTTTATGATTTATGTCTTTTTTTTTTCTTTTGAGACAGAGTTTCACTCTTGTCGCCCAGCCTGGAGTGCAGTGGCATGATCTTGGCTCACTGCAACCTCCGCCTCCCGGGTTCAAGTGATTCTCCTGCTTCATCCTCCCTTGTAGCTGGGATTACAGACACTTGCCACCACGCCCAGCTAATTTTTGTATTTTTAGTAGAGACGGGGTTTCACCACATTGGCCAGGCTGGTCTCAAACTCCTGACCTCAGGTGATCCGCTTGCCATAGCCTCCCAAAGTGCTGGGATTACAGGCGTGAGCCACCACACCCAGCCGATTTACGTCATTTTCTTAAAAGATATGTCTCTCCTATTAAACTGTAAGCTCCACGCAGGCAGGAGCAATGCCTGTTATGCTCACTGCCATATCCCCAGTACCTAGTTTGGTGCTTGGCCCACTACAGACCTGCAGCAAACATTTGTAGGTAGGAAGGAAGGAAGGAAGGAAGGAAGGGAGGAAGGGAGGGAGGGAGGGAGGGAGGGAGGGAGGGAGGGAATTCTCTTTTTCTTTTTTACTCTCCTTATTTTATCATTCTCCTTTTCCCATCTCTGTTATTCTCTGAAGATGTATTAAGGCAGTAAGAAAAAATAATAAAAGATATGATGTCTTATAAAAAGAATGTCTAATCACTTTAAATACATAAGAAATAAAAGCAAATAAATGGATCAAATAATTAAATATATAAAAATAAGCAATCTGCCAAGGATATTGTCTCCTTTGGGGTCTCATCTGTTTTTAAGTTCTATTACTTGGATAGAGCTTAAAATGGTCCTAAATCTGTATCACAGTTCCATTCTACACCCTGAGCCCAAGACCAGCATTTTCATCTTCCTCCTTAAGACATCAACTCATACTTCAACTCTAAAGCCAAATTCACCACCTTTCCATGATGTGTCATTTTATTAAGCTTCTTATTACTATGACTACCACCCAGGTCGTCCATTTTTGAAACTTCTTACGCATCTGGAATCTTCTGTTTTTCTAATCCCTATCAGTCAATGGCCAAGTCCTAAAGACTCCACGTCTGCAGTCTCACTTATCCCTTCCTCTTCATCCCCATTCCCTCATGAAGGCTGAGGCCTTTGTTCTACCCGTGTCTCACTGGTCCCCTCCCTCCCTTCCCTCCTGTGCACTGCCATCTCTCATCCCGCCTGAGCGTATCTCTGAACAGATCATTCCCGTTCTTAACAAGCTTTGCAACAATTATGATGCTGCTACCCCAGTGTTTCTCAATATTTAACCCATATCCCCTTTTGATTAATATAAAAATTGCATACCCTTGAATACATAGACATTACAGACATAGAGTTTTTTTCTATTCTTTAAATATAAAATTATGAAACTCAACGTGCTTCTTCAAACTCTACTCACTATATCCCTACCTCTATCTGAGAATCACTATTGTTAGACTATGGACTCTCTGAATGCAGGGCCTAGGCCAGTACCTAGTACATGACAGGCACTCAATAAAGGGCCTTGTTTATTAAATAAACTTGCTTATTTAATAAATAGTATTTAATAGGACTTGTTTATTAAATAAACTACTAAACTTGGACGTTCAGGGTTATCCATGATATGAACTCAGTCCAGTTTTCCAATTTCAATATCCTACTATTCTCTAGTTACACTTCACAGCGGGTCAAATTATTCCAGCGGTTCTCAAAGCATGGTCCCAGGACCATGGGCATCAGTACTATCTGGGAACTCATTAGAAATGCAGATTCTCAGGCCCCACCCTAGACCTGCTGAATCGGAAACTCTGGTCTAAGAATAGGAGTAGGAGTAGAGCCTAGTAATTTGCGTTTTTATTAAGTGTTTCAAGTGATGCACGCTAAAGTTTGAGAACCACTGAAGTCGCCTATTCATTCTTATGTAAACATTATCTTTCTACGTCCACGACTGTTCTTACATTCCTTCTACAGGGAAACACCTCAGAACCTAGTCCAGAGCCTGAGTAGTGCTCAGTAAATGTGTGTTTTGTTTTGCTTGACTGAACAGCCAAAAACCCTATGAGGCCCACTTGATAGCCCTCATATAACTTAATTGAAATCATGCTTCTTTTTGTTTATACTATTTCAGCTGACATTCAGAAATGCAAACTCATTCATAGTAACAATGTCAATATTCTAAAAGCATAAATTGACTACAATTTTCTATATTTTGAGAGTAAACCACGTATCATCTACCTTTCAGCATTCACAGCTTTTTACAAATTTTGTCATTTGTAAGATCTTAAGAGGAGATACCTGTTCTCAATTCCAAAGTGAAAAGACTTAAAATCTTTAAATTTAATAATTCAAATTTTCTAGAGCTGAAGGTAGGTACTTATTGATACTTATCTGTCCAATTATTAAGTGTCAAAATCATACAGTTGCTCCTGGGAGCCAGGTGAGACACTGGCTAACCTTGAAGGCAATGCAGGCAAGTAAAGACTTGCGCTAAACAGGTAGATTCTCATGAGGAAGAAAATTTAAACCAGGAAGAAAAAGAATCTGGTGTTCCAAGCTGAAGAGAATTCATCTAAATTCCCAGATAACAGTAAAACCCACACACATGAAATGTAGTAAGTTATTAACTTGAAAATTAATAGAAATACAATTGTCCATTGTCTTAAAGGAAAAAAAAACTGTATAATAAAAACTTTCAAATACTAAAATACTACATACACACGCGCGCACACACACACACAAACACACACACACACACTACACATACAAATAGCCACTAATCCAAGATCATTTAAATGGCAGAGGTCATATAAGTCCTTCTAAGGAAATGGGATGTATTCTTGATATTAAGATGATACTTCATCAAAAAGACATGATTGGCAGGAAATTGCCAGAGACTACCGTCAGATTATGCTGGGAGCAATCTTATATTACCTAGGACAATTTTCCCCTTTTCAGTTAAGGAAATAGCTTCAGAAACATTACGTAACTTTCGCAAGATCACAGGTTTAAGCTATGTCAGAGCCCAGGTCTACTTATTCTTAGACCAGAGATCCTGTCGTTATACCATTCTGTTGTCCAGGAGAATCAAGATCTGCTGATGACCAAGAACCACAAAAGAAAACACGTTAAATTTTTAAGCAAGACCACTTGTAACTAAATCCATCTGATTACTCGCCAGGTACATAACCATCTTTACCAGGTCTTCAGCATGTTCAGCCTAACAAACTATGGTAAGGTCCATGAAAAGCTCAAGACAAAAATGTGGTTTCAATGTTATGAACATTTTCAAAACCAGGGTCATATAGAATCTAAATACGTAACAAGCAAACCTTAGTACATAAAATAAGCAGATGGCTCTTTTATAGACACCCTGAAATGGGTTAAGTAAATGATAACAATCTCCAAGCGGCTTTGTTGCTTTTGTTCTGTAACTCTCAAAACACAGGCTGAAACAATGTACTTTTAATTTGATGGTTGGCCTGATCCTTCTTCAAGTTCTGGTTTCAATAACTCCCAGAGACAACTCTTAACCTGTTAATCCATTTTAAATATATAGGTCAAACATCATTTCAATAATAAAATATCTAAACTCCAACCCATACTCCAGTTATTTTATGTACTAACTATGATATAATCTTTTTGGTTGTAGAGTTTAGGACTGACAAGGAAGGACTTTTGACACCACGTAATTCAATAACATCATTATGTAAAAAGAAAGAACTAAGATTTCTGAAACAACTTTAATACAACAAAAAGCTTGGTAATCCTTTGGGATTAATATAGAGAGAGGTTGTAGGAAAGTGTGCTGAGTATCCTACGTGTTAAATGCACATTGCTCTACATATTTCTATCTTGTTTGAAATATTGTGAGTATATATCACTTTTAAAATTAAAACACAAAATTCAAAGCAAGGGTTTGCTACTTAATCAAGATTTTAAGAATTAAAAAAAAAAACACTGGATAAGCTGGTAGGAAAATTTCAGTAATATTACTATGAAAAAAAATTACTATATACAGAGGGTTCCCCCCTCCCCCCAACACTCAGACACACTGTCATTCATCCTCATAGCATCCCATAACATAGAGTAGAAAATAAAAGGTGAGAAAAGATAGTCTTTATAACAGAGAATGACTCTAATTTAAAATTTTCAAAAACATGAAGCCTTATAATAATATTTCAGTGACAAACAGAGCCTTTAAGATTGTTTCTATATAGCTAAAGAAACCGAGGCACAAAGAGATAAAAATTGGAAAGCAGAGGCAAAAAATTAGTAACAGCTTTAAACTTAAGATTGCAAATCCTGAACTTTATATCCTAGGTAAAATTCCAAGAACTTCCTTTGCTGAAGGGAAAAATAAAAGGATGCATATGCCTTATTCACAACAGCTTGTGCAGGTACATTATTAACATACCTATTGTTGTTTCGACAATTTCGGCAGTTAACACACTCCAGAGGGTCAATCTGAGGCACGGCCGTGTACATTCCACCACCCTGGACAGGAAGGAGCGTCAGAGAAAAAGAAAAGAAGAAGGAATGCTGAAGGTGCCCGCAGACCAGCAGCCAAATAATCACAAATACACATGAGCCATGTCAACCATAAATGGGCACATGGTATATTCTAACCAACTCCCAGAGCAATGTCATTGTGAATATCACTGACCCATATTCACAAAGGAGTGAATGAGAGTCCTGCACTATGCTAAACTGTATTCCAAAAACTTCACTGCCATGTTTTCCTACGTATTTCTGTACTAGACAAAGGTAAATAAATGAAGGGAAAAGTTTAGTCACTTCCCTTCAAATCTAGTGGGCTCAAAATACATTATACGTTATAGCCTCCGTTCATTTTTCCTTTCTCGGCAGTCAGGGAAGAATTTCATGTGATGCCAGTTGGAGAAACAGGGTGTAAAACCTGTGTAGATGATGTCACATGATAAACTCCTCTTCATTTTCCTGTAATTATTTCGATGACGTCTGTTCACTTGACAACGCTAAGTTTTAAAGCATGCTATATTTTTCCAGATGGAGTAGATCTTCATCCAGCAATGACTTGGAGGGGGTGTGTTAATATTTGGATGTTGCTTTTGGCGGAAACTGCCCAGCAATTAAGAAAAATGCCCAGATTAACACATACCTCATTGTAAAATGTTCACTTGACAGATAGCAAGGTTCTTCAAAAATGAAGTTAAAAATTAAACTAGCCTGATAGTCAGAGGCAGAATTCTGCTTTCAGAAGAAAAACAGCAGAACAGCAGAACTGAATTTGATAAAAGGTGGGAGAGGCTGTCTGTCACACTGCACCCAAACCCAAAGCAGGCCTCCAAGGTTAGGAAAAGTTCAGGCAATTGTTTTTCCTAGAATACTTTCCATTTCCATTCATTTCATAACAGCAGCCAGAATCTAAGCAAACCAAAGGTGCTGAAAATTTCCTTCAGTGTTTCTGATCCAACCAGCAACAGGAATTATTCAGAACATATCGAGAGAAAGAACTCTCCTCTACTATATTCCATCTGAGGGCAAACCTGAAAGGCTCAGAAAATGAAGTTCACAACCTGCAGGGTAACGTTGTGGGTTAGGGATTCTCTGAGTCCCTCAACATGTTGAAGTCAGTGCAATGATTTTTAGGGTCACTAACACTTTAAAATTTCTCTATTTCCCCCACCCAGAAAAGTAAGAAAACGAATAGTTTAGAATCACAGATAACTTCTGACATTGTACACCAAATGGGGTGCCTATTATTTAAATACAAATTCATTGTTCAAAAAACCCAAGGTTCCGTGTTCAAACACTAGAGTAAACATTGGCCTTATGTTTTCTTCTTATGGAAACAATGTGTGCTATTCAAACGTTAATGCTCTCTCCTTCAGTTTTCTTGGACAACAGTAGTAGTTTGGACTAGGAATGGTGACCAAAAAAGTTCAGAAAGTCTGAATACATGCTGTATCTTTCCACACAAAACAATGAAATCATGATTCTCTTTTAGTAATGAGATGCATTAAAGCAAATTAATATTTCTTCCGCAACATACAAAAGCTAGGTCACATAAAAGCCATTCAATTTCTAGCTTTAAAATATGAGTATATATTAGTTTTGTTCTCCAAATAGATTTTAACAAATCTTTAATAAACTGAAGATGGGGAAAAAAATCCTCTAATCTTCTTCAAATTGTAGCACATTGTGGGTCATGGTAAATTTATTTGTAATCGGAACAATGACAAAAACTGAATGCCTAATTCCATCAATTAAACGAATTATCTATTTGATCAAAAGTAATATAGATGTGCATCCAGTGTCATAAATCAAACTTTCTAGTGCAGAGAACCCCAGCATAAGTCTAAAATATGCTAGTCATTCTACTCCCATTTCAAAAATTCAACGCTGTCAACTAGTGATCTCCAAAATAAAGTTGTCTTAAGGGTTTATCACTCTTTGTGTGGCTAAAGAATACAACATTGTAAAATGTAAAAAGCTTACCAGCCACAACAACAAAACATATTGGGCAAAACAAACAAAAGAAGCCCATGAAAGGTCAGAAGTCACAACCCGGTGGCCTGCAGAGATGTTTGGCATGGCCTACGTATGTTTTCAAAAATTTGAATTAGGTGCCAGCATGTAAAAATCTGTCAATTTCACTTGGATTTACAGAGGTTTTGAAAAATCAGAAAATTTGGCAACACTGGGCCCGCAGCCCATGACGACTGTAAATGTCAAACTGCAGCTGCTTCCTGAAGACACTGTCTGTGCTCTCCAGATGGCCATCGCCTCCAGTGCTACCATCTCACTCCCAGAATTTCCTGGTCTGCCTGACTCTTCCCGGCATTTGCATTTTCAAGACCCTGCTCTCAATAAATCAAATTTAAAGTATTTGGTCTAGTCTATGTCCAGTGGTATTTCCATTTCACCTAAAGAACTTCCAGTCTGTTCATTGCTCGTATTCCACTTTCAGTGTTAAATAATTTTAAAATGAAACTAAACTGATGAACATAACTATTACCTGGCAATAGAAAACAACTTACAAAGACTACTCTGGATCAAAGGGCTGCCAGTGATCCATGCTGCTTCCATTCAAGGAAACTTGTGAGGTTTCTGTACTGAACAAAGCCAAGCATGCTGTCCCTGTTCTGGTACTTGGCACCCTGAGGGACAGAGGGGCTTTTATTTATAGTTAGATCTCTTACATTCACTAGATGATGAGGATGTTCAAAATCCACGTGTGTCCTGGTTAGAGAGTTGGTGTGCCCGGAGTAAAGCCCTCCATTTAGGCTCCCATTCACAATTCCATTGACTCCATTGGGGACCTTATGGTGAAGGTGGGAATAGCCACTGCTGAGACCGCCATTGGTTAGGAAGCCTCCATGAACATTTCCATTTAGCTGACTTGCTCCTGAGAGAGTGGTGTAGTCCACCATCTGCCCATTAATATCTGATCCTTGGTAGAGATATCCTGGTGGGTCATATTCTGTTAAAAGAGAACAAAAAAGACACACACACACACACACACACAGTAAGACACTAAAAAGGACAATCTTCTTGCTGAGAAGGTCTTACAGGTAAAACCCCTAAGAAACTACAAATAGACTAAAATAAAAACATTTTAAAAATGTTCACTTAAAGCCTACTTGTAAGACATGCTTTAATAAAGTTACTGCTATTATTTTCCATAGAGTGTAGAGATAGCTGTGAACTCTGAGTTAATTATGATTCTGTTAACGGGAACAAAAATTAACTAGGGAGAAATTACTCAAAAGAGAATGAATATATTGGGCAAGCTGAAACTATCAGAGTACTGGCAATACTAGGAAAAAGTGCTTAAACTCCTATATATTATACTTCAAAGTGCTGGAAAAAACTGCATAAAATGACAACAAAAGACTAGCTTTAGGTGGCATATTTTAAGTGCAATAAACAACTCTGTTAAGTAAAAGGATGGAGTTGTATATACAGTCACTGATCATTCATATAGCTCCTTAGGCATTACAGCCAACTTGGAAGGTGTGGAGTACCAAAGGCAAAACGCGATTCTGTTTTCTTTCCTTTTCTTTTTTTTTTTTTTTTTTTTGAGACGGAGTTTCACTCTTGTTGCCCAGGCTGGAGTGCAATGGCACGATCTTGGCTCACTGCAACCTCTGCCTCCCGGGTTCAAGCAATTCTCCTGCTTCAGCCTCCCAAGTAGCTGGCGCGTGCCACCACATCCGGCTAATTTTTTGTATTTTTAGTAGAGACAGGGTTTCACCATGCCAGCCAGGCTGGTTTCGATCTCCTGACCTCGTGATCCACCCACCTGGGTCTCCCAAAGTGCTATGATTACAGGCGTGAGCCACTCTGCCCAGCCTTCTATTTTCTTCTATTAAAAGCATATAAATGACTGCCTCAAAACTCTGATTTCCAGAGGCACATCTACCAGACATATTTAGAAAAAGTAAAATATCTCTGAGAAACTAGAGTGTCCAAACTGTACAGGATTTGTTGTTGGAGTCTGGATAAATTCTTCGAAGGTAGGAGAGCTTGCCAAGGCTGGATTAGGTGTCCCTCCTTTCCTTAGCTGCCTGCGTTACTGTGCGCTCTCGCCCAGGTGTGTAGTCTCAGTACACCTGCTTGTGGTCTCACTAAACTATACACTTTGAGAGGGCAGACGTGGTGTTTATTTTATTTACCATTACATCTCCACTGTCCAGAACAGTGCCTGGTGTACAGAAGACGATGATTATGTTTTGAATAAATGACTGAATGAACACCACCATGAGAATTTTCCATTTTTAAACATATTATCAGGTCACAAAGTAGGACGACTTTAATCTGATTAATATGGCTCGGACGACCAGATTAATACTTGTCTTTTAATGATTCAACACGCACTCACACAATTAAAGGCAATGGCATTAAAACCATTTAGAAAATCAAATGATCACCATCCCTTTCAGCCTGATGCAGTCACCATCTCTCCCCCTATCTCTTGGAAGGCACCATTCAATACAAACAGAGTACTTTCTTCCCCCAGAACTGGTAACTAAAAGGGGAGCGTGCGTGAGAACTGGCTAACAGCCACTGGAAGTGCCTGCTGGGGTCCTCCCTCACTTTTCTTTCATTTCCTTATTCTGGAGCCAAAGGGAAAACCAAAAAACTTCCTCCCACCAAAGACTAAACTCTTCTACTTGATTTGATTATCCTATTTTATAATAGCTGAGATAATAGGAAAAGTAGGACAGTGAGGTGAAGAGAACTGAAGGAAGAGAAAAGAGAAAGGGGGTTCTAGGTTACTTCCCTGTTATTTCAAAGCAGGGCTATCATCAATGTTCAAGCATACATATTCCTAGATACACTCCAGGAAAAGGATGCCACACTGGAGCAGGCTTGAGTCCATAAGGTACAGAAACAGAGCTGCATTATCCTCATTGGTTAAGTGTCATTCAGTGACAGTGACTTAGAGAAGTTTTCACTACCTGCTTTCCATCATGGCTTTTCTATTCCCTGTTGACAAGCTCTGTACCAGTGTAAAGGTGTTCCTACAGCAATTCCAGAGCTCAGGCTTCAAATATGCATCCTCTTTGGTGGTCCAACAAAGCTGGAGTTTCCCAGCAATAAGTCAGCTATTTACTTAGAGACCTGCTTAGTTTTGGCTTTGGTGTTTATGTCTGCTGGGCAATTTAATTTGATGCTCCACTTACTCTGGCTGACAGCTAGAACAGTTTTAAAGTCATCTCCTCTGAATGAAGAGTATCTAATGTGTTTCATACCATGACACTAATACACAACAGTGTTAGAAATCAATATTTATTCTGACAACATTTGTCTACCCATCTTTAGAAAAAGAGAAGGAAATACTTATGAGTGACTTACTTTGTATGGTATTCTGCTGGCGATTCTTCCACAGGCACATTGCAATGAAAACCATCAGAATGAGGACCATGACGCCCAGCACACAGCCAACGATCAGATATAACATGTCACTGCTTCTGGCAGGGCTGGTTGCAGGCCCCACATTTCCTCCACTTCCCAAAGAATTTGGAGGGGTACTCAAGTCTTTGACAGGATATTCAGAAGCTCCAGGAACACGTTTCACTAGTTGAAATATAAAGGAAAACATGATGTCAGAGTGAATACAGATTCCATGAAACGGTTTACTCTCTGAAGGAGGTCTGGTTAGGAATGCAAGCCAGTCTGTTTACTCTTGTTACTGAGATGATCTGACCACCAATGAGTCAGAAAGAGGGCTCCAAAGTTTAAAAACCTGATGTGCCAAAGTTTTAGTCCACAAACTTTAGAGAAATCCTAAGAGCAGAGGAACATATGCACTTGGTCTAATCCAAACTGCTATATGATTATCTGCTTAACTGTACTTGGAGAAAACTCCCAGAGTTGAAATAAAAGTGTTTCCACTTAGGCCGGGCATGGTGGCTCACGCCTGTAATCCCAGCACTCTGGGAGGCTGAGGCGAGCGGACCGTCTGAGCTCAGGAGTTTGCAACTGGCCTGAGCAACACGGGGAAACCCTGTGTCTACTAAAAATACAAAAATTAGCCGGGCGTGGTGGTGGGCGCCTGTAATCCCAGCTACTGGGGAGGATGAGGCAGGAGAATTGCTTGAAGCCGGGAGGAGGAGGTTGCAGTGAGCCCAGATCGCGCCACTGCACTTCAACCTGGACGACAGAGCAAGATTCTGACTCAAAAAAAAAAAGTATTTCTACTTATGGATGGAACAAAAACTCCTTTCTGTCAGATATATTTTGAGCTAAATAAGACTCAGAATTACATATTTTATGCTTCTACCACGTATATAAAATTCACTACCAGTATTAGAAGTTATGGCTTTGGATTACTAGAAAAATGACATTCCAAAACCTCACACATAGTATTAAGCATTCCAAAAACAAAGACTTTGGAGCCCATGTAGGTGCAGTACTTTTACCCGGTTCATCGGTATTCTGGGTAATAGCGATAACGAAAGCTAATAACAGGTGGGACTCAAACCTCATTCTCTCATCCCCAAATCGTATGTTCTTAAGTCTCTAAATATCACAGAAAAGCAGTAGAGCAAAGTGGTTGGCAGCCAGTATCTGGAAGCACACAGCCTATGTTTACACCTCACCTCCACTTATCATTAGCTGTATGATTTTTACCTCCAAAACCTCAGTTTTTATTTATTTTTTGAGACAAAGTCTTGCCCGGTCGCCCAGGCTGGAGTGCAATGGCGTGATCTCTGCTCACTGTAGCCTCCATCTCCCAGGTTCCAGCGATTCTCCTGCCTCAGCCTCCCAGGTAGCTGGGATTACACACACGTGCCCCCATGTGTGGATAATATTTTTTTATATTTTTAGTAGAGACAGGGTCTCACCATATTGGCCAGGCTGGTCTCAAACTCCTGATGACCTCAAGTGATCCGCCCTCCTTGGCCTCTCAAAGTGCTAGGATTACAGGCGTAAGCCACCGTGCCCGGCCAGTTTTTACATTTTGAAACGGGGATATTAGTAAGAGCTCTATCAATTATTTGGTGGTAACCAAGGATAAATGAGTTAAGCCATGGAAAGCACTTAGAGCCTGGCTCAGAGTGGTGGTCAATCAATTCTGCTGTTATTATTGGTTATTATACTGAATCTCCTGTTATGGTGCCAACAAACCATAGAAGCAAAGCAGCTTTTTAAAAATCTACTCAGTTGAACAGACATATGAAAATATGCTCATCATCTCTGGTCATCAAAGAAATGCAAATCAAAACCACAATGAGATACCATCTCACACCAGTTAGAATGGCGATCATTAAAAAGTCAGGAAACAACAGGTGCTGGAGAGGATGTGGAGAAATAGGAACACTTTTACACTGTTGGTGGGAGTGTAAACTAGTTCAACCATTGTGGAAGACAGTGCGGCGATTCCTCAAGGATCCAGAAATAGAAATACCATTTGACCCAGCAACCCCATTACTGGGTATATACCCAAAGGATTATAAATCATTCCACTATAAAGACACATGCACATGTATGTTTATTGTGGCACTATTCACAATAGCAAAGACTTGGAACCAACCCAAATGTCCACTAATGATAGACTGGATTAAGAAAATGTGGCACATATATACCATGGAATACTATGCAGCCATGAAAAAGGATGAGTAAATGTCACTTGTAGCGACATGGATGAAGCTGGAAACCATCATTCTGAGCAAAACCAAACACTGCATGTTCTCACTCATAGGTGGGAATTGAACAATGAGAACCCTCGGACACAGGGCGGGGAACATCCCACACTAGGGCCTGTCATGGGGTGGGGGGATGTGGGAGGGATCGCATTAGGAATGATGAGTTAATGGGTATAGCAAACCAACACGGCACATGCATATGTATGTAACAAACCTGCACGTTGTGCACATGTACCCTAGAACTTAAAAGTATAATTAAAAAAAAAAGAAGAAGAAAAACCAGGAAAGAAAATTAAAAATAAAAATCTACTCGGCTGGGTGCAGTGGCTCACGCCTGTAGTCCCAGCACTTTGGGAGGCGGAGCTGGGCAGATAACGAGGTCAGGAGATCGAGACCATCCTGGCTAACACAGTGAAACCCCGTCTCTACTAAAAATACAAAAAATTAGCCAGGCTTGGTGGCATGTGCCTGTAGTCCCAGCTACTCGGGAGGCTGAGGCCAGAGAATAACTTGAACCCGGGAGGCAGAGATTGCAGTGAGCCAAGATCACACCACTGCACTCCAGCCTGGGCGACAGAGTGAGACTCCATCTCAAAAAAAAAAAAATCTATTCAACAAACAACATTAACTTGGGGTTCAATTTTCTAGCAGCATCAACCACACAAAACAGAGCTGGGAATGAGAAAAGAAGTCATCTTTCAAGAGAAGGTGTTCTGTCTTATTGAAAGCTGGATGAATACTTGGCAGAGATGCTAAAGGAAATTTCTACTTGAGGTGGTATGTTAGATTATACAATTCTATGTCCTGGTCAACCCTAAAGAAAACAAAAGAGTTTCTGAGGCACAATGGATATTCCGTATCATATATTAAAGATCATGATTACTCATAGGGAAGTCCATTAGGTTTAATCACTCTTTCTTTATTCTTAATTCATTTGTAATTCTACCAAGCTTCATGATCTGGTTTCCAACCCCTTGCTAAAGTTAAAAACTGAGGACAGATGGCTTGCATTGAAGGGTGAGTGAGATCCATTAACACTGATAGGAAGAGACAGCTAACAGCCTGAAATAAGAAAGGTGAGATGAAAAACATAAAGAGAAGCAGTCTCTGATCTTTGGTGGGAAGGGAAAACGGCCAGGCTTCAGCACCTGTGTCATCCCTGAAAACCTTCCTCAATTACTCAAGATAAAACCATCATTGTTCACAAGAACCTACAGTCATTTTTTTAAAGGTTGAAGTACACATGAGATCTTCCATCTAAACAGGCTGGGAATTATGTAATACACAATTACGTAAAAGTCATTCAACACGAATAGTTAACATTTCAAAGAAGTTTTTTGTTTTCCACTGACCTAAAAGTCTGTAGGTAGAACCTTTTGATACCCTACTGATGTCAGAAAATGAGGTATACTATTGTAATCACAGCTATACTATTATACTATTATAAATAACAGTTACAATGTTTTATGTTTTGTCTGGCTAGATTCTTAAATGTCCTGGGGACAGAGATGATAAATTTCATTTTTATTTAACTTTACTCCAAGTATCCCATGAACACATCACAGTGTCTGGTACAAAAAGGCACTCAAATATATGCTAAACAAATGAAATTCAAGTTTAAATATGGACTTAAGATGTGAGTATTGCAGCAGAAACACACATGGTTTAGAATTTAAAAGCTGGAACTAAGCCTTGGCTTATCATTCAATCTTTTGGAGCCTCCATTTCCTCATTTTTTAAAAACGTATTTTTCATGTCCTCATTTTTAAAAAGGAATAATAAGATCACCTGTAGAGACCCTGATGGCTGCCCAGCTCACTCAACAGCCTTCTTTACCATGTTATGAGAGCTCCAATTTTGTTTGGGTGTCTACCTCAACCCCACAGAACTCTGGGATAAATGTGGTCAATGGTTTAGGGGCTGTGTGGGGCTGAATTGTGGCTAATGAGACTTGTGGGAAGATCTAGTAGAGGACTTTGGGGGAAATTCTCCTTGTTCCTGAAAATAGACACTGTCAGATGCTACAACACTTTAAAGGTGACACCCAGAACTGTGGCGAGCTATCAGCAGTGCCAGTCTTAGGGCCAAGCTGGCAATGGGAACATGACAAACAGGAAAGACAGAAAAAAATGAACTTTTTTTTTTTTTTTTTGAGACAAGGTCTCACTCTCTCGCCCAGACTGCAGTGCAGTGGCCCGATCTTGGCTCACTGCAACCTCTACCTCCCAGGCTCAAGCGATTCTCCTGTCTCAGCCTCCTGAATTAACAACATTGGAATTAGTTACCTACTTCTGGACTGCTTATTTTTGGGATAACATATTTCCTCACTGTTGAAGCCTACTGAGAGGAGATTTTCGTGTTCCTTGCAGTTGACAGTATCCTCAAAGTTGTTGTGAAGATTAACTGAGACTGTGGACGAGTGGTTTTGCTCGTAAACTTCTACATGAGCTATTTCTATTGTTCCCCTGTGGTGTCTTCTCTTCTTAAAGACGGCAACATTTAACAGTGAATCTACCTATGTAGGCAGAGTTGAGAATGTTCAATTTAGAATTAGCAACTGCTAATTCTAAACTTTACTACACTTAATTAAACAAGTAGATAGAAGTTATATATCTGTCATTCAAGAAACCACCTTAAACATATGTTGCACTTCTCCTTAATATTCTTAAACTTTTGTTAGTATTCTCATTCTCACAGCAATCTAGAAAGTAGTCAACAAATATTTCTAATATCTTTGTAAAGAAAAAGGGAAGGGTTCATGACCAGCCTGGGCAACACAGTGAGATGTCATCTCTAAAAAAAATAAAATAAAATAAAAATAAAGAAAAGGGAAGGGAGGTGATTTTACTTAGAGTCACACAGAAATTAATGAACAGGATTAATGATTATGTAAACTATTTTTTAGACAAGTATTCTAGCCCACATGTTATACATTTGTTGGGACAGTCTAAGTGTATGCACCTAGAAAATGGTCCAAAGCAGAAATTTCCTTAGGCAAATATATCAATAGTCATGTCCAGGCATGGTGGCTCATGCCTGTAATCCTAGCACTTTGGGAAGCCCAGGTGGGTAGATCACCTGAGGCCAGGAGTTCGACACCAGCTTGGCCAACATGGTGAAACCCCATCTCTACTAAAACCACAAAAATTAGCCAGGCGTGGTGGTGCGCACCTGCAGTCCCAGCTACTCAGGAGGCTGAGTCAGGAGAATCGCTTGAACCCAGGAGGTGGAGGTGGCAGTGAGCTGAAATTGTACCACTGCACTCCAGTCTGGGTGACAGTGAGACCGTGTCTCAAAACAAGACAAAACAAAACCCAGAATATATCAGTAGTCAGAAGCAGTAATCCAGGGTTGGAATTCTATCACTGCCCAGGGAAAAGCAAAAATTCTCCTACCTTTAGTCTCGCAGATCATCACATTGCTAAATTCACTTTCTCCTCCTTCATTGAAGCATTGCATTTTAATGTCATAGGAGGTTTCTGGCTGCAGGTGGCCAATCATGTGCCACTGCTTTGAACCTAAAAGGAAAAATAAAAGACTTTACACATCATACAGCCTAAATGATAATGTCAGTATAATTAGTTAATGTTTTCAGGATGAGGCTGGAGCAGCATCCACCACCATCTAGTAGTTTGTGCAATAAAAATATACTTAACAGTAAGTATTTGACTAATGCATCTCAGATAAACAGTATTTCTATTACATGGCATAAAAAAAGGTAAAGAGAGGAGATTAACTGACTTAAAACTATATCTGTATGTTGGCAATAATACCTGTTTCACTAAAAATAATTAGTGAGGAGTCTTTTAAAAATTAAAATACATGTTAATTTTACACATAGGAAAGAAATCTCAAGTCCTTTCATCCCTATCCTAACCCAGCAAGTCAATCTACTATGTTCCCCCAAAAAGCGACAGGACATTTGGGACCAGCAAAAGGTACACTACCCAGAGCAACTGACCAGTTACAAGAATGGCCTTAGCAAAGCTCTCAATTCCATTTTCATGGATGCAACATGAACTGACATATGACCAAATGCCTGAATAAACTGCTGAGAATCACCAAAAAGCAAAATCTACTCTGGGAAACTCTTGGCCACCACCCCCACTCCTGCTTTTCTTTTGAGTCAAGATCTCCAAACCACACAAGTATCTCTAGTAGAATGATTCTGTTATCCGTGGCATACAGCCAATATTTTTAGAAACACTCCTAAACTGAACACTCCAGTAGAAATCACTCTTCATGTTAACTTCCATGGACCTGTGACAATTTTTCATAAGCAGGGACACTATTGCCAGATTAAATTAACTCTTCAAGCATCCTTAATCCCTTGTGGAAACATCTCTTCAGACTGTCTCCACTGTTTCTTAGAAACTCAAGTATACCCCCAACTGATTTAAGAATTAATTAAAGGGGGAGAAAAAAAGCAAAACAAAACCACACATGCAAGTTAAATCTACTTGGCTGACAGGACCAATATCACCAGACTCCTTTCTAACTGAACACAGACAAAAATATTTCAATCTGGAAGTACACGCCTCTTTTCAGGTCAACAGTACAAAACCCTTCACTTGTACAGACCCACGTTTTCTAAGGAAGAAAATCTGCATCTGCTTGTTTTAGGATCGTCTCTGAAAGGCTCAAAAGCGAGGAGTTCTATGCCCCGTTTATAAATGTAAAAAGGACCCCCCAAAAGATGTTGACTCAAAAACTCAAAAAATGGAATAGATCTGTCTCTAAAATCCAAAGGCTTTCCAAAAAACTTCTTTTTTTGTAGCCTTGGGTCTTTCCCAACCCAGCCCTACACTCACCCTACACTTTAAACATTCCCTTGAATAATTACTACACTAGATTTGAAATTTTCCTTTCACAGTGTTCATAAAAATGGCATTAAACTAGGCTTCTGATATGTTACTAATAAGAGAAAAATAGTTAAAATGATACATATCTTGTTAGATTAATATTCCATTGTTATAGTTATTCTTCCACTGGCTAAAATTATAGGAAATATCAGCAAAGAGAAATAATTTTACTGATCATTGATGAATAAGACAAGTACATCATTAGGTTTAAAACTGACCAACCAGCACATATCCTTTGATTAAAAGGCAATTATTTTCCCAAAGGATATTTAGAAAAGGTAAGGATTTACCTCAGAGAGAAACCAACTTAAAGATCAGACTTAAAGATCAGAATGACTGATATTTTACTTGGAATTGACTTAACTTTAGAAGATAAAAATATTCAACAACAAAACACTGGTGTGCTGGAAACATTTATAGTTTATCTAAATGTGGAACCTAATTCAGAAAATAGGATAGCTTAATTGTCCTTCTCTTACTGTATTCTTTTACAATTTGACTTTTAATTTTGTTTTCAAAAGTTTAAATTTTGGGTCAATTCACAGAAGTAACCTAAAACTTAAAAAAAAAACAAAACTTTAAGTACAAAGGATGAATACTTTTGTTCCTGCGTTTTGGAGAACAGACCAATAGTTTCCAACTGCTACAAAAAGAATTTCAAATGCATAAACTTGAAAATATAGAATAAGCAAATTACACAGCATAGTGAAGTCCACTTAAACATCTAACTGCTCAGTATATTCCATTTATAAACAAGTGCTCTGTGAACCTAAGGCAAAACTCACATTTGCAGACACTACTACTAGATATAAAAGCTTCTTAATTTCCAACTTCCATGCTCAATATGCATATTACAGAAGTTTGTAAAAGCTCAAAGATTTGACTAGACAATACAGTTTTAAAACTGTTTATTAGTGGATATTTCTAGAACATAGAACCAAGAAGGGTGATGATGATGAGAGAGAGAAAAACAGAGAGACAAAGACAGATACTCATTTTATTTACATGTCTTGTTTAGAACTATTTTATGGCAAATATTTAGCCTCTGTCAAAAAATTCTTAAAATAAAATTCTGACGTCCCCACTGCCCCAAACCCAGTGAAATAAAAGGAAGACCCAGACAGGCCCCAAATGGAGGACAATCACTATTAGGTTGGTGCAAAAGTAACTGTGGTCCTTGCCATTAAAAGTAATGGCAAAGACCGCAATTACTTTTTACTTTTGCACCAACCTAAATATTATCCTTCCATTTATTTTTTAAAATAGCCTTTTTACTGGCGTAAAGTATGCATACAGAAAAGTCCACATAACTGTACAGCTCAATGAATGTTCACAAGCTGGACATGCTCATGGTACCTGTACCTAAGTCAACAAAGAGAACACAGGAAAGCCCCCCACCCCAAACATCCCCCCATGCCCCTTCCAGGCTCTGCTTTCCCACGAGACAGCTACTATCGTGAGTCCTAAGAGCACAGAATAGTTTTGGCACTAAAAGTTATGGCAGAAAAGAAACAATCATTCCCTCATTCAAAAAATATTTACTGAGCACCTACTACTATGTGCTGAGCATTAAAAACTGGATCACAAATTTCTCATTATATTACAAAAGACATTCCACTGGATAAATATGAAAAGGACTGCTACAATATTTTAAGAAATGTGATACAGCATAATGTAATTTATTATAACACAAACTATATGCAGTATTTCATGTCAAGAAGTCATATGGAAAATAACCTTGGCCTATGGCAATTTGCTGACATAATTGACTAGGACATTTCTTATTTCAAAGAATCAGAATCTTGGAGTGAAAATAAGACCTTGGAAAAAGCCTTCCTCCCAAAGCAAGAATCCCTTCCAAGATATCACTGAGAAGCGGGCATTCAGCTTCTACTGAGCACTTCCAACATTTAGGAGTCTACAACTTTGTGGGGGAACCTATGCTAGAACTGCTATGTTAGAAACTTCTTTCTTACACTGCTTTCTTGCAACTTCCCCTCCCCCAATTGACTCAGCTCCTCTTCCACATAACAGTCCTTAAATATCTGAAGACAGCTATCATGTTGCTTCTGCTAGTCTTTTTCAACCTGAATATTGTTAGAGATTCCCTTGTTCTTTGTGGACTCCATTCATACATGAATTCAATACTGGCCACCTCACCACTGTAGGGGCTGGAGACATAGCAGTGGGAGAAAAGGTCCTATGCTCACAAGGGAGTTAACATCTAGTAGAGGAGACAGACTTTAAGCAAATAGTTTCAAACACACACACAGTCTCTGTCTCTCACACACACATGCATGCATGCGCGCGCACACACACATGTATGCATGCATGCGCGCGCGCACACGCGCGCACACACACACACACACGCGCACACACACACACACACACAAACCATGTACTTAAACTTTGGTAACTGCTATGAAATAAACATAAAGGGTATGGTTAGAAACTACAGCAAGGTACCCTCTCATGCAAATGAGAGGAAGTCACCCGAGGGGAAGTTACGGGGAAGATTTGACTCCCTGTAACTTGACTGTCAAACATTTTGAAAAGTGGGACAATTTTTCTGTGCACACAGCTAGGTAAAGGCAACAGGAACTACCCTGTGCCAAGGTCCTGAGGCAAAAATGTCTTGGTGCACACAAGGAAACTGAAAGAAGGGCCAGAAAGGGAGAGATGCAAGAGACATGGTGTAGGCAGGGGCCAGCCAGGTCAGGTGGGGCCTTCAGGCCATAGGCAAAATTGTGGATTCTATTTAAATGCAGTAAAAAAAGCAGTTTCAACACCCTTCACCATCTTAGCTGTTTTCTCTCTTTTCTACATGCATTCCAATTTCTCAGCATCTCTACAAGTGAGCAAGATGCTTAAGACGTGATCTTTCTAGGACAGACTCCAGTGAAAATGAGTGAGATAATATTTTTTTAAAGTAGCTAAACATGATAATGGATTTTTATACTCAGGTTACTGTTCATTTAAATGAAACAGAAATCAAAATTTTCTTTCAGATGAACTACTACTGATTAATCATATTTCCCCCAAATGTTTGTACAAGTTTCTGCAACCAGAATATAAGGTGCTGCATATATTAAGCAGGAAAAGGTGGCTTTCTTTGGGACAAATTCAACAGCAATAACACATACACCATTCCATTTTGCTGTCTTAACTTGGGATGATGCATTTTATATTCATAAATCTTCTTTCTCCAAAGCGCCTTTACAGGGACTCCAGTGTACCAGGGGACTTACCTTCTACAACATCCCTCTTGTAATCACTGTCATTGTCACTATCTGTTGGTCGGTAATAGATATAAAATCCTTGAATGGGAGTGTTATTGTTACTTGATGGAATGTACTAAAAAACAGAAGCAAAGACTTGTCAAAGAGAAAAATAAATGTAACCTTCTCATTCATTAAGCTTTCTTTATCTACTTGATCACATTTTTCTAGTTTCATTTTGCAAACATACTAATAATGGCCATTTTTAATTTACTTCAAAGGTATTAAAAGCATTTAGCTTATTGCGAGGTTAAACACAAATAAGGCAGTACGTTTCCCTGGGTTCAAAAGCATAAAAGCACATTTGGTTCAAAATGAACCACGATGGCAATTAAGTTAACAACATTTGGATAAGAGCCAAGGAAACAACAATTTTCCTTTTAACCCTGCCCCTCCTCAAAATGTGTGCTCTTATTTAGACAAATATGGGCGCCCTTGCACTTCCCCTCAATTAAAAGTTCAAAATTTGCTCTTTACTGTATTGTGTCCTGAGAATATTAAATTGATTGTTAACATGACCAAACCACAAAATCTCATTCCAGAAGATGTTTTACTGACCGTCCACTTTAGCATGATCTGAGTATCGCTCACAGCCTCTGTGTATGCAATGTGAGGTCCAGTTATTGGACGGTTGGAAAAGCGATTGGGGAACCCAGCCACCTGATAAGGACGAGATGCTGAACTCCGAAAACTCTCACCATAATGGTTGATGGCAATAACCCTAAATTTGTATGTTGAACCTTTGAGGGAAAACAAAAACAAACAAACAACAACAACAAAAAACATAACTAAGAAAAGCTATAATAAGACAACTAAAGGCAGAATAGTCAAAATATGGCAATTGTGCTTAAGTAACTATCTATACTAAAGTATCTAAAGCCTGTATGGTAAATAGATTTCAACCCAATTGACAATCTCAATCAACTGGGAGTGGCTGCTCCGTGCATGGGGTTCAAGATCCCAAGACCTTCTTAGCAGTCACCAAGAAAGAGGGCTGCACAAGATTCATGACATCTCAGGGAAGAAGCAGGTAGAGAATAGGAAAGAGGACATTTGCTCTTTTCACCATCCTGTTCTAAGTCATACCCGTCAATGACAGTATTAGTTGAACTATCTGTTTCCAAATCTGGGTTCTTTTCACTTTAAAAGAAACAACTGAAGCACGGTTTAATACGGTGAATACACTCATAAAGAGGCACTGTGTGGGAGGCCGCAGATGTCACTCTGGTTTCACTGCTAACAGGTTAAGAGGGAGCAGGTTTAACTACTGTGGAAGGAATTATTTGAATTAGATATTAAGAACTTAAAAAAATGTAGAGGATTGTGAATTTCTGAAAATCTGAACCTAAAGAATAAATTAAATCCTAAAGCAAGTTTCCTGATAGCTCAAAAATAATTACTGAGCTTCTGAAGACAGTGTTTTCAATCTATGGAATGTTTCTTAGCTTCACCCACATTTAAAACTGATGTTTCTCCCAACTATACCTACACGATCCTATGCTGCGCATGTTGCTTGTATTGACAGCCACAGGCATTTGCTACTAATGTACATTTAAAAGTCCAGAAAAAATTGCCATGAAACCTAAACGAATGAGAGTACAGAAAGTTTATTTATGCTTTTTGTCTTTTATGGTTTAATTTCTCTCATATAGCCTCAAGATTCTTGTAGGGAGGGGAGGGTTCCTCTGCTGAAACAAAACTTAAAGAACAAACGCGTGTTCATCATTGACTCATGTCCATAACACTAAGCACTGAGTATTACAACTGTGCTGAAATTCAGCATCAGATCAAATAATTTTTGTCAAATAACAAGCAATTTTCCTTATTCAGTCACAGCAAAACACACACACACACACACACACACACACACACACATATAAGATGTACACCACAGTATTTCTAACTGTAAATAAACAGAAATAATCTAAAGCCCAGAAATAAAGAAGAGCTAACTGGATTATGGTATATTTATTTATATGAAAGGGAAATCTCTACTAAAAGTTGAGTTTGTGAAGAATTTTTAATGATACTGGAAAACATGTATGATAAAATACAGGGAACATGGGATAATAAAACAATATTTATGGCATGATCCTGTGGAGGCTCATGCCTGTAATCCCAGCACTTTGGGAGGCTGAGGCAGGCAGATCACCTGAGGCCAGGAGTTTGAGACCAGCCTGACTAGTATGGTGAAACCCCATCTCTACTAAAAAATACAAAAATTAGCTGGGCGTAGTGGCAGGTGCCTGTAATCCCAGCTACTCGGGAGGCTGAGGCAGGAGAATCGCTTGAACATGGGAGGCGGAGGTTGCAGTGAGCCGAGATCACGCCATTGCACTCCAGCCTGGGCGACAGAGGGAGACTCCAACTCAAAAAAAAACAAAAAACAAAAAACAAGAGAGAGAAAAATGGCTAAGAAAAAATACAATGAAATATAAACAATGATTATCTCTGAATGGGTGGATTTTAGGTGACTTATTCTCTTCTTTATATTTTCTTTATTTTCACATTTTTATACAATAAGCATGAATACTTTAACAATTAGAAAAAAAATAAGACTACTAAAAATATGCATCTGCCAGGTGCTATGGCTCACGCCTGTAATCCTGGCACTTTAGTAGGAGACGAAGGGTGGCAAATTCCATGAGCCCGGGAGTTCAAGATCAGCCTGGGCAACATGGCAAAACCCTGTCTGTACAAAAAACACAAAAATTAGCCAGGCACGGTGGTGAGTGCCTGTAGTCTCAGCTACTCGGGAGGCTGAGGTAAGCCACGATTATGCCACTGCACTCCAGCCTGGGCTAAAAGAGTGAGACCCCGTCTCAAAATATATAAATATATGTATCTAAAGTTCACACCGATGGTAAAAGGAAACGTTTGAATATTCTACCTGGTTCTAAACTACGAACTTCCACTGAAAGTTTGGAAGGAGGGATGTCTTCAGCTGCCACCAGCCAATTGCTGGTCCTCATCCGTTTATATTCGACTTTGAAGGCAGTGATTGGAGAACCCCCATTTGCCCGAGGAATCCAAGTGACATAGACTGACGTCTCTGATGCAGTGGAGACGGTAGGCCGATCTGGTGCCTCTGGAACTAAACACGGAAACGTTCATTTCAATAACCCACCATGTCAGAGACAAGAATAACATAGATAAATTAAAGGGATAAGTCCCAAACTTCATGTTATTAAAGGTTCTTCACCAAACTTTTTGCCAGAGTTTAGAACATTTACAGCAGTCTTCCTGTCCTCTGTGAAAAGCTAATGGGAATACAGGAAATAAAGAGAAAGTAAAATAATCTATAAATTTGATAATTAGCTCTGAAAAACTGAAAGCTAACAAGTATCATTTTGACCATGCTATTCAGATTCATGGGTAAAATAATATGTAAGTATTATTTGGTGCTTCAAGTTTGATTGTGGTTAAAATTTATAATACATTTTCATAATTATGTGTTATCTTATTTAAATGTTTTTCTTCATCTATCCAAGCTACACAATATGCACTCAGCAATCTACTAATTCTTATACTACTACTATTCCCTATTATCTTAATATACCTCAAGGCTATAGGAAGGTTACTCCAAAATACAGACTGTAAGTGGCAAATAGAGATAAAATCTGACTGATAAAATCAATACTGTTAATAAAGGGGAGAGAGAATGCTGCTCAGGATGAATACGGGAAGACAGGATATGTCATTAAATAAAAGTGCTAGCAGAAAACATGATCCACGTGAACATGTAGAAAAGGGGGTCAGGGAGCTAGGGTCTAGCAGTTTTCACTTAGCACTGCCAAGGAAAGGGGATGCCCTAACACACCAGGTAGATGGTCTAGACTCTGCAGGAGGTGAAAACATGAGGAGTAAGCTCATCAGCCATTGAGACCATGTATCTAACTCTTCTTGATGACCAAGTGATATGGCTTGGATACTTATTCCCTCCAAATCTCATGTTAAAAAGTGATCCCCAGTGTTGGAGGTGGGGCCTGCTGGGAGGTGTTTGTGTCATGGGGGCGGTTCCCTCATGATGGCCTGGTGCCCTCCCCCTGGTAGTAAGCGAGTTCTCGCTCTGTTGATTCACACGAGAGCTGGTGATTTAAAAGCATGTGGCGTCTCTCTTGCTTCCTTTCCCACCATGTGATGTGCCTGCCCTCGCTTCACTTCCCACCATGACTGTAACCTGAGGCCTCACCAGAAGCCAAGTGATGCTGGTGCCATGCCTGCATAGCCTGTAGAACTATGAGCCAAATAAATCGCTTTTCTTTATAAATTACCCAGCCTCAGGTATTCCTTTACATCAACACCAACAGACTAACACAACAAGCAATCTTGTTTGTGTTGGCTTCCCACTTGGTTCCTACCAGAAAGAATGCTGATAGAAATAATCCGGTCTGAATGACAGTGACATTGCAAACTTGTAATTGCCATTCTGGTTTGCCCTGATCATCTGTGAACTGTATAGACATGAGCCGGTTTTTGAGAGACCAGTGATCTTTTGGCATGCTGACAATCAAGTTTCTAGAGCTGGAATGTGGAGGGCCAACTCTGGGCCATGGTGACACTAGTTACTTTGAGAAAGCCACTAGGGAGCCCCATCTCTAGCCTATGCCATGCCCCTCAATTGAGCAACACCCTTCCACCTCAACATGTCTTCAACCCACCATACAAATACGTAAGAAAGAAGAAAATAAAGTTGAATGTGGTATTTGTATGGAGAAAACTGTAGCATTTAAAAAAAATAAATTGCTTAAGGGATAAAAGAGGAATATATTCAAAGCAGGCAATGCTGAGTGATACTTACTGTATTCCTTTCAAGTTAGAAAGCAATGAAAACAGAATGAATAGTATGGTTAGTGAATCTTTTTTAATACTAGAAAAACCAAACAACTTCCTTATGTTGACTCGTCTGAAATCAAAGCTCACCAAACACCACAGATCAAATAGGAAAAAGAAAGTTATTGGGGAAAATGTCTGTACAGAAAATAATATCTTCAATATCTAAAAGAAATAGCATGTGACTGTTAACAAGGTATAAAAGAAAGACGGCACTTGGAGTTAGAAACGGACTTGGATAGCAAGCGGTTTCTCCACTTTCTGGATGATCTGAGGCATCGTGCATGGTTAACTTCCTCACGTGTCAGTTTCCTATCTGTGAAACACATGTGGAAATCTGTTCCTCATTAGGTTGTTATGAATATTAAATAAATCTTTTCTTGTGGTTATCTCTTCTTGGACAACTCCAAACTCATGAGTTCCAAAACTGAATCCATAATCTTCACCTAAAAACTCTTATTACTTATCTTGGTAAATGGTCTTCTGGCACCCACACCCAATCCATCATCTTTCTCCTTTTCATTCAGTGTGGATTCCATTCCCCTAATCTCTCATACAGGTCCTCCCCCTCCTCCATCCACACTGTCACTCCCCTTATTTCTCTAGCCTTTTCTTTTGCTATTCCTCCCTTCTCCTTCTCTAAAATCCTTTAGGGTTCATTACAGCTTTCAAGGAAAGATCCAACTTTGAAGCGTATCACACAAGGCACCTACCTGCCTGCCCACTATAGCATCATTCCCCACAGTAACCAGTCACACTAAATAAAATCTCTAACCTCTCAATCTCTAAACAAAATAGAAACATGTCAGCCACTTGTTGAGATGTCTTTGCTAGAAACTCTTCTGCTGTTTCATCTGTCTGTATCGTCGTTGTCCTTTGAGGCTTAGCTTATGATGCAGAGAAGCCTCTCTTATCTACTCACCCTTGTCTACACTGAGTGACTGACTTAGATATTTCTCGTGAAACCATAACACCACGGGTATAGTCTCGAGCATAAGCAATCAAAATTGTTATTAGTTTGTCTATATTATCCACATATTGTTATGGGTTTAGCTATCTATATCATCCACTATACTGTAATTTAAAAAAAAAAAATAGAAACAGGATCTCACTCTGTCACCCAGGCTGGAGTGCAGTGGAACAATCATAGTTCACTGCAGCCTCAAATTCCTGGGCTCAAGCGATCTGCCTGCCTCAGCCTCCTGAGTAGGAGGGCTACAGGTGCACCCCACCACACATGGCTACTTTTTAAATTTTTTGTAGATACTGGGTCTCACTATGTTGCCCAAGCAGTTCTCAAACTCCTGGACTCAAGCGATCCTCCTGTCTCAGCCTCCCAAAGCACTAGCATTACAGGCGTGAGCCACCGTGCACCACCATGCTAGGCCTATATTGTAAACTTCTTAAAGGCAAAGATTATTTTATCTTTGCTGTTCCAGCATTTTATACAGTATCTGCCAGAGGGTGTGTAAAATAAATGGTAAGGTTTTTGTTTTTCAGACATTACTTTTATTCACATGAAATTAATACTCATGTACATAATCTGCTTAAGGTAGCTGAAACGTGCCTCAGAGATAAGAGCACTCAAGTAAAAGAGATCCATGATATTGAAGATACAGAGGTGCTTCGGAGGGAGTTCAAAGTGTTATAACCTGCTTTTGTCTGACATCAATTCATGGAAAACTGTAAAAATATGGAAGAGAAGTCTAAAAATTCTTAGAGCTTAGCAATGAAATTTTAAGTTTTCCCTAGATGTCCTGACGTTTTAGGACAATCACAGAAAAGCACACCTGGCCATAAGTGTAGAGTTCATATAAGTGTGAAATTTAAATACTAAAAAAGTCTTTTGAAAATTATACAGCTAAGACCTTTAAAAACCATAAGATTAACTAGATATAGCAAAAAAAAAAAAAAAAAAGTGAATGTAACATGTCATCCTTCAGTAAAATAACTTACCACAGGTACCACTATACATTTTGATGAGTCACACACACGAAAAGTGAGATTTTCAGAGTTTAAAATATAAATTTCCTTCTCGTACCAGAGAGGAAACAGAAAACTCCTTTCTTTTTTTTTTTTTTTCTGAGACCGGGTCTCACTCTGTCATCCAGGCTGGAGTGCAGTGGTGCGATCTCAGCTCACTGCAACATCTTTCCTCCCAGGCTCAAGCGATCCTCCCACCTTGGCCTCCTGAGTAGCTGGGACTACAGGTGTGTGCCACCACACCCGGCTAATTTTTTTGAAGTTTTAGTAGAGACAGGGTCTCCCCCTATGTTGCCCAGGCTAGTCTCAAACTCCTAGTCTCAAGTGATCTGCCCACCTCAGCCTCCCACAATGCCTAGCCACAAAACTCCTTTCTTGAGTTCTAAAAACTTAGTACCAGAACATTTTGAGCCAGAGTTAACGAAGTTAAGTACTAATCATGACACTGAGATGCCAAAGTTTAAATATAGGACATTAAAATGGTTGAAATAGAACCTAAAAGACCTGTATGGTAAGACATGAAAATAAACAAACACCCTATTCCACCCTATCTCCCAAAATCTGAAGCAGGTCAGTTATATTTGTAAAGAAACTATAAAATATTCTTCTTTTTACCTCCACTGTGCCTAGAAGAATCTGTAAGTACCACTCCAAAATTGTTGTTTGCAGCCTCTGAAACAACAGGATACTTAGGGATGCCCACGGGTGGCGAGGATGCCTGGGTGTTTTTTGATGATGCTGTTTTTTCTAGAAAGGTAAATAAACATATACAGTAACATAAGCTTATATGTATGTAAAGTGGGAAAAAAAAAGAGTACTGTGAAACTTACCTGGTATGTGGTTATAAATTTATGAACTTCTCTGCCACAGCATCTAAATGTAAGACCTACTTCATAAATACTTAGCTGATCTGAGGAACTGACCAAAAATTACTTTGTCTTTTTCTAGTATCTTTAAAGTAAAGCTAAAATATGTCTTTCTTCATTCTAACTTTACGTATGCAAGAAAATAGGTGAAAAAGCCAAATGACTAAGTGTTCAAACTATTAGTCCATTTTTCTTTTTACTGTATATATTTCTTAATTCTAAGCTACAAAACTCACCATTAAAGAGCTTCTGCTAAGTTTTCTAAGGAAAAGTGTCACATCGTTTTAATATTTCAAGAGGCAAAAAGTGAAACTGAGTGATCTGTTAAAAACTAAAATGCACGATTACTCAGTATTTATAGGTCAGACTCCATGAACACCTAATGACTGATTATGAAAATTAACTCAAGATACATTTAAAATAGAAAGTACTCGTTATTTTTCTGGCCAGACTTAGTAATTAGATGAAAGGGTCTTTTTCAAAAGCCACTAGTTGGTTTCTTCTCAATCTTCATACCTCCTTTTCGTTACAGTGCCATACTAAAATACTCTTCCACCCAGTTCCCTTCTCTACCCACTAACGTCTCTGTTCATTTACAGCCAAGCCACGATGGCATCTATTTTATCAAGCCTTCCCTCATAAGCTGCCCTGCAGAAAGAATATCCTTCCTTTGTGCTCTCCCAGCACTGTCCTTGGGAATCTCCTGTGGTATCTGACATATTCTGGTCTCTTTGCCTACAATCCTGCCCGCCTCCACTGTATCCAGACTCCAGCCAGCTCGAATGCTCTAGCTCTTCTCAGCTCACTCAGAGGTAAAGTCAAAGTCCTCCCAAGGTGGATGGTGTGCTGTGTGATGTGGACACCCCGTTGTTCCCTGGGATCTCTCCCCTACAGCCTCCTCACCCATCACAGCAGACCCCTCACAGCAGCCCCCTCGTGCTCCTAGTGAACACCATGCACACCCAACCTTGGGCCCAGGCACTTGCTATCTCTGCTAGGAATGTTCTTTCTCTAGAGAGACACGTGGCTTTCTACTTCCCCTCCTTCATGTCACTGCTCTGATGTCGACCGCTCATTGAGGACTTTTCTGGCCGCCTGCTTAAACTGTTAACAACTCCTATCCCATATACTTCCTATATCCACCTCCTAACTTATATCTCTGTTAACACCTTCTAATGTACTTACAACTTATGTATAAGTCTCTCTCAACTAGAATGTAAGCTCTATGAGGCCACAAGTTTTGTCTATTTTGCTTCTTGCCTAACACGTAAAAGGCATTCAATAAATATTAGCTGAACTGAATACTGTCTGGTAGTTGGTATTAAGTTACACATCTTAGCTTTCTTATCAAAGTATAAGCTCTGTCGGGATGGATCTCATCTTGACCATCTTCATTTTCCCTATATCATCTATCCTCAATGCCTTGTATAATATAAGCTTTCAAAAACATCTGTGGAATATTCTATAGAATAGGACAATACAACCACGTAAATGTGACCCCAAAATGGAAGGGGGAGGCTATAATAGGGTCGTTTAGTGAATTTATATATACGAATTTCTACTATCCAAAAGAATTCTGGTTGGGCACAGTGGCTCACACCTATAATCCCAGCACTTTGGGAGGCTGAGGTGGGCGGATCATGAGGTCAGGAGATCGAGACCATCCTGGCTAACACTGTGAAACCCTGTCTCTACTAAAAATACGAAAAATTAGCCAGGCATGGTGGCATGCGCCTGTAGTCACAGCTACTCAGGAGGCTGAGGCTGGAGAACTGCTTGAACCTGGGAGGCAGAGGTCGCAGTGAGCTGAGATTGTGCTACTGCACTCCAGCCTGCGTGACAGAGCAAGACTCCGTCTCAAAAAAATAAATACATAAATAATTCTTACTAATAAATTGACATCAGGGCAGCCGGCTCATTCCTCCAAAGGAAGCCCTCACTCACCTTTGCTGGTTCGGAAGGTAAGCATGGCAGGTTGGCCTTCACCTGCTGCGTTTCTTGCTACCATCAAGACTTCATAAAGACTAGATGGCTCCAGCTCAGCTAAATGGAGCTCATTTTCACTTCCTGGGACTCGAACCGTGTGCCAGCTTCCCACCATGCCAACCCCATCGTCCAGCTGCCCAAGAGAAAACATACCAGAAAAGAAAAGCAGGAGATGGAGGATAGGAAATCTTTCAGTCACATTTGATCAAAACTAGGGTTCATTTAATTCTAGAAGAGTTTTAAGAAGTAATACACCATGGTAAGTAAAAAAGACACAATACTTCTTCATATTAAGAAATAGAAGATCTGTTGCAAGAACGCTGCAATTCTCACTGTAGAAAGACTCCTGGCTCTGCATCTGACCACTAATGTGGGGCCTCAAGCAAGTTACTGCCCTCCCAGACTCTGTTTCCTTTACTTGTAATGGAAACAATACCTTCTTTCTTCCTGGGCTAATGAAGAATAAAATAAGTATAAAATAATAGGTATCACTGGTAATTATATAATATACATAATAGATATATGGTAAATTAAGATGATATTATGTTATAGGTATATGAATTATATAATTATGTATTCTATATTTCCAGCATTCTTGCTTCATGTCTTGACACTGTTCAATATGTGTTAGAGGAAATAAAAAGATCTAATCAGTTATTTCTTGATTAATGGAACCAAGAAACAATATTGCATGGAGGTTTTAGGGTAGATGAGATTACTAGCAAAACTTCTTCATCTAGAATCATTCATTAGGTTAGAAATAGTACATAAACCTTAAAATATCATCATATTAAAATATCATCATGTTATTTTTCCTAGTCATTAAAAACATTACCATTCAACAATGTATACTAAAATTTCTTGAACAAAGAAAATGATTTTAAATATGGAATGCATCCCTCCCATTTCATTCATTTACTGGTCTCATTAAACAGAGAGGAGCTTTTCCATTCTGCTCCAACACAAGCCCATGGGGAAAATAATATTTGAGGAGTTAACTGAGAGAGGCCCAAGGTTTACCACCAAAAATGACCAAACAATGTATGACTTTAATACAATTAAAAAGGCAACTTGAAGCTGGGCACAGTGGCTCATGCCTGTAATCCCAGCACTTTGGGAGGATTAGGTGGTGGATCACTTGAGGTCAGGAGTTCAAGACCAGTCTGGCTAATATGGCAAAACCCCACCTCTACTAAAAATACAAAAAAATTAGCCAGGTGTGGTAGTGCATGCCTGCAATCCCAGCTACTTGGGAGGCTAAGGCACAAGAATTGCTGGAACCCGGGAGGCAGCAGTTGCAGTGAGATGAGATCACACCACTGTACTCTAGCCTGAGTAAGAGCAAAACCCTGTTTCAAAAAAAAAAAACAAAAAACTTGAAATGCAAACAATTGGCATAAATTATGCCAGAGACTCTGTTCAAACAGTTGTTTTTAATAAGAAACTGCTTTATTTGCTACATAAATGGTATTCCACTACCTTAGAGAGGGAAGGAATTTGTGTTTTAAAAGTGGTTATAGAGCTTTATTTTGAAGGGTTAAAACACTTGAATAAACATGTAAAGACATCATTGGGTTCCTAGAATTCCAATTTGGGGAGAAATTATACTTCATTCTCAGTGCTTTCCTAGGATTGGTAAATCCAGCATGACTGGGATCTCTCTGACAAACTCATCAGTCTGGAAGACTCTTGTTCTGTTTCCTGCCACTCTACAAATGGAAAAGGCAACGATATGTGTCATACAAAGAATGTTCAGGTGTGAGCAGAGAAAGATGATAAACGACAAGACATTACCTTTCGATACTTCACAAAGTAAGCATTGATGGGCAGCCCACCATCCTTGCCTGCCCTCCATACCAGGTTGTACGTGTCTGGTGTGTGCGTCTGTGGGGGGCTCAGTATAATGGGGGCGTCAGGAACAGAGATGCCGCTGGCATTTTTCTCTGGTGCTGATTCTACTGCACTGGGATGGACCTTCACTGGAAATGAGCTCAGTAACCCAGTTTCTGAACCATCTCTCTTATTTCTTTCATCATTCTGAGCAGCATCAGGAAGTGTGGCTGTCTCTGCTTTTGTATTTGTTTCAAAAGGAACTGCAGGGAGAGAGAGAGGAGACAGCTTGAAGAAACTCCTCATTTCAGTGTCTTCTACTCAGTTTGTGACGTGACTGCCCTCACTTATATTGTTAGCACAATTTGAGCCCTGGAAGTTAAAACGGGTAACACTGCCATTTATAATTCATGGAAACGTTTAACCTCTAATCGCAATCTTTTCTCATGGTGGAGCAAATGAATTGCTTGAAAAATTATATGATGCAATAGTTTAGCAGTTAAATGTTTTTATTTTTTCCTTGTTCTCTAAGAGTATTCTTTTTAGTAATAATCATTTGCTAGTTTAACCTCAGAAGATTCCAAGCTGGCCGGGCATGGTGGCTCACACCTGTAATCCCAGCACTTTGGGAGGCCAAGGTGGGTGGATCACCTGAGCCCACCAGTTCGAGACCAGCCTGAGCAACATGGTGAAACCCATCTCTACAAAAAACAACAAAATTAACCAGGCGTGGTGGCGCATACCTGTAGTCCCAGCTACTTGGGAGGCTGAGGTGGGAGGATCACTTGAGCCTGGGAAGGTTGAGGCTGCAGTGAGCCATGATCATGCCACTGCACTCCAGCCTGGGCAATAGGCCAGCTAACTTCTACCTGAGGGGATCCTGCAACTACACCTGTCTTAAAAAAATTTAAAAAAGACAAAACAAGCAGGCAGCCTTAACACTTACTACTAACAGCATACAGAATATATAGAGGAAGACAAAAATAATTTATTTTCACTGAAAAAATAAATAGGTTGCATACAGTCAAAGATAATTACTGAGCACATATTATGTGCCAAGCATTGTACTAGCTATCTTATAAACATAATCTCATTTAATTCTCCAAACATTCTTAGGTAGATGGTAATACTCCTATGTTATAGATGAAGAAATTAAGGTTCAGAGAGACTAAGTGAAGGCTGCCAGAAGAATGTTAATGGTGCTGCTGTGAAAAAAAAGTAATAAGAAAGAACAATTTACGAAAACAAATATACTGCCAGCACAATAAAACCTAAGGAGTGACAGCTTGGTTTCTCTAAAGTGCTATTAATACTGGCAACAGAAAATTCTATTTTTCACTCCTTTTGTGGAGGAAGAGTGCAGAGGAAACAACATACTACTTTTATTTCCAAAATGAAGTCAGATTCCTGGTAAAAGATGGGTGTGTTTTTGGGAGAAGGGCTGCACTGCAGTAGAGAACCAACAGAAAACAGGACTAACGGTGTAAGGTTAGTTCTCTGTTAGTTTAAAAGAGAGAAAGGGTGTCCCAGAAGCATCCTCCATCAGAGAAAACAAGAAGCTAGTGAGGAAATAATGTAGAAGAAAACCAGTTAAGTTCACTGACACAACTTCAAAATATTGCTCCTGGAACAGCAGTGTTTATCTAGTGAGTCAGACTGTGGACTGATGTTCAGGGTGTGATCTGGTGCCTGCTAATGCAGAGAGACGGACTCGGCAAGTGGAGGTAATTAACTGTGGCTTGAGGTAGTGGAGAAGGACCTTTTTATCATTAGAAGTTTAGTGGATCCACCGGGCAGCTTTCCACTGGGAAGTGGGATCTGGCTGTAAAAGAGTTTAAATGCCACATGCCTCATACAGAAGCATGAGAAAAACGTTATGCTGCAGCTTCTCCACGTCTGAGTATCAAAATTCCATTTCTGTGAGACTTAAGATGCAATGAGACCTCTCCAGAACTTTTATTAAAAGGGGGATTCAATTAACTTTCTTCTTCTGTTTCAATGATATAATCTGGGCACTTCGGAGATACGCTCAATACAACTGAAAAGACCTTACCAGTACTTCCCCAGTGTTTCTGCATGTATTATCTCAACTTAAGAACTCTATGAAATGGGTAACAGGTATCTAGCATCTTTTAAGGTGGAATGTTTTTCTGAATCGGAAAAGAGATTGATGCAACTATGGCAATGTAAATAAATTTAATGACTCTAAGTGGAAACTAATTAAATAGGGAGGGAGTACAACCATATCTGTGACCGCTGCTGCCAGCAACTCACAACCCAAACTATTTAGGAAACCCACACCAACTCCCACTATAGTTTTAAACAGTACCACACACTCTACAAATATTTGTACATCCAGGACCTCAAAAACCCAAGGTCTCTGGAAAAAACAAAAGGCTGGGGAGAGAGTTCTTTCTGCAACCTAGCTTGCTCTCCCCTTTACAGTACAGCAGTCGAAGTAAATGACTTGTCAGGATGCTAGAATTTCATAAGGCTCAGATTCCTATGCAAAGAAGTGAGTTGTTATGTATTGTTTTGAGTTTTAATAAACTCAGTTGGATCTTAATAATTATACTAGAAAATTTAAAAAAGACAATGTAGGACCTCTTTGGTAGAATATAGCTGATGGGGTTACCATACATAAAAGTAGTATTTATCAAGACATAAAATCCTGGAGCACAGGGGAATCTTAAAGATCTTCTAAAGTTAGTTCACATAACCTCAAAGGGCTTCCGATTTCTCATATTTAAGGTGAGGAAGTTAGACAAAATATCTAGTTCCATCAGCCATAACTATGACATCTGTCTCTCTACGCCCTGTATTCACATAATCCCTTCAGCTAAATTCTACCCAAGGAGCTCCTGCAACTACACCTGTCATGCAGTTAACAATTTCGAGCAGAGCCACTCTTATTTTTGCCTAGAGGAATAGAAATATAAACACACACACATATTCATTCATAGGTGCAAATTTATGTAACACTGGACTACTTTCTTCATTTAAGGATTCTCAATGTTTCTACAATCAGTAACTATTTCTTCCTTCCCTTAACGCTGCCACAAGAGATCACTATAATTTAACAATAATTAGACAGTAAAAATCATAACTTTATACTTAGTATCAGTGGAGGGCTTTCTATTGCCAGACACCATTCTAAGCACTTACTATGCATTAACTCCTTGGATTCTCACATCAACCCTATGAGTGGGGCACCTTCACTATACCTGTTACACAGATGAGGAAACAGAACAGAGAAGTGCAGTGATCTGCCCTCGGGTTACAAAGCTGCTAAGTGGCAGAGCCAGGATTCTGACACAGCTCACGTGCTCAGCCTCCACATGCACAAGAGGATAAGGGGAAGTCCCTGGTCTCCACTTCTCCGCCTCCAGCTTCATTCAGAGCAAGGGCATCCTTGTTCGCATGTGACAGGAAATCATATGTGCACATACAAATTCTTTTTTATTTCAACCATCACTCCTCTGCCAAGGACCCCCCGCTGGCCACTGCTCTGGCTAAGGGTGCCCACACACTGGTCGTGCGGTCCAGACTGTGGTGGATGGGCCATGGGAAAGAAACTGTGGGGACCAGACTGTGAACTCACTAAAGCAGGAAATGATGGATCCCCAGACCTGTCTAGAAGGAGGAACGTGGGCTCTGAGCTCAGCATAAGCACTGCTCCTCGACCCTATGGGCTCTTTGACCTGTGGGACCACGGTCCCAGGCAGAAGAGTGCCACGCTAAGCCCCTTAAAGCAGAGGCCAGGGTCAGAGACCTCAGTTACCCAAGACTAAAGGCAGTACTGCCTTTGATGCTGGGCCTCTCACAAGACAAATAAGGTGACAATCTATACCCAACTGACTAGTTGTTGGGGAAAGCTGCTCTAAATGCCTACTGATGGAAGGTCTGAATTTGAATTAAGTCAAGTTTGAGTCCACTTTCATGAATATTAATAGTCTATATACCAGTACATCAAAAATCATATATAGTTTTTAAGTCATCATCACAAAAAATCAGTACAATATGAAGAATTAATATTATGCATCCCATTAGAAAATAACTTTGGATAAGATACAGGGAATATATACATACATTAGAAAATAACTTTGGCTAAGACACAGGGAATATATACATACAGGTATTACTTAATAGTACCACAACTCCACATTCTCAACGAAGGCCAGTCTTTCAGACCCAATACTGTAGTTACCAAGGGCATAAAAAATGTCTGCAATATCATTTTCGGTAGCTTAGAAAACCAAAAGCATTAATCTCAAAGACAGGTTATATTCTGGGCCTGCTCCCAAATGAGAGCTTTCTATATTGCACCTACAATCTTAACAAACACAGCAGAAACAGAGACCAAAATTCATGTGATTCACATAAGACTAAATACCAAGAAATACAGTTCTACATTTCACTGTCATCAGGAAAAAATAGAGAGAGATTGCTGGATTCATTAAAATAACATATTTCAAATCACGTTATCTTCTCTTATAAAAGGAAATTACTCAACTAAAAATAAATAATAATGGCAACTCACCAACCATGAGAGATGCTTCTGCCTGTGTGGTACCATGTTCATTTGTAGCTTCGCAGATGTATTTCCCTGCATGTTCCTGAGTCACATCCTGAATATGGAGAGAGCTTGCACCAGCTTGGGACATGATGAAGTACACAGGCTCCAGGTTCAAGCCCTCAGGTCTTGATAACTGTGATTTTCGGGATTTCGATCTCAGGACTTGAGATGGATGGCTGGTTATCAATCCATGGCTGTCATACCAACGAATGACCGGAACCGGCAGCCCACTGGCATTGCAGGACAGAGTGACAAAGTCTCCGTCTGCCACCTTTGCACTTACTGGTGCCGTAATTATAACTGGCTTGAATCCACTGTCTATTAAAAAAGTAATTCACATATGAAAAATTAAGAACATTGGAGTATCTACGATGCAAAACAATTTCATCCTATCACGTAAATGTGGGAGTAATGATTAAAACCAAGATAGCTACCTCCTTGTTAGTTCCCTTCTCAACTTTTACCAAGTAAAACTGTCAATAAATGGTAGAGTTGTTTCATAGCTGTGGGCTCCTAAACATTTCCTACGTAAATTTCCTGTCCTTCAGAAAGAAAGGAATATATATAAAGTAATCTTTTGAGAGTTTTCTGAAGGTACACTACACATATTTGACCACTGCAGATATAGAACATAGGAGGTTGAAACCTCAGACCTTAACAGGAAAAATGTGTAAATAAGTATAAAAGTAGACAATTTTCCTTCAAGAAAATGGTCAATTTTGTGGGGTAGGGTGGGAAGGGAGGCAGGAATCTGATTATAAAAAGCCTGGGAGAAAAAAACCTGTTCTGAATAAAAGTTGATACTGATGATACCTGTATTTTTTTTCCCATAGGCATGAACAGCATTTTTGTTTCTAAATTAAAGTGGCACCGAATCTTTCCTTTTGGTCCTGGTATTCTCTGGAGGTATTTTGAAGAGAGCTTACAATGGAATATTGATCAAAGTAAATGACATTTTCTCTAGCATGTCTGTCTTTTTCTCCAGTCCTCCTTCCCATGTCTGACAAAACCAACCAACAACTGATATCGGATTTCTGGATTTTTGCCAAGCTACTGAGTGTAAAATGCTATCTCACTGATCAGAACATGCATTTTCCTGAGGTCTAATGAGGCTGAACATCTTTGCATGTGATTATGTGACATTATTAATTTTCCTCCTCTGTGAAATGCCTTTGTCAGTTTTTCAAGTGGGTCGTGAATCTTCTCTGCAGTGATTCGGAGTTCTCTGTATATACTAGATTCTGTTCCTTTGTTTAGGTATGTATGTGACTAGTATCTCCTTCCTAATGTACTGCTTTTATTTTCAGTTTTTAACAGTATCTATTAGGAAGATGTTTTCATTTCAATGTGGTCATCTTTTAAAATGAGCCTTTTAAAATGTCTTATTAAAAAGTTTTACCCACAGATCATACATCCTTCAATGTTTTCTTGCAAACTTTTTTCATCTTGTCTTTCATATTTAGATCTTTAATCCACTGAGAATGTATCTTTTATACAATGTGAGTAAGACACTGAGTTTCACTTTTACCTCCATGCTGATAACAATTATCCCACATCAAAATGCGAAATGGGTCTCCTCCCTGCTGATCTGCAATGCCGGCTCAGTCAAGCCCTTACATGCAAATGTCTTTTTGAAAGTCTCTGTCTTGTTCCAAGAGTCTATCTGTTTCTGTACCAATATAATATTTTCTTAATTACTACAGATATTTTAGATGTTTAAGGAAAGTCTCCCATGTTCTTTTTCTCCTTCCTTTAGAGTGTCTTTGCCATTCTTGGGCCTTGGGTTATGCATATAAATTTTAGAATCAGTTTGTCAAGGTCCTTAAAATATTATGATGGGATTTTAATTAGAATTGCATAAATCCACAGAAAATTTTTAGAAAGACCAGATAACTATATAATACTGATTACAATATATAATATTGAGGAACTGATATATCTTCCTATATAACTGGCTGTGCTTTACTGCTGTGATATAAAAAAGGTGGTTTTTAAATTATACTTTCTGTTTGTTGCTGGTATACAGAAAGGCAACTGATTTTTTTTTTTTTTAAGAGATGTAGTCTCACTCTGTCGCCCAGGCTGGAGTGCAGTGGTGCGATCTCAGCTCACTGCAATCTCCACCTCCCGGGTTCTAGAAATTCTCCTGCCTCAGCATCCTGAGTAGCTGGGACTACAGGTTCACCCCGCCATGCCTGGCTTTTTTTTTTTTTTTTTCTTTTTGTATTTTAGTAGAGACGGGGTTTCACCGTGTTGCCCAGGCTGGTCTTGAACTCCTGAGCTCAGGCAATCCACCCACCTCGACCTCCAAAAGTGCTAGGATTACAGGCGTGAGCCACCGCACCTGGCCAAGGCAACTGATTTTTGTTCACTGGTCTTCATCCATCCACCTTGCTAAATGCTATTATTTATCATAATAGGTCATAATAGGACATACAACAGCCATCATAATGGCCAGCAAACTATTTGGGATAGTCCATGTTAACAATCATATCCGGCTGCAAATGAACAACAATCTGGGGTCTTTCCTTCTTTCTCATGTCTTTCTGTGCTGCTTAGGGTCTCTAGTATAATGATGGTCAGAAGACATTTTCAAAGGGAGTGCTTCTTATATTTCACCATTAAATGCAATGTTTCCTGTAAGTCCTTGTTAGACACTCTTTATTGAGAAAGTTCAACGCTATTTCTACTTTACTAAGTGTCTAACATGGATACTTAAATACGTCCAGTGTTTTTCCATCTCTAGTGAGATAATCATATTGTTTTTCTCCTTTATTCAGTAAATAGGGTGAATGACACTCTACATTTTCAAGTGGATTCCTGGGATAACTGTTTGGAAATGACGTATTTTCTTTTTTACACTGTCCTGGCTTGCTAATATATTATTTAGGACTTTTACACCTATGCTCATAAATGAGATTGGCCTTTGATTTTCCTTTCTTGCACTATCTTATTGTGGTTCTGGAATCAAGACGGGAGAGTTTCCATCTTTTCCTCTTCTCTGGAACAGTCTGTATAATATTTGAAATGGTCTATCACTTTGAAGTTTGGTAGAACCTCCATAAAATCATCTGGCCCCTCATTTTCTTTGCAAGTTGTGACCACTAAGCAGCAACTTTTTAAAAAGGGATGAAAATACTTTTTATGTACCATATGAGAAGATATCCCAACATGTTAAGTAAAAAATTTATGGTAAAGAATGCTACCACTATTTAGGTAAAAAAAACCAAAAACAGATATTGTTATAAAATGCACACACACTCTCTCATGTTGTGTGAAACCACTTGTATGTGCACTACATACAAGGCTGCTCAAGAAACTGACAAAACTAATTATTTCTAAAGAGAGGAACTGACTGTCTAGGAAGAAGAGTAAGACAGAGATTGTACCATATAGATTTTTAAAGTATGCAGAATCTGTTGAAAATGTTTTAAAAACTTTTTTTAATGAGCTTGATTAAATAAGATTACTTCTTCATGGAAATGCCTACCTGTCACTAGCCAGGAACATGGAAAATGAACACCGTTCTTGTACGGTGCTAGGGTTATTTTCTTTTAGTAAAAATAATTTCATTTTTGACCACAACAAAAGCCCATCTGTAAAATAAAAGTTCTTATGACTGGCATGACCTAAAAGCCTACCATTTTCAATTTCAAGTCTTCCAGTAGAGTGCATAAATCCAATCCCATTATCTGCTACACACTGATACATCCCAACATCTTCCACGGTAACCCCACTGATTTTCAGTCCGTTTCCTGCAGTTAGATGTCGTGCGGAAGGATGAATAGGCTGTGCATTGTGAAACCAGGTACAGTTGGGGGCTGGGTTCCCACGAACGTCACAGGTAAAGTGTACTGTGGCACCCAGAGACGTTATCTGATCCTGTAGTCCTTTAGAAATGGAAGCATGTTCTGAAAATAAAACACACAAATTAAACTCTAGCCCTCAAAATGTACTTCTTAAATTATCACTCAAGTGATAAAAATCTCTCTACCAATAACCAGTTGAAACAAAGTTGCATTGTTTATTCACATTCTTCTGTCTTCTGTGGTAATCAAGAAAATTAGAAATGTTCCACTAATAGGATAAACCATATGTTACTAATAAGATATAGTCTCCTTTCATAGATTACTCCACCCACTTAACTCCCCACAACATATGCCAATACACACATATATACAAATAGTTTCTAATCCTGGGCTTCTCTTAGCATTTATTTCAGGTGATTAGTTTGAAATACAATTTCCCTGGATTTCACACTAAACAGGAGCCAAAACAGAAGAATGTTTTACTCAGAGGTTAAATTATTTTTATGGTCAATTCAACTTTGAGGTTAGATGTATAATAGGCAAAAACAAAAAAACTTCATTTAGGGATCCTTAAAGTCACTTATTACCCAAAAGTAAATCATTTATCAGAATTTGTAGCCTAAGTCTGAATTATGCACATTAATCCAGTCGTAATCACTGAATTCCAAAGCCCACTTGTCATACACTTATGTTAATTCCAGTGTTGCTACCCTATAGCAGGCCACGGTTATAAATATTATAAATACATGCAAAGAGTTTACAAAATTTTATTCACTATGAAACCACTTTCCACCTTTTTTTTTCATGAAAATCTGTTTCAATAAAGGAAAACATTTTCTGCAGCTACACGATAGTGAGGTAGGTAGCTGGTTAGAAACAAAGGAATAGCTTTGAAATAAAGTATACATAGAAATGTGGGTGGAAATAATTCAATTTTATCACCCAGGCATTGGTAAGAGCATCCAAAAAAAGAAAATTAAATTAAATAGATTGATTTCTTTTTGAGATGACATTTTCCTTTTTGAGACAGGGTCTGGCTCCGTCGCCCAGACTGGAGTGCGATGGCATGATCTCAGCTCACTGCAACTTCCACCTCTGGGGTTCAAACCACCCTCCCACCTCAGCCTCCCAAGTAGCTGGGATTACAAGCCTGTGCCACCACACCCAGCTAATTTTTGTATTTTTGGTAGAGATGGGGTTTCGCCATATTGCCCAAGATAGTTTTGGACTCCTGGGCTCAAGTATTCTGCCCTCCTCAGCCTCCCAAAGTGTGAGTTACCGTGCCTGGCCTGACATTTTCTCATCAGTACTCTGTCTTAGTTACTACTACTGGATACTACACACAGATATAGGCTAGATTCTTCCATTCTCCTGATTTCCAGTTTTTTCCTCCAGGTTACAAAGAAGGGAGAATAATCTCTCTATTGTACAACGAGGTTGGGGGTGAGGTTCCTAAGAATATTCCATGTGAAATGCTCTATGCCACCCAGAAAAATGGCCTAATTCAGTAGTCCATTATAAAAATGAAACTTGTTCTGGCTAGGGTATAGATATTTCTAGATATTCCCTATTTCAATTTCACAAGTAGATTTTTCCTTCAGATATCAGACCAGAAAAATGGCTTCATTTGAAAAAAATTAAAAACTAACATCTTACCAAGTACATTAACCATGTAAGTCACATATTTAACATCTCCAGACTTGTTTCCCGCCATGCAGGAATAGTTTCCGGAGTCCGCTGGGTCAATGCTATCTGTGGCAAGATGAGAATACAACCTTCTCCAGTTGCTTCCTGGTGCAATGTCCTGCCCGTCCTTTAGCCAATACACTTGAGGAGCCGGGACCCCACTCACCACACACTCCAAGGTTACGGGGCTACGAGAAAGAACAGCTAATGCCTGTGAATGGGTGGGGTGAAGAATGTGAAAATCATCTGAAGAAGGACCTGGAAAAGGAAAGGAGACGAGAGATTATTAGTAAGTCTTCACTTCTAATCTCTTGCTTAGCAAAGCTGTGGGCATCACCATTTTCCCAAGTATTCTTTATACTACAAGGTCCTATTTCGCAGTTGAATCCTTTTTAGTTGAGGATTAAAAGATTTTTGTGGTCCTTTAGGGCTACTTCTGAATTGGCAGTTCGGAAATGCAGAATTCCCAACAAGTTCAGAAGCCATGCCTCTACTATGCTCTAACTATTGGTGCTACCTCAACTCAACTGCCATAACCTAAAAATCAACAGTGATTTTCATTACATCTGAAAGAAAGAGGACAGACATATCTCTTTTTTGTTTTTTTCAAAATTCACAGACATCAATTTAATGACCACTACTATAAAGTTGTATCTCCTCTATTTCTTCTTGTTTGAACAAAGGGCAAAATTCTCCACATGTATTCACTCTGCCACCTTGGCCAAAATTCCCTTCTGTAAGTTACATTTTTAAAGCATGTACGGTACTCTTCTATAATGCATTAATGTATTCACTTTTTTTTTTTTTTAAGACACAGTCTCATTCTGTCACCCAGGCTGGAGTGCAGTGGCGCAATCTCAGCTCACTGCAACCTCTGCCTCCCACATTCAAGCGATTCTACTGCCTCAGCCTCCCAAGTAGCTGGGATTACAGGCACTTGCTGCCACACCCGGCTAATTTTTGTATTTTTAGTAGAGACAGAGTTTCGCCATGATGGTCAGGCTGGTCTCAAACTCCTGACCTCAGGTGATCCACCTGCCTCAGCCTCCCAAAGTGCTGAGACAGGGGTGACCCACCACACCCAGCCTGTATTTACTTTTTTGGTAAGGCTTTTTATGATAAACAAACAGGATTTGAAAAAAAATGAACTATCATTGCCCAACTTTTTATGAGGACTCTTCCTCTTCCAGTTACCATTATTCTCCCAAATACTTACGACTCACAAGGAGCTTTCGGCCAATAGGTTCAACTTTTAATTGATGTGTGACAGGATTATAAGCTGCACATTTGTATGATCCCTTGTCCTCTAAGGATACATTCAAAATCTGAAGATTTCCTGATGGAAGGATTAAGTAATTCTCTGAGGAAGGAAGGGAGTGCAATTAGGCCTCTCCCTTTATGAAGGACACCACAGCACAACTAAAACTCACAAAGGTTGATCATTATGCTTTATTCCATCTTATTTTATTTTATTTTAGAGATGGGGGGTCTCATTCTGTCACCTAGGCTGTAGTACAGTGGCATAAGTACGGCTCGCTACAGCCTGGAACTCCTGGACTCAATCGGTCCTGCCACCTAAGCCTCCCGAGTAGCTGGGACTACAGGTGCACGCCACCACACCCAGTTAATTTTTAAATTTTTTGTAGAGATGGGGTCTCACTATATTGCCCAGGCTAGTCTTGAACTCCTGGCTTCAAGTGATCTTCCTGCCTCAACTTCCCAAAGTGCTGGGATTACAGGCGTGAGCCACCAGCCAGCCTGCATTACATTTAGACATGAGATTAGTGGCAAAGAAGCAATCAAGGAAAATTTCTTAAATGAAGGAAAGGGAAAGTCAAGGCAGAATAGAAAAAAAAGTCAACAGAACTAGCATAGCAAATCAAACCCAGCAGAAGCATTTCAATGACAGTGAATCTCAAAGCACAAGAAACATGCTTCGACTTTGGCAAACCTCTACCTACAGCACTGGCCACATGGTGTTCCTGCACCGTCTAGTCATTCATTTTTTTTCCACAAATACATATTAAGGGGCTACTTTCTGCCAACAATGGCCAGACACAAGTGCTACGGCAAGGAAAAGAGCAGACAAAAACCCTGCATGCATGCAGCCGGCATTCCAGTAGGGGTATGTGTGGAGGTCAGAGGAAAAGACACACAATAATAAACTAACAGAAATATGAATAACACAGTATCAGGTGTGATCAATTCTATGAAGAAAAGCAAAACTAAATAAAGGGGCCAGAGAGCACCAGGTATATTATTTTAGATAGGACCATGAGGGCTATCTTTTCCAAGGAAGTGAAATCTGATGGGGGTCTGAAGGAACTGAGGGAGTGAGGCCTCAGGGTATGGGGCCGTAATTATTTATATATTGTAACCATTTGTTTTAGTCATCTCCACTCATGCCTTCTTGTATCCACAGTTCATCCCTAGCACACAGAGCTTAGAAGCAGCTTATTTAATGAACATTTGTTCTGTGTGTGCCACCACCAGCTTTTCACAAAAGGTCTCACCTGTGGAATGTTTCAGCCATTTTCCTCGGATTTTATAGCGCACCTCAGCTTTGGGGTTACTCTCTGGTACCCTGCAGCCAATGAAACCAGCACTTTTTTCTTCTGCTGTAATAACATGCTTTGTGGATGAACCAAAATCACCAAGAACTGAAATATATAAGGAAACATAAATAAATAAATAAATAAATGCAAATTTGAATTCTTTTTCCCAAAGGAAATTTAAAAATTAGAAACAACATCTGCAGCATGGCCTTTTGTGGCAGCTGACCCCAGTCCAAAGGGCTGCATGATCTTTTCATCTCAGAAAGCAGCTGGGGCAAGCTACTCTGGAGGCTGAGGTAGGAGGATCGCTTGAGCCCAGGAGGTTCAGGCTGCAGTGAGCCAAGATCGTGCCACTGCACTCCAGCCTGGGTAACAGAGTGAGACCCTGTCTCAAGAAAAAAAAAAAAAGAAAAAAAGAAAAGAAAAGAAAAAAGAAAGCAGCTGGGGCAGATATGCATGGTTGAGGGCTAAGACCTAAGTCATGGCACCCTTTTTCATAAGTCACTGCTTCTAGGGAATAAACATAAACTGCTCCTAAGACATCTAGAACTATAAAGCATAATTATTCCCATTCAGTCAAGATAAATCCTTTTCAATCCAGTGCCCCATCAAAACTCACTTTCCCTACGGATCTTTAATCTGTTTGTAGCTATTCACACTGCAATAAAATGATTTCTGGAATGAACCTAGGACATCAGAAAAATAAGGAAGGATATCATTATTTAGATTATCTGAATCTACTAACTTGGTTTCAATTCCTCTCAGTCTCAGTTCACTACGGATGGAGCCTGCGGGGGAACTCTACGATCTCCAGGGGTCAAAGCACTCAGCAGCCTGCCACGAGGAATTCAGCCCTCCAGTGTGTGGCTTACAGCTGTCCATGGGTCACAGCTCTACAAAAACATTTACTCTTCTCAGTTATGACAAACTCACTACTCCTGGGGAATCCAGATTTGTTCTGTAAATAGGGGTGCCCTTACAAAGACGTTTTCCATTACTGGAAGCTATCACCGTTTGAAAGGCAGATGGCTCCAACTTACTAAGAAAAACCACGCATTCCAGATTTTCCGTAAGTTCCATATTCAACATTCCTTTCTTTACAGTTACTTTTTTCCTACTTTTTAACCATGGCTTCAATTAAATACATTAAAATCACTCAGTAATCAAGGCAAATAAAACGATTAGATGTGAAAGAAAGACAAAGGACTCCAGGAAATAAGTAAGTGTCAGAGTAGACAACAGCTTTTGTTGTTAATGATATCAAGTACTCACAAAGAAATTGTTCAGAATTCACATTAGAAAAGTGTCCTTCCCTGGCAAAGCTGCAGAGATTATAAAGAAAAAAAAAACTGTCCTAACTGTGTAACTTTAAAAAAATCATTTCCATATCATTGTTACTGATGAGGACATGAGGCCAGGCTCACAGAGGTCTAAGTGCACTTGCACAAGTTATACTCACAGCAAGAGTCAAGGCTGAGATAAAAACTCCTATATGCTTTACACCAAAGCCCATGGTCTTTCCCCTCTTCAGAAATGCAAGCACTAACAGTAATTTCAAGAAAACCCATACCTAACAAGGACAAAATTAAACTCACCTGCTGCAGATACTGTCGCAGGGCCACTCACAATGGCACCGATGCTATTGTTGGCAAGGCACTGGTAGTAACCCAAGAGGGAGGAGTTGAGAGAAAGAATTGTCAAAGTCCCCTGATGAATCTTAATATGTTCCAGGTTTCCATCCAATTTTTTTCCATTATGCAACCATGAGATACGAGTGGTCACAGGTTTAGCAGAACAATGTAGTACTACAGGTCCACCAAGTTTCTGGACGGCAGAGAGTGGCTCAGAAGTAAAATAAGGTGCCAAGTCTACAAGGGAATATTCCCCATATGCAAAGAAAGCAAGGGAAATAAGAGGAGAGAGAAAGAAGTTTACATTAAACACATTTCATCTGTATCTTTATAACTAAAGGGAATCTCTTATTTTATATATGTTATGGTTCTTGATGCTTGTAAAAGTTCTAGCAAAATTCTTATAAGCCTATTTGTTGGAAGTAAAAAAGAGCAACATGTTAGCCTAGGACCTAACAATTAGGGTACAAAAGACAAGAATGCTGATGATATAAATCAGATACAATACCAATCCGATTAATAAGAAATAGCAAAGTGCAGCTGGCTGGGCCCTGGGGCCCCCGCCTATAATCCCAGCACTTTGGGAGGCCAAGGCGGGTGAATCCTTGAGCTCAGGAGATCAAGACCAACCTGGGCAACATGGCAAAACCCTGTCTCTACAAAAAATATAAAAATTAGCCAATGTGGTGGTGTACACCTGTAGTTCTAACTACTCCAGAGGCTGAGGTGGGAGGATTGCTTGAGCCGAGGAGGTGGAGGCTGCAGTGAGCTATGACTGCACCACTGCACTCCAGCCTGGGTGACAGCAGGAGATCCTGTCTCAAAAAAAAAAAAAAAAAGAAAGAAAGAAGGAAATGGCAAACACCTCTTTTAATAAAGTGACTTGGAAGAATTGGAAGTTAAGAACCTGAAAAAGTGAAGATGACTTTCCAAATAAAAATAATTCTCCCCTATTTCACCAACAGGATTTGATTTACGAGAGCAAGTTTTTCTACAAATGAGGGCTGTGGTACTTCCTTACTACTTCCCTTCAATATAAAATAATGTTTCAGTTTTAAGAAAACAGAAATAGAAAGTTACGAAGCCACAACTGAAATACAAAGGCTATCCTTTCTTAAACATAGGGCTTAGTGTTTTTATTTGGGATTTGAAATTGTTTCGTCTGTGATTTCTATTACTCCAGGAACATGGGAAGGCGGGGTGTTCTCGCACTAAAGTATGCATGCAGATCCTTCTGTTCCAACCCGAGAGTGGGAAGGGGGAAGAAATAGTTGTTAATTTGGTGGAATAAAACACTTAAGAGAAAAAAATCAATAAATTGCTGAATCTACTTCTATAGAATATTTACTCAGAAATGAAGTTAAGGGGAAGTATCTCTTTTGGCTGAATCTGGGGTGGTTGTTTAGCGAAACAGAAATAAAACCACAAAACCAGTTTTCCCCTTATTAAATTTAATACATCTATACAGTATTTTTAGCAGATATTAAAAATAAACAGTACTCAATGAATAAACATCACTGTATTTGTATCTACTTATATATTCATCTTTACACAAGTCTAAAATAAAAAGAAATGCACGTGAACCATGTCTTAGGCATGGGGCTTACATACACATTTAACAACAAACACATTTATGCTTCTCAGTAACCCAAAGAGGTAGACAACAAATCAGGCAAGGTCATAAGAGAAAGTGGCAGACCTGGGATTTGAACCAAGTTCTCTCACTCCCAATTGAACATAGTATCATGCTGACTCTAAAACTTCTCTTTGGTATATTTAGTCCGTGTTTTATTCCTGTTCTTTCCAAATTCAGAAATTAGTAACATATCCCCTTATTTTAAAAAAGCATGATTGGAAAATATGTATTTTTTAAAAAAAACAAAAGGGATAAATTACAAGGGTCAGGACAGGAAGGCCCGCTAATGCCCAAAGCACTACCAAGAGATCCTTAAATTGCTTAATTTATCCAGTTTTTAAATCACGTAGTTGGCTAAACCAATCTTAGAAACATCTTTAGATACCACCATTACCACAAAGCATTGAAGTACAAATTTATGTTTTATAGGATTAAGATGAGTAAAGGCCAAACCACCCCCTCCCCAATTCTTCTACTCTTACCTGAACTCACAGAAGAGCACAGAATTATAAGAGTAACATACAGCAGTGTACGTAAGGGTCCAAGATCCGGATGCATAGCGCCAGATTACAGAAGCAGGCAGGACAGGCTTCCAGAGCAAAACCCAGGCCTTGGTTCACTAAAAAAGAAAAAGGAAAGAAAATCTAAACCATTGAAATCTTTCGTCTGAGCAGCTGGAGTTGTGAGCATGATGGCGGACATCTCTTTTGAAAGCTCTGTGTAGAGTACATCAAATACTAGGCACTTAACGATCCAGATCTTCCCAATTCACAGACTGATCTCTAGACACTAGAGCTAGAAGTTTTGCTCATTCTTCCAAGGTCCTAGGATAAGTCTTACTACACAGAACTAATCACTCCGAATGAATACATTCAACTGCCTATAATGCATTTCTACTTACACATCTCACAAACATATAAAACTCAACGCAACCAACATGTATTCCTCCTCCACATCCCCTAAAATAGTAACTATAAGGAAAACAACAAAATAATGGCTAACATTTACGTAGTGCTTACTATGTGCCAGACACCATTTCGGTGCTTTAATACACGAATTTAATCTTCACAACAACCCTGTGAGATAGGTACTACTGGATTTTGTCCCTTTTTTCAGATGGAGGACTCCTGGCTCATGGATTGATCAAGCACAGAGAATATCAAGGTCAGGCCTGTGTTGGGATTGGGCTTGGCACTATTGTGAGAGTGGGATAAGCCAAGAAAAGGATAGTAATGGATGAAGCCAGAGAGGAAGGCTGGACCAGATCACATTCAGCTTTGAAGGCCATAGTAAAGATTGTGGGATTTATTCTAAACGCAAGAGCAAACCCTTAGAGGACAAAGAGAAGGGGAATGATGTAATTTTATTTATGCTTTAAAAAGATCACTGGCTGAAGTGGAAAAGGGAGACTAAGCAGGATATACTGTAACCACCCTGGAGACAGATGAGGACACAGTGGTTAGAGCAGTGAGTCAATCATGGAGGTGGAGAAAAGTAGTTGGATTCAGAATTTATTATAAAGGTCAACCCAATAGGACATGTCAAAGGCTTGGATATAGAGTGTGGGACAGAGGTGTGTGAAGGATAACTCTTGGGTTTTGGTGACACAAAATAAATAATAGCCCTGTTTACTGAAATGGGGAAGACTAGAGAAGGAGAGACAGAAGAGAGGGTTCATCACTGGTTCTGTTTTGGCCAAGGTAAGTCTAAGCTATCTATTAGACATCCAAGTACTACTGTCAAGTCAACAGTTGCATGTGTGAGTGTGGAGCTGTATGAAGAAGCCAGAGCTGGAAATGTAGATCTTAAATGTATGAACACTTTGGCACTAGATGAGCTCTCTCTGAGGAAAATATGTTTAGAGGACTGAGGAGAGAAGAAGAGATAAAACAGAAGAGCCTTGGACTACTCCAACCTTTAGAGACGGGAAGTAGCCAAGGACACGCAGCAGAGGTAGTTAATGAAATAGAAATCTATTTGTCCAGGGGGAACATAAGAAATATTTCTAGGCTGGGCACGGTGGCTCACATTTGTAATCCCAGCACTTTGGGAGGCTGAGAAAGGCGGATCACTTGAGGTCAGGAGTTTGAAACCAGCCTGGCCAACATGGTGAAACCCCGGTTCTACTAAAAATACAAAAATTAGCCGAGCCTGGTGGCATGCACCTGTAATCCCAGCTACTCGGGAGGCTGAGGCAGGACAATCGCTCAAACCTGGAAGGTGGAGGTTGCAGTGAGCCAAGATCGTGCCACTGCACTCCAGGCTGGGCAACAGAGCCAGACTCCATATCAAGAAAAAATAAAAATAAATTGAAAAGGTAAGAAAAAGAAATATTTCTAGAAGAAGAGTGTGATCTAGAAGAAGAGTGTGGCCATATCTGGAGAATGGCATGGACATTGTTAGTTTTACTAGTTTTATTTATCTTTTATATTGTCCATCTCTCCTACTTGAATATATGGTATACATTTTTTGTCTGTTACTTAGTTTTATGTATACATATTTAATTGCTCAATTCCCACCTCTTACGATAGTCTTAGCATATGATAAGCATTCAGTATTTGTTGCGTGAATGATTTTTGATAGAAATAGCAGACTGCCTCCAAAAAATATGTACTGATTTTGTTTCCACCAGCAATATATGATAATGATTTTTGCTCACATTCTTGCCAGTGCTGGGTTTTGTGAAACTTTTTTAGTTTTACCAAATGTGCTATACTGTCTCTATAGTAAAATACACACACACACACATGCACACACACACACACCACAAACAAACCATCCCTTGACTACCATTTGTCTTCAGCAATTCTCCCTGTTTTTCTGCTGCCTTTGTGTAGCAGAACCCTGGAAGGAACTGTCTGCGCCTGCTGTTTCCTGTCTTCCCATTCTACCGTGAGCCACCATCATGCTTTTGTCTTTTCTCCATTGAAACCACTCTTGTCAATATCACCAATGACCTTCAGTAGTCCTTTCTGATGGTGTCTTATCTTACTCTGCTTCTCATCGATGTTTGAGACAATATATTCTAGCTATATTGTTTATTCCTTCACTGACTTATTCATTCATATGTATAATTTTAAAAATCAACAAAAAATACAGTAAGTGCCTACTATATGCCAGGCACTATGTTAGACTAGGCTACTATGTCTGCGAAACCTGCCCCATGTTCCTGCTTAGCCAGGGCTAGACACTGGACCTGCGACTATAGAATACAACAAAATCTAATGACAGTGCTACATTAATGACATTTTAGAAATGAGAATTTTATGTGCATTTTCATTTATGCAAAGAAAGGTTAATGCTAACCATTAATAAAATTAGGTAGTAATACAGAGGAAGGCACCTTAAGTACAGCTTTTAATAAATCAAATAGTATCTCCCAGAATCTGCTCACCTTCTCTATGCCAAGTACTCTAAAATCTAAAAGGTGCAAACTCAAGTTTCTCTAGCTCATGGATGTCAGGTTATGAATCTGCTTTTCCAGTTTTTTCTTGCTGACCTCCTTTAAAAAGTGGGAGAGGGACTACTGGCAATGACTCATCGGCAGAAGAGTCCAGCTGTGTGAAAACTTTTTTGGTTTATTTGAATTTTCACTTGGTTCAAGGGTAAGAACTGACACACCACTGGAAAGCAGTCAAGGCAAAGTAAACATTCAAATAACTTGTTAACAGGAGACATTTTCCTGAGAGAATGAGGACAAGAAGGATTGTTTCTTCCTTTTGCCAAATCTTTCAGCTATTTATTTATTAAAAAGCAGTGAAACAAATTTCAGAGTCAACTTTAACCGTAGTGCATGACCTACTGAGTGACTTTATAGCTGTCCTTGAAAGTTTCACAGCTCATTACAGCTACCTAAATATTATCAACAGGAATCTTCTTTATTAAGTCTATCTTTCTATTGGGTTACTCTCTACATGCTCTCAGTTGATTTTGGAAGTTGGAAAGAACCTATGCCCAGAAAAGGCATTTACTAAACACTTGTTGGCTTGGTTTACATGTATCCAAGGCAAGCCTGCTCAGTTTGTTATAGAACTGTGATAATGACAACAAAGAGTTGGATTCTGCTGTTTTATGGAGTTGGGTAGCTCGACATTATAGTCAACAGCCAGTAACAGCACCCCAGGCCCAACCTCACAAATAAACATTACTGACCACACAAAGTTTAGATACGCATAAATTACAGTATATCCATTAGTACTACTGGAAAATCTTTCAATGGTACATCATTTTCAAAAGCAATATCTTTATCAAAAAAGAAATCCTTAATATTAGTGTTATGGTTATTTAACTAGTAAGTTATTAGAAAACCAAATATACAATTTATTCATGTGTGCATATATACATGCAAATACGTGTGTGTGTGTGTGTGTGTGTGTGTGTGTGTATTTAAGTTCCCCTACATTGCTCTGGTAAATAAACACAATTTTGTTTGACAAAGTTTACCATAACTAAACAAGGTTTCTGCCATCTTCTTATTCACAAGTCAGTGGCCTTAATGTATAAGTTATTTTTCTCACCTACAGAAATTGACCTTGGCAAGGGAGACAATAACCCTAATTTCCTCTACATAGTTGTTATCCCATCCTCCTCATCTTTTCTTTCAATCTGAAAATAATGACCAGCAGAGAAAAAAATCCATGATAAGGACAACCATCCTACTCTACACCACACATAACATGGGCACATTACTTGCCAAAGGTGCTTAACCTCTGTTCTAGTGAACATAACATTCAAATCTCCTCATGTAAAAATTAAAAACAGAATTCTGGTTTAAATCATGTCAGATAGAATAGAATTCTGATTTAAATCACACCGCCTTTTTTTTTTTTTTTTTTTTTTTTACTTCAGGGTTTCTTTTATTTTGAAAATTTTTAAAGCACTCTATGTTGTCAACATAATGCCTGGTGATATTTTAAACAAAATATTCAAGTTTTCTTCGCATATTTTATATGTCGGTTTTACAAGAATTGCTAAATTTCTACGAATACTCGTCCGAAAAAAGTACACATTCAATATAGAATGTGCAGAAAATACATAAACGTATAAAAAGGAAAGTAAACACGACAATCTCGCTACCTATAGATAGCATGTCAACATTCTGATGCACTTCCGTCTCATCTTTTCATATATGTGGTGTACGGTATTTACATAATTGTGATAATACATGTTAGGGTTTTAAATGCTTTAATTTATTATTTAGTGATCATTTTTCCTTATTAAAATTCTTTTTTTTTTTTTTTGAGATGGAATCTTGCTGTCACCCAGGCTGGAGTGCAGTGGCGTGATCTTGGCTCACTGCAGCCTCCGCCTCCCAGGTTCAAGCGACTCTCTGCCTCAGCCTCCCAAGTAGCTGGGATTACAGGCACATGCCACCATGCCCGGTTAATTTTTGTATTTTTAGTAGAGATGGGGTTTCGCCACGTTGGCCAGGTTGGTCTCGAACTCCTGGCCTCAAGTAATCCGCCCGCCTCAGCCTCCCAAAGTGTTAGGATTACAGGCATGAGCCACTGCCACTGGCCCTTATTAAAATTCTTCATAAATAAAACTTTTAGCTGCAGAGAATTTATTTATTTATTTATTATGTCTTGTATTTTAGTCTACTTAACCATTCTCTTTTGGATAGTTAGGCTACATTTTTATATATGTGTGTATATATATAACATATATAATACATATATGTTATATATAACATATGTTATATAATATATATGTTACATATAACATATGTTATATATAACATATATGTTATGTGTTATATATAATATATGTTATATGTTATATATAACATATATGTTATATATAACATATATGTTATATGTTATATATGTTGTTATATAACATATATGTTATATGTTATATATGTTGTTATATAACATATATGTTATATGTTATATATGTTGTTATATAACATATATGTTATATGTTATATATGTTATATGTTTTATATAATATATGTTATATATAACATATATGTCATATGGTTTATATATGTCATATATGTTATATATGTCATATATGTTATATATAACATATATGTCTTATATGTTATATATGTCATATGTTATATATTATATATGTTATATATGTTATATAAAACATATATATGTGTTACTTTTTTGCTATTCTAGATAATACTGCTATGACTATTTTGTCCATAAATCTTAAACCACGCTTCTAATTATGCCCTTAGGACATTTTTAGGAGTAGAATTATTGGCTCAGGGAGTACAAACATTTTCAAGACTCTTAATACATATTGTCAAGTTGTGTTCCAAAAAGAGGCCCCCAATAGCCAACCCCATCCCTCACAACCCAAATCGGCACATGAAGGTAACTCCCCATCACCAGCATATGGTTTAGATCCTCACACTGTGGTAAGCAAAGCGTGGATATAAATCATGACTTTGAGTAATGAACTAAAACGCTTGCTAAGGCATAAAACAACTTTCACTCTCTATTAGGGATTTTTTAAAACAATCTTCTAAAGTGACATAAAAGTAACTGGAAAAAGAATGTAAGGCACGGACATTGCAGGCCATACTCATCAAACCTGGTCAATCCGTGAACTTCCAATGACAAAAAACAACGTGGACACAAAATCTCTGCTTTTTACCCATAATCTATTATATAGTAGAATAAGGAGCTACCATTGTTACACTGTGTGGTTTTAACTCATTACACGTATTTCTCAAAATAAATTTGTATGCAAAAACTGCTGACACTCTAAGGGAATATTTGCTGACATTCAAAACAGTAAATTGCCATCCATTTCAAAACTGTATTCTCCCTTTCTTACTGCTTTTCTTGTCCGTGTAACATATATATATATATTTCCCTAATCTACTAGAGGTAATAAAATCAGTGAAGAGGTTAGAATTTGAATTTGATTCCTTATGTGAAAAACAGAAGCGATGGGCTCATCGAACCCAGTGGTCTCAAATGGAATTAGCATGACCACGAGAAAGTTCTTCCATCTCCTTCCCATCTTCATATAAAGCTAGTGGCCAACATAATTCCATTCTTTTCACCGACATTCTGAGTGGGTGATTTGTCCGAGAAGATGCTTAGTGGTCACTTTGCTCTCAGGAAAGTGCCTGGTAGTACAGTCTCTCCAGAAAAAGATTGTAGAACATGCACACACACAAAGACACAAAATGCAGCTAAGTGTAGTAAAACCATCAAACCATCTACAAAGCAGGACAACTTATTGTTCAATGCTGTAAAAATCTCTGGAGGCTCCCCAGTCTCGTGTGGCACAAGTACTGCTCCCAAAGTCCAAATGTCACTAAACAACAGCTGGTGTTTGCTAAGTTATAGGGCTTTCTTTAAGCCTTTCTCCCACATCCACATAGAAGGCAATCTGTCCTATAAGCTCTACTTTATATGCCATGCCAAGCTTAGAGCATTTCTGTGGGCAGAGGTAAGCTAAAGGTATACCTCATCTTAGAATAAGAAAGGAAATACTTTCCTAACGTTTACTTAACTTATTGTTCAGGTTGTGAACTTATTGCTTTTATAACCCCTTTTCAACATGCTGCTAGAATAATCCTTTGGGAAAAGTCTTTCCTGAATTTCTAGATTTGATTACTTTGTTTTTGAAGCAACGCCTTTGCTTTCATAAGGATGATTAAGGCTGTCTTTCTGAATCATTCTTCTTCCTAGCCTCCTATTTCAAACTTTCTTGTAGTTTTCTTTCAAGCTTAGGAAATAACCGTGATTAATTTGTGAACAAAAACTTGGCTTTGAAATCAGTTATAGTTCTTCAAAATAAGAAATTATTTAAGTTAGATTCCGTTTTTTAAAAAGAATCTTATTCTGTATGAAACACGGTAATTTCCTTTTTTAAAACAATGATTGATCTCGATTTTCAAACAATCTATCTCAAAATACGCTATTGATCAACTAAGAAAAAATTATTTTCAGAACCACAAAGAAAAACTAAAACATGTCTACTTAAAAATTCTTGATTAAGTGCTATCAAGATTAGTGCAGTCCAATTTCAATTATGGAAGTCAAATATAGTATATACTGTTTTTTAACCCATTGGGCTACCTTGACCTTAACCACAGGCAACTTTAAATCTCCTGTCAGTTTTCTTCATTCTGAATATTTAATTTATCTAAGAAGTTAACATCATTTCCTACACAAACTTCTCAAATAACTCTACTTTTCAAGTAAGTATTCATTCAATCAAACCATTTAATACATAGAACATCTACTTTGGGCAAGAACCTATGAGGGGTGCAAAGATGTACCAAACTGAAGGAAACTGCTCAACTGAGAAAGAAGGGCATGAACATAATTATCTCCAGAATAAAGAAAAAAGTCTTAAATGCAATAAGAGAGTAAAAAGTATTTAAGGAGTTCAAAGCAGAGGAATTCATCTTTTATTCAGTAAACACTTGTGCATGCTTACTATATACCAGGCACTGAGCTATCCTGGAAACTCAACCATGAATAAAAGAGACATAGTGTCTGCCCACATGATGCTTACAACCAGGTAAGGAAACGTGACAAGTAAGGAAGCAATTAAAATACAGACTCGTCTAACATAGGAATGGCTCAGATAGCAACTTTTTGCAATAATGGCTCTTAGAAAGTTATTCCACTTTTTTTAAAATACAGCTTCGTTTTATTCAGTACAACTTTTTCAATCAGAAACTAAAGAAAAACACTCTAAAAAGTGATATTATAGCTTCAGGCAAAGCTGCACACACGAATTTATATAATACCACAGTTTTCAGACTTTATACCACGTCACGTAGAAAAAAGTGAATTGCTTGCTATGTTTGGCTGACCCCAAACATTGCGCTTTGTGTTCAGATGCCAACTGAGGGGGAGGACAGTGGGCATTCTCCTGATCTTCTGTGAGATTCCACTAATTAGTGAGATTCTACTAATCTTCTGTCTGCAGTGTGTGTGCACCATTTCCGCGAGTTGTGAAACACTCTTGTGTTGAGCTTTTGTGTTGCCATAAGGTGATTTTAGTTGCTTTTATTTTCTAAGTGCAGTTTGAATGCGAGGTAACTACAAGCCTTAAGACTTCCAGTGTCCAAAAATTCATTTCCTGACTCTACACCACCCGTGAAGGAATTCCTCACCATTCCTCTTTCACCAGCCTCAAGGCTTCTCTTCCTCCTTTGACAAGCATAATAAACTCAGTGCATTTTATTTAAGAACAAACTGGATTTATTTACTTTTAAAGTATCTTTTACCATCTCTACAAATGTGCTTTCACTGCTCCATTGACATGTTTTTCTATCTGTGAAATCTGGCTATCTTGGATTGGGACAGAACATATCATGACTCTTTCCATGAAAAGCAATAGACATGCTTTACACTAAAAGGCAAAATTTTTAGGAAATAAAGGTTTTCAGAGATTAAAACAGTTACATGAGAAAAGGACAGGTGAGCAACAGAATAAAGCAAATACAGGTGCTCCAGGAAAAAGAGAAGGCTCACTTAACCTAGGTTTGGACTTGGAGAGGTGAAGGCTTCTCAGAGGAAACAACTGACAAGGTGAAATCAGATGGATACATTTGGGGGATGGAGTAGAGGAAGGGAGGAAGAGAAGAAAGGAAGCATCCCAGGCAGAAGGAACAGTGTGTTCGCAGAATCAGAGTAAGGATGTCTGGGCTGGAGAATACAGTAAGAAGAGAAGGATAAGACACAGTGAGGGGAAAGCAGCATAAATGAGCAGAAACAAGAGTGTAAAGAACAATATAAATCATATTAAAGTGCTTGGCTTTTATTCTGAGAGGAGGGTGTCAAAGGCTTTTAAGCAGGCAAGGACATGATCAGTCCCATACCTTTGAAAAATCACCGACACTGCAATGTGGAAAATGGCTGAGGATAAGAGAAGTTAGAAGGCTGTTGTGAAAGATACGGGGACCTGTACTGGAGAAATATCACGGGATAAATTGGAAAGGTTTTTCAAAAAATTTTAAGACACGGTCATATTTAAAGGACGTAAGAGGCCAGGAGCGGTGGCATACACCTATAATCCCAGCACTTTGGGAGGCCAAGGTGGGTGGATCACTTGAGCACAGAAATTCCAAGACCAGCCTGGGCAACATAGGGAGATCCCATCTCTGCCAAAAATACAAAAATTATCCAGGCATGGTGGTGCACACCTGTAGTCCCAGCTACTCGGGAGGATGAGGTGGGAGGATCCCTGGAGCCCAGGAGGTTGAGGCTGCAGTGAGCTATGATCGCACCACTGTACTCCAGCCTGGGTGACAGAGTGAGGCCCTGTGATCAACAGGACTTGGATAATGAATGAGTTGGACTGGAAAAGAATAGACCACTAGGACCTAGGACATCTTTTTAATCCATTTATCTGTCCACTGCTCTGTTTCCCCACTGCTGTGACTGTAAATAAGGAATCGAGGCTGCTGTCCAGACTTCTGACTTAGACAAGTGAGTGAGTGGATGATGTGCATTTACTGAGATGGGAGCAGCAGGGTCTTCTGTGGTCTGCTACTGCTGTTTGAGGTGGTGGAGGGAATGGAGAGCGTCTGAAGGTGTGGAGATAACAAGATGAGCTGGACGTAAGTGGGGTTCTAAGGAAGGTCGGGCAGGCAAGCAGAAAGAAGCCTGAAGCTCTTAAGAGATGAGGGTCGCAGAGGACACTCTGGTGGGCAACAGCAGACACATGGAACTACGGCTCAGGCTGAATCCCAAAACTACCATGCTTGAAGGGTAGGGACTCCTCATTCAAAATAAACCACACTATCAATACTACTCATGAAAAAGTTTTAAAACAAAAACAGGAAAAGACAGAAATGATATTCCAGGGATGGAGTCAAACAGTCAGACTTTAAACATGAGTTTCTTAACGTGATTTAATTTCACATCTCACACTGTTATACCTTTCCAAGGTATTACAGTGTAGGGTAATCAGACACATTCCTTCATGCTTACTAAAGGCTTTGATTAGGGACGGTCTTCATGCTGTCCACAGGGGGTCTCCCAGAATGAGAGTAACAGCTGGCATACATCTTCCATGATTCTACAGGAGGAAAAGAGAGGCAAACAGAGTGCTACAAGTCTAGTCGCAACAAACATACTATCTAATAGCATGCTACTCTCTGGGGCTTATGGGGGTTCTTTTAGAAACTAAAGAATTTCTTAAAGCAGTCATGTGCAATTAACAATGATGTATCTTCTGACCTGCTGCATCGCTCCCAGTCCATAGGAGGAACATATAAATCTTACCAAAGTAAAGTTGCAGGATCTCAGACACCAAGGCCCCCTGCCAATCACTGGAGAGCTCTCTTCCTGCCAGGATGAAGCCCCTGGGTGTGAAATGCAGCTTTCCATAGTACTCACTTTATAAGCACTTATTAATGATCGTGCAATCATTCAGATCAACTTAAAAAAAAAAAAGTTCACACCTACAGACTTCGCAACCCTTCCCCCACTTCTCCCAAGTCTCAATCAAGTCAGCCAAGCATACAAACGATCCTGCTGCCTGCGAAAGCATTTCCTTTCACTGTGGACTGCCAAAAGTAGAAGAAGAAAATGGAAGTGACTTGGAGTTATGGCACCAAAAAGGCCAAATGAGCAAAGAAATAATCAACTCCACATGAGCCACTTCAGCTCCAACACAATGAAAAGGGCCCAGGACGAACCCCAGGAAAGGTCACTGAGATCAAGGGTCACACGCAGAAAAAGGCAACAGTGAGGGGCTGCCAGCTGCAACAGGAATCAATGTGGTCCTAATTACACCAAAGGAGAGGGGGCAAAAGCTCAGTTAGGTTCTATTCACAATATTTGCGTGTTTAAAAAAAAAAGTCAAGTGTTCCTGTTCCACTCTCTTTCTAAGAGACTATTTCTTCCTGCCACTAGAGCAGAGGAAGCCAAGAATTGTGAAGATAATCCTAGCATCCACAGTGGGCTGTACAGGAGCATTATAAATATTTAAAAGCATAGCTGCACACAAATGGTGAAATTCTAAAAAGCAGCATGAGAGAGATGATTAAAAAGACAAAATACAGAAAATTTCAAGGGGATTATTTTGCAAGTCCCATGGAGTCAACACTTCCACAAATCCAGCACTTGGTAGCTTTTCAAGTTTGTCACTGGAATTGGCTTTATGGGAAAAAATAACCGTTATGGTAACCACAAAACAAATGCTAAAAGCTAAGTTTGCTAAGAACTAGCTATTGCAAAGATGCAGACACACATTTGACTAACTCCTGCTGGAGGATGAGGAGGAGGAATATGGAAACATTTGAAAAAGAGCCCCATATAGGTGTTAGGTAATATAATTAACATAGTTGTTAACAGATCCAGCGCTTTGCTTAGACCTTACTGACTTATGCACTGGACTAACCTAAGTATAAGAGTTTCCCTGGCAGTTACAAAAGATTCACCCTCATGGGGTTTGGCTTAGATTCCATTTTAATAACAAGGAAAAAATCCTCAAGGAGAAACTCATTTCCATGAAGTACATTATTCAAATGTACACAGTCAAGCATTGAAAAGGCAGACAAGAAAAAAACAAATCTTGGAAAAGGATCTTTGCTGCAAATAAACTTGAATCAACGCTGGCTGAACACTGGGTCTCTGCCACGATGACTTTTACATTATCTTACTGTCAAGTTATGAGTTTCCTAGAGACCTAGAACATATTAATACTAGTTTCCAAGTACCTTATTCCATCTTTAAACTTGGCCACATAAAATAATGGAAGAAATCTAGATTTCTTATCAGCCCCTGCTTTGTTCAAACTGGTCATGGGAATTAGGTCAGACACAGCTTCATCAAAGCTGTCATCCTACCAGGGAAGAGAGGCTGTGCATTGATAAAGGGGTTCTTCAAGCACATTCATAAGCTGACATACAAGTCAATCACAGATTACTATGCAGTTAGTACATAATTGGCACCAATTGACTGATAAGTCTAAAATTAAGTAAAAACACAAATTGGCCTATGTCAGGAAAACGTGCATCCTTGAAAACTTAAAATCAGTGCCAGGCAGTTAAAACCAAAGTAACAATCAGGATACAATGCCCTGATGAACTAGAAAATAGAAAAATAAATCAATTAGGATCACAATATCTTTGTAAACATAACACTACATAGCATGAAGTTTTAGTCCAAGCAGAAAAGCCCGAGAAGTGGCCTTTGGCATCAGGTCCGGCCTGACTATCAAAAATAAAGCAAAGTTTGTTGGAACAACTCTGCTAGGCCACATATGCATGAAGCAGCAGTGGCTAGATTGTAACACAACACTGGCAGGATGGTCAAAGAAATAATTCACAGACTGATACAGAAAAGGTACATACACACACATATAAATACACACATATGTATACATACTACTAAAAAAACACAGCCGCAGATAGACCCAACCTGGAACCCAGATAAACTTATTCCAATGATGCTTCTCTGTGCAAAACATAATCCCTTATTAATTATTTTTGGTATCAATGTATAAAGCAGCCATGAATATTCTCATTATGATTACATCTGATTTTTAAACACATACAGTCTTAACTCCAACATTATGACCCAATTTATTCATTAATGACTATATCCAAAAAATCAAGAACATCAAACACTTTCTTTAATGTACCACAACCAATAAAGGTAATTTTAAAAGAACTCCAAATTTCTCGGCACAATAACAGTAACATGAGATTAAATATGCAGTTTCCCAAGGTAACTGACTTCTTTAAAGAAACAATTCTCATGTATAAGTTTTGGCATAGTTCTTAAAGCTTTTGTATTATACTATACTCATACTTCATAGTTAAACAATAACAGACCTTATGTTTACAGAAACATTTCTACCTGTATATACCCTTGTAGGCCTCACTCTTCTTTTGAAGGACTTGTCATTGTTGACTTCTGTGCACAACATGAGGGTTTCTTTTGTTTTTAGTGAGTTTTCTTAAAACGTACAACTTTACTCATGTTTTTTTTTTTTGAGACAGGGTCTCACTCTGCTGCTCGGACTGGAGCGCAGTGGTGCAATCATGGCTCACTGCAACCTCTGCCTCCTGGGCTTAAGTGATCCTCTCACCTTAACCTCCCAAGTGGCTGGCACCACAGGCGCAAGCCATCACGCCCAGCTAATTCTTCTACTTTTTGTAGAGACAGGGTCTCACATGTTGCCCAAGCTGGTCTCAAACTCCTGGCCTCAATCGATCTGCCTGCCTCAGCTGCCCAAAGTGCTGGGATTACAGGCATGTGAGCCACCACACCCAGCCTACAACTTTATTCTTTATATAACATCATATAACTAATTTGAGTCTGAGGATTATAAGAATGCTGGGGGATGGATCCTTAATTTTCTAAAATCTCTTCATTCAACCCATTTTCTTTCTTTTTTTTTTTTTGGAAGATGGAGTCTCTCTCTGTTGCCCAGGCTGGAGTGCAGTGACACAATTATGGCTCACTGCAGCTTTGACCTCCCTGGGCTCAGGTGACCCTCCCACCTCAGCCTCCGAGTAGCTGGGACCGCAGCTGTGCACCACCATGCTCAGCTAATTTTTGTATTTTTAGTAGAAATGGGCTTCACCATGTTGGCCAGGCTGGTCTTGAACTTCTGACCTCAAGGGATCTGCCCGCCTTAGCCTCCCAAAGTGCTAGGATTACAGGCGTGACCCACTGCACCCAGCCCATTCAACCCATTTTCTAAGGACAGACTATGAGTGGGGCTGGAATCTACAACCTAAAACTGCAAAGAGCAGTTTTTCATTCATTTATACAGCAAAAATATATTGAGTACCTATATTCAAAGTAGTTAGGGAACAAATATGGGTGGGAGGATAAAGCAGAATAAAATAACAGAGACCTTGACCTCATTTCTTAAAACACTCAATCTCTGACATCTTCAACTCTTGTATAGCAATTCATAAGCAATTGAATTTAAAACTTTTTTGGTATAAAAAAGTTTCAAAACATGACAGGATCCATAATTTTTTAAAACAATATATTTAAAACAAAATTATTAGTTGGTGGTTTAAATGGATTTATCTCCTTTTCCTAGAGAATGTTAGGCAGAACACTTACTTAGTATGGCTTAGGTTCTGTCCGCAAAAGGAAAAAAAACTCCACAGTTTTTTTCCAGCTTTGGAATTCTATGACAAATATTTACAACTGCTATGTGTAAATGAAAAAACACACAAACACTTAAAAGTTTATTTTACACTATAGTTTTGCCTCATCTATGGCAGGCTCCAAAAAATGACTGCACTAAGAGGAAAGGGGGAAAAAACAGCAAAGATATCCAAAATCAATAAAATTTCAGCTCTAAACATTTAAGTTCATCACTTCAGTTTGCAAGCAAAAAGAGTGTTCATGTTCAGTCAAAAAAATCAAAAAGCTAAGTTGAAAAGAAAAAAACAGTAGCAGACGTGAAGTTCAGTTTCATTCTAAGAACCTGGAGAGGCAGGCCTTTCACTTTATATTCAGGTAAAGAATTTGGAGAAATTTCCCTAGCCAACTTTACTTTGTGAACGTCACAGCCACTGTCAAACAATCATTGAGGTATCCGTAGAATTCTGGAAAGACTGTCAGAAATATGTATACAGTAGAAGAGAGAGGTTTTCTCATGAAGACTCAGTATTCATCTTAAAAAAAGAATCTCAGGCTTGACATGGTGGCTCACGCCTGCAATCCCAGCAATTAGGGGGGCCGAGGCAGGAGGATCACCTGAGGTCAGGAGTTCGAGACCAGCCTGGCCAACATGGTGAAAACCTGTCTCTACTAAAAATACAAAAATTAGCTGGGCATGGTGGCGGGCACCTGTAATCCCAGCTACTCGGGAGGCTGAGGCAGGAGAATCGCTTGAACCCAGGAGGCAGAGGTTGCAGTGAGCTGAGACCGTCCCACTGCACTCCAGCCTGGGCAACAGGAGCGAAACTCCGTCTCAAAATAAAAAAAAAAAAAAAGAATCTCTGGTTATGAACAAAAGAGCATTTCCAATTTGAAAACTATTTAGTTGCAAAGTGTTCCAAGAACTTACGTTTTAAGATGTTTCATAACTCCACATAAACATCTTTTTCTCTTCCTAGCTTCCCTGCCAACATAAGTAAGTACCTCAGGAGTAAAGGATCAGATGGCAAGTGTAGGTATTCCAAAACATAAGAAATGATTTTGTTGATTTAAATTACCTTCTTTGCTTGAACAGCCTCGGGGTGCAAATAAAACATACTACTAATTAAGAGAGCCAACAGTAGTACTAATAAAACGTCTACAAAGCAGCTTTTATATAGACAGAGACTTTTAGGTACTTGCCTCCTAACCTCAGTACATGGAACAACGAATGTGTCCCTAAAACGAAGTGAGCTATTTCCATTTCTGTTGGAGAAGAATAAAAAGCCAACTTAAGTCTATGGCTGGAGAGAAAGAACCCTACTTGATACTGAGGCATCATAAAAACTTGGGCATAAATCTTACAGATGAAGAAGCATCTAGTATGAGAAACAGCACAGAAACCATTTTCCAAGACAGATAATTGTACATAGGTCATTTTACTCAATGGAAACTACAGCAATGGTTCCCAAACTTTGGGATTTCAATAGACAGAAAATTTACAAACAAAACACCTGTATATCCTACGTAAACTTTCCAAAATCTGCCCTAAAAACATTTTTAAAAAATTAGTCACTGCCATCTACTTTGGTATTTCATTAGAAAACAAAGTAGTAGGCAAGAAGTAATTTCAGTATAAATGCAGCTTATGTCTTCTGGTTAGCTGCTTCTCATTTTACTCCAGACGAATATAAAATCTTCACTAAAGATCACGCTGGTTCAAAGATCAGTGTCAAAAAACAACTCATCTAGAGACTTAACGTTTTCACTGTCTTAAATCAGTAGGATTATGCTACAACTGCTCAACACCACACATTTGGCTATGAAAGAGGCTGAGTCATCTGTAAACACAGGTATTCCTCAGCTCTTCATCCTCAGTGTCAGCAGTCTCCCTAAAGCAGCATTATCACTCTTCTCAGCAGTGACAGGTTTCTGCCACTCAAAAAGACCCAAGGTGTCCCAGAGTCCCATCCTTGTCTTCTTGATTAAGCTTCCCCTCCAAAATAAGCCGAAGTCTTAGACCTTGCTGGGAAGCTGATGTCTCAGAGGCAGGACCCTCATCACAAGCAGCCCTACATTCCACTCGAAACCCCCTATTGCCCCCTTGCTCGCTCTCAGCACACTGCTCTCCAACGTCATGTTTTAAAACTGTTTTCCTTCCGCACTCACGGCCTTCACTTTCATTTTAATCTGATTTCCCCCGTGTAAAAATCATAGCCAAGGAAGGGTCATGAACGGACCGAGCAGATGATCCTACCTGACTCACTATACTCAAATAAATAAATAAATAAATAAAAGAGCTAGACTAGCTTATTCACAGGTCACATAAATGCAAAAAAGGTCTTTGGAAACAGAGGGCTGGGGGGGTATATGGGATATCCCTGTACCTTCCACTCAGTTTTGCCGTGAATCTAAAATTGCTCTAAAAAATAATTTTTTAAAAAATTTCTAGAGGAACTAGATTAACCACCACTTTGTCAGTTCCATGAGAAAAGGGACCTTGTCTATTTTGCTCATCACTGTACAGACACCACCTGGGAAATACCTTGCACAAAATGAGTGCTTAGTAAATTGTGATAAATGAAAGAACTTACACTGTGAGAAACCCAGCAATGTTTTCTGGGAATTATGAATTTACTTAACAACCACAATGACTTATGCTTTACTACAACAATTTTTAAAAAGTGATTATAGGATATATAATTAAAAACAGGTACTAAAGTCAAGGCGACTAACCAAGAGCATGGTGCAGCGCTACAGTAAAAACTTGGGCAGGCTGGACACGGTGGCTCACACCTGTAATCCCAGCACTTTAGGAGGCCGAGGCAGGCGGATCACGAGGTCAGGAGTTCGAGACCAGCCTGATCAACATGGTGAAAACCTGTCTCCACTAAAAATACAAAAATTAGCCGGGCATGGTGGTGCACGCCTATAATCCCAGCTACTCAGGAGGCTGAGGCAGGAGAATCGCTTGAACCTGGGAGGCAGAGGAGGTTGCAGTGAGCCAAGATCGCACCACTACACTCCAGCCTGGGCAACAGACTGAGACTCTGTCTAAAAAAAAAAAAAGGGCAAAAATTAAAATAGTTTAACAAAAGGGTCCCTTTAAACCTAAGGGAAAAAGACCACAAACAACACCAAAGGCACTATTATTTTGTTCACAAATAGAAGTGACTTGGTGGGCTGCAAAACATTTACTATGATCTTAAAAGCTCTAAAAGGCATATGACCAAGTGTGGGTAAATGGAAATCTCTACATTTAGGATGCTCTAAGGATCTGTAGCCAAAACAGACAAAACAGACTCTCTTCACACACTTATGACACAGATGGGCATTACTGGCTAAACTATCAAGTTTTTATTGTACATAGTTGGGCTTCCTGCAACATATGAACTTCTGTATAGTCAAAACCACGTAATAGCAAACTATGTTAAAACAAAATTCTACAACATAATGCTAGTACTAAATAGGATAACTTCTTAGGATAAATTATAAGTAGATTTTAACATTATTGGACAAACTAACTGGGTCAAACCACAAATAGTTTAATAAATCTTCTTAAAACCATCAGGTCAATCTATCCTGCCTCTTGCCAACACATTTTAAGTCTTAAATTTGGTAAATATCTAAAGAAAATCAATACACTTTTTAAACAATCTGCCACAATGCTAATTTAACCTACACATACACGTGAGGTTAATCCAGCTTGCATGTGAGTTGTTCCCTGTCAATATTAGGCAATATCAATTTGCTGTTTTATTTTTTTTGAGATGGAGTTTTGCTCTTGCTGCCCAGGCTGGAGTGCAATGGCGTGATCTCGGCTCACCACAACTTCCGCCTCCCAGGTTCAAGCGATTCTCCTGCGTCGGCCTCCCGAGTAGCTGGAATTACAGGCATGAGCCACCATGCCCAGCTAATTTTGTATTTTTAGTAAAAACGGTGTTTCTCCATGTTGGTCAGACTGGTCTCGAACTCCCGACCTTAGGTGATCCACCTGCCTTGGCCTCCCAAAGTGCTGGGATTACAGGCGTGAGCCACCGAGCCTGGCCAATTTGCTGATTTATTTACATAAATTCATCTTCATATGCAATTATAAAATTAGGATTTTAAAATATTGTACAAGTGCTTATATCAGAGCTGCCCAAGAAAGACTCAACTGTTTTTAGTCGATAGTACTCATTTTTCTGCCTCAGCACAGCAGAGTTATGCCACATTCCCAGTGGTAACTGTGGGTCACCTGTAAGTGATAAGAAGGTGGGACACATGCAGTATGAAAAATCTTGCCAAATAATTCTGATAATCTAATCCACCCCAGCCTCTTGCTTCCACAAAGCAGACAAGAATTGGTTTGTGCAGAAACATATTTTTTATGCATCCTATTAAACAACTGTTTTACGAGATTATTCAAAGAATAATAACAGCTACCAATTATTAGGTTTGTAACTACTAATTATTAAGTTTATGGTTCAAAGATTTTATTTTATTTATTTACTTTTTTATTTTTTTTTTTGAGATGGGAGTCTCGCTCTGCAATGGCACAATCTCGGTTCACTGCAACCTCCACCTCCCCAGTTCAAGTGATTCTCCTGCCTCAGCCTCCAAAGTAGCTGGGATTACAGGCACACGCTGCCATGCCCGGCTTCTTTTTTTGTATTTTAGTAGAGACCAGGTTTCACCGTGTTGCGAAGGCTGGTCTCGAACTCCTGAGCTCGGGCAATCCACCTGCCTCGGCCTCCCAAAGTGCTAGGATTACAGGCGTGAGCCACCTCGCCTGGCCGATTTTACATATATTATTGAGGCAGGAGAATAGGGTCTGGAGGCAGGGAACCTAAGGCTGTTTCACACTGACTTCCTAGAACTAAATTGAAAGGAAAACCCTAACTTTCGACACCTAAGTAACAAAAGGACTAGAGGCTACTCGCTTTGACCTTTTCTGCATGGCAGGTGGGAAACTGGCTGTCCACAACAAATCAGACTGATTGTGGGCTGAGTCTTCGTTTGCACAGAAGTATAACTTTGCAAAAAGCAACCAATCAGATGTTTGCACAAAAGTGTTACCTTTGTAACTTCACTTGGGCCTCTGGTTGGCTCCTTCCTGCAACCAATCAGACCGATTGCGGGCTACCACTTAACTGACATGAGATGAGCATGAAGTGGCCAACGGGAAACTTCTAGTGGGTATTGGTACCCAAGAAGATTCTGTATCCGGGCCCTTGAGCCGCTGCTTGGCCCACTCCCACACTGTGGAGTGTACTTTCATTTTCAATAAATCCCTACTTTCGTTCTTTTGTTGCTTCATTCTTTCTTAGCTTTGCTGGGCGTTTTGTCCAATCCTTTGTTCAAAATGTCAAGAACCTGGACAACTTGCAGTCATGACCCTCTACCAGTGACATTGTTACCAATCCTCAAACTTAAGGATAGGTATTATTTCCATTTTACAAATGAGGAAACAAAGAACACTCAGATAGCCTCCCCAAGGGACCACAGCAAACAAAGACAGGGTGAGGTTTGCACCCAGGGCAACCCCAGGCCTAAGCCTTCCCGCTCCGTACACAGCTTCCTAAGCAAAAGAAAGGCCTTGAGTACACAGTTGCACTTACATCCACTCACTTCAATGTGAATCGATGGCCATGTCTCATTCTGGAAGATTCTCTAACCTACCAGGTTTTAGTTCTTTTTCTCTATTCTAATCTGCAGATGGATTTCAAGAGGTATGAAATTCACTGAAAAAAAAAGGTCACTGTGGTTATGCATTGCTGATAAATAAATTATGGTGATAATTTGATCCAGTGAAGTCTGGAGCATCAACCAAAGACAGGTCCCAAAATTTCAGTGCCCAATTGCATTTGCATTTTTGGATCACAGAGATGACAACTGAAAGTCACATGACATTATAGAATGCTGTACAAACAAAGTTTGAAACAGGTAAAAAGAAACATGGGAGATTTATCTTCTGGTTCATGGCAGCACTGGTGTGCCAAACTTGAAAAGCACGACATAGGAGACGACCTTACACAAAGTAGGAATACACATACTGCACAGATCCCATGTTAATATGGTTCATCAACAAAAAGTAATTAATACATAACAAAAAGTTTTCATTGAATGGGTTTTCTTCATACTTTGGTATTATATATTGGGGTGTACTTTTAAAGTGGCTGCCCTGCAAAATAATGGATTGTTAAAAATAAATTCACTGTTAACGGACTATGGTAAGATCTAGCAATGACACTGCTGGACATATATCCAAAAAAAAGAAATCAGTATAATATATCAAAGGGATATATGCATCCCCACATTTATTGCAGCACTATTCACAATTGCCAAAATATGGAATTAACCTAAGTGTCCACCAACGGGTGAATGGATAAAGAAAATGTAGTATATACACAAAATGGAATACTATTCAGCCATAAAAAGAATGAAATCTTGTCATTTGCAAAAACATGGATGGCACCAGAGGACACTATGATAAGTGAAATAAGCCAGGCACAGAAAGACAAATTTCACATGTTCTCATTCATACGTGGGAGCTAAAAACTTTTTAAAATTGAACTCAGGGGGACAGAGAATAGAATGATGGTTATCAGAGGCTCAGAAGGGCAGCAGGGAGGTGGGGTAAAGTGGGGATGGCTAATGGGTACAAAAATAATTAGATAGAATGAATAAAATCTAGTATTCAATAGTACAACAGGGTGACTATAGTTAACAATAATTTATTGTATATTTTTAAATAACTAAAAGAGTGGAATTGAAATGTTCCTAACATAAAGAAAACCTAATTACCCTGATTTGATCACTACACACTGTACGCCTTCATCAAAACATTACATGTACTACATAAACACATACAACTATTATGTACCTATAATAATTTAAAATATATATATATATATATATTTTTTTTTTTTTTTTGAGATGGAGTCTTGCTCCGTTGCCCAGGCTGGGGTGCAGTGGCGCAATCTCGGCTCATGGCAACCTCTGCCTCCAGGGTACAAGCTATTCTCCTGCCTCAGCCTCCCAAGTAGCTGGGATTAGAGGCACACGCCACCATGTCCAGCTAATTTTTTTGTATTTTTAGTAGAGACAGGGTTTCACCATGTTGGCCAGGATGATCTCGATTTCTTGACCTCGTGATCCGACCACCTCGGCCTCCCAAAGTGCTGGGATTACAGGCGTGAGCCACCGCGCCTGGCCAATAATTTAAAATGTTTAAAGCCCTTAAATTTGTGGGAAAATTGTTAAAGAAAAAATAATGGCAATCATGCTGAATATGAAAAGAATCAAAAAACAAAGGAAGTATAAAATAAACAAAAATAGTTCTCAATCATCAAACTCAACAATAGCAATCTAAATGTTTTTAAAATATTATTTTAAATTTTTGAATTGTGTTGATTTTGGAGCCAGTATTTACTTTGCAAATTTGTTTTAGTTTTATAAGATGTTTCCATTTAGTTTATTTTATACATAATTATATGAGATTAAAAATAAGAATTATTTAATCAACATTAGGATTTTATAATAATTTTTCCTTTTCAAAAAAGTCACACATTTGGCTGGGCACAGTGGCTCACCTCTGTAATCCCAGCACTTTGGGAGGCCCAGGTGGGCAGATCACCTGAGGTGGGGAGTTTGAGACCAGCCTGACCAACATAGAGAAACCCCATCTCTACTAAAAATACAAAATTAGCCGGGCGTGGTGGCACATGCCTATAATCCCAGCTACTTGGGAGGCTGAGGCAGGATAATTGCTTAAACGTGGCAGGCAGAGGATGCGGTGAGCCGGGATCATGCCACGGCACTCCAGCCTGGGCAACAAGAGCGAAACTCCACCTCAAAAAAAAAAAAAAAAAAAAAAAAGTCACACATTCGAGGTTAAGTGCTACCCCCTTTTTAGCAAAATACAGAATATTATCATCTCAATTAAGACATATTCACTTAAATGGCATTATAACTAGCCAAACATATAGCTGTTGCCTTGATCACACATCTTCACAAATCTGGACTAAGAATGGTGTTGGGATGGTAGGATAAGAATTGTAGTTTCAAATACAAGATTCCCATTCCCTAGAATCAAAAAAGTTGTAAGAATCTTATAAATACTACCCTAGCCATGAAGACCATTACCCTAATAAAATTCTATAAATGCAATGCAATAAACTTATCCTCTATTTTAGGGGACCCACAGAGTATCGTAAAGTCCAGGCATTTCCAGAGCTGTGGTACAATGTTTTCTCCTGCATACATGTTCAATATTGCTACAAAAATTACTGTGCTGCTCTGAAAACCTGTAGACCAGTGACAAAAATTCAGTAATTAGGCCAATCTGTGGGGTCAAAGAAAAGAATGAAATTCTCAAGACTTATCTAAATAATATTTTTAAAAAATATTTAAGACAAGCATCTACTTTCTGAAGCATTGTTACTGTCATTGCTGAAAACAGAAAGGCAAGAGCCAGCTGAAAAAGGGCAACGGTGGCCCCCCTTGTCATTTTCCGATTCTACAACACCTTCTGGCTCCAGTTTTTTGGATCTCCCTCCATTACTAAATCCCAATCTTCAACGGCCACTTGAGGTCAACTTCTACTGTACTTATCCTGGCCAGCTAGAAACAAAATGGGAGTGTCTGGGTGGGGCTGACAGTGTGCACACTGGTCTATCTCCAGGCAAATCTCCGCTCTGGTGACCCCACTTCTACTCTATTTGTTTTTGTGAGGCACCTTGAGGATGGTACTTTATTGGTGGTTTTAATACTACCAATCACAGTTAAGGGTTTATCTGCTCCAAACATATGTAAGCCCAAAAGAAAAGTAGGAAACCTGAAAGAACAGATGTAACAATCATGCTCAGTATTTAAGTATACATCTAAAAATTCTAGGAAGTACTGAGATTTCCCATCGATGACAACACTCATACTTTTGGGGGAAAACTATTACCAGAAAAGTTAGCAGAGAATTCCAACAATAGCTATCCCCTTGCTTCATACCTAGCCTAGTAAAGCTAGGTATGAAGTACATCTCTTATAAAAATCAGTGTTATTTACCTGGTATTAAACTGAAGAATGTTTACATTGAGCTTCAGGAGATGGAGGGGGAAACGGAGAGTAACAAAATTGAAAATTTAAAGCAAGAAAATCAAGATGGTGTTCAGTTGCTTGAAGATATGGGAATTTACCCAAACTTTCACCATTACATATTACAGCACTACCCTAACTGCTCTCTTTCCCAGGAGCCATGTCCTCACCAACCCAAGCACATACAATCAATTCTAGTTATTCCCACGGCAAGAGCTCCTTAAAGTTTAATCCTACTCATTTTATTTTGATTTGACAGTCTCTCAGTAAGCTGTACCACAATAACATCACATTTTGTCAATAAAAGCACTCCATCTCAAACAGAACAACAACAGGAACAGCAACAGCAACTGCTCACATGCAGTAAGTACCGAGCAAGTGCCAATCACTAGCCCAAGCTATCGTGTCCTCATTTTGCCTGTAAAGACTAAATGGGATGATCCCATAGCCCCATGGACCATCATATAGAGATGGGGAAATCAAGGCACAGAGGGCTCACATCACTAGAATATGGTGGAGCCTGGCTTTGACCCCAGGCTGACTCCAGGACCTACCCTAGTCTAAACTGCTATAATACACTGCCCAAAAATGCCTAGGTTAAAGCTCCCATCTATGTAACACAAATTCATTCTAAATTCAATCATTTCATTAATCTACAAATTCCACATGCTACATTTATATAAAATAAGGATGTGGATGTCTTTCAATCCCATATCTACTTCCAGAGAGTAGTACATGAATGACATAAACGATAAAAATCAAGAAATGGTCTTCAGCCGTCGTGGTGGCTCCTGCCTGTAATCCCAGCACTTTGGGAGGCTGAGGCCGGTGGATCACTTGAGGTCAGAAGTTCAAGACCAGCCTGGCCAACATGGAGAAACCTCGTCTTTACTAAAAATACAAAAATTAGCCAGGCATGGTGGCACACACCTGTAGTCCCAGCTACTCTAATTGGGAGGCTGAGGCATGAGAATCGCTTGAGCCCTGGGAGGTGGAGTTTGCAGTGAGCCAACATTGCACCACTGCACTCCAGCCTGTGCAACAGAGTGAGACTCTGTCTCAAAAAAAAAAAAAAGAAAAGAAATGGTCTTCTTCAGTTGGACTCAACAGTGTAGACTAATGATTTACAGTGTTGCCAAGAACATCTGGCACATTCCCATCACACATTGTATTAATCTGTTGGTAATGGGAATGAGATAAGGAACAATCGAGCAAAGAGGTCAGCAGCAACATTCAATGCCCCAGATATGCTATTACAATCATCCAAATCATTTTTTATAGTTAGAAGGCAAAGCGTCAAAAATCCCTTAAGTTAAAGCCAAAGACATCCAAATAATTCAATTTCATTAGAGAATGAAGAGGAAAATTTCCTACAGGTTAAAAAATTCTACTATATAAAGAATATATAGCATCAAAGAAAACCATGTTAAGAAAGATACTAAGATATGAAGCAGGTTCTCTAAAATTTCAACAATTTAGTTATTTTTTTTTTTTTCTTTTCTGAGATGGAGTTTCACTCTTGTTGCCCAGGCTGGAATGCAATGCGGCAATCTCAGCTCACTGCCACCTATGCCTCCCAGGTTCAAGCGATTCTCCTGCCTCAGCCTCCCGAGTAGCTGGGATTACAGGCATGCACCACCACGCCTGGCTAATTTTGTATTTTTAGTAGAGACGGAGTTTCTCCATGTTGGTCAGGCTGGTCTCGAACTCCCAATCTCAGGTGATCTGCCCACCTCGGCCTTCCAAAATGCTGGGATTACAGGTGTAAGCCAACAGGCGTGAGCCACCGCGCCCAGCCCAATTTAATTCTTTAAAAGCCAAGTTAACCTGCAGACCTGAAAAATTATTATTTTTAAGCCATTTAATTATAACCTAAAAAACAGCATACAAATTAATGCATATTGCTCACTATAGATAAAAATACTACAGACAGTTTATACTGGGCAATTAGAGATCTGAACAAGTAGTCTTTCTTGTTCAATTTTTCTCTTTTCAAATTAAAAAAAGAAAAACTTACAGACAAGCATCATCAATCATTAAGAGGGCCTGGTTCTGATATTATATGAGCTCTGTCAACCTTAATCAAATTGCTTGACAGATCGTAGATAAGTAATGACTTGCTTAGGTTAAGCAAGGCCAGAGTTTTCCTTCTGTAGTATATACATCTCCAGAGTGAAAATAAACAGCCTCACACCTCTTACTGGGAGCTGCACTCCACTGCTATTACAACTCAGTCTTCATTTCAACAGAGGAGGAACATCTATTTTTCTTTCCTTCCTTCTCAATATGGTCATCAAAAGTCATCAAAGCCATTTTTAAACTATCTCATTAAACAGTTCACAATTAATCTACACCAAAATAACACCAATTAGCTATCATTAAATGCCAAAACATTTGCTTTGGCCTGCATTATACAGTGATATAAAACAAAATAGAAATAGTTAACAACTGACAAAAGCAATACTAAAGGAATCACTTCAAACTGCAAAGCTTGAATTCATGTTGTAACACATCCAAGAAATTGAAAAATTTTGTTTCAATATAATCAGTCGCATTTTGGGTGCGGGGGCACCATGGAACAACAGTTAAAATAAGAGAAAGAGCATCCCAATTCAGATTTTGTATTCATTCTATAACCAAGACACAAATAACGAACTAAAACATCCTCCTTGTTAACTTCTTCACATATGATTGGAAAGGGCTTTCATACTTCATATTCAGCCAGGATATACTGTTAAAGAATTTCTAAGCATCCAAGTATTCTGCCTGCTCTAAAGAAAAGTGTTAAAAAGCAAGGATCCCAGTGGCTAGGGGAAAAGAAAATGAAATGACTTCTTTAGAAGAACTTTAGAAGAATGAGTTTAAAAATATAAGATACCAGGGAGTCAATTTTACCTTAGGCAAAATGCGCTTCAATGTTTTCCATTAGGTCAATAGTATCTAGAATGCAGAGCTTGTGGTTTAGAAATGTCAAAGATCAAAAAAGCAAAAAAGCAAAAAAAAGCACCCTTAGAATTTAGCTATTTTAATCTATTCCTAAACACATGCAACTGTGCAATTATAACCTAAAATAAACCTAAAAAGAAAGACTAAAGTTCCAAATAACGCTTTTCTCCAACATGCGAAAGAGGTATTTTAAAGAACACCTAACTTTGAACTAGATTAAAACTTTTATATGATATCAATGCTCGATCATTTAGTCTTCACGATTTCCATTCTAACAAAGATTTTACAATCTCATACATTTCCTGTAAGTAGCAAAAAAAAAAACACACACACACACACACAAACAAAAAAAGTCTGTAAAATACTCCAAAATACAAAGGGCTCTATAAAAGTTATTTAAGAAATGATCATTATCAGAAACAGGAAAGGAGAAAATTATTCTGTATACAGAATAAAAAGAACCACAAAACAAGATTTGTAATTGCCGAAATACAAACTCCTCAGCAGGGGACCAAGGACCGGGTGTGCCGTGGCTCCTCCTAAGCCTGTCTGTGCACGCAACGCACAGCCTGGGTCAGGACTTTTCTTTCTCAATCCCCTGGAGGCTCCATTCTTATAGTCTGCAGGGCACACAAACAGACAAGAGCCCGGCTCTGCAAAAAGCAATACTTCACTCCTTTGACACCATATTAGTTATTGTGAAATTGCCCAAGTACACGTGCAGCATACATTCACTCTAGGTGAATCGGAAACAAAAGACACTAGGATTTCTCAGTGAATGAGAAAGAACCTTTATAAGCGAATGGGGACTTTGCCTACTCAATGTAAATTTTTTTTTTTCCAGAAAACTCACATTTCAACATGAAGGAAAAAAAATCCTTAATTGCACAAATGAAAAACTCAAAAATCAGTTTCTCATTCTTGGTTGTTAAAGGCCTGTAGCACTTGAGATGTGGTGGCTGCTGCTTTGACTCCAGGGCCAGCTGACACCTCTAATCACAATGAATTCAGTGTCCCGTATACATGTACAGCTAAGGAAACGTGAATCCAACCAAGCGTTATAGTTTCTGCTTTATAAGGGTAATCACTTCCTTATCTTTTCCCTAACAATCTACCTATCTGGGAAGAGACACCCTAAAATAACAAGTAAAACACGGACAGTGTTTTCTTTAAGATAATTTTGGATATTACTTTCAAGGGAGGTGGAATGCATTAGCCTGGATTTACCAAGGTTCACGTTTAGAAATCCACTTTGGGAGTTAGCTACAAGACTCCTATTAACATTATTAAGATGCATGCAGTCCAAACCCTGAGCTAACGTTTATCTGATACCACAAAATACTGATATGAAATCTCTGCACAAGCTGTATTGTATAATTAAAACCCCCACTGCGACTGCTGTCATAATAACAAATGTGAAATTATCGTAAGACCTAATCGTTATAACAATAGCTTTTTTTTTTTCTTTTCTTTTTTTTCTTCCAGACAGAGTCTCGCTCTTGTTGCTCAGGCTGGAGTGCAATGGTGCAATCTTGGCTCCCTGCAACCTCTGCCTCCCGAGTTCAAGCGATTCTCCTGCCTCAGCCTCCCAAGTAACTGGGATTACAGGCACCCACCACTACGCCCAGCTAATTTTTTGTATTTTTAGTAGAGACAAGGTTTCACAATGTTGGCCAGGCTGGTCTCGAACTCCTGACCTCTGGTGATCCACCCACCTCAGCCTCCCAAAGTTCTGGGATTACAGGCATGAACCACCGCACCTGGCTAACAATAGCTCTTTTAAAATGCATCCTCAAACACAAAAGAAATAACAAATAACATCAATTGTGTTTGCTAGCCTAATAGGAGACCACAGTTAACAGTCAATCTCATAATGACTCAAAATTGGCTTTAGTTAGCCATGGGATTAAAACAAAACAAAAAAAACTTTAGCTCTAAATGTATTACGAAAATTATACAAAAGGCCTATATACAGTCAAAACATGATTACTGCAATTTCTTTTAAGAGAGAAACCCAACCAAAATATAAAATAATTTAAAACATGGTGACTAGAGCTTGGAATTGGGAACTCAGGGTAGAAATCTGATCTATTTATTTTTATTGTAACCTTAAAAAGGACTCATACTATAAAAAAGAAAGTATGCCTAATTTTCAATAAATAGAAATCAAACTACTGATTTAGAGATCAGAACAATTCTAATCAAATTATAATATGACTTGAAAATATGTTAAGTAGAGGTATACACACTCGACACTTGGTATCCACAGTTCCTCATCCACGGATTCAACCAACTACAGACCAAAAATATTTGGAAAATAAAAATAATAAATAATACAGGCCAGGCATGGTGGCTCACGCCTGTAATCCCAGCACTTTGGGAGGACAAGGTGGGTGGATCACTTGAGGTCAGGAGTTCAAGACCAGCCTGGCCAACATGGCGAAACCCCGTCCCTACTAAAACTACAAAAACTAGCCGGGCATGGTGGCAGGTGCCTGTAATCCCAGCTACTTGGGAGGCTGAGGCAGGAGAATTGCTTGAACCCAGGAGGTGGAGGTTGCAGTGAGCCGAGATCACACCACTGCACTCCATCCTGGGCAACAGAGCAAGACTCCGTCTCAAAAAAAAAAAAAAAAAAAAAAAACCAATTTAAAATATACAGTATAACAGCTATTTACATAGCATTTACATTGTGTTAGGTATTATAAGTAATCTCGAGGTGATTTAAACAGGAAGATGTGCATAAGTTATATGCAAATACAGGCAATTTTAGCATCTAAGAATTTGGATAGCCACAGGCAATAGGGGGTGTCATGTCCTGGCATGGATCCCCCATGGGTATTGAGGGACGATTGTATTTACAATTAGGTTTAAAATATACTTTCACCCACCAGAACCAACTCAGCAGAACCTCACTATAATTCCTATTACTGTAGAAGAAAACCTGCCATTTCCTTTTGGATGAACATCCAAGATTTAATGGAAGAAACAATAAAATGACCCCATTTAAAAAGGCGATCACACAGTAAGATGCACCCAGGAGGTAAATCATGGGTACAACATAGCAGTTAAGACTCCAGTGTGGCTCTACTCAGGAGTTTAATCATCTGTTAACAACTATAAAAATACCTCCTCCAGATTTAGTAGTCCCAAGGTTTACTGCAACTACTCCTCGGATGCTAGGACACCAAACCGAAATCCTCATAATGAGTTGTCATTAAATCATGGTAACATCAAGAAATCTGATTGCACAATAAGAGTGCATAGGATGAAATGGGAAGGAGGAAACGCTAAATCAAATCAAACCGCTCTGATTGGTAATCTGATATTATTTGACTGGTGTTTTTACACAGAGGGATAAATGGCACCTTTCCGGCAAAACTGTACTGTCACATACATAATCACATTCAGACATTCAGCCACATGATCATTTTATGAGCCAGTATCAGATGTTTTCAATACATTGCAAGCTATGTAATATCAAGCCAAACTGTGAGGTTTAACCCCGTTTTATAAACGAGGATTCCCCATACCCACTCTCATACTCTCATAGTCACCAACAGGAGAGGGACAGTTAGAATGACGGAAACAGAGGTTAGTGATGAACCCTATGTCCATTCCAGCTGAAACCACGCTCACTCCCTAATTCTTACTGCCTGTTATTCACCGTGTTGTTGTTTTGTTATACCCACACCCTAAGGCCAAAATCATGAAAAGAAGCCAAATTAAATGGGCAGGAAAAATGTCTTATCCCCAGCTTGCAATGCTATTTTTCTTTTTATTGGAGTAAGAGACTGCCAAGTTCTGATGTCACTACAATAATTTCATGGCGTGATAAAAGCAGTATTTTATCCATTAAACATTCGTTCCCCTTGCCAATTTTACCTCTAACCAGGCAGTGTGTGCAATTACTCACTGAACAGACACCAAACTATAGTAAAATAAAGAATTCTAATTACTTTTATTCTGATACTGTAAAAAGCCAGTAACTATCAGAAATTTCCCTGGCAAGAGACACAATCCAGAATTTTTTTTTTTAGTACCTATATACCCAGGAGAACCCCTGCAAAATACAGAAAGACAAAACATGACATCGGCTCTCTGGGCACTGAATAATGTTGCACAGAACAACTATATACATTTTAAATATATAAAATTGTTAAAATATTCAAAATATTTGACAAGGATTCCAGTCATAGCGTGATAATGCACGTCCCAGCATCTTCAACATGTAACTCTTTTTTTCTTTATCTAAAGCTTTCGTTCGTCTTCATTACTTGAAGCTGTGGTATCACTCCCTGAACTTGACAGTCATTGATGTCACTGAATTTTTAAGAGCAAAATCGTGTGTTGAAATCATTCATGGATCTAGAGAAGACGGTTCAGCATCTTTCTACTCGGTGTGTTCCACCCAGCTCATCAGTATTATCTGGAAACTTGTTAGAAAGGGAGAATATTGGGCCCCACCCCAGACCTGCTGAATCAGAATATGCAGTTGAACACACTCCCTCACCCAGAAATTCAAATGCATATTAATGCCATCCAGGATATCTGAGTGTTTAGTACTTGTTCAGCAGAGTGCAAAGAAAGGGGTAGGTGGGCCAGTGGTATATAGGGGAAAATCACATTGTCCTTAAGGAATAAGGGGGACACCGAAATGTATGCAATTATGATACCGTATCGGTGCCAGGAGAGACGCGTTTCCAGCCTGCGAGAAAGCATGGTATATTCATGGAAGGCAAAGTAGCTGGGATGGCAGAAGCTTCCAGTAGGCATATAACACTGTATATCCAATTAAAGACCTGGGCTTCAATAAGTGAGCAATTCAGGGACTTTAAACGATTTTAATGAAAGCAGTCACATGATCACATATTTACATTTCAGAAAGATCATTACTCAGGCAAAATGTAAGAAAAATCAATGATCTGGAAGGGGGCAAACCAAGACTGAAGACAAGGGGATGAGTTAGTAGCAGTTTAAGCAGGAGTTGCAAAGGCATTTTTTTCATCTCACGTGCTGAATCTCCTCTGTCCCTCTCCCAAAGTTTGAGAAGGAGGATGGAGGGGAAAGGTAATGGTAACAGAGAAGAGATAAAGAAGGCCCACTTCTAAGCTACAGGGAGGATGGAATTGGTATTGATGGGCATACATAAATATAAAACAGTAAAGACTCAATATACTTTTCTGTTTTATAAAATGGAGAAAATATTATTTTGGTGATTCAGGATCCCACAGTTCCTTCCATCATTTTAAATATCAATGATTAACATAAAGTACTATATTTACAGATACAAGATGTATACATGATTAAATATCTATGGATCCCAAAAAATATCTTGAACATGGTTTTGATACTTGGAGACATCACTGATATCGGCCTTTCTCCTCCTATACGAGTTATTTATCTCTCTTGTAACTCAAGTTCAGAAAAGTCGCAGTGGAGGAGGGACAGGAGGGACATTTATTAATGTTTACACATAATTTGTTGTAGGAATGAATAAATAACTGGGCCAACAAATGGCTTCAGATGTGTACCTATATAAAAAGGTAGTATATGCTATACTTTTAAGTATTATCATTTCGGATACCAATACACTTAGAATATTGAAAAAGTCCCTATTTAAGTAAGGAAGAAAGAATATTTGACATTCACTTGTTAGTGATAAACTAAGGATTACATTTCAAGTGAAAAGAGCCAGCAAGTCGAGGCAATCTCCAACTTTAAACTGGAGCTGGTTTAAAAAATGTATTTATCCAATGGCTGTTTGGAACTTTGAACATATTTCCTACCTCCAAGATCATGTACGTGGTGGGTATGTAGCCTAGGCACACCATAAAAGCCTATTTCATGGAACCTCAGTCCTACAAACACCCTAGAGGTTATTTGGTTCAATGTCGCACCCAAGGAAGAGATTCTTCCCACAGTACCCTTTGCAAATGCCACTACAACACTCTCAGGAATCAGGAGTCCATGCCCCCTCCAAACAGCACTGCTTCACATGAGGCAGCTCTATTTGTTGGATAGTTCTTCTTTCTTCTGAAACATAATCTGCATCTTTGAGTATGACTATAGATCAAAACATGAATCATGTATCACTATTTCAATGCTCCCAACCCCCAATGAAATCCTGACCAAGGATGGTCTGATTTAGGAAGAAAAGGGGACAATTTGCCCCTCTCCAGTCCAGAGGAACCTATCCCTGCATATGGCTGTATGTGAAGAATGACCTTGTGTCAAGAGCTATGAACAGTCAGATTTAATAAAATTATAAATGTTGAAAAATACAATGTCTCCTGAGAGAAAAATGGCTAGTGTTCAAGCAGAACACCCAGAAAATCCTTAATCAACATTTCCAATAACAGAAATACAAGCTATTAACTGCAGCCAAAGTCCCTTCCAAAATTTAAAACAAACAAACAAAAACCCTTCTGATTTCATCTACTGAATCATCTTGTCTGTCTGTGAAATAAATTTTACTTAGCATATTAGAGAATTTCAACAATACAAACAGAAATTCTGAATGTACAGGCATAGCCTGACCACAATTGTTAATAGGTTAGTGGCCAAAACTCTTCTTCCTGATATAAGTGCTTGGTCCTGTTCTTCAAAATCTTCCTGCAGTATAACATCCTAGCTCCACTTTCTTCCTTTTATGGTGGACTTTTTTTTTTTCTTCAGAAAAGCGTTGTACTGTTTCATTTTAAACTCAAAGAATATTATACTAATGCTGGACTGGTGGTTACTTCTGTACAACGCTAAGTGTTGATTATGGCATTTAGTCCTAAGCATGAAGGATATAAGCTACCTTAGATAGTCCTTTTCCCCTATTTTGAGGCTCCCTCCTAAAAACACATGCATAAAAATGAATATAATTTTCAAAATATTTGGTTTATGGAATTGTAACTGAAGGTAATTATACCTTCAAGTAGTGAATAAACCCAGTTCTGTGAATAAAAATGATGCCATGGTTGTTTTCCTAAGATAGCCATTGGGATCTGATTTTCTAGTAATGTAGGAAGAAGTGCTATTTTCTTTTTTCCCCCAAAGACTGTGTATCCAATGTGCCAATAAAATGAATTATTATGAATTTCAAACCGCACAAAAGACTCTACAACAATTTACAAAGCATGAATTAGTACTGTATACATAAATAAATGTTATTCAATAACATGAATAAATCTCACAGGCTTATGTCTATTTTAATGCTCATTATTGAGCAGTGCAAGAACTCCAACATAAGACTACATACTGTAGGAGTCCATGTTCATACGGTTCACGAACAGGCAAAACTCATCTATTCTAACTTGTCAGAATAGCTGCTGCCTGCTAGCAAGACGGAGGGCTGCCTGGGATGGGCACCAGGGAGCCTTCTAAGGCCAAGGAAATGTTCTATATCTCAGTCTGGGTACTGGTTACCACAGACATGTGCATATGTAACAATTCATCTAGCTGTTCACTTAGTGTACATTAGCTGTACACTTGTGATATTACTATGTTACACCTCAACTGGAAAAAAATTACACACGATGTCCAAGTGCCTTCTAAGTTTCAGCTGCAAATTTAAGAAAGCTGTATTGTTCCACGTGTCTGCACTATTACCAGCTTCTGAGAAATACATGTACACTTACATATACAGGAGGAGTTAATAAAAATAACAGCAGCTATAACATTTACAGACGCTTCACTATACGCCAAGTGCTTGACTTTCATTATCTCATTTAATCCCATAACAGTGCTAAGACATAATTTCTGTTATTATACCCATTTTACAGATAAAGACCCCCAAGGTTTAAGTCAAGATCATTGCCCGGGCTCACATAAAAAACAAGAGGTGAGCTGGTCTAGAACAAGAATAGCTGAAAAGCAAGCTCTATGTCAGCGTCCAAATTCTCTGTTTGTATTAGGGTAATATAAAAATAAAATTGGCCTCACAGTTCCAAGTAACAAAACATAAACAAAATATGTAACCTAAGTTCAGTAATATAACCCATATATTTTTGCTCGAGTAAGATTAAAGGCACATCAGTGGCTCTTAAGCATTGGAGTCCCTACTCACACTCCAACAGATATACAGCAGAAAAAATGTTCTTTGGGCTTGTTTTTTATTCTCTCTGGCCATCAAAATACACCGCACAGCAAAGCGACTACACAGCTGTGAATGCGGACAGGCACAAACTGCAGTGTTTACTCCAATTCATTCAAGGGTCCTTTCAATCTGGCCATAGTAGTAGGAGAAATGCCCAGGATTAAGGTGGAAAAAAGCTAAACATATCTTCAAAAAGGCTTCTTTATTTTCTGAACACACTGTATTGTGAGGAGAACTTGGTAGAGGGGGGCTACATGGGAGTAGGACGGAAAAGACTGTGCACTATTTACAACACGACTTTACTTGGAAACAAAATACATCAAATGAACCATCAAATATGCTACTGCTTTCTGCATTAGCTGAAAACTAGGAGCACTGGAATTCACATTCTTGGTAGATGAAAACCAATTAACTACACCATCCACCATTCAGAACTGGTCTTCCTTGAAAAGTACACAAGAAACAAACTGGGCTAATATTCTGAAAAAAAGTTTGTGCCCAAACATTATTTGAGGCAGGGGAAAAGGGACTTGGGAAGGAAGACACACTAATGTTTCTCAAAAATTTTGCTCCAAAGATTTTACAGAACGTTTTTGGCAGATAGATTTTCATTTACTTGGCGCTGCTAGCAAGTCTGCAAAGTAATGCCTCAGAAACACTAGAAATTATAGAATTCTTAAAAAGACAACAGAAAAGACATAATCTAAATTAGAACTCTATAATAATAATAATGTAACAGAAACAATCAAATTCTATCAAGAGTAAACTAAAATATGCCTATTAAAACAAGTATTTCATCACTGCAAAACAATTTGTTTCACATGAAGTCTGATTTTGCTCTCAGTTTGAAAGTTATTAAAACGATACATCAGCATTTACAGGCAAGACCAAACAGTAAGATAATTTTACATATTTATCAAAAGATCATTCAAAGAAAACTTACCAAGTCCGCAACGTGTATATGCTTGTGCTTCAGAGGGAAAGCAGAGACGCCACTTTCTGTACTTACACTGGAGTTCACTTCAGTGCTAAAAACACATCACTGTAGTCCTGCTTGTAATAAAGTCCGGACTAGCAATCTGCCTTTGGGTTGGGCTTTTCTCTTACAAGATAAGCTGTTAAGTCATGCCTTGATTTTAGATCTGCCAACATATGGAGTCTTCTAATGTAGCCTTCCCTCCACCCCCTCAACCCCCACTGCCCGCATCCCCCCAATCCCCGCTCTGCTCCACTCCCTCTGCACACACACACATACACACATACAAAAAAGGCACTGCAGGGCAGAAATTCCTCAGGTGCTCGCTAATGGAATTCCCAGGGTCTTGGAGCCGCTTCGGGGATCAAGAGATCTCATAGCCCCCGCTGGGGTAAGGAGCAGTGAGTCTGTTCCATTTAATCAAATACAGAATGAATTTTCAGCTCTATTCACTAGCTTGTCTCCAGGGCTCTCAAAAGGCACCAGGCAGCTAGAATCACACACATGTGGCTCTTTTAGGCAAGTATAATTAGCTTGATTTTAAAAAGCCACATTAATAATATCACCTCAGGACCATTATTCAGGAGACAGATGACAATGATACTGTATGTTTTAAGCCTGACAATGGGGGAAAGAGCACAAACAATGAGGGAAAACTTGAAGGATTAAAAAAAAAAAACCAACAAACCAGTTTTTCATTTAATTGTAATCCAATATTTTTCAAGTGACATTAAGAATATTCCATACACCATCCCTTATTTTTAACAAAAAAGAATCAAGTAAAGCCCTTCCCTGTGCTGTTGAAAGTGAGTTAGTGCCAAATACACAACAAAAACTTATTACATGGAATGTTTACATACAATATAAAAATTTAAGTAAAAATAAAACATTCTCGAATTCAAGTTCACGAAATTTCTTGAAAAAATTCACCATTAAAAAAATACTGTAAAAAAGCAAGTCCTTCAAAGCAACATATTTGGCAACCATACTCCAAATTCTGTTTCTAATCTAATTAGTTTGTATTAAGTTCATTTACTTAAAGGGGGGCTACCAAGTACGCAGCTCATCTACAGCTCCACTGTATTGTCTTACCCATACTTCTACATCATGCCATAGCTGATCACAAGGCGCTGGCTCATATCATTACACGTTAAAGCAACACATTTTTCAATTCATTATTTATTTTCTAACCCTTCCCTGATTTTTACTACGATAATATTTAATTCCCGAAATCACTTCCCTAGCATTTAACTTAGAAACAATCACCAATTTTTAGTCTAAACGTTCGCAAAAAAAAAAAAATTCTACAGAAGGAAAACTTTACTTCAACTTACATTTTGACAAAACCATACATGAAATTATCTACAAAGTCATGAAGGCAGACGGGCAAAGTGAGAAAAGAAGAAGAAAGCCCAAGAAATAGTCAACACATTTTTACGTGCCCTCTTTAGAGCAAAGCCCTAGGACATTAGTTCCTATTCCTACCTACTGCCTTCATCTGTATATACCCTGACGATCTGGAGGAGAAAGTCCTATCTTAAAGCGAACTTAATTCTTTTCCTGCAAAGTCAAACCACCTGCAAAGAAAGCGAGGCGTAAGGTAGATTTAGAAGCCAAGCTACACAAGCTAGATCAGTATCCAAGTCCTAAGGGTTCTTTGTACTTGAAGGCTTGAGAGTCAGAGCTGTTTAAGTACTTTGCACAGAAGAGGAGGTTGATGAGAACCATGGCAATCAATCAAAGCATCCCAAGTGAGTTATTACACAAACAACAGCACAGTACCTCTAGTAACTGATTCTCCTGGTTGACTAAACTATTCAAACAAAGACAGATTTCCCAAACACTGGGAAGTTTTTGCATGAAAGTTAAACAATATACATTTGTGTGTTTCTTAATAGAAATATAAATGTTTCTGTTCTACACACTGCCAAACACACACCCAGGGCACGTCTTTACAAAATGAAACAGGTTTTCTCCATCCTTCTCATATAACTTCAAGTACGAGGCAGTTCATTTCAACACGTGCATAACAGAGACTGCAGTATTTGGCGCTTCTCGGGTTCCGAAGAATGCCTTCTAGTTAAGCACTAATTTAAAATTTCCAGAAAATTTTTTGAAGGTTTTCTTTCATCTTATCTTAAAAGTTGAACTATCCCCAAATTTTCAGCTAAAAATAGACTGAGGGTGGGGGAGAACTATAAAATGTCATAGAATGTTTAGAATTATGCTGACAATAAACTCATTTCATTTTCTAACACCCTCCCCACCTTCCTCTCCTTGGAGACACTGTCCACTAGGTATGCCAAGTGTCAGTTGGGAATGTGAGGGTTATGTTATCAGCGCCGAAAGGAATCAGAATTCACTCACTTGGCCTCTTTCATCTTTACTAGCATAGGGAAAATAAATCTCATGTGAGCTTTTAGTCCAACCTCCTGTTTTTCAAGGTGTCTGGTTTGGGACACAAAGGCTGACTTTCTGTTGATGAGGTTCTCTAAATTCTGTATTCCCACTGGAAAGCAGTCTGCCCTTAAAGCACCTGCCACCCTCTGTCGTCCTGATGAGGAAGGGCAGGCATTCTGGAAACAGCTCCTTTTGGAGAGCCTTCCACCTGATTTGGTGGGGTTAGGGAGAACAATGAAGGGAAGGGCAAGAGAGTCTATCTATCCCCCTCAGTGATTTATTGCTGAAATTCCTAGATGTGGAGAGAAAGCAACAAAGGTCTGGAAGCTGCCGACTGAAATAAATAGCGAGCTGTAATGTATTTAGCAAATGATAATGCAATCCACAGAAAGCTTTACAGAGGAGAAGGAAAAATACACTCCCTGGGGCTGGGAAGTCACTGAGTCTTGTGAAGGCAGAGAGATACATTGTGCAGGAAATTTCTCTTGTTTCTCCCTACACATAAATCACTGTCTCTCGCGGGCGCTCCGCAGGGATGGAGATTGAGAGAGGCCAGGGACCCGGCTCCCTTGGGAAAACGCGCGGGCGCCCTAGCTCCCCGCTCTGCGGCATCTCACCTGCCCCCGAGGACCATCGTCAAGAAGAGGTTTCGTCGTGTCACTGACACCTCACCCCGCCTCCTCCCGCGAGGTGCCTCCGAGCCCCCGAGGACGCGGAACGCCGGGGCTCCCCGCCGGGCAGGCATCAGCATCCAGACCCCGCACGCAGCCCTGGACCCCCACGCCCTCCGGGGAACGCCGGCCTGCCCGTCCCCGGGACCTCCTGTCCCCTAAGCCAAGGCCCCCCAAGCCCAGTGCCCGCGCGCCACCCCTCCATCGAACCCTGCGGCGGGACCCCGGCCTCCGCACCTCTCCGCGGGGCTGGCTGAGCCTCCAGACCTCCTGCACTGCAGCCGGCTCGGAAAGCCACCCCCAGGTCATCCCCCCGCGCGCGCGCGCGGCGGCGGCTACGGTGGCGGCAGCTGCGATCTGAACGGGCCCCTCCATGCACCGCGCAGGGCAGAGGAGGGAGCGGCGCCTCGCACGCCGGGGCGGGGGCGCTGGGCAGGGCGGGCGGGCGTGGGGTCCCGGGTCTCCTCGCACCTAGCCGCGCGAGCCGGGCTCCCGGGCTCAGGGGAGGGGAGCTGGGGGGCGGAGTCACCGGGGCGCGCCCCCGCGGCTGCGCTCCTCCCCGCCGGGGAGCGCGGGCACGTAACTCGGCGGGTGCTGGGCCGGCCCGGAGCACGCGAGCAGCGGGAGGAGGGACCGGGAAAAGACAGACGGAGGCGGGCCGCAGAGGCCACCGCGCCCCGCCGGCCCGCGCCCGGCCGGAGGGTGCGCGCGCAGCCTGCCAGATCAGCGGCGGGGGCACGGGCCGTACCAAGTGATGGAGGGGGGCACGCTCTGGGCAGGACCCTCTCCTCGTCATTGACCTGCCTACTCTGCCAGAGAGTTACCCCAAGAGAGCATAGAAGAGGCTCTTCTTGGGTGTAGGACAGGTGAGGATGAGTTGCCTTAGCAAGTCACGGAGATTCCCATCATGCCTGCACTCACGCTCCCCTCACCTTTCATTCCCTTGGAGAGGCGGCTCTTCTGGCAGGTCTCCAAATGGTCGACTCTGTCCCCGAGGCCCCGCCCTAGCCTTGCTCCGGCCCCGCCCCTCTCCCCGCCCCGCCCCTCGCCTCTCTACCTAAGTTCTCTGAGCCGCCAACGGGTGCATCCTTTCTCCCGGTTCTTGCCTGGTCTCTCTTAGGGTTCCAGCGGCCCACCGCTTATACCTCCTTCGCCTTTCCACCACTTTCCATGTTTAGTTCCTTAGGCAGCTTCATCTGATTCCCCCACCACCACCCACCCTCCCTGTCTGCACATACACGCAAGCAGGTAGCAAAACTCAGGGGCTAGGAGAGGCGTGGTGTGGCCTGGTGGCCTTTGGCCCCAGAGTCTTTCCAACTCGTCCGTTGGACCTGCCCCAAGTTATCTGAGCTCAATGAACTTCAGTTGTTCAAACAGAAAAAGGAAAAATAAATTTCTATTCAAAAGGTTGCTGTGAAGCATAAATACGATACTTTGTGAAAAGCATCTGCCACTCAGTGGGCATTCAAGGACTGTAACTTCTTTATAAATTGTTATTATTAGCAGTTAGCTCTTTTTTTCCCATCATCGTTACTTACTATTAGTTTAACTGCAAAAGGAGCCCTAATAATAGTTAAGTTTATAAATACTCAGTACTCAACTTCAGGAGAAATATGCCAGTCCTCCCTTACTTTCTTACGTGAATTTTAAAAAGAAAGGCTTTGAAAGTGTGGTATTGTTTAAGCAGGTTAGCTTTCTGCATTAGCTAGATTCAGGGTTTTTGTAAAGCCCCTGGAAAGAAAGTCAGTACAGGAGGGGGAAAAAAAAAAACACAACTTTTTTTTAAGACAGAGTCTCACTCTGTCGCCCAGGCTGGGGTGCAGTGGCACGATGTGGGTTCACTGCAACCTCCGTCTCCCGGGTGCAAGCGATTCTCCTGCCTCAGCCTCCCAAGTAGCTGGGATTACAGCACATGCCACCACACCCGGCTAATTTTTGTATTTTTAATAGAAACGCGGTTTTGCCATGTTGGCCAGGCTGGTCTTGAACTCCTGACCTCAGATGATCCGCCCACCTTGGCCTCCCAAAGTGTTGGGATTACAGGCGTGAGCCACCACACCCAGCTGGAAAAAAGCTCTTAGTTTTGTCTAGTTTGTCTGACAAACTAGTTTGTCCTCTACTTTGTCCTCTAGTTTGTCCTCCACTGTTTCATTGTTCACTTATTGAGACCAAGAATCTATATGTTATTAACAAGGTATAGTAAACGATTTTTCATTCGGCAAGTAAGACTTTCTATAGAGGATTTAACTGAAATGAGAGTTTTGTATGGATGTAATAGAAGTCTTGCAAATTTATTGTGGCTACAGAGAATTCCAGGTTCTTCTCCTGGGACATAATGCACTTTGTGCACCTCCAGATCTTACAGTGCCATTTGAATTCACTATGCCTACTGTTACTCATAGTCAAACTGAGAAATAATCGCAATGTTTGTTGATATTAATTGCTTCCTCTCCCCCTTTTTTTGTAAAGCAGAGAAATCATTTCAGGTGTTAAACAGTTTTTCGTTAATGAATCATTCATCCATTTGTTCAACATTAAGAAACAATGTGCAGTCCCAAGCTTCAAAGAGCTCACAGTCTAACTGTGATACAGACACACACTTGGATAAGTACAAGGAGACATCTTCAGTGCAATGAACAGGGAGCTGTGTGAACACAAGGTCAGTGTTGCCTACCCTCTATGGAGCTTGCGAGAAAGGCTTGCCAAGAAAGTCTTACCAAAAGAAGTGCCCCATGAACTAAGTCTTAAAGAAGAGTAGGAGTTGGCTAGATAAAGGTAAAGGAGTGGAAAGATGGACTAGGCAGAGGGGACATTAGTAACAGAGGCGTAGCCAGGCATGGTGGCTCACGCCTGTAATCCCAGCACTTTGGGAGGCTGAGGCGGTCGGATCACGAGGACAGGAGTTTCAGACCAGCCTGGCCAATACGGTGAAACCCCATCTCTACTAAAAACGCACCACCCGAGCGTGGTGGCGGGTGCCTGTAATCCCAGCTACTCTGGAGACTGAGGCAGGAGAATCACTTGAACCCGGGAGGCAAAGGTTGCAGTGAGCCGACGTCGCGCCATTGCACTCCAGCCTGGGCGACAGAGCGAGACACTGTCTCAAAAAAAAAAAAAGTAATAGAGGCATAGAGGCAAGCAATTATGAATACATTGTTGATCAAGGGAACTGCAAGCTCTTCTTTGTGGCCTAAGTGTAAAGGGTCAGGTAGGGATTGGTAAGTGAAGGCACTGCAGAAAGAAGCTGAAGCCAGGTCACAGATGGCCGTGTATGTCATGCCAAGAAGCTTGGACTTCATCCTGCAGGTAATGGGGAGTCTATGCAGGGTTTTAAGTGGGAATGTGTTATAGTCAGATTTGTGCTTAGAAAGATCGCCTAGCAACAGTGATCTTTTACAGATAGATTTGAGGGAGCCAAGCCTGAAGTCAAAAAATTTGGAAGCTTTGAAGCAGTGCAGGCAGTTTAATTCAATCAAGAGACTGCACTAGGAAGATAGTAATAAGGACAGAGAAGTGGGGATAAACTTCAAGAACACGAGGAAATTTTGGCAGGACTTGAAACTGATTGCATGTGGAAGGTAAAGAAGAGAAGGGACTCAAGGATGAGCCCAGACTGCTAGTTTTGATGGAGAGTGGTTACTCTCCCTACCCCCAAAGTACCTAGAAAGAGAGTTATGTCCTGCAGAACATACAGGTTTCAGGGAAACAATCACATGTTCAATTTGGAGCCTTTTGAATTTGAGGTACCTGTATGCTATTATCTGAATGTGTTCCCCCAAATTCATATGTTGAAACTTAATTGTCAGCCAGTGCAGTGGCTCATGCCTGTAATCCCAGCACTTTGGGAAGCTGAGGTGGGCAGATCACTTGAGGTCAGGAGTTCAAGACTAGCCTGGCCAACATGGTGAAACCCCATCTCTACTAAAAATACAACAAGTTAGCCAGGCATGGTGGCGCACGCCTATAGTCCTAGCTACTCAGGAGGCTGAGGCAGGAGAATCACTGAACCCAGGAGGCAGAGGTTTCTATGAGCTAAGATTGTGCCACTGCACTCTAGCCTGGGTGACAGAGTGAGACTCCATCTAAAAAAAAGAAAGAAACTTAATTGTCAGTATGATAGTATTAAGAGGTGGAGGCTTTAGAAGCTGACTAAGTCATGAGGACCACCCTCATGTGCAAGATTCATGACCTTATAAAAGGGCTTCAAGGAGCTAGCTAGCCCCTTCTGTCCCTTCTGCCATGGGAGGACACAGAGAGGTCATCATCTGTACGGAGCAGGCACTTACCAGACCCTGAATCTGCAGGCACCTTGATCTTGGATTTCCCAACCTCCAGAACTATGAGAAATAAATTTCTGTTGCTTAAAGAGTACCCAATCTAAGGCATTTTGTTATAGCAGCAGAAACAGACTAAGACACTATGGGGCCTCCAACCACAGATGTCCACTAGGTAGAGAACTCCAAGTGGAAATACGGATTTAAACGTCATCAGCATAAAGTAGTGTTTATACCATTAAAGGGGAAGCGATCTCTCAGGAAGAATATGGAACCAGAAAGTTGTAGCCAAGGATGGATCTCTAAAACTCCAATAACTAAAGCCCCCAATTATCTTGGTGAATTTGGAGCAAAGGCTGTTTACTGAACTCAAGGTATGGGACTTGAAAAGGATGCTTGAAGAAGGTGGTGAAGGTTTGGAATAGTCATTAGGAAAAATGAGACTTGAAAAATGAAGTAGAAAATCAATCAGAGAATTGATAAGTGATGCTGAGGGCCTGGCTGAGGTTGGAGATCATTAATGTATAGTGATGGAGCTTGCATGATTATGTGGTTTTCTCCATCAAAATTTCATCAATCAGGTAGAAGGGGAAAAGCATAACACCAACCCAATTTTGAAGTTTTTCTGGAAGTTGTACAAGAAGGAAAATAACACATGGTATTGGTAAGGAAATTTTTAAAACAGCAATCATAGAATCCAGGCAGTGGAAAAGGTGTAAGAAGTTTGAGAAGAATAATAGACTGGAAAAATTACAGATTAAAGAAAAGGAGATATGTATGAGATTAAAGAGGTGTTGTTACAAGATTGAGTAAGAAAGAACCAAGAGGTCTTTGGTAATAACCAGAGTTTACCATTTCAGAAGTAGAACAGTTCCAGGTAGTGATTAGATCTAGTATGTTTACCGGTGCTGGTGGACGATGTGGTATAGATATTTATGCCATCAGGGGACATATTGAAGGAACTGAGAGGCTGATAAGTGAAATACCATGAGCCAAGTACTCAAGTCCTCAGGGATGAGGTGGGAAGGTTGTTAGATACTAAGTGACATTTAATACATTCCAGGCCTGAAGTGGGTGCTTTTATAATACTAAATACATGTTAAAACTGGTTCTCCAAGGCTGGGGGCGGTGGCTCACACCTGTAATCCCAGCACTTTGAGAGGCCGAGGTGGGTGGATCATGAGGTCAGGAGATCGAGACCATCCTGGCTGACATGGTGAAACCCCGTCTCTACTAAAAATACAAACAATCAGCCAGGCGTGATGGTGGGTGCCTATAGTCCCAGCTACTCGGGAGGCTGAGGCAGGAGAATGGCGTGAACCCAGGAGGCAGAGCTTGCAGTAAGCCGAGATCCCATCACTGCACTCCAGCCTGGGCGACAGAGCGAGACGCCGTCTCAAAAACAAAACAAAAAAATGATTCTCCAAGAATAACATAATAGAGTGACTAGAGTCCATAAACTTGTATCACATTCTGACTGTACCTTATTTGATCTTGGTCAAATAACTTAAACTCTTGGAGTCTTGATTTCATCATTTGTAAAGTAGTAAATGACTTCATCATTTGTACAGAGTAATAATACCTCATATAGAGTTGTTAATAGGACCTACTTCAGTGGTTTGCTAGGAGGATTAATTGAGATGATACACACAAAGCACTTAATACGGTGATTGGCAAGTAGCAAACACTGGATAAAAGTGTTTTTAATATAAATAAAAGCTATTTATAATAATAATAGTTAATGCTTATATAGTTCCTTCTGTGCGCCAAGTATTATTTTAAGCATTAGTCCCATATTACAAATGAGAAAACTGAGACATGAAGTGCCTTGACTATAGTCACACAGCTAGTCAGTGTCAGAGCTCATATTAAAACTCAAGTAATCTGTGTCTAGAGGCTGGACTCTTAATTATTACACATTAATGTCTCCCTATAATAATGGGAAGTATTTTTATTAATATCAATTCAAATAAATTGATCAGTTAAAAAACTTCTGTTCTTTTTTAGCACCATCTGCTCGCAGTGCTGCCTCCCGCTCCTCCTGCCGCCACTGCCGCCCTGAGTCACTGCCTGCACAGCTCAGGCCTCCTGGCTTCCCATACTAGCCGCTGATATTTGGAGTTCTTACAACATGGCAGACATTGACAATCTGAACTTGATCAAGATTTGGATGATGTTGAAGAAGCACATGAAGAAGAAACTGGTGAAGAAACAAAAATCAAAGCACGTCAGCTAACTGTTCAGATGATGCAAAGTCCTCAGATTCTTGCAGCCCTTCAAGAAAGACTTGATGTTCTGGTAGAAACACCAACAGGATACATTGAAAGCCTGCCTAGGGTAGTTAAAAGACAAGTGAATGCTCTCAAAAACCTGCAAGTTAAATTAAATGTGCACAGATAGAAACCAAATTCTATGAGGAAGTTCACGATCTTGAAAGGAAGTATGCTGTTCTCTATCAGCCTCTATTTGATAAGCGATTTGAGATTATTAATGCAATTTATGAACCCACAGAAGAAGAATGTGAATGGAAACCAGATAAAGAAGATGAGATTTCAGAGGAGTTGAAAGAAAAGGCCAAGATCGAAGATAAAAAAGGATGAAGAAAAAGAAGACCCCAAAGAAATTCCTGAATTTTGGTTAACTGTTTTGAAGAATGTTGACTTGTTCAGTGATATGATTCAACAACATGATGAACCGATTCTGAAACACTCGAAAGATACTAAAGTGAAGCTCTCAGATGCTGACCAGCCTATGGATTTTGTCTTAGAATTTCACTTTGAACCCAATGAATATTTTACAAATGAAATGCTGTCAAAGACGTACAGGATGAGGTCAGAACCAGATGATTCTGATCCCTTTTTTTTTGATGGACCAGAAATTATGGATTGCACAGGGTGCCAGATAGATTGGAAAAAAGGAAAGAATGTCACTTTGAAAACCATTAGGAAGAAGCAGAAACACAAGGGAAGTGGGACAGTTCGTACTGCGACTAACACAGTTTCCAATGACCCTTTCTTTAATTTTTTTTGCCCCTCATGAAGTTCCTGAGAGTGGAGATCTGGATGATGATGCTGAAATCCTTGCACAGACTTCAAAATAGGTCACTTTTTACATGAGCGTATAATCCCAAGAGCAGTGTCATACTTTATTGGAGAAGCTATTGAAGTTGATGATGATGTTTATAATGAAGAAGGTGAAGAAGCGGATGAGGTAATGTTTACCAAATGAGCAAATAATTCTCTGTGTTTAACACATTGAGAAGCAAATTGAATGACTTATGTATTCCTTTGCTATAATCATTCTGCGATTTGGGATAAAAACATTTTGGAAAATATGATTTTAGAATTCTACAGCCAAACAGTGTATGTATAAAGTTTCAATAAATAAATTGAAAAAAAAAAAAACTTTGTTGAGCACCTTTTAAGTATAAAGCACAAAATTAAAGACATACAAGGAAATACCTGTATTAAAAACATCTTGGCTGGGTGTGGTAGCTCACAACTGTAATCCTGGCACTTTGGGAGGCCAAGGCAGATGGATTGCTTGAGCCCAGGAGTTCAAAACCAGCCTGTACAACATGATGAAACTCTGTCTCTACAAAAATTATAAAAGATTAGCCGGGTGTAATGGCACGCACCTGTAGTACCAGCTATTCAGGAAGCTGAGGTAGGAGGATTGCTTGAGCCCAGGACACAGAGGTTACAGTGAGCCAAGATCGCGCCACTGTGCTCCAGTCTGAATGACAGAGTGAGACCATATCTCGAAAAAGAAAAACATCTTATGTGGCCTCATCAGACTCTCTTAGCCTCACCTGTCTCCAAGACCTGCAGTGACCCACTCTGTGTCCCTCGCACCATTTCTAGGCACTGCAGAGCTTGAAATCTGGCTTCCCCAGGATCTGCTGTGAGGGCTAAGCAACACAACTCAAAAATATAGTGTGAGGCCAGGCGTTTTGGCTCACGCCTGTAGTCCCAACGCTGTGGAAGGCCAAGGTAGGTGGATTGCTTGAGCCCAGGAGTTCAAGACCAGCATGGGCAATATTGAGAAACCCCATCTCTATTAAAAAAAAAAAACAAAAGGAAGAAAGAAAGAAAGTGCAATGTGTTATCTCCCCTATGTGAGGAGGGAATGGGAGAAGGGCAACAGATAAACTCCTTCTCCCATCCTCTATCCATGGACTGCTCCAAGGCATGGCTTGTCCACACTACTTGTCTGGAACCATCCCTCATGGCCAAGCAGAAGCACCTATTGAGGGCCCAGCTGGGTCTTGTGTGACTTGTCAAACGCAATGGCCTCATAACGACGCATCGCCTTGCGTTTGTTTCACAACTTTTTCTATCCTATTTCCCTTTTCCCTCACTCTCACCTGTGATTGACCAGCCTCTGTTTATTAGAAACTCTTTGTTATAAACCTAAAGAGTTTGTAATAAAGCTTTAGAAAGTTTAGGCCTATGTATATATAAAACAAGTAACAGTGCAAATCACTAGTTGATAAACACCAGATGAGAGGAATACAGCCAGGCACAAGTTTGAGGTTGAGCCTGAATGTTATTAACCACTTAATTTTGTATGTTCTGTGCCTCAGTTTTCTCATATATAAACTGTAGATAGTGATACGTGCGTTGCACTTTCATACATTGCTGGTGGGAATGAAAAATGGTATGACCCCAGGGAAGAAAATTTGACAATATTTATCAAAATGTAGCATGCTTTTACCCTTTGATCCTGCAGTCCCAGTCTGGAAATTTGTCCTATGGATACTCTTGCATTCGTATGAAAAATCTATTCACTGCATTGTTGTTTATAGCAGATTAGAAACAATCCAAGTGTCCACCATCAAGAACTACATCCACACAATGGAATACTGTGCCACTGAGAAAAGAAAAGGGAAGCTCTCAGAGAACTGCTGTGGAGGGTACTCTAGAATATGTGTTAAATGGAAAAGAAAAGCGAAAGAAAGAGAGAAGCAGGTGCAGGACATCTTATGGGCAGTATTATGCTCTAATTTCTAAGAGGTAGAGAATAAGATTATATATTTGTATTTACTGATTTTTTTTGCATAAAGAACCACAAGAAGGAGCCAAAGAAGACCTCTTTCCTTTTATTTTTATTTTTTTTGAAGACAGGGTCTCATTCTGTTGCCCAGGCTGGAATGCAGTGGCATGATCACGGCTCATTGCAGCCTTGACCCCCTAGGTTCAAGTGATCCTCCCATCTCAGCCTCCTGAGTAGCTGGGACTACAGGCACACACTACCACACCCGCCTATTCAAAGAATATCTTTAAAAATGATTACTTATAGTGGAAGGTGGATAAGATACTTTTAAATTTATATCTTTTGGCTGGCCGCAGCAGCGCATGCCTGTAATCCTAACACTTTGGGAGGCCGAAGAGGGTGGATCTCTTGAGCCCAGGAGTTTGAGACCATCCTGGGAAACATGGCAAAATCCCATCTCTACAAAAAATACAAAACTAGCCAGGCATGGTGGTATGTACCTATAGCCCCAGGTACTTGGGAGGCTGACGTGGTCAAGGCAGCAGTGAGCCGAGATGGTGCCACTGCACTCCAATCTGGGTGACACAGTGAAACCCCATCTTAAAACAAAAAAAAAAGTGTAGCTTTTTATACTGTCTTGATTTTTGAACCATGCAAATAGGCACTTATCCAAAACAAACAAAAAATTTAATGTGAAAGTAATACCTGCCGTTCAAGAGTTAAATGAGATAATGCCTCACATTTCTAGCACAGTACCTGACACAGAGTAGGGTCTCAGTAAACGGTAGCTTCAGAAATAACTTCCAACTGAAGTAGAGGAAGGAAGGCTTCAAGGAGGAAGGAAAACTCAGCCTAAGTCTAGAGGCTGGGAAAGACTGAGAGAGAAGGAGAAGTGGGGACCATTGCCAAGGAGGGATTGGGAGAAGCAGTGGGAGACAGTGTTAGTAAGATAGGATGAGGCTGCATAAGAGAGGGTTTGAATGGTAAGATAAGAACTTGGGATTTTATTCTTTAGGTGATAATAACCATAATTAATCTTTACACTTATACTGTTATCTTATAGTGTATGAAACCTTAATTATGGATTCCCATCCAGAAGAAACTCAAATCTTATTGTCTAGAATTTGATACCAACTCAAATGAACATTATGAGCCTTTAGAATATTCTTGGACTAGAAATGATCTGACAGATGTAGCAAATGTCAGAAAGTGCCCATTTAGCAACTGCAAGAGTGGTCCAAGTTGATCATCACCAGGCTGACTTAGTCTGCTAAAGGCTTGCAAACTAAACAGCAATTTCACATATTTCTCTCTTGGTTATGACTTTGGATTTTTATTTGGTCTTATTTACATGAGAAAAAAGCATCAATCAATTTAAAATAAAAAAAAAAGAAGGGAAGCTGACTATCTAAAAGTCAATTGGTTTAACGCCTTTCTTTCTACTCTCTGCTAAAAGGACCAAAGTTTGAAACAACTAAACCCCCACAATGAATTAGATCCAGAGGGCTAAACAATAACATAAGTCAGTTGCCTCAATTTGGATGATTTCCAAATTTACACAACAAAGTTCTTGTTAAATATTCAGGAAGTTCCAATTATTTATGACGTAACTTGATATTGACATGGTATTAAATGACCTGACCATCCCCCAAGCCTTAGGAATTTTACATCTAATGACTGACTGCAGGATAACTCTCCTAACAAGGCTGGAAGGTTGGCAATCAACAATTTTCCTTTGCAATCTATTTTTTTCTTCGAAAAAGAAATTCCAATAGGTTGACTGTATTCTCACTGTCTTGTACATTTCCTGAATTGTGTGCAAGAGGATTTCACGGAGAGAGGGATTTCTATGGCCTTTTTTATGCTGAACTGGCTAAGCTCCGGAGACTCACTGCCTATACCCATTACACACAGATCACCTAACTCTGTTACTGGGTTTGCGATACTAGATTGATTTACCCGTATACCAGGTCAGGAGAAAATGACTTTCCACATCTTCTTTGCACTAGCAAAGAATGTGGAGATCCTTTTACAGGAAAGAGAAAGGCCTATACAGGAGCCCGGCTCTAAGCAGACACAATGCCACCTTCCCTGTCATTAGGCTACGTGTGGCAAAGGAGCCCCTGTCTGAGATGTGAAAGAAAGCAAAGGGCCTGAAAGAGAATGGCAAGGAGTTGGGGATATTTGCAAAGGATAGGGAGCTAACAAATGAGTTATTCGAGGCTGGATGGTCTCATAGAAAAAAAACCAAGCTGAGAATTGGGGAACCTGTCCAGTATAATTTATCCCAGCTCCCTCATTATCCTCTTGTCTGCGGTGTGGACTTGTGCCAATCACTAAGTCTCCGTGGTAGACTTTCTCTTTTTCCTCTCCAAAGGAAAAATGAACTACAGTCTGTCAAAGTCTCTAAGGGGCTGGCATTGTCAGAGCAAGTTCTGACAACTTTAACAGCTCTAGCACAGGTTGGACCAACAAGATTTGGATATAATGACTAGTCCCTGGAGGTACAAGAGGTCTTCTGTTTGGTCCAGTTGTCCATAAAAGCTGTAGGAAGTTGGGCAGATTTCCTCATCAGTAAAACAGGTGTAGGTACACCATAGGTTGCCAGGTTGTTGTGAGGATTTAAGGTGTATAAAATGCACCTGGTACTGTGCTTGACTTAAAATGGGCATCATTATTATTCATCAGCTTGGTTTCCACACCTGCAGTTCCTTATCAGTTGTGAACGTTTCCCATATCAGAAGCAAGGAATGCTATGACAACTAACTTGCATCTTGGATAAATCACTTAACATGCTTTGTGCATCAGTTTTCTCATCTAAGAAATAGTAATAGGTCTAGAAGTGGCTCAAGCCTATGATCCCAACTCTTTGGGGGAGCTGAGGCAGGAGGATTGCTTGAGGCCAGTAGTTTGAGACCTGCCTGGGCAACGTAGTGAAACCTTATCTTTACAAAGAATTTAAAAATTAGCCAGGCATGGTGGTGTGCACCTGTAGTCCCAGCTACTCAGGAGGCTAAGGCAAAAGGATCACTCAAGCCCAGGAGTTTAAGGCTACAGTGAGCCATGATTGCACCACTGCATTTCAGCCTAGGCAATGGAATGAGACCCTGTTAAAAAAAAAAAAAAAAAAAAGACCGTAATAGTACCTATTTTCTATATCTGTTCTGAGGATTAGGTGAAATAATGCATATAAAGTACTTGGCCCAGACATAACCAACAATAACTAATTTTTATTATTTATTATACATATAATAAGTACATAATCAACAATAAAAATCCACTATTATTATTTTTCTCATCACCATCATCATCATTGTGGTAAAAATCATTGCGAATTCTACTCCTATTTTCTATTTTTCTATTCTACTCCTATTTCCTATTTTGATTTTCTCTTATTTTTTCAGTTGTTAGCAACTATCGTGCATTAGCAGTGAAAGTTTGAACACACATGAATTATTGATTTGTAGTACCATCTGTTACATATTAGTAATATGGAGAATATTTGTTCTATATATTGATACTTATTCATAAATGACATAGCTTTAGAAGATTTATAAGGATTAAGATAAGCTTGGCCCATGCTCAGCATTATATAAGTTCTTATCAACAAAATAAACACATACATACATATATTCAAAGAACAGGAACATCTCTTGAATCTCTATTACTAGTTTTGCTTTTATGTTACCTAACCAAGTGTTTCCTCTTCTCTTGGTCAGTTAAAAGTACTGGCCCATCGCTTTGGCTTGCGCCTGTAATCCTAGCACTTTGGGAGGCTCAAGCAGGCTGATTACTTGAGCCCAAGAATTTGAGACCAGCCTGGGCAATGTAGCAAGACCCCATCTCTATTTATCTATTTTAAAAAAAGAAAAGAAAAGAAAAGAAGTACTTATAAATAGCATCGATGCTGATAGCCCTTAAAAGACATTGGTTCTGGGTCTGGCATGGTAGCTCACGCCTATAATCCTAGCACTTTGAGAGGCCAAGGTGGGCAGATGACTTGAGGCCAGGAGTTCGAGACCAGCCTGGCCAGCATGGCAAAACCCCGTCTCTACTAAAAATACAAAATTAGCCGGGTGCGGTGGCGCACACCTGTAATCCCAGCTACTCAGGAGGCTGAGGCAGGAGAATCACTTGAACCCAGGAAGCGGAGGTTACAGTGAGCCAAGATCGTGCCACTGCACTCCAGCCTGGGCAACAGAGTGAGACTCCATCTCAAGAAAAATAAAAAATAAAAATAAAAAAAGACAATGGCTCTGCACTGAGCCCTCCGGAGTCAGGCTCCTGTGTCTTCCCGAAAATCATGTCCTCATGCTAGCCTCACACTTCCCACTTTCCCTCTTCTGTGCCTCATCTTCTCTCTCCCCTTGGCCAGATCTTTGACCAGCTTATTTACTACCTGCATGTTCCCCAGTTACTGTCTGTCCCATTCTGGGGGTTCTGGGAACCAAATTTCCTGGAAAAAATGGAAACTGCGTTACTGACTCTGCACCTCCATGTCAGCTGTATCCCTTCTCTGGGGACAAGAGAGAGGCTGGTCCCCAGGGAAGAGAACACCATGAGAAGAGTGCCTGGAGCTCTGGCATCTTGGGGCAGAGGTAGGAGACGAAAGAAGCTAGTGGCTCCTGCCTTGGGCTGTTCTTCTGCAATGGTCTGAATGTTGGTGTTCCCCCCTAAATTCATATATCAGAACCTACTATTCAGTGTGATAGTGTTAAGACGTAGGGGCCTTTGGGAAGTGATTAAGTCATGAAGGCTCCACCCTCATGAATAGGAGTAGAGGCTCAAGTGAGTGTTCTTTGCCCTTCTGCCATGTGAAGACACAGAAAGAGGTACCATCTTTGAAGCAGATCATGAGCCCTCACCCAATACCAAATCTGCTGGTGCTTTGATTGTAGACTTCCCAGCCTCCAGAACCGTCAGCAATGAATTCCTGCTTTTTAGAAATTACCCAGTGTAAGGTATTTTGTTGTAGCAGCACTAATGGACTCAGACATCTCACGGTAGTTTGGATATAGACGTTCCATTCATATTTATGTCAGAAAAGGGGGGAAACCAAGTAGGGAGAGTAAACACACAGAGGAACAAGATACCCGAATAAGAGAAGTTTACAGGGAAGGTGGCAGGCATGGAGAAAACTTAAACTGGGGGCCATTTCCCTTCCCCTTCAATCTATTCCTCGTGGACGTGCTGTTACAAAGTTGTTACCCACCCGCCAGGTGCAGTGGCTTATGCCTGTAATCCCAGCACTTTGGGAGCCCAAGGCGGGTGGATCACCTGAGGTCAGCAGTTCAAGACCAGTCTGACCAACATGGTGAAACCCCCATCTCTACTAAATACAAAAAAAAAAAAAAAAAAATTAGCCAGGCGTGGTGGCATACGCCTGTAATCTCAGCTACTTGGGAGGCTGAGGCAGGAGAACCGTTTGAACCTGGGAGGCGGAAGTTGCAGTGTGCCGAGATTGCACCACTGCACTCCAGCCTGGGCAACAAGAGTGAAACTCCATCTCTCAAAACAAAACAAAACAAAAAACTTGTTACCAACCATTCCTTGCCTCCTGGCATCTAGGACTGCCTTCTTCAATGAATGGAGTGGAATGGAGAAAAAGACAGCAATTTTCTCATGGTTTCTCCTGGTCATAACTGCAAACTGGTCATAGGCTTCTCTGCATGTTTTCAGACTGAAAAGACTTGAACGAAGGAATTCAATCTAAGGTATCAATCATGGAGAAAAGCTTTAGAATTAGTTCTCTGGGGATCTAAGGAGATCCCTATGCAGCAGCGGATTTTCAGATACTCTAGTAGGTCCCTGTATTGGGGGGGATCTTGACTTTTCATCTGTTGGCTCACAGCAGGCACTTGACTCTCTGTGCTACTAACACTTAAGGTCCAGCCACTTTTCACAGCTTGTCCCAAAGTCAGTAATTTCCCTGGTGACCAGCAAGGGCTCTAGGGGCTGAGATTAGCAACTTATGACTGTGTGAATGGTCCCAGAGTGGGAGGGGGCATGGGAAGACCTGCAGAAGGGCCTGCTCACATGTCTCCGCCTGTCCTTCTCAGACCCCTACCTGCACTGAGGAACACCTCTTTTCCCACCCCTCTGTTTCATTCATTTAATGGATTTGTCAAAAGCTCATCACTGAGCCAATTAGCAGCCCAGCTTCTCCACTGCCCCTTCACAAAAGGCTTCCACCTTGATTAAAGGACTGTGCCTGAGGAGATGCTGTGCTCACAAATGCCAGAGGGAGGAGGCAATGGGGCCTTACCCTAGAGGGAGGAATGGAGGTAGGGGTGTTGAGAACTAAGAAAGAAACTAAACCAACGTGAAATGTTGGGACTTTGGAATCTTTTCCAGAGTGAGATAATTTTCTTTTTTTATCTTTTTTTTTTGAGACAGAGTCTCGCACTGTGGCCCAGGCTGGAGTGCAATGGCACGATCTCCACTCACTGCAACCTCCGCCTCCCGGATTCAAGTGATTCTCTTGTCTCAGCCTCCCGAGTAGCTGGGATTACAGGCGCATGCTGCCACGTCCGGCTAATTTTTTGTGTTTTAATAGAGATGGGGTTTCACCATGCTGCCCAGGCTGGTCTCGAACTCCTGAGCTCAGGCAATCCACCAGCCTCAGCCTCCCAAAGTGCTGGGAATACAAGCATGAGCCACCACACCCGGCCAATTTTTTTTTTTTTTTTTTTTTTTTTTTTTACCAACCGTCAGTCTCCATGACTTTGGGGGTTGTGTGTACCCTCTGGAGCTCATGAGGCCCATCCCCTGCCTCCATGCATGAGGATGGCATAGAGAAGACTGGTCCTTATTCAACTCTTCCCTCTCACTTGTCAATGTCTTGGCTCCTGACCACAAGGCATGGAACGTTTAGGGCCCTCTCTAGACACAGAATCCAGTTTTGTCATCCTCTAACACAGAAAACATTTCAGGACTTCTTTGGGATGTTCGACCCACCTGGATTTGTGTCCTGGAACCCTGCTACCTGTCTGCAGCAGGAAGTCAAACAGAAGGCAGCCATTCCCATCTTCTCTATCAGCATTAGCAGCCACAGTTTAGAAATTTAACCTGTGCTTTTCTCTAGGGCCTGCATCTGTGCAGACTTCTACCCTAAGGTTTCCCTACAAGATGCTCAGAAGGTGCTGAACAGAACACGCACTTGGAAAAATGACCGGAAGCACAAAGGCAAGGGAATAGCTCGCCTTCCCCTTTCTTCTTTCTATTCCCCTACATCTCTCTTTGACTGTAGAGCCCTAAAATTGCCATAGTTCTTAATTTTAGTCAACTTGCTACTAATTTTAAAGTATAAGAAGATTAGTTAATGACACTTATTAAGCACCTATTACATGCAAGGTATTATCAAGCAAAATGAAGTGTTTCTACAGTTTTTTCTGTTTGCCTCATATTTTGCTGTTTTCCTGGGATGGTCAGTATATATTGCCTCCCATCACACACAATGTTTTTTGAGCAGCCAGAGACCCAGGCAAGTCAATAAATGTTTATCAGATTTCATTTTATTTTTTATTTTTTTGAAACGGAGTCTCGCTCCGTCGCCCAGGATGGAGTGCAGTGGCGCGATCTCAGCTCACTGAAACCTCTGCCTCTCAGGTTCAAGCTATTCTCCTGCCTCAGCCTCCCAAGTAGCTGGGACTACAGGCGCCCACCACCACGCCCAGCTACTTTTGTTTGTATTTTTATTAGAGACGAGGTTTCACCATGTTAGCCAGGATGGTCTCTATCTCCTGACCTCGTGATCCGCCTGCCTCAGCCTCCCAAGGTGCTGGGATTACAGGCGTGAGCCACCACGCCTGGCCAAGTTTCTTCTATTTGTTACTAGCTTTGCACCTGTGGAAGAATACAATCGCATATCTGCCCTTGAGACCACTATGCTGTACAGTCTGTCAAATGCAAAGCGGCACATAAATAAATACTTATCTGCTCTGATGGAGACTGAGGTTATGCTTTTTTTTTTTCTTGACAGAGTCTTGCTCTGTCACCCAGGCTGGAGTGCAATGGCGTGATCTCTGCTCGCTGCAGCCTCTGCCTCCCAGTTTCATGCGATTCGCCTGCCTCAGCCTCCCAAGTAGCTGCAATTATCATGCCTGTAATCCCGGCACTTTGGGAGGCCGACGTGGGTGGATCACCTGAGGTCAGGAGTTCGAGACCAGCCTGGCCAACATGGAGAAACCCTGTCTACGAAAAATACAAAAATTAGCTGAGTGTGGAGATTATGCTTTTAAAGAGCAAGATGGAAATGGTTCTTGGGAAAAGAACTACAGAAAGAGTTGGTTTCCTGGCCGGATGCGGTGGCTCATGCCTGTAATCTCAGCAATGTGGGAGGCCGAGGTGGGTAGATCACTTGAGGTCAGGAATTCCAGACCAGCCTGGCCAACATGGCGAAACCCCGTCTCTACTAAAAATACAAAAATTAGCCAGGCGTGGTGGCGGGCACCTATAATCCCAGCTACTCAGGAGGCTGAGGAAGGAGAATCACTGGAACCCAGGAGGCGGAGGTTGCAGTGAGCCGAGATCACGCCACTGCCCTCTAACCTGGGCTACAGAACGAGACTCCGTCTCAAATTTAAAAAAAAGAAAAAAGAAAGAAAGAGTTGGTTTCCACTGTTTCAAGACTAATGGAAGAAACTGTTCTCATGAAGAATGGGAAGGACAACCTATAGACTCACAGGAAGCTAAGGGGTAGGGTGGGAACCTTGCCTGAGTTAAGAATAAGGAAACTAGGCAAGTTCCTCTCTGCAAAATGACGGTAACACTACTGCCTGCTTCATGGTGGTGAGGATTAGAACAGTGTCTTGCAAGTCGTAAGCTCAACATCAGTGTTCACTACACTACTACTATTTTCGTTCTTAGGTGAACTGTTTTACTTTGGGACTGGCTAGAGATGGAGGTTGGGGGGCTGGCTTATATTATGGTGTCTTAGGTTAGTGACTGAAACACACTGACAATCTTTGTTCCTGGCAAAGCAACACTATGCTCTCATTTCAATCCCACTTATAAATTCTGCAATGGAAAAAATGGAGCTGGCCCTTAGGGAACTCACTATAGGGGCCTGAGACTTGGGCCATGCTCTCACTAAACCCTCTGGCGGAAGACCTTCAGGCCGCCCAGCCCCACCTGGAGGTGGAAGGTGATTAAATGGATGATCTCACCCAGTCCCTTTTGAGAGGGCCTGAGTCTGTGATCCTGTAAACAGACTCCTATGCATTGCAAACCATGGGCGTTTTTGTGGATTGTTCTTTGTTCAGAAAAAGCCAGAGCAGTTTTGAGAAGTCTGCAGAATGTTACAGCTGTCACTTCTAAAGTAACTTAACGCTGTCTGTTACCCCACCTATCAGCAAAGCAAAGCAAGGTATATGTCTCCATGAGTCAGGGTTTATTCAATATTCACAACCCCGGCAGTTTTTTGACTGGCGAAAATATTTTGCAAACAGAACCTGGTCCTGTTTTTCTCCTCACTCTTTCCCCCTGCCAAATGTAGAGTGAGAGGTTGGCAGAGGCAGTGCTAAACTAGTAGGGCTGATGAGATACTATCTCCGTCTCCTTGTAACACAAAACATTTATTTTGCTGGGAGTGAACACAAAATTGAAAAGGGGCCAAGATTTCTGGGAGCAGGAGGTTTGGTTTTCCCCCTGGCTGGACTGCCTGGTTTGTTGACTTTCTGCCTTTGCCAGCCCCTGAGCCACACACCAGCCTTACCTAAGACATAGACCATTACAAAGGCAGCTCTAGAAGCACCAAACTACCCCCACCCCAGCTCCAGGGGAGAGGACCAGCCATTATTCAGCAAATGAGTCAGCCGTGAGTGACAAAGCCAGGCTTGGTGACTCCCTTCCCCACTTGTTGCCTTGCCCTCTAGCTGTCTGTCCAGGGACCCAAAAGCTGAGCGATGGATGTCCCAAATGCAGACACCACTTGGAGACCCACCCGGCAGCTAGGCAGAATAGGAGGCACTTTGCTGAGAGCCTAACTCCCATGCTGCAGGATGACTGTATGTCAAGATCTGTGATCACTGGGGAAGTCTCATTTTCCCAGACTTGATTCCGCAGCTGTGCTGCCTTCAGATGCTGCCTTGGTTGAAATCCTGGCTCTTACTAGGTATGTGGCCATGGGCAGGTTATTTATCTTTCCCATGTTTCAATGTCCTTATCTTCAAAATAGGGATAATAATAGCACCTTTCTCCTAGGCTGTTGTGAGAATTAGACCAGCACGCTCACCATAGGTATTAGTTATGTGAGTACTACTACTGTCGAAGCTAAGGTAGGAGTATAGTTTCCTCTTATACTCTCAGCTTCACAGTGCGAGAGTCATTGACACCTGCTCTCAACTGCCTCGCTGTGCCCTCAACGCTGGGCCCTGGTGCCTCTGCCAGGGCTCTCTTCTCTGCATGAAGAGTCGCCCTCCCCTTACATCAGGCTGGCTTTGTGTTGTCTCTGAAGCTCCTTGGACTCATAACCAACTTAGACCTTGCCAGCGTGTTCTTTGGTCCTGCTTCTTACGTGGAACTGCCAGTATCAGTGTGCCACTGAGCCTCAGTCTGTTCCATGATTTGTTTATTTTTAAATTTTATTTTATTTTTAGAAACTGGGTCTCAGTCTGTGGCCCAGGCTGGACTGCAGTGGCATGATCATGGCTCACTGCAGCCTCAAACTCCTGATCTCAAGTGATCTGTCTGCCACAGCCTCATGAGGAGCTAGGACCACAGGCACTCACCACCATGCCTGGCTAATTTTCTCTCTCTTTTTTATTTTTGTAGAAATGTCTGTGTTGCCCAGGCTGGTCTCAAATTCCTGGCCTCAAGTAATACTCCTGCCTCAGCATCCCAAGGCACTGGGATTACAGGCTTGAGCCACGTCGTGCCTGGCCTATTTAAAACCTTTTCTTTCAAGAAAACAGAAGTATCTTAGGGAATTTAGAACCGTACTACTACGGTCTTGCTCCAGAAAATCTACTATCTCTTTATGTATTTTTTCATCTAACTCAGGTTTGTTGTGCATTGTTTAAGCTCAGCACTATTGATATTTTGGGCCAGATAATTCTGTGTGGTGGGGACTCTCTTGAGCAGTTGAGAATGTTTAGCAGCAGCCCTGGCCCTCCCCCCACCAGATGCCAGTAGCACCCACTCCTCTGGTTGTGGCAAAATATCTCTAGACATTGCTAGTGTCCTCTGGGGAAAGGTTGTCAGATTTAGCAAATAAAGATATCAAAATATATTTTATCTGGCAGCCTTCCTCTGTGGGCAAAAATCACTGCAGGTTGGGAACCACGGGTTTAAATACCCTGCACGTTCACATTCATTTACTCACATGATAACTGCGTCAGGTAGTTACTAGCCACCCATTCTAAAGATAAGGAAACTGAGTCTTGAAGAGGGAAAGTGGCTTGCCCACAGTCACCCAGGTCGATGGCTCATTTCAGTGCTCCTTTCCATTTTATTGCTGTGGCCCAACAGAGCTCAGCCTCTTGCAATATCTTCCTTGTTTATGAACATTCAGGAGGCCCCATTCCAACCCTTCTGGGCTGATGCTCTGATAACTGGGACATCGATTGTGTGAAGGGCCAAACTAGACATTGTCCTACAAACCTCTCCACCTCACACAGCTCTGAAAACGTTTCTTGGAGAGGAGGCAAAGGGAGAGGAAGGGAAAGGAACAGCAGGGGGTGCAGGGTCCCCGCCTCCCACAGCTCCGCAGCCAAAGCCTGGAGAGACAAAAGGCAGTGCGGCGCAGGGGTGATTATTTCCCTTGCTCTATCACCCAGCTCAATGGGGCATTCTGGATGCCTGCCCTCCGATGCTCAGGGGCCTTATTAACAGACCTCAGCTGTTGCCCAAAGCCCTTACCTCACCCAAGAGGGCTCTATTTGCATGATAATGCCCTCTTTGGGGGAATTATTGCTTAATTAAAGAACAGCAATCACTTTAATTAGCATGTCTCCTTGCTCCCTGGTACTTTGCATGGATTCAAATGAGCTCCTCATTAGGTATTGGCACTTGGACAAATCGAGGGCCTCTGGCTGGGAAGGGAGGCTCCCAGGGCAGGCAGCCCCAGCCGGGACCTCAATGGCGGGGAGGCCCAGCCCTGCCAAGAACACAACCCAGGCTTTGTGAGGGGAATGGCAGACAGGGCCTGGGCCAGCGCCCTTTGAGGCCCACAGCAGGGCACACAGGGGAGGGCCAGGCGCTGGAGGGTGGTGGTTTGCAGGCGCCGGCCAAGGACTTTCTCTTTGCCTCTGTCCGCTTGAGCTACACCTCCCTTTCAGCTCTTTTGCCATTGGCATTTCGCTGCATTACACCATCCTTCTCCTCCCATAAGAATGTTTGGAGCCTTTCTCTATCAGTCTCCCCTACACCCATGCACACCTGGCTCAATCTCAGTGCCCCTCAGACTCTTCACTCCCAGTTTTGGAGTGCAGTTTTCTCTTCTAACTGGTAGTGTAGGAGGATGGCACATAAAACAAAACAAGCAAACAAGAAAACACACCTGTCTTCATCCAGAGATGGTATCTCTCTCCTAGGGCAAGATCACCCTGCTCTTTAGCTTCTCTCTCCCGAGATCTAGAAAGAATCCAGGAACAACTCCACCCACAGACCCCTGAGCTGGATTTCCAGAAATAGGGGCCACTGCGGATTCTCACCACCACGACTCACCCTCCCCCAATCATTAATAAAACCTAGGCTATTTTGTAGGCCACCGAACTACTGCTTTCAGCACATGGAGTCCGATGCCAACCTAATTATACTTTGATATTTCTCTTGATCTCTGTTAGAGTGGAGCAACTGGCTCCCTCCAGGAAGAACCTTCTTCCTCTGCCTGGATGTCAGTGTACCTAAAATCACCTGACTTTTGTTCTCTTCCTACCTCTGTCTCTCTCTCTTTCTCTCTGTCTCTCTGTCTATCTCTTACACACACACACACACACACACACTCCACGGAGAAGGTAAAAATGTCTCTAGGTTTGTATTCAAGAGATCTGGTTTCCAGTCTAAGCTTAGCATCCAGGGAAGAAGTATCTTTCTCAACTGTTTTCTGGAGTTTTCAGGAAGAGAGTAAGAATAGCTCCAGGCTGCCACCCCAGAGAGACCCAAAGCAGCCCTGACTCAATCCAGGACCTTCCTCCACAGCCCTAGCAGGTGCACATTCAGTCTCTCAGGCAGCTCCAGCTCCAGCTCCCTCACCTCCAACCTCCCCCGCAACCCCAGTGAGCCAGCCTGGGGCTCCCCCATCTTCAGAGTCTCTGCTTTCCCTGTGTGAGAGGAGAATTCCGCGAGAAGAGGAGGTAGCTGGGAGCTATGTCAAGGGCTCAAGCTGGAGAGCTGTGGAGGGGAGTGAAAGGGGGGAGCTGGTGGTGGTGTCTGGGGAGAAAGGAACTCACTCCCCTCAGCATCATCCTGCAGAGAGAATAACAACAAATCAGAGGTAAATCCACTTCCTGGCAGGAAGCTGAGCCTGAAACCAGATGAAGCCACAGTGGTTCAAAGGCAGAGTGACACTCAAACAAGAGAGCAGCCCTTAATCCCCCATAGAAAGATGAGAATGGCGCGCTCAGGCCCAGGAGGGAGACCGTGCGGCTTTATGTAAGCAGGATTGAAAACACAGCCCTATTGAAAGGCTGGGACTTTGAGACACAGACCCGGAGGGGCAGTTGCCAAGTTGAAGGCAGCCCAAGGCTGCCAGCTTTCACCTCTTTAGTTTTGGGCTTGGCAGTAATGAGGTGAAGGGCCGGGACTTTTAACTGGCTAGGTCAAAAAGGTTTCCTTATTAGACAAACAGTGTGGGCTGGGGGTGGGGGGTGTATTGGTGTCTAAGCTTAGAACTGATAGCTTCCAGAAAAAAAGGCAGAGCCAGAGGTCTGTCTCCTTACACGCCTGCCTCTCCCGCTGAGCCAGCCCCTGGCTCTTCACCTCTGTCCCGGCCTGCTCCTGCCCATCCGCACCAGGCTTGAGGAGGGGACTTGAGGAGGTGTCAAGAGGGCCAGAAGAGGGCCCAGCGAGATATGGAGTGACACAGAGGGGGCTGGGGAGGAGCCTGCCCTGAGGCTGCTGTTTTTTTTTGTTTGTTTGTTTGTTTGGTTTTTTTTTTTGAGACAGAGTCTCATTCTGTTGCCTGGCTGGAGTGCAGTGGCATGATCTCGGCTCACAGCAACCTCTGCCTCCCGGGTTCAAGTGATTCTCCTGCCTTAGCCTTCTGAGTAGCTGGGACTACAGGCACGCACCGCCACGCCCAGCTAATTTTTGTGTTTTCAGTAGAGACAGGGTTTCCCCATGTTAGCCAGGATGGTCTCAAACTCCTGACCTTGTGATCCGCCCACCTTCGCCTTCCAAAGTGCTGGGATTACAGGCGTGAGCCACTGTGCCTGGCCAAGGCTGCTTCTTGACCTATAGGTCAGCGCCTGTGATAAGGCAAACTTGGGGAGAACAGCCCTGTCCAGTGGGTAAACAGCCTGCTGCAGTGAGCGCCCCTTTTCCTGGGTGGCGGCAGAACAGCTCCATGCGCAGTTGCTGTCCCCAGCACTGCCCTGGCATCAAAGGTCCACATGCTGCTTGTGTCTCTAAAGCTGTTTGTCAACCAGTGCTCTACAAAGACCTCAAGTTTAGAAGCTGGTGCCTGGGGGACCAAAAGGCAGGGTGTGGGGGGTGTAGGGGAAGAGGATTCCCAAGCTGAGTGAAAGGATTTCCTATCCCCTCACTCACACGTCTCAACCAGAGCAGCTTGTTTTTATTGACTTGCCATATCTTCCATGTAAGATTTCATCCGAGGAGACAATTACAGAACCCAGAGAGCTGGAAAAGCACTGTCCTACAAGGCGAGAAGGTGCTCTGGAGGGGAGGCTCATACTTCTCTAGTTTCATAACAATATCTTTGCACAGTTAGCATCCAAATATAATTCATTAAAGAAGTGCTTCTTAAACACCTTATTCACATGGCCACTAGTTCCACAGAGTATTGGTGGCTTGCAAAGAGATGCATGCACTAAAACAGGAGTAAGTCCAAATAAGAATGAATAACCAGGATCAGAGAAAATATACATGAAATGAAATCAAGACTAGGGAAGAGAAAGACACATACGCGGGGGATAAAGTCCTGCATCTTTGCTGTTATTGGACTCCAGATTGGCTTCTGAGCTTCCCTGAAGGCAAATCTGGAGAGGAAAAGAGAGAGGAAAAAAAGGAGACAGACAGACAGATGTCTGGAATCTAATTCTCTTTACCAGAATGAAGGAAATATACCAGCGTGTCAGGCTAAGCAAAATTTTTTCCAGCTGTTAAGTTTTAGAAGAAATTTCTCACAATGAAATTCATATAGGCAGTGCTGAGTAACAGGATTGACAATGTCTTTAGTTGACACCCTACAGTAATAAGACTCCGTTGATGAGGGTACAAGATAAAATGGCCCAAAAGAATGGTCTTGTATCACTTTAGTTTGATCTAAGCATAACCCATCCATTTTAGTTTGGGTTCCCCTAGAAGCAGACCTTGAGAAAGGGATTCAAATACAAGTCATTTGTTTGATCCCAGTAAACACTGGTAGGAAAGTGGGTAAGCGAGACAGGAAAGGAAAAAAGGCCCCCAAAAAGGTGTGTTACCAAGCTAGTTCCTACTAAGGGAATTAAAGCTCACTCCCATTGAGGAATTCTGGGAGTGTTGAACAGCCTCTGAATCATCCTACCTGAGGCGGGGAGGGAGCTGGGGCATATATACCAACTCCCATCAATCACTGGTTGAGGGCTGCTTTAGGAGCATGAATTCTCCGGTGTGTCTGGTTTACCACATATGTGGGCAAAGCAGGCTGCAGCAGGCAAAGAAAGGCCTCAGGCAAGTGATATAGAAGCTGGCAGTCGGAATGTCAGCCAGCATGCCCTGAAGTGGTACAGGCCAAGGAGGTGCTGGCAGGATGCTGACAGCATCACATCAGCTTGGGGACCCATGGTGACACCCTAGTAGGAGCAGCCCCAGGACACAGAGGTTGCAGTGAGCCAAGATCGCGCCACCACACTCCAGCCTGGGCGACAGAGTGAGACTCCATCTAAAAAAAAAAAAAAAAAGAAGAAGAATGACATTCTGGTTTAGAGTTTTTATAATACATTTATAATTTTAAAATTTGGAAAATATTTATAAGGACATTTCTGCCAGGAAATACTTCCTGTGGACTTTGATTTTCATGGCAGTATCAAAATGCATGTTTTATATGTACATCAGCAACTAGGGGTCTATACTCCACATGTGGGCCACTTCCTGGCCCCTTTGTCAAGGCCGATGAGAGGTGAGAAAAAAACCTCAATCTGGCCGGGTGCAGTGGCTCATGCCTGTAATCCCAGCACTTTGGGAGGCCGAGGCGGGCAGATCACTTGAGGTCAGGAGTTCGAGATCAGCCTAGCCAACATGGAGAAACCCCGTCTCTATTAAAAATACAAAAATTAGCTGGGCGTGGTGGTGCATGCCTGTAATCCCAGCTACTTGAGAGGCTGAGGCAGGAGAATCACTTGAACCTGGGAGGCAGAGGTTGTGGTGAGCCGAGATTGCACCATTGCACTCCAGTCTGGGCAACAAGAGCAAAACTCTGTCTCAAAAAAAAGAAAAACAAACAAAAAACAAAACAAAAAAAACCCCTCAGTCTTCTATTGGTTTAGATAGATTCGTTCACAACCACAGATAGTAAATCAATGATCAATAATGGAGTGGCTGTGCTTGAAAACTCCAATTGCTCCCCATGTAAAAATATTGACCCAGGGCAAAAAAAATGGGTTAAAAGAAAGTGTGCGCGATTTTATTAAATACAAATTACTTTATTTTATTCCTGTAACAGAAAGAATATTCCATATCATTAAATGCTGCCCCTAAAAGATGAGTAAGATGAAAGCTAAAAAGAAGTTGGAGGGTCTTCCTCCAGTTACAGTAGAGTTTCTGAGTGTTGGACAGTTATCGAGGCGCTAAACCTTGCACTGGCTGTTGTCCGGTTTCTCTCCAAAACCTGGTTGAGACCACCGGTATTTGAAAAAGTTGGGGTAAGGGGCATTCTGGTCACTGATACTATGAACCTAACCCAAGTATGAAGCCTAAGGTAGTCTGCTTTAATGGGAAGGGTATGAGCCTTATAACCTCCACCTTCTGGCTGTGTGGCCTTAGCAAAATCATTTCACCTTTCTGTTCTGTCATTTGTTAAAAGAAGATAGTAACAACTTCCTTACAGGCTGTTATGAGAGTTAGAGATAATGCATGCAAAATGCTGGCCCTGTTTCTGATACATAGTAAAGGCACAGTAAAAGAAACTATGATTATCTAGTGAGACCCATCTCTACAAAAAATAAAAATAAAAAAATAGCCGGTCAAGGTGGTGCATGCCTGTAGTCAGTCCCAGCTACTCGAGAGGCTGAGGTGGGAGGAACGCTTGAGCCCAGGAGTTCAAGGCTGCAGAGAGCTATGGTCACACCACTGCACTCCAGCCTGGGAGACAAAGTGAGATCCTGTCAAAAAAAAAAAAAAAGGAAGAAGAAGAAACTGATTTCCGTCACCAAATTAGGAGTTCTTTAAATGGAGATGGGCTACATCTTCTGTTTGACATGACCTAGGAGTATAATCAGGGGACCTTGGGTTCAGGTATCTAATCATGCTCAAAAACACTTAAAGTTATAAATCAACCTAGCAATTCAAGAGTACATTTACAATTAACTTTCCTCAAAGAGCCATCAGAGTATTGCTCCAAGCTAGATATTCTAAGGGAACATTTTTGAGATTTTTCTATGGCTGTGTATGGTCGTTGACTGGCAACATTCCCCTCTGAACATCAAGGCCCAAGTAATTTGGATCATTCTTTATGGCCAAGCTTTTCAAATAAAGTTCCTATATCCTGAGGGAAACATCCAATATGCTACAGGGGTGTGTGAAGCCACGGGATAAAAATGGCTCTTAAAAAAGAGGATCCTTTTGGTTAAAGACCTTTAGGGAAAACTTTAAGTAATTTAACAAGTAATTTATCAGAAGTATATTATGGATTATAAAAATATTTTAAGATAAAATGTGAGAATTTGAAGGAATTTCATGCTAATGGCCAGCGACATCCGGCGTGAGTCTCAGGCTCTTCGGGCTGTGCAGAAGGTTCTTATTACTGGAGGGCAATTGATCCCAGAAAATGGCCACTTAAAGTGAATCCACTAAAAATGGGGACCAAATATTTCATAGTAAATAATAGCGAGAAAAGTGTCTATTAGAATTTTATATTGCAAATTAACCCCCCAAAAATATGTAAAGTAAGCTGCTTATGGCAAAGAACCATACCCTTCCTCAAATGACTTAGATTAAGACTTTACCTATGACAAGGCCAGTCACAGACCCTCCAGAGTCCCTTGCTCTGCCTCATAAATGATTAGCTAAGCTGTTTGTCTCCATGGATCAATTGGGACAAAATGCTTGTAACAGAACTTAAGTGAAGAGTTTCTTTTTCAAGGCCCCTGGACTTTGGGCACCCTCAGCTTGAGCCAGCAGACAGCCCTTCCTGAGAAGAGGCAGGCCCCTGGGTCAAACAGTCCCTGCCTCACTGCCTGATCCTGCGGCCCCTTCACCCACCCCCTTCCCCACACCTGCTTCTTTCTAGCCTTATTTACTCTTCCCTAGAAAGGAAAAAAATCACTGTCTGCCTTATTCTTAAGATGCTTTCAGAAGGATGGTCAGGGCCTTCTCCCTATTGCAATAGTCCCTTCCCCTCCCCCAACCTTGCAATAATCCTCTTTGGATAAAAGTCTACTCGTACCAAGTCTGGATTTTTTTTTTATTCGACAAGAGTAATTTATCATATAAAGAGTAGTTTTATATATAACTTGTATGTAGACTCTATTATATATAGTTATATATTTATTGTGTATTTGTTACATGTCTACTCTTTCAAATAGTAGTTATATATTTATATACTATGTTACATATTTTTAATATATAAGCAATTTTTTTGAGAGATGATCTCCCTCTGTCGCCCAGGCTGGAGGGCGGTGGCAATCATAGCTTGCTGCAGCCTCTAATTCCTGGGCTCAATTGATCCTCCTGCTTCAGCCTTCTAAGTAGCTGGAACTACATGTGTGTGCCACCACACCCAACTAATTTTTCTAATTTTTTGTAAAGACGGAGTCTCACTATGTTGCCTAGGTTGGTCTTGAACTCCTGGCCTCAGGCAGTCCTCTTGTCTCGGCCTCCCAAACTGCTGGGATTACAGGTGTGAGCCACCACGCCCAGCCTGAAGCTACTCTTTATGTGGTAAATTATATGTGTGTGTATAAATTCATTCAAGTTTCATGATAACCATATAATAAAGTCTATATTGTTTCAGCTTTAATTTACAAATAAGAAAGCAGTCTCAAGAAACACTTGCCCAATAGGTGAAGTAGGGATCTGAAACCAGATCTTCTGTCTTTAAATCCTGGCTTACTCTTGCTACACAATCACTAATTTTTTTTTTTTTTTTTTTTTTTTAAGACAGAGTCTTGCTCTGTTGTCCAGGCTGGGGTGCAATGATGCGATCTTGGCTCACTGCAACCTCTGCCTCCTGGGTTCAAGCGATTCTCCCTGCCTCAGTCTCCCGAGTAGCTGGGATTACCAGCACCTGCCACCACACCTGGCTAATTTTTTTTGTATTTTTAGTAGAGACAGGGTTTCACCATGTTGGCCAGACTGGTCTCAAACTCCTGACCTTCAGATGATCCACCTGCCTCCACCTCCCAAAGTGTTGGGATTACAGGTGTGAGCCACCGTGCCTGGCCTCATTAATCTTTTCTGAAAGTGGACAAGATACAAACACTAAGCTTCACACCATAAGGGAGCATGCTTGCCTCTGGCCTTTCCCATCTCGCAGGCCTGCCCTGATGTGCGTACTCACACGCATTGTGACGGTTGTTTTTGTTTGTTTGTTTCCCCGGTGCATGCAGCTGTGCTAGTAATTAAGAGCATTCTGTGGTCATGATGGAGGACAGTCCCATGTGACGCCTTTAGCGCAGAGACCAGCATGGAGTCAACCCCCCACGCATGAGAGTGTCAACACTGGGCACTATGCTGGACGTGTTATTGAAGCCACATTTGGCCTAGTTCCAAGTGGATGTGAGGTTTGACTTAGTTACTGCATTGAATCTCCCAGCTGTTCAATGTGCCAGGTGGAAGTCCGGAACGAAGACCTGAGTGTTTATCCTTTGGTAGATTGGTCCGTGTTTCCAATAACCAGTAGTGACATGTGGTTACCACATATTAGAAACAAAAAGAATCCTGCAAGTTATGTACTATTATATTCATTTTTGCAGAAGAAAATAATAGCAATTAAATAATTTGCCCAACATGCAGGAGAGCTCAGTCTACTAGACTCTTAGGCTCTCCCTTTTTTTCCTCCTCCTCCTCCTGTTCCTCCTTGTATCTTTTATCACATTCTCTTAATCAGAAATTTTCAAGCACATAGTTTAAAGACACCAAGAGTTCTGCAAGACTTGATAAGAAATGCAACAGCCCCCTCCATCACTCCCCCTCTCCCCACCAATTCTTGCTCCTCAGGAGTAACCTTCTCAACCCTTTCTTTTTTTTTTTTTTAATGAGATAGAGTCTCCCTCTGTTGCCCAGGCTGGAGTGCAGTGGCACGACCTCAGCTCATGGCAACCCACCTCCCAGGTTCAAGTGATTCTCTTGCCTCAGCCTCCCAAGTATCATGCGCCACCCTACCTGGCTAATTTTTTTGTATTTTTAGTAGAGACGGGGTTTCACCATGTTGGCCAGGCTGGTCTTGAACTCCTGACCTCAAGTGATCCGCTCACCTAACCTCCCAAAGTGCTAGGATTACAGGTGTGAGCCACCAGACCCAGGCTTTTCTCAACTCTTTTGAATGGATTCTTCACTTTCTTTGCTAAATAGCAAGCTTATATCGCTACTGCTTAATTTTCCAATGTTAACCATTTCCTAGATTTTTCTTAAGTTAGGCCTTTGTCTATTTTTCTTTAGGAAAGGGGAGGATTTCAGGCCAGGTGCGGTGGCTCACGCCTGTAATCCCAGCACTTTGGGAGGCCAAGGCAGGCGGATCACCAGGTCAGGAGATCGAGACCATCCTGGCTAACATGGTGAAACCCCGTCTCTACTAAAAATACAAAAAATTAGCCGGGTGTGGTGGCCGGCGCCTGTAGTCCCAGCTACTCGGGAGGCTGAGACAGGAGAATAGCGTGAACCCGGGAGGTGGAGCTTGCAGTAAGCCGAGATTGCGACACTGCACTCCAGCCTGGGCGACAGAGGAAGACTCCATCTCAAAAAAAAAAAAAAAAAAGGGAAAGGGGAGAATTTCTTTCTCTCTCCTTTGCTAAAACATCCCGTTGCCACACACTGACGCACGCAGCTCCCGCCCCCACTCAGCCGGCCATTTCCCAAGTATAATTAGATCATAATTTTCATTAGATCAACATTCAATATTCACTTTATCACGAATACATAAACGCTACCCACAGCCAAGTCGTGAGTGTATAATGATTATTTTCCCTCTGCTAAATTTTCCTCCTACAGTTAAAAATCGTTTGGTTTTGTTTGTTTAGTTTTCTGTATATTTATTGCTGGTGTATTCCCAAACTCTCCCCAGATTGAGTAATCTCGTTTCAATTCCCTCAAATATTGAGATGACTTAGGTATTCTATCTGTCTCATTTTCTCAAGGAGATCATCCCTGGATCTTCTGGCTGGGTCAGTCTGCACTGGTTGTTCCCAAGGTCTGTTACAAAGCCGGTGGCTTGAGATCTCCGTTTACTATGTTATTGGAGCTTCCCATTCCCTTGTTCAGGGTCCTCTTTGTGCTGGGTGACATGTCTTCCTTCTTGGTGGAGCATATCCTTTGCAGTGGAATCCTGAGACCGCGCATGACGGACAATCTGGACACGTGGCATATCTGAAAATGTCTCCACTCTACCCTCACATTTGATTGGGAGTTTAGGTGAGTAGAAAATTCTACCTCGGAAGTAGCTGGCCTTTCTTCATTGTCTTCTAGCTTGCAGTGCTATTCTGATTCCTTGGTATGAAACTTGTTTATTTTCTCTGGAACCTTGTAGGATCCTCTCTTTGTTGCTAATATGCTGAAATGTCATAATTTACTTTCTTTGGGTGTTGGTTTTCTTCATTGATTATTCTGGGCACTTAATGAGCTCTTTCATTCTGGAAACTCATGTCTAAGACTAGGAAAATGTTCATGAATTATACTTTTGATCGGCTGATTTTTTAAATATATTTTTTAAAAATAGAGACAGGGTCTCACTATGTTGCCCAGGCTGGTCTCAAACTCCTGGACTCAAGTAATCCTCCCCTCTTGGCCTCCCAAAGTCCTGGGATTACAGGTGTGAGCCACTTTGCTTGGCTGATTGATTGAATTGTATTTATTTTTATTTTTTTAGAGATGAAGTCTCATTCTGTCACTAAGGCTAGGGTGCAGTGGCATGATCATAGCTTACAGCAGCCTCAAACTCCTAGGCTCAAGTGATCCTCCTTCCTCATCCTCCCAAAGGCATCCATCACCATGCCTAGATAATTTATTTTTTATTTTTTTAGAGATGGGGTCTTGCTATATTAAGCAGGCTGATCTCGAACTTCTGGCCTCAAGTGATCCTCCCACCTTGGCCTCCTAAAGTGCTGGGATTCCAGGTGTGAGCTGCCATGCTCAGCCTGATTTACTTTTTTAACCTCTATTTTCTCTATTATCTCTTTTTGGAATTCCTGTAATTCGAATATTTTCTTGAATGCATCTTATAATTCTCTTTTTTTCTTCTCTCCTAACTCTTCCCTCTACTTTCTGATTAATTTCATCCACTTATTTTTCAATCATCTATTGACTGTTAAAACTTTATCCTATCATATTTAGTTTCCAAGAGTTCTTTTTTATTCCCCAGTAATTCCATTCTTTTTTTGAGACAGGGTCTCGCTCTGCTGCCCAGGCTGGAGTCCAGTGGTATGATCACAGCCCACTGCAGCCTCGACCTCCCGGGCTCAAGAAATCCTCCTACTTCAGCCCTCCAAGTAACTGGGACTACAGGCACACAGCACCATGTCCAGGTAATTTTTGTATTTTTCGTAGCGATGGGGCTTCACCATGTTGCCCAGGCTGGTCTCAAACTTCTGGGCTCAAGTGATCCATCTTGGCTTCCCAAAGTGCTTTGATTATAAGTGTGAGCCACCAAGCCTAGCCAATAATTTTTTTATTAGCGTCCCATTCTTGATTTTTTAGATGCAATATTACATGTTTCTAAGTATATAAGAGTTTTCTTCCCCATGCGTAGTCTTTGTTTTCTCCAAGATTTGTTGTCTTCCATTTGTTCATTCGGCCTTTTGCTGGTAGAAGCTTTTTTCAAACGCCTGGTGCTTCTTAGTGACTGCTTATGAACAGGGTACCAAACAGCTGTGTGGTAGTACCTACCACTGGATGGGCAGGGCTTGCCAAGTGTAGATTTCACTGCAGGTAATCTAACCGGGCCATTCGCTTGGGAAACTCTTGATGTCATTTGACAAAGTTTCTCTGGGAAACTTTATCTCCTGTTAGAGAATATAAGCCTAACTTTTACCATTCAGTGGAAGAAGGCTGGTGGTCTAAACTGGCATTTAACTTCCATGTCTTCATGTGTCGCAAATTGTGCCTCCTGTCCCATTGAAACTGTTGAAACTATTTTATCATCTCTAGAGAACAGAGGTCTAGCCTTTGGCGGGATGGAAGTATGGAGCAAGGGAGAGGACATGGCATCTACCCACTTTTTGAGCAACCTTTTAACAAATCTCGTTTTCAGTGCCAATTTTGCCCCTCCCCTTTCTAGAAGAATCTTATATCGCTCATTCCTGAGTCTTTGAGGCTTCTGAGATATAATGTAGGATGTTCCTGTCTGAGTTAGGATTGAACTTTCTCAGGCCTGCTTAGACAGGTCCCACTTATTAATATGGTACTTGTCAAATGTGCTTCCTAGCCTCCAGAATTGTGTTGCTCTTATCTCCTTTCCCGTAGTTTTTGTGAGTTTGTAGTATTTTTTGTTGTTTTTTAATGTGATGGTTAATATTGAGTATCAGTCTTCCAGCCTTCATCCTTCTCCCATGCTGGATGCTTCCTGCCCTCAAACATTGGACTCCAAGTTCTTCAGCTTTTGGACTCTTGGAGTTACACCGGTGGTTCACCAGGGGCTCTCGGCCTTCAGCCACGGACTGAAGGCTGCACTGTCAACTTCCCTACTTTTAAGGTTTTAGAACTCGAACTGGCTTCCTTGCTCCTCAGCTTGCAAACAGCCTACTGTGGGACTTCACCTTGTAATCGTGTGAGTCAATACTCCTTAATATTCACCCTTTCATATCTACATCTATCCTATGAGTCCTTCCCTCTAGAGAATCCTAACTAATACACTTTAGTTTTGTTTTAATGGGGTTTCAGGAAGAATGAAGTTAAAGAGTATACATCATCTGGCATCTTTAACCAGGAGTTCAAGCCAGTACTTGAACTTAACTTCCACTGTTCTAGACTGCCTCCCAGGAAACAGCCCCAATATAAGAATAATAGTAATCATAATAAAAATAAATAAATAATTACCAAGCTTTTATGATCTGCCAGACACTATTTTCAGCATATGGAAACCCATCATACACTAGCTGAGGCCACTGTGAATGCTTGGGGTTCTCCTTTAGAGCCTTCCCTTGCCCCAGGGCAGCCTGAAGGAGGACTTCCTCTAATGGTAACAATATTGGGTTCTGGAATGACTTGTGTTCAATTTTTGGCTTCAATTACTAGCTATGTAACTGCTGCAGTGTGCACATCTGTAAAATGTAGTTACTAAATCATACCTATCTGCCTCCCTGGGCTGTTGTGCAGATTATATAATATGAAGTATGTGAAGCTCTCAGCACAGTGTTTAGCAAATAGAAGCATTCAGAAAAACAAAAAAAGCGCTAGGATAGGGAGAACAGAACCCTTCCTGCAGGAGGCCACATGTCTGTCCTGGGGTGAGTGTGACTTTGGCAACACTGTCCTGGAGACAGATCTGGGGTGAGGGGAGGAAGCTGGTGTTTAAGGTCCCTGAGGAGGCCACACCTGCACATGTTCCCCTGCCTGTGCCTAGGCTCTGACGTTTCTCCATGTTCCTCTCTGGTTCTGCCTTTCCTCTTGACTGTACTTTTCTGTGTCCCAACCCCTCTGTTAATACCTTGCTGTCTCTGTCTCTATGTGCATTTGCTAATTAACCTACATGGAGCCCAATAAGGACAGAGTTTTTAATCTCTCTTTGCAAATAAAGGAACTGAAGCATAGAAAGGAGCCACCCCAAAGACACATGGTTGCAACCAGGACTCAAAACAGGAGATCTGCTGGTTGCGGTGGCTCACGCCTGTAATCCTAACACTTTGGGAGGCCGAGGAGGGTGGATCACCTGAGGTCAGCAGTTCAAGACCAGTCTGGCCAACATGGTGAAACCCGATCTCTACTAAAAATACAAAAATTAGCTGGGCGTGGTGGCGGGCACCTGTAATCCCAGCTGCTTGGGAGGCTTAGACATGAGAATTGCTTGAACTCGGAAGGCAGAGGTTGCAGTGAGCCGAGATCATGCCATTGCACTCCAGCCTGGGCAACAGAGTGAGATTCTGTCTCGAAACAAAACAACAGCAAAACAAAAAACAAACAAATAAACCAAAAAACAGGAGATCCGACCCTGAACCTGTGCTCTTCACCCACCTTGGACTTCGTTTCTGGAAGGGTCTTGATCATCTGTTTTTGGGTCATTCCATCACCAGTCCTAATGACTACTTCGTTTTCATTCTCACTAGATGTTTTTCCTTCTCGTTGAGCCCTTCTCATACACAAACCTCCTCTCACACCATTTGGCCTTGTTTTCAATACACCCAGTGGAGTTTTCAAACACATTTTGGGCCCAGAAGCCTAATATGAAGAAATGGAGCCCTGGCCACGTTGCAGGAAGTCCTCCTTGGAGTACAGTTTCAAGCCGCTGCCTGGGGCTTCCACCTCATGCTAACTTCTTTTTTTTTGAGATGGAGTCTCGCTCTGTCACCCAGGCTGGGTGCAATGGCGTGATCTTGGCTCACTGCAACCTCCGCCTTCAGGATTCAAGCGATTTTCCTGCCTCAGCCTCCCAAGTAGCTGGGATTATAGGCATGCGCCACCACACCCAGCTAATTTTTTTTTTTTTTTTTTTTGAGATGGAGTCTCGCTGTGTCGCCCAGGCTGGAGTGCAGTGACACAATCTTGGCTCACTGCAAGCTCCACCTCCTGAGTTCACGCCATTCTCCTGCCTCAGCCTCCCAAGTAGCTGGGACTACAGGTGCCCACCACCACGCCTGGCTAATTTTTTGTATTTTTAGTAGAGACGGGGTTTCACCATGTTAGCCAGGATGGTCTCAATCTCCTGACCTTGTGATCCACCCGCCTCGGCCTCCCAAAGTGCTGGGATTACAGGCGTGAGCCACCGCGCCCAGCCTAATTTTTGTATTTTCAGTAGAGATGGGTTTCTCCACGGTGGCCAGGCTGATCTCGAACTCCTGACCTCAGGTGATCTGCCCACCTCAGCCTCCCAAAGTGCTGGGATTATAGGCATGAGCCACTGTGCCCAGTCCTTATGCTAACTTCTGATGGAGAAGTTAGAGAAGTTCTTGCTCCAGGCCTCACAGTGGGCGGTACGTGGTAGAGCCCTGCTCTCCCACTACTTCCCCCAAATTGCTTTCACCGTGAGCCAAGGCCTCAAAACCTTTGCTTCACATTTTGGCCTAAGGTGATCTAACCGCAGAGCTCACCACTCGGCCACATCAGCCACTGTCAGGTTCAAAGTACGCTTCACCGTGCACTGGCCTGTTCTCCCGGCCTGGTGTCCACCACTCAGACCACATTCTCCTCTGGAATAGCCCATCTCCAGGTTCGTTGTCAGCCAGAATTCCCAACTTCTCCCTCAGCAAACACGTCCTCCTGGTTTCAGCTCCCCCGTGGTCTCCTCTCCCCAGCTCCTTCCTTGTTTTCCGCTCCTTATTTCCCTTCATTGACTGTCAGAATGAGGCTCAGAGGAGCCCCAGGAAAGGGGCCTGACACTTAGCTCCACCCTGGGCTGCAATATATTGCTTCAGTTATTCCTCACTTTAATTCCCTTCTTATGAGAAACAGAAGCCCAGACAGGAATATTAAGAAAGTTGTCACCCCATAAATATACACAATTATTATTTGTCCATAAAAAATAAATTTGCCATAAGTGCTATAAGGTCACCTAGCCAGAAAATACTGGAACAGAATTACCTTCACATCAGATTTCAGAGCAAGTGAGACTAGCTAAAGAGACAGGATGTCAGGGAATGATCGGGAGGGAAGCTTATGGTGCAGAGACCAGGAGGCTATCCAGAAAATGTGGAACAGTGGAGAGGGTAATGGAATCAAGACACTAGAAATCTGGGTACCCTGAATTGTGAAGACATGGTAGGGGTGGGGGCATCTTAGGAGTTTGAGATTAGTGCTGGGGGCTTCTACTCCCCAAATTTCCCCCGCATGACTCCTATCAGAGGCCTAGGGTGCTGGGCAGAGGCTCTGGAGTGAGGGGGAGTTAGCCTGGGCATCGGGTTGCTGGTGGGTTTGTGTCAGTGGAAACTGAGAGTGAGGAAGGGGAATGGCGGAGCTACCAGCACTCTCCACAAGGCAGGGCCCCCACGGAGCAAACAGCTGTGGCCTCCAAAAGGCACCAGTTCCAAAGGTTTTCTTTTTCTTCATGAGACTACAGGACCAGGATGAGGGAAAATGGGCATTTGGTTTGGAACCTGGTTTACATTTTAGATAGAGACTCTAATTGATTCAGACCTGAGCCTCTTCGCTTCTCAGGAGTGAGAAGCCACTGAGCTCCTTTCATGTTCCAGGAGAGTAAGGCCTTTTCCTCTCCAGAAAAGGTTCTGGCTTAACCCATTCCTGGCCCTCAGATGTCTGTGTCCTCTGGCCAGTGTAAGCTTGCAGAGCAGGGAGTGATAGGAAGAGACCCTGGCATCAGGAAGATGCAGAAAGGATCAACACCCACTCCTTTCCTCAACTTCAGGCTTTGCTCCTTCCTCACAGACACATCCCTGCTGCCATGTGGCCTGGGTTCCCCTGGCAGCCTCACCACCCTCCCATCCCTGCAGCTAGACTGGACGGATGCTTAAAGAAAGTCCACCTCCTGGGCGGTTAGAAGAACGGGGTCTAAATATCACTTATTTTTCTGCATATGATCTTATGCCAATCATTTAATTTCTTTGTACTGCATATTCCTTAGCACAAAATACAAGCATGAGACTTTTTCCTTTTCATTTCTATTCATTTTTTTAATACAAAAGCAATATATGCCTTTGGTTAAAAATTTTAAAAATAAACATGAATATAGAGGTGTATAGCCCTTCAAGCTTTTAAAAAATAAATTTTAAATACTGTCCATAAATCTATAAAAACATAGGCTTTTATTTTGCTTCATTGTATATAAATGAGATGACACTGTGCAGACTGCCTTGAAGCAAGCTTTTTTATTTTTTTATTTTTATTTATTTTTTTGAGACGGAGTCTTACACTGTCACTGGGCTGGGATGCAATGGTGTGATCTCGGTTCACTGCAACCTCTACCTCCCAGGTTCAAGCGATTCTCCTGCCTCAGGCTCCTGAGTAGCTGGGATTATAAGTACCCATCACCACGCCCGGCTAATTTTTTGTATTTTTAGTAGAAACGAGGTTTCACCATGTTGGCCAGGCTGGTCTTGAACTCCTGACCTCATGATCTGCCTACCTCGGCCTCCCAAAGTGCTAGGATTACAGGCATGAGCCACCACACCCGGCTAATTTTTTGTGTTTTTAGTAGAAACAAGGTTTCACCATGTTGGCCAGGCTGATCTTGAACTCCTGACCTCATGATCTGCCTATCTCGGCCTCCCAAAGTGCTAGGATTACAGGCATGAGCCACCGTGCCCGGCTGACTGAAGCATGCTTTTTAAAAAAACTTACTATATTATAGAGATTTTTCATCTAGAGATGTACAGTTTTACCTCAATCTTTTTCACAGCTGCATAGAATTTCCTAAGAGGTATCCCAACATATTCACTTGTTTCCCTGTTGATAAACGTGTGGATAGTTTATAAAATTTCATTATTACAAACAATGCTGTAGCGAAAGTTCACTTTGTAGTGACTCAACTTGGGGTGGTTGCCCAGCTCATTAGCCACCCAGGGGCGGTGTCTGTGATGTTCCCCTCACGGGCAACCCTCTCCTTGTCAGCATCCTTTACCCTGTAGTCCAGGCATCCAAGCTCATTAGCCACCCAGGGGCGGTGTCTGTGATGTTCCCCTCATGGGGAACCCTCTCCTTGTCAGCATCCTTTACCTGTAGTCCAGGCATCCACCGGGTCTTCTATTTGCAGGGCTGCCGTGCTTGGTCCTGGGGTGGTGGGCACCCCTCAAGCTGGACCAATGCAGAATCCTTTCCTGGGAATGTTCTCACTGAATCCAGGAGAGGGAAGCCCTGTTTTCTCATTAGGAAACTGGGATGACAAAAACCTAGGACCTGCCAGAGGGCCTGAAAGAATGCAAGCGGCAGAGACAAGAGAGAATCTTGTTTTTAACCAAAGGTCTAGATCATTTCTAAGGTGCCTCTGCTTCTAATGTTTTGTGTTGCTGGGAGAGGAAATCAGAGTGACCCGGGGCTTTCTTTTCTCATGTTCCCCTCTCTATGAATTCTGGCTGGGATCCTTTGAACTCCTGGAAGGCCAAGGACCTCTCTGGGAAGCCCTTTGCTCCGTCTTCTTGACTCGATTGACTCTTCTAAAGGTAGAGATTCTCCAGCATCTCCTCGCCGAGATTGCATTTGTAATAAAGAACTACCTTCTTTGAGAGGCACCATTTGAAAGCTGTCCTCAGTCATTTGCATTTCAGTGTGTTTTTCAGGTCTTTTTATGACAGCAAACTTTCCTCAGCAAGCCAGGATAAAGCAGACAAACATGGATACATTCAATGTGAAATATCTCTATTTCACAGTTCCTTCAAGCTCCTGGCCCTTACTTCTCCCCCAGGACATTCTCCCCATCTCACTCTTGCCGTCACAGGCCACCACCTCCTCATCAAGCCTCCACCTCCTCTTCCTTCTTCTCTTCTTGCACGCAATGAGGATCAGAGTCCCTGCTGCACAGGGCTCCTATAGGAATCAAATGAGTTACTGCAGGTGATTGTGCTTTGTAAACTGTAAAGCACTATCATTGTTAACACCCAGGAGGAGAGGAAGCACAGGAGCACAGAGACGCCTGGAGGGAGAGGGCAGTGGATAATTGAGAAGGCAAAAAAGGGCAGTCCTGAAGGACCCCACACTGAGTGAATCGGCCAGTGGGAAAAGAGGCTGGGGCTGGAGAAGGGGAGCTAGCAGCTTTGGAATGCAGAAAGTATTCAGATGTCCGAGCCAGGAGTGAGACCACCACCCTAACATTATTCATTTCCCTGGAGGGGGTGGCCTCAAGGAGTTTCTGTGACCTGTTCAGAGCAGGGGCTGCCTGAGGCCCACGGCCTCTCTCATAGTCCATCTATCTGTCTCTCCATCCATCTCTCCCAGCCCTCAGGAGCTGGAAGGAGGCTCTTTCCCCCTGTCTATTCCTCAGACGTCCAGAGGTGGAGAGAGACGGACAAGGAGATGCTGGTGTCTAGGAATCCTGGTGGGGTTGAGGGAGTTTGGATCTGAGCTCTCCACTCTCCACCCCATCATCACTCGATGGCCACAGCAGGGCAGTTGGGCACAGACAGCTTGGGGATGTGCGGCTCCCCCAAGGCGGGGCTGGGATATCAAAGTTGGAAGCGCGGGGGCATGTCAGCCTGGCTTTGTGAGTGGGGCTCCCATCAATGCATGAAAGGCTTGCTCTACAAACTGCATTCGCTGCGCTCCCAACCTGCATTCCCGATTGGTCACGGCCTGGCCCCCAGCTGCATTCCTGGACTAGAGGAGGCAGAGGGGCCTGGCCTCTTTGTTCTTCCCAAATCAGGGCTCAGAACCATGACAGGCTGATCACATTACCCGGCTGAGGTCAGCTTGGCAGGAGTGACCCCCTCCGGCTCCTCCCCCGTCTCACCAAGCCAGAGCCCCCCATTCCACCTTGCTGGCTCTCTCTACCTGTGCTGGGTCCTTCATAACAGGCTGCAATGGGTCTCCATTGGGGAAGGAAAATCTCCAAAACCGCAGCTCTGCTTCTGCTTCCTTCCAAGGTCAGATGCTGGGAGCAATGCCCAGACCCTCATTCCAGAGCTCGGCCAATTTCAGGCCATCTCCAAGGGCCTACAGCTGCTCTGGGGTGGGCCCAACTGCCCTGCTTGCTGCTGGACCTCTCAGAACCCATATGACATACACCTGGACGGCATCTCAGATCTGAGTTCAGTAACAGAACAAAGCCAGGTTCCCGCGTTACCATAGATAGGATGCTTTTCTGACCTGAGCCCCCATTTAAACCACTGCCCCCTTGGCCTGGGGGTGACATCTTACCACCCCACTTCCTGTCCTATGCCTAGTGACAGGAACACAAGCTTGAATCTGACCCGCCTGGGTCGATTCTCGGCTCTGCCACCTCCTTGCTGTGTGACCTTGGATGACTTACTTTACTTCTCTGTCCTTAATTTCCTCATTTGTAAAACTCAGCCAATCATGAGTCTTGAAAAAGATATTGTATTATAGATTTCTGGTCTGTTGGGTACACAACAAAAGCTACTTCTCCCGCCCTCTTCCCTTCGCTTCCCTGGAATGAGTGGCCTCAAAGAGAGTCTTCACTAGGTCCTTCAGATCCTTTCTTCCTTTCTCTCAATTCCTAAAACTCCAAGAACAAGGACCAAAGTATCTGGAGATAGCTATACCCAAATCACCCTGTGCTGTTCTGAAGAGTTTTATATGTGTCAGCTTTTGTCTCCCCAGCAAGCTTGTTGGCATTCCAGGAAAGACCTTTACTTTGTTATTTGTCCAACAAACGTGTAGTGAAGGTAACTGACCAGGCCACTGGGGATCCAGCAGTTGAGAAAGCAGTCCAGGTACCTGCTCTCACGAAGCTCGCAGCAGCATGGACATACGGGCCCTGTTTAATCGCACAATGAGTTGCAATGAGTTTTCCCAGTTGCACTGAGTGCTTTGATGGAAAAGCACAGGCCATCATAAGAACATAACAGGAGACTCTGAGAAGGCTCCTCTGAGTAAATGACATTGAAACAGACCCGCAGTCCTAGCAAGGAGCAGGAGGCAGGGAAACAGTCCTGGCTGAGAGCCCAAGTGCAACTGTGAAGTGGGTGGGGAGCGGCCCAGCCTGATAAGGAACATGGACTGCGTTCTAAGTGAAATCAGAAGCTATTATGAGGTTTTGAGCAGAAGCATGATGAGATCCGGGGTACTGGGCAAAGAGAAGAAAGGAGGTGAGGCTGGCCAAGAATGGAAGGTGGTGAGACTCTTGGTGCTTCTTGGGCAGAGGATAGCTTGGAGGTATCGATTGGTGGCCCGGGCTGTATAGGGGCAGCAGAGACCGAGAGAGGCAAGCAGACCCATAGGGGCTGCTCCACAAAGATGTATTTGAAATTGAGGGCTTGGTTGGCCTGGGAGAACCATACTTTGGCCTGTTCTGAGTTACACAAGAAATGTGAACACCCTCGAAATAGCCCAGCCCTCATGGCTGAGGGGGTGTTTTCAGAGATTTTCAGCAGGGAGGACTCCTTTTATTGTTCTCACTCTCGCCTCATGACTTGTGTTGAAGGATTTTTGTCTACTAGACAAATTGAATTCATTAAATGACTAATTAACTTTGCTGGCTCGTGTTTTACTAGTCGGGCCTACAGACCTGGTAATCCGAAGCTGCTGATGGCAGGAGATAACCATTGCTTCCACATAGAGATGATTTAATTGCATCTCAAGCAGAGAAATGTGATGTTACGGTGGATCTGAGCAGCGTTATTACTTATTTTACCCAGTGGAGTTTATTGAGTATGTGTGAACAAAGCACAGCCCCTGCCCTCCAGGAGAGTTGAGTCTTGGAAGAGATACAGACAAGGAAACAGCCCATTGCAATACAGCGTTACCATACCAGGCAAGCACAGGGTTCCAGGGTCACAGCCTTGGGAGGTGGGCTAGATGTTCTCCTTCTGTCCCTCCAGACGCACTCTGGACCTGCACCCACCGTGCTGCATGCCCCAGGCTCACTCGAAGGACTGTGCCAACCGCGCTCCTCTGCCCTGTCTCTTCCAGTTGAGTTTTTGCAAATGGGATTCCCTGGCAGGAGGGAGAGGAGGTCAGCTCCCTCCCTGATCAGCCACCATGTATCTGGGGCTGCTGTGACTGTGGTCCTCTACTGAAGGCCACAGAGCCTGTCAGGAGGCCCCTTCTTACAGCTGTAGGTCTTGCAAGGTTCTGGTAGCTACCCCCTTCCCTTGTCCCTGTGGACCTATGGTGGAATGAGGACTTGAGCTGCTGTTGCTGTTTCACCACCCCTTGTTGGTGTCCTTTAATCCAGCCAAACACATTGTCAATAGTCCCTTCTTAAACTCTCCTCAGTTACCCCATTTGCAGGACTCATCTGTTCCGGCTGGGAACCTACCTGACTCACACAGGTAGGAAAGCTTCCTAGAGGGTTGCCATTGAAGTTGTTATCAGAAGAATGACTAGGAATTAGCTTTAGTGCAGAAATATATGATTTCTAGGAAATTTTTTATAAACACTAAAATAGCTCCCCAACCTCCTTTGCTACCTATGGGACATTTAGAAACTGGGTAAGTCCAGGCTGGGAATCACTGGCCTAGAGCCTAAGAGGCTGCACAGACCCAAATGTAGGGGCCTTGGCTTTCTGCTTGCAGACTCTAAGGTGGGAAGAGAGAAAGTCAGGGGCTGCCTGCACCAAAGGGGCACATCCCCTCAGGGGCTCCCTGGGACATGGGTGGAGGCCCTGCCATTTCCATTCCTTTCCCTGACAGGGCTCTGTCTTTTCAAAGAGCCAGCCTTGGGGGAGGCCGGTGAGAATGATGCCTGGGGAAAGAATGTGCCCTGCTCTGTCAGGCTGAGGGGGACAGCTGCCTGAAAGATCAGGTTTCAGGAGAAACAGGCCTACCTCCTCCTGCATAGCAGTCTGGGCTCCCGGATGCCTGGACACCTGCCGAGGTCCCCTCCCCCGACCCCTCCCACTCTTCTCGGGGATGGGAAATTGCTGAGCCCGGCTGTGGGTCTGTCACGCTCTCCCTCCCACTGCCTCTGGTCCCTCTCCCACTCCCTGTCACCTCCAATTAGACAACTCGCATTCATGCTTTTCAGAATCTGGCCTCCTCATCAGCTTAATTCTGCACCTGCCCGTGCCCTCTCCTGCATCTCCCCCCAACCCCCACCAGCTTCTGGAGGCTTCCATTTGAGATTTCATGCTGGCCTCACCCTCGTGTCTCTGTGGAGAATGCACTGCGCTTCTTCCTGCCAGGTCCTGTGCTCCGGCTCCCGTTCCTCTTTCGTCTACCTGAGCCTCCAGGTCCTGCCATCTTTGGAGGTTAGCCTATGTCCCTCCAGCACCACCAACACCAGCACCTGCACCTCTCATGAGGAGCTCTGCTACCCTGTATTATTATGTAAATAACCAGCTACTACTATTTTCAGTGCCTACTCTGTGCCAGGCACTTTGTCGTGAGCCAGCTCTCACCATAACCCGACCATGTAGGGTGCTACCATCACCATGTCACTGTTGAGGCCATCAAGCCCACAGACCTGGGATCTTCTGTCTTGAAAGCCCGGACTCTGAGCACTACACACACTGCCCTGTCGCTTCTCCCAGGTGCGCGGCAAGTCTCTGGGGTAGGGACCGTCCGGCGCGGTTCTCGTGCTCCACTCGGGCTGCCCGGCAGCACTGGGCACACGGGCTGTTCACAGGGTAGCTGCAATTCTCCATTTAGCTTGAATCAGGTCATGTAGGGCTCTGCTCAAAGGCAGCCATTCTCAGGATACAAGCCAGAGTCCTGTTAGTGGCCCACGAGGCCCTATGTGATCTGCTGCACGCACTGTGCCACTTCCCTGCTCTGCTCCAAGCACACTGGATCCCGGCTGGGACTCTCGTGTTCCAAGCATGCCCAGAGTCCTGCCATGAGTAACTGGCAAAGCCAGCACCCAGGACTCCTGTCTCCGGCCAGAGCTCTGTCCACCGCTTAAGGCTGCCTCCCAACCGCCTGGTCCACAGAACCTTATTTCCTGCCAGAGTCGAGGAAGCTGTATCCTTGCCACAGTGGCTCTGTTCCCACGTGAGCACCGTGGCCGTCGTGGACTCTCCCACCCTCCTGCTCCTGCAGCTATTGAGGCCTCTGGGCCAGCCCCGCCTCTGTCTCAGAACTGTGTCCCCTCGTCCTTTCTCCCCACACTCCCAGGCCCCCGGCGCCCTATCCTTTGGCTGCACATACCACTCCCAGGGGGAACCAGGACCCCTTGCCACTAGGCCTTCGCTGTTGCTGTTCCCCGCTTGTTCCTGTCCAAGTCCTTGAGGTCCTGTCCTAATCACACCCACCTGCGAGCTGTTCCAGTCTCCCCTCTGTCCCTTCTCCACTTGAATAGCAGCCACTCTCCCTCCCTCTGCTGTTCTCCACGGCCTGTTGATTATCCGTCTCCACACCCTCAGCCCCCACCTCTGCCATCAGGCCACTTTTCTTTTTTTTTTTTCTTTTGAGATAGGGTCTCGCTCAGTTGCCCAGACTGGAGTACGGTGGTGGGATCTCGGCTCACTGCAGCCTCCACCTCCCAGGCTCAAGCGATCCCCTCCCCTCGGCCTCCCATGTAGCTGGGACTACAGGTGGCATACCTGGCTAATTATTGTCTTTTTAGTAGAGATGGAGTTTCGCCATGCTGCCCAGGCTGTCCTCAAATTCCTGGCCTCAAGCGATCTGCCCACCTCAGCCTCCCAAAGTGCTGGGATTACAGGGGTGAACCACCGCGCCCAGCCTGGCACCATATTTCTCAGCCTTTTGCTTATGTGTATTTCAGTCTCCGCCTTTGGACTGTGAGACCCTAAAGGCAGAAAAAGTGTCATGTACATGTCATGCCCCGTGGTGGCTGGTGCCCAATCCATACATGCAGATTTTAAATAATTCAGTGGAGTTGTCTGAGGGGGTAACTGAGGGCCAGACGAGAAAAGAATTGTCCCAGGTCATGAGGCAAGGTCCACAGCGCGTCTAATCCCAGCAGGGATGGCAGGTGCAGTTTTCATTTCAGAGAAGCAGCCCATATGTGTTTAGTGTAAGTGGCAAGCAGACTTGTAGGGCAGTCCCATGACTCTTGTTTCTGGGCATTACTAGTGCGATTGTTATGTCATGTGACAAAAGAGAGATGACCCGGAGGAGCCTACTATGATCTCAGGAACCCTTCAAGAGCAGTTTTCGGTGGCCGGGGTGGAGGGGAAGTCAGAGATGAGAAACGTGCTTTTGGAGATAGCTTGGAGACACCTGGTCAGGAACGTGGATGCCTCTAGAAGCTGAGAACAGCCTCAGCTGAGAGGCAGCAAGCAAAGAGGGACCTCAGCCCTCCAACCACAAGGAAATGAATCCAGCCAGCAACCTGAACCAGCTGGGAAGCTGACACATCCCAGAGCCTGCAGAAAGGAGCGCAGCCCCTGGACATCTCTACTGCAGCCTGGGAGACTCTCTGCAGAGGACGCGGCTGAGCCATGCTGACCTGCAGAACTTCCAGCTATGGAATTTGTGTTTAGGCTGTTAGGTTTGTGGTCATTTGTTACAGAGCAATAGAAAAATAATACAGTAAGTATGTCTCAAATGTCGCATGGGACATGGACTGAAAAAGCGTCAGTCAAATTGAACTGAGTCTTCTGTCATTTTGTCTGCTAAATCTGGCAACCTTAAATCCCAGGCAAGGCAGGGGCAGAGTCTGTGGGGCATAGACTCACTCAAGATGTCCCCAACTGGCACAGCGTTCCCCAGACTGGAAGTGGTTTGCACACTCCCTCCAACCAGAGAAAAAAGAGGGTTTCTAACGAACCCACCCAATACCTGCACAGAAGTTGTAGCAACTTTCCTCACCTGGAGCCCATAGGATAGAGTTCAGGGGTCTGTGACCTCTGATGGGAAAAACCGTACACCTTCATTTTCACTACTGTCTAACTTAAATATTTCCTTCAGTTAAGAATCTAGGCATTGTCAGTACCTGTGACATTGTTACCAATAGAAATCACATTACAGCTTTTCAACTGGAATGGCGATCATTAAAAAGTCAGGAAACAACTGTTTGATAAATAGGCTGTTGAGAAATAGGAAGGCTTTTACACTGTTGGTGGGAGTGTAAATTAGTTCAACCATTGCCAAAGGCAGTGTGGCGATTCCTCAAGGATCTAGAACCAGAAATACCATTTGACCCAGCAATCCCATTATTGGGTATATACCCAAAGGATTATAAATCATTCTACTATAAAGACACATGCACACGTATGTTTATTGTAGCACTGTTCACAATAGCAAAGACTTGGAACCAACCCAAATGCTCATCAATGATACACTGGATAAAGAAAATGTGGCACATATACACCATGGAATACTATGCAGCCATAAAAAAGGATGAGTTCATGTTCTTTGCAGGGACATGGATGAAGCATCATTCTCAGCAAACTCACACAGGAACACAAAACCAAACACCACATGTTCTCACTTATAAGTGGGAGTTGAACAATGAGAACACATGGACACAGGTAGGGGAATATCACACACCGGGGCCTGTCAGGGGGTTGGGGACTAGGGGAGGGGTAGCATTAGGAGAAATACCTAATGTAGATGATGGATTGATGGGTGCAGCAAACCACCATGGCACGTGTATACCTATGTAACAAACCTGCACGTTCCGCACATGTATCCCAGAAAAAAGTATAATAATAAAAAAAGAAAGGTTAAGAAAAATCACATTACAGCTTTTGCTGATAATACAAAATAGTATTTACATTCATCACTATTTTGAAATTATGGTAGTTATTAGATCTTATTTCTTTTTTTTTTTTTTTTCTTTTTGAGACAGAGTTTTTCTGTTTCGCCCAGGCTGGAGTGCAGTGGTACAATCTTGGCTCACTGCAACCTCCGCCCACTGGATTCAAGCAATTCTCCTGCCTCAGCCTCCCGAGTAGCTGGGGTTATAGGTGCCTGCCACCACGCCCAGCTAATTTTCATATTTTTAGTAGAGGCAGGGTTTCCCCATGTTGGCCAGGCTGGTCTTGAACTCCTGACCTCAGGTGATCCACCCGCCTTGGCCTCCCAAAGTGCTGGAATTACAGGCGTGAGCCACCGTGCCTGGCAGAGATCTTATTATTTCATGTGTTAGTTAAAAAGCACATATATTACTATATCACACATTTGTTTAATGTTTTGATAACCACATTTTAATATAATTGGGTTCCTTTGTAAATCTAATCTATTTTTTTAATTATTCTAGGAAGGGGCCCATGGACTTCACCAGACTGCATCCATGGCACAAAAAGATTAAGAACCGGGCTAGAGGCCAGGCCCGGTGGCTCACACCTATAATCCCAGCACTTTGGGAGGCCAAGACAAGTGGATCTCCTGAGGTTAGGAGTTCGAAACCAGCCTGGCCAACATACTGAAAATACAAAATTACAAAAAATACCCTGTCTCTACTGAAAATACAAAAATTAGCTGAATGTAGTGGCAGGTGCCTGTAATCCCAGCTACACAAGAGGCTGAGGCAGGAGAATCGCTTGAACCCAGGAGGCAGAGGTTGCAGTGAGCTGAGATTGCGCTACTGCACTCCAGCCTGGGGACAGAGTGAGACTCTGTCTCAAAAACAACAACAACAACAACAACAACTGGGCTAGAGGAGGCAGTGTGGCATAATGAAAGAAAAGTCATAAATATCAGACAACCTGGGTCCAGATCTTGGTTTGAATGCTTAATTGCTGTGAAAACGTGGTCATTTATTTACCCTTTTGAGCCTCAGTTTTCTCATCTGTGAAATAGAGTTATTGAGAGAATTAAAGAAATAATATATGTGAACCACCTAGCACAGGCTGGTCCTCAATAAATGAATGCTAGTTGTGATTATCAATGGCCACAATTATTGCCAATAATCACAATCACAGTGCCATTGGTTCTGCCTTTCCCTCTTCTCCAAATCTTAGCATAGTTGCCCTTGGTTCTAGCAGGGACAGTGGTGTCCTGTGGCCTCCAAATAGCTTTGCCCCATATAACCACAGCCCCTGCCCTGGGTCCCACAAGGCTCTGGTCAGCTCTTCTGACCACCTCTGCCCTGTCCCTGGCTCAGCCCACACACCCCACTGTTCCAGCAAAGAGGTTCCACTGTTCCAGCAAAGAGGACAAAAATGGACATCCACCCTATGGTGGTGACATCCTGCAGTTTGCTAATGAGAAACAAGTGGCGTTCCATGCTCAGTGCAGAGGGAGGAGGACAGATTCCCACCTCAGCCCAAACCCACATTCCTGAGGTGGCACAGGGTGACAGGGCCAGGAGGGTGCAAAGGACTCCTCCACCTAGATGGCTCCTTGGACATGGAGGCCCTTGGTGGGGCAGCCTTCCCCTCCTCCTCTCCCACACCACAGCCCTTCCTGTTATGGGGCACTGGACAGGGCTTGGGTGTGGGCAGGAGGGCAGCCAAAGCCTGAGTCACTGGGAGGGGACAGCCGGGTCTTGAGTTGTGGTCTCCATGGGGAGGACTGGGAGGATGGGGACGGGTGCAGAGGCCCTTCCTCTCCACTCCAGAAGAATCTCTTCGCCCTCGAGGTGTGAGGTGGAGGCCTGTCTCTGGAGCCCTCTGGAGCCGTCTCAAACCTCACTGCCCTTCTCAGCCTCCAAGACCCACCCCCTTCTCTAGGGGCACCCACTCCCTCCTCTGCAACTCAGTTCTTTCTCACCCCAGCCTCATTAGTCAAACAGAAAACAGAGGCCCATAGAAGGTCATTGACTCATTCTGGGTAACAGAGCAGTGTGAGGACTAACGTCTACTGCCTTAGACTCTGAGTCAAGCTGGAGACTCTGGCTGGACACTTGGCACTGGAAAGAGGGACTGTCCCTGAGGCTGAGGTGACCTGGCATGTCTCTCCCAGTCTGGCCCACTGGCAGCTCCATGCCCAGCTCAAGAGGCACAAGTAGGTCAAAGCCAGCCTCTCTGAGCAAAGCCTGCCTGATGTCTGCCCAGAACCCTTGCTGCCCCTCTCAGCTATCTGTCCAATGCACAGGCCTCTCTGGCACCATCCAAGTCTGCACACTCTGGCTCTTCCTACCTGCATCCTGCATCTATGCCCTCCACATTCTGGGTCCCGGGGTCCTTGGCGACTCTCTTCTACAATACAGCAGCCTTGGGTTGTCTCTTTGCCTGGGTTTCAGTATCTTCCAGAGCTTTGGGAGGGAGAGCTTCCTTTCCCTTATCAGCCCAGTGGAGCCCCGCTCAGTCGGGCTTGTGTAGCCTCTTGTGAAAGGAACTCAGTGTCTAGTGAGGGCCCATTTCCTGGTTCATAGATGGTGGCCTCTTGCTATGTCCTCACATGGTAAGGGAGGCAGGGCAGCTCTCTGGGGCCTCTTTCATGAGCACACTAACCCCATTCCCAGGGGCTCTGCCTCCATGACCTAATCACCTCCCAGGGGCCCCACCTCCCAATACCATCACACTGGGGATTTGGTTTCAACGCATGAATTCTGGGGGGACACAAACATTCAGACTCCAGCATTTCCAATATGACTCGAGCCCCACCACACCACTCAATTCTTGGCAGTCCCTTCCCTTGGCCCTTGTGGGCCCCAGAACCCACAAGGTCCCTGCACACAATGGACTGAGCCCCAGAGCCACGCTGCGGCTGCCCTTTGACTTTTCCCAATGCCCCATCCCATCCAGAGAATTGGACCTCCTTGGAATGATGCTGACCCAAAAGAAGGCTGATTTGCAGCACCCTCTGGGATGCTGGCCACGGGGCCAGTGCTCTCAGGGCCCAGCGTGATGGCTGCCTCGCCCCAGCTCTCCCGTCTCACTCCAGACTCCCTCGTGCCTTGGAGCTGAGCCTGCAGGAGCTGTGGCCAGGGCAGGTTCTGGACCCTATTCTGCCTCCATAGCCCCTCCTCTTTCCTCCAAGCAGTCCCGTAGTGGGTGCCAGCCCTGCCTGGGGCTCTGGCTCCATGACAATTTTCAGGCCTACCTTGCGTGGGGTCTGGGGATTGGGCATGATAAGAAACAGCACATGACAAATGTAGAGGTTGGGAAGGTGGCCTGGGAAGGCCTCTGCAGTGTGGATGCAGAAAACTCGGAGGAGAGTGGCTGGCAAGAGCTGCCCAGTCCTGGGCTTCCCAGCATGAAGGGAAGCCAGACCTGGGGGTGGAGAAAGGGGCCAGAAGATGCCCTCATCTCCCATGGAGCCACCTGTCTGCTCGCGGTGCTTTTTCCAAGCTGCTGGCACAGCTCCCTCGCAGGCTGTTACTGTCAATACCCTCCCTGTTGCCTGGTGTCCCCAAGGAGGGACACTGCCATCAGCCATGTCTTTGCCACACCCTGTCCTTGCCACATCCCAGAGACCTGAGAGAAAGGACTGGGGATTTGAGGTCCCCAGGCAGCCCAGAGTGCCGAGAGACCTCACTGCCCCTTAGCTGCCAAGCTCCTCTCCCCTTGGCTTCTCTTCTGTGAATCTGAGACCCCTCTCTGCCATTCTACCTGTGTCTTCTCCAAAAGCCTAGGGAAGGAAGGCTCTGAGCGATGGAGACCCCTCACTCCCACACACAGGAAACATCAGGATGAGAAGCCCACATCCCTCCTCACTGGTGTCTCCCAAACCCACCTTCTCAAGGGATCTTTAGCCCCCCAGCCTAGCAGTAGGTAGCATGAGCTTATTTTGAACCATGAGCCCAGAGCTGAGCTGAGCCCTTTCTCCACTGAAGGCCAATCTCTTCCCTATCCCCTGCCACACAACTTTCCCATCCATTCTGGAACATCCTTAGTCACAGACTGCCTGCGTGGACTAAGGGGAGGATTGGGGTGGCAGTAGCTGGACACTGTCTATACCTATGTCACCGAGGGATGCAGGGGCAGCGATTTCCTGGAAGAAGAAAACAGAGAGGCCCAAAGACAGGCGGCGGGGAGACAGAGGTGAAGACCAAAAGCAGCGTGACAGAGACACAGGAGCTGGGGGAAGCAGAGAGGGCCAAATTGACACCACATGGCTGCCGCGCCGGACCCCAGGGCCCAGCAAACAGGCTTCATGCTGTCAGTTGCCATGGTGACAAACATGCAGGAAATATCCAAGATAACTAGAATGGTGGCAACAACATGTGTTTTGGATAAAACCTTCCGCAGCCCCACCCCCTCCAATGTATTCGTTGCATTACTCAGGATAGACTTGGCTTTTGCACAGTCACCTTCCCCGAGAGGCTGGGGCTGGGGGTTCTCAGGTCATCGGGTGAAAGGCATGGCTGCCCTTGGGAAACGAGTGGACCTGAGGCAGATTTTTGCTCAGGAGAAAAAGGTGCATCTTGTGCCTCTCACCTCACTACTGCCTCTCCGAGTCTGGATTTGGGTACCCATATCCTTCTGCTCTGGAACGCAAAGGCCAAGAAGAGTCTGAATTCCTGTTTGAGGTCACATAGCAGGGTCTGAGGACAGAGGGGACATCCTGGGAGGTCCTTCAGGAGCCCACAAAGCATCCCAAGGGAGTTCAAGATCCATCAAGAAGCCAAAGCTAAAGTGAGGGCGCCTGAGGCCATGTGCAAAGCTGGACACCCTGGCAGTGCCGGTGCCTCTGCTGGGGCGACACTGCCTCCGCTCCTGAAGCAAGGGCAAGGTATCCAGGGGGGAGAGGCAGAGAAGGGAGGGAGGAACAGGGGCGCTTTGGGGCAGGTGACTCTGAGAAAAGGAAGAAAAGGACAAGTTTGGCCTGGTATTCACACAGAAAGGTGACTCCCACACCTGTGAGAATGGAAGGAAGTAAGGGGCACATCTCAGAAGAGAGCAGAGCCTCCTAGAAAGCACCCCCCATCCCCCCAGCTCCTAAAGATTGACAGAGGGTTGCTGGGGGCGGGCGTGCCAAAGTCACCACAAAAGGCCCAGCTGGAAGCCAGCCAAGACAGTCGGTGCCCACCAGACTGTTTGGATTCCCCCTGCACTCTCTGGGTTGCTGACAGAAAAGATTCCGTGGAAACGACGCGAGATTTCAAGTCCTGCCACCTACTGCCTGTACAACCTCGGTCAGGCCCGTGACTTCCCAGGGCTTCCATCCTCGCCTCTGCTGGGTGGAGCTAACACTAACTTATCTCTCTGGGCTTCTAGGTGGAGTAAATGCCACAGGGCACGTGGGAGCACTTGGCACATTGTAAAGCTCTGTGTCCAAGCTGTTGAATGCTGTTGTGACTCAGGCAGAGAACAGCGGGCAGGCCAAGGAGCCAGGGAGAGGTTGCAGGCAAAGGTTCATGTGAGGAGACTCTGGTTTTTCTAATGACACTACACCCAGATTTTCCGATCTAAACAACCAGCTTCAGTTGTGATTTCCCACGTTGGAAAGTTTCTGGAAAATGATCCATGATAGAAATGGGTTTGGGAATGGTCCACCTGGGCACAGTGGCCCTTACTTGGCTTGGAGCATTCCCCTTGGGAATGCCAGAACCAATTCGTGGCCTAGTGGGACAAAGGGTGCCGTTCTACCCAATGACCCTTGCTCCTGACCCTCTTCAGTGACCACAATCTCAGCCAGCACCCCCCAAACCCCCACCACCAATCAGGAGCATGAGCCAGCTCTGGAAGCGGCCCTTAAATGACCCTCTAGACCCAAGTGAGGTTTCCCAGCTCCCTTGGGAATCTAGGGATCTTACAAACTGAGATGAAACCAGATTCGCTTCCATCTTTGCTGTTGGGAAGAGTGAAATTCACCCCACTCATCCCAAGTTCAAAGCCTTACTTTGGTACCATGTTGCAAGGAATGTGGATGGAGGTGAGACAGAGACAGGTAGGGAAAGCAAGAAATGGCTCAACCCTTGGTGCTCAGCTTCCCCAGTAACTGCCAAGTGTAGGGAGGGACTGGCTCGGGGAATCCTGTTCCCCAAACCCAGGACCAAGGCAGGACCACCGGAGGAGCAAGGAACTGTCAGCCCCTCACAGGTGGCACACCAGCTGGGCATGCAGGGGTAAAGGCAGACCGAGGCTGGGCCCAGGACCTCCACCATCCTGGTACCGGGGGAGGACAGCAGGAGGCCTGCTCGGCAGAACACCACCCACCACCTCCCCAGCTGGCTGCCTTCTCTGTATCTGGTTTTACTCTCTCCACACTTATTTGCCACACCAGCAGAAGAGGCAGCGTCAGTGGCAGAAGGCTGGGTGTGTGTGGTGGGGGTGGGGGATGATGGGGGCAGAGATGGGTGGTGGAGTGATGGGGTAGAAGGAGGACCCAGACAATCCCAGTTGCTTCTCCAAACACTATCAGGAAAGTTCAGAGCTAATAAGAGCTCTAGATGGCTGGAGCCCAGAGGAGGGCCTAGTGCCTGCCTGCACCCTGTCTTCAACATTCCCTAGGGTGTTTGAGAGAAGCAGAGGCAAACTGTCCATTACAGAAAAGCCTTAACCTGAGAAGGGGGAACCCACTCTCCCTTCCCTACTCCATAGCCCCAGCTGGGACCCCAGCCCAAGTGCCGTGGAAAGTGTGGGCAGAATACAGAGGCACAACATCTGCCGCAAAGACTTTGGGGTATGGTGTTTCATGGCCCCAGGGTGGGGACGTAATGCCGGCAGCCACTTTTTTTCTGTTTGCCAAGGAGCTTTCTCCCTGGGGATTAACAGGGCCTTCCTGCCACCCCATCTGGCTGGTACAGGAGCCAGAACACCACCCCTGGCTGCCAGCCAGCCCGCGTCGGGGGAGCCAGGGCTCTCTCAGAGACTCACAGACGTGGTGCTGGGGCCTTAGGGCAGGAAGAGGGAGGCAGAGGCCTCTGGGGAGTCCCTGGCCACCCAGCTGGGAAGTCCTGACCCTGAAATTCAGCCAGTCCCTACCTCAGGCCTGTAGCTGAGGGTGGACAGGCAGTCAGGAGGGTCTCTGTTTTGCCTTCCTCCTCTCTGTCTCTCTCTCTCTCTCACTCTCTCCTGAAGATAGGGAATATATAACCAATCTATAACCTGGAAGACTGAGGACAGGAGACTAGGAGGCAGTGGACTTCAGTCTTGGTAAGATGTGATCACCCACTGGAAAGGTCAAGCCTAACTAAGGATGAACATGCTCTTGGACAGGGTAGGAATGGGACTGAGAACCCACTGTCTCCTCCTCATACCACTGCCCGCTCAGGGACCACTTTCTCTCAGGGACCTCCGAGACCCCGTAGCCAGGAATCCTCCCCAGCCCCATGAAGGGAAGGAGGGCCCACTGCCCTGCGGGGTAATGAGCAGCTCCACCCTGCTTGGGAGGAGGGTCAGTGAGAAAGCCGCTGGCACATCAGACAAGGCAGGGCCTGTGTCCCGGAAGGCAGCTCTCTACAGCCAGCAGCACCCATAGAACGGGACCACGCCAGACGGCCCCCAAGACCAATTCTCATCTCACGCTATGTGGCCCCCCCAAAAGGCCGTAGCCTGCACTTGTCTCTCCGATCACCCTTCCCTGCACTGTGCTGAGTAAACAAACACAGCACTCAGGCAGCCCTCTGCTGGCAAACACGTCTGACTTAGCAACCGCTCCTAGAATAAATAAACACCACACGCTTACACACACACTCAGACACACTTGCTCGTGCTCTTTCCTGGAACTGGGGACTGCTCCCTGTCCCACATGCAGCTCCCACTGGGCCCCAGCCTCAAACAGGCTACATCAGAGTAGTGCCTGAGACTGTCACCTTTTGCCTGGGTGTGGGGATGAGCTGGGGCCTCAGGTGCACAGAGACCTGGACCCAGGCTTGGGGCTTCCTCGGGCAGCCCACCAGTCCCGGGGGTGTGGGGGGTGCTCTGTTAAGAGCCACTCACCCTGGGGGGACCACTGAAATGAGACTCTAGACACTTGGAACATCATAGAACTAAAAAAACCTTCAACATGATCCAGTCACCGGCTCAACCAGCAAAACCTCCTGCAAGAAAGGGGTGACCCGAACCCCAAGGATAGGCCTCACAGAGCCTCACAGATCAGAACTCAGGCCCCAAACCCTTTCCATTTCCCAACAGAGGCCCCCCTCCCCCCATCTTCTGGATTCTTTTCACGGTTGTGTCCCTTCGGGGCCGGGATAGTTTAAGGGGGAAAACACCACCCAGATGGCAGATTCCGAGATGACAATTGGGCAGTAAAGCCTCCCGCTTAGTCCTGGAAGGACCTTCTTAGCAAGGCCCTGCTGGCCTTTACCCTTCCTTGGGAGCTTCCCAGGAGGTATCCTTGCCCTCTCCTTGGGAAAGGTGGCATCTTGAGACTGCCAGCCCTACAGTAAGTGCCAGGTATCCCTATCAAGAAGTCAGATGAAAATGTCAGTTACCTGGAGGCCTATATTAAATCTAGGGAAAGATACGGAAAAATCACTTAGGCCAAAGAGACTGGAAGTTACCCCCAGGAATTTGTGTTTAATACGTAAGAAAATGCAGGAGCACCGAGGCAGGGGTGGTGGTAGCATCCATTCCTGCCTTGAGAGACAGCTACAGACCAAGACAGGCCTTGCGTCCAGCAGAGTGGCACAGCAGAGGCACCGAAGCTTGAGCTTCGGGCAGATCTGGTTTCAGATCTCAGCTTTTCTCTTACTAGCTGTGGAGGACTGGGCAATTTACCTCATTTCTTCTGTCTGCAAAATGGGGGAAATTCCCCTCTTTCTTGGTTGCTGTAAAGATTAATAAGATGCCATATATAAAGACGCCAGCACTAGCACTCTTGCCTTCAACAGTGACTGACAGAGATGGCATCATTTAAAATTCCACCCTTTGTTAAAGCTGGAAAAAACATATTTACTGAGTTGAAACAGAATATGTGCGAAAGTGCATTATAATAAAAACGACCTACAAAATTGAGGCATTATTATTTAAAAGTTTCACTGTTCAGATTAATCTGCACTTTGTATATTTCTAAAGCCCAAGCCTTATTCAATGACTGCATATTGTTACTATAATAATTGTAGTCAGGTACAATAATTGTTCATTAAAATAGCAATAAAAGTTGAATGAAAAAATTCATCTTGTCAGTCAAGAGGGTATTGTTAATATAATAATTGTAGTCAGGTACAATAATTATTCAATAAAATAGCAATAAAAGCTAAATGCAAAATATTCATCCTGTCAGGCAAGAGCGTATTTCTTTTACTTGCACTATAACTTTGTCATAGTGAGAAACTAACGGAGGCTAAGAAGAAAGCACAGAAAGCATTCACAATTGCAAAAATATGGAGCTGGGGACTGGGCACAGTGGTTCATGTCTGTAATCCCAGCACTTTGGGAGGCCAAGGTGGGCAGACTGCTTGAGCTCAGGAGTTTGAGACCAGCCTGGGTAACATAGTGAGATCCTACCTCTAAAACAAAAGGAGCCAACTTAAATGCCCATCAACCAACAAGCAAATAAAGAAAATGTGGTAGACCAGGCACAGTGGCTCATGCCTGTAATCCCAGCTCTTTGGGAGGCCGACATGGGCGGATCACCTGAGGTCGGGAGTTCAACACCAGCCTGTCCAACATGGTGAAACCCCATCTGTACTAAAAATACAAAATTAGCTGGTCGTGGTGGCGCATGCCTGTAATCCCAGCTACTTGGGAGGCTGAGGCAAGAGAATCTCTTGAACCCGGGAGGCGGAGGTTGCAGTGAGCTGAGGTCATGCCATTGCACTCCAGCCTTAGCAACAAGAGCAAAACTCCGTCTCGAAAAAAAAAAAAGAAAAAAGAAAATGTAGTATATATACACCATGGACTACTACTCAGCCATAAAACAGAACAAAATAAGGGCCTTTGCATCAACTTGGATGGAGCTGGAGATCATTATTCTAAGAGAAGTAACTCAGGGATGGAAAACAAAGCCATATGTTCTCACTTATAAGTGAGAGCTAAGCTCTGGGGATGCAAAGGCATAGGAATGGTAGAAGGGACTCTGGGGACTCACAGGGAAGGGTGGGAAGGGGGTGAGGGATGAAAGAGTACACACTGGGTACAGTGTACACTGCTCAGGTGGCAGATGCACCAAACTCTCAGAAATCACCACTAAAGAACTCATCCTCATAACCAAAAACTACCTGTACCCCCAAAACTATTAAAATATATATATTTTAAAAGAAAACAAAATATTGGGGAATAAAACAAAGTCATCTTTGTATACAAAGACGACGAAGAAGAAAGCCCATAAAGCCGGCTGGTGGCTGCAGAGGCACACAGGTGTGCATTTTTAGGTCGCAGGTGTGGGGGTGAGGAACCTGAGGAGGCAGTCTCACCTGGACTCCTGGAGACCCGCATAGCCCTCGCTGGGAGACACTATGGGCCTTTTCTACATGTCCCCTCACCTCTCTGTCTTCTCTGGCTGTCTGGCCCGAGCTGCCGTCCCTGTGAGCAGACATGGCACTCAGGGCCAGGAGACTCAGAGCAGGGCCAGGAGGGTACAGGGGCAGGGGACTGGCAGGCTGAGAGTCCCGGGGCTCCACGGGAAGTGGTCAGCTCAGAGCCAAGGCTGTGGACCAGGGCTGCTCCTCAGAACTAAAGGCTCGAAACCAACTACTGGCTAGACAAGGCTGGGAAATCAAGCATTACAGAGTGCTGCTGACTGTGAGTCCTCATGGACGGGAAGCTGAACTCAGAGCCAGGAGACTAGGACATGGGGCAGCAAATCTAGGAAGGGTCTGGGCAGCAACTATGGGACCCTAGTGGCAAGAAAAGACTTTGATATGGGACCAAAGGCTGGCTGAAGACGGAATGCCTAAATTTTGTTTGCCAAGTGTAGGCCTCAAGGCCTGAGTTGATAGGTACAGGGAAACACTAAATGGCCTGGGGTGTGACAGACTGTGTGCAAGGCTAAGTTCCTTAGAGCAAGTCTAAGTAAGTTCCTTAGAGCAGATGCAGAACTTGCCATCCTGAAACTCTACCCGTGTGACTGACTGCAAATAGCAGCATGCGCTCATGGGGAAGAACATGGTTCGTGACTCTTCTATGCCACTTACTAGCTTGGGAGAGTTACCTAGCCTCTGTCAGTCTCAGTTTTCTCATCTTTAAAACAGGGATAATGACACCTATCTCATCTGGTAGTGGTGATTGTGTGAACTCAGTGATGTAAGGGATGTTAAAACGCTTTAGCACTTGGCCTGGCTCTATTGAAAGTGCTCCATAAAAGCTAGGCATGATTACTAATTAAACATTTATTGAGACTACCCTGGCCAACATGGAAACCCCATCTCTCCTAAAAATAAAAAAATTAGCCAGGCATGGTGGTGGGTGCATGTAGTCCCAGCTACTCAGGAGGCTGAGACAGGAGAATCACTTGAACCCAGGAGGCGAAGTTTGCAGTGAGCCAAGATCGTGCCACTGCGCTCCAGCCTGAGGGAACAGAACGAAACTCCATCTCAAAAACAGCAACAACAACGACAAAAAGTTTCTTGAATGTAGGCTGGGCGCAGTGGCTTATGCCTATAATCTCAACACTTTGGGAGGCCATGGTGGGTGGATCAACTGAGGTCAGGAGTTCAAGACCAGCCTGGCCAACATGGTGAAACCCTGTCTCTACTAAAAATACGAAAATTAGCCAGGCGCACTGGTATGCACCTGTAATCCCAGCTAGTCAGGAGGCTGAGGCAGGAGAATTGCTTGAATCCAGGAGGCAGGGTTGCAGTGAGCTGAGATTGCGCCATTGCACTCCAGCCTGGGTAACAGAGCAGGATTTTGTCTCAAAAAAAAAAAAAAAAAAAGTTTATTGAGTGCCTATTATATGCCAGGCCTTATACTTTGTATAGGACATACAAAGATGAAAAGGTGTAGACACTGCTTTCAACAGGTCTAGGCTTCCAGGGGTGGGCAGAGGCTTCTACTTCAAATAAGCAATCACAGCCGAGTATGCTTATTAGCAGTGGAGGCAGGTACAGAATGCAGAAGGGGGAGGTGGGGGAAACAGCATTCGAATTTGCCTTGAGAAATCAGGGAAGGCCTCCAGGAGGAGACAGGGCATAAGTTGAGCCTGGAAAGCTGAATAGGAGGTTTTCTGGTGGACAAGTGGAGAAAGAGCAGTGTAGGTAGAAGAGGGAGCAAGTGCAAAGACACAAGAAAAAAATCGAGTCACAAGAAAGCCTGTTGTGTTCTGGGAGTTCGGACAATGAACGGCAGTGCTGCTGTAGCTTAAAGAGGAGAGCTTGGCGGGGGACATGAGGCTGGGCTAACAGATGGGACCAGAACATAAAGGATTTTTTTGTGCTATGTTAAAGAGTTTAGATTTTACCCTGAGTGATGAGAAGCCACTAAGGCATTTTAAGTAAGGGAGTGATGGACAAGATTTATTTTATAAAAAGACCACTCTTGCTGCTATGGGTAGTATAGATCAGCTATGGTCAGGACTGGCTGAAGGGAAAACAGCTGGGAGACTAGCAAGAAGTGAGAGCCTGATCTAAGGAAGCCAAAATGGGGCTAGAGGCTGGGCATGGTGGCTCACGCCTGTAATCCCAGCACTTTGGGAGGCCAAGGCGGGCAGATCACAAGGTCAGGAGTTCAAGACCAGCCTGGCCAACATGGTGAAACCCCATCTCTACTAAAAATACAAAAATTAGCCGGGCGAGGTGGCGGCGCCTGTAATCCCAGCTACTCGGGAGGCAGAGGCAGGCGAATCACTTGAACTTGGGAGTCGGAGGTTGCAGTGAGCCAAGATCTCACCATTGCACTCCAGCCTGGTGACAGAGCAAGACTCCGTCTCAAAAAAAAAAAAAAAGTTGGGGGAGGTGGGCTAGAGTAAAGCAGACGGATGCTTAAGCAGGAAATCTGGCAAGACAGACTGGGTGTTAAGAATAAGGCAGAGGGCCTGGGAACTGTTGACCCCCTTCTCCAGGATGGGGTCTTCAAAAATGTGAGCAGACTCAGAGGGAAGCGAGAGTCCTGCTTTGGTCTCAGAGAACTGAAGGTGGAACTCAGAACAAAGTCCCTGGCTGGACATGCAGATCTGCGGTCATGGGTATGAGGGTGTAGCTTAGCTGGAAGTGGGGAGTGTGCGGAGGGAGGAGGGAAGACAGCATTGGATAGCCACAGGTAGCCATGGGAAATCCCAACCAATGTGCACGCATCTGCTGGAGAAAAGAAGACCCACAAAGCAGACTGAAAAGAATCTTACAAAGTTGTAGGAAGAGATCCAGGAAAGAGCAGGGTCAACGCAGCACGAAGGGGCAAAGCATGTCAGGACTGCGGGGAAGGTCAATGATGTCAAACACTGCTGACAAGCCCAGTAAGGAAAAGACTGAAATGTGACTACAGGTGGTCCCTGATGACTTCACAGAGGGCATTTCTTTCTTTCTCTTTTTGTTTTTTTTTTTTTTGAGATGGAGTCTCACTCTGTCACCCAGGCTGGAGTGCAATGGTGCAATCTCAGCTCACTGCAACCTCCGCCTCCCGGGTTCAAGTGATTCTTCCACCTCAGCCTCCCGAGTAGCTGGGATTACAGGCACCTGCCATCATGCCCAGCTAATTTTTGTATTTTTGTAGAGACGGGTTTTCACCATGTTGGCCAGGCTGGTCTTGAACTCCTGACCTCAGGTGATCCGCCCAACTCAGCCTCCCAAAGTGCTGGGATGACAGGCGTGAGCCACCGTGACTGACCCACAGAGGGCATTTCTGTGATGACAGTGCATGCCAGGCTACAATGTGTTGTGGAGTCAATGTGACACGAAGGGAGAAAAAACAGGGGACACTTACGAGAGGCTTGACTACAAGAGAGGACATGAGGGGTCATAGAGACTGCAGGTGGAAGGAAGGTTTCATTTTATTTTTAGTACAGGAAATACTTGAATGAGTATATATGCTAAGGAGAGGTGGAGCTTAAAGATTCAGAAAAAACTCAGGATGAAAGACAGGATCTTAGAGCAAGGTCCCGGAGAACACAGGAAGAAATGGATCCCGATGACATGCCCCTCTTCCTGAAATATACTTAGCTCACATCAGCAGAAACAGACTCTGAGACTCTGAGGTTTTCATGAAGGAGGATTACTAGGGCAAGATCTGAGGAACCAGCCCTGAGAGGGAGCCCTCATGGAAAAGGAGGGTGGCTGAGGCATGGAGGTTTGTAGAGCGTCACAGGCAATGGAGGAAATTCTTTCCTGATGGACTCCTTTTTCTTTTCAAAATGAGAAATTGTTGCAAAAGAGTGCTCGAGATCTCCAGAAGAGTGGAAAAGGCCTGGAATGACCTTGGATGACAGTAGGAATCACAAGCTGGGATTAGTGTGTACCCTGGAGGGTGCAACAAAGATCGGATGCCATAAATCTGTGGTGTCACCATCTTCTAGGCTGAGTGATTTTTCCCTAGTCAGGCTCTGCATCCCAGAAATACAAGCAGAAGAGGAGGCTGAGGGTGAGGTTAACCTAAGGCATATTTCTGGGCTTCTGGCCTACTCTCTGCTCCTGCTGGGCGCCTGTCTCCAGCTGGGACGAGGGGAAGAGCCTGCAGGTCATGCCTCTACTTGAAGCTTCCTTCTCTCTCTCAGGGTTGCTATTTATTATGTCTTGGCCAGTGCACTGATCCAAAAGTTGAAAAAAAGCAGAGTACACATCAAACCATTCCCAGAATCAAACTCTAGGATGATTTAGAGATCAGTGAGTCAGATACATGTGGATTAAATTTTCCTCTAACTATATACTTGGTTAGAAAATCCTAGCCTGGGACTTGGAAGTGATGGGTCCTGTTTGGGACACCCAAGTTGCTATAACGGGGTACAACGTGTGTTCAGTTCCAGTCCCTGGATCATCAGGCAAGGTCTGAAAACCTCTGTTTGAGACGGCATAAATTCTCAGGACTGCAGACCACTGGACCAAACCTCTAGGAGGCAAGACTTGTGGACCCTGGTGAGAACCCAAGCCAAACCTTTCATGGGGCCAGCCTGGGGAGAAACTGGCCCTGCTTGGCTGGCTTCTGCTACCGTCACTCATCCTTTCTAAGTGAGGGCAGCCTTGAGGCCACAAAACAAAGGCCAAAATGGCCTCAAGGACAGTAAGCTCAAGGTAAGTTTGGATAACTTCTTTAGATCAAAAAAGAGGAGCCCCAGGTTAGAAGGCAGATAATTTTCTGGAATAAATGAGTTTGAAAATATGAAAGTATGGAGAAGAAAAGAGCAACATTTTGTCAGGGACAGAAAAAAAAAAAGTCAAAAGACCCCAGTCTTCACTCTGGTTCTGTGATTTTAAGGAAGTCACTATCCCCTTGAGGTTTTGGCACCCTCTGCTGAAAATGTAAAGGTTTGGATTCGATGATGACTCATCTTTTATTTCTGATCTTACTTATCTAGTTTTATGTCCTTTATGCTCAATTTAAGCTCTTCCATGCTCTGCCTTTCCCATATCCATTTTTCTTCTTCCCAAGGGGCATGAAAGTATTCGGTGAGCTAAAAGATGTTGGCCTTCTCTTCCTGTTTCTTGCTCAAACCCCAGTTGGTTCTCCAAGCTGTCATTAAACCATCCATCGATTCATTCATTCATTCATTGATACCAGTTTCCCTCCACCACTCTAAATGGAGCTGAGCAATTAGACACATGGTAACCTTGTGCTCAAGAAGTTAAGAAGTCTACCAGGGACTCCAGAGGCCAAAAAATTGGGCAAAAATTAGGCAAGGGGCAGGCCCACTCAGACCACATGCTTCTTCCTCATCAGTTAGCAAACGGAGAGGTCTCTTTTTCCAGCCCTCTCTCCCTCTGCTCATACCTTGGTGAAAGGAAATAATGACCCACAACGTGATCCCATGCCGAGGACGGAGAGGGGAGAGAGAAATAGGCAAGAGTGATGAGGCTTTGTGTCAGGTGGCAGTAGCTGGCAGCTCTCCACGCCTTGATCCCAAGGCCACATTCTCTCAAAGGAATGACGGTGGGAGGGGAGCCAGGAAGAGACCCTTGAAATGGAACGCTGGAGTGCTCGGGATGGACCAGGCTCCACAACAGCTGCCCTGCAGATGGGGAAGAGCATTTGAATCTCGAGTTTATATTTCTAGAAAAACTCCCCCTCCCACTCTCCCTTGCTGTATTATGGGTTTTTTTGTGAGGTTTAGAAAAATAAACAGAATCTAACCATAACTGTCTGAAAGTGCTAAATTACCAAGAAAGACATAACAGATTAGCAGTGCAAACTGAGCCTGGGTGGGAGACAGCCAGCACACGAGGGATCCGAGAACGACCCGTAGGGTGGTGGTTTCTCTGCTCTTCCTCCTCCCGCAGGATGTGCTGTCTTCGCACACTGCAGCCTCTCTGGTGGATCTGAAGACTAAGCTGCATTGTCCAGAGAGCCTGAGGTTTAGAAATGGGGTACCACGTCCACTTTCAAACCAGCAACACCCCCAGACTTGAAAAGATCTGGCTCATGCCATCAAGTCCATCTCTGGGTCTCAGGTAGGACTGCTCCTGTTACCCTGGTTGGAGGTGAAACTCTTTTCTGTTTCTAGAGACAACCTTCTCAGATGAACCTGGAGGGCATTACGTTAAGTGAAATAAGCCAGGCATAGAAAGATAAAGACTGCATGATCTCACTTATATGTGGAGTGTAAGAAAGTCCAACTCACAGAAACAGAGTAAAATGGTGGATCCCAGAGGCTCTTGGGTTGGAGGATTGAGGAGATATTGATCAAAGAACACAAAACTTCAGTTAGACAGGAGGAATATGTTCAGGAGACCTATTGTACATCAGGGCAACTACAGTTCAAAACAATATATCTTATATTTTAAAATTGCTCAGAGAGTAGATTTTACATGTTTTTACCACCATTAAATAAGGATGTGAAATAATACATATGTTCAATAGTTTGAATTAGCCATGCTGGCCTGTATACATATATCAAAACATGATGTTATATGCCATAAATAGGCACAAGTTTTACTTGTCAATTTTTTTAAAAATAAGCTTTTAAAAAAGAAACAACCTTCTTTATCTTTTCCCCAGGAATCTGGGAAGGTGTTTAGGTGAGTAATGATTCAAAACTCCCAGAATGTGGGAATCAAAAGGATCTTAGAATATGGCCCCCATCCTTCATTTTACAAATAAATGAACTGAGGCTCACAGGGAGGAAGCAACTTGCCCAAGATCCCCCAGTTGCTGAGTGGCAGAGCTGGGACTAGAACCCAGGTCTCCTGAATCCCTGCAGATGCACATTCTGTAGCAGCTACTTCCAGGCCTTCCATCCAATTGCCCAATTTCCCTTTCCTCATTATTTTCACTGGGTTGTGTCCAGTGAATTTATATGCTTTTGGCCAATCTGTAACTATAGCTTCTATGATTTTGAAGTTCTCATATCTTAACCTTAAGGTCTCCTCAGAGATCGAGACCATCCTGGCTAACACGGTGAAACCCCATCTCTACTAAAAATACAAAAAATTAGCCAGGCGTGGCGGTGGGCGCCTGTAGTCCCAGCTACTTGGGAGGCTGAGGCAGGAGAACGGTGTAAACCCGGGAGGCAGAGCTTGCAGTGAGCTGAGATAGCGCCACTGCACTCTGGCCTGGGTGAAAGAGCAAGACTCCATCTCAAAAAAAAAAAAAAAAAGGTCTCCTCAGTTAAAGTCAGTAGCTTACCTTTCTTGAGCCCCTGCTATTTGTCAGCCACCAGCAACTCAAAGGTGAAAAAAGCACAGTGCCTGTCTTTAAAGACTGACGGCCAGGAGCAGTGGCTCACACTTGTAATCCCAGCACTTTGGGAGGCCGAGGTGGGCAGATCACCTGAGGTCAGGAGTTCAAGACCAGCCTGGCCAACATGGCGAAACCCCGTCTCTACTAATAATACAACAATTAGCCGGGCGTGGTGGTGCATACCTGTAATCCCAGCTACTCAGGAGGCTGAGGCAGGAGAATCACTTGAACTCGGGAGGCAGAGGTTGCAGTGAGCCAAGATTGCACCATTGCACTCCAGCCTGGGCAACAGAGCAAGACTCCATCTCAAAAAAAAAAAAAAAAAAAAAAAGATTGACATGAAGCCAGAGGGGAACTCTGGGGTTCTTTCTGACTAACAACCTGAACTCCTCCTGCTAACTCTACCTATTGCCCCACTACATCTTCAGGATGTAGTTAGGGTTAGGATGGGTTAGGAAGTAGAAGTTACCAGGTTAAGCTACAGTCTGTAAGGCACTGTTCTGGGTTCTGGAAGAGAGACCTCCCTACTCTCCAGGAGACATGTGAAAGACCAGCTTCTAGTTTACTAACAGATGCAGGGACAGATAACCAGGATTTGAATTATAGCTCCACAATTTACTAGCAATGAGACCACAGGCAAATTATCTAATCTTTCTGGGCCTCAGCCTCTTCTGAAATGAGGATAGTAAAGCCCACCTTATAAGGCTGTTACAAAAATCAAACAAAATATGTGAACTCCCTAGGTCCATGCCTAGTGCACAGGAGAGCTCAAAAATGCTACTTTCTTTCCTTTCTCTTGAATTCTGGTCTTATGTGACTGTGTGTTACCCAGAGCATGATGATTACTGAAGATTTAAATGTGTATTAGTCTGTTCTCACACTGCTAACAAAGACATACCCGAGACTGAGTAATTTATAAAAGAAAGTGGTTTAATTGACTCACAGTTCCACATGGCCTGGGAGGCCTGGCAATCATGGAGGAAGGCAAATGACGAGCAAAGTCAGGTCTTACATGGTGGCAGGCAAGAGTGCTTGTGTAGGGGAACTCTGCTTTATAAAACCATCAGATCTTATGAGATTTATTCACTATCATGAGAACAGCACAGGAAAGATCTGTCCCCATGATTCAATTACCTCCCACCAGGATCCTCCCATGATACGTGGGAATTACAGGAACTACAATTCAAGATGAGATTTGGTTGGAGACACAGTCAAACCATATCACAATGCTTTGTGGAGAGACTGTTTCACTGCTATTCTCCTCCAAGCACAGCAAAGGGGGCTGGCTGGCCACCTTCTCCCTTGTAAGTGTGACTTCCCACTTCAAGTCTGCCTGGTGTAGACCCTGATCTTGGCTCAGCATGACACCCCTTCCTTCAGGCTAAACTCTGTCCCTTGGCATCCACCACTGGAAAAAGATGAGCTGCCCTAATCTAAGCCACACTCTATCTCTTTTGAAGAAACAAAAGTGAGGGGAAGCCATGGGGGAGATGCGTTCCTCCTTGATGCGTCATAAAAGACACACAGATTTAATGTCAGAAGACAGGCTGGAAACCCAGCCCTTCCTCCACATCTGTGTCATCCTAGTCTCACTGACCCTCAGTTTCTTGATCTGTGAGAAGGGAACACAAAAGCTGTTTCAGTTAGTTACTGTGAAGATTAAATTTGAAAAGACATATTATTGTCTCTTCTCCTGTTCCCCTGACACATCCCAAGTGAGAGCAGGCCCAGGCCAAATCTGCAGAAATTCAGTTTTATTCTTGCTAAGCAGCAGTCCTACCTGATGCTCTCCAGTTGGTAAGGGCAGGGCCCTCCTCTCTCCACCTGAGCTGTGGGAGGCAGGAGGCGAAAGGCCAGTCCCAGAACGGGAACCATGGAGCTGTCTCCTTCTCCATCTGTCTCTGGGGGAGTGCTCTTGGCAAGGAGCAACCGTTCCAAAGGCAAATGTCCAAGGTGAAATCCATCACGGGGCCCTGGACTGGGATAAGATAGAAGAAAGTAAATCAAGCCTCTCTGAGATAAGAAGACACAGCCTGGAGCATTTAAAAAATGCAACTCTACCAGCTGCCCACTTTTGCGAAGTTTTAAGGCAGAGGGCTATGCTAGGTAAGAAGGAACCCAGACCCCATCCCCCTATTTAAAAAGTGAGAGGAGCCCCGATGTGAGGCTTCTCTCTTCTCTCTCCCTCTTACCGCAAGTCTCAGCCAGAGAGGAGCAAAAGACATTTTTAATGAATCTCTCTCAGCAAATAAACAGAGAAACATGGAGGCCATCCATTTGGTATCAGAGATTAAGGACAGGGATTCCAGGGTCAGGCATTCTGGGTTCTAATCCTGACTTTTACACTGTACGTGTAGCCTTAAACAATCTACTTAATCTCTATGAACCACAGTTTCCAACAGGGATAATATGCTTCCTTATAGAACTGTTTTCAAGACTAAATACAGGATAATTTTTACAGCATTTACTACAGTGGCACACAGTAAGTATATAATCAATAGTGTTATGGATATTTATAAGATCTGTAAGAGATCGGGGAAGCCAATACTTCTCTAACTGCCTTTTTATCCCATTTGTATAGTCATCTCTTTAAAAGTATCCGAATGGTATTCCCCAAAACAAATCTGGTAGCATCAGTCTTGTGTGTTGAACGCTATTGAACACTGGACATTTTTCTTGCCATTATGTCCCATTTGTAACCTATGACCATACCTGTCCCATCCACCACGTCTCCAAAAATTTGTATGTTTAAGTGCATGTCTGTCTGGCTGAGCCTGGAACATCTACAAAGAGACGTTTTGACCACACTCAGGTCATGAAAGGAAGAAAATCGTTAACAGCCACCTGGAGTCTGAAGATAGAGACGTGGGGAGGCAAGGGCATAATGTCTTAGGCAGGAGGTCCCTCGGTCAGAGGGGTGGACTCTGCATCTGAAAGAAGACCTTCATATCCCTCAAAGTCCCCCTAACCTTATCTTCATCTTTCTCTCTCTTCATTATCAATAAGCCACACATGTTTTTCACGTGCCTGGGCTTGGCGTGTGATGGGAGATGTTTATATCTTGGTCCCCAATCTAAAGCTATCAACAGGACAGGCACAGTGCACAGTGGCTCACGCCTGTAATCCCAGCACTTTGGGAGGCCGAGGCAGGTGGATCATCTGAGGTCAGGAGTTTGAGACCAGCCTGGCCAACGTGGCAAAACCCCGTCTCTACTAAAAATACAAAAATTAGCCTGGCATGGTGGTGTGCACCTGTAATCCCAGCTACTCAAGAGGCTGGGGCAGGAGAATCCCCTGAACCCGGGAGGCGGAGGTTGCAGTGAGCAGAGATTGTGCCACTGCACTCCAGCCTGGGTGACAGAGCAAGACTCCATCTTAAAAACAAAACAAAACAAAAAATAAATAAAAATAAAGCTAGCAACAGTCTTATCAGAGACGGAACTGAGAAACCTGGGATGTCTCAGGGAGTCTGGGAACCTGGCCTTCTTAACATGGAACCCACTATAGAGGGGAGATGGGTTCATGGCAGGGAAAGGGAAACAAATACTCAAGGGCCCTGGAAGGGAGGCACAAGCCTGTGGCTGCGGCGGCACAGTCAGCGGAGGAGGCTTTATGGCTTCCTGAGCAAGGAATTGCATGATGAACATGTGAACATGGTGTGTGGGCTGGGCGGGCCAGACCAGAAGCCCTTGCGAGAGAATGAAGGAGCATGAGACCCAGCTTTGACCTTGGCTCAGCCTCACTGTGTGAGTGACACCGGGCAAGTCACTTAACCTCTCTCTTGGTTTCTCACTTGGAATAATAAAGCCTGACTTCCAGGTTTGTCAGGAAGCTGGGAGGTGACATATGGAAGGTTGCTTTGTGCAAATGTGTGGGTTCTAGTGACTAGAGTGGTGTGCTGGGGAGATGAGCACTGCAGGAAGGGAGGCCACCTGGGGACAAGTGGGGCTGTATGGCCAGGCAGGCCTGTGGGGACAAGGGCAGCATGGAGTGGGGGAAGCACTTGAACCTTCTTCCACTGTGTGGCTCTCCTCCTGCTGCCCATGGGTTCTAGGGGCTGCATAGAAAGAGTCCCATAGACTTAAACCCTCTCTTGGCTTAAAACCCACAGTAAGAGGCAGACAGCTGAGAAGATCAGGGAGTGACAGAACATGAGTGGATATACAAATAGACAAGATTAACTATTCCCACTGTATACACAAGCGGCTTTGCTAACACTTGGCCAATTAGAAAACTAATCTAAACAGCCACTGGCTTCCATTCTCCTAGGAGCTCTCCAACAGCTGTTCGCTTGCACTTGCCGCTGCTCCCAGCAAGTGCCCTGAGGCTTCTCCTTGGGTCTGGCCCTCACTTGAGCCTCAAGGGCTCCTCAAGGGCAAAGGATTGTGTCGCTTTCCTTTCCTTTCCCTAAACTCCCCCTGGGGTCCTGCTGCTGTTATTACAGGGGGCTCCCTCCATGTCACTGCCTCTGAGAAGCCTTCCCCCGTACCCCTAAACAGAGGGACCATTACAGCACTTTCCAGGTTAGACTGCCATTGTTCTGGGAGGCATGTACATGAAGAGAGTAAGAGCAAAGCCTTTGAAGTCTGACAAATTGCAGTTAAAAACTCCTAGATCTCTCAGTGTTGTGCTCTCTCTGATACTCTGTTCCCTCGCCTAAAAAGAGGATAATAATGATACCTACTTAGGAATTAAAAGCAGGCTAGGCGCGGTGGCTCACACCTGTTATCCCAGTACTTTGGGAAGCCAAGGTGGGTGGATTGCTTGAGGTCAGGCATTCAAGACCAGCCTGACCAATATGGTGAAACCCCATCTCTACTAAAAATACAAAAACTTAGCCGGGCGTGATGGTGGGCGCCTGTAATCCCAGCCACTCGGGAGGCTGAAGCAGGAGAATCACTTGAACCACTGCATACCAGCCTGGGGAACACAGCGAGATTCTATCTCAAGAAAAAAAAACAAACAAAAAAGGAACTAAAAGCAAATATGTATATACAGGTGTATATATATGTGTGTGTGTGTGTGTGTGTGTGTGTGTGTGTGTGTGATACTCCTTTATTTAGATAAGCAAATATATATATGTATATGACAAGCTAGTGCAGCCCCTGCACACTGTAAGTATTCAATGCATTGCTTTTGCCATCATTATTATTACTATTGTACTGCTACTACTATTATAATTGTCATTATTGCTGTCTCTGAGTTACCCGAAGGCCAAAAACAACTTTGACTTGGGGGCCAGTAGCCTCTAACATGGTCCCTGATGGTCTCTGTCTCCCAGCCTCCACACCTTAGTGTAAAGCCCTCCCCTGGAGTGTGGGTGGAACCTGGGACTTGCTTCTAATCCACAGAATATGGCAAAGGCAATGGGATGTCACTTCCTTCCTCAGGTTTCAAAAGATTGTGACTTCCGTCCTGCTGGCTGACCCTCTCTCCAGCCTTCTCAGCTTGCATATCTCCATGAAGCAAGCTGCCATGCCAGCAAGACCTATGTGGCAAGGATTTGAGAGCATCCTCTGGCCAGCAGCAAGCTAGGAACCAAGGCCCTCAGTCCAACAACCCTCAAGGGACTGAATTCTGCCAACAAACACATGAACTTGGATGTGGATCCTTCCCCAGGTGAACCTTCAGACGAAATGCCAACCCTGGCCAAAACTTTGGTTACAGCCTTGTGAGAGATTCTAAAGCAAAGGACCTGGCTAAGTTGTGCCCTGGCTCTTGGCCCACAGAAACTGTGAGATAATAAAAGTGTGTTGTTTTTAAACCATGATGTATTATGGATTTCTGACACAGAAATAGATAGCTAGTACAGCCTCTCTGTCTTCCTAGCCCAGCACTTGGCATATGGAGTGGAAGTCAAGTGTCAGTTGAGTGTATGAATGAATGAATGATGATGGTAACAGGTAAACTCATCAGGACCTAAAAAAGGCCTAGACAGGCTAGATCCAAAGAGAGAGCTCTTTCCCAGCACCCACTGCCTGTATCTTGTGTCTTCTCTCCCTCACGACCCTAGGTCCCTCCTCCCTTCCCTGGTCCTCAGGACCTTGCTCTCCTCTTAGTTCCTGCATTTAGTCATTCTCTCTGAATTTTTATTTTCCTCCTTAAAAAATAAAAAATCCAGCTCTCTCTAAAATATCTGACTCTGGTGAATTGGAATAATTTTTGATGGAAAGCAGTCTTGTCCAGAAAGGCTCTTACCCACCCTGCTCAGGAATGTGGTTGCTGCAGATATTAAAACAGACCTGCAGGCGTCTGCAGTGAGTGGGGAGCTCGTGCCAGCAATGACCTCAGCCTGCACAGCAGGGCTCTTACCTAGGACAAGCTGCTGCATTGAGCTGGATCACAACAGACCTTCTCCAAACTCTTCCCCTTCCAGGTATCCCAGGCTGCATCCTCTAGTTTAATGCCTGAGACACAGCTTTTCACCCAAGCCTGGTATCAAAAGTCAAGGGCGGTGCCACCAGGCCTGTGAGAGAGGATGCTGTGGGTCCCACTGTCCCTTCACATTCAAGTGGCTTTGGCTGAAGAATGTGGGCCTCACACTGGCAGCCCCCTTTCCTGTCCTCTTCTCCTGACTCCATGCATCCCACTCCTGACAGCTCCAAGGGATCCTGTTCAGGTTCAGAGGTATCAGGCTTCATTTCTTCTGCAAGAGGCACCCTCCCAGGGAAGGCCAGGATTCTCAGGGCAGAAACCGGAGCCTGGGGCCCCTCATGGTAGGGCTCCCCATTGTGTGGCTGAGCTTGCATTCAGGCTTAGATCTTGTTCTGCTTAATTCAGCTCCCGTTGTTGAATCCGAAGCTGGCTAAGATGAAGTAGAAACTCGGGTCAATTTTCAGATTTCCCTCTTCCACTGGGAAACTCAGAGAACTAGGAGTATCCCAGCTATACTTTATTCCAGCCTCCAAACTCAGAAACCTATCCTCGGATCATCCCAGTAATTACCACAACAGCTAATGTTTGCCTAACACATTCTTGTATGCAAAGTACTTTTACACATGCTATTTCTCATAAGAATCCTATAATATTTTTAGCCCAATTTAACAGAGGAATAAATCGTGGCTCAGAGATAGTAAGTAGAATTTTCCCAGTTACGTAGTGAGCAAGTGGTAGAAGGGGAACCTAAACCAAGGTCTATTGACTCATACATAGTCCAGTCTTCTTTCCACTACTACTTATGCTCCCAAATCTGTAAGGCTCATTTTCCTCTAACTTTGCATTTCATTTGTCAGTTGATCACTTTGTACTTACATATACCCATTACGTTGTCCAATTCCTGCTCCTTCCTCCTTAGTCTTCCCCCATGCCAGCCTCTGGAGGGCTGTGTCAAGTAGCTTTATGCAGATCAGCAATGGATTGACCACTGGCCTTCAAGTCTGGAGATCCAGGTTTTAAGTTCTGGCTCTGCCACTAATGAGGCGTGTGACTTTGAGTCAGTTACCTCACTTTTCTACCTTACTTTTGCAATGTGAAGGTGATAAATTGAGTGATCACTGGAGTCACTTCCAGCTCTAGAACTATGATTCTTTGATGTAATTCCTGGTTGGGCTCCCTCTTGGGGAGGAACAATTTTTCAAGACAATGGCAAATTCACTCTTGCACTATGAATGCCACCCGGAGCTTGGGCTGAGAAGGGCGAGCGTTTAGCTAACTGCTCCAGTGATGATAGGAAGACCCTGTCCCCCACCTCTGCCTGAACAGGTCCCTTCATTCCTGGCTTCTTTTATCTGTCCTTCCACAACATGTTGTGACCTCTTTGGGGTAGGATTGTAAGCTCCCAAAGGCCTCTGTCCTTGATCCTCTTTGACCAATGATTATTGCCCAACCCGGTACCAGACAGGCTGGCACTTCCCTGATCTCCTCAGGATGTCTGTGAGCCCAGGATGAAGGTTATTCACAATCCCCAGTGCTAGGGAGACCCAGGGGGCCCTGCAGCTGCTCCTGGCTGTCTGGCTGAACAATGCCGATTCTGTCAGGTCTCCTGGCTGAGCCTTCTTGTAGAGGGTATTCGGGTTGCAGTATTAACTGGAGGCATCTCAGCTGCTTCCTGTTCCTTGGGTCTCAGCACAGATTCCTGAGTGAAGACAGTCAGCCCGGCTTTGCATCTGACCCGAGCCCCCAGCAGTTGGGGTTGGAGGCAGGAAAGATGAAAGAGCTTCGCCATCATCTCAAAGCAAGGAGTCAAACCTCCTCAGCTGGAAGGGGCCCCAGGGACCAAGTGCCCGTTAGACACTGCTCCCAGACTTGTCAACCAGGCACAAGGACAGGAGCGTAGCTCAGTTCTCAATCTTTGGGAAGGTAACTCTGCAGTCTCCTAGGTGACTTCTTTCAGGACAAAAATCTAAGAATGACTCTCCACTCTGCAGCCAAACTACTTGTACAAACTACTGGTATTACTTGTACCAGTATGAACTCCCCACTTCAGCAAGACAAATCCTCCTGCCTGTCTCCCCCGCTCAGCTGTCCCCCACAATTACTAAGCATGGCAAGTGCTGTCACCACGTTCCTATGTCCTTCCCCATTTCCACAGCCACTCCAGTTCTTTTCTGGCATCACGTCTCTGCTATAAGACTACTTATCATCTCCCTAAAACTGCTGTAACTGATACCATGAGACTCTAGCTAGGCTATGCATTCTCATTTGTTTTTCTTCCAGATTTCTTTTTTTTTCTTTTGAGACAGAGTCTCGCTTTGTCATCCAGGCTGGAGGGCAATGATGTGATCTCTGCTTATTGCAACCTCCACCTCCTGGGTTCAAGCTATTCTCATGCCTCAGCCTCCCAAATCTAGTAGCTGGGACTAGAGGTGTGTGCCACCATGCCTGCTAAGTTTTGTATTTTTAGTAGAGACAGGGTTATGTTGGCCAGACTGGTCTTGAACTCCTGACCTCAAGTGATCCACTCGCCTCGGCCTCCCAAAGTGCTGGAATTACAGGCATAAGCCATCACACCTGGCCTTTCCCCAGATTTCTAAATACTTCATGCTTACCTGACAATTTTTGCCAGTGGAGTGACCTTGGTATATTCCTTGTCTCTCTTTTTATTTTTTATTTTTATTTTTTTTGCTTACGTTAGTGTCTCTCAAACCTACTCCGTAAACTGGGAGTTCCTCCGCTGTACACACAAAGTCTCCTCCCTCCCTCTGAACTGTTGCTGATGCTTGCTTTCTGATTATTGACCATCAGGAAGTCCCACCTGAGAACTAACGCTCTGGCTACAGTTGAATCCCATTTCCTGTTTGGTTGGAGCCTGGAAATGTGATAAGGCTTTGGCCAGCTGCCACCATATTGGCTGGTCCCCAAGGCCAATTTGGGGATATAAAGGAGAAAATGACTCCTATTACTTAAATAGTGTTTCAGAAATGCCCCAGAGTAGAAACAATGGTCCTTGCTGCACCTGGATCCACTGTAACCCTCTTCTTTTGCACCCAGCATCCTGGCATGCCAGACGCCAGTTCTAGTAACACGTACTATGTAACGAGGAATGTAACTCAAGGCCGGTCACACCAGAGACTTGTGGAAGGGCAGCCGCCAGGCAGGGGACACAGAGGCTCAGCAGAGGAAGACTCCAGCCGGGTTGCCAGCTTTGTCCTCTGCTATCTCTACAAACGGGCTAGTTTCTTTAAGATTTTTTTTCCTTGAGTCCTAATGAAAAACAAGTTGGAACCATGATTGGGGGCGGGGGTGGGGGCTGCAGGGCAGAGTTTATAGGCACTCGCAATTTCTTAACAGCTCCCTCCTCACACATTCCTCTGCATTTTCCCCTTTTATTAACGTGGCATCTTTCCCAGGACACTTTATGGGACCGTGTGTTTTCACTTATGCCCTGATTAGGATTGATCGTGTCTCTCTCTATGAAGAGCCCTCAGATCTCACTCAAGGCCTCCCCTGCACCCCCTGCAAGGGTGCAGGCCATTCTTTCATTCTGGGGCTCCTGGGCTCATCTCTTAACCTGTCCCCAAGGGCTCCACTGTGTTTTCTACCACACAAGGTACTCTTCTGCCTTAGGGTCGCACCTCATTTGGACCCCAAATAAGACACCCCAGTTGGCTTACTCAACTCTGAAGTGACTCCTGGCACTTGCCCCCAAATTAAATCTGCCCCAGAGGATGAAGGGGAAGATTTGCCACACTGAATATCTTCTTTGTCTTTTTCTTTTTTTTAATTCTTTTTGAGACGGAGTTTCACTCTTGTTGCCCAGGCTGGAGTGCAATGGCACAATCTCGGCTCACTACAACCTCCACCTCCTGGGTTCAAGCGATTCTCCTGCCTCAGCCTCCCTAGTAGCTGGGATTACAGGCATGCGCCACCATGCCCGGCTATTTTGTATTTTTAGTAGAGACGGGGTTTCTCCATGTTGGTCAGGCTGGTCTTGAACTCCCTACCTTAGGTTATCCGCCCGCCTTGGCCTCCCAAAGTGCTGGGATTACAGGCGTGAGCCACGGGGCCTGGTCTGAAGATTTTCAAAGGAATGTTCTGTGAGCCCTGAGGGCCATTGCCCAAGAGGAGGCTCTGAAAATGTTTTGAGCAACAGCAGCTCTGATAGAACACAGCTTTCCAAGGGGTCCACTTTCAAAGGCACGGCATGCTTTTCAGAGAGTCAAGCTTTGGTGTGTTTATTAAAAAAGACACCCATGTTGCTTTCAGGAACGCTGTGCTCTTAGCTCTTCTTTTCTCTTTAACTCAATTCCAAGAGGGGCTGGGACTGAGGTTTGGAGCTTACTTGCTCTCCTTCAGCCCCATTTTAGAAATGTTCCCACCTACCCGTCTCCTGTTATCTGGGAGATTGCTCCGTTTCACTCAGACATGAAGTTGCAGGCTTGGTGGCAGCCCTGTGATCTTTGAAAACATATCCTCTGGGAGTTGCAGTTTCTTCTTCTGTAAAATGGGGAAAGTAATACATATTCTGCAAGGCTGTGAGAATGAACGGGAGCGATGTCTGCAAGAGGCCTGGCATGCTAACGGCCTTCAGTAAGTGGTAGGGATTTTTGTTATTAATACTATTACCAATATTAAGCAATTAGCCAATATATATTGACCTCTTTGAGAATCTGCTTTTGTTCTCTGGTCCCTCCGCTTATTCATCCAGGCCTTCTCCTACTGCAACCCTTTCTTTCTGGAATGTCTGTGGACAACACAACATCAAACTCCCCATTCCTGGCTCCAGGGCAAGAATCTCTGAGTCCTTTGGGAAGTGCAGTGCTGGGATCATTTTCCTGTTGTCAGCAGGCTCTGGAAGAGGCATTAGCCCCACAAGGCTTGATGTGGGAAGTTTTTACAGGTACTGCTCATCTGGTGGGCAGATGTAGCTTTGCAGCAAGATAGAGCTCTGTCTTCCAGATGGGGGGTGCCTGGGAGTCTTGAGGTAGAACTGGTTCCTCTATGCTTGGAGCCAGTGTGGGTACACACATGGGCCTGTCGTCTCCTTCAACAGCCCTGGGATCCTTGAGCCAAGTTAGGTGGAGTGCCTTTAACCCCTGAAACTCACATCCTGTCAATCAGCTGACCATGCCTCCATCATCTCCGTTCCCTGCAGCCCCGACCTCTGCCATCCCCCAACACACAGACGCACACAGTGTTATTTCCAGGGAAGAGGAGGATAGTCCTGGTCGATAGCAGTGGACACACTGGAGGTTTCCCCTCAAGGCAAGAGTTTCATTCATTCAGACATTCTCAAGGAGGTGAAACAGGATGCAGAGGGCTTCTCAAGGTAGGGTGACCCCAGAGCATTTGAGCATTTTCCTAAAGGAAGACTAAGGGGATAGTAGCCACCAGTGGCCGAGTTCTCCTCCCCTATACATCCTACTGGATATCACCAATCCCTAATTCTCTACTCCAAAACCCCAGCTCTGCCTTGATAGAGTGGGGATGTGCCTGGGCCATTAGTAGCCATTGTCCACCCTTTTATTTCTCGGGCTTTTTAGGGGAACTTATATGCGAAGATGCTCCCAACCTCATCACATCTGGCCAAAGTGCTTTTAGTCACAAGGGGCAGAACTCGGTTCACAGGAACACATATATAAAGTGGATATAGAGATAGCTATGAGGGATATGAGACTAAGTAGCTGGCATTGTCGTTCTCTCTCCTCCTGGGCTGCGGTCTCTTGGCTCAGCCTTTCTCTCTTCATGAGTTTGCTTTGCCTATGGTTTTATAACATGGCCCCAACAAGTAAGTCCTCATGGATCATGACATTTATTTGAGCTCCCTATGACCAAACGGCTACAGAGTCTGCTTTTGAATTTCAAACTCTTAAGAGAGAAAAACTGGATGGCTGTTTATTGCCAACACATTGGCTGGCCTTGGGTACTATTCCTGGTCTAGTTAGCCGTGGTTGAGGGGCAGAGCATGCAGTATGAAACACATATAAGGTAGCAGGGGCTGAAAGTGGGAAACAACTTCTCTGAGAAGCAAGCCAAGCTGGTATTCCACCCAGGGTGTGCCTGATGCACCCCCTGTGTGGTTCTGGGATTCACCCGAGGGACAGGTAATAGCCGTCCTCAGTGACTCTGTCTCGGCAGAGGCTGGGCTTGGAGCTCAAAAGCCAGGGAAGCAGCAGGTCCACTGATGCAGCTGCCGCCTCCACAGCATGCTGGGGACATGGTGACATTCTCCTGAGAGCACTTACAGAGACAGTGTTCTGTGAAAGCAGCCCCGGACTGGGAGTTGGCAGTCCTGGCTTGTGATCCAGCTCGGCTGCTAACCCCCATGACCCCAGGGGGACTGACCTTCTTCCTCTAGGTCTTAGATTCTCCAGAAGTTAAAAATGAATTTAAAAACCATTATTATTAATAATAATAAACAGCGTTGAATGAAATCATCTCCAGGGTTCTTTTCAATCCCTAAGATTTCCCTAAGCCTCCCCCATCTCCACTTTACAACTTCCCAGAAATGCTTTCAAACGGAGCTCTTTAACCCATAATTTGGTGGGGCCTCTGCCAGCTGCCTCTCTCCCACAACACACCCAGTCCCTGTGATAAGTCCTCCTCAGGGGCTTTCCAGCCTAGACCTGCAGCCATTCAAGAAAGTCCAGGCAGGGCCTTCCCGGGCAACTGATTTCTGAGCTTGTTTGAGGGGGAGGAGGGGGTCTGAGCATTTGCTGTCTGGCCACGCCAAAGAGGGAAGTCTGGGCCTGAAGACGCATCTACTGGGGAGGGTTTCCATGTTGATGATCAGGGCCTGGGAGGCCAAGAGAAGCTCCAGAAGAAGGGTCAGCAAAATCCCCAGAGAAATGGGGACTATGAGTGGAACAGAGCTGGAAAGGAAGAACGGAAAACACTGTGGGTTCCCGGGATGGGGGCAGGGAGGAGGGAAACAGTTTGTGTCTTTTGGCAGGAAATGAATAACATTCAAAGAATATGCAAAATGCCATTCTAATCGGCACCTGTTCCCTTTGGAGCCAGTCACTCGGCCAACAGCATTTGAGGGTGAGTCTGGTTTGGGTCTCCCCAGGGGAGGAAATACAGCACATTGAGATCCACTTGAGTGATAAGAGAGGCACTGGTCCTAAGTGGGGTAGAGGAAAGGAAGGTACCCTTAGCCTCCGTGGCTCCTTCCCAGCCCCAAATGCTCTGTCACAACCCCCCCAGCTCAACCCCAGGCAGATGGCTACAAATTTTGCAGGGGCCTCTGAGCACTCCCTTGGCTAACAGCCACATTCCAGAACAGCATATGTTTCATCTCAAATCCACAAGGTTTGCACTTCCAAGCAGAGCCAAAGACAAAACCTTGGCCCAGGCTGCAAATTTCTTAGGAGAGGTGGGGGTCGGGGCGGCCCCCAGGGAGGTTGTAGCTGTTCTGTTGAAGAACATTTGAGTTCAAGTTCATGCAAAGCTAGGTCCCAAATATATGACACCCGCATTCCTAATTCATAACCCCTCAAAGTACCTACCTGGAGAAGGAGTGAGCAGCGCTGCTTCCTCTCGCTGTCACCCAAATGGCCGTCATGCCACCTGCGTGTCCCTCCAGCCCCATACCAGTTCTGCACCTTTGCCTAACTGCATGGCCCTTTTGAATCAGTGATTCACAGGCCAGGGCTGCATGGTGTCTGGGTGTGGAGGGAAGAAACAGGGTGACTCCTGATCTCACTCTACCCCTTAAAAAATGCCTGGACCTCATCTGTGCTGGCTCCCATCTCCGTATTCTGAAATTTATTTGGCTACTGAAAGACACCAAGTCTGGAGGAGGGTTTAGGAAGGACAGGGCTGAGCTGGGTGGAAAGGAGGAGTAAGGCAGGGGAAATATGAAGGCATGAGAGCTGGAGGGGGCGGCGGGGCAGAGGTGCAGAAAGGGACGCAGAAGGGTCTCAGCTGGGAAGAGAGAGAGGTAAGCTCTCTCTTGGCGGGTGGGGAATGGCGGGGACAGTGGGAGTCCTGGCCCTCTGGGGGTTCTGCTCTGTGGTAAGCTATGGGATTTCTGACAGCAAAGTAAACTGTGGTGTGCTGAGTTTACCCAGCTCCAATAAGCAGTGTTGGAGTGTTTAATGTTTCCTTCCCACTGAATTGGTTGACAGGCACTGAACCGCAGCCAGCCCCTTGCTGTTTCTTGGGGAGGTAGTAGGTGGGGAGGTTAGTACAGGGCTGTCAGGAAAGCTGGCATCGCTGACCCCAACCCAGGATGTGGAGGCTTGGGTGGAAGCCGGGAAGTTCCCCTCACATAGGCCCAAAGTTCCCATCAAGGAGGAAAAGCCTGAAATACAAGTAACCTCCTTATCCCAACCATCCCAGACTGGCCAGTGCGCACCAGCCCTCCTGCGCTCTGCAAAACACAGCCATTTATTTCTCTCGTCATGCTCAGCTTTATTAAATGCCTGCCTAAAGGGCTGCAGCCTCAAACAGCCGTGCTTATATGGATGGATGCAGAGGACAGACACACAGACCACAAAATAAATCAGGAAGACACCAGAGCTCAGCGCCTGAGTACAAAATAAACTATGCCTGGCAGGATGCCCAGCACGATGTGCTGGTGGGTTTTGTGCTAAGCAAGGATGAATGGGTTGAGGGATAGAGAAAAATAACTTTCTTTTCTCTCAATCCAAGGAGACTCCTGGGAAGAAACTAGCATGCGCAAAGCTCTTAGATGGAATGGAAGAGAAAGTTCGGACAGAAGGGATCTCAGGGAGTGGAGTGGACACAAGCACAGGGAAGGGGCAAGAGAAGCAGACGATGGTGCATCCAGACAGCAAGTGTGTGTAAAGGGCACAGAACAGCTCAGAAAAAGGACATGGGGAAGGTTGGAGTGGGCTTTGGGCATAGAGCTAGAAGCTGTCCAGGAACTGCAGCAGAGAGCCCTGGGCTACTACTGCATCCTCCCCATCCAACTAGCAGAGAATCGGAGGTACACTCTGGACCTATAGAGCAAGGGGAGGGGGCCAAGTGCTGGGGAAGTGGGAGGAGCCACAGTGGCACCAAGGAGCAGCCCAGGTGAATGACCAGGGCATGGGATGCCCATTAAGCAGTGAGCATGAAGAGGGAGGGGGAATGTGACAAGATTATCGAGGGGTGCACAGCAAGGTGGGGGAGCTGCCTGGATGAAGACAGCTTAAAATAGAATAAATAAATAAATAAGCCAGCAGGGGTCATTCATGCCTTGGGAGCGGGAGGATGAGCGAGTTTGAGGATACTGCTCGGAATCATGGTGGGGTGTGTAGGTATGTAAAGGTAACACTGCTGCTAAGATCCTTACGCAATTTCAGTCATATTTTCTTGGATCTCAAGTCCTGCATTTCTACAAAAAATATTTAGAAATAGTCCCCCTTGGCCAGGTGTGGTGGTTCACACCTGTAATTCCAGCACTTTGGGAGGCCAAGGCAAGTGGATCCCTTGAGCCCAGAAGTTGGAGACCAACCTGGGACACATAGCCAAACCCTGTCTCTATTAAAAATACAAAAAATTAGCCAGGAGAGGTGGTGCTTGCCTGTAATCCCAGATACTCGGGAGGCTGAGGTGGGAGGATCACTTGAGCCCAGGAGGTCAAGGCTGCAGTGAGCCGTGATGGCACCACTGCACTCCAGCCTGGGCGATAGAACCAGACCCTGTCTCAAAAATACAAAAATTAAGATAAAATAAAATAAAAATAGCCCCCGTAAAAGCAGAGAGTAGAATAGACTAGTAGCTTTCAAATAGGCCCCAAGGTGCACTGGTAGTGCACCCTGATGCCCAGGCCCCATTTCAACCAGAGCTGCTCAGCTTTATCTGTTGTATTTGTTCATGCACTGTGTAAGATTTCTTTGAAAGAAAAGCCTACCATTGTAAGCCTGTAAAGGAAGAGTTTGAGGCTGGGCGCAGTGGCTCACACTTGTAATCCCAGCACTTTGGGAGGCTGAGGCAGACGGATCACAAGGTCAGGAGATCGAGACCATCCTGGCTAACACGGTGAAACCCCATCTCTACAAAAAATACAAAATATCAGCCGGGTGTGGTGGCGGGTGCCTGTAGTCCCAGCTGCTCGGGAGGCTGAGGCAGGAGAATGGCGTGAACCCGGGAGATGGAGCTTGCAGTGAGCCGAGATCGCGCCACTTCACTCCAGCCTGGGTGAGAGAGCAAGACTCCGTCTCAAAAAAAAGAATAGTTTGAAAGCCACTGAGGTATAATTTCTTTTGGAATTCCCCACCAGCTTGAAGAATGACCATTCCCAAAAGAAACCTGCAGTGAACACATGTAACAACTTTTGGGCACAGTTCTCAAATTCAAATCACCTGGCCTGTTGTCAAATCATTTGTTCTCATTCTTTTGTTCAAAGGAAAAATTATGACCAGCATAAGGAATTGTAACTCTCCCCTCTTTTCATTTGGTCCAGGAATGGGAGACACACACACAGCACAGGTTCTCCCATGCACCCAGCTTGTGCCCACGACAGGCACCATGAGTCAGTTATTACACTCTCTGAACAATGACAACAACACAGTCTTGGGGTCCTTCTAAACAGAGTGCCCAGGCACTTACCCCCAATCCGGACAAATTGATACATTAGCTGAAACCTCTCTGCTAGCCCAGATTTGGTTGGCTGACTCCAAAAATGTCAGCTAAAAGGGGCACCACTGTCTCTCCCCATCCCAATATCCTTCCTGGCTCCTGGATCTGTTGGACAAGGAACCAGTTATATATTTTTTTATTTTTATTTTTTAATTTTACTTTAAGTTCTGGGATACATGTGCTGAACGTGCAGGTTTGTTACATAGGTATACATGTGCCATGGTGATTTGCTGCACTTTTAAGCCCCGCATGCATTAGGTATTTGTCCTAATGCTCTCCCTCCCCTTTCCTCCCATCCCCACCCCGACAGGCCCCAGTGTGTGATGTTCCCCTCCCTGTGTCCACGTGTTCTCATTGTTCAAACCCACTTATGAGTGAGAACATGTGCTGTTTGGTTTTCTGTTCCTGTGTTAGTTTGCTGAGGATGATGGTTTCCAGATTCATCCATGTCCCTGCAAAGGACATGAGCTCATCCTTTTTTATGGCTGCATAGTATTCCATGGTGTATATGTGCCACATTTTCTTTATCCAGTCTATCATTGATGGGCATTTGGGTTGATTCCAAGTCTTTGCTATTGTGAATAGTGCTGCAATAAACATACGTGTGCATGTGTTTTTATAGTAGAATGATTTATACTCCTTTGGGTATATACCCAGTAATGGGATTGCTGGATCAAGGATCTAGGACTAGCCATATTTTTAACAGGCCAAGTAGGCCTGGCCTTAACTGGGGGGATGTGGGGGGAGTGGGGGGATAAGGCCTTCAAACTTCTTGTTAGCTGCCTTGGCCCTAGAGAAAGAGACTTACAACCTACGAAGAATAGGGCCATTCCTCACACCTTGCCATCCATGCAAGGTTCAGGGACTGCTACCATACATGACTCAGTTTGTATCTTCAGACCCTTCCCATCTGTTTATTCTCTTAAAATATATATGTGTGAGAAAAAGGCGCTCAGGAAAAACTGTAAAGGGCTTTGAACTTGTTGAAAGGGGAAGTCTAAAAAGGGGTTGAGACAGAACTGGATTCCAAATCCAAAGCTGGGTTGGGAAAGAGGAACTCTCTGGAGGCATCCAGTGAGGGTGCAGGGAGAAGGAGGCACATCATGGCCCAGGAATGATCTGGGAGGGGCCACTGTCAATGAAACAAGACAGAAAAGATTAAAAGGCTTATGTGAATGCAGGGGAGGTAGGAGGGATATGAATTTGGTTGACGGTCGAAGACTTCATTCATTCATTCACTTAGAGAAAGGGTCTTACTCTGTCTCCCAGGCTGGAGTGCAGTGGTGTGATCATAGCTCACTACAGCCTCAATCTCGGGCTCAAGCAATCCTCCTGCCTCAGCCGCCTGAGTAGCTTGGACTCAGGTGCACACCACCACCATACATATATACATATATTTTTGTTTTGTTTTGTTTTGTTGAGACAGTCTCGCTCTGTCATGCAGGCTGGAGTGAAGTGGCATGATCTTGGCTTACTGCAAGCTCCACCTCCCAGGTTCACGCCATCCTCCTGCCTCAGCCTCCCGAGTAGCTGGGACTACAGGTGCACGCCGCCATGCCTGGCTAATTTTTTGTATTTTTAGTGGAGACGGGGTTTCACTGTGTTAGCCAGGATGGTCTTGATCTCCTGACTTTGCGATCCACCCGCCTCAGCCTCCCAAAGTGCTGGGATTACAGGTATGAGCCACCACGCCCGGCCATATATATTTTTTTTGTAGAGATGGATTTTTTTTTTTTCAGACATTGCTCTGTCTCCCAGGCTGGAATGCAGTGGTACGATCGCGGCTCACTGCAACCTCTGCCTCCTGGGTTCAAGTGATTCTCCTGCCTCAGCCTCGTGAGTAGCTAGGATTACAGGCACCAGCTACTACGCCTGGCTAATTTTTGTATTTTTAGTAGAGATAGGGTTTCACCATGTTGGCCAGGCTGGTCTCGAACTCCTGAGCTCAAGTGATCCACTTGCCTCAGCCTCTCAAAGTGCTGGGATTACAGGTGTGAGCCACTGCGCCTGGAGAGACGGAATGTTACTATGTTGCCCAGGCTGGTCTCAAACTCCTGGCCTCAAGCGATTCTCTCACTTCAGCCTCCCAAAGCACTGGGATTACAGGTGTGCTGGCCTCAACTTTTTAAACAAGCAGAATTACCTTTTCAGAAGAAATCTCCCTCAGATCCCCTAGGATATAAACTGGTAAAGGAGTTACTGTAGTTTGATGTGGATAGCAGCCCTCCCTACACCAGCTCTGCACCCGCCCTCAGGACTGCGACTCAGAGAAGTACAGTTACTGCCTGAGGTCACCTGGCTAGGAAGTGGCTCAGCGGGGTTTAGAACTCACACGTGTTGGCCGGGCACAGTGGCTCATGTCTATAATCCTAGCACTTTGGGAGGCCGAGGTGGGTGGATCACGAAGTCAGGAGTTCGAGACCAGCCTGGTCAAAATAGTGAAACCCTGTCTCTACTAAAAATACAAAAATTAGCCAGGCATGGTGGCACACGCCTGTATTTCCAGCTACTCGGGAGGCTGAGGCAGGAGAATCACTTGAACCCGGTAGGTGGAGGTTGTGGTGAGCCAAGACCATGCCATTGGCACTTCAGCCTGGGCAACAGAGCGAGGCTCCATCTCAAAAAAAAAAAAAAAAGAACTCACACATGTTGATGACAGAGGGTCTCATGTCTTCTCAGGAACAAGACACACTCACTGCTTTGCTCATCCCTGTGTGCCCAGTGTCTGGGATGGGGTCTGGCACCCAGAAGGCCTTCACTTGGGTGTTTGTGGAAGGCTCCTTCCCCCGTAGCTGTCCTCGGCATTGACTCAGCCTCGCGGGTTATCAGGCACTCTCGGGGAAGTGTTCTGTGCCGGGAGTCTACTTCAGCCCGCTGTTCTGGGTGCTGCCTCGAAGGCCAGTCCCTCCGGGATGTGTGTTGGGACGGGGATTGGGTGAGCACCCTGGGCATCGGCAGGTGAGGTCGTTCACCTCTCCTTCTCGGAGGGACTTCTGGAAACTTGAGGCATCCTCTGAGCAGCGTCGTTCCTGCCCTTACTTGGTCAGGAAGCTGTGATGCAGCCCAGAGACCCCCCCAGTCCCTTCCTCCCCCCACTCTCCTCTCTGTGTACCTTGAGCACAAACACTCTGGAGAGCTTGTGGAAAGATGAGTTCCAGCAGGAAGCAGGGGGTGTCCTGGGGTTCCAGGGAGAGAAGGCCCTGTCGTCTGTGGGGGCGACAGGTCTCCACCCGTGCTCAGCCCCCTCCCTCACCTCCTCCCATCTTCCTCAGGATCCCGCTCCCCCACCCCCTCATCCCTCTGCACAGACCTGCCAAGTTTGGGACATGAGAACAGGCCAGGTCCCCTCTGGGGAGCCCGGGGTGGGCGGAGCCAGGCCTGGCTGGGCCTCCAGGTTGGCCTGCCCTGGCCCCTGGGTTTAATAAACTCCGAGAGAGGTTTTCAAAGGCCACTTGATCCTCCCCATCAGGCAGCCCCTGTCTCCCTTTCAGAGCCGCGGGACTGGAAAGAAAAAACCGCTCAATGAACAAGGCGGCCAGAGAAAGCCGAGCTGCGGGGCACCTTCTATGAATTTCTGATGAGCGCACGGCCCTGACTCCTGGGTCCCGGCCCAGTGCAGTCAGGGATGTTAGTTTAAGTCATTTCGCACGGTTCACTGGCTCTCTGAGAGCAGCTTGTCTCCAGCCTGGGCCTCTCTAACAAGCTCTTTTTACTCAGGGCTTCTCTGAGCATAGACCTCAAACAATAGCAGCTTTCAAGGGGCTCAGCCCTCCTCTGGCGGCCTCCTTCTCCCAACCCCAGCCAAGCCCAGCCTCTATCGCTCACTGCCCACCTGAGCGCCCCCACCCACAGCCTGACCCACAGCAGCATTCAGGGAAGACTCGCCCCTTTCTTCCTTCCTTCCTTCCGTCCTTTTCTTCCTTCCGTCCTTCCTTTCTTCCTTCCTCCCTCCCTCCCTTTCCTTCCTTCCTTCCTCCCTTTCCTTCCTTCCTCCCTTCCTCCCTCCCTCCCTCCCTTCCTTTCCTGTATTCCTTCCTTCTCCCCTTCCTTTCCTTCCTTCCTCCCTCCCTACTGCCCCTGCCCTTTCTTGCTGTAAACAGGGCAGGAGTGCGCAGCGGTGCGCTCAGGAGCAGGCCACACTGCCACGCAACTCTAGAACACTGCGTGGATGGCACCCCCTGGGGTTGTGCAATGAAGAGCCCCCAGTCAAACGCAGCTCATTCCAACACTCTAAGCCTATTGGGCTCCTCAGCCCTCTTGAAACTGAGCAATTTCCTCCTCCCTTTAGTCCAAGGAGGGAGCTGGCTTCCTCCACACTGCAGGCTGTCACCTGCCCCGCAGGACCCAGACCTGGTGGGGTTGATGGAGGAGCCTCCAAGAAGCGTGAAGCCAGCTCGGAGCACCTCTAGTGCGCAAGCCTGAGAGCGAACATTGGCGGCAGTGTCCCCCCGCAGAGGGGCTCCCCAGACACCGGAGGGACCGTGGCTCTCATCAGTCCAGGCCTCTCTATCTTCCCCATTCCCACTTTTCTCCACTGTCCCCCCTGTTCCTCAGAGCAGTGATGAGACAACTTCCAGTCCTCCCTACCTGCCTCTGGCCTTCTTGCTCTGTAAGGGGTCTTAGGAAGAGACTCCTGGGAAGAGGTTCATTAATCAGCAGATGAGTCATTTACATGTTTAGACTAGACCTCCGGCCAAAGCAAACAAACAAACAAAGTTCATATTGAGACAAGTCAATATTTGACTTAATGAGAGTGCCTTGCCAGTTGAATGCTTTGATGGTGACCTTTGACCTGGAAGATTTGGAAGGCATTTGAGCTGCCATCCCATGGACACTGTACTTTGGGAAGGGCTCCAGCCCCACTCCTAAAGCACCTGCCAGCAATTAAGGTTCCCTCCCCAGGGATCTAGGCCCCGCCTCTGGGGCCATGAGGTCTCTCACCTTTCAGGAGTCCCAGGCAGCCCAGGACTTCTTTCTGGAAGCTGCTAGAGAAAGCCCAGTTTCACCTCCCCTTTGCAAACCCCCCCACGCTAATAACCCACCTTCTTCAGGAAGTGAAGTCTGATCAGAGACAGCCTGGCAAGAGGAAAGAACGAGAAACTGGGGACAGGACCCCGATCCCAGCTATACCTTCAACCCCTGTTTGCTGTTTGACTTTGGTGAACATTCCTGTTCTCCAGCCTGAATTCCTCATGACAGTGTGTGGACTGGATTTCTTTCTTTCTTTCCTTTCTTTCTTTCCTTTTCTTTCTTTCTTTCTTTCTCTCCCTTTCTTTCTTTCTTTTTTTTTTTTTGGACAGAGTCTCAAAGACCGGAGTCTAAAGTGCAGTGGCTTGATCTCGGATCACTGCAGGCTTGACCTCCTAGGCTCAGGCAATCCTCCCACCTCAGTCTCTCGAGTAGCTGGGACCACAGGCACACACCACCACACTCAGCTAATTTTGAATTTTTTGTAGAGACGGGGTTTTGCCATGTTGGCCAGGCTAGTCTCAAACTCCTGGTCTCAGGTGATCCACCTGCCTAAGCCTTCCAAATGGTGGGATTATAGGTGTGAGCCACCACTTCTGGTCCCATGTTTCTTAAGAGTTTAGTTCCCACTTGTCCAGTTTCAGAATCCCCTGGAGGTCTCGTCAAAAATGCAGATTTCAAGTCTCCTCCCCAGACCCGCCACTAAAGCAGAATTTCTGGGGGTAAAGCACGGTCTGCATTTGAACATGTCCCCGGGTGAGTTTTAGGTCCACCAGAATTGAAAACCACTGTCCTAGTTGGTCCCAAACTACAGCTTTAGCTGAAAATCTGCCTAGGTGCTCAGTCTGAAGTCACTTTAGCCCTATTCAGGGCTGGATTTTCCAGGAAGCTAACGGCCTTTGCACAGGATCCTTGCAAGGCCCTGGGAGAAATCCTGGTACATTTGTGTTCATACTTGTGAATTATTTTACTTAAAAAGAGTTTCCACTACCACCATCAAATTGTAAAAGCTCAGACCCCGCCAAGCCTGGCTTTGCTCCTGGTTGAACAGTTGATTGGTGATTTTGTATTGAGTCTGAAGTTTTGCCACAACTCTCCCCTGTGATAAGTTAACCTTCAGTTTCTCTTGCATTCCTTATCCTTGTAGAGTCTAGTGTTCTTTGCACAGTGAGAGCCATAATATTATCTCTAACTATCACTTCTACTAAAATCCCAGGGGTCAAATTTCAATGACCCATTATGGCCAGAGGTAGAAATAATTCCAGAAACAAAAAAGTGTCCCAGGCTGGCTGTTGCCCCCAAACCCAGACTCTATTCACCAAAAGAGGTTTATTCCCAGGTGTTGGGACAGGTCAGACCAGGCCAGGTCAAGAAAGTCGGGCCCAGTTTTTAAGCCAATTGGCCATTCTTCACATCAAACCAGATTTAAATTCAAATCTTGACTTGGCCTCTTATCAGCTGAGCGATGCTAGAACCTCAGACTCCTCCGGCATGAGGAGGTGAGGATCCTGTATCCAGGGCTGTGGCAAAGGTTGCAGGGACGGTAGATGTAAAGGCACAGTTGTAAAATATTGCTCATTGGGCAATACGGAAGCAGAGGGGCCTTGACACCATCAGTGATCTAGAGTGTGCACGGACTGTGCCAAATCCTTCCAGTGCAGCTGTGTTGCAGAGAGGCGACCAAGGCCCCCTACTGACCATACTCTCAGGGGTAGGAGTCCTGCCAGCACCCCTCATCATAGGGACTAAACAGTACCCCGGCGTGCACTGTGCTCCCTTCCCTTAGTGTGGGCCACAGAGCTGGGAAGGGAAGTAGACGGCGGGGGCAGGACAGGATGTGGGTGAAGAACCTCTCTGCTCCCCTGACCCCCTGCAGCCCTTGGCAACTCAGGGGGACGGGGAGAGGGAGGAGGAGGAGAGGAGGAGGAAACCACATCTGGTTTGAGTGAGGCTCGTAGCCAGGAGAGCAGGGCCCTGAGCTGGGAGGAGAGGAAGCAGGGAGGGCTGGCATGGGCCTTGGCCAGTCCAGGAGAGCAGAGGGAAAGTAGTTGGTGTTTGGGGAAAGCAAATAAATAGAGGGGTTGAGATGATAATAATAAAGAGAAGAGCCATTAAAGTGAAGAATAGAGATTGTGTCACACCCAAGACAAACAGAAAATAAACAGCCAGTAGATCCCCTCCGCAGATGTTTGGCACTGAGTGAAGACAGATTAAAGATGCGTGGAAGATGCCTAAGTCAACCAAGCCTTCACCAGCAGCAGCTGGAGAGCAGGTGGACGGAAGCCTCCGCCAGAGAGGTCTTTGCGGCTGAAGGGAGCCAGCCCCAGAGACCACGGCACCCTCCGGAAGCCGGCACCTGCAAGCGTGGGATGGAAGGAGAGGAAGATGCCGTCCCTCCCTGGACAGGGCTGGTCTCTCTGTCGGTGCAGTCCCCTTGGCCTCCTGCAGGACCACGTCCCCCAGCACCCAGGTGGAGTAGGTTCTTCAAGTGGCCTCATAGAAATCCTGCCCCTTTGCTGCTTTGCCACCAGGCCCATTTCAATGACTCTTCAAGGACCTGGTCTTTTTTTCTTCTTGGCATCTGGCTTCTGAGCTGACCTTTGTCCTGTCCCAGTGAGAGGGTGGGGGAACTCAGCATCAGGGGTACTGCACCCCCATTGACTCAGTCTTCTACTCTGGGTGTCTGGTACCACAACAGGCACCTTGGGGGTTACAAAGATGAATAAGACACCATTCCTTCTCCAAAGGTACTTATGATCTGGGATAAAGGAAACTCAAATTTTTTGAGTGTCCATTCCGTAATATCTCTCTGCCCGGTGCCTTCAAATGGTCTACTTTATTTATTCTTCAAAATAACCCTGTTCGTAGGAATTATTCCTTCATTATTCCTAACCAGGAGGAGGCTGAGGACCAGAGAGATTTGATGCTGTTTCTACGGTTGCAAAGCTAGGAAAGGATGATCTGGTACTCAACCCAAAGTCCAGTGCTCTTTCTCCGACCCCGCAAACAACTGTAAGGTGAAGCAGAATTTGACAACAACCAAAGAAAAGTACGTGCTCTTAAAAGATACAAGAAAGAGTTCTGTCTCGCATCCACCCCTGCCCCCTTAATGAGAATGAAACTTCATCTTTCTGTTCTGTGCACCAGCAGGGAGGAGCCGGCACATACCATGCCCAGCTAGGGCCAAGTGCCTGCAGGTGTCTGAGGAATGCTAATGGCCGTGAATTGGGGGAGGGTGTGCACAGGCTCTTCTGCAGCATTTGCTTCCTATTAAGCCCATTCCTCTCCAGACCCTCCTGCCCCCTCCAGCAACATGCAGCTTTCACGAGCCAATTACCATGCCCAGGTTTTTCTGTTCCTCTGAAGCCACTGACACTGCTAACCAGGCACAGATGCAGTAGGGCATGCCCCTGCTGTCCACTTCAGAGCAGGGTTTTTCTTTGCCCCAAGGACCACAGGTAGAGGGAGGAAGGTTGGATGGTCCAATTTCAACTCAGCCCCCAACAGGAAAGGGAGGCCTCAAAGGGCAATTTGGTGATTACGAGTGGTTTTTCAAGTGGAGTAGGATCAGCTGGGTGACTTGTGCCTAGCCAGGACTGAAGAGTCATGGACAGGGCAGGGGACCCAACTGGGAAGAACAGAGACTAGGTTTGAAATAAATGTGCAGGCCAGGAGAGCTTCCCCTGAAACCTTTAGTTTACAAACAGGTATCCAGAGTCTTAAGAGTAACTTAATTCAAAACAAATTGCATTAAAACCTACTTAGAAACTAATCAGAGAGCCTGAAACCTCATATTTTCTTCCTATTTCTTAAATCTCGTTAGCCTTACCATATTTTCAGCCTCTTAAAATTTTCTTTGACCTTCAAGTCTCAGTTTTCCATGGACTTTCACAGATATTCCTGGACAAATTTAACCTTTCTCCTTAATCCCTCCACACACTGGCTGTATTTCCTTGAATCCAGTTTCACTCTACCATATCTCTGTGGATTTATTCTTATGTATTTTCCCCCAGAAATCCCAATGTTTCTTTAATCTGAGGACAGTGTCCTTTCATCAGTTCTGGAAAATTGAATGTTGCCATTTCCCTTTCTCTATATTCTTCTCCTCTGCAACTCCCTGTAAAGGTAATTTGGATCCTCTCATTTTATCCTCTATGCCTTTTGGCTTCTCCTCCACATTTTTTCTCTCTCCTGTTTCCATGCTACTTTTGGTGTAATTTCCTCTGATCTATCTTTCAGTTCATTAATTCTCTGCTCAGCTTCATCTAATCTGCTGTCTGACACATCTATTGAGCTTTTAATTCAATGACTATAACTATATTTTTTATTTCTAGAAAGTTCTTGTTTTTTAACAAATTTGCCTGTTTCTTCCAAAATATCCTATATTTTCTTTATGTTTCTATGTTTTCATCTTTTTAATCATTTTAAACATAGTTATTTTAAAGTCTCTTTCAGATTGTTACATTGTTTTATGTTATTGGAATGCTAAACTAGTTTGATATGTTTGCTGACTTTCTCTAATAGTATATCATTTCCTGATGTGGTTTGTAATTTTTTTATTGTTTGGGCAACTTCAAAGGGGATCAGATTTTGCTATGAAATGTTGTTGCTCTGGTGCACATTCCTCCAGAATAGTTGTGTATTTCCTTCTCTTGATACACCATGAGTTTTACTGGTCTGGGATCTATTTTTATATTAATTTCTCAGATTGAGAATTCCAGCAGTGGAAATTCAGACTCTGTAGTCACATGTGGTTCAGGCCTGCAGCTTCTATTTCTCACAGAAGACTTTTTTCTATTTAGAGTCCCAGTCAGGATAGGATTAACTGTCCCTACCCTAAGCCTGTGATTGGTATTTTTTTGGTCCTGGTTTCTCTGAGGGTATATCTCTTACAGGGTCCCAGTTTTTGCATAGGTCTCAATTTTAGCTATCTTCCTCTTATAGACTAGAGATCATGTCACCTGCCCCCAGGGCAGCATCAAAACCATAATGCCTAGCACCTAGAGCTACATCCATCCTGATGTCCAGCATGGAACAGCACCATGGCTTCAGCTGGTGGAGCTCACGACTCAGACTTTACGTTCTATGTTTACTTAGTGGTAATTTTTTCACTGTGCTTTCCATTCCAGGTCATGAATGTCAAGCACTTTTTTTCTCCTACAGTGCCTAGCATGGTGCTCTGTAATGAGCCTTCTTATTTAGCCATTCACATACTCAACATCCTTAGACCAAAACAGGACTCCTTTATACGTGCAGAATCCAGAAGCCAGCAAGGGCATAAGACATGATGGAAGGAGGGGTTGCAAGCACGGGGAAGAGGAGAAACGGCAGCAGTGAGCACGTGCCTGGAGCAGGATGCTCCCCTGCTCTCCCTGGAGCTTGCTTCTTTCCTAGGACCTAGTGCAGGTCATAAGGAGAGATCTGGACCAAGAGCTGGACCTCCTTTAGTCTAATCTCAGGCACGTATGAGCTGAGTGAACTGGGAAGTCACTTCATCTTTCTTCAGCATATGTAAAATAGAGATGAGGGGTTGGCCTGGGTGATGTCCAAGATCCCTTCCAGGTCTCACAGCCTTTGGAGCTGCAAGTGAAGAACATGAACTGGACATAACGGGCCAGGCTCTCGCTCAGGTGTCCACCACCTTTTCCCCACCCCAAATCACCCACTGGAGTTTCTAGCTCTCCCGTGCCACTCCTTCCTCTAGCACCCAAGCCTCTCCTTTCCACCCAGCCTCCTTTCACCATTCCCTGCTGTCCTTTCACATCTACTCCCTACTGAGGCCTTTGTCCTGTGTCTGTGTCTTATGAAAGGAGGGCGACACTGTGGTGGCAATTAGTATCCCCTACAGTGGTGGGGGGATGAGTCTCATGGGGCATCAGAAGGGAAAGGCAGGTGAACAGCGACCCAGCACCTAGGTGTGCCGAAGCCCCATCTGCTTCTAGCTTCAGGGTTTCCCAAGCCTTGGACTGGAGATTCTGCATCTTAATGAGCCTCTTGAGCCGGTTCAGAAACAATGAATCAAAACCAGCTGGAAGCTGCCCTCCGACCCAGCTAATGACTTGTTTATTGTCAGAGCAGCAGTGCGTCATATAAGGGAATTTCAAAGTGTCACTAATTGGCAGAGCGCCAGTAAATAGCACCATATAAATCTGAAGGCCCTTCCACTAGGGCTGAGGACTGTGGAAGATACAGCTGAGGCAGGGGAAGAGGAGATTGCAGGGTGTGGCAGTGGGTGCAAAGCGCACCGCTTGTCAATGGCTGCAGCCTCTTCCCTGTGTCTCTACCATTGCATGGGGACTGTGTTTGCTCCGTGACTAGGGAAGAAAGCCCTGTGATGGGCCCTGTCCCACCTTTGATGACACTGTACTGCACACCTCCAACCCCAAGATGCCTTGCTTCCTGCTGTACTATGGGGGATGCAGCTTGTGGCACTGTGTTATGGGAGAAGGTGTCCTCTTGCCAAGGAAAGGACTCATAATCTCATCCAAGTTGGGTGAGTACATCTGTAGACATAAAGTCCCTTCTATGCATCACACAGAAATGTTCTGCTAACAGAAGAACTGCAGTGAGACCCTTACTCCAGTGGGCTCTTCCCTACCCTCCCTTGAGTTCATTTCTTTCCTAGGAGGTAGTGCAGCTCATAAAGAGAGACCTGGACCAAGAGCTGGACTTCCTTTGGTCTGATCTCAAGAATGTATGAGCTAGAAGGACCAGGAAGCAATGACTGATAGGATAAAAAGAAGCCCCTTCTCACTCAGCAGGACCCATGAGCTCCTGCTGGAAGCAGAACGAGAAGGTGGGCCAGCAACAGGTAATCAGTGAAAGCAACGGCTGTTCCTTCCTTGCTCCCCAGCGCCTCTCATACATGCAGCCTTGCTGGCGGCTCTGCACTTATCTATTGTTTTGAACTAACAATTTGGAGAAGAGGAAGCAAGAGTAAGTGAGAAAGGAGGAAAAGCATAAAGTAGAAAATAAAAGGGGGTAGAAGGGAAGACAGAAGGTCAGCATTTCAAGCGGCATAACCTCTGTGAGGCTTGGCGGGCCAGGGCAGGCACAGAAAGCCTTTTCCTTCTGGCCCGGCTGGGAAGGTGAGTTTGGGCTCTGCAGCTCTGTGGAGAGGGCAGTGATTGGGGAGAGGCACCGATGGCTGATTCCTTGGGGTTGACCATTCTGTGTCTGGGAGTGACGGTCCTAAGGTTAGGCCCAGCCTACTGCTGGCTAAGCTTATGACATGTGGCATCAAGAAGCCAGGTGGAGAACAGGAGGAAGGCAAGCTCTGTGTGCAGCAGAGAGGACAGGTTGTCCAAGGACACCTGTGATCTCAAGATGAGAGCAAGCACTGTGTAAATTTAGGGACATCCATCAGGGCCAGCGGTGCAGCAGAGAACTCCCTAGCACAACTCAGCTGATCTCTCACAGCTGGGTTCCATGATTGCCATCCCCATTTTACAGATGGAAAACTGAGGTTCAAAGATTCAGGACATTTCAGGGCCTGTCGAGGAGGTTCTGAGGCCTGAAGGCTACTTACTCGCCCACTCATGCACTCCCAAGCGCGGATGGAGAACTTACGTCCTGGTCCCTGGGCTGGGAACGGTGAAACTTGCAAATGTGAATGAGCCATGGCCTGTGTCCTCCATGGGCTTCAGAGCTAACAGGGGAAATGGCATCCGAACAAATAAGAAGAATGTAAAACACGACAGGGGAAAGAATTGGGAAAGAGGAATGAGCAGAACACATGGAAGAGGATAGGGGGGTAAAGTCTGATCTGGTAGGAACAGGGGGCACTTCACAGAGGGGTGATATCTGAGGTGAGCCTTGAAGAAAAGACAGATTTCTAACAAGTGAGCGAGGCCCGCAGGGGAAAGGCAGGCCCCACGGAGAGGGCCCAGGCGCTGCAGCTGCATCTTCCCGCCTCCCTGCCCACAGCCATGCTCACAGCACACGGAGGCTGTGGGCTCGTGTCCAGCTCATGGAATAGTCGCTGAGACAAGGCATTTGGGCAAAAAGTACCCGGCTGAGGAAATTCCCCCACACAGAGACAAAGGACGTCCTGGTGGCCATGGGCCCTATGCCCCTCCATCTCCACGCCTTTCTCCTCCAAGGAATCCCTCACGATTAGCCTTTTACCTAACTCTACTAGCCAAATACCTGGTTTCAAGTATCAAGAACACCTGAAAAACTTTCTCCCCTAGTACATCTACTTTGTTATATTTCCAACATTACAATTTTAATTGTATTACTTTTTATAATTGGTTTCATATGATGTAGACATAAAACAAGAGTCAAAAGGACGTATAATGAGGCCGGGCGTGGTGGCTTACACCTGTAATCCCAGCACTTTGGGAGGCTGAGGCAGGCAGGTCACCTGAGCTCAGAAGTTTAAGACCAGCCTCGCCAACATGGTGAAACCCCATCTCTACAAAAAGTATAAAAATTGGCTGGGCATGGTAGTAGGTGCCTGTAATCCCAGCTACTCAGGAGGCTTAAGTGGGAGGAACCTCCTCAACAGGCCCTGAAATGTCCTGAATCTGAATCTTTGAAGCCAGAAGGAGGTTGCAGTAAGCCAAGATTGCACTACTGCACTCCAGCCTGGGTGACAGAGACTCTGTCTCAAAAAAAAAAAAAAAAAAAAAGTACATATAAGGAAAAGTATTCCTCCCACTTCCGCAACAGCCTGCTTAGTCCCTCTTCCTGTTCCCAAATATTCTCAATATTACCAGGGCCTTGAGTATTTTTTTCTGAGACTTTCTACTTGCACGTCCTTTTTAAAAAAAGAATTACCTTCATCCACTGAAATACACTTTCTGGGCTGTTTTAGACCTTCCCTGTGGGGAGACAAGAAGGAACAGTACATAATTCCTGGCCCAGGTGGAAGAGTAAAATCCTCCTTGAGACTCTACACACAATTGCACAACGTTCGTCCTCGGCAATCTAACTCATGTTGTGTGCGTTATATGCATCCTCTCTTGTAATGCTCTCAGTAACCTATGGCCAGCGTTACTGTCATTATCCCCATTTCCCAGGTATGGAAACTGAGGCTCAGAGAGGTTCAGAAACTTTCCTGTCTCACCCATCTAATGGGTGGCAGCATAAGGATTTGAACCCAGGCCTGTCACATTGCACATCTTTCATCTTTTTTTTTTTTCCCAGACAGAGTCTCACTGTGTCGCCTAGCAGCATGATCTTGGCTGACTGCAACCTCTGCCTCCTAGGTTCAAGCGATCCTCCCACCTCAGCCTCCCAAGTAGCTGGGATTACAAGCATGCACCACCACGCCCAGCTAATTTTTATATTTTTGGCAGAGACAGGGTTTCACCATGTTAGGCTGATCTTGAACCCCTGGCCTCAAGTGATGGGCCCACCTCAGCCTCCCAAAGTGCAGGGATTACAGAGTGAGCCACCGTGCCCAGCCCAGACTGCACATCTTTGACTCTTAACCACTATACAACTGTTTCTAGAAAAAGGAAGTGGAAAGCACTTTGGATTTGGCAGAGCAAAGACTACACAGAAGTGAGGGGACCTGCACAGACCAGAGCCTAAAATCCAGTCTCCCACTCAGATGTCCAGGGAGAAATCCACCTGCAGAGAACATCCCAAGTTTCTGCATGAGATTGTTCTCCCCCAGCTCACAGTTTGCACTGCATTTGGAGCAGGGGAGAGAGCTGTGCCAGGAAACAGAACCGCTGCACGCAGAGAAATGTCTTCTGAGCAGCCTGAGTCAACAGGCCTCCCATGGGCAAACACCACCAGAAAACCAGAGCTGGCTTTCAGGGAGGTTGCACTGAGAGACCCACCTTCCTGGACCTGATCCATCATAGCTGCCTTCCTATGGGCCCTGAAAAGATCTATGTAAACCCCCATACCCAGTGCCACTTGGCACTAATGGCTTCAGGGGAGAAATGCCCTGGTCACTCTGAGGACCCAGGGAAGAGTTTTCCAGCAGCCTAGGAGGAGCCTCTGAGCAGACAGGGTTCTAGGAAGAGCTTGGCCATCATGCCAGACAGAGATGATTGCGCTAATAAGGAGAGAGGTGGCCGGCCAGAGCCCTCCCTTGGCCCCAAGCCTCCAGTTAATGAGACTTCACAGGGAGAAAGGGCCTCTCGGGTGAGGGGGGTGGGGCCACAGGGGCCACAGAACAGCTGGAGGCCAGCAATCACTGAGGCTGTTTATTAGGAGACAAAGAAAGAACTTTGCTCCCCGCACTGAGGTCAAACTCAAGGTATCCCGGGGAAATGACAGGAGAATTGATGAAGTAAGGAGGCAGCCAGTTTGACAAGTTGTTGGCTGGCCCCTGCTCCAGCAGTGTGGCCTCAACCTGCCCCACAACCAAAGTCCTGGAAAGCACTCACCTTAGTGGAGCAAGATTCTCCCCAGCAAGCAGGCCGAGTCCCCAGGTTTCCAGGCCACTGGACGGGTTTCTAGCAAATGATGCACACCCGACCACCACACAGGGAAGGGGAATGGAGAAGACAGTGGCAGCTACTTCCTGGGCTCCCACAGACATTCCAAACCACCTCCATGCACTTCCCAACTCACCTCCAGTTCAGACACATGCAGATTTTGCTCAGGGCTAGAATGTCCCCGAGGTAAGTAAACAGCCTCTGGTGATGGTTGTGGCGGTCTCTGCCTCTGGGGACGGACAGCTGAGTCCCAGTTTTGAATGAGCAGGACTGCCCCCCACACCATCCCGACATCCTTGGATGTATAAGGAGGGAGGGGTGTGGAGCTTGCATAGGATACAGTGGGCTTTCTGGGAGTCTGAGTGGAGGAAATTCAAGCACTGCATTGTGGGACGCTGGAGAAACAGACTAGGGGGAGACATGTGCATTTACATTATTTACAGAATGGAAATTCAGACACTTGAGTCACTTAAGTGGCAGGTTTCCATGAAAATTAGGTTTCTATTTTTTTTAATAAAAGGAATGTGTGTGTGAGAGCCTGTGTGTATGGTGTCTTGCACAAGTGAGTATGTGAGTCTGCATGTGGATAGCAACTCACATGAGTGTGTGGGTTTGAGACCGTCTGTGTATGGCATCTTGCGTGTGTGTGTGTGTGTGAGCCTGTGTGTGTATGGTGCCTTGTATGACTATGTGTTTTTGTATGGTATCTCGCATGAGTGTGCGAGAGACCATCTGTGTATAGTGTCTTGCGTGAGTACATGACTGCGTGAGCGTGTGTGCATACAGTGTCTTATATGACTATATGTATGTATGGTGTCTTGTATGACTGTGTGTGTATGGTGTCTTGCATGAGTATGTGAGTGTGTGTGAGCGTGTGTGCATAGTGTCTTGTATGACTATATGTGTGTATGGTATCTTGTATGTCTGTCTGTGTATGGTGTCTTGTATGACTGTGTGTGTATGGTGTCTTGCATGAGTACCTGAGTGCGCGTGTGAGCCTGTGTGTGTACAGTGTCTTGTATGACTGTGGGTGTATATGGTGTCTTATATGACTGTGTGTGTATGGTGTCCTGTATGACTGTGTATGGTGTCTTGCTTAGTGGGTGAGTGTGTGTGTGAGTGCAGGGAGCGAGGTAGGGCAGAAGATGGTGATAAGAAAGGCAGTATCTTCTTTGCCTGCATACTAAGTTCAACACATGCACCCATACCCATACAAAACCCAGGAATTTTCACCTTTAACAAGACAGAAACACAACTCAAGATGGACCTCTCTGGCCATGTCCCGCAGAGTGTAACTTCTCTTCCACATGGGGTCTGTTCTTCCTCCCTCCCCACAGCTTTTCAGCTGGGAAATTGATACCCGCCTCCCATGAGCAGCCCTTCTAAGCGACCGGGAGCTCCCTGCACCCTCAGCCTGACCTCACTGTGCTGAGCCTGGGCCCCTGGCCCCAGCAGGGCGGCCAAAGCTGCCGCCAGGGCCCATCCATCAGGCTCAGCACAGCCTCCTGCCCTCGCCTGCCCCCACCACATCCAGCCTGTAAAAGTCAGCAGGCTGCCGAGAGGGACCCCCGGGGCCTGTCTGCCACCACTGCCCCCTCAGCACCCCCCTAGGCATGACAGCTACTGGGCAGAGGAAAGTGATGATTCCCCCCTCCCAGCCTCCCCCTCCTACCTGGTGATCTGCTGAGATCTGCTGAGACCAAAGCTGCAGGTCAAAGATAAAAAATGCCTGGCTATTGACTAAGACACAATAAGGGGCCAATTTGCATGTTATTTGCATACCAAGTTAATGGCAAAATGGAACAAGCCCCCGTCCCGCTGCAGCTTTCCTCAGTGGCCCTTATCCTCAGCCTTTCTCTGCAGGCCCTGCACGGGGCAGGGGTCTCGTTCAGGCCCGTGGATGGCAGGGGTCTGATCCCAGCTGGGCTGCAGCACATGGTAAGCCGCCCAGAGGGCACCTCTCCACTGTGTCCTCGGCGGCCCCCGCCTCGGCACACTTTCTCAGCACCCTGAGAAAGGCCAAATCCCATGCCGGCCTCTTGCCCCCGCCCACGGCGCCCCACGCCCCACCTGCTGTGTTTGTGCAGGAGTGGAGGGAACATAATGAGAGGCTGATGTTCCTGCAGCTGGGCTGTGTTTGGAGTCTGGTGGAGTGAGGGGAGCGCAGCAGGGCAGGTCGGGGCAGCAGGACGGAGGGCCAGGCAGGGCCGCAGAGCCTCAGGGCCCAGCAGTAACAGCTCACACATGATTTTTCTCCCCACAATGTTCTCCACTCCAAGTCTGTGGGCCCCCAAGTCGGAAGCTTCCAGGACTGTAACAAGCTTTAGTTTATACACAAACAGCTGCATTTTCCTACTACTGTTTACTGCAAGGGAGCCAGCGCAGCATCCTCCCAGCTTTGCTTGGCCTCAGCAGTGAGTTGAAGCTCGGCTCGGCCGGCCTGGGAGAGCAGGGATGGCAGGGCCTGTGGATGGGACGCATCACAGGTGGGTCCTGAGCTCCGGGGTCTGTGATTCAGTTTCTCCTCCTCCAATTCCCCAGATTCCCTGTCCCTTGGACTTCGGTGTATACTTACTCCAGCACCCCTCATCTCACCCGCGTATAAACACACAGAAGGAAAAGAGTTTCAGAACGGAGGCAGTCGTTTCAGAATGAGTTGGATCATTTGCCAGGCGAAGGGAACGCCTGTGATGTCCTATAGCGCCTTGGTGTGCCATCACCTCCAGGCAAGGGTGGCGCATGGGAACTGTGCATGTCCCCTCCCCTTCCACACTTCACTGCAGCCAACCAAAGCTCTGCTTCCCGGTAGCCTCTCCCAAGGCCCAAGGCGGCCTGGCTGACAAAGGACAGATCACTGCCCCAAGGAAAGGGCATGGAGAACAGTGGCCCACGTGAGAGAGGGGTGTGTGGACAGAGGGGGCATCTGATGACAGGAGGTGAACCCAGCTCTGATGTGCTAAGGGCTCTCACAGCCCTGCAATCCCCACACCCAGTCACCCTGCAGCTACCAGGTGAGGAGGAGGAAGAAGGCTCCGTCCAAAGTGGGGCTAAGCTCGCCTCTTCTGACCTATAGCATCAGAGAATGGTGACCCTACCCATGCCGCCCCTCTGACCACAGTTAGGCCCCTTTGGAGCGGCGTGGGGTGGGGACCCAGCAGGGTTGGCAGCATCCGCCTCAGGGCTGCATGCTGAACGTAAGCAGGGCGAGCTGGAAGCAGATGCTGACACCTAACCGAGCGAACCAGTCACTCCACCTCTCTGTGCTTCCGTTTCCCCCCCCGCTTTTTTTTAATACTTTTGAGTTCTAGGGTACATGTGCACAACGTGCAGGTTTGTTACATATGTATACATGTGCCATGTTGGTGTGCTGCACCCATTAACTCGTCATTTACATTAGGTATATCTCCTAATGCTATCCCTCCCCCCTCCCCCCATCCCATGACAGGCCCCGGTGTGTGATGTTCCCCTTCCTGTGTCCAAGTGTTCTCATTGTTCAATTCCCACCTATGAGTGAGAACATGCAGTGTTTGGTTTTTTTGTCCTTGCGATAGTTTGCTGAGAATGATGGTTTCCAGCTTCATCCATGTCTCTACAAAGGACATGAACTCATCTTTTTTATGGCTGCATAGTATTCCATGGTGTATATGTGCCACATTTTCTTAATCCAGTCTATCACTGATGGACATTTGGGTTGGTTCCAAGTTTTTGCTGTTGTGAATAGTGCTGCAATAAACATACGTGTGCATGTGTCTTTATAGCAGCATGATTTATAATTCTTTGGGTATATACCCAGTAATGGGATGGCTGGGTCAAATGGTTTTTCTAGTTCTAGATCCTTGAGGAATCGCCACACTGCCTTCCACAATGGTTGAACTAGTTTACACTCCCACCAACAGTGTAAAAGTGTTCCTATTTCTTCACATCCTCTCCAGCACCTGTTGTTTCCTGACATTTTAATGATTGCCATTCTAACTGGTGTGAGATGGTATTTTCCCCTCTTACAATCAGGATAAAGAACCTCCTTCCTGTGGTTTAGCAAGAATGAAATATGTAACCCATGTGAAGCACTCGGAATGGGCCAGGCACACAGCAGGCACTCAATAACAGCAGCTGTTAGATCTCAGCAAGGCGGGGCAGGGAGCATGAGAGGGCGGGTGGGGAGAAGGGAAAGGCAGGCTTGAGGCAGACACTGGCCTTGCTGCCTCCATCTGCACACTGCGAGTGACCAGCCAGGTGCAGCGGCTGTGATCACCTCCAGGATCTCCTGGCCCTCTTCTCAATCTTCCTTTAGAAAAACAGCCAGAGGAATCAAATCTCCTCATCTCCACTGGGATCCTTCAGCCCCGGCCGCTCACCCCCTTGATTGTGCTGTCCAGCCCCTGAGGAGAAGGCATGGGTTTTGGAGGCAAACAAACCTGGGTTGAATTCCCTATTCGGCCTGGAGCGGGCTGTGTGGACTCGAGCAGGTCTTCACACCTGGCAAGAACGCGAGCACCGTCTGAGAGCCATCAGGCCCTTGGAACGATGGGGGTGCCCTCCCCACAAATCCCCAGCTCTGTGTGACCCAGGACAAGTGGCCCAGCCTCACACAGGCAGATTCTGCTCAGATCAAAAGCAATCACGAGCACAGGGCCTCAGGGCGATGAGCAAGACATGGGACCCCAGGATTGCTACAGTGTTCACTTGGAGGAAGCAGGGGCCTGGCTAATTCACCGCTCACTGGCAGACTTTTCCAGGGGCGGCACGGCCAAGAAACTTCAGGTCCCTGCCACGAGGAGCACGGGGGAGCACAGAGCAGCTCACAGGAATGGCATCTTATGCCTTCCAGAAAGAGTGAGATTGATGGCACTTTTCAGGCCTCAATGAATCACACTCCCATGTGACCGCCTTAGCCTCCTGGCAGCAGATGTACTCAGTAGTCACTGTCCTCAACAACAGCACGTTTCTCACACACCCAGATGCACACGCATTGGCCGAGGGTCTTCCCAGGAGGCACTCATGACCCAGCACCCGCGGCTTGAAGTGCACGTATGCAAACCGGCACAGCCCGTGCCTCTATCAGGCATAGCTGCGGCCAGCTGCAGCTCCTGAGACCCAGGCTGGGGCCCCAGGGCACAGAATGCCCAGTGGACCGCAGCTTGGACAAGTTCCCGGCCCCTCTGCCCTAACCCCTTCCCTGTAGGGAGAGTAGGCAGAGGGAGGGGCAGCCTGAGGGAGAAAACAAACTTCAGACTCATTATCCCCAGGCCCAGTGTCTGCTCTCAGCACAATTAAACGTCTCTAATCCGGAGTGAAAAGCAAACACAGCTCCCCTCTTCTCCCCCTGCCTTCTCCCATCAGGCTCGGGGCCCTGGCTCCTGTTTTCAATACAAATATTCCAATTAAACTTTCCTAGAGGGTCCAGTAATTGGGTCCCAAAGGCAAAGGTTCCCACAGAGAGAGTGAGACCCCGAGACAGTGAGACCCAAGAGGGGCAGACGTACCCGGTGACAGACAGCAACAGGCAGACCGGGAGACAAGGCAGAGAATGGGAGGTCCCAGAGGGAGGGGTCTCAGATCTGCCCGGTAATCAGGAAACCCTTTCCTAGAGCTCTGTGCCCTCAAACTCTAGCTTCCTCTGAACTGTCCTGAGAAAGGAAATGAATCTTCAAGAACAGACCACAGGGCCCCAGGTGCGGTGGCTCACACCTGTAATCCCAATACTTTGGGAGGCCGAGGTGGGCAGATCACATGAGGTCAGGAGTTTGAGACCAGTCTGGGCAACATAGCGCAACTCCGTCTCTACAGAAAATTCAAAATGTAGCCAGGTGTGGCTACTCAGGAGGCCGAGGCAGGAGAATTGCTTGATCCTGGGGGATGGAGGTTGCAGTGAGCCAAGATTGCACCACTGCACTCGAATCTGGGTGCCAGAGCAAGACTCCGTCTCAAAAATAAAATAAATAAATAAATAAAATAGACAAAGGGCCTGCAGCGATGTGCTTGTCCCCAGCCATCTTCTTCATCAGCAGCTCTTGTTCCATCAGCCCTGAGCCCTTCCAGGGCCAACAGCCTCTCCTAGCATTTACCACATTTAAATCAAAACACTATAGTCCAACCCCACCACCAAATCCTTTTAAGACCCCTCCACCTTTGATCTGAATTGCTACTAGTATAATCACTCCTTTTCCTGCAGTTGCTTAAATGGAATGGCCTCAAAAGCAGATAAATTTTTCTACTCCTATGAAAAAACTGAGACCTGGAGAGGAGGAAAATCTGGCCCAAGGTCACCCTGCAAATTAGCGCCTAAGCATGACCAGACCCCAGGGCTTCTGGTGCCCCATAGGTTATATTTTTACCTGGTTACTGTCAGTCAAGCCTGGAGAGGGGATGTCTGAGTTCCAGCTCTAGCCCCATGACTGGTCAGCTATAACACGAGGGAAAGAAACTCCATCCTCAACAATTTCCACGGATCCATTTCCTCAATCAGAATCTTTCTCCTGCAAACCCTGAGGACGCTTAAACACCTAAGACACCAGGATTCAATAAATTAAGAAATGGTCGGCTACAGTGGCTCACACCTGTAATCCCAGCACTTTGGGAGGCCAAGGTGGGAGGATCACTCGGAGCCAGGAGTTTGAGACCAGCCTAGGCAACACAGGGAGACCTGGCCTCTACAAACAAACGAACAAAATAGCCAGGTATGCCCTGTAGTCCCAGCTGCCTGGGAGGATCACTTGAGCCCAGGAGTTTGAGACTGCAATGAGCTATGATCCATGCCACTGCACTCCAGCCTGGGTGACAGAATGAGATCCTGTCACCCCTCTTCGACCCTGCAAAAAAAAAAAAACAGTAAGGAGACTGGATACAAGGTGATTTTTAAAACACAGGGAGGAAGTGAGGTTAGTAATTCATGCTCCCTTCTCTTCCTTTCCCTCCTTCCCTTGGTTCCATCTTAAGAAGTCAAGTTACAAGCCAGGCTGGGGGGTGGAGTGGGGGACTAAAGAAGGAGCCCAGCTGGCCCTCCTAATTAAAAACCCTAAAGCTCTCTTGACAGATCTGCCTGACAGTGTGGGATTGACTCCCTTAGCCCAGCACAGGCTGCACCTGGAGGTCTCTGCTCACGACCTCTAGACGAAGGACAAGGTTGACTGGAAAAGGAAGAGGTGAGAGAAGGGGCGGGAGCCCCATCATCAGAGCAGGAGACAGACTCCTGGGCAGCTGGCTGGAGCTGGCGTGGGATCAACACCCTGGGATGGGGCCCCAGAGGGAATGGATGGGCCTGGGTGTTGGGGCCTCCACTGAAGGGAGGTAACTGAAATTGATTTCAACTGGACTTTTCCTGGATTTCCTCCTCTCGTAACCCCCACTGGTTGGATGGATGGCTGTCTGGGACCTCTTCAAAACCCAGTTTATCAAGCCTTCCCCAAAACGTTAGGTCAGCATCTCAGGACCCAGTGACCTCAAATTTCAGAAAAACTTGAGGGTTACTGTTCAGCCCAAACATGCTCATTCATGGTAACCCAAGCAGGCTGGAGGCCTCTGGCCAGGCAGGGCACAGGCTGCCCCCGACCAGAGCCAAAAGTCAGTGTGTGCAGTCGGCTGGGGGAGAGGGAGAGCAGTCTGGGAGACGCTCCTCATGGCAGGGAGCCCGGGAGGCAAGAGCCGAGCCAGGAGCTTCCAAGGGAGTCTGGCTTTGGGATTTACGAGTCTCTTGTTTCCATTCAGAAGGACTCTAGGCCTCAAGTGCTCTGGAGAGGATCGTTCCATGGAGCCAAGACACCAGGCAGAAGGGAAGCTGCTTCCTCACCAGGCACCGTCCTGTCCTCTCTGAGGCCAGATTTGGGGCTCACTAACTCCTTTGTCGCAGGCCAGGGCTTAGAACTTCCCTTTCTATGACTTAGGGCAAAGGGTGTGCAGGAGAAGGGAAGGCCACGTTTCCTTGGTCTTGAACTCAAGGAGGAGCATCAAGTCCTTGAAAAGTATCAGTGAAGGCAGGAAGTGCCATGATTCTCATGCCATCTGACTTGAGATTGGAAGTCACTATGTGTAACCTTAACATCTTTCCAGGATCACTTTTCTCAGTTGTCCAGAAATCTCCACTGTGACCCAAATCACGCTGGCAATTCCCCTCCTCCTGCAAGTCCCATGCTAGAATTTGGGTACCATGTAAGTCTTTGGTTTAGACCCCATATAAATCCTGAGGTTGGCATCAGATTGTCAGACAGAAGGGAACACTGAACTCTGTGTGGTGTCCAACACAGGCCATGTGCAGACACTGCTGCTGCTGCTGATGATAATGACGATAATGGTGGTGATGATGACAATAATTTACCCTGCATTTGTTGGAGAAGTCTTTTGGTTATGGATCCTGCTTAGGGACAGTCCCAGGATGACTGGGATCAAAGAGATGAGATGAGAGAGACTCTAACGATCCATTCCACTGGGAAATGAGCTGGGTTCGTGTAGAAAAGAAAAATCCTAGGAGGCTTGGACTAAAAGTAAAAACACTACTGAGATCATTTACAGGAGCAGAGAAAGAGCGAGAAAAAGGGAAATGGTGAAAGTGAGGGTGGGGGATTCATATGACCCCAGTCCTATCAGGGACAGCAGCGCTCTTGCTGGAGACTGTCTTCAAAGGAATAAGAATGCCCTGGAGGCGTCTGAAATCCACCTCACAGTCAACAGGCATTAGCAACTGCAAGATATTTACAGGAAGCTTTTCCTCCATGACAGAGAAAAATACTTGCAGGAAGAGGCAGGTAGATCTCCAAATTCCGTTTGTACGAGATGCCTCCACACTTTTCACACACCATTCCATCTGCCTAAATACCCTGCCGTCCCAGATGTACCTGTTTTTTGCTTCCCACTTCCCTACTAAATTAGGTGGTCCTTCTCTGTGCTCATAGGGTTATTGTGAGAATTAACACTTGTAAAATCCTTAGACCTGTGACATATTCAATAAAGATTTTCTGTTGTCAGTGTTGTTCTACCACAGTGCCCTTTGCACAACTCCACATGAATCCCGTGGGTTGGCGATCATATATGCTTGTCTATTGCACCCTGTCTGTGAGTTCTTGGCCAGCAGGAACCATTCATTAAATGCTTTTGTATTCTTATAACCTGGGTATGGTAAGTGGGATTTGGGACAGTTCAGAACCTGGAATATGCTAAGTGATCCTTAAATGTTGAATAAATGTACAAATGAAAAACGACTGTTTATGCACTTTTGAGATGTGTAATGAGCAAAACATGTGCCTGCCACCAGAGGTGGTCATATTCCTTCGGACATGTGTTCCCTCACCCCTCACCCACTGGTTCAGGCACTCAGCCAATAGCCTGTGGTCCACACTCTTAGGAGGGAGTTCATTTTGCTTTTCTCCAAGGCAGCCAACATCAACAGCAATGTAGAGATGGAAAACAGACCAGAACCAATGAACGTTGTTCCTTCTCCATCTGAGGTTCCAAACGTTTTAAATCTGCTAATGAGACCCAGCTAGGAGTAATCAGGAAGTGTCTAAAATTAGCTGTCTTAATTTGAGCAAGAGGGAAAGGGACCAACTCAGAAGGGGGCACAGTCTCTAGTGGAGAGAGTGGGATTCTGGGAGCCTCCAGAAAAACCAGAGCAACATCTGGTGCTCCCACACCCAAGGGAATGCCCAGGATGGACCCCAGGTCCCTGTGGCTCCACACCTGGTCACAAATTAGAACACTGCATTGGCCACTTGTCCCAGAATCCATTGTGTGTCAAGCTAGAGAACAGAGGCCATGAGCTGCCACCTGGAAAACATTAGCTACAGTTTGGTTGTGAGAGGCCTTTCTCCTACCCAACTTACCACTTTCTAACTACATTATTTTGGCTCTCATTTCCCACCACTAAAAGTTGGGCATATGGTAGATGCTTCACTGCTTTTGTCAAACATTTTCCGAGCATCCTGGCCCACAGTGGTCCCTATAGTCTCAAATTTCTATGAGAAAATTGTCTTTACCATTCATTCATTAATCCATCAAACATTTATTGAGCATCTATTATGTATTAGTCTGTTTTCACGCTGCTAACAAAGACATACCAGAGACTGGACAATTTACAAAAGAAAAAAGTTTTTTGTTTGTTTATTTGTTTGGTTTTGAGAAGGGGTCTCGCTCTGTCGCCCAGGCTGGAGTGCAGTGGTACGATCTCAGCTCACTCTAACCTCTACCTCCCCCGTTCAAGCAATTCTCCTGCTTTAGCCTCCCAAGTAGCTGGGACTGCAGGCACCTGCTACCAAGCCCAGATAATTTTTTTGTAATTTTAGTAGAGACGGGGTTTCACCATGTTGGCCAGGCTGGTCTCAAACTCCTGACCTCAGGTGATCCACCCAACTCGGTCTCCCATAGTGCTGAGACTACAGGTGTGAGCCACTGCACCTGGCCCAAGAAAGAGGTTTAATGAACTTACAGTTCCACATGGCTGGGGAGGCCTCACAATCATAGCAGAAGGTGAGGGGGAGCAAGTCACATCTTACGTGGATGGCGGCAGGTAAAGAGAGAGCGAGGTTGCACAGGGAAAATCCCCCTTACAAAACCATCAGATCTCGTGAGACTCATTCACTATCATGAGAACAGCATGGGAAAGACTTGCCCCCATGCTTCAATTACCTCCCACTGGGTCCCTCTCACAACATGTGGGAATTCAAGATGAGATTTGGGTGGGGACACAGCCAAACCGTATCATATTATAAGCTAGATACTGAGGTAGGGCTCAGGGATTCATGCAAAGAGGAAAAGGACACAGTGCTACTTTAAGGAGCTCAGTCTTCTGAGGAGACAAACATGAAAACAAACAATTGCAATGTCATATGATAATTGCTCTCTGGGAGGTGAGGTATGGACCAGGAACAATGGGAACAGGCAGAGAAAAATCAAGGAAGACTTTATTTGACACTTAGTATATATTGCCTTGTGTTACTGGCTTTCTTTCTTATTTCCTTATGTCTATATATGCAGTCAAAGAATGTGTCTCCCAATTTCTTATATCCCAACCTGCAGAGACCCTTTCACATAGTAGGAGTCCAATAATGTTTTTCATTCGCAGTTTTGTAAGAATTTGGGGATCTCTCATTACAGCAAATCATGACTGTCTCCATTCCTCTGAGCATCTACAAAAATAAGTCAGAACTACAGAAGTAAAGAATTAGGGTGAGGGCTCCCGGATCAACCAAGGGTTACCCAGTGAGCCTGTACGATCTCCTTCTTTGAAATGCTTCAAACACAGGAAAGTTTCCTACATGTCCAGGACAACTTAGGCCTAGTACTCCCTAAGGACAAGAGGATGGATTACACGAACTTCCAAAGGCCTGTTGGCTCTAAGGATTCTCTTATGTTCAGAGGCCCCCAACAAAAGACAAAAGACCAGGTCTTGGGGGGAGGGAAATTTACAAGTTCAAGGGTGGTGCCAGGGAAAGGACAGAATCCTCTGCTTGGCTTCCACAGCTCTTCTCGGCTGGTCCCAGCCCTCTGGCCAGGCTCATTCCCATCATTCTCCCTGCACGCCTATCACTGCCACTTTGAACTTCCCACCTGGCACCCGCACATGCTCAGGACACTTTCTTTTCTTCTTTCGTTTTTAAAGAGATGGGGGCTTGCTCTGTTGGCAGTGCTGGAGTGCAGTGGCATGATCATGGCTCACTACAACCTCAAGCTCCTGGGCTCAAACAAAACTCCTTAAATATTAAATAGCTAGGACTACAAGCACATGCCACCATACCTGGCAATTTTTAAAATTTTTTGGAGATACCAGTTCTTGCTATGTTGCCCACGCTGGTCTCAAACTCCTGGCCTCTAGCAGTCCTTCTGCCTCAGCCTCCCAACCTGTTGGGATTACAGATGTGAGCCACCCAGCCTGGCCACCCTTCTTTCTTCAGACGAGAACTTCTGCATGTCGTTTAAGAACCTACTCAGGGCTGGGCGTGGTGGCTCACGCCTGTAATCCCAGCACTTTGGGAGGCCAAGGCTGGTGGATCATGAGGTTAGGAATTCAAGACCAGCCTGGCCAACGTGGTGAAACCCCATCTCCACTAAAAATACAAAAATTAGCCAGGCATGGTGGCAGGCGCCTATAATCCCAGCTACTTGGGAGGCTGAGGCAGGAGAATCGCTTGAACCTGGGAGGTGGAGCTTGCAGTGAGCGGAGATCGTGCCACTGCACTCTAGCCTGGGCGACAGAGCGAGACTCCATCTCAAAAAAAAAAAAAAAAAAAAAGAACCTACTCAGGCCGGGCGCGGTGGCTCACGCCTGTAATCCCAGCACTCTGGAAGGCTGAGGCAGGCGGATCATTTGAGCCCAGGAGTTTGAGATCAGCCTGGGCAATATGACAAAAGCCTGTCTCTATTAAAAAAAAAATTATATATATATATATACACATATATATATACACATATGTATAGATACACACATATATATATATACACACATATATATATGTCAGATGTGATGGCATGCACCTAGTCCCAGCTACTCAAGAGGTTGAGGTGGGAGGATCACCTGAGCCCAGGGAGTTTGAGGCTGCAGTGAGCCGAGATTACATTACTGTACTCCAGCCTAGGAGACAGAGTAAAGACCCTGTCTCAAGAAAAAAAATACATAAAAGAAAAAATAACCTACTCAAATGCCCTTTCCTCTGTAGTGCATGCCCTGACATTCTCCAGCAGAATTAGTTATTCAGAAACTCCAGCATTTTATTTATATCTGGATTGTGACACTTCCAATGTTTTGTTGTAAACATACTACTTAGGACAAAAGTGATCTGGACTTCAAAGCCTGGAAAATCTTCAGGGCACACTTGAGCTCACATATTCAGATAGAAACTGGGGCGCTTAATGGGAGCATTAGCATAGCAGTTTCCTAAAAGCCAGAGGCCCCTGGAGCCCATCTCTGGGGTTCTCCACGAATGTCCATCACTCACTCACTATTCCCCCTTTCCTCTCTCAATACCTCCCCTTTCCCTTTCCATCATGCAATCAGTTGTACCAAATCCTATAAATTGAAGTCTAAGGTACTCCTCAACTCAACTCTGTCCACTTGTTCCTGCTTCAACTGCCGCCATCTTAGTCCCAGAGGTTCTCAACCCTGAATCCATATCCGAATCCCCTGGAGAGCTTTGAAAACTGTCCAGCGGTTTCCCTCTGCTCCTCTTGAGATGGAGTCTTGTTCTGTCACCCTGGCTGGAGTGCAGTGGTGCGATCTCTGCTCACTGCAAGCTCCACTCAGTGCAAGCTCTGTCTCCCGGGTTCACACCATTCTCCTGCCTCAGTCTCCCAAGTAACTGGGACTACAGGCGCCCGCCACCATGCCCGGCTAATTTTTTGTATTTTTAGTAGAGACGGGGTTTCACTGTGTTAGCCAGGATGGTCTCGATCTCTTGACCTCGTGATCTGCCTGCCTCGGCCTCCCAAAGTACTGGGATCACAGGCGTGAGCCACCACGCCCGGCCCCTCCCTCTGCTCTTGTTAGAGACCACATCCTGACTGGGTGCCAAGGCCCTCACTCTCAGGCCCTCTCCAGCCTCCCCTGTGGCCTGTCTCCTGTCCTCCACCACACTGACCTTTCTGTTCCTTACATGGGTCATGCCCTTTCCTTCTTGGGGCCTTCTCAGTGTCCCTTCCTCTGCCTGAGGGTTCTTCCTCCTTTTCCCCGTCTAGGGAACACCTCCACCTCCTCCTGGAGGCAGTAGAGGTTAAGAACGTGAGCTCCGGAGCAAGACAGCCTAGATTCAAACTCCAGCTGCAGGACGACACCTGCTGTAGAGGGATCCCGAGCATTTGAACCTCTCTAAGCCAGAGTCTCTTCTTCCTGGTGTTGCTGCTTCAGAAGACCACTGTGGTCCGCACAGTCCCCTCCAGGGGAATGGCACGATAACGTATTCAGATGGGTGGCTCCCCTACTTTCTGCTGCTACTCACAGCAGAGGATCATGAGTTCTTTACCTGGTGCTTGTTACTGTGCCCGACACTTGCTAAGTGCTCGATGTACATTTTGTGCAATGAGAACAAGTATCCTTGTCTGTGTTCCTAAAGCAGACCCCTGCCTGGAGTTCCCTCCAGTCTTCCAGTACATGGGGTCCTGGATCCATCTCCAGCTTTCCCCAAAATGGGCAATTTACCGCTAGAGAATTGTGACTTCCTTTCTCTCTCCCCCCATAAAAAAGCAGAAAGCGAGTGGGACATCAAAAGCCTCTTTAAAACCAACATTTTGATGACTTAAGAGTAAATGAATGAGAAACATACAGCTTAAATTTTCTTTATGATCCACAAGGGCTCTTTCTGGACTCACTTTCCAAAGCTGCCAGGCTAATGATGAGAGTGGAAGTTGCTGAATTCTCACATCATCAACAGATGGCTCTCCATATTTGGAAATTTTTCACGTGGCAGAGGAAGGAAACCGCCAGCTCCTCAGATCTGTCATGTGCCCATGTCCTGCCCCCTTCCATATCTCATCCGGGTTATGCAGGACATTCCACTCCCAGTGGCCCCGGAGTTGCGGGCAGTCGGGACTGCCTTCTTCGGGCCGGTAGCCACGTAGCAGACAGAGCACAGGACTGAGCAAAGATCCGCAGGCCAAGAGGCTGGTCCAGGATTTGCCACTGGCAAAGCCACCCAACCTCCCTGGCTGGACTTCAGTTTTCTCATTGGCGAGATGGGAAAATGACCCTTGCTCTGTCTCAGAGAGTTGTAACCACAAATGAGACAACAGTCAATCCCACGTCCAGCACACAGCAACGGGTCAACATTAGTTGACTGTGAACGCAACACACATGTAAGGTCCCTGCTAGGAGTCTTAACGTTCTGTGAGCATGTCAATCAGCAGCTGGCTCCTTTTGCTCCCTTCTAGTTGGGAGAATTCAGACTGTGTGGCTTGAGGGGAAAGGGAGGGATCAACCCATGTGGAGAAGCAGAGTTTAGGTGATCACTCCCAGGACACCCTCATTCCCAACGCAGTGACAGGCCTCGTGTCTCCAAGATCCATTCTCACCTTCAAAGTCATTTGTGAATGGCTGTGGTTTCAGTGTCATTTTTAAAACCTTTCAAACACTGACTTGCGGTGACAGACAGAAAATATCTCAGTCACAGCCAGACCACGCAGGCTGGCCTGAGGCACGAAACAAAGCACCTGTTACCCCAAAGCAACAGGAAGGCATGGGGCATTGCCATGGGCAGGCGGTGCCGAGGGGGCGCCAACCTCAACACTGCGGGTCCTCCCTGTCCATTAACATTTGTTTATGGTGAAAACTAGTTCATGTGAACATCAAGCAAAGCCCAAGCTGGGGTGTGGAGGTGAAGTGAGGTGAGGGGCGGGGAGAGATGACATAAGAAGATGAGTAGGGCCAGGCATGGTGGCACACACTTATAATCCCAGCACTTTGAGAGGCCAAGGTGGGTGGATCACCTGAGGTCAGGAGTTCGAGACCAGCCCCGTCAACATGGCAAAACCCCGTGTCTACTAAAAATACAAAAAAAAAAAAAAAAAAAATCTGGAAGTGGTGGTACATGCCTGCAAATCCCGGCTCCTTGGGAGGCTGAGGCTGGAGAATTGCTTGAACCTGAGAGGCAGAGGTTGCAGTAAGCCGAGATCATGCCACAACACTCCAGCCTAAGTGACAAGAGCAAAATTCTGTCTCAAAAAAAATAAATAAATAAGAAGAAGACAACGAGTAGCAGGATGTTTTCTCTATTTTTAAAGCATTGTTACTTGCTTTTTACTTTTTAAATATTTTTGTTAAAAGCTAAGACCTCGGCCTACACAGGGTGAGAACCATCAGTAACACCGTCTTCCATCTCCACATCTCGTCCCACTGGAAGCTCTTCAGGGGCAATAACGACCATGGAGCTGTCGTCTCCTGTGATAACAATGCCTGCTTCTGGGGACCTCCTGAAGGCCCTGCCTGAGGCTGTTTCACAGTTGACTTTTTAAAAAATAAGTAGGAGTGCATTCTAAAATGGTAAAAAAGTATAGTATAGTAAATACATACACCAGTAATAGTCATTTATCATCATTATCAATATTGTGTACTGTGCGCAGTTTTATGTTCTGAACTTTCACAGGACTGGCAGAGCAGTAGGTTTGTGTACGCCAGCATCACCCCAAACACGTGAGAAATGTGTTGTAATACAATGTTATGGTGGCTGCGATGTCACTATGTGAGGGAATTTTTCATCTCCTTATAATCTTATTCGGCCCCTGGTTGTATATGCTGTCCATCATGGACCAAAATGTCGTGCAGGGCATGACTGTTCTCAAAGCAGACAGGAGCCAGGGTGATGCAAGCACTGAAAATCATGTTCATGGAGAAAGTCTGAAAGATCTGGCATTTTTAGCCCAGAGAAGAAAAGGCCCTCAAAATGCCATCTTTCGTTTATATATTCAAATATTCATGGGATGCCTATTAAGTGTTAGGTAGCACGCTATCTGTTACCATAGCAATCAGAAGGTCTCTTCCAGGTGTTCATCCCAGGTTCCTTCCTCAGGAGGCAGACCCGTCTGCCAGCTACTCGGACTGTCAGCTGCCGGTGGCTTCCAGGGCACAGCCTAATGCAGAGAAAGAAAGGCCTGGCCTCTTTGCCACAGTCTGGGTCAACTCCAAAGAGTCACCCCAGCTCCAGGGCCCCTTGTGGGACCGGATGAGGCCTCAGTTCCAACCACAGTGGGACTGGCTTCTCCCTCTGACCAATACCCCCTTCCCATTTTCTTCCAGGATGCCTCCCATCAGAGTCTGGCCAGCGGGGGACAGGGGCATGCCAGCAAGCAATGGCAACCCGGTTGACAGGACTAGGGATGGATAGGCAGTACATAGTGCTATGTCACCCCACCCCCTGCCACCTGCCCAGGAAACGCACCTAATCCAGCCTTGGGGGTCAGGAGACTTCCTAGAAGAGACAAGGTGAAATGAGCTCCACCCCAGGGGAGCAGGGCGGGCAGAAATGATTTTCACCTCCAGCTTGTTCTAAATGAAAGAAGAAAGACCACCCTCCACCCCCTGCCCCATTTACTGTGAGCCCAAGGCTGTGCTGACAGGGCCTCCAAGGAGCGGCCCTGCTTCATCTCCGCTCTTCTGGCCTCTTGGATCACTGCCCAGAGCCTACATGGACAGTACCCCTAGTTCTCAGCTGCTGGACACTGCCAGCCCGTCAGAGGGACCCACGACAGGAAGAAGGGGCTGTACGTTTTCAGATTCGGTTTTCCTGCTCCCAACCCCCACTCCACCCAAAGTGAAGCTGAGCTCAGAGATTAAAAACTCATTCTCGTGCAGGAAATGAAGACGTTGCCAGGACCTCCCAGCCGAGAAAATATGAACAAGATGCCTCGTGCCGCTGATGAACTCCCCACTCTTAGGGCCTCGAGGGAAGGCGGGAAGATGGGCCGCTAGCCCGGGCACTCCCATGCTTGTTCTCAGCTGCGCTTCACCCCCGGAATGTGGGAAGTCCCTGGCTGCCGTGGCATACACAGCCATAACATGCCCTGGCTCCCGTGGTCAGAAATTGCCATTCAAGAGGCAGAGACGCATGGGAGCGATATGGAAAGGGCTCTGGGTTCCAGCCCAGCTGCACAGCCAACCGTGAGACCTGGGGTGTCTGCCTATCTTTCTGGGCCTTGGTTTTGTTGCCTATGCAATGAGATTGTTGGGCTTCTGGACTGTCCGGGTGTCTTCCATCTAATTCTAATTTCTGGGGAAGGAAATGGAAAAGTTTACCAATATGATGAGAATCTTATAGCCCAACAACTGAGATCTCGAATCCAACAGGACCGCTTCTTCCGAAGAGAGTAAAGGGCCCACAGACATCAGTGAGAACTCTCTTCAAAACCATTCTGGAGTTTCCCTCAGGCTCCAGGTCGAGGTGAAAACTGATGGAAAGTTCAGACTGAGAAGGCAGTACAGCATCTCCTCCAGCCCTACTGCCAGAGAACCTGTCCTAAAGTGTGGATAACAGGTGCCCTTGATGGCGCCTGGCACTCCTTCATCAGCCCCAATCTTAGGCCAAGGTGGACACAGGATAACTCTGCAAAGCATAATTCTGCAGAAGATAACTGACAGCCACGATAGCTACTAGCATCTGGGAGGATGCACTATTACCTGGGAAGGACATCCTTTTTGACACAGGATTAACATGAGAGACCTATCGGTTATCCATCATGTAACCACTTAACTACAAACACAGAAGTTTTTTGTTGTTGTTTTGTTTTTGAGACAGAGTTTCACTCTTGTTGCCCAGGCTGGAGTGCAATGGCGTGATCTTGGCTCACTACAATCTCCACCTCCCAGGTTCACGTGATTCTCCCATCTCAGCCTCCTCAGTAGCTGGAATTACAGGCGTGCGCCACCAAGCCTGGCTAATTTTGTATTTTTAGTAGAGACGTGGTTTTGCCATGTTGGCCAGGCTGGTCTTGAACTCCTGACCTCAGGTGATCAGCCCCCCTCGGCCTCCCAAAGTGCAGGGATTACACGCATGAGACACCGTGCCCGGAAAACACAGAAGTTTAAAGCAGCATGCGCTTATAATCTCATGGGTTCTCTGAGTCAGGAATTTAGATACAGCTTTGTTAGGGTCCTCTGGTTCAGGATTTCTCACAAGGCTGTGATCAAGTTGCTGGCCAGGACTGGAGTCTCATCTGAGGTTCAAATGGAGAAGGATTCACTTCCACAGAGAACTGATGGTGGGACTCAGTTCCTTGAGGTCGGTCAGACGGCAGCAGCTCTCTGTTCCTTGCCATGTGGGCCTCTCCGATATGACCACCTGCTTTGTGAAAGTGTGCAAAGCTCAAGGGCAACAGAGAGGGCCTGCCAGCAAGAGGGAAGTCACAATCTTATGTCACACAAGCAGAAATGTGACAGCCCATCATCTTTGTCGTATTGCATTTGTTAGAAGTTAGGTCACAAGTCCCACCCACACTTGAGGGGCAGGGACTACACAGGCTGTGGATACAAGGAGATGGGGACCATTGGGAGTCATCTTAGAGGCTGCCTGCCAGAGAGGAGGCAGAAAGAGGCCACCCACTGAGCCTTGAGCAGAATCAGCCCTGGCAAGCAACGCAGGGACAAGTGTCCCAGCCAGACCAGCTTACATCCAAAAGGTTATGTGTCCTGGAGGTGAGAACCAGAGGAGCGGCATCTCAGGATGAGATGATGCCACACTGCGCACACTGACAGCCTGGGAGAATAGTGTCAGAAGAGGGAGCCAGTGGCAGGGTGTGTAGTGGTGATTGTGTGCTGGCCGTGTGTGTTCTCAAAAGCAGGGAAAGGACCTGGTCACCATTTGAGGGTTATGATATAAACTGGGGAAGGGATGATCAGCCCACCCTTCACTGCCCTGCCAAGTCATTATATGCCTTTTCCAGGAAAAACCCACCCTGCCATCCCCTAGCCAGGAATCAGCCCCACCTATATCCACTGTAGTGTTGAGATATGGAATTGTCCAGTGGGGTAGAGGTGGGGAACTCCAGGCACAATCAGCCTTCTCCCCAGAATTCAATGTGTCCTTTGGAGACGTCCTCGTTCTTTGCCTCCTCTGAGTTCCCCCTCCTCAGGCAGCTTCCATGACAAAGCTGTAAAGCACTCTCCCTCTCCTCCTCTTTTTAAAACACAATTTTTATTTTTAAATATACTATATCTGTTAAGGATAAGGGGCAAAGTTTTCTGTCTTTGTAATACCTGTTTAGGAGTTTAATGGGTTAGGAGATTGGTTTTAACTGTGAGAAAGCATCTAGCTCTTGTGCTCAAGTGATCCTCCCACCTCAGCCTCCTGAGTAGCTGAGACTACAGGCACATGCCAGCACACCCAGATAATTTTTTAATTTTTTGTAGAGATGGGGTCTCCTTTTGTTGCCCAGGCAGGTCTTGAACTTCTGGGCTCAAGCGATCCTCCTGCCTCGGCTTCCCTAAGTGCTGGGATGACAGGTGCGAGCCACCGTGCCTGGCCTACTAAGCATTTCTGAAGGCTATAGTTTAACATTTGGTTTCAAAAAGAAAGGAAGCTTTCATTTAAAAAATAACTTACTGAATTACATTCTTTCATAACTTCCACCCTAATTAGTTACAAAGATAATTCTAAAGATTCTTAGTTTTGTGTACTAACATTTTTCTTTTTTGAGTCAGGGTTGCACTCTGTTGCCCAGGTTAAAGGATGGTGGTGCAGTCATGGCTCACTGCAGCCTCAACCTCCTGGATTCAAGCAATCCTCCCACCTCAGCCTCCCAAGTAGCTGGGACTACTGGCACACGCCACCATGCCTAATTTTTTGCAGAAATGGGGTCTCCCTATGTTGTACAGGCTAATCTCAAACTCCTGAGCTCAAGTGATCCTCCTCCTTTGGCCTCTCAAAGTGCTGGGATTACAGGTGTGAGCTACCATGTCCAGCCATTTTTGTCTACTAATTTACATTTATATTTAAAGATTAATTTTACTTGTATCTTAAAACAAGAATGTTATGTTGGAAAAAGAGAACTAAATACATTTGTATAAAGGCTGTAAATGTCCCATGGCAAATGTTCTGTCTCAATATTTTCTTCCACATTTATAAACAGGATTCTGCAGAGAGAGACTTGGGTCGTTAAGATTCACCTTTCCTAAGGAGTTGTAGGCTGCAGATCTGAAGAACACATAGCAACAACTCGATTTCTCTTTTTACAACTGCAGAGCATCGCAGCTGCAATGATAGTATAAATACATGAAAAAATGACTTCACCAGGCTGGGTGCGGTGGCTCATGCCTGTAATCCTAGCACTTTGGTAGGCCAAGGCGGGCAGATCACTTGAACCCATGAGTTCGAGACCAGCCTGGGCAACATGGTAAAACCCTCTCTCTACAAAAATACAGAAAATTAGCTAGATGTGGTGGCACATACCTGTAGTCTCAGCTACTTGGGAAACTGAGGTGGGAGGATCACCTGAGTCTGGGAGGTCAAGGCTGCAGTGAGCCGAGATTGCACCACTACACTCCAGCCTGGGCGATAGAGTGAGACCTTGTCTCAAAAAAAAAAAAAAAAAAAAAAAGACATCACTCACATAAGATTTAGAAAAATCAGAGTGACCTCAGGCCAAGGCACCACCAGTGTGGTGAGAATGACATTCGATAACGGAGAGAGAGTGTGTGTATGTACGTGTACATATTGTGTATATATGTACAGATATCTCTCTATATAAATAGCCACGTTCAGCCCCTTGAAAGCCTGTAAATATGATGTTGTGCTCCAAATTCACTATTTGAAACTTCAGATACACAGGCCATGCAGAGGAGAGTTTCTTGTATATCCCTGTTTGTTACCATCAATAAAATTGTGAAGTTTTCCAAATCACTGTTCATCATATATTTCCCTGGTAAGTGTTACGGCTTGTGGATGAAGCTAATCATGTATTCACACATCATCTCTCTCCTCTTTTAAGTGGCTCCTACAGCATGTTGCAAATGAAATTCACAGATTCAGGAGCCCAACACCTTGGGAAGTTTGAAAGCCTGTGTCCCTCTGTCCTCTAGGCAACCCCTAATGTACAGGTTGTGCCTGCACAAAGGCATCAGTTGAGGGGTGAATGCAGCTCAGGGCTACACTGGAGGGAGGGGGCCCTTTGGGAATTCACCTGAAGACACCATATTGGCTAGCTGCCGCCAGTCCCATCATGACCCAGAAGCTACCATGGAGGCCAAGTTCAGCTAAGGCTTCATAGTCACATACATCTTTGTGATCTTGGTTAAACAACATTTCCTTATCTATGACATTGAAAGCACAAGCAACAAAAGGAAAAATACATAAACTGAACATCATCAAAATTTAAAACCTCTGTGCTTCCAAGAACACCATCAAGAAAGTGACAACACAACTTGTCCACAGACTGGGATGACACTTTTGCAAATCATATATCTGATAAAGGACTTGTATATAAAGAACACTTAATTCAATAATTAAAAGACAAATAATCCAATTTAAAAATGAGCAAAGGATCTGAATAGACATTTCTCCAAAGAGGATATACAAGTGGCCAATAAGCACATGAAAAGATGCTCAACATCACTGGCAATCATGAAAAGTCAAATCAAAACCACAGTGAGGGCCGGGTGCAGTGGCTCACGCCTGTAATCCCAGCACTTTGGGAGGCTGAGGCAGGCAGATCACCAGGTCAAGCGATAAGACCATCCTGGCCAACATGGTGAAATCCCATCTCTACTAAAAATACAAAAATTAGCTGGCGCACACCTGTAGTCCCAGCTACTTGAGAGGCTGAGGCAGGAGAATTGCTTGAGCCTGGGAGGTGGAGGTTGTGGTGAGCCAAGACCACGCCACTGCACTCCAGTCTGGTGACAGAGCGACACCCTGTCTCAAACAAACAAACAAACAAACAAAACCCATAGTGAGATATGACTTTGCACCCACTAGGATGTCTAGAATGAAAAAATAATAACACTAACAAGTGTTGGTGAGGACATGGAGAAACTGGAACCTCAGACACTGCTGGCAGCAATATAAAATTGTACAGCCTGTATGGAAAACAATCTGGCAGTTTCTCAAAGACAAGACACGAAGTTTCCATATGACCCAGCAATTCCACTCCTAGACATACACCTAAGAGAAATGAAAACATATGTCCACACAAAACTTGTACATCAATGTTCAAAGCAGCATTATTCATAAAAGCAAAAAGTAGAAACAACTCAAGCATCCATCAACTAACGAATGAACAAACAAAATTTGGCATATTCATTCCATGGAATATTATTCAGTATTAGAAATGAAGAGCTGGGCATGGTGGCTCACTCCTGCCTGCACCTTGGGAGGATCACTTGAGGAATGCTTACTTTGGGAGGCAGGAGGATCGCTTGAGGCCAGAAGTTCAACTCCAGCTTGGGGAACACAGCGAGACTCTGCCTCTACAAAAAAAAACTTTTAAACCCAAACAATTAGGCATAGCGGCACACTCCTGTAAGTCCAGCTACTGGAGAGGCTGAGGCTTGAGCCCGGGAGTTCGAGGCTGTAGTGAGCTATGATCGTGCCACTGCACTCCAGCCTCGGTGATAGAGCAAGACCCAGTCTCTTTAAAAAAACAGAAAGAAAGAAAAGAAAAAGAAAAAAGTGAAGTACTAATCCATGCTACAACATTAACCTTAAAGACATTATGCTAAGTGAAAGAAGCCAGACACAAAGGACAACATACTGTATGGTTCCATTCAGATGAAATGTCCAGAATTGGCCAGTCTTTAAAAAGTAGATTAATGGTCTCCTAGGGCTGGAGAGAATTGGGGAGCAGGGATTAGAGGCATTGGCTAAGGGGTGCAGGGTTTCTTCCGGGGGTGGTGAAAATATTCTAAAATTTATAGTGGTGATGGTTGAATATACTAAAAACCACGGAATTGCATACTTTAAATGTGTAAATTAGTGAATTCCCAATAAAGTTATTTTAAAAAGACAGAAAGGGAGAACCTCATTTTCTAAGCTAGAGATTCTTAACTCGGGACCCATGAACCCACTGAATTACAAACTAGTATTGTGAGAGCACTTGTGCATTTTCTAAGAAAGCCTGCGGCTTTCCCGAGAGTCTCCAAAGGCTCCAAGCCACAAAACAAGAATCCCTGTCCTCACAATGAGCTGGAGTTGGGGCTTCAAGTTTGGGAGAGCCTCCTCACGGCTTCCCTTTTGCACCTCCCCTGGGACAGTCAGGGTATGGAGGGGAGGGGCACCCAGAGTCCATTTCCTGTGTGCTTGTTTAATATTCACTCATTGGTGTGGAGTCGGGTTAGCCGCAGCTCACCTGGGGGGCAGCCACTCTGACCACAGCCCGGAGCCACTGGCTCAATCTATTCTCGACCCTTCCCCTCTGTGACCGTCTTCCTTCCCCGATTGCCCCTCCCAGGCTGCCCTCCAGGCCTCCCGAGAGGCCAGCAGCGGCTCCCCGATTGCCCCCTCCCAGGCTGCCCTCCAGGCCTCCCGAGAGGCCAGCAGCGGCTCCCCAATTGCCCCCTCCCAGGCTGCCCTCCAGGCCTCCCGAGAGGCCAGCAGCGGCTCCCCGATTGCCCCCTCCCAGGCTGCCCTCCAGGCCTCCCGAGAGGCCAGCAGTGGCTCCCCGATTGCCCCCTCCTAGGCTGCCCTCCAGGCCTCCCGAGAGGCCAGCAGTGGCTCCACTTGCTGCTTTTGCCACTTGCTCCAGGCATTAACTGGGACACAGATCCCTGGCTCCTACTGCCCTCAACTCCAATGCTGGAGTAACTCAAAGGTAGAGTGACCATACTGCTGCCTACCTGCGGGGACAGACTTGGTTTAAACCCGATGTTCCAGTGTGCTTTTTGTTTTGTTTTGTTTTTGAGACAGGGTCTCATTCTGTTGCCCAGGCTGAGCACAGTAGTGATCATGGCTCACTGCAGCCTTGGCCTCCTGGGCTCAAGCAATCCTCCCACCTTAGCCTCCTGAGTAGCAGGGACTACAGGTGCATGTCACCAAAACTGGCTAGTTTTTTTGTTTTTTGTAGAGATAGAGTCTCACTGTGTTGCCCAGAATGATCTCTAATTCTTGGATGCCAGTGATCCTCCCACCTCGGCTTCCTAAAGTGCTGGGATTACAGGCGTGAGCCACCGCGCTCAGCCTTAGTGTGATTATTGAGTGCCAAATTCCATTCTCAAAAGTATCCTGTTTGTAAGATACTGTAAATTTCATTAACCCCTTACCTAAAGATGGAATTGTCATGCTTCCTGGGGTGAGCAGCACTCCAGCGGTCTCTGAAGCCATGGTCCAGCCTGCAGGAAGGCTTCACATCCACCTTCCTCAGCAGACAGGTTTCATTCTGTTCTGTTCATACCTCAGCAGGAAAGGGCATTGCCACCTCTCACGGGTCTGGTGGCCCTCCGTTGAGGATGGATAAGATGCCTCCGCTTCCATCTCACCCATCCTCAGTGCAGGGGGTCTGGGCCTCTCCCCTCTACAATTCGATGTAAGGCAAAGGTGACATTCCTCTGTAGCCCTTGCCACCCTCAGCCTTTTCCTCCCGGGGTGAAAAATCCCAACCCCTTAACGTTTCGTTCCCTCCCACCTCCTTCAGTGCCCAAGCCGCTCTGCTCCTTAAGATCACAAACCGCGTCTTTTCTTCTTTACATAGCTAGTGCCTGGCAGAGGAGGTGCTCACTAAATTTTTTTTTTTTTTTTTTTTTTTTTTGTGAGATGGAGTCTTGCTCTGTCACCCAGGTTAGAGTGCAGTGATGCAATCTTGACTTACTGCAGCCTCCGCCTCCTGGGTTCCAGTGGTTCTCCTGCCTCAGTCTCCCAGGTAGCTGGGATAACAAGTGCCTGCCACCACGCCTGGCTAATTTTTGTATTTTTAGTAGAGATGGGGTTTCACCATGTTAGTCAGGCTGGTCTCGAACTCCTGACCTCAGATAATCTGCCTGCCTCGGCCTCCCCAAGTACTAGGATTACAGGTATGAGCCACCGCATCCAGCCTAGTTCATTCTTTTCAATAATTTTTTCTTTTTTTTTTTTTTTTTTTTTTTTGTGACAGGGCCTCACTCTGTTGCCCAGGCTGGAGTGCAGCAGCACAATCTGGGCTCACTGAAGTCTTAAACTCGTAGGTTCAAGTGATCCTCCCACCTCCGCCTCCCAAGTAGCTGGAACTACAGGTGCATGTCATCACACCCAGCTAATTTTTTTTTTAATAGGAAAGATGAGGTCTCACTACGTGGCCCAGGCTGGTATCAAACTCTTGGGGTCAAGCAATCCATCTGCCTCAGCTTCACACCTGGAATTACAGGTGTGAGCCTTACAGGTGAGAGCTTCAGTGGGTTCAAGGGCCCTAAGAATCTCTAGCCTAGAAAATAAGGTTCTTCCTTTCTCTTTTTAATAACTTTCTTGAGAATTCACAGTACCATACAATTCACACATTTAAAGCATGCAATTCAATGGTTACCTTGCCAGCCTTGATAGACAATTTTTGGATGAATGAGGCACTGGCAAAATGAAGCTGAGGCTGCTATCACATTGCATGGGGCCGAGGACACCGCAGAGCCTGGGCCCCCAGGTGTGGGCAGCTCCTGAGAGCACCCTCTCCAGAAGAGTAGGACTGAGAGGGCCAGCCCCACTGAAATGCACACCCATGGATGCAGCAAGAGGTCGGCCGGGCAGGGGGAAAGGACATCCCCTTCCATTCCCGGAGCTGCTCTTCTCGTAGGTCACACCCAGGGCCCTTCCCCAGAACTGTACTCCTTCCAGCCAAGCCCACTTCCTCTGCTCACAAGAGAAAGGAAAACTCTTGCTGGATGCAGAGGTGTACAATGAAGAAGGGGCCGCCTTAGGCTTCGTATCCAGGGCCCTTTTATTTTGTTCTTTTGGTCAGTATTGACTACCCATTTGACAAGCATGTCCCAAGCATTTCCTATGTACCAGGCCAGTGCTGGACACTGGGGATGAAATTGAGAACAAGCCATCCAGGTGCCTCTGCCCTGCAGGGCTGTCTTTAATCATGATGTCCAAAGCTGGCTCCAGGGCTACACTTAGAAGAAAATAAGACAGTGATTTCTGGGTTCCTGCAATTTCTGGGTTTCTGGATATCTCCATGTGAACGGCCACCTTTACGTAAGCTTCATAAAGCCGATGGGAGAGTATCTGCTTGACAAGAGAACTTTTGGAGTGAGATGAACCATTTTCAAATCTCAGTTCTGTTTCTTCTTGGGTGAGTTACACTTGATCTTAGCCAAAAGGCGGAGAAGTGATCCCCTTGGTTATTTAATCTCCGGCTCATGTGTGAATTGTAGACAATCCCATCCACCTTGCAGAATTATTTGGGGGGTCCGATGGGTAACGGCTGCAAGACAACAGTGTCCAGTACATGGGGACACTCAGTAAATGGGGTCACGATTACCCCTGAGCACTGGGGTTTCAAATCCCAGCTGAAGATTCTGTTGGAGTTGGCATGACCTTGTGTTGCAAGACTGTGGCTCCTAAAATTGACTCGTTTCAAGAATCATTGTGAGAACTTTTTAGAATTACAAATTTTCGAGACCGAAACCAAACCGACAACTGGAAGCGGCAGGGATGGGCCTGGACATGTGCATTCTCAGAGGTCTCCAAGTGTGCGATCCACAGTGCTAAGCAGCGCTTCTCAAATCCAGCCCACCCATTTATTTTCCAAAACTCCTGGGAGGGACAACAGAGACGCAGGGCTCTGTGGAAGCCGGGCCTGCACCCCTCCCCCAGGCGGCCTCCTCTCCACTCTGGGACCAGCCCTGCCTTCCCCCAGGCTGCGGTGGGTCCCCGTCGTCGGAGCACAGCAGCTGCTCATAAAGCTCCCGATGAAAGGCACGCTGGACAGGAGAGGTCAAGGTTCACACAAGCAGCTCCGCCTTCTGTTTGATTTACAAGTGGCAGTCACCTCATTAAACCTGGTCCCCCTCCACCCCTACCCCACCCTCACCCCCAACCCACCACATGCATACCCACACATGGTCCCTCCCGCTCAGCCATGGCCGGCACACAGAGGCTGGGTTAGAGATCGAGTGGTCCAGAGATGGGCAGGTGACCTGCTGGACACGCCCACCACCCATACCCCAGACTTGCCTAGTGCCTAATGTATGGAATGCACTCAACACGTTTGTTAAACTTGGTGTTTATAAACGCATAAAACTGGCATTTTGTGAAGCTGCTGCAGCACAACTTGAACTTGGAAAGCAGTGCTGATCCCTTCAGAGTCCTGGGGAGGAGAAAAGGCAGCGATAGCTGTGCGCCCCAGGCTGACTTTTCACCTCTCCTAGCCTCTGTCTCCTCCTCTATGAAGGGGTTACCGAGGTGATTAGATGGAGCAGGCCACACGAAAGAGCCTAGCTAACGACTGGAACATTGCAGCTGTGCAGTCGGTGTTCCTGAATCCACAGAGGGCAATGGAGACAGAACGTCACACAGAGTTAACTCTGCCCAGGCACAGTGGCTCACGCCTGTAGTCCCAGCTACTTCGAAGGCTGAGAAGGCAGGGCAGCTTGAGCCCAGGAGGTCGAGGCTGCAGTGGACCATGATTGTGCCACTGCATTCCAGCCTGGGTGACATGAGGTGACCCTGTCTTAAAAAAAAAATTAAACAGAGTTAACTTCAATTATGATGACAGCATGGAGAATGGCAGGGATGGGGGCTGTTAGACCACACAGAAGGACCTGAGGTCCTCAGCAGGGTTTGCAGGTGGCTCCTGGGGAGATGGGAACCTGTAAGCCTGGACCTGAAGCAGGGGCTTTAGCCAGGCCCAGGGGCTGTGATGGAGCAGAGAGAAGCTGCACACCAGGCCTCGAGTGGAAGGGGCGCCGGCGCATCTGAGGCCTGGGGAGAAGAAGGCCTGGTGACTCAGTGTGTGTCCAGCAAGGGAAGGGAGCTGGGCGAGGCCAGGGAGTGGACAGCTGGACGCCTGCTGGACCTCCCCCAAGGAAGGCTTCCGGGCTCCGGCTGAGGGATCAGGAAGTGCTGAGGTGCCTTAAGCCCAGGGGCCCATGACTGGAGTCGCCCCTACCATTTGTTTTTAGTCTTCACGCTGAGGTGTCTTAAGCCCAGGGGCCCATGACTGGAGTTGCCCCTACCATTTCTTTTTAGTCTTCACGCCAGTTTATGAGCTACTGAAAGGTCCCAACTTTAAAGTGTTACCTTAGTATCATTCCCCAGGGTCCCACGTATACCCCACTCCCCTGCAACAGGAGAGCCCTGCCTCACTCCTCTTGGACTCAGCACAGCGCTGGTGCCCATCTCTGAGTGGTGGAGGCTTCAGCATTTCTATACAGCAGGGGCCTGGGGAGGCTGGAAGGGAGGTATAGGGGACCAGTCATCAAACATTTGCAGAGCAGGCTCAGTTTGTTTGTTTGAGAGAGGAGCTGTGGAGACGATCAGAGGCTAAAGTCCACTACGGCCCCACAGAGCCCCAGCTGCAGGATGCCAGAGAAAAGAGGGCCATTCCTGCCTCCGTCTCTGTGAAGGGCGTCCCGGGCTGGGAATGGGTGAGGTGAAGGAGGTTCCTCACTTCCCTGACCAAGGCCCTGCCCGTAGCTCTGACCACCCTCTCCTCGCCTCTGCCCATCCCTCCTTGCCCTCCCACACAGGTCTTGTGGGGGCTCAGGCACCCTCATCAGCAACCCTGCATCATGGGGCCGCTGCTGGGCCTCCCCTAAGAGGGGCTCTCCCCAGTGAAAAGGAGGCTGAAGAGAGGATGGGGCCGAAGCTGCCACCCAGAGGAGAGAAGGGAAATTAACACAGAAGGAGAGACTGGAGAGAGAAAATAAGAGACAGAAAATGAGAGGCAGGGCGCGAGGCAGGTGCGAGGGGAGGAGAGTGCAATCTTAACAGAAGGGGAAGGCACTAACCAGGGAACACATGCTGGGGCACAGAGGGATGAATACGTATAAACGCTGAGAGTCAGACAGGGACAGAGACAGACTGTGGCAGAGACCATAACAGAGTCCGGCAGATGATGGGCGGCCTGTTATCTTTTGGAGCCAGGCCCTGTTAGAATTCTTGGCCTCAGTTGATGCTGGGGGCAGGATGGAGTGTGCCTTCCCCTCCAATTTTTCCAACTGGAACCCTACATGCAGCTCCAAGCTTTCCCCATCCTTTCTGAGGTTCCGGCTGCAAAGACTCCCAGGACAGGCCAGCCAGGTCGCTAGGCCTGAGAGTGGCCCACCCAGGGCCCACCTTGGGCAGGTGGGGGAGACCGTGGGCTTCCAGGAACAAGGAGCCCCCAACAAGTACAAGAAGGACCCTAAGGGCTGGGCAGGGTGGCAGGGTGGCTCACACTTGTAATCCCAGCACTTTGGGAGGCTGAGGTGGGCAGATCACGAGGTCAGGAGATTGAGACCATCCTGGCCAACATGGTGAAACCCCATCTCCACTAAAAATACAAAAATTAGTCAGGCGTGGTGGCACGCACCTGTAGTCCCAGCTACTCGGGAGGCTGAGGCAGGAGAAGCGCGTGAACCCGGGAGGTGGAGACTGCAGTGAGCCGAGATCGCGTCACTGCACTCCAGTCTGCTGACAGAGCAAGACTCCATCTCATGAAAAAAAAAAAAAAGAAGGACCCTAAGACCCACCAGCCAAACAGATCCTCCCACACCCCTTCCAGGTCTGCACCAGACACAGCTGGGCTAAGTGGTGACCTGAGACCCAGGGAGAGCTGAAGCCGGGGAGTTTCTGGGTGTCTTGATGTTGAGGGGTAGCTTGTCTGCTGCTTGGAGACTGGTCCTTTAGTCACCGGCTGAGAGGGTTATCAGGCCTCCAGGTGTGCCACAGCCCTGACTCCTCAACAGCTCTGTGCTACCTACCTCCCCCTCCCTGGGCTTTCTGACCTCTGCCCTCTCGTGCTCCCCTTCCCTATGGGTCAGGATCCAAGCTCCCCAGGTTTGCTACTTCTCCAGCCATGTCGCTCCCTGCCCCAAGCTCTACACTGTAGTTAACACACCAAACTACTTGCAGACACATCTAGAAACCACATCACTCCTTCCTCTGGAATGCCCCTCCCTTCTCTCCACCTGAAAGCTCTCAGGTCCCCATGAAGGCCCCCTCCCACCCAGGCTGCATCGGCATTTTGCTAGTGATCTCCTGATGCCTGGGTGCCTCTCCTGCAATCTCTCTGCAACACGTCAGGTGCTCCAGGACAGGGCTACAGCTGCATCACGACACCCACTACGGCCAACACACAGCCCGGGTCCCTAGGTGATGGGCGGACAAATGAGATGTGGTCAGGATTATAAGCCACACCTCGCCTGACTGGTTCTCCACTTCCTTTTTGTCTTTCCACCTAGATGGCAGGCGTACTGTGTGCAGAAACTGTATCTCCTGCTTCCTTGCCTTCTCCCTAGTTTCACACAATGTTGTGCATGACAGACACTTGCTGACAGGAAGAGGGGTCAGAGTCTTGCGTGTCCCAAGGGATCCACCTGAATTCTTCAAGGACCCTGCGTTCCAGGCACCAGGGACAAAGCCAGGTCCATGTGCGGCTTCTCTCTTTTCTAGGGGCTGCAAGTTGGAGAGATGCCCTCCCCTCCCTATAGAATCCCAAACCCTGGTCTGGGGCTCATTCAGGTGGATTTCGGGATAGGCCAGAGGGAAGGGACAGCATCGGAGAGCTGGGGATGGGGGTGCTTTTCCTTGGAAAATAATGAGGCAATTAGAGGAGGCCGAGAGCAGTTCCAGATGTGGCGGCTGACTGCTGAGATAGTGATGTATACTTCTAACATGTCAGCATGCTGGGGACTGAGGCTGTCTGCAGCTGCTGCAGCTGTCACCTGGCCCCACTGCGCTGCTGTGGTTACCTGGCCTAATGATTTTGGAATGAGCTGGGCTGGGGCCCATGGCCTAGAATCTTGGTCCCCAAAACTTCTTGCCAGAAAGAAACTCAACCTCAGTAAAAGCCCCATCTGCTGAGGGCTGTCAAGACATTCACCGTCACCTGCCTCGCCTTGAAGTTCAATCCCCTCCAGGACAAGCTTTCAGGGGAAGCTCAGAGCCTGGCCCCGAGCAAGCGCTGGGGACAGAACACAGTGTGGTTGGATGTGGCCCTAGGCCCAGAGTTGCCTAAAGTCCAGGCACGGGAGACAGGACAGGGACAAAGCCCCTCCGACAGGAAGCAGCCAGTGGCTGGCACTGATCAGGTGCACACAAAGGTGTCTGTGTTCCTGTCTGGCTCCTCCCCAGCGGGCCCTGGACCCTGCCCTCTCCATCCCATCTTTCCCAGGCGTCCTGAGCTGCCTGGCCTTTTCAGCAATTACTGGGACAGGACACCAGCACTGACAGCTCTTGTCACAGCCCCCCAGGCCTCACTCATGCTGGAGAGGTGAGGACAGCTTAATTCCCAAACTCAGACACAGGAGTGCCTGCCAGATAGGGCACGGGGCTGCCAATGACCACCACCCCTCCCTGCCCTAGGAGGTGGGCACCTGGGAACAAAGCCCCTGGTGTCCCCTCTGCTCTCCTCCCTCCTCTGACCTCCCCTTCCCCTCTTTCTGCACCAAACAGCAGGTGCTGATGGCAGCTAAATTGTCCAGGGATGAGTGATGCTGGGTGCTTAGGAGGATGAGAAGGAAAGAGCTTTGGACAAGAGAACCTCAACCCTTCCCGACTCCAGCCCCCATTTGGGGACAGGGAAAGGAATTGATGTCAGATGTAGGGGGTTCCCTTAGCCCCAGTATTCTGAGCTTCTGGCCCCCAAACCAGGAACCAAGGAGCACTGGCTTCATGCCAACACCTTCAAACCACCCCATACTCCGTGTGGAACCCAAGGCCCTTCAGGAGCTGTCGGACAGCCCCAGGGAGCTGCTGGCCATGCTGTGTCCTCCTGGCATCTTCCCACTCCCAGGCCAGCCACCTTGGCTGGGGGTATCTGCCATGACCTTCACCCCCTGAGCCCTTGGTTTTCACATCCATGGTGGACAATCCCAGATGGGGGTTCCCCAAGTCCCACCCAGTTTGGAAAACAACTGTGGCCCCTCCCACTTCCGAGGCCATCTCCTAAGCTAGCCTGGGGGCTCCTCATATGTGCTCCTGAGGTTTTAACAACCACTTGGGCATGGCCTGCCCTCTCCTGAGTCAAAGCCACGAATTCAGCTTAGAATGCCCGTCTCCACATGCAGTGGGGAGGAACTGACCCCCTTTTTCTGCTTTTCCTTTCCTCGTTCTCCCCCAAACTACAGTCAGAATAGCAGAGTTAGGGCTGTTCTTCATTTCCATTAGGACTCTAGAAAAACAGACTAATGGCCCCAAAGAGCGTAACCGCATGACCCTCCTCCTCTCTAGAGAAAGTGCTAGAAATCTAAACGGGCAGCAACATAGCACCGTGGGTAAGTCCGTGAGTCCAGGCCTGTTTCCTGGCTTTCTAGGTGCGTGCCCTCGGGCAGTGTGCCCAAGCTGATTTCCTCTTCTCTGAAATGTCTCCTTCGTGGAAGCGCTGAGGGATTCAATGAGCTCACACGGCACAGCCCCAGCCCCGTGCCTGGCTCGCTGCAAGTGTCCGATAGAAGCCAGCCTCTGCTGCTGTGACCACCTTCCCCAGCAGCGGCTGGTGTGTGCTACGGGCTGATTGTCTCTCCCAAACTCCTGTGTTGAAGACTCAACCCCACTACCTCAGAATGTGACGACGCTTGGAGACAAGCCTTTAAGGGGGCGAGTCCACTGAAATGGGGCCTCGAGGATGTGCCCTCACCCACTCTGACCAGTGTCCATGTAAGAAGAGGCAATCAGATCGCAGGCCCACACCGAGGAGAAGCTGTGTGAGGGCACACGGAGAAGGCGGCCATCAGCAGCAGAGAGGCCTCCAGAGATACCAAGCCTGCCAACACCTGGATCCTGGACTTCCAGCCTCCAGAACCATGAGCAAATGAATTTCTGTTGTTTAAGCCACCCAGGCTGTGATATTTCGCTATGGCAGCCCCTATGGCAGCAAACTGTGATATTTCATTATGGCAAGCTGCAGTGTGACCAGTCACTGCCTGGGATGCCAGGCCCGTCCCTCCCAGCCCAGGCACCGTGCAGGACGCCAGGCCCCAGAAAGGACGGGAAGGCCCCAATGTCCAGGTCCCTTCTGGGAGGCTTCACTTCCAAGTACAGTCTGGATTCCTAAACTGGATCCAAACACTGAGTTTCTACACTGCCCTTCTCTGAGATGCTGAATTTGTGGGTTCCAGTAAGGGATTAGGGATGTTGTGTCTTCTCCCGAATAAGTAATCTCGGCATAACCAGACTCAGGGCCCTGAAACTAGAAAGGATCTCAGAGATTGTCTTATCTAGAGACCGAGATCATCAACTTTGTCTCATCTGCCCATTTTACAGGTGAGGAAACTGAGGTCTGGAAAGATGGTGACACAGCTAGCTAGTGGCACAATTTAAAAAGAACCCAGTTGCCTTGTCTTTCCATTAGGAGACCTTACTGCCTTCCTGCTCCAAGTGCACACTCGCTCATCCCTGGCTGGGATCTGGGAAGGCTGGAGAGAGGAGAATCGGGACTTCTCTTTTGGTTTCTCAGCACCTGGTTCACTGGAGAAACACAGGTTAAGAGTGGAGCTCCCAAGTTAGACGGACGGGTCAGAACCTAGTTCTGCTGTGTACAGATGTGACCTCGGGAAATCAATGGACCACTCTGGGCTTCATGTTCATCGTCTGTAAAATGGAAATAAAAACAAGGAAGAGTATATCCCTCACAAGGCTATTATCGGAAGCTTTTAAATGTAACAGGCTCCACACAGGCAACAAAGGTCGAATACAGAAATTACCACGAGTGCTGGCTTTCGGGGGTCCGTGTGGGAGTAGGGAAAGGAAGAGCGAGTCTCAGCTGTGATTACAGGCCCTCTAAGCCTCTTGCTTGCTTTCTCTCGTGGAATTTTCTTTCCTAGGCTGGAGAAGTAGGGTGACAAGGGAAATCTGGCTTATAACTCCAGAAAATAAACCCAAGGATACTTCTGGAAAATTCTGTAACTTTAGGCAGGAAAAAGGCCAGACTCCCCGGCAGGGCCAGGACGGGCTGGCAGCCTTTCACACATGGCTTGAAGGAGGCCCTGGTGTGAGACAGAGGCTCGGAGGGCCACACAGAGCCCAGGGCACAGTGGCTCGCTCCCTCCCTGTCCTCCTGCCGCCTTCCAGCTCCCGCCCTCTCTTTTCCTCTGTCTTCTTTCCCACGAAGGTGGCACCTTCAGTGGCCGGTAAGTCCCTGGCAGCTGTGAGTGAGTGAGACCAGGCTTGGCAGCTGTCTGTTAGCAATGGAGTTGGAGCATCCCAGCATGGGGGTGATGCCCACAGCCTAGGCCCCTTCCCAGCATGGGGAGCCCGATTCCAAGAGGGAGATTCTTGCTTGACCCTCGGAGCGGGTGCTGCATGCATGAAGTGACGACCACATGCCCCTTAAAGCCAACTACAGAGAAAGTGGGAGGATGGGTCTGGCCACCATAAGCTCCTCGGAACACAGGCTGGAGGTTCGGGATGAGGGGCCCAAGGCTGTCCACCCAGGCGGCAGAGAGGCCCGAGAGGACAAGAACCGGCCCCAGAGAACGCAGAGATGAAAGAGGTGATGAGGACAAGCTGGCGGCTTCCCGGAAACCTGGATGGGAGAGGGGACAGTGCCAGCCGCTCTCCCCGTGGGCCTCCCCATTGCTCGCTCCCTGACCTCGCTGAGCACATCAAAGCAGGAACCCCTTCCCCCAGGCTGGCTCCCTGAATGGCCCAGGTCATCACTGGCTCCTTGAAGCTGCTGACGGACAGATGGTAATCACTCCCAGCCTGCTGAAAGAGGACGCGGCTCCAGGTCGGGGCTGGGCCTTGGTGGGCTCCCTGCATGGGAGGCTTCTCGGTCCCCCTCACAGCTCCCTGGGACAGTCTGGTTAGCTTGCCTTGGGGAAAGAGGGTGCTCGGGTAGCTCTGATGCTGGGGTTCAGAGGCCCACAGGCGCAGCAGGTGAGATATGCAGAGACCTAAGGGGTCTGAGGACCCCTCAGTCCACGTCAGACAGGCCGTGGGAGCGGCAGAGGTTCCTGCAGGAATGGCAGGAGTCAGGCCTGCCCTGGGGAAGTTCGTCACCCAAGAACAGCAGAGGATGAAGGGAACAGCCGGGGCTGGCACTCACACGCTTACGTGTTGAAGACACATCATTGTAGCAGAGGCATCCAAGCTGTCACTTTCTTAATTTCTCTCCACTATTTAGTAAATAATGCAGGGAAATAATCCATTTACCTGATTTTGCTTAGTGAAAATTGTACATAACTATTAATTAGTGCATCTGATCAGCAGAGATAGCAACTTTTTACTACCTTAAACCAAAATTAAATCAGCAAAGAGCTAAGAATGCTTGACGTTTAGCTACACTGAACTCACATGGTGGGTAAATGCCTGTTCCTATTAGGCTTTTGGGTAGTTGAGGACAGCTTGACTGTATTTTCTACATTTTTATAATGAACATGTAACACTCTTCTCACTGAGTGTGTAGGAATCAACTTCTATTTAAACTTCACTCAAAGAGCCCAAAACGTGACCTCCTACTACTCCACCCTACACGAGAGAACAGAAAACCCAGCGTCAGGCTAGCTAAAAAAGTAGGGGGCCGAGATTTACAACGCTGGAGTAGCCACGGTGAGGGTTATCGGGGGTTAGAAAAAGACAGTAAGGCTCTTGTGCGGGATACTTCATACTTGATTAAATCATGTTCCCATTTTTTTTGGAGTAGCTTAGCCTGGAGAGGGATAAAAGCTGGAGTACTGCTGCCATCTGGTGGCAATATCAAAAAATGCATTTTACTTCATTCATATTAATACAGTAAAACAACTACATTTTACCCTATGAAATTGTCTATATTTGACCCAGTATAACCATTAAAAATCACAACTTACAAAAAAATTCCACTTGGGAAAGAAAAGACTTCAACAAATGGTGCTAGGACGGCTGGCTACCCAGTCAAAATTGGACACCATCCTTATACCACACACAGTAATGATTTAGGATTATAGACCTAAATCTAGAAAACTCTTAGACAAAAATACAGAAGGAAATCTCCAAGACTTTGTATTAGGTGATGGTTTCTTAGATATGACACCAAAAGCACAAGCAACAAAAGGAAAAATTGGACGACATCAAAATCGAAAACTTTCCTATTACAAATGATATAATCAAGAAAGTGAAAAGACAACACAAAGGGAAAAAATATTTGCAGACAATACCTCTAAGAAGACAGTGGTATCCAGGCCGGGCGCGGTGGCTCACGCCTGTAATCTCAGCACTTTGGGAGGCCAAAGCAGGCGGATCACTTGAGGTCAGGAGTTTGAGACCAGCCTGCATGGTGAAACCCCATCTCTACTAAAAATACAAAAATTGGCTGAACATGGTGGTGCATGCCTGTAAACCCAGCTACTGGGGAGGCTGAGGCAGGAGAATCACTTGAACCCAGGAGGCAGTGGTTGCAGTGAGCCGAGATCACGCCACTGCACTCTAGCCCAGGCAACAAGAGCAAAACTCCATCTCAAACAAACAACAAAAAAAGTGGAATCCAGGATATATAAAGAACTCCTACAAATTAATAATAAAAAGCAAATAACTGAATTTAAAAATGGGCAAAAGATTTGCATAGGTATTTCTTTAGGATGTATAGTCAATAAACACATGAAAAGATGCTCAGTATCATTAGCCACTAGTGAAATGCAAATCAAAACCACAGTGAGAAACCACTTCACATCCACTAGGATGGCTGTAATCAGAAAGATAGATAATAATAACAAGTGCTGGTGAGAAACTGGACCCCTCATACATTGTTGCTGGGAATGTAAACATTCTAGCTCTAGAAACAGAGTTGCCATACCACCCAGCAATTCCACTCCTAGGTAGGTACCCAAGAGAAGTTAAAATACACATCCACATAAAAGCTTATACATGAATGTTCAAAGCAGCGTGATTCACAATTGTCAAAAAGTGGAAACAGCCACCAACTGATGAATCGTTAAACAAAATTTGGTATATCAATACAATGAAATATTATTCAGCAATATAAAGAAGTAAAATATTGGCCAGGTGCTGTGGCTCACACCGATAATCCCAGCACTTTGGGAGGCCGAGGCGGGTGGATCACTTGAGGCCAGGAATTCAAGAGCAGCCTGGTCAACATGGCAAAACCCTGTCTATACTAAAAATACAAAAATTACCTGGGCATAGTGGCACATGCCTGTAATCGAAGCTACTTTTGAAGCTGAGACACGAGAATCGCTTGAACCCGGGAGGCGGAGGTTGCAATGAGCCAAGATTACGCCACCGCACTCCATCCAGCCTGGGCCACAGAGTGAGACTCTGTCTCAAAACAAAAACAACAAAAAAAGAAGTGAAAGAGTGACATATGTTACATCGTGAAGGAACCTTGGACACATGACACTAACTCGAAGCCAGTGGCAAAGGAGCACATACTCTACCATTCTGTTTATATGAAACATCTAAAATAGGCAAATCTATAGGGAAATAAGAATCTATTTCCAGAAAATAGATTAGCAGTTGTCTACGGCTGGGAGTGGGAATGGGGAGTGACAGCTTAGTGCAAGCCACTGTCACGTGTTGCATAGAGGACCATGTCGGCCTCCTCACTGGTCTCCACACTCCTATGTTTCCTGACAAAGCATTCTGCAGTCCTCTGCCAAAGGTCCCATGGAGTGAGCTGGGAGTAGGCAAACAGCCCAATAGGTGTGGAGGGTGGCTAGTCCTCGAGAAATCATATGAACAGTGCAGGGGTTCGGGATGCACAGATACATCTAGGAGGTAGGGGCATGTGTGTGGACAGACTGACGGTGGTGAGCAGGCAGGGGCCAGCTGAGCCTTTAGGGTGTATCTGACTGAGTACAAGTCACCATGGCCGTGCCCTCACAGCATGTGAAAATACCTGGGAAAGGCCGGGCGCAGTGGCTCACGTCTGTAATCCCAGCACTTTGGAAGGCCGGGGTGGGCGGATCACCTGAGGTCAGGAGTTTGAGACCAGCCTGGCCAACATGGTGAAACCTCGTCTCTACTAAAAATACAAAAAATTAGCCAGGTGTGGTGGCAGGCACGTGTAATCCCAGCTACTCGGGAGGCTGAAGCAGGAGAATCACTTGAACCCGGGGAGCGCAGGTTGCAGTGAGCCGAGATCACACCATCACACTCCAGCCTGGGGACAACAGCAAAACTTCGTCTCAAAAACAAACAAAAAAAAAGAACATACCTGGGAAAGAAGAACTTCACCCATCTGTATAATCACCCCTGATTAAAATCCCTTTCCCACTGCAAGGATGGCAGCAGATGACAGTGTGGCACAGCAGGCACCAGGAGGGAAGTGAACAGAAGTATCTCAAGGCTTCTTGCCTGAAAGGACCCTAAGGCCACAACCAACAGGGGCATCTATGCAGACAGCCACCAAGGCTGGTCACTCGCTGGGGGACAGCAAGGTGAAGGGATCCCTAAGAGAGGACATCAAGAGATGACTAAGGAAGCGGGGGATGGAGAGGAAAACTCAGAGTTCTATAATAATTTGCCTTGCTTTTGTCCTTGGTTCCTGGGAGAGAGAACCCAAATCCTTGGAATTTCCCAAGTGATGGTAACATCTTTGCTATTCATGATGGGCCCTAATAGTTTATGATAATGTGAGGACTCATGGTGGGGCCTTAGATTCAGGACGGGGGCTGGCCATGCAAAAAGACTGACCATGTGATTAGAGGGTTGGCACTTTGAACCCAGCAGAACTGAGTTCAACAATGTAGCCAATAGTTCAACTATGGCAACATAATGAAACTCCAACAAAAACTCTGGACACCAGGGCTTGGGTGACATTCCTGGTTGGTGATGCACATCCATGTGTTGGGAGGGTGACGTGGTGGGAAGAGGACATGGTAGCTTCACGTTGAAGACTCTCCCAGACCTTGCCCGTGCATCTCTTCTTTTAGTTGGTCCTGATTTGTATCATTTTATTGCTACAGCAAAACCATAATAGTAAGCATAGCCAGCGCTTTGCTGAGTTCTGGGAGTCATTCTAGTGCATGATCAAACCTGAGGGGTTTATGAACACTCTTGAATTCGTAGCTAGTTGGTCAGAAGTACAGGTGGCTGGGAAACCCCAGAGCTTGCAGCTGGTGTCTGAAGTGAGGCAGGTCCTGCGGAATGTGCCATTAACTTGTGACATCTGGCCTAACACTGGGTAGCTGGTGTTCGAATTACATTGCCCTGAGCCAGCAGATTTTGCACCCCACTGGGAGAAAGCTGTCTGCATCCACATGGCATGCTTTGCACAAGCACAAGCAGGAGGCCATGTTTTTGTATATCCTACCAGGCACTCTGGCTAAAAGCAGTCCAGAGAGCCAAGGACAGCAGACTTAGAAAACATGGTGGGAGGCTGCTCTATTTGCCTGTCCTGTTTAAAATAGGTACCCCCTCCCACACTGCTCTATCCCCAGGAACCTGGGGACGGTCTCAACACCCCGTTGTGAGTTTGGTTTCTGGTGGGAACAAGCAGGTTGCCTATGATCCTATTTCTAACCCACTATGCCCTCCACCTTCCAGACCTATCGCATCACAGCTGAAGGGTGGGGACGGTGAAATTGGTGCTCAGGAGACATTAGAATTAAAGAGGGAAGTGCATTTTAAGAGAAGGGTTTTAGATGGAACTGGCAAAGAATTAGTGGCTAATTGGATTTGGGGACTGGTGCGAGGGAGGAGTTAAGGGTGATTCCCAGGTCTCTGGTGATGCCATCTAAACTAAGGCAGGTAAGAGGACAGGCGCAACAGGCCCGGAGAGGGAGCTCCCAAGGGGAGACGACCACAGGCAGATGGATGTGAAGATAAGGAGCTCAAGGGGGAGATCAAGGTCAGAGACAGACTTGCGAGTCATCAGCACACAGGTAGAGGCTTCCCAAGTTGGCCCAGCTCTCCCTCTGGGAGAGGGGCAGGATGCCAAGATGGAGCTCTCGGGGGCACCATGCTGGGGCCCTTCAAGGAGCCTGGAAGGAGGTCAGACAAGGAGATGCAGGAGGAGTTCATGGAATCAAAGCGAGTGAGGAGCTCAGAGTGGGCAATTCGGTTATCAAATGCAAAGACGTGTGACATGAGGAGAAAGTGCTCTGTGGGCTTAGGTTGGGCGTGCCTAGCACGGAAAAAAACCAACTACCCAAGAGCTGCCTCCTGGAGCAGAAGAGCCAGTGCTGCCACCAGAAGGGGCACTGGGAGAGCCGGCCTCCCCCCTCTGCTGAGCACAAGCACCTCCCAGAGCTCACAGCAAACAAAATCCCCACGTGGGCAAGGAGCTGCTACTTTTCATGGCAAGCCTTTAGTTCTTGATTTTTCATTTTGATTTTTTCTTATTCTTTTTTTAACCAGAATCATTTGAGCAGAATAGTTCTTGATTTTTTAAATCACGTGCATATAGAACTTTGATAAAAATAGAAATTTAAAAAGCCCATTTTCTTATACTAATTACTGTATATGACTTAATGCTAAATCATATCTTTTAGCTGGCTCTAATCAGTATTTCATAATAGATGAAGTTCATTTTAGGCACATTCCAACCTCCTTTGCTGTGTAACCCATTTCTCAGGCCACACTAACCCGGGGTAAAATTCCTCTTATATTATTGTCAGTGATTAAAGATAGCCACTGGGCCAGGCATGGTGGCTCATGCCTGTAATCCCAGCACTTTAGGAGGCCGAGGCAGGTGGATGACCTGAGGTTGGGAGTTTGAGACCAGCCTTACCAACATGGAGAAACCCTGTCTCTATTAAAAATACAAAATTAGCTGGGCATGGTGGCACGCGCCCGTAATCCCAGCTACTCGGGAGGCTGAGGCAGGAGAATCGCTTGAACTCAGGAGGCGGAGGTTGCGGGGAGTGGAGACCACGCCATTGCACTCCAGCCTGGGCAACAAGAGTGAAACTGTCTCAAAAAAAAAGATAGCCACTGTACCTAGCAAGACCCGCTGCTCAGGCAGTCCAGATCTCACTAAGAATCAGAGAAATGTTAATCCTTTCTTCAGGCCTAAGAAAACACAGAAAAGGAAGAACTTCATCATCCTTCACCCTTGCCTGCCCAACTACGGCAGCAGTGTGGGATGCTATGCGGTTTCTTCAAGCCGCTCCCTGTCTTCCCAGCCGACACCTGCAGCCCTGCTCTGTGTCCAGACTGTGGCATGCGGGCTAGTGCCTGGTCCCTTTGTGGTGCCTTCCTGGGTACCTGGGATTTCGTCAAACACCCACAAGACCAGGGGTCCTCTTCATCTGTCTCCCTGAATTAAAGTCAAAGATCAGCATTTCCTAAGTGTCACATTCCCATCCCTTTATCTCAAGAAGCATCGTTTACTAGAAATATAAGCAGCTACATGATAGCCTGTGGGCTGAATGTGGCCTGCCATATGTTTTTGTATGACCTGTGAGTTAAGAATGGGCTTTACATTGTTAAATAGTTGGGGGAAAATATAAAAATAACAATTAGTGTTAGGGACTGAATTGTGTCCACTTCCCTTCCCCACTCAAAATTCATATATTGAAGCCCTAACCCCCAATGGATCTGCATTTAACAAGGTTTAGAAACCAGCGGGTGCCCCACCCCTGCCCGACTCCCATTTCAGAGAGGCTGGGTTCCACCTCTGTGGCCAGTGTCCTGCACTAAACGGCTCGACCTGATGAGCAGATTCCCACACCTTGTTCCCCCTGCACATCCAAAGCAGCATCTGTTCCCAGACCATAGCACCCTGGGACCCCCAACATTGGATCTGACTCCAGACAAATCTGTCACACTGTTTTTTTTTTTTTTTTTAATTTGTATTGAGACAGAGTCTCTCTATGACACCCAGGCTGAAGTGCGGTGGCGCCAGCATGGCTCACTGCAGCCTCGACCTCCTGGGCTCAAGTGATTCTCCTGCCTCAGCCTCCCAAGTAGCTGGGACTACAGGGGTGCCATCATGCCTGGCTAATTTTTGTACTTTTTTGTAGAGACAGAGTTTTGCCAAGTTGCCTAGGCTGATCTCAGAACTCCTGGGCTCAAGAGATCCTCCCGCCTTGGCCTCCCAAAGTGCTGGGATTACAGGCATGAGCCACCATGTCCAGCCTACCACGCTTCTTAACACAGGTCCCTCTCAAGCTCAGATGGTAACTAGTAAGCAGATGACATGACCTAATATTTGATGTTTCTTATGGTGTGCTTAAATGTTCTATTAATTTTTAAAAGGCCATTCCATATTTACAAATAAAAGTTATTTAAAATGCAAACACATTTTAAAAAAATCATACTTTTATGGCTAACGAATCAACATACAAGAGCATTTCAGCTTACTCTGCCTAGCTATAATCACATTCCCTGCACCCTTAAAAGCTGCAGATCAACTAGGTTATATGAGGTTGTTGTCCTGGTCCTTAAGCACCCCCATGAGTCAGTCGACACTAAAGAAGACAGTCCTTTTGTGGGGCACAGAGCCGCTGACCTAGGCTTCAGAGAGGTCTGGGAAGGTGCAGCAGGGCAGACATCTGCCCCAGTCTCCAATGTGGTGATCCCGTATCCCAGGGAAGCTTAGGAATTCTCAAAAAGTCAACTGTCACTAGCTTGGTAGCTCCCAGTTCAGCAACCAACACAAAACCCAGCACTGAAGCGCTAAAGAGTCACGAAGAACAGTAGGGCAGCATTTGTGACAAAGCCGGGCAGACAGAACGTCACAGCTGGTTCTCAGTCCAGCTCCAACGTGCCCGCCTGGGGAACAACAGTCCCACCTCACACTTACTTGTCAGTAAACCACACAGCTAACTGAATTTTCCCAGCTAAAGAGAGCTCCCTAAGATGAGTGAATATCCCCAGATACCTTCAGCCTAGTAAATATTCAGTTTGCCAAATTAAAGACTAGATTTACATCTTGGAGGAGATCATATTTATATATGAGAATATGAGAATATAAATCATCTGTTACTTCTCCAAAATGTATCCTGACTAGCTCCTACTTTTCTACATTTTCCAATTCTTTTATTTCCATCATCTGTTCCTCTAAGATTATTCTCCTTTTTTTGAGACAGGGTCTCACTCTGTCACGAGGCTGGAGTGCAGTGGCACAATCATGGCTCACTACAGTCTCAACCTCCTGGGCTCAGGTGATCCTCCTAGCTCAGCCTCCTGAGTAGCTGGGACCACAGGTGTGCGTGTGCCAACACACCCAGCTAATTTTTGTATTTTTTGTAGCAACAGGGTTTCACCACGTTGCCCAGGCTGGTCTCGAATTCCTGGGCTAAGGTGTTCCGCCCACCTCGGCCCCTTCGGCCTCTCAGAGTGCTGGGATTATAGGCATGAGCCACCGCACCCAGCCTGTTCTCCATTCTTGTGGGTATTCCCGTTCATCTGTTTCCCTGAATTAATGTCAATTATCAATATTTCCTAAGTGTCACATTCTTGTTCCTTTTTCTTGACTAGCATGGTTTACTAGAAACAGAAATAACAGCAAAAATATTTAGGTCTTATATAAACAAATATACTCATCTCGTCTGTGCTTCCAAAGTTAAATTTATTATGCACAGTAATGGGTACCATGGAGACAGGGAAAGGGCTAGAAAGTGGCATCATCTATACAGAGGGAACATATAAAGACTGTCCCAGGGTGTACCCCCCTAACTGTGCTGTCACTCCAACTCTGTCAGAAAGGAAAAATAGTGTGAGGTGTATTCGTTTGCAAGAAACAAGGTGGAAACTAGATGGAGCAGCTGAGCAGGGAGGCCAAAGTCATTTCCATCTATCCCTAATGGTGTTCAGTATGGCCCTCCCCTTCCTGAGATCTAAGAACAGAAGATATGCTTCCACAGTAGGGATTTTTGTTTTTTTAATGGCAGCACTCTCATAACTACATTCACGGACCAACCAAAGCCATCTCCAAGTCTAGAAAGGATACATACTACACGCAGCGAAAATGCCAACCACCGATCCAGAATTTTCAACACGGCACCTTTCCCCAAACTTCTATACTATTCATTAAACATAGACTGCAAACTGCTAGCCTGTAGACCAAATTCAACCTGCAAGTATTATTTGCTTAGCTGCCTAAGCATCTTTAAAAATTTGATTTAGTTGGCAATACACTAGGAGGTTTCACATAAATATCTAGGTTTCCAGCTTCTCTGAAGAAATGAGAAAATCCATTCCCACATGGCAACAACCAGCTGGAGCTAACAACTGTTAGATAGCACGCCGCTCCCCGCTACTGCCTTACACCCAGCCAGCTTCATGTGTGCATGTTATCTGCCTGCCATTCACATCGACTCTCCTTGCTCAGCAAATGTCCCACCTCAACCTCACATTCAACACCCTTTTACAGGTTCCATAATCAGAGTGCAGTAGGGCACCCATACTATAGCTGGGCAATCCCTGGATGCTGTGATATTTGTTAACCATTATGTTCTTTCCAACCACAGGAACCTTCCTAAGAGCTCAAGAGCTTCACTGCTGGATAAAAACAGTTCCTGATCCTGGATTCTGTCCTTTAGTTTTCCTTTTCCAGTCACTGCCCCAGTCTGCCTGGCCCTGGGCTCTGTTCCATATTGGCAATGAGAGCCCACGGCAGGGAGACTTCCAGCAGGCTTTTCCACAGTGTAGCCAAATTACCAGTAAATAGACTTTGTTCTCCATTAAAAGCCCTGTAGCAGCTGAGTTGCTTCACCTTATCCCACCTGGCTCTTATGGAGTCTGTTCCAAGTGAGAAGTTAGCAGAGTCCTGTAAACAAAGAACAGTTCAGGGGCCAACCTGTGCTCCCAGGTGCCAGGGTGCTCTCAGGGTCTTCACTGTGCTCCCAGGTGCCAGGGTGCTCTCAGGGTCTTCACTGTGCTCCCAGACACTTGGCTTCATTGTTCTCATTTTGATCCTGATTTGGCATCTCTAAATGCAGGCGGTGCAGGGAATGTACAAAGAAGCGAGGAAGTTTGCAGACCAAGTTGAGTTCCTCCTTCCCGGACCCCAGGGCAGGCAGGATCAGCTGCCGGGCGTGCAGGTGAAGGGGGATGTAGCGGGCCTTCGACTGTTCTAGCCCCAGCTTCTTCAGGGTGCCCACGGACAGCTTCTATACAAAGAAAGGACAGACCCTTGAGAGCAAGGCCAACAGTCCACCCTTGATGAACATGCAAGGTCAGGGAACCTCCACTTACAGGGAACCAAAACTAACCCCCTGGAAGACACAGTAATGGAGAGCCTGCTTCAGCGGCACGTCTAAGAAGGGCTCAGAACTCAGGTAAGGGAAAAATGACCACACCAAAGACATTCTTTTTGGCCAATGTTTTTTGGCCTAACAAGAGAATGGGCTGTGGTAGAAGGATGAAAAGGCTTTCCCTGCGGTTCTTTAGTAGCAGCATGAAAAGCTGCTCCCAGCCTTCAGAAACACCCCTCCCCTTGTCCACAGCCTCCCAAAAAATCTGACTAAACAAATATATAACAGTAAGCTTTTCACTAACAGATCCTGCAGTTCCACGAGGACAGTAACCAACTGCTTCTAAATTTCTCTAAAATCAAGATAACGAGCTTGGTATCATGTCTGAAGACAATCAGTAGGCTTTGTTGTAACTCATTTCAGAGTTTTAAGAAAAGGAACGCCTAAGTTCTCTCCCGTATCTGCTGCACATTGGGTCAAATTAGTATTACCTGGGGGGCCAACCTATTCCAGTCTGAGTACTTGTGATCACCAAGGATTGGACAATCCAATCCAAAAGACAAGTGAACTCGAAGCTGATGTTTTATTCCTTAAAAGAGAGAGAGAAAGAGAGAAAACTCATGAGGAGCTACAGAAACAATACCAGTATTGGCATCTGCTTCAAATCGTATTACATCAAAGTGCAGTAAACTGGCCAAGTCCCAACTATGATAAAGTATAATGAATAATATAGCAAACTATAAGCTATGTAGCACCAGCCAGCTTAGGAAGTAAACGCTGTAAATACTCTAAGTACCCCTCCCCACCACAATTCCCTCTTTCCACCATAGATAACCACGATCATGAACTTGCCGTCTACCATTACCCTAACTTTTCAGTAATTTTACTACATAAGTAGTATTGATTTGCACATTATTTGAATTGTAGTAAAATATACATAAAATTTTCTGGTTTAACCACTGGCGTTATACTAAATGCCAAGTCAGTGGCATTAGGTGTATTCACACTGTTTCTGCAACCACCACCACCATCCATGTCTAGAACTTTCTCATCTTCCCAAACTGAAACTCTGGACCCATTAAACAACAATTCCCCATTTATCTCCCCTCCTTTACCCTACCCTAAGATTTTGGCAACCACCATCTACTTTCTGCCTCTATACATTTGACTCTTCTAGGTACCTCACATGAGTGGAATCATATAGTATTTGCCCTTTTGTGCCTGGCTTATTTTACTTAGCCTGATGTTTTCAAGGTGCATCCATGTTATAGCACGTGTCAGAATTTCCCTTAATTCTTTTAAAGCTGAAAATAACATTCTATTTTAGGTATACGCTACATTTTGTTTCTCCATTCATCCCCCAATGGTCACTGGGATTCTCTTCACATTTTGTTAACTGTGAATAACGCTGCTATGAATATGTGTGCAAATATTTGATTTTGGGGGTATATACCCAGAAGTGGAACTGCTGGATCTTACAATGATTCTGTTTAATCGTTTTGAGGAACCACTCTGCACAGTTTTAAATAGAGGCATTCAAACTGTTTGTATTCTTTTGCTAGCCACAACCATCTCTATGGGAGTCCCCAGCCTCAGATCAGCACCAGAAGCACATTCTCGCACAAGTCAGCCACAGTACTAGCTGCTCAGAACGAGGCCCTGGACAAAACCTGGTGGCACAGGGTTTTGTGATCCCACTGCAGAAAAGTGACACTCTCACCAGTGATGGGCTGGAGCTCCAGGAGGGCGGAGGAGAGAGTGCTGCTGAGCACCTGGTACTGAGTTACAGCAACTTGTGCGTTCCGGCTGCGCCGCACTTTCACCATTTTCCCATCGTCCATGCGGTAGCTTGGGGACAATGTCATCTGAAGCCAAAGAAATCAAGATATGATTCCCAAGGAAGAGCAGCAACCCATGCCTCAGGGAGGCTGCTCACCCACCTTGTGGTGTTGCTGCTGGCCTTGCGCCTCCTTCTCCACAATGGGGATGTCCACGACTCCTGCTGAGGGCATGGGGACACGCACAGTGATGGCCCTGGGGATGACACAGATCACTGCTTTAGCCAACCAAGCCAGAGAAGACCTCCCAGATTTGGCCACTTAGAGGATTTCACGCTGGACATTCTGCACTAACGTGATTTCTTATGATTGAAGGATCGTGCAAGATTCTCTTGGTGTAATGCTTAGCCTGAGAGCTGATAGATTTCACAAGCTTATCTTTTTTACTACTAAAGTCGTACATGTTAATTGTAGAATATTTGGGGTAAAAAAAGAAAAAAAATTACATTAATAACATGGTCTTTCCAGTCTTTAAAAATGGATACGTACAGTTAAAATAAAATTACGATAATATAGTTTTGTATTGTTTTTCTTTTTCAAATAATAAAAGATCGTAGATTCTGACTGCATGCTAAATGAACAAATGAATAACTGGATGAATGAACCTAATAAAACCTTCAGAGAACCGTTCCTGGCTCATTTGCCACATAGGTAAAACAGGAGGGAACTGTACCCAAAGAAGTCACAGGGGCCGGGTGTGGTGGCTCACACATGTAATCCCGAAACTTTGGGAGGCTGAGGCGGGTGGATCACTTGAGGTCAGGAGTTCGAGACCAGCCTGGCCAACATGGTGAAACTCCATCTCTACTAAAAATACAAAAAAAAAAAAAAAAATCAGCCAGGCACGGTGGCGTGCGCCTGTAATCCCAGCTACTTGGGAGGCTGAGGCACGAGAATCACTTGAATCCAGGAGGTGCAGGTTGCAGTGAGCCGAGATCATGCCACTGCACTCCAGCCTGGGCGACAGAGCAAGACTCTGTCTCAAAAAAAAAAAAAAAAAAAAAAGAAAAGAAAAGAAGTCATAGGAACCACAACCACAACTCAATAACTCTTTCCAAATCACGTCTGTTGGTGCACTCCCTCCCATGACCTCACGACCTCACAGACAGGTAGAAGACTGTTTCATCTGTCTGTAAATTTATGCCTCTTTCAGGTCAATGATGGAAAAGTCCATCTGGGTACCTGGTGGTCACTTGTATAATCACTAACCAAGGGGTCAAAATCCCACTCACACACACTATTTCACAACGTAGACACTCCACTTCAGTTTCAGCTACTATCTGGTACATTTTATCCTAATGATATGACACTACAACTCAAGAATGTTCAATCACCAAGACCCAATTGATTGATTTCAATTCCTCCTTGAACCTGATACCGGGAATGGTGACCAATTGTGAACCTTAATGGACATTTTTCACAAATAACATAACATGTATTTTATAATCTTAACATTTTGATTGCTTAAATAGAAAAATAAGTCTCTATTTTTTATTTTTTAACTTTTCCTATGAACTAGGTACTGTGTTAAATATTTCACAAGAATCAATCTTATTTAACTATCTCATAAACCCTATTATTTCCATTTTTCATATGAAGAAAACAAAGCTTATGGAAGTTTAATAACTTGCCCAAGGCCCCACAGCTGTTAAATGACACAGTTGAGAGTTGAACACACACCTTTTTGAGGTCTTAGCTACTATCCTAAATTCCTCCCTTCTCCATCATCTTATTATAGTTCTTCTTAAATTTGATTGTACATCAAATTTTAAAATACAGATGCCAATCCCCACAACCACCACACTTACGAATGAGAACTTCTGTGGGTAAGTCTCAATCATACAGATTTTTAAAGGTCTCCTCAGATCACAAAGTATCTGCAAAATCTGTAATCTAAAAAGGACTAACATTCAAAATATAAAATGAATACTTACAAATCAAATAGAAAAGAATAAACAACCTGGGCCAGACACAGTGGCTCACGCCTGTGAGCTGTAAGTGCTGTAATCCCAGCACTTTGGTGGACGGATCATTTTAGGTCAGCGGTTCAAGACCAGCCCGGCCAACATGCTGAAACCCCATCTCTACTAAAAATACAAAAATTAGCTGGGCATGGTGGCATGTGCCTGTAATTCCAGCTACCTGGGAGGCTGAAACATGAGAACCGCTTGAACCAGGGTGCCTGTAATTCCAGCTACCTGGGAGGCTGAAACATGAGAACCGCTTGAACCAGGGAGGAGGTTGCAGTGAGCCAAGATTGTGCCACTGCCCTCCAGCCTGGGTGACAGAGCAAGTCTCCAACTCAAAAAAAAAAAAAGCCAGGCACGGTCTTAAAATAAATAAATAAAAAATAATAATAAACAACCCAATAGAAAAATAGCCAAAAGAAATAATCAGTCTGTTCCCAAAAGGGAAACTCAAATAGCTAATAAACATGTAAAAAACATGTAAACTGATAGCCAACATCACTGTTATACAAGGAAATACAAAATATCTTTTTTTTTTTTAACTTATCACAGTGGCAAACACTTTAAAAATGCTTTGGCTGATAAGGGGAGGTGGGTACTCACCACTGCTGGTGGGAATGTAAACTGATAAAAAACCTTTGTGGAGAGCAATGTGAGTACTATTAAAATTTAAATATACACACCATTCAGCCCAGTGATTCAATTTTTAGAAATTTATCCTAAAAATACATTCACATATTCTTTGCAATATGCTCTAAAAAATGAGATATTACCTAAATATCCATCCATACAGTGGTATTTCACAGAGCAATTAAAAAGGAGACAGCTCTAAACGTACAACACAAAATGTTCTAAGATATATGATCCAAGTGAAAACTGCAGGGTACAAAACTGTGTGTGAAATACACTACCATACAGTAATATGCTTATATATGCTTGATAACTCTGGAAGTTTACACAAAACACCAGTCACAGCGATTGCCCCGGAGAAGGGTACTGCACAGATGGGGAATAGAGGGTTTTTTTTTTGCTCATGTATCTTTTTTCTATGAAAAACATTGAGGTAAACCTCTATGTGCTAACACAGAATGATCCCCAAGACATAGAGTTGAACAGAGGAAGAAAGTATAACGTAAATTGTACAATGTGATATATATAGATATATACGTACATACATATCTACACACACACATACTGTATACACTAGACATATATGTAAATGTGTTGAGTAAGAACCAGAGGAATAAAAACCAAACTGATTACATGGGTTGTTATCTCAAGGGAAAAGACTACAATGGCAGACTGGGTGGATTCTCCAGGAGTTTTTCACATTATCTTTGTTGTTTGACTATTTTTAGCACAGGAATAAAATCATACATTACTTGTATAATTAATTAATTATTTTTTCTTTAGAGACAGGATCTCACTCTGTCATCCAGGCTGGAGTGCAGTGGTGTGATCATAGCTCACTGTAACCTCAAACTCCTGGGCTCAAGTGATCCTCCCACCTTGGCCTCCCAAGTAGCTGGGACTACAGGTATGTGCCACTATACCGGACTAACTTTTTACTTTTTATAGAGAAAAGGTGTCACTATGTTGCCCAGGCTGTTCTCCAACTCTTGGCCTAAAGCAATCCTCCCACCTCTGCCTCTCAAAGTGCTGTGATTACAGGCGTGAGCCGCCATGTCCACCCCATGCTTGTATAATTAATTTTTGATAATTTTGATGTATACCAGAATTAAGAACCACTGTTCTATCAGACTTAATATTCTAAGCACCAAAGCTGTTTCACATACTTTTTATAATCTCGCAGGTCCTAGTGCAGTGCCTTCTATTAATGGGAGTTTCTGCTTTTAATGGATAAATAGATGAAAGAAATGCCTCCACTTATACCACCTCTACTGCCATCAGCAGGCCTCATACCAGTACTTCTTTACCACCTGACGGGTTCTAAACAACTCTTGGACTTGATGTGCCATGTCCTTGTCCCAAGCCAACACCATTACGCCTGTGGTTTCCTTGTCCAGCCGGTGGCACAGATGCAAGGGCTCTGCCTTGTGGCCATGAAGCATCTTTGCCAGGATAGGTAGTACATCAGTGATGCAGAGCTGGACCCCAGGACCACCTAAGAAGGAAAAAGCCAAAGGTTTGAGTGGCCAGGAAAAGATCTCGCCAAAGAACTCTTCTTGGGAGAAAAGCCCTTAATGGATAAACTGTCAATATTTTCTAGAGCCTTACTACTGAAGTGTGGTCCAGAGACTAGCAACAATGGCATGTCTAGGGAGCTTATTAGAAATGAATCTCAGGCTCCCAACCTAGACTATTCAGTCAGAATCTGCATTTTACAAGCTGCCCAAGTGATTCAGAAGCATATTAAAGTTTGAGAAGCACCATTCTAGAGCATGTGGCTTTCCTCTTAGACATACTTTGCAAAACCATGAGGCCTTCGAGAAGCATTAAATAAGAGTGATTAGGAGGATAGGCTTCGGGGTTAGACATTCCTGGGGTTCTACTCTACTCTTCTTACTAGCCATTTTTTTGACCTTGGACACATTACTTCTCTTTCCAACTTTGCTTTCTCCTTATAAAATGTAAATATCTGGAAAACAACTTCATTGGGGAATGGGGACGCAAAAAACTGTTGTGAAAATAAAGAGAGAAAAAAATTATACAAACACTTGGCGATGTGATTTAATTCCTTGTCTTTATGAACTATCTTTGTATCTCTCCAAAAAGCATTACCTTCTTCTGGCTAAAATGGGCCTTTTCCCTCTTTCACAAATGTATTTTTTAAATCAATCTTTCCTGATTCACTTCAGCTGTCCCTGACAACTACATGCAACATTTGTTGAAAGACATTTGAAGGTCCACTAAATTCCAGTCACTCTGGGGTTGTATGTTACATATACTCCAACACACACACACACAGACGCACACACCCTTTTTTCTTATGTATCATTTTCTCATTCCCAGTTTTGATGGAAGATAACCTTTAGTCTAGAATCACACAGCCTTTGTATATCTCTACAGCGATCCCTGTAGTCTGCACGCAGCATATTCTACGAATTGCTTACTGTCCGATGTTTAGAAGGGGAGGACTGTCTTATTTATTTATTTCTGTGTTCTCGGTGGTTCCTTATATTGGACGGTAGTTTACAAAAGTTTAATTAATTTGAATGCAAGGCTTTAGAGTGCACCACAATTAACGTCTCAGTTTTCCTCGGTTGTAGCAGAAAGGAGCTGCAGGTCCCTCCACCTTTCCCGCGTGGTCCTCACCATGCACAGGGAGACCGTAGGGCTTATTGATGACCACAAGGTTCTTGTCCTGGTGGAGAATTCCTCGGGTCAGTGCCTTAGCAAGCACGTTGGGGTGGACTCGCTGCAGCTGCCGTGTGAACCGCACTATTTCTTGCACTCTCCGCTGAACAGCGTTTGTGGACACCTAGGGAGAAAGAAGCAGCCGTGGAGAATGCCTGGTGCGGAAGCGGTGAAGACCTTCCATAAAGGTCTGGGTGAGAATCTGAGTAGGGAATGACTATCTTTGCATCAGACCCGCGCCTTCTTCGAGTAATTTAAAAGCAGAGATACCCGTCTGTCTAACCTGCGTACCGACGCCGTGGTTAGGACTGAGCCTGACAGTAGCCAAAGATCCAACTCACGGGAAAACACCGTACCCTTACTGACCCCTCCCCTCCGCCTTCTCCCCATTCTCCCACCTTGCGTCCGCGCTATTGACTCACATGCTTTCACTCAGAGGACCCTCCTACCTACTCCCAGTCTGGGAAACCAATGAGCGCACTGCCTCTTGGGAGTTCTGGTCCCTTCGGACTCACCGGCTCCTTCTTTGTGTCTTGTTCCCGTTTCTGGGCTCGGAGCCTCTCCGCTAATCTCTGGGCATTTATGCCCGTAGAGGCAGCGGCAGCAGAACAAAATGGCTTTGAGACGAGAGTGAAGAGACTCCCGAAACCCTGGCCGTTTCCCCGGATCCAGGGGCCCGACGCGCTCCACCTGGGCGCCGCCATCTTACCAGGAAGGGCAGGGCGAGCCAAGACCACGTGGAGAAGGGCGACTAGAGTGAGGCGGGAGTGGGTGGGCCCTGCAGGTCACGTGGTGCGGGGTGGGGCCTGGGCGAGTCACGTGGGGACGGTGGGCGCTCAGTGCGGCTGCGCTGGCCGGTAGCTGCAACTGGAGCGGTGGCGTTTGGTGGAGACTCGGTGAGTGTGTAGGGAAGCCGGGCTGGGGCTGGGAAATGCCGGTGCCTCAACGGTTTAACGTTTTCCGCGTCCCCGGGATTTCCGTTCAAGAAGAGCACTGGTCTGAGAAACGTTTCTCCTTTTGGTACACGATCCCACTCAAAAACTCCTCCCCGCCCCCGCGCCCCCTTAGGCGCGATGTCCCATAAACGCTCGCCCCAGAGCCCTCCTAGGCACCGACGCCGTCCCTCTTAGCCACTGAATCTCCGGTGATCCGCCGGTCCCCTGCGGGACGCGTCAGGGACCCTCTTGATCGGATGCCCGGATCTCTGTAGTCTCTCCACCCTTCATCTTCCAACTCCCAGCCTCTTTGTTTCACGTTGTAACCTGTACCCTTCTCCTAAGGATGACGGCTCCTTCCCTTATCAAGGGCCCCCAACCCCTATTTCCTACTTAGGAAGCACTGTGAGTGTTTTTTCTGTCCTTCCTCAAGAATTCATTTCTTGGGGTCTCCTTCCTACCTTCCCTACTCCTCCTAAAGAAAAAGATGAAAGTACGGAGCACAGACCTTCACTTTTCCTGTTTCCTTTATTTTTCCTCTCCATAGTTTGCAACCACACCATACCTCCTCTCACGAGATGCGATGTTGGGATTCCCTTGCCCGAACTGCAAGCGACTCCCTCTGATTTCACTCAGGGGTGGCTGGGAAGATAAACATCTGTTTGGGATGGTAGTGTTAAAAATAACTTGGGATATACCTGCCATTTGTTAAGAGGAAAGCTTATGCTGAGTTCAGAAAGAATGTCCTGAAAACTAATGGATCTGTGAAGATAGAGGGAACAATTTTTTAAGACTGCTTGGAATGAAGGCTGCCTGAGGAGTTACTAGAGAATAGGTAGTTGAATTAGATTTGGGTTCTACACCTCCTAAAGGGTTTGGCAGAAGGGAGCCGTACCATCAAGAAACAAAGTTGATCAGGTGGAACTACTCATGGAAGACTCAAGTTGAAGAGTTTGAACTAGAGGTGATGCGTAGTGGGGAGTCTTTGAAGCTTCTCGAGTAGGGCAGAGAGAGAGTCCTTGAAAGTGGCATTCTGGAAATGAATCTGGCAGTTGAATGCAGGACAAATGGGGAAGGAAAGGGTTTGGTAGTAGGAAAACTAGTTACAATCTAGGTGGTCAGTGATGAGGTCTGGTCTTTTTACCCTACACTGTAACTCCTTTGAGTTTGAATTAATTGAGTTATGCAGGTCAAGGCGTACTCTTGGCAGCTGCTGTTGATCTGTGAGTCCCTGGAAGAATTTTTTTTTTTAATCCACTCACCTGGCACATAGTAAACTCACAATATCTGTTAGATGGCTGAAGTGCATCATAAATGTATGCTAGGTGTGTCTGAACATTTTGAATTGTCTTATTTCTGTCAATGTTTGGCCTGAAGAATGAAGGTAGAGGCAGGTGTATTTGTAAAGTGGGAAAGAAGCAAGGCTTGTTTACGTTTCTCTTATAAGGCAGGTGTAAACGCAGATCCAGATACAAATGCAAAGATTTCCAAGGGAGATTGGGAAACATCTGTTTCTCCTGTTCCCCACCCACCCCCTGCAAATTTACCAGTAGGACAGAGGTCTATAAAAGTTGAGAAATTCCACCCTAAAAGAATTATTACCTTCCGTGCTCCAGACCTAGGTTCTAATTTCACTTGAACATCACATATTACCTAGATACTTGAAGCTCCCTTTTCCAAGGACCCTGAAGTTTTGACATTGGGACTTAAATTCATATCATTACATTAATTAAAAACTTGTTTTGGGTACAGGACTTTTATGGTTTTGTGTTGGGGATGGGAGAGCCTGTTTCTACCCTAACCTTATGGCATTCAAGAAACTACACCTGTTCTTGCAGAATTGGCCTTCTGTGGCAGGAAACAAAATGAAGAACCAACTCAAATGTCATTGCTAGTGACACAGAGCTTATGCTCTGGGGTTTCAGGTTAACTCAAAGCACACACTTAGTGACTAAGAATAAAAATATTGGTCCCTTTTTTCTGGAGAAGGAACTTTTAGGTTTGTCTTGTTGAAACTTTGTAGAGAAATTTAAAGAATTCAAAGTTTTTGTTTGGTATGACAGTACAGCTTTAGCCAGTGTGGGTACATAAGTTACGACATCCTTAATGTTTCTCCTGTGAATCTAGGCACTTGGTGATTTAAAGTAGAGTTGTTCTCAATATAAAGAATTTATGTGGCCGGGCGCGGTGGCTCACGCTTGTAATCCCAGCACTTTGGGAGGCTGAGGCGGGCGGATCACGAGGTCAGGAGATTGAGACCATCCTGGCTAACATGGTGAAACCCCCGTCTCTACTAAAAATACAAAAAAAAAAATTAGCCGGGCGTGGTGGCAGGCGCCTGTAATCCCAGCTACTCGGGAGGCTGAGGGAGCCGAGATCGCATCACTGCACTCCAGTCTGGGCAACAAGTGAGACTCCATCTCAAAAAAAAAAAAAAAAAGAATTTATGCAAATGTCATGTCTTTTTTTTTTTTTTTTTTCAATTTTCAAGGAGCAATAATCACCTCTCAGATAAACCTCATTGGCTGCAATACTGCCACTGCAAAAAACTTTTGTTTCTTTTTTTTTTTTTTTTTTAACCTCTATATTGCCTCCTCCCTGTTCCTCATTCAACTGGTCCTTTTTTAGGCAGTTCACTTTTCCACTTCTGCGCCAATGTCACAGTCCATTTGTTGGGAACTCCTCTTGTCTAAATGTTTTCTTAGGACAAGGAAGGAAATTCTATTAGTGATTTCTTCATTCTTGCAGAGTACGGCTCTGTTCAAACATGACTTATTTACATTGATTTTGATATATCATAATATGTGCCACCAAAATAACCATATAAAGAAGAACTTGATAGTTTCTTTTTAAAGATATTTCCTAGTCTATTCAGGAACAAAAGGGCTGCATTAGTATTTCGCAAGTATAGACAAGTACTAACTAATAAAGGAACTTGCGTTTATCACAAATTTAAGGTTAGTTAGTGGCATAAAGTTAAGTTACACCTCCTCAAACTGTGATTTGCTAGTTGCAGATTAACTAGGGATTCCATTTCCTTGAAGAGCAGGAAGTACTTGGACATTGTTTTATGGTTTTAGAGAGATTAAAGGAGGCAATTAGCAGGAACTCTCGGGAGGTGCCCTGGAAAGTGCAGTCATTGGGAGCCAGGAGATGTGGGACTAGTCCCAGTTCAGCCGCTGTGAACTTGAACAAATAATTTGGGCTTCAGTTTTTGTCATTTAAAAGATTTTTGCAACTCCGTTTCTAGTCTATGAAGATTTTCCACTGATACTTACATACTTATCTTTCAGCCCGAATTAGTGGGATTTATTTCAGATTTATCTTGACTACATTTAGCATTGATACTAAGAAACCGGATTCTGCTCTTGTCCCCAGAATTTAACTTTTTGCCACTGAGCTAATGTTTATATTTGGAGGTTACTTCATTGAGTGGTGTTGGAATATACTTTAAGATTTCTGGCCGTGCGCAGTGGCTTAACGCCTGTAATCCTAGCACTTTGGGAGGTCGAGGTGGGCGGATCATGAGGTCAGGAGATCGAGACCATCCTGGCTAATACAGTGAAACGCTGTCTGTACTAAAAATACAAAAAATTAGCCGGGTGTGGTGGCAGGCACCTGTAGTCCCAGCTACTCGGGAGGCTGAGGCAGGAGAATGGTGTGAACCCAGGAGGCAGAGCTTGCGGTGAGCCAAGATGGCGCCATTGCATTCCAGCCTGGGTGAAAGTATGAGACTCCGTCTCAAAAAAAAAAGATTTCCTAAATGGGGGCGGGGTGTGTGGCTCACACCTTAATCCCAGCACTTTGGGAGGCCTAGCGGGGAGGATCTTTTGAGCCTAGGAGTTTGAGATCGCCTGGGCAACATAGCAAGACCTCGTCTCTACAGAAAATCACAGAATTAGCTGGGCATGCTGACGCACCTGTGGTCCTAACTACCCTTGAGGCTGAGGTGGGAGGATCGTTTGAGCCCAGGAAGTCAAGGCTGCAGCTGCAGTGAACCGTGATCGCAGTACTGCACTCCAGCCTGGGTGACAGAGACAGACCCATCTCAAAAAAGAAAAAGTAATTTGTGTAATACGGTTTAAAAGTCACATAGTAATAAAAGATTTGTAATTAAAAAACAGTTTCTCAGGCCAGGTGCGGTGGCTCATACCTGTAATCCCAGCAGTTTGGGAGGTTGAGGCAGGTGGATTGCCTGAGGTCAGGAGTTCAAGACCAGCCTGGCCAACATGGTGAAACCCAATCTCTACTAAAAATACTAAAATTAGCTGAGCATGGTGGCGTCTGCCTGTAATCCCAGCTACTTGGGAGGCTGAGATAGGAGAATCGCTTGAACTGGAGAGATGGAGGTTGCAGTGAGCCAAGGTTGCACCATTGCACTCCAGCCTGGGCGACAGAGCGAGACTCCATCACCAAAAAAAACCCAACAAAACAAAAACCGTTTCTCTGCCATTCTTTAGAGGCAACCACTCAGTTGTTTTCCTCCTTTTCTCTGTCTTTACAGTAAGTTGTCAACATCAGTATTCTTGAAACACCATATAACAAAACCAGTTTTACCATATGGTTTCTATGGCGTTTTTCTGGTCACAAAAACATACCCAACTTCTAAATAAAGACCCAAACATTTCTAACATGAAACACTGAAACAAGTAAGATTTTCACCCACTTTTTGGTGAGTCAGTGAGTTACTGCAGTCATAGTGGTGGTGGGTTAAATCAAGGAATAAATGTGTGCAAAGTGAAAATTGTCAGAAGCATTTCCTACCACTATACTCAGTTCCAAAGCAATCAATCACCAATAGGGCAGGCTCGCTGAGAGCTTTTGTGCCACATCATTTATTGTTGTGCATTTGGATGATTACCATAGACTTTGCAGATTTTTATTTGCCAGTAATTTGTATTCATTCATGCATTTTCCAGCTCAGGCTCACAGGTGGCTGGAGCCTATGCTGGCAGCTCAGGGCACAAGGCAGACGCCAGCCCTGGACAGGACGCCATCTATGCCATAGGGTGCCCATGCACACACACACAAACACAGGGACCATCTAGACACACCAGCTAACCTAGTAGGCACATCTTTGAGACGTGGAAGGAAAGCAGAATACCTGGAGAAAACCTACACAGACATGGGGAGAGCATGCCAACTCCACCCAGACGGGTGACCTCAGCCAGGAATCACTTATTCTCTCATCAATGTTATGAAAAAACGATGTTGAACAAAAAGACTTTTTGAGAGTCTGCTGTATCTTCTTGTTGCTAAATAGTTGGTTTGTTATTCTTTCTTGGTTTTCCCCTCATGTTTGGCCTGTTGATTTCTTGTTGCGATAGATAGATTCATATTTAGCTCTTGCCTCCCACCACTTTCCTATTTTTCCATGCCCTCTATCCCCTAATATAGTTCTATTGTAATTTTTTGCTAAAACAGGTAGCTTTTATGTACTTACACCTCTGTCAAATACTGTTCACTGTTGAGCTGGATGATCTATTACAGTGTGTTCCTCCTGGTGTGTAGGTTGGCCTTCACCTGTGTTTCTCATGTACTTACTGTTAATTTTTTTTCCCAAATGCTCCAATATATTTGTCACATTCTTATCAGTAACATTTTCTGTGAGCTCAAATGTATCACCTGTCCGTTTATTGGAGCCCTGCCCCCTCCTCCTCCTGCCTTTACTGTTGCTCTCAAGAACTGCTGCCCTGGGGTCCTCCTGGACCTGCCCTTTCCTGTGCAGGAACCATATCTTCCTCTTTCTGGGCTTATGTCTTTATTTTTTAAAAGCACATACTTCAGTTATTTCTAAGAAGTATTTGAATGACTTGGTTTTGCCCACACACTTATTTGATAGTTTGGCAGTTATATAATTCTAGATTGGAAGTAAGGTTCTCTCAGAATGTTGAAGGCATCTGTAATTGCTCTAGAGACATGGTGATTCAAATCCTTCTTACGTGACCGTATTTTGTTTGTTTTCTCCCCTTCTGGAAGCTTTGAGGATATTCTCTATCTCTGGTGTCCTGCAGTTTCATGATGTGTATTACCACCAGGGTATGGGTCTTTTACTCAGCTGTTGTGCTGGCTTCTCACAGACGGTTTTGATTCTGGAAATTCACGTCCTCTAGTTCCGGGATGTTTTCTTGTACTATTTCTGTGATTTTTCGCTCAATCTTTAATTTTTCTTTGATACCTTTTTGTAATCTTCATTCTTGTTATGTGGATATGGTGGGCTCAGAGGGCCCGCTGGAGTGTTTTAGTTTTCTTCCTCTCTGCACGGGCTCCACTTCCTCCAGGTGATGTGGGCCTTTGCACCTGTGCCTCTGTCTGGATATATCTTCACTCAGATATCCAGTGACTTGCTCCCACACCTCACTTTGGATGAATCCACAAGTCTTTCCTTAAATGTCACCTCAGTGAGGAGAGCGCTGGATTGAGAAGTGCAGACCTCCATCTCACTTCCTTGCTTTGTTTCTCTCCGGAAGCATTTCCCACCATCTAGCATCCCACATATTTATTTACTTGTTTCCCTCACCACTAAAATAAACATACTGTGAGGGCAGGGATTTTTTTTTTTTTTTTTTTTTTGTTTACCTCTATAATTCCAGCCTCTGAAACAGTGCCTGGCGATAAATAGATGATTAATAATTTAAGGAATAAATGAATTATTTTATTGTGGGATTTCTTTGAATGTGTCATGATTCTGACTGTTCATTTTTGTTTTTTTTTTTTGTCATTTTAAGTTCCCAGCGTGGGTCTTGTTGGGTGGTGGGCATTACTATAGGGTGGCTGGTATATATGGGTTTTGTGTATATGTTTGTACAAATGTATATGTTTGCTAATATTTCTTTAGCTGACAGTGCATTGGTTGCTGGGACAAGGATGGGGGCTTGGAGAACCTTTTAGTATGCATCTTTTGACATAATCAGTATTTTCAGTTCTTCATTGCTCCTGCTGATGTATTTTACTCCAGACCCATTTCAGATTTCAGTTCATTTTTCTCTAAACCTCTGGATTTGGAGGTGGAGAAAATAGATGAAAATAGGAGGTGAGGAAGAGAATTTGCGCATTAGTTAAATAGACTTTATGCCAATCCACATTTTCAGGTCTGCATTTAAAGCTTGCTTTCCATCTCCAAAAATTCATTGAAAAATTGAATGCTTCTCTCCTGCACCTCACATTCTTGGTTTTATACCTTGAAAAAAGAAAAACTCCTCTGTTGCCATTTTAATGGGTACTTGGGAAAAGATGAAGAAGTAAACCGTAAGGACAGAAGTTGTCGTGTTTTCTATTCTTAGTGTCATGGAATGCGGCACAGGAGTATCACGTAAGGAGAAGCACAGATTTCTTGTTTTCCTCGTTTATTTTGGAAGCTTATCCTTCAGCTCTTGTTTATTTATTTATTTATTTATTTTTGAGAAAGGGTCTTTCTCTGTTGCCCAGACTGGAGTGGGCATGATCATGACTCACTGCAGCCTCGACTTCTGGGTTCAAGCAATCCTCCCACCTCAGCCTCCCAAGTAGCTGGGACCATAGGCGTATGCCACCACACCTGGCTAATTTTTTTATTTTTGTAGAGACAGGGTCTCCCTATTGTTTATATGCCTTAAGAGTCACATTGACAGAGTACATAAGAAACACTCTCTTTTTAGCTCTCTTGCTAAGGAGCAGGTTTGAGATCTGTTGCCAGAACTTAGTACTTCGCAGTTTTACGGATTCCTCAGGAGTCTCGTCCATGGGGATGGGGAGTGGCTACCCTCTGCTGACTCTTCCTAGGTTCCTGCTCTTCCCCAGCGCCTCCCTACCCCCAGCCACTAGAAGTAGACTGCTGCTTTCTTTATTCTACTGCAGAAAACATGCACTACTATACTTATTAAAATTAACTAAAAAAAAAAAAAAAAAACTCAAGCAGCTTGAGTAGTGCTCAAGCTGCTTGAGTTTTTTTTTTTTTTTTTTTGAAGGAAGAATTTTTTTTTTAAAGGGGGAGCTTATATGTATGAAGATTTATGGTGTGAAAGCAGGGACAAACTCTAATGAATGAAGTTTTTAGAATTGATATGAACATGAACCCAGGATACTCACATTTATTCCGAGAGTTCCTCTTAAAAACTGCTTTTCTCCACATAAACCCGTCAGCAGTGGTTAGTTCCACGTTGGAGGAAAGAGGGTTTCATTTTGCTCTTTCTGCGTATTTCCTGCAGTGATCTGTTACTTTCAAATCTGGGGGAAAGGTGCTCTCTTTTTCCTGAATGAAGTCTCCACCTGCCTCCTGTGGGCCCAGGCTGCCCAGCTTTCTGGCTGCTCCCTGAGAGTCCTCCTTGGTCTTCCACTGACCTCCTTCACTTCCTTACGAAAGTACGTTTTAGTCTCCCTAACCTGCTTTCTGTTTTCACTCTCTTTTTTTTAATACCCTCAATTGTTTTCACTGGCCACTTTTTTTTTAAGACTGATGCTTGGCTGGGCTTGGTGGCCCATGCCTGTAATCCCAACACTTTGGGAGGCCAGGGCAAGAGGACTGGTTGAGGCCAGGAGTTCAAGATCAGCCTGGACAACATAGCAAGAGCCCGTCTCTACACCAAAATTTAAAAATCAGCCAGCTGTGGTGGTGCGCACCTGTAGTCCCAGCTACTTAGGAGGCTGAGATAAGAGGATCCCTTGAGCCCCAGAGTTTGATGCTGCAGTGAACCATGATCTTGCCGTCCTGGGGAACAGAGCAAGACTGTCTCAAACAAAAAAGACTGATGCTACCTGCTTGGCAAAACAATGTTTTTAGAGCTATTTCTCTTAGGTAGCCTGGTCTCTAGTTGTTCTGATGGCTTCTGTGACAAATAATGCCTTTTTTTTTTTTTTTAAGAGCTTTCAGATTCTTATTTCAGATCTAAACAGTGCTTTTCAGCTCTCAGTTCATCTTCAGATAAAAGAAAATAGTAGGCCGGGCGCAGTGGTTTATGCCTGTAATCCCACCACTTTGAGAGGCCAAGGCAGGTGGATCACTTGAGGCCAGGAGTTTGAAACCAGCCTGGCCAACATAGTGAAACCCCGTCTCTACTAAAAATACAAAAATTAGCCAAACATGGTGGCGTGGGCCTATAATCCCAGCTACTTGGGAGCCTGAGGCAGGCGAATAGCTTGAACCCGGGAGGCAGAGGCTGCAGTGAGCTGAAATCGAGCCACTGCACTCCAGCCTGGGTGACAGAGTAAGACTCCGTCTCAAAAAAAAAGAATATTAATTTTTGGCTAATTTTTATTAGGAAAAAAAGAATATCCTGAAAATAATATCACGCTGGTTTAAGGTTACAGATTTACTTTCTTCCCTGGGTTCCCTTTGGTTCATATTCTCTTGTTTAGGAATGATCCAAATACATTATTCTGAAGTATGTGACAGTTTTTCCAAAATCAGTAAATACATATGTTGGTGCTTAAAACAGAAAGAAAGAAACAATGGCCTATAAATATTATCACATAGCTTATTTCTACTATTCAGAGATCTGTATAACTTAGGATAAGGAGCAGGTTGTTGAACGGTTTTCTGGCTTTTAAGTTTGAAGTACAGTCTGAAAGTACCTTTCAGTATTGAAGGGCTGCCTGACTGAAACTTACATGGGTATCTCCTGGGCCTGAAGCACCACCGAGATCTGAACTGAAGGTAGCGTTTTGGGAGTCCTTAGCGTTTAGTTGGTATTTTAAGGTCTAGGGGTGAATGGGGTGGGAAGGGAAGGGAGTATGTAAAGGGAATAGACTAGAGAGCCCTGTGGATCCTCAACGTTTAGGAAACAGGGAAGACCTCCCACTAGAGGGGGGGGGGAGGAAGACCAGGAAAAGGCGAGATGGACTTCAGTGTTGGGTGTTTCAGGAGGCAGAGGAGGGTAAACACCAACAATTTCATTGAATTTTGCCATAAGGGTATTTATCTCCCATAAAGCTTTCCTTGATTTTCCTCAAGCAGAAGTGCTCATCTCCTTGGTACCTCATCCAGGCGTATTAAACTTGGCACAAACATGTTGTAAAGATTTGTTTATAGTTCTGTTTCTCCAAAGGTGTAGACTTGTTAAGAGAGTGGCCCACGGCTTGTTCATTTTTGTGAGATGGTATTGTTTTGTGTCTTAACAACATGAACACTGACTCCATGTCTAATGTGTAATAGTCGTGTGACCTTTAACAAGCTGCTTAACATCTATGTGCTTCTGTTTCGTTGTCTATACCATGTATGATATGAGATGATAATAGCATCTACCTCCTCACAGAAGAGCAAATATTTGTGAAGTGTAGAAAACAGTGCCTGGCTTACTGTCAATGCTATGTAGTGTTTGTTGGAGGAGAACTGGATGCAGCAATACTAATATTCTTAGCACAGTGCTTGATGTTTAACAGATATTTGAACGTGAAAATGTAGTAACCTGTGACTAATTCAGTTCCTAGCATTTTAAAATTCTACAAGCATATACAGAATATAATCATGGCCAGGCCATAGGAGAACTACAAATGGAAGTGGACTGAGAGGAAAGTGCATGCAGCTTTGTTTTATGAAACAAATCTATAGACTTTCAACAAAAGTACTATGTGATCCTAATTTCTTGTTGTTAGGAAGGAAAAAACTAAAAGATGAAGACTCCTCCAAAGCAGGTGAGAATCTTTATGTTTAGGGATGAACAGCTTTAAACAGGTGAGTGGTGGATATCAGCATGGAAGGTATTTGTTTGGATGAGAGAAAATACTACAACCTTCCCAAATTCATCCTAATTTTTGCAGCTCAGAAAATTAGAAATATCAATTGATCCCTTAGACTTTAATGGTAGATACACACTCATTCGATCAGCAAATGTTTGAACATTTTCGGCACCGTATACACACTTTATAACAGGAACTATGCTATGGGATGAGGATAGGATGATAAATAAATTAGACACTGTACTTGCCCTAGAAGGGCTTTTATTCTTGTGGGTGAGAATTGCAATAATTGCAAGTACTGTGAGATACAAACTAGGAACTGAAGTATAAATGAAGAACTTGGGGTAAAGGGAGTGGAAAACCAGGCTACAGATGGTAACATTTAAATTGAGATGCCAAGGAGGAGGGTGTGGGGAGGCCCTTGCAGAATATCAACTCTGAGGAAAGGCTGCAGCTGGGAACTTGAGGTGGGGTGGGGGAGGGGGGGTGTTCAAGCAACTGAAAGAGGCCTGTGCACCTCAAGAGCCCAGCGAGTGAGGGAGGGGGCTGGATATATGTTGTGTGGATGGTAGACACTGGATCATGCCAGGTCTTGTAGCCACGATGAGGAGTATAATGTTATTAAACACAGTGAGAAGCCATGGAATGATTCAAACGTGACTTAACCCAATTTGTGTTTTGAAATCTCTTTTGCTGGGGCCGGGTGCGGTGGCTCACACCTGTAATCCCAGCACTTTGGGAGCTGAGATGGGCAGATCACGAGGTCAGGAGATCAAAACCATCCTGGTTAACACAGTGAAACCCCATCTCTACTAAAAATACAAAAAATTAGCTGGGCGTGGTGGTGGGCACCTGTCCCAGCTAATTGGGATGCTGAGGTAGGAGAATGGCCTTAACCCGGGAGGCGGAGCTTGCAGTGAGCCAAGATCGCCACTGCACTCCAGCCTGGGCGAAAGAGTGAGATGCCGTCTCAAAAAATATGTATATGTCTTTTGCTGCTACATAAGCTTTTCTTTTTTCTCTAATTGTATTTTAGATAGATTTAATATGTAAAATAAGAGAAACTGATTTCTTAGCTCAAAATACTGATGCCCTTGAATCATTTGCCAGAAATAGTTCTTCTCCTAAGAATCAACCCTTAAAAATCAGTTTACAGCATAGACATCAGAGACTTGAGTTATAAAGTGATTTATATATAAAATGTTTTGGTGCCAAACAGTGGTCTTGGAACCTTAAGTTGAAGTTTTCTTCTGCCTGCTAGAATAAGATTACATTCACTGTTAGGACCATTGGCATATCCAAAGAATGGTAGTCTGAATATTGATTTATTTGTGTACATAGTTTCCCATTTGTTCCATTTAAAAACTAACATGACTTTTTATGGTCCTTATTAAAAGCAGTTACAGGGTGTTCTTTTGTTTGAGTTAGTTTGTGAAATAAATATCTGAATGCCTACTGTGTGGCAGGCACTGTTCTGCACTTTTGGACTACATCCATAAACTAAACAGGCAAAGGACCCCTGTCTTTGAGGGACTTACATTCTAGTGGAGGAGGCAGATAACAATAAATATAATTAGGGCCAGGTCCAGTGACTCTCGCCTCTAATCCCAGCACTTTGGGAGAGTGAGGCAGGCGGATTGCTTGAGTCCAGGTGTTTGAGACCAGCCTGAGCAACATGACAAAACCCTGTCTCTACAAAATACAAAGAAATTAGCCGGGTATGGTGGCATGCACCTGTAGCACCTGTAGCACTGGGAGGCTAAGATGGGAGGATTGCTTGAGCCCCTTGGAGGTCAGGGCTACAGTGAGCCATGATCATGCCACCATGTTCCAGCCTGGGTGACAGAGCGAGACCCTGTCTCAAAAAAAAAAAAAAAAAATTAGTAGAGTCATACTACTAATAAATATAATTGGTATGTTAGAGGGTGCTGTGTGCTATGAAATAAAAAGTAGAACAGCTGACATGGTAGGGGGTATAATTTTAAATAGAATGGTTAGAGTAGCGTCATTGAGAAGGTACAGTCTGAGTAAAGGCATGGAAACCTGTGCAGATACATAGAGAAAGAACATTCCAGGCAGAAGGAATGATCTATACAAAGGAAAACCCCAAGGTCGGGGTGTACCAGGCCTGTCTGAGGAACAGTGAAGAGGCCGGTATAGCTGGAGGGAGGGAATGTGAGAATATCTTGGCTTTCTAGGAATGTGTTTCTCCTCAGTCAATTTCAAAATAAGCCAAAACAGATGAATAATTAGGCAGAGATCTCCCATCCCATGAATGTTCTGCAGATGGTAACCTGTAAACACCGAGACTCATGTCTTAACTCAAATTAGGTAATTCCAAAATAATGCAAATGTTCCTTAAATTCAGTTCGTAGGGCAGCTGAGCAAACAAGATCTCTTTTATGTGAATAAGAAACTGAAGACTTTTGCCATTTCAATTTCTAGATCTCCAGATTAGAAGCCAAAAGGCTCTACTTTGCAGCAGAGGATGGCACAAAGATGCCAGGTGCACTTGGCATCTTAAGAGAGGCAGCGATTGCGGGCTTAGGGAGAACTGCCCTTTAAGAGCAGCTTTTCTCAGGTCCCTTGTTTCTTTCGAGCTCAGTAGCACCAAATCCTTTTCAATTTTTTATTTGGCAATCCACATTTTCTGTTCTTTGACGCAGTGAAATTTTCCATTTGTTCCCTAAGTTTCCAGTCTTAAATTTGGCACACTACTTTCATAAGGTCATAATCAATACCCACTATAGTAGAATATTGCCCAAGTTGTGTGTACATCACGTGTATTCTGTGGGTGCAGAGCATCAGCATTGTCTTTGTTTCAGATGCACAATACTTTTTATAAAGAGCCACACCCAGTTTCTCCAGTGAGATCACTAGAGCTGTTCCAGTCATACTTGCCCACAGCTAATCCTTTCCCGTGTTGTTTCTGAATTTTATTTTTTGTAAGTAGAGTGTCCTTTTGTAGTTTCTTAAGCTTCAGATTGATTCCTTTCCCAATTTGTCATGGTTGGTCAGTTTGAATCCTCTTCTGTGAGTTGCTGTTCATTGTTTCCAGCTTAGTTTTCCATGAGGTTGGAGTGAAGTAGGATTACTAAAGACCTGTAATCCCAGCATTTTGGGAGGCCAAGGCAGGCAGATCATTTGAGGTCAGGAGTTCGAGACCAGCCTGGCCAACATGGTGGAACCCTGTCTCTACTAAAAATACAAAAATCAGTTGGGCGTGGTGGTGGGTGCTTATAATCCTAGCTATTTGGGAGGCTGAAGCAGGAGAATTGCTTGAACCCAGGAGATGGAGGTTGCAGTGAGCTGAGATTGCACCACTGCACTCCAGCCTGGGTGACAGAGTGAGACTCTGTCTCAAAAAAAAGAAAAAGAAGAAGATTACTAAATAAAATGTTCAGAAGCATGGATCTTTTACTTTCTGAGGCAAAAAATAGTCCACATTCTTCTCACAGCCAAAAAAGAACATGGTTACAAGTTCCTATCACTGTGAGTTAGAAAGGCCCTTCAGAAGTTTAACAGGCCTTTTCTCTCCTTCCCCCAGGCAGGACTGCATATAGATCACCCCCAAATCTACTAGTCTACTCTCTTTTTCTTTAAAAGGAAATGCAACTACCTCTTTTGGCCTCCAGTTCTGTTGCCATTTTAAATAGGAAGGTCAAGAACCCAGCATTGGCCAGGTGCAGTGGCTCACACCTGTAACTGTAGCACTTTGGGAGGGCTGAGGCAGGCGGATCACTTGAGCCTGGGAGTTCAAGACCAACCTGGACAATGTGGTGAAACCCCGTGTCTACAAAAATTAGCCAGCCATGGTGGTATGTGCCTGTAGTCCCAGCTACGTGAGAGGCTGAGGTGGGAGGATCACCAAGCCTGGTGGTCGAGGCTGCAGTGAGCTATGATCGTACCTAGGCAACAGTGAGACCCTGTCCAAAAAAAAAAAACCACCTAGCATTTTGTAGACTTAAATTTATTAACTGTTGAATGATAAAAGAGAGAAATTGAATGCTCTCAAACAAAACAAACTTCTTGTTCTTCTTTTTTTTTTTTTTTTTGAGACTGAGTCTGGCTCTGTCACCCAGGCTGGAGGGCAGTGGCATGATCTTGTCTCACTGCAACCTCCACCTCCTGGGTTCAAGCGATTGTCCTGCCTCAGCTTCCCATATAGCTGGGACTACAGGCACCCACCACCATGCCCAGCTAATTTTTGTAGTGTTAGTAGAGATGGGGTTTCGCCATGTTGGCCAGGCTGGTCTTGAACTCCTGGCCTCTGATGATCCACCTGCTTTGGCCTCCCAAAGTGCTGGGATTACAGGCATGAGCCACCGTGCCCAGCCACAAGCTTATTCATAAATCCCTCTTTAGTTCGTACTCTGATAACTGGATTTTATATATAACTAAACCTATGATGGGTTTTTATTCAATTATTTTTAATCCATTATATCTGTCTAAAATATTGTACACTTGAATGTGAACTCGAAAGTAATTGTGTAATGATGAATGAATGAATAAAGTGAACTTGAGTGACTTTTTTGTACCTCTTCATGTTGTAAAACATTTATTTTCCTTTTAATTCTAAGAATAATTGTAACACAGATCTACTTCATATCTTTCTTATCCTTCTGTTCTTGGTTTTGCTATCAATGGGTTTTGGATTCCATGCTCACAATGTGGGGACCTCCAAGATATTTCACCTGGGGCAGCCAAGTGAATTCACTTAATCACTACAGACAGTCAGTTACACTTGAGGGTTTTTAATGGTAAAATTTTTTAATTTTCAAAATTTGTTATTTATTTATTTTTGAGATGGGTTCGCACTCTATCACCAGGCTGGAGTGCAGCGGCATGATCATGGTTCACTGCAGCCTTGACTTCCCAGGCTCCAGTGATCCTCCCAACTCAGCCTCCCGAGTAGCTGGAACTATAGGCATGCACTACCACACCTGGCTAATTTTTGTATTTTTAGTACAGATGGGGTTTCTCCATGTTGCTCAGGGTGGTCTTGAACTCCTCAGCTCAAGCATTCTACCTGCCTGAGCCTCCCAAAGTGCTGGGATTATAGGCATGAGCCACTGCGCCCAGCCAAAAAACTTGTTAATTTTCAGCTCTATTTAAGTTGGAAATCCTCAAGGAAGTGAAAAGGGGTGAAAATTAAGTGGAATATATTTACTAAACAATTTTTTTTGTTTTTTATTTTTTATTTTTTGAGACAGGATCTTGCTTTGTCACCCAAGCTGGAGTGCAGTGGCATAATCTCAGATCACTGCAACCTTAGCCTCCTGGGTTCAAGCAGTTCTCCTGCCTCAGCCTCCCTCCCGAGTAGCTGGGATTACAGGTGTGTGCCACCACACCTGGCTAATTTTTGTATTTTTGGTAGAGACGGGGTTTTGCCATGTTGGCCAGGCTGGTCTCAAACTCCTGAGCTCAAGTGATCCTCCTGCCTTGGCCTCCCAAAGTGCTGGGATTACAGGAGTGAGCCACCCGGCCTGGCCCATTTTAATTTTTATGGCAGAAAAGTCTTCCCTGCATTAAGACTTGTCAGTTTTTCATTCGTTTGTTTGTTTGTTTTTGTTTTGAGATAGAGTCTCATTCTGTTGCCCAGGCTGGAGTGCAGTGGCATGATCTTGGCTCACTGCAACCTCTGCCTCCCAGGTTCAAGCAGTTCTCTGCCTCAGCCTCCCGAGTAGCTGGAATTACAGGTGCCCACCACCACACCTAGCTAATTTTTTGTATTTTTAGTAGAGATAGGGTTTCACCATCTTGGCCAGGCTGGCCTTGAACTCATGACCTCTTGATCCACCCGCCTTGGCCTCCCAAAGTGCTGGGATTACAGGCGTGAGCCACCCGCGCCTGGCCTCAAATTTTAACTCATAGAGAATATCCTTTATAATGATGGCATCTTCTGGAATGCCCCAGACTTGGAAGAATCTGCATTTGTACGCAGTATATTGTGTTTACTCTGTTGACATAAAAGTAAGCTACTGAAGGTTATTTCCCATATGTAGCCCACACTATTTTTGTAGTAGAAATCCAATTGTTAAGGACTCACTAGAGTCCTTAAAGAGTTTCTTGCCCTTAAAGAGTTATTCAATTTCATTTTTAATGAATAACCTATGCCATTTATGATGGAATTGTTTGTATGATCATACTACTTGATCTATGGGAAATATCTGATATTTTAAAAATCTCCTTCCTTAGCAACATGTGTCATTATTTTCAGGATATACCTTCTCAGAAGCTGCACAGGAGGAAAGCAGTGACAAAGAAGTTGTCATTCTTTGCACGGTAAAATCATCACCTCCAGTCACCAACTTCTAATTCAAATTAGGTTTCAATTTGTTCATTATTTCTTCCTGAAACACTTCTGTTCCCTATACATATGCGTTACTTTGGCTTTATAATAGAAAATAACAAGCAACATCTGAGCTCTTTTGTTTGTTTTTTGTTTTTTGAGACAGAGTCTCGCTCTGTCACCCAGGCTGGAGTGCAATGGCGCGATCTTGGCTACCTGCAACCTCTGCCTCCCAGGTTCAAGTGACTCTCCTGCCTCAGCCTCCCAAGTAGCTGGGATTACAGGCACCCGCCACCACACCTGGCTAATTTTTGTATTTTTAGTAGAGACGGGGTTTCACCATCTTGGCCAGGCTGGTTTCGAACTCCTGACCTCATGATCCACCCACCTCGGTCTCCCAAAATGCTGGGATTGCAGGCGTGAGCCACCGTGTCCAGTCACATCTGAGCTCTTGAGCCTGGAATACCAGTATGGTTTATTTGGGGTGCTTAAGTTAAAGGGCATTCCAGAATTTGGGGTTATTCTTCTCAATCCTTAATGTCTTTCAGAAACCTTACCTCTATTGAGGTCTTTCTCCTTACCTTGTTCAGATAGGGGTCATTGTTTGCTGGTAAAATGGCAAGAATAAGTGGCATCAGTCTGGCATTTCCTCAGTGACTCTGTTAAAGCACATGTTCAGGAAATGAGTGTGATACAGATCTTATCTGACAGAAGGTAGAGGGTCTCAGGCATGCTAAGGGATAAAATTAGGAGCCAGTCGAGTTCACCATAGATGAAATATTTCAAGACTGGGATCCACAGAGGAGTCAGATCTTGGCACAGCTAGACATGATTCCTGTCTCTCTGTGTGCTGAGATGGAGGAAACAGTGAGTTTGCTTTATCCACTGATGGGAAAGGCTGCAGTCTACATGTGGAACTGAATTCATCAACTACCCAAGCAAAGTCTTTAGGATTTTATTTAATTTGTTCACTACTGACAAGCTTGTTGAGAACTCTTTAGTAGTACTTCACTCTGGGTATCTTTCCCTTCCTCCCAAATCCGATAGTTGCTAAAAACCCAGATGTGTTGGAATTAGTCCAAGAGCCACAGTTAGAAAGGGTTTCTTCTCAAGTCAGAGAGTGACCCTTTTCCCTTAAGAAATGAAGTTAACCCTTTTCTATATTTATGCTAGAGAAATAAACCATTCTTTATTCCAGTCACTTTTATTTTTTAAAAGGGGGTGGAGGAAGCTTGCTGATCCTTTTACAGCAAGAAACGTACCACTTTCTCAAGCTGGTAATTGTAGATCTTTTATTTCCAGGCAAAAATACTTTTTAAAACATTAGAATTTTTCTCTCCATTTGATTTATTTCGTCTGCTAATATACCCAAGTGTATTACTCTGAGCTCCTTCTGGCATGTCACTTGTTTGAGTAGAGGTGTATGCACTGGACATACAGGAGAAACATAGCTCAGAATGAAGAAGGCGGGCTGGGAGACCTCACTCTGATTCTTAAGTGAAGGGAAGCCCAGAGCTTGCTATCTTTTTAGCACCAAGATGCTATCAAAACAAGAGCTGCTGGGATTCTTTGATGTTTTCAAGTCCACAAGTCCTCTGCTGTGTGCAAACTTAATTTCATTTGGATAACCAGTTCCTTTTCTCTTGTCCCTTTACCATGTTTCTTCTGGATTTTTTCTAGAACACTCGCCCTTTTTCCTTTTTCATCCACCAGAGATAGAAGCATTACATTTCCTGCCAAGATGACAGGTTTCAAAGTACAAGTGTTCTGTCTCATATGAAGACTTTTCTGTTAATGAGGTTGCTGTTACTTTGCTCATCTTTTACCAAGTATCTGACTTTTATTTTGCTGTACTCTATTGGCCTTGAAGGATTTCTCAGTGGCTTAGCAGTAATTGAGGTAATGAAGACACTGCCACAGGTAATTGACTTTGTTTTCTTGTGGCAGAAAAACATTTTCCACTTTAGCTATACATAGCAAGTCCCACAAAAATGAAAACTCAAACTGTGATCACATAAAAAAAATTAAAGTGTGAACTAGCTTTGAAGCTCTTTAGCAATAACTGCATTTTGTTTAGGGTACATGCTAAAATTGATTTTTTTTTCCTGAAAACAATACTCTAGAAGGAATAAAATATGGTTTGTGCTTATATGCCACTGGGGTATACATGTGAGATTGTATCATGTGAGGCATCCTTTAGGCTAAAGAAAAGATGTTTCTCTGTTAGAAAACAGGATGAGTATATGATTGGATATAATGTAGGCATACTGAGTTACCTCTCATTCAGTACCTAAATAAGAAGACCCTAAACCTTCTCAGTCAGAAGCAATTGGCTATATTTAATTTTTTAAAGTAATAGTAGATGGAATGGACCTTCAGAAAAGTTGACTGTGTAAAGAAATAAGTCAGAAAGCTTAGTATTCAGGTCTAGACATCATGAATTGGCCATCTGGCAGAAATAGAATCCAGCAAAAACGATCTTACATAATTTCCAGGAGAAAATGGTAGGACAGATCTAGGCTCTGGTGGATAAGTGGTGGTGAGAAGTATATAACAAATAGTGCTTGTCACTGGAGAAAGTAGTTTTCCCAGCTTCTGAATGTAGTTGACTGCCAAGATTGCATCAATGGAGTGCCTAGTTAAGAAGCAGCTGTTAAGGATTACTTGGGATTATTTCAGGTAAATCTCCTTTCTGGAATGCAGGCACTTCCTTTGTTGATAGTTTTGGACTTTTAAGTTTTTTGTTTTTTTTTTTTTAGGCTGAAAAGTTAATACAGGTTTATTATTCCTCATCTAAAATGCTTGTGACCAGAAAGAAGTGTTTTGGATTTCTGGGGGTTTTTTTTGTTTTGTTTTGTTTTTAATATTTGCATTATACTTAACGGTTGAGCATCCCTAATCCAAAAAATCTGAAATCTGAAATGTTCCATTGAGCATTTCCTGTTTAGCAATAGTGTAGTTAAGAACTTGCACTTGAGAGGCAGAGTTGCCATGGTTTGAATACTGGTACTACCAAGTACACAATCTTTCTGTGCCTCGGTTTTCTCATCTGTAAAATAAGGTAACAACAATGCCTTGTCAGGTTATGCGGATTAATGAGTTAATGTTTATAATAGTCTATGGCACGTAGTTAAGAGCTTGTAAACTGGCTTAGTAGCTGAACTGAGCATTGAATTCTGAAGATGTCCATCTTCAAAACTTAATAAGCATTAACTTCCCTCTACATTTTACTTTCATCTGTCTCAATATAGTGTTTTTACTTGGATGTAATCTGTTTAGATGATGGGTTTATAGAACCATATCTAAGAAAAGAACTTAAGCACCTAAGTTTTTTCCTTATGTACTTAAAAATATATATATCCCCAAACTAATGGATTGTCCTGTGTGTGGAAGAAGTAAACACATTCTATCCCTACTTCACCACTCTAGAGCGTTGACTTTTAGAATCGGAAGTGATTCACATAAGTTAAAACTTCATAAAAATATTTTAAGGACAGTTAAAACCTGGCTATTGTTATAAGCAAACTGAGAAGTCATTAGACTGTAATAAGTTATTACACTTAAGGGAAGATGGCTTAATGGTATACTTCATGTGCATCCTATATTTAACAAAATCGTTGCATTGTAGAAAAATTAAGTTTGCATCTTATTTAGGTGTTTCCTATTTGAAGGAAGATTCTGGAGAATCTGATTCTGTAATTTTGGAGTAGAGCCTAGAAACAAACTTTTTTAATTTAATGAATTAACTTTATTTACAAGAATATATATACTTTTAACAAACATCCCGGCTAGGCACGGTGGCTCACACCTGTAATCCCAGCACTTTGGGAGGCTGAGGCGGGCGGATCACCTGAGGTCAGGAGTTGGAGACCAGCCTGATCAACATGGAGAAACTCTGTCTCTACTAAAAATACAAAATTAGCCGGGTGTAGTGGCGCATGCCTGTAATCCCAGCTACTCAGGAGGCTGAGGCAGGAGAATCGCTTGAAGGGAGCAACTGCCGGGAGGCGGAGGTTGCAGTGAGCCGAGATTGCGCCATTGCACTCCAGGCTGGGCAACAAGAGCGAAACTCCATCTCAAAAACAAAACAAAACAAACAAAAAAACCCAAAAAAACCTACATGGTTGTGTTAAGGCAGGATTTACTGAGATAAGTGACTCATCTGTCTTTTCCTGAGCCCCAGCTTTCTCACCAACAGAATCAAAGATTTGACTGGAAACACGATCTACTTCCTAACTCACTACTGTGATTGTATTATTTCTATTTTCCTTATGATTATGATATAAAGAAGAATTACAGTATGTGTGATGGACTATGGGGTGAGGATGTGAGCCTTCTGTTTACCAGAAAAAATTAATCCAGAAACTTAATGTTTTAATAAAGAAAAAGGCTTTTTGGGGCCAGATGCAGTGGCTCATGCCTGTAATCCCAACATTTTGGGAGGCCAAGGCTGGACGATTACTTGAGCTCAGAAGTTAGAGACCAGCTGGGCAACATGGCAAAACCCCCTCTCTACAAACAGTACAAAATTCCACCAGATGTGGTAGCACGTGCTTGTAGTCCCAGGTACTGGAGAGGCTGAGGGGGGTTGATCGCTTGAGCCCAGGAGACTGAGACTGCAGTGAGCCAAGATGGCGCCACTGTACTCTAGCCTGGACAACAGAGCAAGACCCAGTCTCAAAAAAAGAAAAGAAAAGGGCTTTCTAATAAAACAGTAAACTTCCAGTAATTATTAGTAATTCAGTTATATATGTTGGCAGTGGAATGTACTAAAACACCCCAAACGGTGGTAGTATGTATTGTATTCTATATTGTGTGTGTGTTTAAAATACTATTACTATTTTTAAATTCACAGTCTTTAGATTTAACAAGTTTGCTAAAGTTTGAGCAGTTAGAACTTTATAGTATTCATTCTAATCCGTGGTAATTATTTACTTTTGCCAGTTATTCCAGCACCCGAACATACTTGGCCATTTTTCATACATCTTTGCTTGATAATACCTTTACCCGTCATCACAGTGGCTTGATTTAAACTCCACTTCATGTTCAGGTAGAGAGACATGCCCCACTGGCTACAAGGTCACCATTGTCCAACAGCAGAGAATGTTTGTCATTCAGCAAATTAGTATTGATGTTCTGTTCTTGACTCAGTAATTTCTTCAGCTGAGAGTAAATGGATAATTGGGGGCTATTAATACACTTATCTATGGGTGGTTTTTATCCCCTGAGTCTTCCGCAAACCCATCTTGTGGGAGAATAACTGGTTTTTCTTAAGTTCTGCAAAGTGATGGCCAGTAATTGACATGAGTTGACACTGTTTTTGGTGGGAACTTGGGGGCAGGCCTTCAGAAACAGAAGCAAGATGATAGTATGGAGCACCAAAGTCCTATAATTTCCGGATTACTTCTTATAGACTAATTTAATTTAGTTCCTTGTTTAGAATGTTCATTAATTAACAAATTTCTGTTAAGTAGGGGGCACCTCCAAAACACCTTTAAGGGTATATAGCTTTTTAAAACTGTTTAATATATGTGCTATTTTGAATGGTATACTTTACAGATCTAATTGTGGTCCGTGGTGTTTAATCTATTTTAGAAACTGGATGGCTTCTACAGGGAGCCAGGCCTCTGATATAGACGAGATTTTTGGATTCTTCAATGATGGCGAACCTCCCACCAAAAAGCCCAGGTAAACAAGAGAAGGGAATCAGCAGAGTAAATTACCATTAGTGGGAGAGAAAGAAAAATAGCCAACTTATACCTTCTATATCAGTTGTTTTCACTAATCAGTATTGACTTTCATACTAAAAATTGAATTATTTTTATTTTGGATTTAATTTTTATTTTTTATCAAGGCAATACAGGTACATAGTTTTTAAAATCAGTATTTCAAAGTCCACCCTTCCTCAGAGATAATCACTTTCAACTTTATCTGTTTCTTCTAATGTTGACATCCATGTTTTAAAATACTATATATATTGCTGCTTTTTAGTTTTTTGGTTTTATTGGTTTCTGAGTATGGAATATAAGGACTGCTTTGCTCTCATGACTCCTCCCCCTGTATTGCCATTCTACACACTCTCCCCATGTTCTTGTATGTTTGTATCACAGTGTTTGTTTCAATCCACTTTTAATATTTACATTATTAAGACTGTATACATAGTATTCGTAGCTGAGCCTAATGCGTAACGATTGTTTCCTTTCTTGCTTATGTAATTAAAGACTGTCTTTTTTGTTTGTTTGCTTGCTTTCAATATATTCTCACATGCTCTGACAGAAGAATAAATCTCCTAGCTATACTGAAACACACCGATAACTTGCTGGTTTGTGTCATGGATTCTTCCTCCTGGACACTAGTCCACTCTGGACACTTGTTCTCCAGTCCTGTTGCGTTCCTGATATTTGCTGTTTCCCATTCCCATCATCCTGATAATTTCCTTTACATCTCTCCTGTATCGAGTCTCTGTTTGCTGGATCTCATGTCCTCTTTTTTGGTGCACTCCTTCATTTTCCTGAAGCATATCCTTGCATAGCCTCCTAAGTAAGGACCTATAGGAGAAAATTCTTTGGACATATTTGAAAATGTCTTTATCATACACTTACATTCATTTGATGGTTTGACTGAGTATAGAATTTTTAGTATCTCTCATTCATACTCTGCTAACATCTAAGTATTCCAGCCAAAATAGCCACTCTGTTCTGATTCCCAATCCTTTGTATTGTATGACCTCTTTCCCTGTTTTTGTTTTGTTTTGTTTTGTTTTGTTTCATTTTTGTTGTTGTTGTTCATTAGAAGCTTATAAGGTTCATTATTTTATTCTCAGTAACCTGAAATTTCACAGTGACGTTATCTTCCCATATGAATCTAGACACCGGGCAGCTCTTTAAAGCTGGCAACTAGTACCTTCACTTTGGAGAAGTTGACTTGTATTACTTTTTTGATACTTTCCATTACAATGTTTTTTCTATTCCACATTTTTTTAAACTCTTATTATTCAGATATTGGACTTCTTGTATTAAGTCTCTAATTTTCTTATGTGCTTCTTTATTTTTTTTCCCCCATTTTGTTTTTTTAAATTTTGCTTTCTCCGGGGTTCTCTGTTTTATCTTGCGGATTTAAAAATTTCTGTTGCGTTATTTTTGATTTATGAAGTCTTTTTGTTTGTTCATTTTTCATAGCACTCTGTTTATGTTTCACAGATGCTTTTTTTTTTTTTTTTTTTTAGACAGAGTCTCGCTGTCTCCCAGGCTGGAGTGCAGTGACACGATCTCGGCTCACTGCAAGCTCTGCCTCCCGGGTTCACACCATTCTCCTGCCTCAGCCTCCCAAGTAGCTGGGACTACAGGCGCCTGCCACCATGCCCGGCTAATTTTTTGTATTTTTAATAGAGACAGGATTTCACCGTGTTAGCCAGGATGGCCTCAATCTCCTGACCTCATGATCCACTTGCCTCGGCCTCCCAAAGCGCAGGGATTACAGATGTGAGCCACCGCTCCTGGCCTTTTTTTTTTTTTTTTGAGATGGAGTCTCGCTCTGTTGCCCAGGCTGTAGTGCAATGGTGCAATCTCACCTCACTGCAACCTCTGCCTCCCGGGTTCAAGCAATTCTCCTGCCTCAGCCTCCTGAGTAGCTGGGATTACAAACGTGCTCTACCACACCTGGCTAATTTTTATTTTATTTATTTATTTATTTTTTTAAATAAAGACAGGGTTTCACCATGCTGACCAGGCTGATCTCGAACTCCTGACCTCAAGTGATCCACCTGCCTCGGCCTCCCAAAGTGCTGGGATGACAGGCATGAGCCACCCCACCTGGCCAATTTTAAAAAAATCTAGGCCAGGCTCGGTGGCTCACGCCTGTCATCCCAGCACTTTGGGAGGCCGAGGTGGGCGGATCATGAGGTCAGGAGATCAAGACCATCCTGGGTAACATAGTAAAACCCTGTCTCTACTAAAAAAAAAAAAAAAAAAAAAAAACAAAAATTAGTGGGGCATGGTGACACGTGCCTGTAATCCCAGCTACTCGGGAGGCTGAGGCAGGAGAATCACTTGAACCTGGGAGGCAGAGGTTGCAGTGAGCTGAGATTGTGTCACTGCACTCCAGCCTGGCGACAAAGCTAGACTCCGTCTCAAAAAAAAAAAAAAGAAAAAAGAAAAAATCTATGTGAGGATATCATTGTTTCCTTTTAATTTTTTTTTCTCCTTCCCATACTATCTCTTATTTCCTTCAGATTTCTTTCTACCTGCTAGTTTGTTTGGTATAACTGTTATGTTGGGGGCTTTCCTCAGATGTGAGGTGACCCTTGTTTGTCTGCCCATTTTTAAGAGAAAACACTAAAAAGCCAATGGAAGAGGCCAGGTGTGGTGGCTCATGCCTGTAATCCCAGCACTTTGGGAGGCCAAGGCGGGCGGATCACTTGAAGTCAGGAGTTTGAGACCAGCCTGGCCAACCTGGTGAAACCCCGTCTCTACTAAAAATACAAAAATTAGCTGGGTGTGGTGGCACGTGCCTGTAATCCCAGCTACTCGGGAGGCTGAAGCAAGAGAATCTTGAACCCGGGAGGCAGAGGTTGCAGTGAGCCGAGATTACGAGATTCCATCTCAAAAAAAAAGCCAATTGGAGAATCTGCGTGTACATAAGGGGCTTGGTCCCAGACTCTATGTAGAGTTAAGGAATTCCCATCTATCAGAATCTGCAGATTTTTCATCTCATACTGGCCATTTTCCTGAAAGAGGAATCCTCCTCATTTCCTAACTGTATGGGGGATAGGGGTGCAGGTACAGAGTTGATTCCTAGAGTCTGAAAAGCTTCCTCTGGGGAAAGAGAGTTGGGGGAAATCTTATATTTTATATACAGACTTTTATTTAATCCCCACCTTCAGCTGTGTGTAGTGTTCTCAGATATAGTCCTCTGGTCAACCTCTGCAGAAGGGAAACCTCTAGTCTGCTTAAAGTTGTAACTCTTAAAGGCTTGTAATCGATTCTCCTATTTTAGCCCCACCAGCCCCTCTGCCTTCAGATGTACATGAACATTCCCAAAATTCTACCAAGGGAATCGGCCTTTGCATTACAATTGGTAAAATGTTGTTGCCCTTTGACCTCTGTTGTCTGCTGTCATCTTTACCTAGCATACTTTTTAGGTATGTATACCTGCTAAAAAAAAAAAGTAACTGTTATTTGATGGTTTACAAAGAACCAGTAATAAAACACAGTTGTTAAATTTTTTGTTTTTAACTGGAAGTCTTTTTCTTTTTTTTTGAGACAAGGTCTTGTTCTGTCACCCAGGCTGGAGTGCAGTGGCACAAACACAGCTCACTGCAACCTCAGCCTCCTGGGCTCACGTGATCCTCCCGAGAACTTAGCCTCCCAGGTAGCTGGGACTACAGACGTGCCTAATTTTCTTTTTCTTTCTTTCTTCTTTTTGGTAGAGATGGGGTCTCACTAAGTTGCCTAGGCTGGTCTCGAACTGCTGGGCTCAAGCTCACCTTCTAAAGTGCTGAGATTACAGGCGTGAACCACTGCACTTAGCCAAATTGGAAGTCATAATTAGGAAGAATTATAGTTCAAATCTATATGTTATATTAAAAAAAATACAGTACAACAGTATAAAATGAAAAGTAAAAAGTCCTTATTCTCCCCATCCCCATTTAACCACTATTTATAGATCTTGTGAATCCTAGAAATTTTCTGTGTGTGTGTATATTTGTTTATGTGGATTTGTGTATGCTTCACTATCTTGATTGCTCTGAACTGAAACTCATTTTTCATCATTTGCTTCTAACATCTATTATTAATGTCTTTTCTAGTAGACTGATCTTTCAAGATCAGGGACTCCATTTTGTTCCTGGATACATGACTCCTGTAGTGTCTGGTACATACAGGTTTTTCTTTCCTGCCTCAGCCTCCCGAGTAGCTGGGACTACAGGTGTGCGCCACCAGACCCAGCTAATTTTTGTATTTTTAGTAGACACGGAGTTTCACCATGTTGGCCAGGCTGGTCTTGAACTCCTGACCTCAAGTAATCCACCCGCCTCAGCCCCCCAAATTGCTGGGATTACAGGCGTGAGCCACTGCTCCTGGCCTCGGTTTTTTATATTTGTTGAATGACTGAATGCAGAAGCTTGGGTTAGAGAAAGCAGTTTTAGAGGCTGTGTCCCCAAAACCAGGTTTCCCAAGGCTTGAAAGTGCTATTCCTTTCTTGAGTTATGCCAAAATGCTGATCCTCTCCATTTTATTATTTAGACAAAAAGGTTGGGGAGAAGCCATTTTCAGGGGAGGGGAACATGCCATCAGGAAAAATTAAAGTGAAGGAACATATTTCAAGCGGGGATAGTCTCCAGAATGAAAGAGAGGGGAACAAAAACAAAAATTAGCAGCCATGCTGTCTTACATATGGGCCTCAGAACAGAGAAGTCTGTCTCTGCTTATTATGGTAAGAAAGGAATGTTTTTCACTTTTTGTCATGTCCCTTGAATAGTTAATGTCTTTATTTAGATATGTAGGGCTCCTGTGTTTTCAGAATTCTATTGGCCACTTTTTTTTTTTGCCTGAGGTTAATGTTTACAAAATTCAGAGTTAAATTTTGTATTGCCTTTCTTTCCACTCGTGTTTTACATTTCTCAATAATAGGAACTTAATTTGTCCTGGGGTTCTTTTCTCTTTTTCTAGAGTACAAATCAAACATCTTCTTTTGAAATTTAATACTGGTTTAAAATATAATTTAGTTGGCAGAAGTCAGCTGACTGTAATCTATTTGGATCTTTTCCTAATATTAGTGGAATTTCTTAGGCTGAGAGGACTAGGAAGGGAAAACTGATTTTAAGATTGGTTTTGGGATTCCTGAAATAGGTTTATGACTTGTTTTTCAGCAAGCACTGACACAATATTCTGGTTGTTTTCTTTAAACTGCTTTGGAAAAGTGTCAAAAACTGCTGTTCATCTTCTTTGCAACTTTAAAAGTTAGCTAAAAACTGTAACCTTAGTCAGACAGTCTTTCTGTGTGCCTCATATCTATTGGATATTCCAATCCTCTCATTTGTTTTGCTTTTATAGGAAGCTGCTTCCAAGCTTAAAAACTAAGAAGCCTCGAGAACTTGTGCTAGTGATTGGAACAGGCATTAGTGCTGCAGTTGCGCCTCAAGTTCCAGCCCTCAAATCCTGGAAGGGGTTAATTCAGGCCTTACTGGATGCTGCCATTGATTTTGATCTTTTAGAAGATGAGGAGAGCAAAAAGTTTCAGAAATGTCTCCATGAAGACAAGAACCTGGTCCATGTTGCCCATGACCTTATCCAGAAACTCTCTCCTGTGAGTACCCTCATATGTGCCACAGTATTTAGAATTTCCTAAAATTTAACTATCATAACTAGCATGATTTAGCTGTCACAACTAGCATGCCAAATGTAACAGGGATATTCATTTACAGCTTGTAGGTTTCCATAACGTTTGACTCTTCTGCACAATGTCTATTTATGGACCTTATTCAGGACAGTTATCTTAACCCCATTTCACTGTGTGTCTATGAGACAGAAATGATGTTGAAGACTTTATATGTACAAATTACCACTGTGTTTTGAATTTATTTTTTTTCTGCATCACTACTATAAAAGCTGTGTTCTGTGGCATCCATGCCTTGTATGGAATCCCACAAAGACTAGAGATAATTATCATTTTATAGATGAAACAAAACCAGTTTTTAATGTTCTTTTTAGAGGTAATAAGTCAAAATATTTAAAAGAAATTGCACCTTATTTTACCAAACTGAGTTGGATAAAAGGACTCCCTGTCTTGGTCTGAAAATGTATTTATTTTTCTGATGGAGTCTCCCTCTTGTCACTCAAGCTGAAGTTCAGTGGCTCGATCTCGGCTCACTGCAGCCTCTGCCTCCTGGGTTCAAGCGATTCTCCTGTCTCAGCCTCCTGAGTAGCTGGAATTACAGGCATGTGCCACCACGCCCAGCTAATTTTTGTATTTTTAGTAGAGACAGGGTTTTGCCATGTTGGTCAAGCTGGTCTCGAACTTCTGACCTCAAGTGATCTGCCCGCCTCAGCCTCGCAAAGTGCTGGGATTATAGGCATGAGCCACTGCGCCCAGCCTGTTTTAAAATCTTAAAAATCAGGCTTCTAGGGTCGGGCGTGGTGTGGTGGTGGGTGCCTGTAATCCCAGCTGCTCAGGAGGCTGAGGCAGGAGAATGGCTTGAACCCAGGAGGTGGAGGTTGCGCTGAGTTGCGATTGCGCCACTGCAGTCCAGCCTGGGCGATAGAGGAAGACTCCATTTCAAAAAAAAAAAAAAAAAAAGGAATTAATGGGGTTTTAAAGAGTTCATGGAATCTCCACTTCATACACTTTACAAAAATTAAAAATGGATCAAAGACCTAAATATGATACCTAAAACTGTAAAACTCTTAGAAGAAAGTACAGATTTAAAATTTCATGACTGGATCTGGCAGTGGTTTTTTAGACATGACACCAAAAATGCAAAAAACTAAAGTAAAAAAAAATATAGATAAACTGGACTTCTCCAAAGTTAAAAACTGTTAGGCTGAAAGGACACTGTCAAGAAAGTGAGCCAAGGATGGTGGCTAATGCGTATAATCCCAGAACTTTAGGAGGCCAAGGCAGGAGAACTGCTTGAGGCCATGAGTTCAAGACCAGCCTGGACAACATAGTGAGACCCTGTCTCTACCAAAAGAAAAAAAAATGTGAAAAGACAGCTTCGAAAATGAGAAAATGTTAGCAAATCACATATCTGATAGGGGTATAATATCCAGAATCTATAAAGAACTACTGTAACTTAATAAAGGCTAATAATTTTAAAATAACAATGTAGTTGAATAGACATTTCTCCAAAGAAGATACACAAACAGCCAGTAAGTGCATACGAAAAGATGTTCAGCATCATTAGTCATTAGGAAAATACAAATCAAAACCACAACAAGGTGCCATTTCACACCCGCTGGGATGACTAGAATCAAGAAGACAATAATAAGTGTTATTAAGGATGTGGAGAAATTCGAACCCTTGTGGGAATGTAAAGTGATGCAGTTGCTTTGGAAAACAGATTGGCAGTTCCTCAAAAAATTGAACAGTGATTCTATGACCCAGCAATTGTACTCATAAGTATATACCTAAGCGAATGGAAAGCATATTCATGCAACAACTGTACACTCATGTTCATAGCAACATTATTCATAATAGCCAAAATAGTGGAAACAACTCAAATGTCTAGCTCATGAATGGATAAACAAAATGTCTGTCCATACAATGTTAATTGGCCATAAAAAGGAATGAAGTGGTCGTCCATACAACATGGATGAACCTTGAAAACATTAAGTAAAAGAAGCCAGACACAAAAGGACATATATTGTATGATTCCATTCATATAAAATGTCCAGAACAGGCAAATCTCCAGAACAGAAAGTAGATTATTGCTTGACAGGGCTAGAGGAAATTCTTCCCAAACTACTCTAAAAAAATAGAGTAGGAGGGAGTACTTCCAACTCATTATATGAGGCCCATATTATCCTGATAACAAAACCAAACAAAAGACATCAGAAGAAATGAAAATGACTAAACGCAGTGGTTCACGCCTGTAAGCCCAACACTTTGGAAGGATGAGGCACAAGCATCACTTGAGCCCTGGAGTTCAAGACTCCACTGAGCTGTGATGGTGCTACTGCACTGCAGTCTCGGTGACAGAGCAAGACCCTGTCTGCCTCTAAAAAAAAAAAAAAAAAAAAGAAAGAAAACTACAAACCGGCCAGGATCTCTTAGGAACATGGACACAAAAATCCTCAGCAAAATACAACCAGACTGAATGCAGTACCCATGAGGAAGTCAGAGTCTTCTGGGGATTGAAAGGATGGTTTAACATCTGCATATCAGGCCAGGCGCGGTGGCTCACACCTGTAATCCTAGCACTTTGGGAGGCCGAGGTGGGCAGATCACTTGAGGTCAGGAGTTCGAGATCAGCCGGACCAACATGGCAAAACCGTGTCTCTACTAAAAATACAAAAATTAGCTGGGCATGGTGGTGCATGCCTGTAATCCCAGCTACCCAGGAGGCTGAGGCAGGAGAATTGCTGGAACCCGGGAGGCAGGGGCTGCAGTGAGCCGAGATCGCACCACTGTGCTACAGCCTGGACGACAGAGCAAGACTCCGTCTCAAAAAAAAAAAAAAAGTCTGCATATCAATATAATACGTCATATCAATAGGATAAAAGACAAAACCACATGATTTTCTCAGTAGGTGCAGAAAAAACATGTTAGCAAAATTCAACACTTTCATGATTTTTTTTAAAAAAGCCACACTCTACAAATGAAGGAATAATAGCAAACAATAGAAGGAAACTACCTCAACACGATAAAGACCGTATATGAAAAACTCACAGATAACATATTTAATGGTGAAAGACTGGATTTTTTCCACTAAGATCAGCAACAAGACAAGGCTGTTTTCCCACTCCACTCCTGTCCACCATGGTGCTGGATGTTCTAGACCGGGCAATTAAGCAAGAAAAATAAAGGAATCCATATTGGAAAGGAAGAAGTAAACTGCCTCTGTTTGCAGACGAGACGATCTAGTCTATAGAAGATCCTAGGTTATCCTCTATTAGAACTAACAAGTTTAGCAAGGTTGGAGAATCCAGGATCAATATATAAAAATAGTATTTTTAAACACTTGCAGTGAACAATACTAAAATGAAATATTAAAAATTCTTCCACTTAGCATCAAAAATAGTAAAATAACTAGGAATAAATTTAATGAAAGAAGTGCAGAAAGCTGGGCGCAGTGGCTCACGCCTGTTGTCTCAGCACTTTGGGAGGCCGAGGCGGGCGGATCACCTGAGGTCGGGAGTTTGAGACCAGCCTGGCCAACATGATGAATCCCCGTCTCTACTAAAGATACAAAAATTGGCTGAGCATGGTGGCAAGTGCCTATAATCCCAGCTACTCGGGAGGTGGAGGCAGGAGAATCACTTGAACCTGGGAGGCGGAGGTTGCAGCGAGCTGAGATCTCATCACTGCACTCCAGCCTGGGCAACAAGAGCAAAACTCCGTCTCAAAAAATAAATAAATAAGTGGAGAACTTACGCTTTGAAAACTACAAAACATTGAAAAAAATGAAAGAAGATCTAAATAAATGGAAAGACATGCCATGTTCATGAATGAGAAGACTTAATATTATTAAGATGGAATACTCTGCAAATTGGTCTACAGATTAGCACGGTCCCTATTAGGATCCCAGCTGCTGATTTTGTAGAAATTGACAAACTGATTTAAAATTCATATGGAGCCAGGCACCATGGCATGCACCTATAGTCCCAGCTACTTGGGAGGCTGAGGCAGGAGGATTGCTGGAGGGCTTGAGCCCAGGAGTTCTGGGCTCCCAGGAGCAGGGGACCACCAGGTTGCCTAAAGAGGGGTGAACCAACACAGATTGGAAATGGAGCAGGTCAAAACTCTCATGCTGATCAGTAGTGGGATTGCATCTTGGAATAGCCACTGCACTCTAGCTTGGGCAGCATAGTGAGACCCTGTCTGTAAAAAAAACAAATTAAAACTTCATATGAAATTACAAGGGACCTAGAGTAGCCAAGACCGTCTTGAAAAAGAACAAAGTAGGGAGACTCAAATTTTTTTTTTATTTCAAAGCTTACTACAAAGCCACAGTAACTAAGGCAGCATGGCAAAGGATTCTTAGATCAGACACTGAAAGCACAAGCAACAGAAGAAAACTAGATAAATTGGACGTGATGAGAATTTGAAACGTTAAGTGCTGTGATGGTTGTCATCAAGAAAGTGAAAAGAGAGCCAGGCACAGTGGCTTGCACCTGTAATCCCAACTACTTGGGAGGCTAAGGTAGGCGGATCATCTGATCCCAGAAGTTCGAGGCTGCAATCAGCTATGATCATGTCATTGTACCTCAGCCTGGGCAACATAGTGAGACCCCCGTCTCTAAAAAAGAAAAAAAAATGAGGCTGAGCGCAGTGGCTCACGCCTGTAATCCCAGCACTTTGGGTGGTCGAGGCGGGCGGATCACCTGAGGTCGGGAGTTCGAGACCAGCCTGGCCAACATGGTGAAACCCCATCTCTAATAAAAATACAAAATTAGCCGGGTGTGGTAGCGCATGCCTGTAGTCACAGCTACTGGGGAGGCTGAGGCAGGAGAATCTCTTGAACCTGGGAGGCAGAGGTTGCGGTGAGCCGAGATAGCGCCATTGCACTCCAGCCTGGGCAACAGGTGCGAGACTTCATCTCAAAAAAAAAAGAAAAGAAAAGAGAACCCACAGAATGGAGGAAAATATTTGTTGATCATATTTGACAAAAAGCTAGTATCCAGAATATATAAAGAACTATTACAACTTAATAATAAAAATGATATATTTAGGGGAAATTTAAACACTAATATTAAGGAATTAATATTTTTTAGGTGAGACAGAAGTATTGCAATTATGTTTTCTTTTGTATGTACTCTTCTAACTTTTGTGTGTGTTTGGAAATGTCCATATTAGAAAAGAATCAAATCTAACAGTATCAACTCAGCAGTACTATGGCAGGGTTAACAGGCCTATCTACTGAGCCAGTTTAACGTATACCGGGGAAGTGACATTACAGATTCACTGCAAAGAGCTTGGGTTTTAGAATAAGACTCTGTCACTTAAATGCACTGGAACCCTGCATAAATCCCTTGTCAACATCTGTTTTTGCACCTGTGAAACTGGGATATTACTTCCTTGTGTCGCTTTGTGAAGAATAGGTGAGATAATGTATATAAAATGTCTGGCACATAGTTGATGCACTAGAAATGTTAATAACCCTGGGGTGGGGGGGGAACAGGGTTTTTTTCTTTCTCTTTTTAAATAGAAATGGGGTCTCCCTGTGTTGCCCAGGCTGGTGTTGAACTCCTGGGCTCAAGTGATCTTCCTGTTTCAGCTTCCCAAAAACTGAGATTCCAGGCTTGAGCTACCATGCCAATTTTTTGTTTCTTGTTTTTACTAAGTTTCAGGGTAGAAGGAAATGAAGGTCACTGTTTTAGATGAATGGGAAAAGGCCCTTAGAAGTTGTGTGGGAGTTTGGCATTTCCTTCTGACTACTGTGCCTCCCTGTTTATGTTTTCATTCCTTTGTCTTTGCTTATAAAGGCCACTGGTGGCAAATTTAGTTCTAGAGTCATCTGCTTTAAGAGAAAAAAACTTTCCAGCCTGGGAAACAAAGTGGGACCCCCCTACCTCTACACAAATTTTTAAATTAGCCTAGTGTGGTGGTACACGCCTGTGGTCCCACCTACACAGGAGGCTGAGGCAAGAGGATCACTTGAGGCCAGAAGTTTGAGAACAGCTTGGGCAACATAGTGAGACCCTGTCTGTACGAAAAATTTAAAAAGTAGTCGGCGTGGTGGTGTGCGCCTGTAGTCCTAGCCACTTGGGAGACTGAGGCAGGAAGATTGCTTGAGCCCAGCGGGTCAAGGCTGCAATGAGCCACGTTCATGCCACTGTACTCCAGCTTGGTGACAGAGCCAGACCTTCTCTCAAAAAAAGAGACGAACTTCCATTTTGAATTTGAGGAAATCAATGCAGTTGCAGAAGCATATTTCCTTCCTATGTTGATATGTAGGATTTAGTAGCTTAAATAGGTCTAAAAGATACTTAATTAAAATAAGTGACCTGGACTTTTTCCCCCCCGGTTTTAACCTTTTGTATTCTTTTTCTTAGAAGCAAGAAAATATGTTCCACACCCATGATTATGTGATTGTATACCCAGGCCTTTTTATCTGTGTGTGTAATAAGAAAACTGGTGTTAAAATATAGTACGTGTTTGTCGGCACGGTGGCTCACGCCTGTAATCCCAACACTTTGGGAGGCCGAGGTGGGCAGATCACAAGGTCAGAAGTTCAAGACCAGCCTAGCCAACATGGTGAAACCCGTCTCTACTAAAAACACAAAAAATTAGCCTGGCGTGGTGGCAGGCACCTGTAATCCCAGCTACTCGGGAGGCTGAGGCAGGGGAATTGCTTGAACCCAGGAGGCGGAGGTTGCAGTGAGCCGAGACCGCGCCACTGCACTCCAGCCTGGGTGACAAGAACGAGACTCCACTCAAAAAAAAAAAAAAAAAAAAAATATATATATATACACACACACACACACACACACACACACACTTTTGTACTCTGACTTACACACTATCAATACATTAAATATATTGTATATATACACAAGGCGTGGTGGCACGCACCTGTAGTCCCAGCTACTCAGGAGGATGAATCAGGAGAATCACTTGAACCGGAGAGGCAGAGGTTGCAGTGAGCCAAAATCGCGCCCTTGCACTCCAGGCTGGGCGACAGAGCGAGACTTTGTCTCAAGAAAAATAAAAATAAATAAATAAAATAATGATGCAGTGATAACCTTGTATGTGTCATTTCATTTGTTTGAAATTGTATTTGTAGGATACATGCAACTGCTAGATCATAGGGCAAATAGATTTGTGATTTGGGTAGACATGAAAAGAGCACCGTATTTTTTATAACAAATAAACAAATATAAAAAAGTTCTGATCTTCAATAGTAGTTGACTCTTTTTTTTTGTTTTTGAGATGGAGTTTCCCTCTTGTTGCCCAGGCTGGAGTGCAATGGTGCGGTCTTAGCTCACCACAACCTCTGCCTCCCGGATGCAAGCGATTCTCCTGCCTCAGCCTCCCGAGTAGCTGGGACTACAGGCACCCACCACCAAGCGCAGCTACTTTTTCTATTTTTAGTAGAGATGGGGTTTCACCATGTTGGCCAGGATGGTCTCGATCTCTTGACCTCGTGATCCGCCCACCTTGGCCTCCCAAAGTGCTGGGATTACAGGCATGAGCCACCACGCCCGGCCCAGACTCACTTTTATAACTGACACACTTAGGATAACAAATCTACTCCTGCAATAATGACATTAATCAATTCATGGAGGCACGGCCGTCGTGACTTAATCACGTCTTACTAGGTCTCGCCTCCCAACACAGTTCCATTGGGGTTAAGTTTCCAACACATGAACATTAGGGGACCAGTCCAAACCTTAGCAAATGGCATTTCACAGACAGGCTAGGGATCAGATATTTATTACATCACATTACATAGTTACTTTCCCATTTCGAATTCCCTTCTTCCCAAGGGCGACTTTGTCTTTTCAGTTGTAAAGCCAGCTTCCCACCTGAAGTTGATATTGTAGTTCCTCATTGGTACTCAGGGATATTTACATGTATTCAAAATGAATCTGAAAAGCAGTTATTTAAGTAAACCGTATGTTAAGAAATAGGAGGTCTGGAAAAGTGGCTCAAACCCATAATCCCAACACTGGGAGGCTGAGGTGGGAGGATCACTTGAGACCCCAGGAATTCAAGACCTACCTGGACAACATAGCCAGACCTCACATCTGCAAAACAAGACATGGGGATTCTGTTTAGAACTGATTGGTGTTTGATGTTTTTAACAGTTGCAAAATGCAAATTTTTAGTTTAAAAAATGTATGAAATTGTTTATGTTAACCTTTTGTATACTGGATATTCTTCAGAATAAACCTATGAACTGCTGAATTATGGCATGTAGAAGTTAAGCGGTTTTTCCTAAATTCATAAACAGCTGTACAAACACCTAGGATTAGAAAAGGAGATGCTGAGGCTGGGCGCGGTGGCTCACACCTGTAATCCCAGCACTTTGGGAGGCTGAGGTGGGTGGATCACAAGATCAGGAGTTCAAGACCAGCCTGGCCAAGATGGTAAAACCCCGTCTCTACTAAAAATACAAAAATTAGCCGGGCACAGTGGCAGGCGCCTGTAATCCCAGCTACTTGGGAAGCTGAGGCAGGAGAATTGCTTGACCTGGGGGGCGGAGGTTGCAGTGAGCCGAGATCACACCACTGCACTCCAGCCTGGGCGACAGAACAAGACTCCGTCTCAGAAAAAAAAACACAAAAGGAGAGGAGATGCCAAACCACAATTAAGGCTGTGTCTCAGTGGCGCTTCCCTAAATAAGGCAAGATGAACAGAAAGTGTTGCCTTCTTACCTGGCACCTCATGAGAGGGTAGCTGTTGCTCTGCTTTGTACCCTAGCTTCCCTTTAATACCCACAGTAAGTTCATATCCCTTGGCCAGGTTTATTTTCTTCATTCTATAAAAATGGCTATTTTAGGAAGCTTACACTTGTTTGCATAAGTATAGTAGCACTTGCTATGTGCTAAGCATTGTGCTAAGCACTTGGCATGTATCATCTCATCTTCCTTATTACGTTCTTATGAGATAGATAATATTTTATCTCTGGTTTGAATTCAAAATATTCTTCAAAAATTTGTTAACTGCTGTAACTAAAACAACTGACCTACCAAAGCACCTTGGACTAATTTTGTTTTTTCAAATCCCTCCTCAGCGTACCAGTAATGTTCGATCCACATTTTTCAAGGACTGTTTATATGAAGTATTTGATGACTTGGAGTCAAAGATGGAAGATTCTGGAAAACAGCTACTTCAGTCAGTTCTCCACCTGATGGAAAATGGAGCCCTCGTATTAACTACAAATTTTGATAATCTCCTGGAACTGTATGCAGCAGATCAGGGGAAACAGCTTGAATCCCTTGACCTTACTGATGAGAAAAAGGTAAAAAGTAAAGCACTGGTCCCTTCTTCAGGCTAGTGGATTGTGTCTTCATCAGAAAAGCTCTTTTCTAGTTGGTATATTGGTATTTATGTAGCGCTAGAAAGGAGAGATATTTTCCCTGGTTGGAGTTTTGGTTTTTCTTTTTTGTTTCTTTTTTTTCTTTTTAAAGATCAAACCAATATACAGTAAAAGGCATAGAACTTAAAAGTGTTCAGTTCTGTGACTTTTGACAATTTCACCCAGTTGTAAAGCAAGATTAGAGGAAGTCATTTGAACTGTAAGATCTCTTCAGCACTCGACAGTACTGAGTGGTGTAATATTGATCATACTGGTTCTATTTCAGGATACTTTTTTTTATGGCATCTATTGGAAATGTATGAAAACTACTTTATACTGATTGGAAGAACAACTTCCAGGCCAAGCGATGGCTGAATTGAGGTTAATGTTTAGTGGAAACCTCAGCTGACTTTGTTTTAGCATAGTCTATACTGTACCTACCAGAATTATTGAATTATAGATGTTGATCTGTGTCAGCTAGTGAGATGAGTTCTTAAAGTTTCATTTGTCCTACTCTGTGATTTTTGTAATTTTTTTTCTACAGTTTGTTTTCCTCAGGAATCTGCCTTTATGTCCAATTTAGAGCCTGACTAAGTAGAGTTGAATAGACAAGTGATTCGCCCGCTGGCATTCAATACTACAGTATTGCCCCTGCCAGAGTGGTAGCTGAAATACAGCTCTTGCGGTTTTGCTGACCTTGATGGCAGGATTTAAAGGGAATTGAATTTAGAGAAAAGTTGCCCCATGAAGACTAGTTTTCTCCAGCCCAAGTGTCTTCCGCCTATGCCCTCATATTCTGTGTGGTCAGCTCCTTCTTCATTTATAACTCTTAACCTCAGGATCCCCTCCTGAGAGACCGTCTCTGGCTATCCTATTTAAATTGGATACTTATTTTTTGATCCAGTCTCTTGTCCATTTCTTTTGTAGCACTTAGTATCACTTGCAGCTTTTGGTTTTGTTTTGTTTTTTTTTTTTTTTTTTTTGAGAGACAGTTTCGCTCTTGTTGCCCCGGGTTCAAGTGATTCTCCTGCCTCACCCTCCTGAGTAGCTGGGATTACAGGCATGTGCCACCACGCCTGGCCTCAGGTGATCTGCTAACCTCAGCCTCGCAAAGTACAGGAATTACAGGCATGTGCCTGGCCATTTTTTTTTTTTTTTGAGATGGAGTTTTGCTCTTGTCGCCCAGGCTGGAGTGCAATGGCATGATCTCAGCTCACTGCAACCTCCTCCTCCTGGGTTCAAGCAATTCTCCTGTCTCAGCCTCCCGAATAGCTGGGATTACAGGCACCCACCACCACGTCTGGCTAATTTTTGTATTTTCAGTAGAGACAGGGTTTCACCATGTTGGCCAGGCTGGTCTCAAACTCCTGACCTCAGGTGATCTGCCCATCTTAGCCTCCCAAAGTGCTGGGATTACAGGCGTGAGCCACCACACCCAGCACAGTTTTTATCTTGGCTGTTTATCTGTTTTCTGACTGTTTACCCCATAGGAATAGTAACTTCACTTGGATAGGTATCATGTTAGTCTTTCTTACCCTCATAGCTCAAATACAACCCTCATGTCTCAAATATGACAGTTAGGTGCTTGGTTAATATTTTTTTTGATTAATAAATGATTGGGCTGGGCATAGCAGCTCAGGCCTCTAACCCCAGCACTTTGGGAAGCTGAGGTGGGAGGATCACTTGAGCCTAGTTCAAGACCAACCTGGGCAACATAGCAAGACTCCATGTCTACAAAAAGTTTAAAAATTAGCTGGGCATGGTGGTGTTTGCCTGTGGTCCCAGCTACTTGGGAGGCTGAAGCAGGAGGATCGATTGAGCTGAGGCAGTCGAGGCTACAGTGAGTTGTGATTGCACTGTTGCACTCCAGCCTAGGTGACAGCATAAGATCATGTCTCAAAAATAAATAAATAGGCTGGGCACAGAGGTTCACGTCTGTAATCCCAGCATTTTGGGCGGCTGAGGTGGGTGGATCACTTGAGGTCAGGAGTTTGAGACCAGCCTGTCCAACGTGGTGAAACCCTGTCTTTACTAAAAATACAAAAACTAGCTGGGAGTGGTGGTGCACGCCTGTAATCCCAGTTACTTGGGAGGCTGAGGCAGGAGAATCGTTTAAACCCAGGAGGCAGAGGTTGCAGTGAGCCAAGATTGTGCCACTGTGCTCCAACCTGGGCAACAGACCAAGACTGTCTAAAAACAAACAAACAAATGATTGAAATTTTAAAACTAGCAGCTCAAGTAGCTTCTATGCTATTTGTGATAAAATTTCCAAAGATTATGACCCAGTGTGTTCATGGATATCAGAAGCATAAGGACCTTTTAAAAGCTTAGGATATCTATCACATTTGATGTTTTCCTTCTCATTTCATCCTTGGGCCTCAAGATTTGCGTTGTATTTTCAGCTCACATTAGGGGCAATGTTGCAGTCTAATGGTTAAAGACATTTACTGGTAGTCAGAATGGGGCCTAGTAACATTCAAATTCTAAATCTCTGTGCCTCTTGACTACTTTCCTGATTCATAGCCTATTTCTCCAAAATGTGATAAGAATAAATGTATGCTGTCTCCAGTCCTTGGGAAAATGGAGCCATGGAATCAGGTGGCTATTGCTTTCACTGTTGTCTAAATGATTGTTCTTTGCTGGCAGCCTTTTAGGTTTTTCAGAGGTGACTGAAGTGATTTTTCTATCACTTATCTATTGCTGTACAAGTAATGGCCCTGAAACTTTGTGGCTTATAACAACAAATATCTGCCCATGATAAAGTACATTAACAATTTGAACTGGGCTCAGTGACTCAGCCAGGCATTTTTTCTGCCGATTTTTGCACCCTCTTCACATACCTGCAGACATCTGATGGCCGCACCAGGGCTGAGTGATATAAGGGGACCGTACTTCCCTGCAAGCAGTTGGCCAGGCCATATATGTCCTAGCAGGCTGGCCCAGGCTTCTTCACTTTCTTCGCGTGACAGCTGGATTCCAAAAGTAACACCAGAGAAGTAAGACTTCTTGTGCCAACACTTTTCAAGCTTCTGCTTGTGTGTGTGTGCTAGTATCCCATTGGCTAAGAGCAAGCCATGTGGTTAGCCTGGAGTCACTCCGAAGAGGGGCCACACAAGGGCCTGGATGCAGAGGCTTGATTTCTTGGGGCGATCACTGAAGCAGTTGTCCATAGCTCTCATGCATGTCACCAGTGCAAAGGGTCCCTGTTGTTTCTGCAAATTATGACAAATTGTAATTTTTGATGGTTATTTTCAAAGAGAAATCACCAAATTTGCTGCTATCATTCTTGACAGTCGTTCCTGAAGTGGAAACTTAGACCACATCAGGTTTTGCATTCTTGTCCTATATCATAAGCTAGAGAGTTCATGTCAGAAGTCTAGTCCTCAACACAGCCTCTTGCCCGTTGTGACCTTTAAACAGGTGCTCAGCCCTGCCAAGCTGGTTGGGCTATATGTGTGTCGTGCAGGTCCTAGAGTGGGCTCAGGAGAAGCGTAAGCTGAGCGTGTTACATATTCATGGAGTCTACACCAACCCTAGTGGAATTGTCCTTCATCCAGCTGGATATCAGAACGTGCTCAGGAACACTGAAGTCATGGTGAGTGGGGCTGATGTTGCTGGTCTCAGGAACTCCTTCCTGGGAAATCTCTCTAAATATGCCATAGATCTTACAGGGGAACATCTTCTTTTCATTAAGTGAAAACGGAAGGTCAGGGGCTAGGAGCAGTGGCTCATGCCTATAATCCCAACACTTTGGGAGGCCAAGGGGAGAGGATCGCCTGAGGCCAGGAGTTCGAGACCAGCCTGGGCAACATAGCGAGACTCTTGTCTTTACAAAAGTAAAATTAGCTAGGCATCATGTTGCATGCTGTTCCAGCTACTTGGGAGGCTGAGGCAGGAAGACTAGTTGAGACTAGGAATATAAGGCTGTAGTGAGCTGTGTCTAGAGCCACTGCACTCCAGCTTGGGTGACAGAGCAAGACCCTATCTCTAAAAAAAAGAAAGAAACTGGAAAGTCAGACGTTCTTCCTGTGCTTCTTAACTTGTGGGTGTGCATGCTGTCCTAGGAAATGTAGAACTTCTCTTAAGGTGTCGAACCCTATGATCTTTGTTTGTACTTAACTGACAACCAGCAGATGGCATGCCATCATTGGCATCATCTTCACATACAAAGGACACATTAGTACCCTTTATCATCATTTGGTTTATTAATAGCCCTCTCTGTGTCAGAAATAATTGAGGCAGCTTCTTACAAACCAACCACTACTAGAGAATACATTCTAAAGAGACTGTATAAATGGCAATGGGCTTATATTGAATTAACCACATTTATTCACACTTACTCTTTGTGAAAAGCCTGTTGATCTTTTGGGATGCACATTTTCGATTTGTTCAGATAAACATGTTCAAACCAGAAGTATTCGCTGCCCCCCAGCTCTAAGAATCTTGTTTGCTATTTTCAGGACTGGGTCATATAGATTATAGCATCTTCAAATAATGAGGCAAAAGACCGAGAAAATGTATTGTCTAAAGCACAAGGGACTTTTTTTTTTTTTTTTTTTTACCCATTCTTTCCCAACATCTGCCATAACTGCATCCATCTCTGACACTGAGTGATCCCTTAGGCAGAGTCATTTCTGTGTTTTTTTGTGTGTGTATATATACACACACACACATACTGATGTTCTAAGTATCAAACGCCTTTCCTTGAGCAAATCTGATGATGGAATTGTCTTCTCTGGTGATTCACAGTTCAGTTTGTGAGACAAAAAAAGGCAAATATGGTCCAGAAATGGAAGGATTAAGATATATGAAGACCTACTCTTTGCCCAATGACCTCTGGGCACATAAATCTAAAAAAGTACTCCTGTAATCCCAGCACTTTGGGAGGCCGAGGTGGGCAGATCACATGAGGTCAGGAGTTCAAGACCAGCCTGGCCAACATGGTGAAACCCTGTCTCTGCTAAAAATAGAAAAATTAGCTGGGGGTGGTGGCAGGTGCCTATAATGCCAGCTACTTGGGAGTCTGAGGCAGGAGAATTGCTTGAACCTGGGAGGCAGAGGAGGTTGCAGCGAGCCAAGACCATGCCACTGCACTCCAGCCTAGGTGGCAGAGCAAGACTCTGTCTCAAAAATAAAATAAAAATAAAAAAGTAAACTACTGGCTGGGTGCAGTGGCTCACACCTGTAATCCCAGCACTTTGGGAGGCCGAGGTGGGTGGATCACTTGAGATCAGGAGTTCCAGACCAGCCTGGCCAACATGATGAAACCCCGTCTCTACTAAACATACCAAAATTAGCTGGGTGTGGTGGTGCACACCTGTAATATACTCGGGAGGCTGAGGCATGAGAATCACTTGAACCAGGGAGGTGGAGGTTGCAGTATGCCGAGGTCACACCACTGCACTCCAGCCTAGGTGACAGAGTGAGACTCCATCTCAAAAAATATATAAAACAAAAAGTAAATAAGTAAACTACTGGACCAGTACACTGACACCAGCTCTATGAAACCCTGATTAGAGAGCCTACAGAAGAATGCCAGGTAAAGATAAAATTTTAGACCAATCATCAAGTTACAGCAATAAGCAACAGCTCACACTCCTTGATGGGACACACCAGCCCACTTAAGTCTTGCTTAATTGGTCATCACAGTCTGCTCAACGTAGCATGAGCTTCTTGTTTCAGACTTGCCTTGAGTGTATCTTCACAATGTCAATATGTTGTATCTTTTCCTTCCAGAGAGAGATTCAGAAACTCTATGAAAACAAGTCATTTCTTTTCCTGGGCTGTGGCTGGACTGTGGATGACACCACTTTCCAGGCCCTTTTCTTGGAGGCTGTCAAGCATAAATCTGACCTAGAACATTTCATGCTGGTCCGGAGAGGAGACGTAGATGAGTTCAAAAAGCTTCGAGAAAACATGCTGGACAAGGGGATTAAAGTCATCTCCTATGGAGATGACTATGCCGATCTTCCAGAGTATTTCAGGCGACTGACATGTGAGATCTCCACAAGGGGTAGACCAGGTAAGATGCATTTTGAAGCTGAGGGGAATCAGAGAACAACAGCTCTTCAGCCCTTTGTGTATTTGTGATGTCATGGGCAAAATAGTTGCCAAGATGAGGAATGTCATGACTGACCACATTGTAAAGGAGGCCGCAGTGTTCGGGTTAAAGTGCCACTTGGATTATGGGAAGACAGACAAAAAGGAATACTCGAGCAGTTCAATATAGACATAGGAAGAATGAAGAAAACAGATGTTCAGCCTCACTAGTTATCAGTGAAATGCAGTTTGAATTTAGATTACAAAATAGAGAAGAAAGATCACTCAGTTTTGGCTAAGGCTGTGAGAAAATAAATTTATTCATGGAGTATTTGTGGAAAGGTTAGTACATAAAGTTAGTACAACTTTTATGACCGTAAATTAGAGGATGTAACAAAAATTTTCAAATCTTTGACCTAGAAATCCCATCAAAACAATTTATCCTAGAAGAAGTTTCTCATAAGGAGATAATTGGATGATTGCACAATCACACAATTGTACAAAGATGCATGTGTGGGAATGTAATCGCCATTGAATGTGGTGGCAAGAAATTGGAAGGAACCTAAAATTAGTAGAGAGATTCTACAGATATGCCAATATTTATTTAATTGATGAAATACAATGAAACCATAGAAGGGAAAATGTTTTCATTGCCATAAAAAAAAAGTTAGAGACATATGAGTAAAGGAAGAAAAAGCAGATTGTAAATACCATGGTCAGCTATATTCATATAGAATTGTACTTTTTTTTTTTTTTGGTGCGTGTAGAAATATATCTGGAATGTTTACCAAATTAAATGGCCGTCTTTAGTAGGATTTAAAGTGTTGATTTTTTGGTTTCTGTATTGGCATTTTCTATGATGATTATGTATTATATTTACAAACAGAAAACTAACTTTTAGAAATGCTATTTGGAAACGGATAACGGTGGTATTCAAGTCAGAGGATGAGGTATCATTCACTTGATATTTTACCTCCACATTCTAACAATAAAGAGCAAAATGGTGATTAAAGATTCAGCTGATTAGTGGCTGCAGGCAAATTCCCAGTAACCGCACAAAACACAAACATTTTTGGTATCAGCTAAACTGAAGAATGCTTTTTCAAAACCTCACATTGCCAGGTTCCAGAGTATGGCTAGTGTGACTCATCCATCTAATTGCAAAAAAACTTTGCTGTTGTGCACAGAATATTTCCTGAAAACTTACGTTAAGTATTTTCATTGTCAACCTGAATGCATCTTAGGAGGGCAAAAGTACAGGTAATTTGTCCTGTAATCCCAACGCTGTGGAAGGCCCAGGTGGGAGGATCAGTTGAGGCCAGGAGTTCAAGATGAGTGTGAGCAACATAGTGAGACCCTGTCTCTGCAAAAAATTAGCCAGGTGTGGTGGCACACACCTGTAGTCCAGTTGCTTGGGAGGCTAAGGCAGGAGGATCACTTGAGCCCAGGTGTTGGAGTCTGCAGTGAGCTATGATTGCATCACTGCCTTACAGTCTGAGCAATAAAGCAAGACGCTGTTTCTAAAATAAATAACATACAGGTAATTTAATAAACATAAAGCAGTTTTCCTAAATCAAATCATCCCCAGATTTCTTAACTGAATCAGATGGCTTCAAGTAGAATTCTCCTGTAATGAAAAATTACACAGCTTCTTCCATGGCTATGCTTTGATGGAACCAGACTTTTAAAAACCATCACCACATGAACAAGTCTCATTTGTGAAAACTATTTACTATTCTTTGTTGGAAATGAGTTTTTCTGGCATCCTGCAGTGTTCTAGACTCTTCTGCTGTTGTTTGCCCACACTTGAGACTTTGAGAAGGCTTTTCTGTTGCACATGTTGTTTTCATTAACAAGACATACATATCCAAGTTCTACATATTTCTTTTGATCTATATGCTGGGGAAAGATGCTAAAGTTGAAAACAGCAAAATCCATCTGCATAACTGTTTCTATTGCACTAAATCTTAGCAAAAAATAAATATGTCTTTAGACTGTTGCATTACATAACAAAGAAGCAGTAAGGTTCCTTAGTCCACTAAGATTGCTCTAAGGAACCTTAACTGCTATTGTGGAATGGCACAAATTCTTTTATTAGCTGTGTAGGCTTCCTACCAGAGTAGCTTTCCCCAAAGTTACCCATCATTAAGGTGTTCTGTATCTTTAAACAAAATCAAGGATTTTCAGTATGGCCAGAGTGCTTTATGGGAATGGTCAGCTGAGTTTGTCACGTGAAATGTAGTAGAGCAGTTTCAGGTTAAAACATCATTTCATTTTGAAATGAGGTAACCTTATCTTTCACCCTTGCATAATGTTTTGAGTCTCTGTAGATATAGACTAATAAGAGGTTACAGGTCTTTTGCTGTTATTTTGTTTTTTAACACTGAGCGTTTGCTATGTGCCTGGCATCGTGCTGTATACTCACTTTTGCATAGTGGAAATTAATTGTCTTCAAAGGATTCTGTAGTATGTAGTTACGCATATTTTGGAAAAATCAAGCAATGGGAAAAAGAAAAATAATTCTTATAATCCATTACCATACAAGCAGTCGTTTTGGTACTTTTCTTTTTTTTTTTTTTTCTTTTTTTGAGATGGAGTCTCGCTCTGACGCCAGGCTGGAGTGCAGTGGCGCAATCTCGACTCACTGCAACCTCCGCCTCCTGGGTTCAAGTGATTCTCCTGCCTCCGCCTCCTGGGTTCAAGTGATTCTCCTGCCTCAGCCTCCTGAGTGGCTGGAACTACAGGCGCCCACCACCATGCCCGGCTAATTTTTTGTATTTTTAGTAGAGATGGGGTTTCACCATGTTGGCCAGGGTGGTCTTGGTCTTCTGACCTCATGATCCACCCGCCTTGGCCTCCCCTAAAGTGCTGGGATTACAGGCGTGAGCCACCATGCCCGGGCCTATTTATTTATTTATTTATTTGAGACAGTTTCTCTCTGTCACCCAGGCTAGAGTGCAGTGGCGCAATCTCGGCTCACTGCAAGCTCCACCTCCTGGGTTCACGCCATTCTCCTGTCTCAGCCTCCCGAGTAGCTGGGACTAAAGGCACCCGCCACCACGCCCGGCTAATTTTTTGTATTTTTAGTAGATACGGCGTTTCGCTGTGTTAGCCAGGATGCTCTCAATCTCCTGACCTCGTGATCCACCCACCTCAGCCTCCCAAAGTGCTGGGATTACAGGCGTGAGCCACTGTGCCGGCTTTATTTTTATTTTATTATTATTACTATTTTTGATACAGGGTCTTGCTTTTTCACCCAGGCTGCAGTGCAATGGCACAGTCATGGCTCACCACAGCCTTGACCTCCCCGGGCTCAGGCGATCCTCCCACCTCAGCCTCCCGAGTAGCTGAGACTAAAGGCACATACCACAATGCCCAGCTAATTTTTGTATTTTTTGTAGAGATGGGGTTTCACCATGTTGCCCAGGCTATTCTCAGTCTCCTAAGCTCAAGCAATCCTCCCACCTCAGCCTCCCAAAGTTCTGGGATTACAGGTGTGAGCCACAGCACCTGGCCTTGGTACATTGCTGATGAAGTTTTCCCTGTGCATTTTTTCATAGTTGTAAACAAAATATAGTTTTTTTGTTTGGTCCTTTGAAAATTCAGTAGTGGATCGTACACTTTCCCACATCCCTATCTTTGTAACCACTATTTTAATTGACTTTTATATTCCAGTAGGGGTGTTACAGTTTACCTAATTATTCCTGTTAGGCAATGTCTGATCTTTTTTTTGCCAGTTTTTTGTAAGTCATGTTGTGAAAATAACATCTGTATCTCTTCAGTTTTTCCAGTAATTTCCTTGATGAGTTCTCACTGTAATCAGGTCAAAGATCAGGAACATTTCAGTAATTTATAAATATTGCTAAATTGTTTTCTACGAGGGTAATATCAATTTGTGTATTTGAGTACCATGCCTGTTTATACTGTAATTGACCATATTTCTAATTACTATTTTCTTCCATGTGTTCAGTTTTTTACTTTTTCTGAACTATTATCTATGCCAAGTGTTATCCAGTAGAATTTTCTGCAGTCATAAAAATACTGTATAATCTTCACTGTCCAGTATCATAGTTAGGAGCCACATGTGGCAGTTGCACCGTTGAAATGTGGCTAGTGTGACTGAGGAATGGAATTTTTAATTTGAAACTAAGTAGCTGCATATGGCTAGTGCTACGGTATTTTATATTGTGGGAGTATTCTGCTACTTTTCACTCTTCTATTTGAAGTTGCTCACTCACATGCCATTTGCCCATCCCTGATGAGATTGAATTTTTACCTAAACTTGGCCCTCTAGACTGTTTAGGGGCAGCAGACACATGTTGCCTGTATGTAAAATGTAAAATGTTTTGTCTACAAGCAATCATAGTGCACTTTGGAAACTCACTGCTTCCCTGTTAGGTAATGCAAGTCTAAAGACTACTCCAGTTTATCCTCTCTGCCTCCTTATCTTCTCAATGATTGTTTCATTTCTAAATGCCCATTCCTTTTCAATCGTACCATATGTCCTCATCTCCCTTTAGTTTTCTTTTTGCTACTAAGTTTTAGCTTTTCAGTCTAATGTCTGATGCTGATGTCCTCTATTTAGCAGGGATGGTGAGAGAAGGTCAGCTAAATGGCTCATCTGCAGCACACAGTGAAATAAGAGGTATACTGTTTCCTATTCTACTATTTATCACTCTGTAGCAGAAAGTCTTTCTAGGTCCTTGGTTAAGACTAGAGAATGTTACTTTGGACCTCACATTGCCAAATTTTAAAAAACACTGTAGAGAATGATTTTCCTCTCCTAACCCATTAAGGATTCTATCTTTTCCTATCAAGTCTATTACAATCTAGTGAAATGATCAGTTAATTTTTTTAAAAAAAGTACTGCTGGGTGTGGTGGCTCAGGCCTGTAATCCCAGCACTTTGGGAGGCCAAGGCGGGGGGATTGCTTGAGCCCAGGAGTTTGAGACCAGCCTAGCAACATAGCAAGATGCCGTTTCTACAAAAAAAAATTTTTTTAAATTGCCAGGTGTGGTGCTGTGCGCCTATAGTCCTGGCTGCTGCCTGAGGTGGGAGGATTGCTTGAGCCCAGTGAGCTGATTGTGCCACTGCATTTGAGCCTGGGTGACAAAGACCTTGTCTCTAAAAAGTAAATAAAATTTTAAATAAATTGCAAGATTCCTAGAATCTGCTGTCTTGCCTTCTGAAGGGTTAGGATTGACTTAAGTATCTGCAGCTTCTGATGCATAAACCTGTTTTGTGAAACTTCATTTTGTTCTCTTTTCTTTCTCCTTACAGGCTGTAGTACATGAGCGAGCTAGAGAAATCACCACTGTTTAGACCAAGCTGTAAGGCCCTACTACGGACAGTGTTTAACAAGTAAACTTACAAGAACTCAACACAACTCCCAGAAAGTAACAATAGCCAGAGGTTGAAGGGCAGGGTAGAAGAGGGGGGAATGTTCCAGCGTAATCCTTCATACCACCTGGTTCTTGATATTCTGCTGCCTGTTCAAGTTCAAGAATAAAAGTGACAGCAGGACCCAAATGCAGCTCCCAACCCACTCCCCAGGCTGGACATGCTTGTGTCCACACAGCACACCAATGTGATACCTCCACTGACTGGCTGCAGCTCTGCATGAAGGACTTGGGGTCTAGATGCCATGGAATCACTGTGGCTCTTGTTGCAGTTTTGTACTCTATACTTGGTTTTTCAATTAAGCTTAATGGCTTTTTTAAAACATGACTTGAAGCTCTAGTTTTCTAGATCTTTTACAGTGTACAGTATTTTACATAACTGAGCTGTATTAAAAGCTTGTTCATTTACTTGCCAGGACCCTGGCTCTACTTTTAGAGTCATTGTAGGAAACTCTAACTTGCATCAAGGTACTAGGTAAGCTTAATTTTAATAACCCAAAGTTTAAAGGTTCCGATCTTTCCCCTTGGGGTCGAGTGATCTCATTCTCAGGACAACCGTTTACTTACCTGATTCCTTGGAGCATTATCAACTTCTGCTCTGTTGTCCTGACCATACATATGCCCTAGAACTACAGTTAGTGTGTTGTGGAATTTTAGTTTTGAATCCTGTATAAAAGAACTCCAAGACCTAAAAGGTAATTTATTTATGAAATTTATTTTCTTATATAAATTACTTATTTCTCTGGGCAGACAGCCTTCACCTTATTGCACTAATAGCACATCTGTTAATATCAAGCTACAGGACAAGTCTTAACAAGAGGTTTGTATTCTTCAATGTAGCACTTGTCTACCAGGCACTGTAGAGGGGAGTGATGAGGAAAAGCCAGGACTGCTTAGGAGGTGAAGGATGGGAGGGGAGGGGGTCAACATATATCCTCCTGACAATTGGTTTCCTCCCAGGAAGGGGAACATGCAGAGCTTACTTCTGGATTCTGGGAGTGGGAAGAGTTGGGAGGCCAAGAAGCCCAATGCAACGCTGCAGCTGAGCTCCCTTTATTTCTGAGGGAAGCAAGGACTCATCTTTTGCTCATTTGTAACAAATCACTCCAGCCTAGCTGATGCTTTGGGGTAAACAATGGAGTAGGAGTCATCATCAGAATTAGAATTAGCAGCAATTAACAGGCAATACACTGCCACAGTGAGGCGGGTGTCATCCAGGTCCCGGGGACCTGCAGGCTGTGTGTCCTAGGGAGAGGTGTCATTGAAGACCTGGTGCTGGCTCTGGAAGAGTCTCTTAACCTAATGCAGCTGGGACTCATTAGGCTCAGACGGCTCTTGACCACACTAATGATTAGCAAAGCTCTGGTGTTGGGTTCCAACCATTGGTCAAAGCTGTAATAAGACTGAGTCTGTAGGCAGAGTGAAGGGGGTGCCTGAGTAGGAAGGGGGAGGCCCGCTGGGAGAGGGTCTGGGGCAGTGATTGTAACATGATCAGGCCCTCCTTGCAGATGGCGGCTGTGCTGAACGGGGAGTGGGGTTGGAAGGAGCCACAAGCCCCCTCACTCTGCTTTTGTACTACACTGAAGACAAGTTGCTCACATACTCTAAAGCACATTCTTGATACAGGAAGAAGGGCTTGTGGGGAAAGCGGCGATTTGGTATTGGGCAAGAGCCACGTTAAGCCTTCATGAGGGCAGCCACCACAGCCTTGGCATTGAGGCTGCGTAGGTCACAGTAGGTCTGGCCGGTGCCTACAAAGACGATGGGTTTGCTTGTGATGTACGTCATAGAAATAGCAGCTCCCACCTAAGTGGAGAAAGAGGACAGCCCATCAACACGAGCCCACTTTTCACTCACCCTCTCAGGAACAGGAAGCGCTGGAGCCAAGGTTTCCTTGCAGCCTCAGTTCCTTTGTGCGGGATGCCCATTCCACCCTCCAGTCTCATGTTTACCTTGTCATCAATGGTATCAAATTTGGTTAGAACAATGCCATCAATGAGCCGAGGTGTCTGAGCCATAGAATGGTCAGCCAAGGCTCTGTTGAACTTGACCTGGAAAGAAAAAGCGATAGAAGTATAAGAACCATCTAAATTGACCAAAGCTTAAGTTGTAAAGGGAACTGGGCCCACGCTCTCACCAGCTGGTCCACGGCTTCATTGCCTACTAAGGCTTCTCCTACAAACAGCACCAAGTCAGGTGTATTGACAGTAATGAGTTTGGCCAGGGCAGTCATCAGAGGGGCATTGTCTTGCATGCGGCCTGCCGTGTCCACCAGCACCACATCAAAGCCTTGGTTACGTGCTAGAGAAAGAAAGTAGTCAACTCTGAACACCTGGACTACCACTCATGCTCATTCCCAGCTTCCTCTCAAAAAGTCCTAGTTTGGCTACCTGTTCACTGTCTTGGGCTCTGGATTTGGTTCCAAGGTAATGTGAGAAAAACTTGATTATATGCTTGGCCATCACCAAACATATTCAGGAAAAGGAGGACAACAGGATAAAGGTGACCAAATTCAGGTTTCTTTGGTTAAGGTATATTAGCTTTGCCTGCAACTACATCTATTACCCAAAAGCAAAGCATGGCAAGTAACTGATCTGACTTTTTACTGTAATTGAGAAACGAGTCTGTAGTAGCACAAGCCTGATCTTCTGCAAATTGCAAGAGAACCCAAGGAGGAAAAGGGACCCCAAATAAGCCCCCACACTCCCCGTGCACTGTACCAAAAGCAATGGCTTCCATGGCAATGCCAGCAGCATCCTTGCCATAGCCCTTTTCAAACAACTGCACCATGGTACGGCCACCATGCTTCTCTGGAGGGTGTAGGGCACTCAGACGCCGGGTGTGTGTACGCAGCTGCTCCACAGCCCCGGCACGAAATGTATCACAGGCAGCAATGAGGACACTGAAGCCATTCTCTAACAACCAGAAGGAAATCTGTGAAAAAGAAGTGACAAAAGTCACCTAAAGTCAGGATTTTGAGACACAAGAAGTACAGAAATATCAGCGACAGGCTGGGGAACTGCACTGACCTTGGCAAGATTGGTAGATTTCCCCACTCCATTAACGCCGCAGAAGGTGACAACATAAGGGCGCTGGCGACGCTGGGCATCCATGATGTCCCGGAGCATGTCTACACGACGCTGTGGCTGCAGAATCTGCACCAGGGACTCCTGTAGGGCTTGCTTTACTGTGGAAGTCACCGCTGAAAGGGGAGGTGGAGGAGGCTGCAGCTGTGAAACTCGGGGAATGCTCTCAAAAATGCCTAACACCTTTCTGAGCTAAGGGGACTAAGACAGTTAATTAGACTCTTGTCCCAGAAATCCAGAACAGACGCACATTACAAGGACTAACTCATTGAATCCTCTCAATAACCCTTAAAATCCAGGTTACAGAGGTTTAGAGATTAAGGAATTTGCCTAAAGTCACATACCTAGTAAGAATTGAGGTCTATGCACTTAAGCTACACATAAGCACTTTCTCACTTAGGGGAGTACTTACTGCTGAACGTCCCCATCACCTTCCCTTCCAACTTGTTGGCAACAGATTCACAGAGCTGGACAGCAATGTCTGCAGCCACGTTCTTAGCTGAGGAGAGGGGGACAGGTATGTCAGTTCCATGTCAGCAATGACCAATCTTTATGGTACAGGTGAGAAACGCTAGGTGATTCTGCTCTCAACTACCCCTATCCCGCGAACATGAGTCAGCCCGGTCCTCAGACTTACCAATGAGATGATCACGCATCTTGTCCAGCACAGATTCCATGTCTTCACGACTCAAGCTCTTTGAACCCACAAGGCCCTTCAGCATACCAAACATGCCACCCAGTGTTCCCTTGGTCGCACTGCAGGGACAGGAGATTACAAATACACATAAACCCAGTAGGTAGGAGTTGTATCTTACCAGTTTTGCAGATGCATATGCCACCCCCCACCTGAAATTCCCCTACCTAGGTTTGGTGGAGTTTTGAGCAGCCCCTTCGTCATCGGAGCTGCTGCAGTCCAGATCCTGAAGCTGCCCCCCAGGCCCAGTCCCTCGAATCTGGAAGATATGGGGAAAGGAGATGGGGTCAGGAACATTAAGGTCTCTGAGGAAAAAGTCCACATTGCTCTATCTCTTTCATTTGGGGAAGCTCCAAGTATAACTTCCCCCTCATTCAAATCCAAGTATCATGTTCCCACACTCTACTTCCTCCCAATTTGTTATTAAATATAACCTTCACTTTGACCCGTTACCTCTTACCAAGTTGATGTCCTCAGACAAGGCAGCCTCAGGGGTTCCATTGGTGGTGGGAGTACTGTAATCCAACACTTCTTTGTTAGCACAGCCACCCAGTTCCCACACCCGGGGTGCTTTTTTGCCCTTCTCCTTTGGAGCATCTGACTTCGTGGACTTGCTGCAACAGGTTATGATACAAAGAGTTATGGTGAAGTAGGAAAGGAAACATGAGCCAGAGACCAGAACTCCCTTGCACCCATTGTGTCTAGGTAACAGTATTTTGAGAGTACTGGAGAAAGAGTGCTCACTTGGACTTCTCCATACCCCTCCCATGCTTCTGAATGAACTCCTCGCGCTTCCTGCGGATCAGCTCCTCTTTGGAAAGTTCTACTCCATTCTCAGGACCCACTGGAAGACCTGACTTTTCTGCAGGGACTGGTTTGCTGGTAGCCAAAGGACCATCAGAACCTGTTGGGGAAAAAACTCACTGAAGAAAAAAGAAGACCAATCCCAACCACTAGACAATGGCTAAAAGTCTTTCAAATTGTTCAAAGGAAATTTGGACCAAACATCTTGGAGTTCACAAGGCCTGGGGATTATAGGATGGTGACCATTTGAGTGAGAAGCAGGTAAGCAATGACAAAAGGAGGGACCACCTCAGTCCTTAGCACCGTGTTAACACCTTTTGTGTCCCAGTATATCCAAAGAACTCAAACTTGCCTTCCTTCTTGGCCCCCTTTTTTTTGCTATTCTTTGCTTTTTCCTTGGGCTTTTCCCCCCGTGTCTCAATCATGGACCTCACAGGTTTCTTGGCCTTTTCAGAATCTTCAAATTTCTTCATAGTAGTGGGAGCACGGATCTTACTGCTCTCCTCTGCTTCACTAAACAAAAAAGAGAATGGTTTATCTTTCTACCCCGTGCAGGAGGAAAAATAACAGTCCAGAGAAAGGACTCTCACACCCAAGAGGACAATGAGAACTGGGTAGCAAATTAGGAATGTCTTTGAACACACCAATTTACCACCTTTGAACCACCTTCAGAGAGGTCATCAAATCATGGAAATAAATTGATTTTAGAGAAGGCAGGTCCCTCACCGAAGGAGCCGCAGGAAGTCATTTTGGAAATCAAAAGTGCCATTTAATAAACTTAAAGCACTTTGCTGTTGGATCTCCGTGCGGTACTTGTCCCGAAACAGCCGGTGCACGTCATCTATCAATTTGTCTACATACGTCAGTGTCAGGATCTTCTGAAAACCAACCTGTTTAGGGGAAGAAACAGAGCCAACAGATCTGCTTACATGCCAGCCTAGAATGGAGGGACGCCAACTCAACCCTGGCTTTCAGAGACAGGTTCAGCTACCTGGCCGGTTTCCCTGTCCTGAGAGGCAGCCAAGCTCCCTGCCTGGGCCCAGTAGCTGCTGTTTTCCCCCATCTACCTTTCTAGTTTTTTCAGTTACGTCATCATATACACTGGCTGCAATTAATCAGAGTTCTCTTAATAATCAGGACTATGTTAACAATGCAATCGTCCCTCTACAACACCCCACTTACCACAAACACCAGCTCAAACTGGTTGTCCAGTTTATACTTGAGTGTGAGTGCCTCATGGGTGAAGGAGTTGTTACCTCCCCGTTCCTGGAGAAAGAGTATGTCTCAGTGTTCAGACCATCCCCAGAAAACCCAGGTTTGGGCCCCGGGTTTGGATTACCTTTGGGAAAGAGCCAAACATTTCCCCCAAACTCAAATCTGTCCCCAGGACAAGAGGATGCTGGGGCACTTCTCTCTGGCATTCCACCAGAAATAAGATAACCAAGTTGGGGGAAAGGGGTGAGAGAGAGAGCAAGACACACGGGAGCCAAAAGGGAAGTAGCCATATAAACAATCAGATTACTAGCAGCTATACACCATTTAGTTTTGTAAAGGTGTTTTCCCATCTGTTATTTCACCTAGGCTCGAAACAACAAAACCAAGCTGCTGGGGATAAATAGAGGGAGCGGAGGGGAATCCCAAAGGCGCCGGAATTCGGCTAGAGTCCAGACACCAGAGGTGGGGGCCGTCACTAAATTGCGGGGTAGTCTGAAGGGGACGAGAAAACGAAGCGGAGTCCGGGTTACGCTTGAGTGGTCAGTTTGAGGTGGGCGGGGAGGGTGGGAGGAGGCGCGGAATAGAGTCGAAGGGGACCATGGATCGGGTCAGGAAAGAAGAGCCTGGAGTTCTGATCCCACGGGGACGGTACCTGCAGCAGCACGGAACGAATCAACGCGTTAACGGGCCCGGTGCATGAGTCGCTAACGCCCTGGAAGCACCAGAGTACAAGCCCGCCCTTGGAGAAAATGGTGAAGAAGTCGAGCATGGCGGCAGCGGCACTGGAGCTGGGGCCGGCGCCGGGAATTCAGGCCGCGATCGTCGCCGCTTCCTGCTGCGCCAAGCGCGGGACACGTCACACCAGTGGCCCCGGAAACCAGCTCAACCGTACTTCCGCTCAGAACGCCGGGTGCCCTCCCCATCTCCGCTCGGGGGCGCGCAGGACTGGCGTATCGCAAGGCCAGCCAATGGCGGGTGGGAGCGGGCCTGGGTGGGGCTCCAGGAGAGGTCACGGGGAGACGGCCACCTATAGCATTGGGCGGGGCAGAGCCCTGAGGGCCGCTGGCCAATTGGCGCGCTCGTCTGAATGGCGTTTGGCGCGGAGCAGTGACGGCTGGGATAATAGCGAGGCAGCAGTGCCGCTCTTAGAGGGTCCGGGCTCAGAGGGGCCATGATTCGGAGGGTTCTGCCGCACGACTTGGGCCGGGGCCTCTTGACCCGGAGGCCAGGCACGCGCAGAGGAGGCTTTTCTCTGGGTAAAGTTGAGGACGACAGAGGGCATTGTGGTTCTGGGTTGTCCCCAACCTCCGACTGTGTGTCCTTCAGGACCCGAAACCATGGCCCACACTGGCAGGACAGTGGGTCGGCTTGGGGAAGGGGGTAAGCTTGCCTACCAGAGCTTGTAGGGGCTGTGCAGGTGTATGGCTCCCAAGGCGGCCCTTCTTAGGTGGCAGGTCTCACATTATTCTCCATTTAAGCTTACAGTCAGACTGATTGATAATCGGTGGCACAGATGTGCATTAAGTCCTGCCCGTGTTCAGGATGCTGTACTTAGTGCTGTTGCGGTAAAGGAGTGAAGAGAAGACGGGATTCAGTGAATGTTCTGGATAATGGCTAGAGTGTACCTAGAGGGAAAATTTCAATAGACAGTAGGCCAGTTCAAGACTGGATAGAGGCCAGGCGCGGTGCCTGTAATCCTAGCACTTTGGGAGGTCGAGGCGGGTGGATCACCTGAGCTCAAGAGTTCGAGACCAGCCTGACCAACATGGTGAAACACCGTCTCTACTAAAAATACAAAAATTAGCTAGGTGTGGTGGTGGGCTCCTGTAATCCCAGCTACTCCGGAGCCTAAGGCAGGAGAATCGCTTGAACCCGGAAGGCGAAGGTTGCAATGAGCCGAGATCATGCCATTGCACTCCAGCCTGGGCGATTTAACGAAACTCCGTCTCAAAAAAAAAAAGATTCGATAGAACTCAACTTAAGGCTTTGCACTGCTAGCTAGTATAACGGTAGAAGTACATGGAGCAGGTGGGAACCGCGATCAGCTTTGAAGGATGTTTACTGGCTTAAGAAAGGTGTGTGTTCCAGTCTCTAAATAACTGAGTGCAGATTAGTAGAAAAATACTGTTTTTATGCAAGGAACTAGCAAAAGCCATCTAGATAGACGGTGTGAGTAGTAGCATGAAATGTAGTGTGGACAGGTAAGCTAAGGCCAGACCAAAGAAAGATTTCAGTGCTGCTGAGAAGAGTTTGAGTGAGGTATGAAATGGCAAAAGGATTCATTTATTTAAGATACTTACTGAGCACTTAGAATATGCCGGGTGTTGCGATAGGCTGGAGATTCAGTGGTGAAGGTAAACACAGCCTCCTCCCTCATGGATTTTAGAGTATGTAACAATACAAACTGCAATTGTGTCCAAGAGATCATGTAGAGTTTGACCTGGTCTGGGGGTCAGGAAGGGCTTTCCCAAGCAAGGAATTAACTAGGCAAGGAAGTGGACACAGTTTAAAAGCAGAGAGCACGTGCAGGTTCCCTGTGGTGGGAGGAAATAAGGTGCCATCAAGGAACTAAAGGGCCTGGAGTGTAGGGGAGGATAAGATGAACAGAAGCCAGATTGTGCAGTATCTTACGGGCTCTGTTTAAGGCTTTGGACTTTGGTTCTTAGAGTAATGGAAACTCATTGGAGGGTCTTAAGCAAGAGGGTTTGTGATTAAATATGTGTTTTGAAAAGATATTTCTAGCTATATTGTAAAAATGTTCGCAGCAGGGGGTGGGATGGAAGTGGGGAATCAGTGGGAACAGTTAGGATGCTTTTGCATTTGTCCAGTTGAGAGATGATAGTGGCTTTGCCTAGGATGATGGTGGCAGAGGAAGAAAGGGGACAGATTGAGGAGTTACTTGGAAGCCAGAGCCCTCAGGACTTGATTATAGATAGGATATAAATGTAGGTTTGGTGGTGGTGATGGATATCCAGGATAAGCATGGCACCGCTTAGAGGTGCCATGCTTCAGAGGGTGCCGTGACTTGGGGTGTGCCAGGGCCTCTTGGTCCAGACGCCTGGAAGACCCAAGTGGGGATGACAGTGCAGTTGAATATGTGAGTTGGGATCAGGAGAAGTCTATGCAGGAGGTAATGTAGAAAATTAATTTTAGGAAATTGAATCTTGCAGTGCTTGGCACAATGCATGAAAAGGGAGACTGATGGCATGTGGACTATTCAGAAAACTGTGGCAACACTGTTGGGTGCAAGGTGACCTTTTGAGATGGGCTGACAGTGGGGACTGCCAACTCATGTGTCTGTTTAGCTCAGCTTTTCCTGTACCCATCCTCCGTCCCCCCAGCCATGTGGGAAGGAAATGTTTGGCCCTCTGACCCTCACTACATCCCACAGACTGGGATGGAAAGGTGTCTGAGATTAAGAAGAAGATCAAGTCGATCCTGCCTGGAAGGTCCTGTGATCTACTGCAAGACACCAGCCACCTGCCCCCCGAGCACTCGGATGTGGTGATCGTGGGAGGTGGGGTGCTTGGCTTGTCTGTGGCCTATTGGCTGAAGAAGCTGGAGAGCAGACGAGGTGCTATTCGAGTGCTAGTGGTGGAACGGGACCACACGGTGAGGTCTGGGGTAGGGCAGAGTCATGAGTGGGGCAAGAAAGATGACTCACATTTTATTAAGGACTCTAGCGACAAGGGAAGGAGAGGAGGGGAAGACCTCAATCTCAGGGGATCCAACGGACAGAGATTGTGCTTTGGACCTTGTTGAGAAATTTTCCTAGGATCTTCCTCAGTCGAACCGGGAAGCTTGGCAATAAGGTTTGTTCTTTTGAAAGCAGATATCACAATATTGGATTTTTCGAGATCTCATAGCTCTGGTCATGAGAGCCTGCATTCAAGCTATAATTAAGTGTCTGAACTTTCTCTTTTTTTTTTTTTTTTGAGACAGAGTCTTGCTCTGTCACCCAGGCTGGAGTGCAATGGCACGATCTCAGCTCACTGCAACCTCCACCTCCCAGGTTCAAGTGATTATCCTACCTCAGCCCCCTGAGTAGCTGAGATTACAGGGACACACCCTGATGCCTAGCTATTTTTTGTATTTTTAGTAGAGATGAGGTCTCACCATGTTGCCTAGGCTGGTCTTGAACTCCGAACCTCAAGTGATCCGCCCACCTTGGCTTCTCAAAGTGCTGGGATTACAGGCATGAGCCACCATTCCCAGCCCTCAACTTTCTTCTTTTGGGTCCCATTACTTCTGAGGTTTTTTGCATTTTATTGTATTTATTTATTTCGAGACAGGGTCTTGCTCTGTTGCCCAGGCTGGAATACAGTACAACCTCCACCTCCCAGGCTCAAGTGGTCCTCCCACCTTAGCCTCCAGAGTAGCTGGGACCACAGGCATGCATCACCACACCTGGCTAATTTCTGTATTTTTTGTAGAAATGGGGTTTTGCCATGTTGCCCAGGCTGGTCTCGGATTCCTGAACTCAAGCAATCAGCTCTCCTCGGCCTCCCAAAGTGCTGGGATTACAGGCATGAGCCACCCACCCGGCTGGTTTTTACACTTTAGATGTTCCCGTTTGCATTGCCAGCTAGCCACGAGTCTTGCTACTTTACTTCAATCATAACCTTTCGTTTTCCAAATGGTAGATCAAATGTTAATCGCCTGCCCTTGGACTTCCAGGCCATTACCATTTTGTACCACTGTGTCAGCTCTTGCCAGATGACTGACCCTCTCTGCTCTGCACATCCGCTGCTGATGATTTTAAACACCGTTGCCTTCAAGTTGACTTACACATGGGTCTTAGATTATAGACTTGCAAATAGGACTCCCCTTCAACTTTAGGTGTATAGCTCGAAGCTTTCATTGCAGTACTCTAGTCACATGTGATAGGATACTGTCTACCTCAACTTTTCTTGTCTTTCCACAGTATTCACAGGCCTCCACTGGGCTCTCAGTAGGTGGGATTTGTCAGCAGTTCTCATTGCCTGAGAACATCCAGCTCTCCCTCTTTTCAGCCAGCTTTCTACGGAATATCAATGTAGGTGCAATGGTATCTGGGATGTTGGGGTGGTTACCCCTCCTTTAGCCCAGAGTGGGGAGCAGCCCAGCTAGCAAGGTAGCCAGAGAGCAAGAATGGGTCAGCCAACTAGGAGAGGGGGGCCCTGGCCTTTCTTCCTAGTGGTGGTGCCTCAAGGTCTGGGGCACGGAGCCTGGGGAGCTGTGGGGGAAGAAGGCAGGAGAACTCTTCCTGGCATCCTTAAGTCAGTCTCTTTCAGGAGCTTCTCTCTGCATACAGGAGTACCTGGCCGTAGTCGATGCCCCTCCCTTGGACCTCCGGTTCAGCCCCTCAGGCTACCTCTTGCTGGCTTCAGAAAAGGATGCTGCAGCCATGGAGAGCAACGTGAAAGTGCAGAGGTGGGTGCCTGGCACAGCCTCTCAGCTGCTTGGCAGCCAAAGATGTTGGGTGACTCCTGCACCAGGTTAGGAAGTGAGAAAGTGGAGCTGATAAGACAGATCCCTGCGGTCTAGGACCTCAGTGTGTCAGGAAGGAAATACACAGACCTGCAGTGCCCTGTGAGTGCTGTACGACGGATATGGACAAAACACTGCAAGGTGCTTCCTAATTTGTCAGATCATGAAAACCACCTGGAACACATCCGAGACCTAATAAAGCAGAATCTCTAGGGAAGGAGCCCACAAATCTGGGTTTTTAACAAGAACCTAAGTCAGGAGTTAGCAAACTTTTTCTGTAAAGGGCCAGATAGTATATATTTTAGGTTTTGCTGGCCGTACAGTCTCTAATCCAACCGCTCTGCTATCACAGCATGAAAGCAGCCATAGACAAAAGTGCAAATGAAGGAGTGTGGCTCATTTATGAAAACAGGCAGCAGGTCGGATTTGGCAACCCCTGCTCTAAGTGATTCTCATGCTCAGGTGAGGGTGGGCATCTTTGTGATGCAATATGGCCAGAGGCTTTATTTTTATGTTTATTTAACAAACACCCAAGTCTCACAGTGACATCAATTAATATCCTAAATGCTGTACAGATATTAACTCATTCAATCATCAGAACATCCCCATTTTACATATGAGGAAACTGAGGCATAAGGCGCTAGTAAGTGGTGGCGGTGGGATTTTATTTGAAGCCAGCAGTCTGGCTTGTGAGTGTTCTGTTGGTGCGTCCGCTATGCTGCCTTTGAGGGACAGTGTCCCAGAGGAGATACCTGTGCTCAGGAGCAGGATTGTACAAGGAGTGGAGAGGAGGTGGGTCCGGGCAGGAGCGGAGGGAGCAAGGTCACCACCTTGTTGTGAAAGTTCATGGAATAGGCTGGGTGCAGTGGCTCATGCCTTTAATCCCAGCACTTTGGGAGGCCACGGCAGATGGAACACCTGAGGTCAGGAGTTCGAGACCAGCCTGGCCAACGTGGTGGAACCTCGTCTCTACTAAAAATACAAAAATTAGCTGGGTGTGGTGGTGTGCGCCTGTAATTCCAGCTACTCCAGAGGCTGAAGCAGGAGAATTGCTTGAACCCAGGAGGAGGAGGTTGCAGTGAGCCGAGATGGCACCACTGCACTCCAGCCTGGGTGACAGAGCCAGACTCACTGAAAAAAAAAAAGTCATGGAATAGACCGGGATAGCAGGGAGCTATGTGTGCTGAAGGGAGACAAGGGAGTAGGGAAGGAAAGGCAGTCAAGGCTGAAGAGCCTGACTAGGAGGCTTGGTCTTCAGCCACTCAGCAATGAGGAAAAATAGGGGCATTTGGGGCAGAGAAGTGACATGACTGAGCTGGACTCCCCACTTGTGGAGTTAGGGTCCATACTTCATCCCTCTGCACACTCCCCTCTCTGACACATACACCGACCCACACGTTTTATCTCAGGCAGGTGGGAGCCAAAATTTCTCTGATGTCTCCTGATCAGCTTCGGAACAAGTTTCCCTGGATAAACACAGAGGGAGTGGCTTTGGCATCTTACGGTGAGGCTTGCTTGCAGAGGGGACAGCTTTTTTCCTGAAGATGGAGACTAAGGGGTGCTACACGTTGGGAGTCTCGGTACCCCACAGCCAAGCTGAAGGAGGAACACTTCCCTCCTGTGTCACAGGAACGGCCCTGGGCCATGCTAGTTCTCTGGCCTTCAGCAGGCTTTGTCTGTGTGGTTGAGTTGGTCAAGATGACCTTCCCCAGCTTACAAGCCCTAGAGAGGGCTTGGGGGACACAGGAAATACAATCCAAGAGCAGAAGTCCTCATCCCTCTTTGTGAGTTCTCTTTTTCTTATCACAGGGATGGAGGACGAAGGTTGGTTTGACCCCTGGTGTCTGCTCCAGGGCCTTCGGCGAAAGGTCCAGTCCTTGGGAGTCCTTTTCTGCCAGGGAGAGGTGACACGTGAGTCTGAGCTTGTTTCCTCTAGCAACTGGGGCATAGGCCTAGACTAGGTCTTATCTTCTCACTCACAAGCTAAGCAAGGGCTGGAGGGGGAAAGGGGTCTCCCCGAGAGCAGGTCCTAGGCATCTTGACCCGGGCTCCTCACTGAGCTGCGTTGTGACTTGTGATCTGCTTGATGATTGCACCTCAGCACTGTCCTGTCAGAGTGTGGCCAAGCTAATGCCAGCTCCCTCATCTCCGTTTGCTTCAGTGTCTGTAGGAAAGCTCCCATCCTTCCAGCTTTCTTTCCTTAAGAAACCAGTGAAATCCCCATTTCATTCCTCTTCAGCGCCTCCACAGCCTATTCATTTTCTTCTCTGCAGGTTTTGTCTCTTCATCTCAACGCATGTTGACCACAGATGACAAAGCGGTGGTCTTGAAAAGGATCCATAAAGTCCATGTAAGTTTCTAGTCTGTGATGTCCTTTACCAAAATGGAGGGACAGGGAAGGTAGTGACTCTCCTTGTTTTGGTTTTCTTTGACCCACTTTCCAGTATGGGTAAACTAAGGCTCAGGAAGCAGTGCATCTCTCAGGGTGCCTGGTATGTGGTCCAGGCCTTCCACCCCTCACCCTCTGGTGTCTGCAGGTGAAGATGGACTGCAGCCTGGAGTACCAGCCTGTGGAATGCGCCATTGTGGTCAACGCAGCCGGAGCCTGGTCTGCGCAAATCGCAGCGCTGGCTGGTATTGGAGAGGGGCCACCTGGCACCCTGCAGGGCACCAAGCTACCTGTGGAGCCGAGGAAAAGGTAACTGCGCTCCGGGCAGCTGAGGAGGTTGGTGAGAGAAAGAAAGAAATGACATCAAAGTTGGATAGCGTGTGTGTGTGTGTGTGTGTGTGTGTGTGTGGTGTGTGGTGTGTGTGTGTATGGGGTTGAGGAGAGTGTGTATGTGTGTGCGTATGGGATTGGGGAGGGTGTGTGTGTGTATGGGGTTGGGGAGGGTGTGTGTGTGTGTGTGTGTGTGTGTATGGAGTCGGGGAGGGAGTGTGTGTGTATGGGGTCAGAGAGGGTGTGTGTTTGTGTGTGTATGGGGTTGGGGAGGGTGTGTGTGTGTGTGTATGGGGTCGGGGAGGGTGTGTGTGTGGGGACAGGGTTGGGGAGGGTGTGTGGGGGTGGGGGTGGACACGGTTGGGGAGGGTGTGTGGGGGTGGGGGGTGGACGGGGTTGGGGAGGGTGTGTGTGGGGGTGGGGGGTAGACGGGGTTGGGGAGGGTGTGTGGGGGTGCGAGGTAGACGGGGTTGGGGAGGGTGTGTGGGGGTGCGGGGTAGACAGGGTTGGGGAGGGTGTGTGGGGGTGCGGGGTGGACGGGGTTGGGGAGGGTTGCCGGCCATGCTGTTTCTGCAGTTCGTAACCACACTGGTTGTGGCAGGTATGTGTATGTATGGCACTGCCCCCAGGGACCAGGCCTAGAGACTCCGCTTGTTGCAGACACCAGTGGAGCCTATTTTCGCCGGGAAGGATTAGGTAGCAACTACCTAGGTGGTCGTAGCCCCACTGAGGTAAGCTGAGTGGGGTGGGACATGCCGGCAAGGAGACATAGAATAATTGTCATGAAACAATCAGGCTTTTGGCCAGGCACAGTAGCTCATGCCTGTAATCTCAGCATTTTGGGAGGCCAAGGCAGGTGGATCACCTGAGGTCAGGAGTTTGAGACCAGCCTGACCAACATGGCGAAACCCCATCTCTACTAAAAATAAAAAACTTAGTTGGGCGTGGTGCTGGGCGCCTGTAATCCCAGCTACTTGGGAGGCTGAGGCAGGAGAATCGCTTGAACCCGGGAGGCGGAGATTGCAGTGAGCCAAGATTGCGCCATTGCACTCCAGCCTGGGCAACAAGAGCAAAACTCTGTCTCAAAAAAAAAAAGAAAGAAAAAGAATCAGGCTTTTCTGGGGGGCTGCGTGCTGTGTTAATTGATATTAGAGCCCCCTCCAGATTTGAACTGGGACCATTTCTCCCCATCCCCTACCTGCACAGGGATTGTTAAACAAGTCTGTGTCTGTCCTTGTGTCCCAGGCAATGTAAGCCTTGTCCCCACCTGTCACTCCAGCAGGAAGAACCGGACCCAGCGAACCTGGAAGTGGACCATGATTTCTTCCAGGACAACGTGTGGCCCCATTTGGCCCTGAGGATCCCAGCTTTTGAGACTCTGAAGGTAACTGGCAAGGGCTGGTTTTCCTTTTTATTTTTGGACATTGGATGGGACAGATGACAGTGGAGCACGTTGGTCCCCTCAGACCTGTGACTGCCGTAGTCCCTTCATGTCACAACTGCTAAGGAATTTCTTGGACACATCCCATCCCATAGACCCCTCAGCAGCAGGTAGAGGGTACTTTGTGCTGACCCCTGACGAGGAGTGAGGATGGAGTGTGGCTACAGCCTTCCTGAGAACCCTAGTGTTTGTGTACCCGCAGGTTCAGAGCGCCTGGGCCGGCTATTACGACTACAACACCTTTGACCAGAATGGCGTGGTGGGCCCCCACCCGCTAGTTGCCAACATGTACTTTGCTACTGGCTTCAGTGGTCACGGGCTCCAGCAGGCCCCTGGCGTTGGGCGAGCTGTAGCAGAGATGATACTGAAGGGCAGGTTCCAGACCATCGACCTGAGCCCCTTCCTCTTTACCCGCTTTTACTTGGGAGAGAAGATCCAAGAGAACAACATCATCTGAGCATGTGTGCTCTGCACTGGCTCCACTGGCTTGCATCCTGGCTGTGTTCACAGCCTTCTTTGCTGCTTCCATCTTCCCCAGCACTGTGCCAGGCCTTCTCCCCCTCCCCAGTGTCCTCTCCTCTCAGGCAGGCCATTGCACCCACATGGCTGGGCAGGTGCAGGCACTGAGGCCCAGGCCAATAGCGAGTGATGAGCGGGATCCTAGGACTGATCTGTAGCCCATACTGATGTCACCCACCAGGGCAATCCATCTGGAGGCCTGAGCACCCTGGCCCAGGACTGGCTCCATCCTGGCACTGACCAGGAAAGACTGCCTCTGACCCTCTTAGCAGACAGAGCCCAGGCATGGGAGCACTCTGGGGCAGCCTGGCTCAGGTTTATTGATTTTTGTCTGTTTACCCTATCCATTAATCAATACATGTAATTAACTCCTTCCCTCCAGTCTTCTGTCTCTTCTTTTCATTGTACAGCAGGAGCTTTTGAAGCACCCCATTAGCCTTATACCAGGACAGGGAGTTTTTTTAAACAAACAAAACAAAACACGAGCACAAACCCACCTTTCATTAGTTAAATCCTTGAGTGGTGCAGTATCACACAGATTCTGTGTCCGTAGTCTTAGCAGGAAGATTGGGAATTTGGCATAAACCATGCCACTGTTTCCATGAACCCAAGTGACTTTTTCCCAGATTACTCTGGTTTTGTTTGGTGTGCCAACAGGAGTTGCTGTGTGGTTCTTTGCTTTGTCTACGTGAGCATATCTCTTGCCCAAATAGAATTCAGTTTCATCCCAGGCATAAATGCTCAAATTTTAAGAAGAGCTGTGTGCCCCCTTTGGTTCTGGAAACCTCACAGCCCGCAAAAATGGCCTTGGACCACAGCCTTCCTGTTCCCAGCAAGCCTCCACAGGCTCCAAGATGGCAGACAGAGTCCTTCTTAGATCCTAGGCGGCAGGCATCTTCCTTGTGAGCGAGTGCCTCCCCTTCCTGAGTTCCTGCAGGGAGTTTGGCTGTAAAGAAAGAGGGATGGGTTTGTCCATCTATTCTACCAACATTTATTCAGCCCAGCTGTTGGCCAGAGTCAGGGTCACATGTTGAGATACACCAGCAAGCAAAACATAGTCATGTCTTTGCTGGAACTTTCATAGCCCTGCCCCTCCTGGCCCCTCACCCCTAGATCAGATACAGTGTGACCCCCCAGTGCTGGCATGAGCACACAACAGACACCTCACCCGGGGGGGGAGTAGGAGGGTGGCAAAGGGGTTTCTCCATGCAGCTCCTCGAGGGAACTTGACCTCTGAGCTGACCCTGAAGGATGGGCATCTAGTGAAGTGAATGCAAGGTGGCCAAGGAAGGATCCAGGCTGAGGGCAAACCATATGTAAAGGCCCAGAGACAAGAATTAATAGGATTCAGGGATTTGTCCTAGTCCACTTGGGCAGCTATCACAACATATCCTAGACTGGGTAATTTATAAATAATAGAAATGTATTGCTCACAATTCTAGATGCTGGGAAGTCCAAGATCAAGGCACCAGCAGATTCAATGTCTAGTAAAGGCCTGCTTTCTGCTTCAAAGATGGTGCTTTCTCACTGCATCCTCACATGGCAGAAGGGGTAAGGCAGCTTCTTTCAACCTCTTCCAAGAACACTCATCCCTTTCATGAGGGTAGAGTCCACACGACTTAATCACGTCCCCAAAAGCCCCACCTCTTCACACCATCACATTGGGTATCAGGTTCCAACATAGGACTTTAGGGAGGACACCAACATTCAGACCATAGCAGGATTCAGTGTGACTGTTTCTGCCTAGATCGTGGAGTGCAAGAAGAGAAACTAGAGCCGCTGAGGGGTTTTAAACGGGAGCAACATGCTCAGATTTTCCTTTTAGAAGAATCACCTGGGTGACCTTGTGGAGAGCAGATGAGGATGTCAAGGCAGGCAGCAAGGAGGCCAGATGGAGGCTGTGGCTGCAGTCCGTGTGGCAGGGACAGGGAGTGCCTGAACCATCGTGGCAAGAATCAGATGGATCCCAGGGTGATGGCCGGGTTTCTGGATGGAAGTTCTACCCCTCCCAGAGATGAGGAGCACCAGGGAGGAGCGGAGTGAGGGACAGAGTGAGTGGTGCAGTCTGGGATGTGATGAATCAGGGTACCTGTAGGGCATCCCTCAAACAGGGGGTTGGGCTGACTGGCATGGTCCTCGGGGGATGATCTGGGCTGTAGATAGTGATGTGGACATCATGGAACAGGATGGCATCACCCCAGAGGGTAGAGTAGGGGGCCAAGGAGGGAAGCTGGAGGGACCCCACCAACATTTAAGGGACAAACCAGAGAAGGGGACACTGAAGAGGTGCCCACAGAGACAGGAGAAAAGCCAGGAGAGTGTGGTGTCATGAAGCTAAGGAGGAAGTGATCACAGTGTCTGCTGGATTCAGTCCCAAGTGGGTCAGTGGTGGCCTCACTCATGAAGAGCAGTTTCAGTGGAATTTGAGGTGTAGACACTTGCAGAGAAGGAGAAGTGAATGGGAATAGAAACAGCTGGTAAACTGCCCACTCTGCCTTGAAAGTGGCCTTTGGGATCGGGCACTGTGGCTCACAGTTGTAATCCCAGGACTTTGGGAGGCCGAGGTGGGAAGATCGCTTGAGCCTACAAGTTCGAGACCAGCCTGGGCAACATGGCAAAATCCTGTCTCTACAAAAAATACAAAAATTAGCCAAGCGTGGTGGCATGCACCTGTAGTCCCAGCTATTAATATGTGGGAGGCTGAGGCAGGAGGATCACTTGAGCCTTGGAGGTTGAGGCTGCAGTGAGCTGTGTGAGGCACCACTGCTCTCCAGCCTGGGTGACAGAGTAAGACCCTGTCTCAAAAACAAAAAACAACAACAGAAAAAGTGGCCTTTGTGGAGAAGGATGAAAGGGAGGGAAGAAATGATGGAGGTGGGCCTTACTAATGGCAGGGGAGGAGATGTGCTACCAGTGAGGTAACAACAGAAGCCCCTGAGGTTGGGGTGAGTGGGCCAGGCCTAAGGCAGAAGCCAGAAGAGGAAGAAGGCGGTGCTGAAAGACAGGAAGGAACTTGCCAGGGACACACAGGAGGGACAAGCCGACATCCGGGTTGACCCTGTGAGGTTCCCCTAGGTGCCAGCCAGTTGCTCCCTTCAGCATAGACATTCCAATCTCAGGGCAAAAGGGAAAAGGCCTTCAAGTGTTTCTCATCCAGAAGCTGCTCCCTTCCACACAGTGAGTACTATGTTTATTAAGCAGCACTGAGGCCTGTAATCCCAGCACTGTGGGAGGTGGAGGTGGGCAGAACACCTCAGGTCGGGAGTTCGAGACCAGCCTGACCAACACGGAGAACCCCCGTCTCTAGTAAAAATACAAAATTAGCCGGGCATGGTGGCATGTGCCTGTAATTCCAGCTACTCAGGAGGCAGAGGCAGGAGAACTGCTTGAACCCTGGAGGCAGAGGTTGCAGTGAGCTGAGATTGTGCCATTGCACTCTAGCCTGGGCAACAAGAGTGAAACTCCGTCTCAAAAAAACAAAAACAAAAACAAAAAAAAACACTGAGCAACTCTCCTGTCCTCCCACGGGGCTGTACTTCAAGCTGTGGGCAAGCCCTTACCATCGCCTCCGTGCATCTGTCTTCCCCACTGAGCTGTGCAGAGCTGGGACCAAGCCTTCTTCATCCTTGCCCCGACACAGCTGTCCCAACACTTGGCCCATACTTGGCGCAGTCAAGGCCTGTTTATCTGAGTGTTCCTCGAGTGTCCTTCCGCTCTGGCTGGAGCCTGAAGAACCATCCCTGGCCTCGGGGAATTTTTACTCTAAAGTGGGAGATAAGCAGCCAGAGCACAGGCTCTTTACAAGGAAAAGCACTATGGCCTTTGAGGGATGGAGGTGGGAAGGGCTGGGTGAAGCAAAGCTTTCCTGAATAAGCTGCAAAAATGGGCCTTGATCCCTTTGTAGCTCATAAGCACGATGACTGGGTGTTCACGCACATGTGTGAGATGTGCCTCCCTTAAACCTTGTTAAGGGTTGTTACCCGTGTGATGTGAAAAAAAAGAAAAAGGAAACAAACAAACAAAAAAACCCCAAAAAATAGGCCTTGCTAGAAGAAGGGCGTTTTGCAGAGCAGAGTTGGGGAAAAGGAGGGCCCTGCGTGGAGGTGTACTTGGTAGAGTCAAAGCAAACTGGGCATTTGGGTGCAGTGCCAAGTGCCTGATCTACTTTATGTAGACTCATCTAATCCTTGCAAGAACAGCAGCAACCAGATACCATCATTTGATGAAGGAAGCAAGCCTAGAAAAGTTGCGTGACTTCACCAAGGCCACACAACTAGTAAGTGATGAGCGCTGGTTGTGAACCCAGGCGGTTACTCCAGAGCCCTCCCGGGATGGGCAGCTCATCCGCTTTGGCGGGCTGGTGAGAAAAGGAGGAAATCAGATTGGAGGAGGAGATCATGAATCTTACATGGCCTAATTAAACTACCTCCACCCTCCGGCATTTCGCGCACATAGTTTTAGGATAGTGTTTCCCATACTGGCATGCCCTGGAGCAAGACGCTCAGGAAGACATTCACATTTCTTGTAGAGTGAAACAAGTGTGGGGAATGCTCCGTTCCCTTCTCCCCAAGGTGCTTCACAGCGCTCACCAACATCTGAAGAGCTCTAAGAAGTGGGAGGCAAAGGCATCTCTTTCACCCAGGACTTCCCAGCATCTTGCCCACACCACGCTGTTTGCAGCGGCTCTGCAGTATACTGCAGCGCTGTTCATAACGCCCATGTGGGATCACCGCTTAGAGGAGCAAAGAAAGCACTTTGGCATAAGACCGGGTTTCCATCCTCATCGGCATCAACCAGTGTCTGGGACAGGAACTGGCGGCCGCTGCGGCCTGGCTTCCCAGCTGCCGCCCGGGTCTGCTCCTCCTACACTGCAGCCCTGTACACCCCTCGCTGTGTGTGTACTTTGGAAAAGTTGTTCCATCTCTCCAAGCTTCATGTTTCTCATTTGTATAAAAGGAAAAAGGTATGAACACCCTCCTTGCAAGGTGTCAGGAGGATTAAATGGGTGGAATAGGGTGTTGTTTTCCCTTCTCCCCCGCCTAGAACAAAACCCAGGTTTCAGGTTGTCACGGTGGGCGCCGGGGGACCCTGGCCACAGGCTCCTCTCCGAGTTGCTGCGGACCGCCCCGACGCAGCTAGCGGAGAGGACGGGCGCCTGGAGTCATGCAGAAGCCAGGCTGGCCGGGGCTCCGGCTGCAGTGGACACACGGGCTGCCCCGTCCCGCGTCTCCCGCAGCCGGATCGTGCCCGAGAGTCTCCCGGGTCTGGACTGGGCCGGGCGGAGTGGGAGGGGCGGTGCGGCGGGCGGCGCTTCCGGAGAGCGGGGCCTGCGCGCTGCTCTTCCCCGCGGAGCCCGGGCAGTCCGCGCAGCCCGCATCGCGACTGGGCCCGCGCGCAGGTGAGCCCGGGGCGGGGTCGCGGGGGACCGGGAGGCGCAGCGGGGCTCCGTGGGGTGGGCAGGGCGGAGCGCGGCCGGCCTGGGCCCGGGAGTCCCGGCCCCACCGAGAGCCGCAGGGGTCCGCGCCGCCTCCAGTCCGGCCTTGCCCTGCCGGCGGCACATCCGCTTCCCTTCTCCTTCACCTTTCTGGCACCCGCAACACGCAAGCGGCATGAAAGGGCCCTCCGAGGAGGCTGTCACCTTTTCTGTCGCAAAGAAGCTTGCGCGGGGCGGCTCCCCTTTCGCTTGCCTCGCTGGAAGAGCCTGGCGGTCAGTGCGTTGTGGATATCGTTTCTCCTCACATTCTTCTCTGCTCCGGTCACAGCCTCTTCTTCTGCTCTTTGGGTTGTCATTGTGGCAGTGATTCAGCAAGTGCATAATATTAGTTAGGGTTAGGGACCTATCGAGGCATTACACCAGTCATGAGCAGCTACACACGGGCTGGGCAGCCACTGTGCCAACGACTAGGGTGACCGCGGTGGACCAGACAGATCCGGTCCTCTGGTCCCCAGGGGACAGAGAGGTACGTTAGAACCACAGCACACCCTAGAAGTGCAACACAGAGGGGGAAGTGTGGAGAACTCCCGTTGAAACACCAAACCTAGGGGACACCAGGGTCAGGAATGACTCAGAGGGAACCACATCTAGTTATTTTTTAGATTTAAAAGAGTTGATATGTAGGCACACAAATCGTAAGTGTACAGCTCAACCATTTTCCATAACACGCACTTTTCCTGATTCAGAGCAATAAATAAAACATGACTACATCCCTGGCTTCTAACGCCATAAAATAGGTTTGCCTGTTTTGAATTTTCCATCCATGGAATCATACATCATGTACTTCTTTTTTTTTTTATTTTTTGAGAGGGAGTTTCGCTTTTGTCCTCCAGGCTGGAGTGCAGTGGCACAATCTCCGTTCACTGCAACCTCCGCCTCGTGGGTTCAAGCGATTCTCCTGCCTCAGCCTCCCGAGTAGCTGGGATTACAGGCGCCTGCCACCACCCCCGGCTAATTGTTGCATTTTCAGTAGCGACGGGGTTTCGCCATATTGGCCAGGGTGGTCTCGAACTCGTGAACTCAGGTGATCCACCTGCCTCAGCCTTCCAGAGTGCTGAGATTACAGGCGTGAACCACCGCGGCCAGCCCTTCATGTACTCTTAGGTGTGTGACATCTGACATTCAGTATGTTTTGTGATATTCACCCATGTTTAGTTAGCAGTTTATTCTTGTTCGTGTATAATATTCCATTGTATGGCTAGACCACAGTTTATCCATTCTACTGGACACGGGTTGATGGACAGTCATTTCCACTGTGGGGTTATTTTGTATCTTGCTGCTACAGACATTCTTGTGAATGTCTTTTGGTAAACATCTGTAAGCAGGCGGGGAACACTGGCTCACACCTGTAATCCCAGCACTTTGGGAGGCCGAGGCAGGCGGATTACGAGGTCAGGAGTTCGAGACCAGCCTGGCCAATATGGTGAAACCCCGTCTCTACTAAAAATACAAAAATTAGCCAGGCTTGATGGCGGGTGCTGGTAGTCACAGCTATTTGGGAGGCTGAGGCAGGAGAATCGCTTGAACCCGGGAGGCAGAGGTTGCAGTGAGCCGAGATTATGCCACTGCACTCCAGCCTGGGCGACAGAGGGAGACTCCGTCTGAAAAACAAACAAACAAAAAAAAACAAACCTGTAAGCACTGCTGTTTGAGTATATTCCTAGGACTGAAATTGCTGATGTGTGTATGCTCATCTTAGTCTATGGCCAAACACTTCTCCAAAGTAGTTGTACGGTTTACATGCCCACCGGCAGTGTTCGAGTTTCCATTCCTGCACACTCTTACCACTACTTGGTAGTCTTTTTCTCTGTAGCCATTTGGCTGAGTGCCCAGCAGTGATACACTGAGGTTTTAGTTTGCATTTCTCTGATGACTAATGAACTGTTTTTATGTCTATTGCTCATTTGAATATTCTTTTTGTGAAGTGCCTGCTCAATTCTTCTGCTCATTTTTCTGTCATCTTACTAGTTCCATTGAGTCCTTGAAATATTTGTGATATAAGACATTTATTGGATATATGTATGTGTGTATATATATATACATATATTATTTTATTTTATTTTTGAGACAGAGTCTCTGTCACCCAGGCTGCAGTGCAATGGTGCAGTCTCAGCTCACTGCAACCTCCGTCTCCCGGGTTCAAGCGATTCTCCTGCTTTAGCCTCCTGAGTAGCTGGGATTACAGGCACCAGCCACCAAACCCAGCTAATTTTTGTATTTTTAGTAGAGATGGGGTTTCATCATGTTGGCCAGGCTGGTCTCGAACTCCTGACCTAGTAATCCGCCTGCCTCGGCCTCCCAAAGTGCCGGGATTACAGGTGTGAGCCACTGTGCCCAGCCCTGGATATATATTTTTAAACATTTTATCCCTTGGGAGATTGCCTTTTCATTCTCCTATTTATGTCTTTTGATGAACAGAAGTTCTTCATTCTAATGATTTTTATTTTATCATTTTTTTCCCCTTATAGTTGTATTATTTGAGTCTTGTTTTTAAAAAATCTTCCCTAGCAAGAAGACTCAGATAAAAGTAAAATTAAAGCTGGGCATGGTGGCTCACGCCTGTAATCCCAGCACTTTGGGAGGCTGAGGTGGGCAGATCACTTGAGGCCAGGAGTTAGAGACCAGCTTGGCCAACAAAGCAAGATCCTGTCTGTACCAAGAAAAATTAAAAAATGAAAAAAATAAACTAGGTAGGTGTGGTGGCTCACATCTGTAATTCCAGCTACTCTAGAGGTTGAGATGGAAGACTACTTGAGCCTTGGAGGTTGAGGCTGCAGTGAGCTGTAATCACAACACTGCACTCCAGCCTGGGTGACAGAGCAAGACCCTCTCTGGAAAAAAAAAAAAAGGTGGGGCGTGGTGGCTCATGCCTGTATGTAATCCCAGCACTTTGGGACGTTGAGGCGGGCCAATCACTTGAGGTCATGAGTTCCAGACCAGCCTGGCCAACATGGTAAAACCCCGTGTCTACTAAAAATACAAAAATTAGCTGGACGTGGTGGCGAGCGCCTGTAGTCCTAGCTACTCAGGAGGCTGAGGCACAAGAATCACTTGAACCCAGGAGGCAGAGGTTGCAGTGAGCTGAGATTGTGCCACTGCACTCCAGCCTGGGGAATGGAGTGAGTCTGTCTGAAAAAAAAAAGAAAGTCATGGGTCCTTCCCACAGTCCCAGGTGTGAACACAGGGGCCCACCCTAGGTCTGCACCATAGTCTACAAACCTCTTTGAGAACACTGTATTGTGTCTATCAAGCTATAAATGAATTATATTCAGGACTTTAAGTGACATTGTCCTGCAAACCATAATTAATCCTACCTAAATGTTTTAGCAAGTGTTTGAGAACAAAACAGCCTTTGAAACCAAAATTATTTTAAATGTAAAGTCAAAGTCAGGTAAAGTGTAGATGGTAATTTATTTATTTAAAGATGTAAAAACTATTTCAAACAATTTGAACCTTTAAACAGACCAGTTTTTAGCACTCAACTGAAATCCAATACTTTCTCCATTCATTGGCCTGATCTAATCAGACATAGTGTAGTAGTTTCCTATTGCTGCTGTAACAAATTGCCACAAACTTAGTGGCCTCAAGCAACACACATTGATTATCCTACCGTTCTAAGATGGATCAGCGAGGTCGTGCTCCTTCTGAAGGCTCCAGGAAAGAACCCATGGACTTGTCTTTTCCAGCTTCTAGAGGCCACCTGCATCCCACTGGCACCTGCTTCCCTTGGCACAGCTCTTTTGTCTGCCTCAGACCTTCCTACCTCCCTCTTGAAAGGATCTTTGTGGTTACATTAGGCTCACCTGAGTAATCCAGGAATCCCTCCCCATCACAAGGTTCTTAATCACAGCTGCCAAATCCCCTTTTGCCATTGAAGGTAACATATTCTCAGTTCCAGGGATTAGGATGTGGGCCTCTTTGTGGGCCACTATTCTGTCTACCCCAGATAGTGATTCCTGCTTAACAGAAATCAAATATGAACTCTAGGAGATACATATTCTAATTATATGCCTTCGCAGGCTCCAGTACATTCCCTATATAATAGAAATTGGAGACCAGTTTGATATTGGATACTAAATACACTTTGGATTTTTTTTTTTTTTTGAGACTTGAGTCTTGCTCTGTTGCCCAGGCTGGAGTGTAGTGACATGATCTCGGCTCACTGCAACCCCACCTCCCGGGTTCAAGCGATTCTCCTGCCTCAGCCTCCTTAGTAGCTGGGATTACAGGCACGCACCACCACGCTTAGCTAATTTTTGTATTTTTAGTAGAGACGGGGTTTCACCATGTTGGCCAGGCTGATCTCAAATTCCTGACCTCATGATCCACCCACCTTGGCCTCCCAAAGTGCTGGGATTACAGGCATGAGCCACTGTGCCCGGCCCACTTTGGATTTTATACAGCAAAACTACATAATGTTTTCTTTACATCAATTTCTGCACATAATATTGGAAAAGCATTCTAGAAAGCGCTAAAGGTATTGTGCTACTTCTTTTCTGAAGAAATCCTTTACTAATTTTCTTTTCTTTATTTTTTTGAGATCGAGTCTCGCTCTGTCACCCAGGCTGGAGCGCAGTGGTGCGATCTTGGCTCACTGCAGCCTCTGCCTCCCAGGTTCAAGGGATTCTCCAGCCTCAGCCACCCAAGTAGCTAGGATTACAGGTGTGCGACATCATGCCTGGCTAATTTTTGTATTTTTAGTAGAGACAGGGTTTTGACGTGTCGGCCAGGCTGGTCTGAACTCCTGAGCTCACATGATCTGCCCACCTCGGCCTCCCAAAGTGCTGGGATTACAGGGGAGCACCAGCACACCCGGCTAAATTTTGTATTTTTAGTAGAGAAGGGGTTTCGACAGGCTGGTCTGGAACTCCTGAGCTTACATGATCTGCCCACCTCAGCCTCCCAAAGTGCTGGGATTACAGGCATGAGCCACTGAGCCCATCCCCTTTACTAATTTTCTATCAAGTCATAGTTCTTACAAAGTGGGTATTTTTGGTATGATTCTACTTTATGAATTTTTTCAAAGCACAAAGAAAGCGACTGTGTATTAGACCACACAGCAAATCAGAGAATAGGCAGAGCTAGTGAGTACAGCTTCCAGTTGGAGATTTGGGTTCATTACCTTACCTACTTGTCAACCACATCTCAAGATATGATGACAGTTACCAGGTCTTGGAAAGATTAACACGTGTTTGAATGTCTGACAGTTCCACAGCTCCAGCTACAAAAGAACTGAAAAGGAACAGGGAAGGTGTGTGGCGTCTTGGATTCCAGGAAGTAGGCAGTGTGTATGGTTACTGGAATTTACCTGCCATGTTGCTCAATTATCCTGTCAAAGGTGCTGTTATTTTTCTCTTTAAAACGTTTCCATGTTTCTCATGAGGGCTTATACCACCCCACTTCTAGTGGCATATACTGCTGGACAACTGGATTTCTTCTTAACCAAGCAACGGACAAGCAGTTTCCCCCAATCAGCATGTGTTGCCAAAACGGCAAGTCATTTCATAAAATGAGAAACTAAAACTTTTAAATCTACATATATTAAGTAGATTAACATATTATGTTAATTTTTAACCTTTAGAATATTTAAAAATCAAATGATGCTCTAGTTTACAAGTGCACCAAGGCCAAATAATTAATATTAAAATTAAAACAGAATTGAAAAAATATTTAAATAATGCAAAAACCAAGTGACATCATGTTTACTACTGGGGGCAAAAAGGCATCCTGAACGGCCCTAGCTGCAGCCTGCCACTTAGGCTGTCTGAAATCCCAAGCATATTAGGAAAGAAAAGAAACTCATATACATACTCATAGTCAACTTCCAGTGCCTTTTTGGTGGCTTCACATTTAGCTGTGTTGCTTTTTCAGATGTCTTCTCTGGTTCCTGTACCCATTCCAACTCTTTGCTCTGCCTCCTTTGCTGCTATGGTTTAAGTTCTACTTCTTTTTTGAACTTTGATATATGATCACAAATCCTCAGCATCCCTTGTCTTCTACGCATCAGTGAACAAAGCATTAATGTGCAGCATAGAATGACATTCTTTAATTTTTTTTTTTTTTCTTTTTTTGAGACGAAGTTTCGCTCTTGTTGCCCAGGCTGGAGTGCAGTGGTATAATCTCAGCTCACTGCAACCTCTGCCTCCAGGTTCAAGAGATTCTTCTGCCTCAGCCTCCCAAGTAGCTGGGATTATAGGCGCCCGCCACCATGCCCAGCTAATTTTTGTATTTTCAGGAGAGAGAGGGGTTTTACCATGTTGGCCAGGCTAGGCTTGAACTCCTGACCTCAGGTGATCCGCCACCTTGGCCTCCCAAAGCTAGGATTACAGGCGTGAGCCATTGTGCCTGGCCACATTCTGTAAATTTTGCAACCTTTTATTTTAGTGTGTCTAATAATACTTGCTTCCATGAGTTCTCAGGTTTGTTTTGATCTCACAGATCCACCAAAGAGAAAGCAGCCCTGTGCCAGTTGCTCTGCCAGCCTTTCACAGGAGAAGTGTCACTAGAATACTACAGCCCCCGCAGGCTCTGCTCCACAGAAACTTAAGGCTGAAAGAGTGTCCACCATCAGGGACATCCTCTGTCACTACGGTGGGAAGACAACATGGCAGGTTGCCTTTCCAAGGCATTCTTGGGCCTTTGTATTTCCATATAAATTTAGAAGCAGTCTGACAACCTCCCCACCAAAAAACCTAAAAACCAAAAATCTTCTAGACTTTGGAACAGCACTGAATTAACAATCCGTTTGGGAAACATTAACATTACAAGTTTTATAAACCATGAACATAATATATCCCTCCAATAGCTAGATTATTTTATATACATAGCCCACATTTTCTAAGCATTTATTACATGCCACACACCACTAAGACTTTACATAAATTATTTCATTTAATCTTCACAATAATGCTGAGAAGGAGGCTCTAGTATTTCCATCTCACGGATGGAGAAACTGGAGTTTAGCAAGGTGACCAAAGGCCACGGTTAACCAGAGATGAGAATCAGGCACTCTACCTGCAATCTGCAGTCTTTACCACTTTTTGACATGACCTTCCTGAGCTGACGGCTGCAGAAGCGATGGGTCTATGGTTGGAGTTATTCAGGAGGAGGCAGACTTGGAGGAAAAGTCTCCCAAGAGTTCCTGCGTGTGCTATCTTTCTACCGTTCAGCTTCTGTCTATCTGGATACATAATTATTTGTCCAAATAGCAACTGTCCTTCTTCTGCCATTTCAGGCCTTACATAGGAAGTCCTTCTAAAGAGCTGCCTGCCAGCTGCCCTTCCCCAGATCCCGAATATCCTCCTGACCAGGTGGAGCAGAGAACAGTCCCTCAGCTGGTCATGCTGAGCTCATACCCTGTAAGTCTGACCACACTACACAGCTCTGGCTTTATCTAGAATCCAGCTCCAATCACAGTCGTGTCTGGCCCTAATCTCATGAAGAATGAAGGACCCATTTAGAGAGCAAGCCTCTGTCAGGCATTAGGAGAGAAACAGAACTTCCCAGAGCTCATCCACGGGGAATGAGAGCAGGGTAAGTGCAGCCTTTGTGATTCTCTCTCTCTGCCCTCTGTAGGATGGCTGCTCCATGAGGTCAAGACTGGGTCTCCTCCCTCCTCCCCCTTCACCAATGCCTGGTCTCACGGGGCTAGTTTTGACCCCCACGCTATGGCATCATCGACCTCCCTCCCAGCTCCTGGCTCTCGGCCTAAGAAGCCTCTAGGCAAGATGGCTGGTGAGTGGAACCGGACTCGTGACTCTGCTGTGTTCCTGAGTGTAGTGCTCAGCCTCCATAGGGCGCGGTGAGAGGCCTGCCTGGTCCAAACTCAGAGAGACGCAGGAAGGCTGACGTGGGGAACTCCTGACCTGACTTCAGGGCCTGCATGCTTTGTGGAGAGTGAGGAGGGGAGGCCTGTGTCAGCTCAGCCGGATCTTTATCCTTTTGGCTCAAAGGTTTTCCAGGCCTGCTCAGCTAGCTTTCCTAGCCTGGAAACCACTGTGCTGAGTGCTTAACACTGTCTCTTGTCGTCCAAATCTTTGTTCCAGAACCATTTAGAGGAGAAGCCAAGCAGAGAGAGAAAATGAATCAATCCCCACCACAACTATCTGTCCTTATCAAGGGCTGGGGAAGCTGAATTTTCATCTCCTTATGGAGTCCCTACAACACACCTGACACTGCATTATCTCAGTTAACTTTCAGCAACTAAGACAAACCCATTTTACAGATGAGGGAATGGAGACACAGACTAACTTGCTGAAGGTCATACAGAAAGTGAGCCACAGGTCCACAGTCAAAGCCGTGTCCCTGACTTGAGTGTGGGTTCTGAATCACGAAGCTCTCCGCTCCTCAGCAACTCTGAGCAGTAGCCTCTTCCCCATTTAGCGACAATCTAGGATTTCTTGGGGCCAAACACATGCCAGTCCTCCGTACCCCTTCCTTCCTGTATAGGTAGCCCTTCCTAATCTAAGTCCACCTTCCCTCAGTGCTGGAAGTGGGCTTCGGGACTGATGGATCCTTGCTAGCATAATGTAGCTCTGCCTGCAGACTCCCGGGTGGTTGACTAGTCAGCTCTAGTGGGAAGTTGTGCTTAAGGTGGGCTGGGGGTACCAGATATCAAAGGGCCTGGGAGTAGTGCAAGGCCATTTCTCTTAACCAGGCTGGTGGAACACTCTCACATAAGGATTCCAGAGTTCTGACACGTGTCCGAAACCTTTACCTTTAGAGGGCACTTTTAGGCAAGTCCCAAAAGATATATAAAAATAGCAGAGTGCTGGGCGCAGTGGCTCACGCCTGTAATCCCAGCACTTTGGGAGGCTGAGGCGGGCAGATCACGAGGTCAGAAGTTCAAGACCAGCCTGACCAACATGGTGAAACCCCGTCTCTACTAAAAATACAAAAATTAGCCAGGTGTGGTGGTGCGTGCCTGTAACCCCAGCTACTCAGGAGGCTGAGGCAGGAGAATCGCTTGAACCTGGGAGGCAGAGGTTGCAATGAACCAAGATTGCGCCACTGTACTCCAGCCTGGGTGAGAGTGAGACTCTGTCTCAAAAAAAAAAAAAAAAAAAAAAAATAGTGGAGCAACAGGTCAATGAGAATAAGATGTTTCCCAGTGCAAGGAGGTGGGCTGCAGTCTGTCTGTCCTCCCTACGAGGTGGGGCTCCTTCCTGTGTGGGCAGTGAGAGGGCACCTGGTAACATACAGGCCTGAGCAGTGTTTCTCCCCCACAGACTGGTTCAGGCAGACCCTGCTGAAGAAGCCCAAGAAGAGGCCCAACTCCCCAGAAAGCGCCTCCAGTGATGCTTCACAGCCTACCTCACAGGACAGCCCGCTACCCCCAAGCCTCAGCTCAGTCACGTCTCCCAGCCTGCCACCCACACACGCGAGTGACAGCAGCAGTAGTCGCTGGAGCAAAGACTATGACGTCTGCGTGTGCCACAGTGAGGAAGACCTGGTGGCCGCCCAGGACCTGGTCTCCTACTTGGAAGACAGTACTGCCAGCCTGCGCTGCTTCCTGCAACTCCGGGATGCGACCCCAGGTGGCGCTATCGTGTCTGAGCTGTGCCAGGCACTGAGCAGTAGTCACTGCCGGGTGCTGCTCATCACGCCAGGCTTCCTTCAGGACCCCTGGTGCAAGTACCAGATGCTGCAGGCCCTGACCGAGGCCCCAGGGGCCGAGGGCTGCACCATCCCCCTGCTGTCGGGCCTCAGCAGAGCTGCCTACCCACCTGAGCTCCGATTCATGTACTACGTTGATGGCAGGGGCCCTGATGGTGGCTTTCGTCAAGTCAAAGAAGCTGTCATGCGTTGTAAGCTACTACAGGAGGGAGAAGGGGAACGGGATTCAGCTACAGTATCTGATCTACTTTGACTTTTAGGAGACAGCCCTGTAGCCTGGTAGTTCAAAGTGCAGCTTCTGGAAAAGGCTGTTGGGGTTTGTATCCTGGCTCCTGCACTTATTAACCCATAAAAAGTAACTTGGTCAAGTTACTCACCCCCTCTGTGTTTCCTCACTGACCACCAGGTTTCTATTGCTATGAAATGAGAACAGTATATACACTAAGGGCTCAGAACATGGCCTAGCACATGTATTCATAAGAGGCAGAGCCTAGCACAAATCAGGTCCTCAATAAGGTAATAGCTAGTAGTAGTAACAGTAATAACATTAGGTTTCTCTGAGATCAGGCTGGAGATGTCCATCAAGAGCTGGGAAGGTGCCAGGAGGGACATTGGTTTAGTAAGGCAAAATGATGCAAAATAAGAAGAAAGAAGTGCATATAATGTATCTGGGGAGGGCCATGCTATTGCAGTAGGTTTGGAAGTGTGGTAATAGATAAAAAGATAGAAGAGGCAGGACCTGTTGGGGAAAACAGAGATGCTGGGTTTGGGAGGTGTGACAACGCTGTGATTGGTCTCTTTCAGATCTGCAGACACTCAGCTGACACGTGTTATATCATGGGACCCTGGAAGTTGGAGTAAAGCTGGAAACAGAAAACCCATGCAGGGCCTTGGATTCCCACAGATGTGACAAGAGATATAGGGAGTGAGTTGCAGCGCTTTGCTCGTGACCCTGGGATCAGAGCACCCATCAGGCTTCCATTACTGTGGGCTCCCTAAGGAGACCATGGAGAGGTTGGGGACTCCCCCAGGAAGGCCGTGAAGCTGGGGATTCCCCCGAGGAAAGCCATGAGGAAGCTGGGGACTCCCCAAGAAGGCCATGAGGAAGCCAGAAATTGGAGGTAGTAGGAGGTGGTACTGATCAGTGATGGCCAGCAGGGCTCATCTCCTGCCTAACTGGACAGGAAGCCTGGCACCCACTTCTGTCTTCCCCTGGAACTGGGCACTGGCGTACACTGGTATCCCTCCTAAAGAGGTGACTCACCTGACTGATCAGCAAGAAGCCTAGATTGCAGGCCTCACCATGGATGGTCTTCCCAGTTGCCTGGGGAAACCCCGGAATGGGAGTCAGGAGAAAGCAACAAGAATCCAGTCCTTCACACTCACACTACTCTGTTCCTCTTCCCGGAGACATCGATTCACTTCAGAAAGCTGTAGGGAAGATGCAGTCAGCACTGCACTGTATTTTTTATTTATTGCCTAAGTGCCATTAAAGACACAAACCTAGAAGCCTAGAAGCCATCTGAATATGGGGGTGGGGTGGTGGACGGAACAAGTGAAGAGATGGGAAGCCAGGGCTCAGGGTTCAACGCCTTCACCTGAGATCACAAGCCTATGGATGCTGTGACATCTGGGAGCTTCATCAGTGGTCTGGCTAAAGCTGATACTTTCACAGTCACCATCATCACCTTTGGACTGGGAAGAATCAGCATTTTTCTTCTGGCAGACGACTGTATTCCTTATAGGACAGGCAAGGTTTCATTCATCTGTTCTCAGTAAGTTTGTTGTTGAACTGAAATGAATTTCATTATTTCCTCCAGTGTGTACTTTTGTGCCCCCCTCTCACTTCTCCCTATCATGACCCCTCTTTTGCTGAAAAAAAGTTTTATTATTTTTTCTATCTCTAGTTCTAGAAAGAGAAAATTTATTTTTTAAATTATAAATTATTTTGCCGGGCGCCATGGCTCACACCTGTAATCTCAGCACTTTGGGAGGCTGAGGCGGGTGGATCACCTGAGGTCAGGAGTTCAAGACCAGCCTGGCCAATATGGTGAAACCCCGTCTCCACTAAAAAAAAAAATCAGCTGGGTATGGTGGCAGGTGCCTGTAATCTCAACTACTCAGGAGGTTGAGGCAGGAGAATTGCTTGAACCTGGGAGGTGGAGATTGCAGTGAGCCGAAATCACGCCACTGCACTCCAGCCTGGGCAACTGAGCGAGACTCTGTCTCAAAAAAAAAGTCCGGGCATAGTGGCTCATGCCTGTAATCCCAGTACTTTGGGAGGCCGAGGTGGGCAGAACACAAGGTCAAGAGATCGAGACCATCCTGGCCAACATGGTGAAACCCCATCTCTACTAAAAATACAAAAATTAGCTGGGCGTGGTGGCGTGGGCCTGTAGTCCCAGCTACTCGGGAGGCTGAGGCAGTAGAATTGCTTGAACCTGGGAGGTGGAGGTTGCAGTGAGCCGATATCACACCACCGCACTCCAGCCTGGGCGACAGAGTAAGACTCCATCTCAAAAAAAAAGAAAAAAAAATTATTTTATTATGCACAAAAGGATTAACAAATAATATGTCCACTCATGTGCCTGCCACCCAGTTTAAGAAGCAAAACCTTATCATCCCTTATAGTGGTCCCTTTGTGCCCTGAATTGCAGTCTCCCCTTCCCCCACCAGAAATAACCAGTATTTTGAATTTTGAACTTCTTGCTTTTAGCTTTTCTCTATACATTTACTATATATGTATGCACCTCCACCAGCATACTGTGTAGTTTTACATGGTTTTGTATTTTATGTAAACAGCGTTACAGTGTTTGTATTCTGCAGATTCCTTTCCTTGTTCACCATATGTGAGATTTATCCATGCGGATGGATGACATGCCACTTATTAATAATACACTTTCATCCCACGATGTAAATATGCCACCATTTAGTTACACATTCTTCTCCAAATGGATATTTGGTGTTCCTAGGTTTTTGCTATTAAAAACAATGAGCCGCTGAACTTTTTTGTACATTTTCACAAGCAAGATTTTCTAGGATTTAGCCTAGAAAATCCTGCTGGGGCTGGGCGTGGTGGCTCATGCCTGTAATCCTGGCACTTCGGGAGGCCGAGGCAGGCGCATCACTTGAGGTCAGGAGTTTGAGACCAGCCTGGCCAACATGGTGAAACCCTGTCTTTACTAAAAATACAAAAATTAGCCAGGTGTGGTGGTGCATGCCTGTAATCCCAGCTACTTGGGAGGCTGAGGCAGGAGAATTGCTTGAGCCTGGGAGGCAGAGGTTGCAGTGAGCTATCACACCACTGCACTCCAGCCTGGGTGACAGAGCGAGACTCCATCTCAAAAAAAAAAAAAAGAATATACATACTGTTTTTCTAGAAGATGCCACAGTTTCTTCCAAATTGGCTGTACCAATTTAAGTTCCTACAATTTGTGTTTAAGAGTTCCCACTTTTTCATGTTCTTGCTAACACTTAGAGTTATCAGATTTTTAAATGTTTGCTAATCTGGCGGGTGAAAACTGGTAACCTATTGTCATTTTTTTTCCTTTTCATCATTTTTATGGAAAAAAAAAATCAAGCATATACTGAAAGGAAAAAGTTTGATGAATCCCTATGTGCCCGTCAGCTAGCTTCAACAATTACCAACTCTGAGCTACTCTTTTATCAATAATACCCCACTCATCTCTCTCACTCCCCACAAGATCATTTGAAGCAAATCTCAGAGATCACTTTATTCCTAAATATTTAAGTATGCATCTCTAAATTATTAAAATTTTTTTGGTTTTGTTTTTTGTTTTTCTGAGACGGAATTTCACTCTTGTTGCCCAGGCTGGAGTGCAATGGCGCAATCTTGGCTCACTGCAACCTCTGTCTCCCAGGTTCAAGTGATTCTCTTGCCTAAGCCTGGGATTACACGCATGCGCCACCACACCTGGCTAATTTTTGTATTTTTAGTAGAGATGGGGTTTCACCATATTGGCCAGGCTGGTCTTGAACTTCTGACCTCAGGTGATCCACCTGCCTCAGCCTCCCAAAGTGCTGGGATTACAGGTATGAACCACCACGCCCAGCCTAAAACAATATTTTACCTTTTACTTTGTGCTTTTTGTGTTTTACTCAGGAAGTCCTCCCCTACATCTGTATTTTCTTCTGTATTTCTTTTCATATTTAGGTCTTTAATCCACCTGGATTTTTTGTTTGGGTTTTTGTTGTTCTTTAGTCAAAGATCTAATTCTTTTTTCTATTTGAATAATCATCATTGACTGACTAGTCCATCCTTACCCCACCCCTACTGATTATGTCACTGCTGTCACATATTGTCATATGTGGGGGGCTGTTACTGGGTTCTCCAGTCTCCTCCCTTTATCTGTTTGTGTATCCGTGTGCTGGTGCCACACTGGCTTGTTCACTGATGTTTTTAATAAGCCTGGACCATTTGTAGGTCAATTCTTCCTGCTCTTTTTATCCATCAAAAATCACTTTAACTTTTCTTGTTCCTTTACTCTTCCATATAAATTGTTTATTCAACCATCAGGTTCCAGGAAAAAGCCTGTTAGTATTTTCATTGGACTTACATGGAATTTATAGATTTTGAAGAAACAGATATTTTTATGAGTCTTCCTATTCATAAAAATAGTATGTCTCCATTTACTTATGTCTTTAAGTGTATTTCAATAAAGCTTTCTATCTTTTCCACATTGGTCAGCTCCTCTTTTTATTAGAATTATTCCTTAGCATTTCATATTTGCTGTTGCTGTTGTAAAGGGTAATTTTACATTTTTATCTATTACTGATATAAAGAATTGTAATTTATTTCACATATTGATCTAGTATTAAGCAGCATGCTGAATTACTTAATTCTATTAATTCTATATGACTATAAACTTTGCAGGGTCTTGCTGTTGTCCAGGCTGGAGTGCAGTGGCGTGATCATGGCTCACCACTGCCTCGACCTCCTGGGCCCAAGCAATGATTCTCCTATCTCAGCCCTCTGAGTAGCTGGGACCACAGGCCTGTGCCACCACTCCTGACTAATTTTTTTGTACTTTTTATAGACATGGGGTTTTGCCATGTTGCCCAGGCTGGTCTTGAACTCCTGGGTTCAAGCCATCTGCCTGCCTGGGCTTCCCAAAGTGCTGGGATGACAGGTGTGAGCCACCACACCTGTCCTGTTGGATTTTCTATAAACAGTCATGCAATTTGCAAAAGAAAACAAAAACTTTAGTTCCTTTTGTGGTTCCTAAGGCCTCCAATAAAACAAAGTGATAATAGCAGCCATCCTTGTCTCATTCCTTCCTTAAAAGGAATGCTTCACACATTTCTCCACTAAATGTGTGCGTTGTAGGTTTTCTGATACATAATTTTTTCTTTCTTTTTTTTGAGACAGAGTCTTGCTCTGTCGCCCAGGCTGGAGTGCAGTGGTGCGACCTTGGCTCACCTGCAACCTTTGCCTCCCAGGTTCAAGTGATTCTCCTGCCTCAGCCTCCCAAGTAGCTGGGACTACAGGTGCTTGTCACCACACCCAGATAATTTTTTGTATTTTTAGTAGAGACAGGGTTTCACCGTGTTAGCCAGGAGGGTCTCGATCTCCTGACCTGACGATCCACCCGCCTCTGCCTCCCAAAGTGCTGGAATTACAGGCATGAGCCACTGCGCCCAGCCTTTTTTTTTTTTTATTTGAAGAATTTAAGATTGAAATTAATTGCTCCTCGAATGTTTGGTAGACTCATCTGTAATATCATTTGGGCCTAGAATATTCTGGTTTTTTTTTGAGACGGAGTCTTGCTCTATTGCCCAGGCCGGAGTGCAGTGGGATTACACGCCTGAGCCACCATGCCCGGCCAGAATATTCTTTACTGTAAAATTTAAAGCTATAATTTCAATGTCTTGAAGAGTTATAGATCTATTTAGATTTTCCATTTCTCCTGGAGTCAATTTGGTATAAACAGTCAATAAAGACTACAAGACCAGTTTAAGTAGATTTTTCAGTTTGAGTGTCCTGGATCATGTACACAATCATGAATGTGAAGTCTGTCTGCATGAAGAATCATCTGTGGTTATAAATTCTTAGGAGGTTTTTTTCTTCTTCCCTCTGGAACAATGGTTGAAGCAGGCAAGTTTCCTAACCACCTTCTCTCCTTTAGTAGGGCAGCATTTTTCTTTTTTAAAAATAGTTGGCCTGGCCATGTGCAGTGGCTCACGCCTATAATCCTAGCACTTTCGGAGGCCAAGGCGAGCAGATCACCCGAGGTCAGGAGTTCGAGACCAGCCTGACCAACATGGCGAAACTCCGTCTCTACTAAAAATACAAAAAAATTAGCTACGCGTGGTGGTGGGTGCCTGTAATCCCAGCTACTCAGGAGGCTGATGCACGAGAATCGCTTGAACCTGGGCAGCGGAGGTTGCAGTGAGCCGAGATCGCGCCACTGTACCCCAGCCTGGGCGACAGACCAAGACTCCATATCCAAAAAAATTAAAAAATAAAAAAAATAAAATTGTTGGCCCCTTCATTGAGCTAGTGGACCTTCAGGGATCTTAGCTCTATAGAAAGTTCTGTATCTTAATTCCTCTTTACATAAGCTCAGGTCTTGTCTCTTGTCCCTTGAATCCGGTCCTAGATGTCTAGAGATCAGCAATGGCCCTTAAAATAGCTTCCATCTTAAAAATCCCCTTACCACTCTATAGATTCAAACTCCCACATCATTTCTGGTTCCTGCAAATTTTACTTTTTTGAGAGCTCAGCAACGTAACTAAAAGAATGTTTTAAATTTTACATCCAGAATGTTCGGGTGTTTTGTAGCTGACTTGTTTTCAGTTTAGTCTGTCATAATCCCTGAAATGGAACTGGGAAGTATCCAATCCTTCTTTAGACTAAAAAAGAAAAGATTTGGGAGGTTTTTTTTTTTTTTTTTTTTTTTGAGACAGTCTCGCTCTGTCACTCAGGCTGGAGCACAGTGGCGCAATCTTGGCTCATTACAATCTCCGCCTCCAGGTTCAAGCCATTCTCCTGCCTCAGCCTCCCGAGTAGCTGGAATTATAGGCGCCTGCTGCCACACTCAGCTAATTTTTGTATTTTTAATAGAGATGGGGTTTCACCATGTTAGCCAGGCTAGTCTCAAACTCCTGACCTCAAGTGATCCACCCGCCTTGGCCTCCCAAAGTGCTGGGATTACAGGCGCGAGTCACCGCACCTTGCGTGGGAGAAATTTTAAGATTTCTAAAAAACAATTGAACAGGGCTTTATAATAAATGAGTAAGCTAATATAGCATTGTCTAGTAGAACTTCCTTTGATAATGAAAATGTTCTCCATCTGTGCTCACATGATAGCCACAAGTGGCTATCAAGCACTTGCAAAGTGGCTAGTGTAACTGAGGAAATGAATTTTAACTGTGCTACCATAAAGATTCCTTTCACTCTGAGGTCTGGTATTTAATAGAACCTCTGGTAGCTGAGGCTTCCTATGAGCTCATCCTTTCCTTGGCATTCTCTCTTTTTAGAGACAAAGCCTCGCTCTCTTGCCCAGGCTGGAGTGCAGTGATGTGATTATAGCTCACTGCAGCCTCAAACTTCTGGGCTCAAGTGATCCTCCCACCTCAGCCTCCTGAGTAGCTGGGACTACAGGTGTGAGCCACCACGTGCTGCATGACCCAGGCTTTTTGAAGAGCAGAATTCTGGTTTTATATTTTAATCAAAATTATACCCATATTGATGAATTTTGCTGCTAATGAATACATTTCTCTACTCTTTCAGTTCAAATGTTTCTCTTTTGCTCATTATATTTTAGCTACACAGGTCATTCCTTTTGAGACAGAGTCTTGCTCTGTCACCCAGGTTGAAGTGCAGTGGTGCGATCTTGGCTCACTGCAACCTGCACCTCCTGAGTTCAAGTGATTCTCCTGCCTCAGCCTCCCAGGTAGCTGGGATTACAGGCGCACACCACCACACCTGGCTAATTTTTGTATTTTTAGTACAGACTATGTTTCACTATGTTGGCCAGGCTGCTCTCGAACTCCTGATCTGAAGTGATCCGCCCGCCTCAGCCTCCCAAAGTGCTGCGGTTACAAGTGTAAGCCACCATGCCCCACAGTCATTCCTATTTTTTAAAAATATCAAGCACATTACTGCTCTAGGGTCTTTGATAGCTAATATTTACTCTGCCTGGGCTCTTCATATGGCTGGTATGGCTGGTTCCTTCTCATTATTCAAGTCTCAGCTCAAATGTCACCTTTTGAGAGGCTGTCCATGATCATCTTATCTAAAGGGCTTGGCTGGGCATGGTGGCTCATGCCTGTAATCCCAGCACTTTGGGAGATGGGCAGGTCACCTGAGGTCAGGAGTTTGAGACCAGCCTGGCCAACATGGCAAAACCCCATCTCTACTAAAAATACAAAAATTAGCCAGGTGTGCTAGTGTACGCCTGTAATCCCGGCTACTTTAGGAGGCTGAGGCAGAAGAGTCGCTTGAACCTGGGAGGTGAAGGTTGCAGTGAGCCAAGATTGCGCCACTGTACTCCAGCCTGGGTGACAGAGTGAGACTCTGTCACAAAGAAAAAAAAGAGGGCGGGTAGCTCCTATTCCCAGGATCTTTCACAGTATCCAGTTTTGTCCTATTAACAGTACTTGGCCAGTCACGGTGGCTCACACCTGTAATCCCAGCACTTTGGGAGGCTGAGGCGGGCGGATCACGAGGTCAGGAAATTGAGGCCATCCTGGCTAACACGGTGAAACCCCGTCTCTACTAAAAATACAAAAAAATTAGCCAGGCGTGGTGGCGGGCCCCTGTAGTCCCAGCTACTTGGGAGGCTGAGGCAGGAGAATGGTGTGAACCCGGGAGGTGGAGCTTGCAGTGAGCCGAGATCGCACCACTGCACTCCAGCCTGGGCGACAGAGGGAGACTCCGTCTCAAAAAAACAAAACAAAACAAAAAAAACAGTACTTAATCATTATCTTGTTTACCTCATGTACCCCATCTGAATATACACTTTATGAAAGAAGAGGCCTCTCTGTCTTGCTTAGAACTAATAGCTGCTGGCACATGGAAAATGGAGATCTGGAAAGGTTAAGAGACTTTTCCAAAGTTGCACAGCTAGTCAGTGTTGGGGCCCGACTTCATGGCTCTCAATTATGGGCTCTTTTTGTTAAAACACAGCTACTTTGGCAGGGTGCGGTGGCTCACGCCTGTAATGCCAGCTCTTTGGGAGGCCCAGTCGGGCAGATCACGAGGTCAGGAGTTCCAGACCAGCCTGGCCAACATGGTGAAACCCTGACTCTACTAAAAATAGAAAAAATTAGCCGGGAGTGGTGGCAGGCGCCTGTAATACCAGCTACTCAGGAAGCTGAGGCAGGAGAATCGCTTGAACCTGGGAGGCAGAGGTTGCAGTAAGCCGAGATCGCGCCATTGCACTCCAGCCTGGGTGACAGATCCTAAGTCTCTCCTAATAATGCTTTCTGCATCACACACACACACAAAGTAGTCCTTTTTTTTTTTTTTTTTTGAGATGGAGTCTCGCTGTGTTACCCAGCCTGGAGTGCAGTGGCCCGATCTCGGCTCACTGCAAGCTCCGCCTCCCGGGTTCACGCCATTCTCCTGCCTCAGCCTCCCGAGTAGCTGGGACTACAGGCGCCCGCCACCACGCCTGGCTATTTTTTTTGTATTTTTAGTAGAGACGGAGTTTCACCATGTTAGCCAGGATGGTCTCGATCTCCTGACCTCGTGATCCGCCCGCCTCGGCCTCCCAAAGTGCTGGGATTACAGGCGTGAGCCACCGCGCCCGGCCCAAAGTAGTCTTTTATCCAACTCCTAATCTATATTTCTGGTAGAAGTAATCCAAAAATCAAACTAACACATGGTACACTTCGTTATTGACCAAAAACTGACTGTAAATTGCATCTTGTTGCTAATGTTGAGAATGGCAAAAACTGTCCCACACCCATGAGATCTGTCTGAAAACCTAAACTCAAATCACTGGCAAAATAAATGTGTGGCTGACTGAAGCGATGTTAAGTACCAACTCTTTTTTTTTGAGATGTAGTCTCGCTCTGTCGCCAGGGTGGAGTGCAGTAGTGCAATCTCGGCTCACTACAATACTCCGCCCCCCGCGTTCAAGCGATTTTCCTGCCTCAGCCTCCCGAGTAGCTGGGACTACAGGCGCGGGCCACCACGCCCGAGTAATTTTTGTATTTTTAGTAGAGACGGGGTTTCACCATGTTGGCCAGGATGGTCTCGGTATCTTAACTTCGTGATCCATCCACCTCGACCTCTCGAAGTGCTGGGATTACAGGCGTGAGCCACCGCGCCCGTCCGTAAGTACCAACTCTTCACAAAATTTAGATCTGTTAAATAACACCAGCGAAAAACGGGCTAACCAGAAACAATGGTCACCAAAGAAACCCTCAACAGCATAAGTTACAAGTAATAATTTTATATGGCAAAAAAAAAAAAAGGGAAACGAAACCCTGGGAGACGAATCATACAGCAAATCATATCCCCGGGTAGCAGGGCAGAAATACAGGCAAACAAGATAGGAGGGGGATGCCTCTAGCCCGGAAATAAGTGGGTGGTGGAGATGGTTCTTCTGGCCGTATTCGTTTACCTTTCTTGTCAACAGAAAAGTACTGAGTCTACAAAGTAAAAAACTGACCACGAAGAAAATTTCTGCAAAGTAATTAAAATGGGAGAAAAATGGAAATGGCTTAAATACTCGGTATAAAAAATCGACCAAGGAATCAAATGGGCTCACGGATTTGCGTCAGAAACGTTGCTTCCCCGATAATTGGTCAACGTCGGTGTAACTATGATTAAAATGTCGGTACTCAAACAAGGCCTCCACCACTCCCGTGGCCCAAGGGGGTCTTCGGCTCCCACCCCGGGGCGTGGGCCTGGGGGTCCCTCTTCACTGCGCAGTCACCTCTAGCCCGCCGCTTTCGGGACTCTCAGCCTTCTTTTCCCTTCCCTGAGGGCCGGCCGGCACCACAACGGGGCCAAAGGCAGTAACCTGGTTGAAAGGCGCGCCCTGGGACAGGTCAGCGGGCTCCGCCATGCGCGGCCCGCAGCCCGCAGGAGCGGCTGCCAGAGCAGGGCACGCCGGGAGTTAGCAGCCCAGCCAGGCCGCTGGATTCGGGCTAGGGGCGGGGCCGGCGCAGGGGGCGCAGGCGCACACCGCCTCCCGGGCAGCATGGCGGACGCAGCTCCTCAACTCGGCAAGAGAAAGCGCGAATTGGACGTGGAGGAGGCCCACGCCGCCAGCACAGAGGAAAAGGAGTCAGGAGTTGGAAATGGTACCTGTGCTTCTGTCCGCTTGCCGTTCTCCGGCTTCAGACTGCAGAAAGTGCTGAGGGAGTCTGCGCGGGACAAAATCATTTTCCTACACGGGAAGGTACCAGGAGGCAACCCTGAGGTGGGATGCGGGAAGCAGTGAACCAATCATCGCCTCGGAGGCAGATTTTTTCCGGATCTCGGCTGGAAAATACCAATCATTATCACTCGGAGAAGGCGGGAGTGCGCCACTAGAATGCATAGAGGGGCGGTGAAAGGCGGCAAGATTGTCTTTGAAATTAAGGCAATGAACACATCTAGCTCTAATTTTTCTAATGTCTCCTTCACTAGAAATATCTACTAGGAGAGTGCATTGCAGATTAAAGATCACATGTTACATTCCCCAGCCATTCATCATCCATTTATGTATACAGGGACTAGGAACCCAGTAAATGTTAGATGTCTCGCTCATCCCTGTCCCTGGAAACGACATGAGACTGTAGGAGATGTGATCCCTGCCTTACACGACTTCAGCCCTAACAGGAGAACAATATATTATAATTGTTAATTCAGTTCTACGCACGCACTTTCATGCATGTCAGACACTAAACTAGGTACTGGGGATGTGGAGATGAAAGTTACCATCCCTGATCTTCAGGACTACGGAATATTTCTGGCGAGACAGATACACACAGCTTGCTCCAATACCAATGTGCTCAGCAGTCTGGCAGGGGCTGAGGAGAGATGGAGACCATTCCAGGAACTAGTGAGGAGGCCTAGCCAGGGCAGATATGGGGGTACCCCAAAAACTAGTGAGGAGGCCTAGCCAGGGCAGATAAGGGGGCTCCCCAGAACTACTAGCAGAAACTCTCACCTTTGGAAGGATCAGGGAACCTTGGCCTCTGTGTGTATCTGGTTTTTAAATTTTTATTTATTTATTTATTTATTTATTTTTGAGACGGAGTCTGTCCTCTCTGTCACCCAGGCTAGAGCGCAGTGATGTGATCTCGGCTCACTGCAACCTCTGCCTCCCGAGTTCAAGCGATTCTACCTGCCTCAGCCTGCCGAATAGCTGGGATTACAGGCCTCCGCCACCATGCCCAGCTAATTTTTGTATTTTTAGTAGAGATGGGGGTTTCACCATGTTGGCCAGGCTGGTCTCGAACTCCTGACCTCAGGTGATCCTCTTGCCTCTGCCTCCCAAAGTGCTGGGATTACAGGCGTGAACCACCGCACCCGGCTTGTTTTTTTTTTTTTTTTTTTGAGATGGAGTTTCACTCTTCTTGTCCAGGCTGGAGTGCAATGGCACTATCTTGGCTCACTGCAACCTCCACTTCCTGGATTCAAGTGATTCTCCTGCCTCAGCCTCCCAAGTAGCTGGGATTACAGGCATCTGCCACCATGCCCAGCTAATTTTCGTATTTTTAGTAGAGATGGGGTTTCACCATGTTGGCCAGGCTGGTCTTGAACTCCAGACCTCAGGTGATCCACCCACCTCTGACTCCCAAAGTGCTGGGATTACAGGCGTGAGCCACTGCGCTGGGCCTTGTTTTTTGTTGTTTTTTTGGTTGGTTGTTTGTTTTTGTTTCTTGTTTTCTGTTTTTTGTATGAGGTTCTGTCTGGTTCTCTCAGCCCAGCTGTCTTCAGTGTGCAGCACCTGTTGAAGGTGTTAGTCATGAGAGCCTTTGAGCTAGGAGTCACTTGGGAGACCTAGGTTCTAGTTTCTGTTTCAACGCTGACTGTTCATGTGACCTTGGGCAAGTCACTCAGGGTCTGTTTTTCATCTTCTGAAATGGGGAGAACTTGACAGAGGTCTTCTAAGCCTAAAATGGAAGACAACTGAGAAGCCTTGTATGCTGGGGAAGAAAGGTGTGAGAACTGCCACAAGGATTTGGGTGGAGATGCCTTCTCTGGCTGGGCATGGTGGCTCACACCTGTAATCCCAGCACTTTGGGAGGCTGAGGCAGGCATATCATTTGAGGTCGGGAGTTCAAGACCAGCCTGGCCAACATGGCGAAACCCCATCTCTACTAAAAATACAAAAATTAGCCAGGTGTGGTGGCGTGCGCCTGTAATCCCAGCTACTCAGGAGGCTGTGGCAGGAGAATTGCTTGAACCCAGGAGGTGGAGGTTGCAGTGAGCCGAGATCATGCCATTGCACTCCAGCCTGGGCAACAGAGCAACACTCCATCTCAAAAAAAAAAAAAAAAAAAAAAAAAAGAGATGCCTTTTCTGAGAAAAGAAATGTGAAATGTGAGTGCCATTGGCTAGACTTCCCCAGAGGGAAGACTTCAGGGAAGGAAATCCCAAGTATTGGGATTTCAAAGGCCCTGGGAGCTTCTGTCTTGCTCTCCAGAGTCTCATCGTGGTTCTGCCCTTGAGCCCACTGATGATGCCTCTGCCCACAGGTGAATGAGGCCTCTGGGGATGGGGATGGAGAGGATGCCGTTGTGATCCTGGAGAAGACACCATTTCAGGTGGAACAGGTGGCTCAGCTCCTGACGGGCAGCCCTGAGCTCCAGTTGCAATTCTCCAATGATATCTACAGCACCTATCACTTGTTCCCTCCAAGACAACTGAATGGTGAGCAAGAGGTGGCCAGGGTGGCTGTATGGAGGGAGAATGGGATGGTGGGAAATTAGGTGGTATGGTGACCAGACTCTCTATACCCGATTTGCATATTCTAGTCCAATAGGGAGATTACTTCCCTAGGGGACATTTGGCCATTGGTGAAGACATTTTTGATTGTCAGAATCGGGGGTGGTGGTGGGGTGTTGCTTCTGGCATCTAGTGGGTGGAGATCAAGAATGCTGCTAAACACCTTACAATGTACAGGACAGGCTCCCACAGCAAAGTAATGTCAATAGTGCTGAAACTCAGAAAGCCGGCCAGGTGCGATGGCCCACACCTGTAATCCCAGCACTTTGGGAGGCCAAGGCGGGCAGATCACCTGAGGTCGGGAGTTCGAGACCAGACTCTTGGCCAACATGGTGAAACCTCATCTCTACTAAAAATACAAAATTTAGCTGGGCATGGTAACGTTCACCTGTAATCCCGGCTACTTGGGAGGCTGAGGTGGGAGACTCGCTTGAACCCAGGAGGCAGAGGTTGCAATGAGCCGAGATTGTGCCACTGTACTCTAGCCTGGGTGACGGAGCAAAACCCTATCTCAAAAAAAAAAAAAAAGAGAGAAACCTTGTTGTAGTGTAGTATGTTTTAGGGAGAGAGTGTGATTCATGGGCTAGAATAATAGATTTTTTTTTTTTTGAGATGGAGTCTTGCTCTGTTGCCCAGGCTAGAGTGCAGTGGCGCGATCTCGGCTCACTGCAACCTCCGCCTCACAGGTTTAAGCAATTCTCTTGCCTCAGCCTCCCGAGTAGCTGGAATTACAGGTGCCCGCCACCACGCCCGGCTAATTTTTGTATTTTTAGTAGAGACAGGGTTTCCATCATGGCCAGGCTGGTCTTGAACTCCTGACCTCGTGATCCACCAGTCTTGGCCTCCTAAAGTGCTGGGATTACAGGTGTGAGCCACCGTGCCCGGCCAGAATAATAGATTAATCTACTAATTGAATGATAAAAATTGTCAACAACACTTAGGAAATCCTTACTATTGTGCCAGTCAGCATTCCAAGTAATCTACATGTATTAACACAGTTAATCCTCAAAACAGCCCTCTCATAAGGAGGACTTTACGAATGAGGAAACCGGTTTTTGAAAGGTTAAATAACTTGTCCAAAATCACGCAGCCAGTAGGTGGCAGGAAAGCTAAGGTTTTTCAGTAGACTGGGGTCTTCCTCACCATACTCATTCTGTGGGCCGGCCAGTGTGCTTGGTGCTGCAAAAATCAGTCACTTCCCTGAAGGAACCTACTTTCTGGTGGGAAAGACAACTAGTGAGATCAAGGGGGATGGGAGAGAAGGGCAAGAACTCGTGGGTTAAAAGGCAGAGATTTGTTTTTCATTGCAAGCATTTCTTAATTTATTAAAAAGCCAGGTGTGACATGTACATTTTTTCTCAAGATGGTTAGATTTTGTAGGCAGCTTTGTTGGAAACATGAGGGAGACTGGTTGACCTTAGAGATTCCTTCCAACCAGCAAATTCTGGAATCTGTTTTACAGCACATGGTGACTTTGTCATATCCTTCTGTCTTCTTGTTTGCCCTCCAGCATTTAAGAGCAGTCTGGCTTTGCAGATATCCTGCCCCACAGTCTTTTGATAGATATTCTTTTCTGCCCTCCATGAAAGGGTGCTATTGTTGTCCTTTGGAAATATGTGAACACTTGATGGTGAGACAAGCAAACCTTTCATGACTTAATGCAAAACAGCCTTGTCTTCCATTGAGCAAAAGCCAGATTAATTGGTGCAAGTTGATGGAAATGGACAGCTGTATTTACTTTCTCAGGCATTGACGTTTAAGCAAATGTATTCCTCAGCACAGGGCGGCAGAAGAATGACAGAAGGCACCGTGGCCAAACACAACTTGGGGTGGCCCCCACATTACAGGCTCTGGGAGCTACTATTTTACTGCCACACCCTTTCCCTCACCTTCTGAAATCCCTCTACTCACCCTCCCCACCCTTGGCCAAAATTCAGAATGTTCTGCCCGACAGATGAACCCTGTGGAATTCACAGGCTCTCCTTTTTATTTTCCCAGTCCTTCTGTGGCATTGCACACAAGTGGAGGTAGTCCCTGCCCGCTCTTTCTGTTGCTATTGTTTTTCCCAAGATGAACACTGAAAGAGGCAGTGGGTTATTGGCCCACCACAAGTCCTTGTTCCCACTCAGAACCCCAGGTGTCTCCAGGGCCACCCCCACCCACCTAGGAGCCCCAGATGTTAGTTCATCTTTTCTTTTCCTGCCTTTTTTTTTTTTTTTTGAGATGGAGTTTTGCTCTTGTCGCCCAGGCTGGAGTGCAATGGCACGTTCTCGGCTCACTGCAACCTCCGCCTCCCAGGTTCAAGTGGTTCTCCTGCCTCAGCCTCCCGAGTAGCTGGGATTTACAGGCACACACCACCACGCCCAGCTAATTTTTGTATTTTTAATAGAGAGGGGGTTTCACCATGTTGGCCAGGCTGGTCTTGAACTCCTGACCTCAGGTGATCCAAAGTGCTGGGATTACAGTTACAGGCATGAGCCACTGCCCCTGGCCTTCCTGCCTTCTTGGCATATAAGTCATCCCTCAGTATCCACTGGGGATTGGTTCCAGGACTCTTCTTGGATACTAAAATCTATGGATGCTCAAGTCCCTGATATAAAATGGTGTAGTATTTGCATGTATCCTAAGCACATCTCCTACCTGCTACAATGTAAATGCTATGTAAATAGTTATTATACCATGTTTTTTAGGTAATAATGACAAGAAAAGTCTGTACGTATTCAGTACAGACGCAATGTCCTTTTTTTTAAGTATTTTTATTCTTCATTTGGTTGAATCCACAGATATGGAACCCACAATACGGAGGGCCGACTGTATATGCGGTGCGTTTCACTCCTGCTTTTCCTGCCAAAACTAGGGATGGGGATTTGGAAGTCTCAGTGGTTTGCTTCAGGGCCCGGTTGCTCCCTTGTTTAGCTGCATACCTTTTCCCTGGGTGATATTCGAGGTCAGGATTATCAAACTTTTTCTGTCAAAAACCAAAGAGTAAACATTCTAGGCCTTGTGAGGCACAAATGGTCTCTGTCTCCTCTTCTTCTTTTCTTCCCATCTTCCTCCCCAACCCCTTCTTCTTCTGCCTTTTCTGCCTTCTCCTTCCTTCTTCTTTTTCTCAACCCCTGTGAAAATGAAAATACCACTCTTGGTTTGCTGATTGTACAAATAGAGGCCCAGCTGGCCATTGTTTGTTAACCTCTATTCCAGATTTTTACCCCTCAAAGTGTGGTTTGTGAACCAGCAGTATTGGCACCACCTGGGAGTCTGGTAGAAACAGAATCTCCTCCCCATTTCAGACTACGGAATCATCGGAGTCTGCATTTTAGCACAACTCCCTGGTGAGCCATATGCACCTAAAACTTTGAGAGGCGCTGGTCTTTAAAAAAACACCATCTGTATGCCGGCGACGCCCACCTTTATTTCTCCATCCTTGACCTCTCCAAGAACTCCGGGCTCATATTGAAATAAAGCCCTCCTTGACATCTCCATTTGGAGGTCTCATAGGTGCAATTCAAGAATCCGATGCGCTAATGTACTTAAAAGCACTGAGCACATATTAAGTAGTAGCTGCTATTATTAGTCTCATGTGCCAGACCCTATGCCGCGTACCGTAGCTTCAGAGATGAGTAAGATACCATCCTTGTCCTCACAGTCTTGTTTGGGGTCAGGGGTGGGGACATAGTGGTGAAAAGAGGAGAGTTTGGTCACTGCCTGGATATAAGGGGTGAGGTCCTCGAAGGCTGGAGCCATGTGGCCCATATTAGGTGCTTTCAATAAGTGAAGAATGAACCCACAAACTGACCTATGTGTAGATTTGTTTTCCTGTGGGCTGGGCATTCCACAGCCACAAGGTGGCAGCATTGCCAAATAGTCCTGTGGCCCACTCCAGCTGTCCCCTCTGTGGGACGGCCAGCTGAGTCAGAGCCTGGGACCTCCCTCTCCAGTCCCAGCCTTGGAGTCAACTCAATGCTGCCCACCCCGAGGGCCCTGAATGTGCAGTTCCTGCAGCCTCAGCCCTCTGTCCCCCTGCATGGTTGTGCCTTTGAGTTTTTCTGCTGTCTCTGGCGGCTTCTCTAGACCTCCTTCCTAGAATACTGTTTGCCTAGGGGAGCCCCCACCCCTCATTTCTGAGCTGGCCACAGTAGAAATCATGGGCTCAGCGGATTTTTTTCTGGTATTTCTCTGGTCACTGGCAACTTTCTTTTTCTCTTCAAGTCTGGAGGTTTTGCAATCTCCTCATTCATTTATCCTCTCCACGCTCTCAGCTGACTACAAGAGGCTGCTTCTGTGAGCCACTCATCCTTCCAGCTGCAGTGTCCATCCCAATGACATAATGGAGAGAGCATGGGCTTTAGGAGTTAGTCATGCTGGGGCACTCATGCTTTCTCATGGTGTGCACTGGGGCAGCAACGTGCTATTTCTGAGTTTTAGCACAGCGCCAGTGCTGAGAACAAGCCTCACGTCAGACAGACCTGGGTGCGAATCCTGGCTTTGCCATTTGCTAACCATGAGGACCTGGGACATTTCTTTATTCACTTAACAAATGTGAAGTGTCTGCTATGTGCCAGCTACTCTAGTAGAAGCAAGGTCTGTGTTGGTGAACATAACCGATGTCTCCCTGTCTTTGCAGTTCTAGTGGGGAAGGCAGACAGCAAACAAGGAAGCAGATGTCTGAGTAGCCATGAGCAGGAGAGAGCCTACTCAGACCAGGGCTCTAGGAGGGCTCTCTGCAGTGGAGATGACACCCTGGCTGAGGCCTGAAGGATGGGAAGAAGCCAGCTGTGCAAAGAGGGGAGAACACTCTGGGCTGAGGAATAGCACGTGTTCTGGGCATGGAAAGAAGAACAGAAATTAGGCTGTTATGTCAAGAGTGATGGGGTGGGATGGTGGCAGGGGTGTGTACTACAGATGAAGTTGGGGAAGTAGCTTCAGTTATTTTCTGTTAAATTAGGTTAGAAACTGAACTTACCTCAGTGGGACGGTTATGAAACAGATAAGGAAGTTTTCACAACTTTAGCCACTGCCTGCAGTGAGAGATACGTTTCACATTATGGTCTATTACACATGGACTAATAGACGTGAATAGAAGTGAAACTTTATTTATTTAGTTAGTTAGTTAGTTTGTTTTTGAGACGGAGTTTTGCTCTTGTAGTCCAGGCTAGAGTGCAATGGCGCGATATTGGCTTACTGCAACCTCCGCCTCCCGGGTTCGAGTGATTCTCCAGCCTCAGCCTCCCAAGTAGCTGGGATTACAGGCATCCGCCACCACGCCTGGCTAATTTTTGTATTTTTAGTGGAGATGGGGTTTCACCACATTGGCCAGGCTAGTCTCGGACTCCCGACCTCAGGTGATCCACCTGCCTCGGCCTCCCAAATTGCTGGGATTACAGGCGTGAGCCACTGCATCTGGCCAGAAGTGAAACTTTAAACAATACTTACCCATCCGCTATGGCATACTCGGTAGTATTTTCTATCTAGTTTCAGTCTTATTGGTTTCCTTTTTTATTTTTTAATTTTTAAAATTATTTATTTATTTTTGAGGCAGAATCTCTCTCTGTCACCCAGGCTGGAGTGCAGTGGTGCGATCTCGGCTCACTGCAACCTCTGCCTCCCGGGTTCAAGCCATTCTCTTGCTTCAGCCTCCTGAGCAGCTGGGACTACAGGCACCTGTCATCACACCCAGCTAATTTTTTGTATTTTTAATAGAGAAGGGTTTTCACCACGTTGGCCAGGCTGGTCTTAAACTCCTGATCTCGGGTGATCCGCCCGCTTTGGCCGCTCAGAGTGCTGGGATTACAGGAGTGAGCCACCACACCCAGCTGGTTTCTTTTTTTAAAATGCTGGTCTTAATCCCCTAAATTGACTTCATGGCCACTGTCCTGGATTAGGACCCGTTAAGAGAAGGTGTATAGAGCACGTGGCACAGTAGCTGTCATATGGTCTGTATCCAATAAGTGTAATTATGGTGTTGCCTGTTATTTTTTTCCACCTTTCAATTTATGTGAGCTTTAAATGGAATAATATATATAACATGGAAAAGTGACTGGCTCTGCCCATGGGTAGGTTTCCTTCTTCCTGTTGCTGTGTGGCACATGTGAGGAGCTAATGGCCCGAAGGCTGGCATCCGAGAGCTTCCTCTGACCCTCCAGGCCGGGCAAGGCCTGCATCTCCTTTCTGCCATAGCTGTCACCCTGCGGCCTGTCAATGGAGCCCTTTATTGTGGTCTGTTCTCTTTTACCTGGGGAAGAAGGGGGAGGAGATAGCAGGGAGAGGGGTGTGACTCAGAAATCCAGGCTGCCTCTTATAAGGCCAATTGTTTCCCCATGTAAACCAGGAGGTGAAATCTCAAGTTCAGAAGAGGAGACAGGCATTTGTGAGTGAGGCCAGGGCGGGGAGCAGAGGGATGGGATCCTGGGAATCATTTCTCTGGTTGCAGGGAACTCCCGGTACTGTAGCCACAGGCCAGGGTTTTCTGCCCTGTGCTATTTGCAGAGGCAAAACCCAGACCTCCTGAGGGAGGGGTGAGGACTTGTTTGGAAGGAGCATTTTAAAAGACAAGTCATTCTCAGAAGAGTTTGCTTGGTAGCATTGTTAATAATAGAACAAACTAGAAACAATCAAATAACAGTAGAGTAGGTAGATAAACCGAGGTATAGTCCTACAGTGCCTCGCTACAGCAGTGAAAATGAACTACAGCTGCCTGTATCAATGAAGGATAAATCTCACCATGTAGGGCAAGAAAAGCATGACACAGAATACACATGGTGTGATTAAAATGGTACAAAGTTGAAAAGCAGAACTGAACAATATACTGCCTAGGGATGCATACATGTGTAATAAGACTATGAGGACAAAAAGGAAATGATTAACCCCCAAATCAGGGAGGTGATTATCCTTGGTTGGGGTGGGGCAGGACAGAGAGAATGTTAAAATTTCTGGTTATATTCTGTTTCTTGGATTGTGTGTTCTGAGCATATGTATTCTTTTTATTTTACTTAGGTCTTTAAGTGGTACATATTTTATATACACACACACCCGTGTTTTATATGTACAATGTATTTCCCAGTTGAAAGTTAAGACAAATTGGCAGGTCCTTAGATGGACTAGAAAGATCGTCCCATGAATTTCAAGGGCTCCATCCTCATTCTGAAGTGTGGTTTTCAGTCACAGTTCTCAAAGTGAAGGTATTTGGTTTCAGCCTCCTGCTTCTGGGTTTTGGGCATTCATGGACTTTCATTTCTGCATGCTTCCCCTGTTTTGGGGTGTGGGGATGGCTGGGCCAGCCCCTTTTCTTCCCAATGATTGTTGTTCTCTTCTTTGTGTCCATATGTCCTCAACGTTTAGCTCCCACGTATAAGTAAGAACACACATATTTGGTTTTCTGTTCCTGCCTTAGTTGGCTTAGGATAATGGCCTCCAGCTCCATCCATGTTGCAGCAAACGACATGATCTCACTCTTTCTTATGGCTGTATAGTATTCCATGGTGTAAATGTACCACATTTCTTTATTCAGTCTAGATGTTGGTGTGGATGCAGTGAAAAGGGAACACTTCTACACTGTTGGTGAGAATGGAAACTAGTACAACCATTATGGGAAACAGTGTGGAGATTCCTTAAAGAACTAAAAGTAGATCTACCATTTGATCCGGCAATCCCACTACTAGGTATCTACCCAGAGGAAAATAAGTCATTGTATGAAAAAGATACTTGCACATACATGTTTATAGCAGCACAACTTGTGATTGCAAAAATATGGAACCAGCCCAAATGTCCATCAGTCAACAAGTGGATAGAGAAAATGTGGTATATATCATACCATGGAATACTACTCAGCCATAAAAAGGAATGAAATAATGGCATTTGCAGCAACCTGGATGGAATTGGAGAATATTATTCTAAGTGAAATAACTCAGGAATGGAAAACCAAACATTGTATGTTCTCATTCATATGTGGGAGCTAAGCTATCAGGATGAAAAGGCATAAGAATGATACATGGGACTTAGAGGAAAGGGTGGGGAGTGGTAGGGATAAAAGGTTATACATTAGGTACAATGTACACTGCTCAGGTGATGCGTGCATCAAAATCTCAGAAATCACCACTAAAGAACTTATTCATGTAAGTTCCTACCTGTTCCCCAAAAACCTATTGAAATAAAAAAATAAAAAAATTTTTTAAATTGCTCTACCATAAAGACACATGCACACATATGTTCGTTGTAGAACTTATTCATGATAGCAAAGACATGGAATCAACCTAAATGCTCACTTGAGGGTAGAGGGTTGGAGGAGTAAGAGGATCAAAAAACTCCCTATCAGGTATTATGCTTATTACCTGGGTGATGAAATAGTCTCTATGCCAAACCCCTGCGAGACAATTTACCTGTAAACAAAGCTGTACATGTACCCTTTAACCTAAAATAAGAGTTAAAAAAAATAAAAAGAATATTTCTGGGCCGGGTGCAGTAGCTCATGCCTGTAATTCCAGCACTTTGGGAGGCCGAGGCAGGTGGATCACTTGAGGTCAGGAGTTCGAGACCAGCCTGGCCAACATGGTGAAACCCTTTCTCTACTAAAAATACAAAAATGAGATGGGTGTGGTGGCATGTGCCTGTAGTTCCAGCTACTCAGGAGGCTGAAGTTGGAGGATTGCTTGAGCTCAGGAGGTCAAGGCTGCAGTGAACCGTGATTATGCCACTGCACTCCAACCTGGGTGGCAGAGCAAAACCCTGTCTCTTAAAAAAAAAAAAAAAGAAAAGAAAACCAGTAAAACCAGTAAGGAGTATTTACATGATTGAGGCCATATTAATATGCATGCTCAACCAGAGTGCTAAGTTTCTAGTTTTTCCTCCGTCTGCCCAGTGTATCATCTCCATGCCACTCAAAGGAGAGTGCTTTTTTTTCTCTTTTAGACAGTCTCAGTCTGTTGTCCAGACTGGAGTACAGTGGTACATCTCGGCTCATTGCAACCTCCACCTCCCGGGTTCAAGCGATTCTCCTGCCTCAGCCTCCCGAGTAGCTGGGATTACAGGCGCCCGCCACCACACCAGGCCAATTTTTGTATTTTTAGTAGAGACAGGGTTTCATCATGTTGGCCAGGCTAGTCTCGAACTCCTGACCTCAAGTGATCCATCCACCTCGCCCTTTCAGAGTGCTGGGATTACAGATGTGAGTCACCACGCCTGGCTGGAGAGTGCTTTTGATGTCCAGGTCGAGTGGATTCTCTTTTCTTGCATTCCAACAGTCCTTCAAATCATGCTGCTTTTTAGTTTGTTTCATATTTGAACCACTGTTTTATTAGCTTTTACTTTTTCATGGAGTTTTTAGTTGCCTCTTTTTTCATTGTGGTTAAAGGAATAACGTACCTTTACTCTGCTCTTGAAATTATCCAGTTTGATAATCCAGTACATCAAGCTTGTCCAACCCGCAGCCCAGGACAGCTTTGAATGCGGCCCAACACAAATGTATAAACTTTCTTAAAACATGAGATTTTTTCTGTGATTTCCTTTTTTTTTTTTTTTTTTTTTCAGCTCATCAGTTATTGTTAGTGTTAGTATATTTCATGTAAGGCCCAAGACAGTTCTTCTTCCAGTGTGGCCCAGGGAAGCCAAAAGATTGGACACCCTTGCATTACATCATATTTCCTTCCTTGCTGGTAACATTGTTTCCAGAAAGCTCTTTCCTGCTTCTCCAATCTGGACAGGTGATTCTTTAAGCAAGTTGTTCAGGTCTCAATCTGAGACTTCCTTTTGCAACTTTTGTGAGTTAGTTGTTTTCTGTATTTTACGTCAGTTTCTTTCTTGTTTTACTTTCTTGTTTTACTCTCTTGATTAGCTGAAGTACGGCTCACCTTGTTGGCCAGGCTGGTCTTGAACTCCTGACCTCAGGTGATCTGCCCACCTCAGCCTCCCAAAGTGCTGGGATTACAGGTGTGACCCACCATGGCCGGCCTCTTTTTTTTTTTTTTTTTTTTTTGTTGTTGTTGTTGAGACGGAGTCTCGCTCTGTCGCCCAGGCTGGAGTGCAGTGGCGCGATCTCAGCTCACTGCAAGCTCTGCTTCCCGGGTTCACGCCGTTCTCCTGCCTCAGCCTCCCAAGTAGCTGGGACTACAGGCGCCCGCCACCACACCTAGCTAATTTTTTGTATTTTTTAGTAGAGACGGGGTTTCACCATGTTAGCCAGGATGGTCTCGATCTCCTGACCTCATGATCCACCCGCCTCGGCCTCCCAAAGTGCTGGGATTACAGGCATGAGCCACTGCGCCCGGCCGCCCAGCCTCTTTCTTATAGTCTGGTAGATTGTCTGCATTTTGTCTTCTAGACCTTCTAGTGAAGGTGTTAATTTGACAGTCATATTTTAAATTCTCCTCTCTCTGGATCTCTGATTATTTCATTCTCATAGCATTTTGCTCTTTTTTTTTTTTTTTTTTATTGAGGCCAAATTGTGTTGAATCTCTCTGGCACACTAATTGGAATTATTTTTAAAATTATCTCCTGACCCTCAAATTATTTTATTTCCTCTGGGATCTGGTTGTTTATCTTGGTCATCCTTATTCAGGCTGCTGGTTTCTTTCAATGGCTGGTGATTCACATGAGCTCACTCATATTTTACAGTGCAGCACAGTGTGGCATGTCCAGTGACATTCATTGAGACTTGGTACCCGTGCCCCTTTCAGAGTGAATTAAAGACATGCCTTCAGGCAGGAAGTTGAGAGAGGCCATATTTTGGAGTGTTCAGCCTACAGCTCTTATTGTGGTCTGGTCTGCTCAACCCTAGCGTAGTTTCTTTCTGTGTGTGGAGAAGTGGGGGGGCTCGCAGCTCTAAGGCCAAGCCTGTCATTTCATAGCTCCCTGACGCATTGCATATCAGCTCTTGCTCTTCCTGTTCACTCGGAGCTTTGCAGAGTGCCATTAGCCCCACAGCCATCCTGAAGTCGTGTTTCCCACCCATTGTAACTGAGGACCTCTCCTGCCACCCCATGGCTGCATTTGGAGTTACCAAATTTGCTTGTGGGCCAGGAGACCCTGGAGTTTTGCCATCAGGTCCTGTTGCCTCCCTACCCCCTCTGCTTTCTGGACTTCAGAGGACTAGCGAGAGGGAGGGAAGGAGCTGAGGGTTTGTACAAAAAGCCTGTCAGATCCAGGGTCTTGCTAAAGTCAGCGTCTGCCTCTCCTCTGTCTCTAATAGCAGCTCTGTGCTTTCCTAGAGACAGGTAATTAGTGGTTAGAGGCTTGCTGTGGAGTGGTTGAAGTTTCCAGTAGGATCCTGACCACACCCTTCAGCCGTGTTTATCCTTGACGTGGAGGTCTCTTCGGGCTTCACTTGAGCACTTCCAGTATTTCTGTAATGTAGGACAGAGAACACCCTGCCTTGCTTGGCCTGGGACCAGAGGATGACTTAAGATCCACGGCAGCCAGCCTTCCCTCCACCCTCTGGCCTGGTCTCCGTTACCATGCAGCCAGGGCTGAGGAGAATGTCGCCTAGCCAGGGGACATCCCACAGAGGAGGAAAGAGAAGGCAGATCCAGGAGAGCCTCCCACCAACCTCTCGTTCTTTCAGGCTTTCTCTGGCATGCCTCGCGAAGTCCGGTTATCTGCCCCATTCCTGGCTGGCTCTGCCTGGCTCTTGTGGAGAGGACATGGCGGGTGGGCTTCAACTCAGATCATGCATTGCTGTTGCTTCTTCTCAGTGCTCCTGGGCCTGCACATCTGGGTTAAATAAGTTAAGCTGGCTCCTCCGAGCAAAGGGGAAGCAAAAGCCACAGACCGAGCCATAGAGATGAGCTCATCGTGTAGAAGCCATCAGCAACGGCTGGAAAGCAGTCTTGTTTGAACATGTGTATGGGAAGGAGAGCAGACTGTCTGTGGTTTGTGTTTTCATGTTTCATGTGCAGCAGCATTTTCCTGGGGATTTGGCTAAGCTAGCTTTGGCAGGGAGCAGAGAGGCAGCTGCTCTTAACTTTCCTCTAGATAGCCCTGCCTCCCACCTCTGAGAGCAGTTGGGCTTTTGTGTCTAGATGGGGGACAAAGGGTGGCTTTATTTATTAGAGAAGGGCTTGCAGCAGATCCTCAGGGTCTTGATGGACAAGTCAGAGCTGTGTTAGTCCGGGGCACATCAGCCTGCTCATCTGAGCTGCAGAGAGAAGGAACATATGCCTAGAGGGGTGCTTTTCAGCTGGAGGCATCACTGTCATCATTCTCGCCGCTAGAACATCCTGTAAATGAAGAGCTGCTGCCCTGAACTCCACCAGGCCCCTCTTCTGGGACTTCTCCCGTCATGCCTCCCACCCCATAATCTAACACTGCTATACTTGGTAGGGGAGGTGGGAGGGGACAGGATGGTACCACAAATGTAGGCCAAAACAGCTATTGTTTCCAGTTGTGAGCCAGTCTGGAAGCAAGGTCCTTTTCCGTCCCTTTGTGTTCCCCCCAGAACCTGCTTTCCCACAGCATTTGGCCACAGTATCCCCTGGTAAGGCTGTCCTCACACGGCTCTCCAGAGCTCAGGGGAGTGGACTCTCCTTCCCTGAGCTCCCCAGGAAGCATCGTGGAGAGCACAAGCAGAGCATGAGCAGCGTCATCTCTGCATGCTCTGACCACACCCCTCTGTCTGTACCTCACTTGCTCTGGCACCTCATTTTGCCCTCTGGTTTCGCTGACAGCTGTTTACGTGTCTCTAGGAAGAACTGGAACTAGTCATGTTTCTCCTATCTGATAAGGCTGCTTTTGGAAAACATGGCCCCAGCACAGGTATCTTAGGAACGGCCCAAAAGAGGTTGGGCCTTTGGCACACGGGAGTATTGCATAGAGGAACCAGACTGCCTGGGTTCAGATCTCAGCTCTGCCACTATTAATAGCTGTGTGTCCTTGGGCAAATTACTTAACATCTCTGGGGCTCAGTTTTAAGGGGTAGCTTCCTTTTAACATATTTGTTACACAAGTGATATGTAAATATATATAACTCCATCATCCAGGATTGATCTCTCAATATCTCAGAGGATGTCCTTTCAGATTTTTTTTTTTTTTTTTTTTTTTTTTGAGATGGAATCTTGCTCTGTCACCCAGGCTGGAGTGTAGTGAGGCAGTCTTGACTCACTACAACCTCTGCCTCCCAGGTTCAAACGACTCTCCTACCTTAGCCTCCCGAGTAGCTGGGACTACAGGCACCCCCATGATACCCAGCTAATTTTTGTATTTTTAGTAGAGACAGGGTTTTACCATGTTGGCCAGGCTGGTCTCTAACTGCTGACCTCTAGTGATCCACCCACCTTGGCCTCCCAAAGTGCTGGGATTACAGGTGTGAGCCACGGTGCCCAGTCTGTCCTTTCAGACTTTTCTGTGTGTGCATATGGTATGCAGTTGCACGTGTACACACTCTCTTAAAAATAAAATGGGATTATAATGTATTCTTTTTTTTTTTGAGATGGTGTCTCGCTCTGTCGCCTAGGCAGAAGTGCAGTGGCGCGATCTTGGCTCACTGCAAGCTCCACCTCCTGGGTTCACACCATTCTCCTGCCCCAGCCTCCCAAGTAGCTGGGACTCCAGGCACCCGCCACCCGGATAATTTTTTGTATTTTTAGTAGAGACGGGGTTTCACTGTGTTAGCCAGGATGGTCTCGATCTCCTGACCTCGTGATCTGCCCACCTCAGCCTCCCAAAGTGCTGGGATTACAGGCGTGAGCCACCGCGCCCAGCCATTCTTTTTTTTTTTTTTTTTGAGACGGAGTCTCCCTCTGTCACTCAGGTGGCATGATCTCCACTCACTGCAACCTCCACCTCCTGGGTTCAAGCAATTCTGCCTCAGCCCCCGGAGTAGCTGGGATTACAGGTGCGTTCAGCCACGCCTGGCTAATTTTTGTATTTTTAGTAAAGATGAGGTTTCACCATCCTGGCCAGGCTGGTCTCAAACTCCGGACCTCAAGTGATCCACCCACCTCGGCCTCTCAAAGTGCTGGGATTACAGGCGTGAGCTACGGTGCCTGGCCGTAATATATTCTGTTCTACAGACTGTACTGTGAGGTCTAATCAGTGTCGGGTGTTATCTTAGGCACTGCACACACAGTGTACGAAACAGAGTCCCTGCTCTCATGGACCTGATGTTCCACTGGAAATGATCTTAAAGAACAAGCAAGTATGTCACGTGGCAACAAACAGCAAAGATTGAAAGTAAAGCATTGTAAGGGAGACAGGAGACAGGGACATGGGCTTCTAGTGCAAAGGGGACAGTTTGAATGCCCACCTACTTCCTTTATAGCCTGCTCTGGCAGTGATATTAAAGGAATATTCTTTAAAAAAAATTAACCCATCTAGACTACAAGGGCCGGGTGCAGTGGCTCATGCCCCTAATCCCAACACATTGGGAGGCCAAGGTGGGTGGATTGCTTGAGCCCAAGAGTTTGAGACCATCCTGGGCAACGTGGCAAAACCCCATATCTACAAAAAATACAAAAATTAGCCAGGTGTAGTGGTGTGCGCCTGTAGTCCCAGCTACCTGGGAGGTTGAGGCGGGAAGATCACTTCAGTCCAGGACATAGAGCCTGCACTCCAGCCTGGGAGACAGAGCCAGACCCTGTCTCCAAAAAAAAAAAAAAGGAGAGGAGACAACAAAATTTCCAAACCTAGGATACATAGGGAGGAGCGGTAACTGGATCTGAGAGAGGACACCTTGGCCAGCAGTCCCTCAAGTCTCCTTTCCCCTTTCATATGGAACTTGCTCCTTCCTTGCCCCAGCAGGAGAGTAAAGCAGAAATGTCTGGAGAGGGTGACATACCAGGTGGCCAGGGAAGGTGGCTCACTCCTGTAATCCCAGCACTTTGGGAGGCTGAGGTGGGCAGATCCCTTGAGTCCAGGAATTGGAGATTAGCCTGGGCAACATGGGGAAACCCTGTCTCTACAAAAAATACAAAAATTAGCCAGGCATGGTGGTGCATGCCTGTCATCCCAGCTACTCAGTAGGCTCAGGCAGGGGGATCACTTGAGTCCATTTGGCAGAGGTTGCAGTGAGCCAAGATCACGCCACTGCACTCCATCCTGGGTGATAGTGGGACCTTGTCTCAAAAAAAAAAAAAAATCACACAAAGGGTGACACACCAGGTCTGGAAGAGATTCAAGGTACAGCTGAGAGTGGGGTCAGGGCACTGAGGTGTGGAGAGATGAGTGGATGTTTACACCTTGAGCATTTTCAGTGTTGCTGTGATCCCCCAGCCCCCATCCAGTTGCTGCCCTTTCTCATCCCCAGAATACTGTCAGCCAGGCTTATAGCTCCACATGTGCAATTGGAAGTCATCTGTGGAGAATCTGCCCAGCCCAAGAGAAAACCTAAACTCTTGAGGTTCCCTAATGCAAAAGAACAGCCTGACCACCTTAACATGAAGCTCCAGGTGACCACAGCGACACCCACAGAGCTGCCCTTCAGGAGTGAGTGGACAGGCAAGGGTGAGCAGACTAAATAAAGCCTCAGCTGAAAAAGAGAAGACAAGAAAAAGAAGGGAAGGAAAAGAAACTTGGAGGAGACAGAAACTGTGTGGGGAGAAGACATTTCAAGAACTATAATTAATCTCAGAGAAATTATGCTGCTATATTGAATGTATAAGAATATTATCAATAAGGAATTTTATTAAAGCTCTTGGAAATTAAAAATACAGCAGAAATGGAAATTTAAAAAAATAGAAGAGTAGAAGATGAAGTTGTGAAGAAAACTTCCTTAAAAGTCGAACACAAAGACAAAAGAGATGGAAGATGGAAAAAAGAAAGTCAGATGCTGAATCCAAGAAGTTAAATATCCAAATAGGTGTTACAGAAAGAAAAGGCAGAGAAAATGAAGAAGAAAGGTCTTTAAAGAAATAATACAAGACAGTTTCCCAGGTCTGAAGAACATGATTTTTGAGATTGAAAGGGCTCAGCAATTACCTAGCACAATGGATGAAAATAAAACCACTTTGAGATCCATCCACACCATCAGGGCATTGGAGACAGAAGAAAACAGGTCACAAAGAACTGGGCATCATAATGATCTCAGACTCCACAACAGCAGCATTCAGATCTTCTTATTTTTATTTTTTTGAGACAGAGTCTCAATTTGTCACCCAGGCTGGAGTGCAGTGGTGCCATCTTGGCTCACTGCAACCTCCATCTCCTGGGTTCAAGCAATTCTCCTGCCTCATTCTCTCTAGTAGCTGGGATTACAGGCGCACAACACCACGCCAGGCTCATTTTTGTATTTTTAGTAGAGACGAGGTTTCGCCATGTTGGCCAAGTTGGTCTTGAACTCCTGACCTCAGGTGATCCGCCTGCCTGAACCTCCGAAAGGGCTGGGATTACAGGTGTTAGCCACTATGCCCAGCCAGCATTCAGATTTTCTTTCTATCCTAAAATTCCATTTTTTTTTTTTTTTTTGAGACAAAGTCTCGCTGTGTTGCCAGGCTGGAGTGCAGTGGCACAATCTCGGCTCACTGCAACCTCCCCCTCCGAGGTTCAAGTGATTCTCCTGCCTCAGCTTCCTGAGTAGCTGGGACTATAGGCGCGTGCCACCACACCCAGCTAATTTTTTGTATTTTTAATAGAGACGGGGTTTCACCATGTTGGCCAGTCTATCCTAAAATTCTTTAGCAAGAAGAAAAAAATTTTTTTTGAGACAGTGTCTCACTTTGTTGCCAGGTTGGAGTCCAGTGGTACAGTCATAGCTCATGGCAGCCTCAAACTCCCGAGTTCAAGTGATTCTCCCACTTCAGCTTCCCGAGTGGTGGCGATCAGAGGCAGGTACCACCACACGTGGCTAATTTATTATTTTTTGTAGAGATGGGGTATGGGGTCTTGCCATGTAGCACAGGCTGGTCTCGAACTCCTGGGCTCAATAGATTTCCCCCCGTTTCAGCCTCCCAAAGTGTTGGGATTACAGGCATGAGCCACCACACCCAGCCACCAAATTCCTAAGTGTGACAGTAGAATAAATATATTTTCAGATGTTTCAAGTCTCAAAATATATCTTGCTTGCACCATATCTCTGGACACAACTTGAGTTTGTGATTCACAGTTTACAAATTTGATGATTCTGTACTGTTACCAATAGTTACAAGAGACCTTTTTAATCCTCTTATCTGGGAAACAATTTTCAAAATACAATTATTGTTTTACCTTGAGTGGTAGAAAGTTCAGCTTTAGAAACATTGTGTTTATTTCCATTGTCATATTATATATGCAAGCTGATGCATGTATTTTTCAAAGCAGGTATACTTAAATGGTTAAAAAAATACACATGATGCAAAAAGTTCTTTGAACAAGTAATGCATTCAAATAATTCTAAATGTATTAAAGTTGCATTTCTTTCTTTTCTTTTTTTTTTGAGACAGGGTCTTGCTCAGTCACCCAGGCTGGAGCGCAGTGGCACGATCACAGCTCACTGCAGCCTTGACCTTCCAGGCTCAAGCGATTCTCCCACCACCTCAGCCGCCAGAGTAGCTGGGACTACAGGCACGTGCTATCACACCCAGCTAATTTTTGTATTTTTTGTAGAGATAGGGTTTTGCCATGTTGCCCAGGCTGGTCTCAAACTCCTGGGTTCAGGTGATCCAAAGTGCTACGATTATAGGCATGAGCCACCAAACCTGACCCTAAAGTTGTTTTTTTTTGTTTTTTGTTTGTTTGTTTTTTGAGATGGTGTCTTGCTGTGTTGCCCAGACTAGAGTGCAGTGGCGCCATCTCGGCTCACCGCAGCCTCTACCTCCCAGGTTCAAGCAACTCTTCTGACTCAGCCTCCCGAGTATCTGGGATTACAGAAGTGAGCCACCATGCCTGGCTAATTTTTTTTTGTTTTTGTAGAGATGGGGTTTCACCATATTGGCCAGGCTGGTCTTGAACTTCTGACCTCAGGTGATCCGTCCGCCTTGGCCTCCCGAAGTACTGGGATTACAGGTGTGAGCCACTGCACCCAGCCCTAAAGTTGTATTTCTACAGTTATTGTATTCACATAACATTGCAGTAGCAAAATTTTTTTTAGTATAATTTTTAAATTTTATTTTTAACTGACAAATAATTGTGCATAATGATTTCTGTTTTATGCTCTGGTGGAACTTTGAATACTTATCTGCTGATCTACTTGGTAAATTATTTCAGAGAATTGAAAATATTTTCCCAGTTTTCCTAATGAAAATTCCAAGAATTGAATTTATAATAATAATAATGCCACACTAAAGTTTGAGAATTACTTCTGGGGGTGGCAACCGGAAGTTCTGGGAAGACACATTGTTCATGTGCCTGTTGAGTTTTTTTTTTAAGACAGGGTCTCACTCTGTCCCCCAGGCTGGAGTGCAGTGGCGAGATCTCCACTCATCACAACCTCCGTTTCCCAGCTCAGGGGATCCTCCCACTTCAGCCTTCTGAGTAGCTGGGCTACAGGCATGCACCACCATGCCTAGCTAATTTTTCTGCTTTTTTTTTTTTTTTTTTTTTTGGTAAAGACGGGATCTCACTATATTGCTCAGGCTAGTCACAAACTCATGGTCTCAAGTAATCTCCCTGCCTTGGCCTCCCAAATTGCTGGGACTATAGGCATGAGCCACTGTGCCTGGCTTGCCTGATGAGTTTAACACATAAGAGGAGATTTATGTAAACAGGGAAGTGGATTTGGGGATGAATTAGTGACATGTTTATAGAAAATTAAACAAGTGGCCAGAATTTGGGTGGAGATGCCTTCTCTGGCTGGGCACAGTGGCTCACACCTATATCCCAGAATTTTGGGAGGCTGAAGCGGGTGGATCACCTGAGGTCAGGAGTTTGAGACCAGCCTGACTAACATGGTGAAACCCTATCTCTACTAAAAATACAAAAATTAGCGGGTCATGGTGGTGGGCACCTGTAATCCCAGCTACTCACTCGGGTTGCTGAGGCACGAGAATCGCTTGAACCCGGGAGGTAGAGGTTGCAGTGAGCCAAGATCGTGCCATTGCACTCCAGCCTGGGAGACACAGTGAGACTCAAGTTTCAAAAAAAAAAAAAAAAGAAAAGAAAAAAAATTAAACAAGTAAAAATGTAATGACTTATTCCATACACCAAAAATTATGCTGAAGAGAAGAAAATAATCACAGTAAATCTGGCAGTGAACAGCATTTACATCATCGTCATAGCATCAATGTTGAATACTGCTTTATCAAAAATTGTGGTAAAGTTGTACTGTGAGGTTGAGGGTTAGGAAGTATCTGTGTATATGTGTGTGTTTGTGCATGTGTGTGCATTTGGTGAAGGGATGGTAAAAATAGGTAAATTCTCATCTTCCTTAATGAGAAGTCAGTAAGTAATAGTAGAAGTTAAAAGTCAAGTAGGAACAAGATATAAAAATATAAGTTAGAATTCTGGAAGTATATAACCAAAGAAGTGGCCAGAAGTGTTGAAAGTGGTGCCTTTGAAGGAGCTGGAAATTGGGAGCAGGGAGGAGAAGAAAAGTGTTTTTGAAAACAAGCTTCATTTGACTCTTTGACATATATGCAAGTACAATTTGAATTAAAAAGACAAACACAATGTTAAAAAGCATGACAGGGGAACTCTGTAAGGAGTGTCGGAGGTGCTCTTAATATATTGTGAACATTTTCCAGGGATGGATTTTTGAGGGTTTATGGTTATCACAGGCTGTGTTTGGAGAATGCCAGCAGGAAGGCCAGGCGCGGTGGCTCACACCTGTAATCCCAGCACTTTGGGAGGCCGAGGTGGGCGGATTACGAGATCACGAAATCGAGGCCATCCTGGCCAACTTGGTGAAACCCCGTCTCTACTAAAAATACAAGTATTAGCCGGGCGTGGTGGCATGGGCCTGTAATCCTAGCTACTGGGGACGCTGAGGCAGGAGAATCGCTTAAACCCAGGAGGTGGAGGTCTTAGTGAGCCAAGATCGCACCACTGCACTCCAGCCTGGTGACAGAGCAAGACTCCATCTCAAAAAATACATAAATAGATAAATAATGAGAATCCCAGCAGGAGGGTGGGACTGGGGAGTTGGTCAGTTCTCTGGCTACCAGGAAGAGCGCTGGGCAGGGGCGTTGCACGGTATCACTCATCCTGAGCAGGCGGTGCCCTCAGTCCACTTGCCAGACAGCCTGTGGCAGGGAGAGCCTGGCAAGGCCACCGGGCCTCATCTGCTGACCTGCCGTGGGCAGATGGGGCTGCCGGTGTGGGGCCCGGCCCTGAGCACCACACGGGGCTGTGGGCCCTTGGGGGCCGCTCCAGGCCCTGGGCCTCAGTTTCCTCATATGTAAAATGCAATCATAATAATACCCGTTCATGTTGGTCATGAGGAGTAAATGAGTTCATTTGCGTGTCAGGCTTAGAATAGTGTTATAGGGCTGAGGTTCCGAAAAGTATTGACACCTTAAAAAAAATTTTCCTACTAAAAAAAATTCCATTCCTGCAGAAAAGTTGTAAGAATAGTACAAAGAACTCCCTTATAAAAGGACTTCATGGCTGGGCGCGGTGGCTCACGCCTGTAATCCCAGCACTTTGGGAGGCCGAGGCAGGTGGATCACAAGGTCAGGAGATCAAGACCATCCTGGCTAACACGGTGAAACCCTGTCTCTACTAAAAATACAAAAAATTAGCCAGGCATGGTGGCGGGCGCCCGTAGTCCCAGCTACTCAGGAGGCTGAGGCAGGAGAATGGTGTGAGCCTGGGAGGCGGAGCTTGCAGTGAGCCGAGATTGCGCCACTGCACTCCAGCCTGGGCGACAGAGCGAGACTCTGTCTCAAAAAATAAATAAATAAATAAAAGGACTTCACCTGTTAACATTTGCCACATTAGCTTTTTCTGTCTCCACATATACATAGAATAATGATAACGATGGATATAAAAAAGGGTAAAATTATCAATTTCAGGAGATTTCCCATTCGTATGAGACTTCTGTGACATGCAGTCCATAGTTAAGTTGTGCCAGTTGCTTCAGTGCAGGGCGCCCCTCCCCGGATCCCAACCCCGGATCTAATCCAATCCCTTTAGTCCCGTCTCTTTAGTCTCCCTTCATCTGGAGCAATTCCTCAGCCTTCTTTGTCTATCCTAACTTTGACATTTTTGTAGTGTTACAAAGCCACTAGTTTTGTTGAATGCCCCTGGATTTCGGTTTGCTGATATTTCCTCATGACTGGACTCAGGTTATGCATTTTTGGCCAGAATTCCACATGATCAGGAGGCACATGATGTCGGCGTGCCCAGCAGGGGTGACGGTGACACCCATGGCCTGGCCGAGGTGGTAGCCTTTTGCTGCTGTAAAGCGACTCGTGTTCCCTTTGTAATTAATAAGTAATCTATGGGAGATATTTTTGAGACTGTGCCTGTGTATCCTGTTTCCCAACGTGTTTTCACCTGATGGTTTGATTGTTTATTGAGCATTGACTCCTGACCAGACTCCTCCCGAAGTTCAGCTGCAGGTCAACATCTTGACAGGCATTGAGGTAAACACCAGTGTTCATTGTTTTTTTGGCCGCCAATGTAAACCTTAGCATTAGGAAATATATTGATTTGTATCAAAGAGGTTTTATTCCATTTGGGACAAAAATGCTCTTCCTGGGTTTAAGTCGAAAAGGCCAGATTCATTGATTCATTTGTTCACTAAGTATTTACTGAGTGCTTACTGTATGCCAGGCACTATTCCAGGTGCTGGGGACAATTTTTTTTTTCTTCTGGAAGCTGCATAGTAGTTGGGGAGTCAGACAGTCAATCCACATGCTGCTGTGAGGGAGTGAGAAGTGAAGAGGAAGCAGGCTGGTGGAGGAGACAGAGGACCCCGAGGTTAGGGCTGCTGTTTTACCAGAGCTGACCGAGCCTGAGGAACTGGCCTCAGAGCAGAGGCCTGGACGAAGCAAGGAGCAGCGTGGCTCGTTGGGTAGGAGGGTCAGCTCGGCCGTGGGAGTGGCCAGTGCACTGCCCAGAGAGGAGCCCATGGCTGACGTGAGTTAGTGGGTCAGTGGGGAGCCGGCGAGGCTGGAGCAGAGGCCCCAAGCGGGAGAGAGGCAGTGCATGAAGGTGGAAAGAGGGCCAGAGCGAGGTGACCAACAGCCTCGTAGTCCACGGCAGGAAGCACGGGAGCTGTGGAGCAGGGGACAGTTTGAGGGTGGCAGCCCCCACCTCAGTGTGGCCCTGACTGAGGCTTTTGGTGGAGATCTGAGAGAAGCCAGGCCCCTTAGGAGTGAGTGCTCTAGAGGGACGTGGGGAGCTCTGAGAGTACTGCAGTCAGGTTCCCATCCCTGCAGGCGCACCTCAGGAAAGGCAGGAGGATGGCAGGAAGTGAGCAGTTGGAAAATAAGCGCCTGTGGATGCTCTTGCTGCTGAGGGGAGGCGGGAGGGGCTGGCTGGGTGAGACGCCAGTTTCCCTGCACCCTGGGTGGCTGGGGCAGGTCTCGCACAGGCCTCGGCAGACCAGGGCATGCTCACAGGCCGGGTGGCTTTCTGATCTGGAGCAGCCAGGAGCCCCAGGCTGGGAGCCCGGCTGGGTGACCCTGCCCGCAGAACCTGGCTGCTCTCCAGTGCCTGCTCTGCCTCTGTGCCCTGCCCATCTCACCCCCACTCTCAGGGAGCTCCACTGCCCAACCCAAGCAACTGAGGCAACAGTGGAGAGAATCCAAGCTAGCCTGGGGGGAGCGCTTTTCTCCATGTGAGGCACTTCCTGAATCTTTCCTTCTACTGACTGGTTTAATTCTCCCAACAGCCCTGGAAGGTATGTGCTGTTATTGTTACCCCAGATTGTAGAAGTCAGGAGATGAAGCCACAGAGAGGGTTAGTCACTTGCATGAGGTTACGCAGCTAATAAGTGCAGAGCCAGGACTTGCACCCAGGCTGACTGGCTTCAAAATCTCTGTTCTCATCCACCAAGCTCCACTGCAGATGTATGGATTTCCCTCAGGTCCACTGCAAGGGCCAAGGTGGTGCCGTTCAATCTACTTCAAGCAGTCTCCCGCCTCTTGAGATCTTGGTGTGCCTGACCTCTGACCTCTGGCCTATGACCCATGACGCTGAGCTGTTAGAGAACAGAGTGAGAAGCAAGAAACAGTTTTTTGCTGCTCCTCAGAGAGTTGTGAGGAGGCCTTCATGCCCCCTTTTCAGGGTCAAATCCAGGGATTCCCAGGATTGGGTGACATTTATTTAGCAACTCCAGTGATCCAGGTGACATTTTTATTTAATGTAAACAACTCTGTGAGGCAGATTTGATGACCACCCTTTAATAGGTGAGGAGGCCAAGGCTCTAAGACGTTAAGCCCCATGCCCAGGGGTACACAGCCAGTATGGAGAGTCATGTGGCCAGCCCGGGGCCAGCATCCATGTCTTCCCACTGTGCTGCTGTGCCTCCCAGAGCTGATGGACTGGGATGTTTGACGGGACAGAAGCCATGTGCCTGGTATGTCATCTCTGTACATCCCCACTGGGACTTGGAAGTAGAAATTGGAAGTAGCCTGTGGTGTTGCAGGAGTGCTGGCTTTAGGGTAAGAAGGCCTCAGTTCCAGGTTCGCCTCTGCCACATTTCACAGTGTGATACTGGATGACTCTTTTGAGTCCCAGCCCACCCTCTTCACTGACGTATGAAAGCGGGGTTAAAACCACCTATGACCTCAGACCAAATATGAAAGTATAGGTTGATAGTTCTTAGCCGGGTTTTGCGGTGTGTGACTGAGTATGAGGACTTCGTGGTGGTGAAATGTGCCCGCTGGGTTTTCAGCTCTCTCGGGTTTCCCTGGGAGAGCCTATCTGAACCCAGATTAAGAAAGTCAGAGGGGAACCATGGGTCTTTTGAGAAAGATCCAAGCTGATTTGGAAATACCCGTAAAATCTATGTTAAAACACTATGTATACATGTTAGAGTAATGATAACAATTGTACCAGATGTTATTAAAAATAAGGGAAAGGACTTAACCAAAACCAGGTGGTTTTGGACCAGGAAGCTAGCCTAGAGTCTGTTTAGGAAAACTGCAAGACATCCTTCTAGTTTCAAACTGTGCTTCTCACCTGGGGACAGTTTTTCCTTTCAGGAGACACATTTGGCAATGTCTGGAGACATTTTGGATTGTCACAACTTGGGGAGGGTGCTACTAACATCCCAATAGAGGCCAGGGATGCAGCTGAACATCCCTCAATGCACAGGACAGCCCCTGCAACAGAGAATTGTCCAGGCCAAAATGTCAGTGGTGCTGAGATTGAGAAACCCTGGATTAAACATCACAGCACTTACGTGGTATTTACTGTGTGCCAGACATTGTTCTAAGAACTTCACAGGTAATTGACTTGTTTAATCCTCCCAGCCTTATGACACAGGAGCTTTTACTATCCTCATTTGGCAGATGAGGAAGTAAGGGCACCAAGAGGTTAAACAGCTAAACCGTGCTCCTGGGTGGGGCCAAGGTCCCATTCAGAATAAGGAGCAGGCAGAGCCAGGAATTGAACTCAGTCTGGCTCCAGAGTCTGTGCCTGGAACCACTGCGCTGTGCTGCACTGCCCGTCATTAAGGAGACTACTGGGCTTTAAACCATATATATACGTGTGTGTGTGTGTGTGTGTGTGTGTGTGTGTGTGTGTGTGTGTGTGTGTGTGTGTGTGTGTGTGTGTGTGTGTGTGTGTGTGTGTGTGTGTGTGTGTGTGTGTGTGTGTGTGTGTGTGTGTGTGTGTGTGTGTGTGTGTGTGTGTGTGTGTGTGTTTTGAGATGGAGTTTCGCTCTTGTTGCCCAGGCAGGAGTGCAGTGGCACAATCTGGGCTCACCGTAACCTCTGCCTCCCAGGTTCAAGTGGTTCTCCTGCCTCAGCCTCCTGAGTAGCTGGGATTACAGGCATGTGCCACCATGCCCGGTTAATTTTGTATTTTTAGTAGAGAGGGGGTTTCTCCACGTTGGTCAGGCTGGTCTCGAACTCCCGACCTCAGAGGATCCGCCTGCCTCGGCCTCCCAAGGTGCTAGGATTACAGGGTGAGCCACTGCGCCCGGCCTTTAAACCACATTTTCAGCTTTGGGTCCAGAAAGCCACATACCTAGAAATTTGATATGTGAGAAGAGTTAGAGACTTCTCATTCCTGTGCCTGGAAGATGGAGCAGGAAGGGCTGGGGTTTACCTGATGAGGGGCCCAGTGACCCACAGGTAAGAACCTTGTGTTTTCCAGATTCTGAGTGTGGCTCAGCTCGTGAATGCAGTGGCACAAGGCACTCTGTGGGAGTGGATCTTGGGTGCATGATCCTCTTGGATTTTGGCTTCCCTCAGGGAATCAAAGCCGGGGTGGGAGTTCTCTCCTCACCATGGTGCCTGTGGCATAGAGAGTGGGCACTGCTTCCCTGTCACGGGCTGTGCTGTGTCGTTGCAGATGTAAAGACGACCGTGGTTTACCCTGCCACAGAGAAACACCTGCAGAAGTACCTGCGCCAGGACCTCCGCCTGATCCGAGAGACAGGAGATGACTACAGGAACATTACTTTACCCCACCTGGAGTCCCAGAGCCTCAGCATCCAGGTGACTGGCTGCATGTCTCAGACGCAGAGCACTGCTCCCGTGGCTGGTGCCTCCTCTTACGAGTGTCTATTGGGGTCATATTAGGGGCCAGGCGCTGTGCTGGGCGAGGGGATGGGGGTACAGTAGAGAGCATGCCGGACAGATCCCCGCCTCGTGCAGCTTACATCCCATGCACAGTCACACAGTATGTGACTATACACAGATATCTCAGGATCTATATGCTCTGTGAGATAATGAGGGCTGCAGAGAGAAATAGACAGGATAAGTGGGACCAAAAGGCCTGGGGTGGGCAGTTGCCATTTTATATAGCATGGTGAGAGAAGGCTTTGGGGGTGGGGGAACTGATGCTGGTCTTGGTCCCACCCGATGTACTTGGGCATGCCGTGGAGGCTCTCTGGGGACCTCAAAGCAATCCAGTCCTTTGGAAGAATGTGTGTCTGCTCTGCAGTAGCCCCGATCGAGCCTCAGGATGACTGTGCCATTGCTTCGGGTCCATGAATGGGTAAAAGGCTGATGTTGAGTTAGTCCCACCCTGTCCAGACTCTTATTCCTGGTTTCAACTGCGGCAAACCGGCCTGCAGGATCTCAGTCTCAGTAAAAAACTCTTCCCTCACCCACTCCCCCTTGCATTCGTCCAAAAGAAGGCAGGACCCCATTGGCCCCGGGCATTTGGTGCAGGGACTCCATTCACAAGCTGGCAGTCGTCTGGCCAGGCCAGATGCAAGGCCATTTAGCTCCAAGATCCTGACTCCTCCCTGGGCCTAGGCCCAGCGCCAACTGGAGCCTCTGCCTGGAACTGGCCCCATGTGAGTACTCAGAGTTAAATATGATGGATGCTTATTGATGAGTCAGTTTCTTGCCCACTCACTGACTCTTGACACTGTGCCTTGTCTTTATCGCTCACCCTTGTTCTCTTTGAGCATTTCTCGCTTTTCTCCCCAAGATTCAGGTCACTGTGGTGGAGGGTGTTGTGATGTGAGGAACTCACAGCCACTCCTCCCTGGCCCAGAAGAAGGGAGGGTGTGCTGTGTGTGTGGCCACTGCAAGGTGAATTGTACTTGACAGGAGTAAGGAAAGGGAGGCTGACAGGGCCTGCAGGAATGACGTTTCCTTGGGAGGCCTATGTGCCGCCAGCCCCCTTCTCCAGCCTGGTTCAGCCCTGGTCTCCCTGGGCAGCAGTTTGCGTGGGGTGCATCTGGCTCAAGCTGACTTGTTTTTTGTTGTTGTTGTTGTTTGTTTGTTTGTTTTTAAAGTCCCAGCACTTGTTCTGTTTTCCAAGTAGAAAGGAACTGTGTCTCCACCTTCTTAGAGTTTCTGCTGTTCAGGGTCCTAGGGAATCTCCTGGAACAGTTGTTCTGTTGTGCTGGTTGTGCAGACCTGAGATTCAAGTAAGGAAGCCCTGATGTGGTTGGTGTGAGTAGCTAGGATTACAGGTGCTTGCCACCATGCCTGGCTAATTTTTTGTATTTTTAGTAGCGATGGGGTTTTGCCATGTTGCCCAGGCTGGCCTCGAACTCCTGAGCTCAGGCAGTCCGCCTGTCTTGGCCTCCCAAAGTGCTAGGATTACAGGTGTGAGCCACCGTGCCTGACCATGTATATTCCTTATTATACACCATTATGCAGTTCCACTCGGAGAAGAGCACAATGAAAACTCCACTACTCTTCCAACTCCTGACTGACGGGAGCCGTTCATGTATTCCTTCTTGGCTATTTCTAGTTTACAAGCACTCAGCTTAACTGGCAACAGTCATTATGTTTACTGAGTACCTACTGTGGACCTGGTCCTATGCCAGGCTTTGAAGAGTCACCAAGATGATGAAACCTAGACAGGATCTTCACAGTCTAACAGAGAAGATAGACTTGTAAATGGGCAATTGTGACAATGGGATAAGCACTCTGATGCCTAGACGAGCTACCGTGGTGATGCAGAGGGACAGTGACCAGTGCAGACAGTCGGGACTTAACAGGGAGAGGATCCTCCCTTTGGGTCTTACAGGACAAATAGAAGTTTACCAGGTGCACAAGGGGAGGGAGGAGCAAGTCCAGAGGCACACAGAGCTGGAATCATCCGATGCTTTGGGGGAGCTGCAAGGAGTTTGGTGTGGCTGGGGCTTGGGCTGCTGGAGGGTCAGAGGAGACAGCACTGAGATGGTAGGCAGGGGCCAGGCGGAGGCACGTGGACTTTGTCCAGGGGGCCAAGGGTTCCTGAACCTTGCTTACCATCAGGATTGCCTGGGGATTTTCATAAATACCAAGCACAGAGCACTATTCCATATCTGCTGAATCTCACCCTTCAGGGAGTGGAGCTGGGAATTGTGCATTAAAAAAATCTCTCTCTCTCTGTCTCTGTCTCTCTCTCTCTCTCTCTCTCTGATGTTTCTGACAACCATCAGATGTGAGAACAGTTGCCATAGGCAGTGAGGGTGCCCTAAACAGTTTTAAGCATGTGGATAATATGGTCCGATTTGCAGAATTAATTGGTGGAGTGGGGGTGAGCATAGAACAGGAAGACTGGGAAAAACCAGTATGGGTCTCAACCATGGTAGGGGCAGTGGGGAAGGATTCTGGAGCAATTTAAGAGGTAGGTCTTCACAGGGCTGGATGGGGCTTAGCAAATGGTTGACGTGGAGAGAGGAGGGAAGAGGTTGGGTGATGAGTGGATAGAAGGATAATTCATGACCCAGTATAGGGGACAGAAACAGAAGAGTGGGTTTGCATGGAAGACAGTGAGTTCAGTTTGGAATTTATTGAGCACTTACTATGCATAGTGCCAAGAACTGCTCTAAGCATTTATGTGCATCACACCTCATTTATTTATTTATTTACTTATTTATTTATTTTTGAGACGGAGTTTCACTCTTGTTGCCCAAGCTGGAGTGCAATGGTGTGATCTCGGCTCATTGCAACCTTCTCCTGCCAGGTTCAAGTGATTCTCCTGCCTCACCCTCCCAAGTAGCTGAGATTACAGGCACCCGCCACTACGCTGGGCTAATTTTTGTATTTTTAGTAGAGATGGAGTTTCACCATGTTGGCCAGGCTGGTCTCAAACTCCTGACCTCAAGTGACCTGCCCACCTTGACCTCCCAAAGTGCTGGGATTACAGGTGTGAGCCACCGCGACCAGCCTCACACCTCATTTATTCTTCACAGCAGCCCTTTTGGAGACAGGTCTCAAAACCAGGCAGTCTGGTCCCAGTATCTGTGCCCTAAGCCAGAGATACTATTTGGCTCCTTAGATTTGAGGTACTTATAACTTGCCAGTAAAAACTGCAGTGGGATGTCTGGATCTGCAGCCTTTGAGATCATCTAGTTACAAATGTCTGTTTGTGAGTCATCCAGCTAGACTTCAACCTCAGCCTGGTGTTTGGATTCTCAGTCTGTCATCTAAGAGCAGCGTGACATTGTCCTTAATTTCGGAGCCCTGGTTTCCTTGTCTGAAAAATGTAACTAACGGCTCCTCCCTCCTGGGTGTTGTGGAAATTGAGAGAGGTGCCATATATCATGTGCCTGCTATTGTTTCCAGCACAGAATGATGCCAGGATGGCAGCCACCATTCTCTACTCCAGGTAACTGTTCAGAGGGACAGGCACAGCAATGTGCTGAGCTAAGACACCTGGGAGACATGGCCAGGCCACACATGGCTGGAGGGGAAGTGCAAGGCAGCAGGCAGAAGCAGAGAGCAGAAGGTGATGAGGAAGGAGCAAGATGTTTCATGGGACGTCAAGGTGGGAGAGAGGGTACCGAGGGAGCTGCCAGTGTCGCCTACTGCAAAGAAGTCCAGCCAGGTGAGTTGCAGAAAGCTGATGGCATCACCCTCTGCCCCGTTTATCGGCGGGGCTGGCCAAGTTCTTGGGCGTGGTTTCAGATGGTGGCACTCCCCATCACGTAGCCCTCTGTGTTTGTGTGAATTTTGTTCTTTCATTCTCCTCTTTCTTATCTGGGCCTCTGGCCTTGAGGCTTCGTGTGGATGCAGCTCCCTGCCACTCTCCCAGAGGCCTCTCCAAGGAGACAGGATGTACCTTGGCCCAGGGTGCAGGCTCAGGAGCCAGATACTCATGGTTGGAATTGGCTGACCCAGCGTGAACTTCCTTGCACTTGCATTCTCCTTACCTGTAAAATGGGGACATTGTCCAGGCGCGGTGGCTTATGCCTGTAATCCCAGCACTTTGGGCCAAGGCGGGCAGATCACTTGAGGTCAGTAGTTTGAGACCAGCCTGGCCAACATGGCGAAACCCCATCTCTACTAAAAATACAAAAATTAGCTGGGTGTGGTGGCACACGCCTGTAATCCCAGCTTCTTGGGAGGCTGAGGCAGGAGAATCACTTGAACCTGGGAGGCGGAGGTTGCAGTGAGCTGAGATCACGCCATTGCACTCCAGCCAAGAGTTTTCTGAAACTCCGTCTCAGAAAAAAAAAACAAAAACAAACAAAAAAACCCGTCTCTACTAAAAATATAAAAATTATCCGGGTGTGGTGGTGGGCACCTATAATCCCAGCTACTGAGGCAAGAGAATCGCTTGAACCTGGGAGGTGGAGGTTGCAGTGAGCCGAGATCACGCCACTGCACTCTAGTCTGGGCGAAAGAGCAAGACTCCATCTTAAAAAAAAAAATGGCAACGATGATAGCAGCCACTTCTCAGGGTTGCTGTGACACTGAGAGCAGTGCCAGGCAGAGTGCAGCTGCTCTCACGGTCATCACTCCTTCCTGCAGTCACTCGTCCTCCAGCCCTGCTCTTATTTCCTCCTTCCTGCAGTCACTCGTCCTCCAGCCCTGCTCTTATTTCCTCTCTCACCACCTCGTTTGCTCTCACCGCCTTTCCCTCTTTTCCTGTCCCCAGTCAGTTTTGTAGCCTCTGGCATACCATCCCACCACCTTTGCTACTCGTAGGGGGGCCTCCCTTATACTGCCTGTGCTAGGTGCCTTCATGTGCATGTTCTCTCTGAAAACCTTCACCACCTTTACGTAGATATCATCAGCCCCATTTTACAAAGGAGGCATTAGTCACTCACCCAGTGACAGCTGGGAGATGAAACCAGGTCTCCTTGGCTCAGAACCTGCTCACTCTCGCTCTTATACCAGTCAGAGGCAGATGCCCCTTTTCTGTGAATCAGGGACGGGCCGTGGGGAGGCCTGCTTATGGGGTGCGTTGAGGCTGTCTGTAGGGAATGCCGTCTCCCTCCCTCCCTTGTATTTCCGCTGGCTTCTTCCTCTGGCATCACATTCCCAGGAGATTTCAGGTCAGAGAGGAAATGCCTCTGTGGATGTGCTGGCCATGCATTGCTCTGGCCCCAGCACTGCATGAGGAAGCGGCTGCTGGGTGTCCTCCAGATCCCTCCCAGGAAGGGGCGTCATTCGGTTTCTTGGGAACTGACTGTCTTCTGTTGTGAATGGACCACATTGTGACCGGCCTGTGGGTCTTGTCAGGGGTTTGGGGCCTTGTGAGGGGTTTGGGGCCCTCTGAGCTGAAATGCTTCCTGTGGGTAGAGAGTTGCAGGAGACCTCGAGGCCCAGCTGCCCTCTCCCCAAGTCCGTCCCAGCTGAGAGGTGAGGATTCAATGCAGTGTGTTCAGCCCTCCAGGCTCAAGGTGTGAGGTTGTGCGGACCCTAAGGCAGTCCCTGTGCCTCTAGCCTTCGGTGATGCTGCCTGTCCAGCACTTCTGGGAGTGGAAGGAGGACCATGGATGCCTGCCTGGTGATGTCGGTTCCCTGGCCTCCCCATCCCACCTCGTGTCCGTGGCTTCTTCTCCTACATCAGTGAGCTCGGAGACCGTTCTGACCGTGAGGAGGAAGGGGCAGTAGTGTGTCCTCAGCCACTCCCCTCTCTGGTTTCCTAGCAGGTCTCTCCCCCAGATGTAGGGCAGAGTTCACTGTCCTGCATGAGTTCATGTTTGCAAAGGGCCCTGAGAGCTGGGGGAAGTAGAGAAGAGCTGGGGGTACTGGGGTTTCAGGCCTGTGAGCCCAGGGGCCTTCTCAGCCCAACCTCCTGCAGCCTCCTAACCTCAGACAGGCCTCCAGGACCATCTCTGTAAAGTGATGTCCTTGGGTCAACACAGGCCTGGGAAAGGTCCTCTGCAGACTGTTGACAGCAGCTGATCCAAGGGTGACACAGGGGCCGGGAGCCCTGGGTAGCCCTGAAAGGTCTTGGTGAGGTCGCTGTCTCTGTGTCTCTACATAGCTTTCATTTCTGCTTTGCCATGCGGGGCCTGTGTCAGCAGAGACTGCTGATAAACCGGCATCTGCAGCGGCTCCAGGCGGGCAGAGGTGCTGAGCCCACTGCTGATGAGAATCCCAGCGCGGCAGGAAACCTGCACACATGAGCTGCTAGAGGCAGAGGCTCTCACTGCACTGGTGGGTAGCTGGCCCCTCCACAGAAGGAAACCGCGGTGCCCTCCGCCTCCTACCTCTCTTTGCCCCATAGTCCTGAATAGAGTGAAATAGGATCCATGGAGGCAGCTCTTCCCCTGAGTCCTGTGAGCGGTGGAGGGGTCACTGCTATAGAAGGCAGACACAGCCTGGGTCTCTGAGGCCTCCGCAGAGCATGTGCGCTGTGCTGACCAGGAACAGCCTGGCCCCATCCAAGCTGCAGAGACCCTTGTGATGACTCATGGCTGAGTGCCAGCTGGAGTGGGAAGGGGGAGGTCCCTTCTGGACCCCTAAGAACAGATGCTTGGGGACAGGGCAGCCCGGATGTAGATCCTCTGAGCGTGGCGGCCTTTTGTGGCTTGGTCCTGTCTCCTGGAGAGGCCGGGGAATGCACCGAGCTCAGTCTGGGGTATCTGTCAAGGGGTGATGAGTGGATTTGTGAACCATCTCTCTCCCCCTCCTTTCAGTGGGTGTATAACATTCTCGACAAGAAGGCTGAAGCAGACCGGATTATTTTCGAGAACCCAGATCCCTCTGATGGTTTTGTCCTCATCCCTGACCTCAAGTGGAACCAACAGCAGGTAAAGGTTTCTGGCTGGAATGCCCTGGTCTCTGGCCACCCTGCTGTAAGTGCTGGTCCTTCTGACTGCCCTCTTTCTCACGCTGGCCTGTCTCTAAGCAGATTATAATTAACCAACGAGGGTTGGCCTGAGCTCTCTGTGGGGACTGGGTGGATACCTGTCATACATAAGTGCTTTTGCTTTAATGGGTCAGCTTAAAGCCCTTTCTGGCTGTCCTCCCACACAAGAGGTAAAATGGGGTGATGTTTGTGGCCATGACTATACAGGCCATTCCTTACCAGCCAAGTGGTCTGGGCAGCCACCTGTGCTTCCACCCGCATCTGGAGCCCTCGGGTGGGGTGTTTCCATTTTCTCCGTTCCCCTTGACACCAGCAGATCCAGGCAGGCCCGTGTTCTGAAGCACTGGCAGGCAGGAACCATGGTGACCAACCCAAGGCATCGCCTCCTCAGCCCAAGCTGTGGAGTAGCTTAGTCCAGACTTCCACTCGGGCCCCTCTGCCCTATGCCCTGCCTCCAAGCACCTCTGCTTCTCCTACTTTCCTGAGGAGCAGGTTTGGGAGGAGCCGTCCTCCCTCACAGGTATCCCTTTCCAGTTCCCTATGGTCTTCTGTCTCTCCCAGACCAGCCCACCACCACAGTTATCACTTACCACCACCTCTTTTATACCTGAGAGTATCAGAAACTTTTATACCCTGACAGGGTCAGAAACAGGCAGAGTCACTGTGTTGCAGAGAGTGCTGTTCTTACCACAGACTGGAACCTGGCTGTGCTCAGCCTGCAACAGAAGAAGGGCCTGGATAAGGCTGAGGTAGGCAGGCAGGCATGGGCACTGGGAGCGGACAGACATCTTCTCTCCTGCACTTTCCCCTGTGGAGTAATCCAGGCTCAGATGTGCCGTTCTGCTTTCGGTGGGCCCGTCTAGTTTCTGCACCCGTCACAGGCTGGAGAGACTCTGGTAGAGAAGGTGCCTTGGAGTGAGCCTCGTCTGCCCCTTTATGGGCTCGTTCCCTCTGCTTTCCCAGTTGTGGCTGCCCACGACGCCTTCAGTTTTGACGTGGGATAAAGGGGTGGGATTTTGGCTCAGGGTTACACAGGCAAGTGAGCATAATTCGTCTCTTGACAAGAGGCTTGTGGGAATTCCCAAATGTGACCCAAGGGGTGGGAAAGAATTTGAAGGGATTTTCCAAAGTTGCAGCATTGATCGATGATTTTCTAGAGCCAAGTAAGTTCAAAGAAGAGGGCTCTCTTTGTGTGGGGCGCTGCAGCGAGAGGCTAAGGGAACGCCTGCATCCACTCTGCCCTTCCCTGCAGCTTCTCTCTGCCTGTGCCACCTTCAGGCCTTGAAGGAGGGAGCCAGGACTGGCTCTGTAGGCATTTGAAGAGGTAGGACCTGAAGGTCCCTTGTCTCAAACTGAGTGGTGGCTCTTCAAACCCCCATCTGTCTCGTGGGGCTGCCCTGCACCTAGAGATCCGGGGTCAGAGCCTAGGTCACAGGAGGTGGGGCCCACCATTAATGAGAATCCCAGCAGGGCCATGGAGGTGTGGGGCAGGAGGACCTTCTGCTGCACCAGACTCTTGAAGACTGAAGAGCTTGCCAGGGGATGGCAGTCTTAAGGCCATGGAGGGACAACAAAACAGACTTGTCCGTCTGTATTCCAGAAGCCCTGAATGCATTAGAGCCCACGGCAGAGAAGAGAAATCTGCCATCCTTCTGACCCCAGTGTCTCCGGGTTCTGCTTCACCTGCCAGTGGAACCTCCCTTTCTCTGTCCCCTTTAAGACAGGAAAGCCTTTAGGAGCTGCACTCTGGCTGCCAGCCACAGGGCTAGAATTACTTGTCCTCAAGGGTCATGAAAGGGCCAGCTTAAATGTCACACTTTGCTTCATAGCGATGCAGGTGTGGTCCTTCTTAACCTTTGCTTAATTCTTTTTTTTTGTTTTGAGACAGAGTCTCACTCTGTTGCCCAGGCTGGAGTGTAGTCGTGTGATCTCAGCTCACTGCAACCTCCGCCTCCTGGGTTCAAGCAATTCTCATGCCTCAGCAACCCAAGTAGCTGGGACTACAGGCGTGAGCCACCGCGCCCGGCCTTAATTCTTACTTGACTTTTGATGATGCTGTATTTTAGCGTCTCAAATCTTTGACTTGTGACAGCACTGAATTGGTAGCTCTCTTTGAATTAGGCAATGTATCCAGCAGGAAGATAGGCCATACCCGGGCTTCTATCCTTTGTCTTTGGGACAGGGAAGGGCTGGGGATAGGGAGGCACCCTGGTGTTTGCTTTGAGGAGCTTTCCTAGCCACCTTGAATCTCCTCCTGCCACTGGTCCTGGAAGTTACTGTCTCCAAACCGATGGCCCTGAATTAAAGAGATAATCCATTTTTTCATCCATTCAACATATATTTATCAGGTGCCTGTTTGCTAGAGACTGTGCCTCCTTAGAAGTTATAACATCCCTTCTTCTGCTCTCTTAAAGGATCACCTGTGTGTTCTTTTTTTTATTTGTTTATTTTCTTGTAGGTTTAGTTCACGCATGTGGTAAAAATGCACACAGTACAGAGGCTATCCAGTGAGAGTGTGCTCCCTCACGCCGCAGCCCTTCCTCTCCCTTCCCCGAAACAACTATTGTCGCTATTTCTTTGTCTCTGGTAACCTTTCTATATTGGGTATATAAACATATATGTACATGTGTATATGAATACACATGCATTTTCAGTTCACATGATTGAAGTTCTTTGGTCTAAAGTTCTCAGACCAGGCAACTCTTCCTTTGAGTCACCCCAGAGGTTAAGAGATGGCTCTCCAAAGCTCCAGCAATTCTCTTTCCTCCTGCCAGGAAACTATTAGTTTGATTTTACTGTCTTGACTTGTAAAAAGAGACTGACGATGTCTATCTGTCTTCCCAGAGTGACTGATGGGCCACCTTCTGGGGCGCCAGCCTGAGGCCCTCTCCTGCCCCGGCCTAGCTTTTTTCAGATCACTTCTCTGAGCGAGGAGGCCCTTTGGCTGCCAGCAGGAAATTTTGGGTCATGTCTAATATCAAAGAATGGATTATTTTCCCTCCCTTACCCAGCCTGTGAACTGACACCCAACACCATGGGCTGACACCCAGCACCAGGCTCCATGCCCTGTTCTGTGCCAGTGGAGCAGAGAGTTGCGAGTTAGCGTCATGTTTGTGATTTGTCAGCAGACATCATCTAAAACAAATGTTACTATTATTTGGGAGTTCGGTGACAGTGACACACAGAACAGCTGAAAACATACACATTCACCACCACGTGCACACGTGCGTGCACACACACACAAAATTCAAGTTCAAGCAATTTTGTTTCTGGGCTTCTCTTTGGACTCCTAGGTCCAAAGTGAGAGAGTACACAGGGGACTTGGGGCAAACTGAGGCCTGGTGCATGCAGCTCAGCTACACGCGGAGCTTCCTGTGGGCTCATCTGCAGAAGGTCTAAGACAGAGAACACAGATTCTTAGAACTCTGGCAGGAAAGAATGTTCATGGCATGTAAAGACCATGGCATAGTTGGATATCAGCCAGTCATATAGAAAAGCCCATCCTGAATTTTCGATTTGAGGCCCCAGGAAATGTGGTTGGGTGAGTCATGTCCTCAAATTATCTCCACAAGGAATCTGGTAGCTCAGACTGCAGGGCAGGGCACTGCTGGGTTCTCCCCATGCCTGGCCCCTCAGAGCCTTGGTGTCTGGGGCCTGCCAGGCGCGTGCATGGAATTACCAGGCAAGGCCGGGGTTTAGGTGCCGGGTGGCTTTTCTCGGCAAGAGGAAGAGTTCATTTGCTCTCTGTCACAAGATCTTGACTTTGATTCTTTGTACTGTTGTGACCTCCAGGTTTTCAGCCAGGCTGTGCTCAGGAAGCACAGCAGGAAGGTCATCAGGAAGGTGTCCTGTGCAATAGGGGAAGAGAGAAACAAGCTAACTGCCCTGGTGTTGTGTGTGCTGCTGAGCTGGCCCTTGGCTCCCTTCTTAGCCTTCAAACCCCACTCCACCCTTCATGGGCCTTGACTCCAGACAAATCAAGTTGCTTCCTCTCCCCTTACATATACATTCTATGCCCTATACATTCGTACCCTATACATTCTTGCCTCTGAGCCTTTGCTCTGTTTCCTCTACCTGAATATCCTTTCTCCAAATTCTTCCTTTTTTTCTAGACCTGATCCTCTGCCTTCTCTTCCAGGAGGCCTTCCTGGGTTCATCCAGGTAGCTAGAGTCTTTCCTTCCTCCTGCGCTGGGATTATTTTGTGTCTTACAGTAGAGCTACTTGCATACATGCGATGAGACTAAACTCTTGGAGGGAGAGAGTTGCCCTTGCTCTTTCTTGAACCTCCTGGCTCCCTGCCCGTGACAGCTCTGGGGAGTGAGTATATAGAACTCTCTGCTGGGCGCAGTGGCTCACGCCTGTAATCCCAGCACTTTGGGAGGCCGAGGCAGGCGGATCATGAGGTCAGGAGTTTGAGATCAGCATGGCCAATATGGTGAAACCCCATCTCTACTAAAAATACAAAAAAAAAAAAAAAAAGAGCCGAGCATGGTGGCACGCACCTGTAGTCCCAGCTACTTGGGAGGCTGAGGCAGAAGAATCGCTTGAACCCGGGAGGCGGAGGTTGCAGTGAGCCAAGATTGCGCCACTGCACTCCAGCCTGGGCGACAGAGCGAGACTCTGTCCAAAAAAAAAAAAAAAAAAAGAACTCTTACATGGTATTCTCTAGCAAGAAGCGTACACAGTAGGCCTGCTACTTAAGACCATCCCACACGCCCGGGGTATGTGGATGCCCTGCGGGGTTTCTCCTGGCGCTGTAGGCCTCAGGGGTGGGTGCTTCCTGGCTTACATGAGAACTCCAGGGTTGGCAGTCTCCCCAGGTCTGTTCCCTGCTGAGCCTGGTCTCCCCTTGCTCTCTATGCAGCTCGATGACCTATACTTGATCGCCATCTGCCATCGCCGGGGCATCAGATCCCTACGCGACCTTACCCCGGAGCACCTGCCGCTGCTCAGGAACATCCTCCACCAGGGGCAGGTGAGTGGCTTCACCAAACCACGTGGAAGCTCAGAGAAATTAGACTCAGATTCCAGTGTGTTCCTGGGCCCCTTTCCTCACCCTTCCCAGAGTCCATCTTGGAGAGACTTCTCTCTGGATGCCAGTCTTGGGGACCCCATTAGGCTCTTGAGGTTGAAGAGCAGGGCTCTTTGTCCCTGGTCCTGCCACCTTTCCTCACCCTCACACGCCTTCCCCGGCCTTTCTCCATCTGGGATGCACTTCCACCCCTCACCCCATAGACTCTGGTCCTTAAGTCCTGGCCCCTCCTACTCCAGGATCACCTGTCTCTCTCATGACAACCATGACAACCACATCATGCCAGAGTTTCTTGGGAGTATGGGCACGTGACTTCGATATGTGTGTACACGTGTGTCTCCTTGTCTAGATTGAAGACAGGCTGAATTCTGTAGCACCTGGTGTTCTGGGATACTTTCTCTCTGGGATATTTGTTGAATTGAATGAAATTATCGGGGCTCTAAACAGAGCCCAAGAGCAGGGGGAGATGGGGGAAGAGTGTCTAGAATCTTGGGTGTGGTCCTGGCCTGACATTTGGACCCTAACCAGCTGAGTGGCCGGGGGCAGGTCACTTCACCTCCCTGAACCACATTATCTAGTTGGATCCCTTCTAAATCCACCATCCTAAGGGGCTGCGTCTCAGTCTTTTTTCCACTCTGAAGTGTGATGATCTGCCTAACACGCCAGAGCTAGCAGTCACAACGATGCCCAGCCAGGAGAGAGGTTTGCCCCTTTTTGACCAGTGATGTTTCGAGGTGTTAATGCAGACCTGGAGGAAAGTCTCTTTCCTCCCTCCACACCCAGCTTCCCCCTGCTGCTGGGCCCCAATCTGTCTTCCCTCCTGCTGACACATGGCACCACCCCTCGGCTGCCTTTATCTTTGTGGGGTGACTTGTTCAGATCCTGAAGCAGTCTCTGGATATTACAAATGGCAGAGAATGGTGTTTTTCTCTTAGGGAGATGCCAGGCCAACACTTTGACCTTTCCTAGCAGCTCAGACAGCTCCACCCTGGCAGACAGACCTCACTTACTCCAGGAAGCCCCTCGGGTGCCTTGGCCCTGGTCTCGCCGTGCTGCAGGGATTCCTGGGGTGAGCTCCAAATGCAGAACACAGTTCCAGGGTATATACTGAGCCCACTGAGGCCCTAGTATTTTTCTCTTCACCTCTGACCACCTCAGGGATTTGCCCACAATGGAGATGAGCGTCTCCGCTTAATTCCATGCCTTGCAGGCTCCTGAAGGTGGAGGTTGGTAGAAAAAGACCCACCCCTGAGCAAGGTGGAGGTGGGCAAAGGGAGCCAGGGCCAAAGTCAATGCTTTCCTCTTCTGCAAGGAGCCCACTGAGACTTCGCCAGGTCTGTGTGGGAGCAGCCCCTCCCACACCCCTTCCACAGTCCCTGCTCTTTCACCAAGTTCCCAGCATAGCCCCATCCCCAGCTTCATTGTTTCCAAGCTCCACCCTATCCTATGCTAAAAGAGAGAATGAGGCTTCCTCCCATCCACTTCCTGACTGATTAAATGCTTCTAAATGATGAAAGTCCCCATAGCCTTCGGAATCTGGGCCCTGTCTGTAGACACTGGGCCTTCCAAGATTCCCAGCAGCAACTGTTTGAGGAAGCCAGTGTTTTTTCCACGTTGGGGTGGGGAATGCTGATTGAGGCCGCTCCCCCCTTCTTTTGGGAGAAAGAGCCTCAGCTTTGCTGCTGTTACCTGCACTTGTGGATTTCCTAGACTAGAAGACAGAGGAAGCTGAAGTAGACAGCAGGCAGAGAGCTGTTTGGAGGGTTTTTATGAGCTGTCCCAGGCCAACCCGGGATTCATATGGGAGGAGGGTCTAGGTGGGGACATGGCGCCGGGCCTCAGGCAGCACGGTGACTCCTGACCTGCCTGTCCCTGTCTCATCAGGAGGCCATCCTGCAGCGCTACCGGGTGAAGGGAGACCATCTGCGCGTCTACCTGCACTACCTGCCCTCCTATTACCACCTGCACGTGCACTTCACCGCCCTGGGCTTCGAGGCCCCCGGCTCGGGCGTGGAGCGGGCCCACCTGCTGGCTGAGGTGATCGAGAACCTGGAGTGTGACCCCAGGCACTACCAGCAGCGCACGCTCACCTTCGCCCTCAGGGCTGACGACCCCCTGCTCAAGCTCTTGCAGGAGGCTCAGCAAAGCTGAATTAACTCAGGCAGAAGAGCACAGATGTGTAGGATTGGGGGAGGAGTGGGGACAAGATTTTTTATCTCCAAGTGAATTTTCTAAAAATGTATTTTGTACCGGCTTATTCCTAGTAGTGAATAAACTAGCGGGCTCACTCAGTGTGGACAGCGTGGCCTGGGAGGCAGGCAGATGGTGGGGGAGAGTGGGTGGGTAGAACCTATGGGAAGGCCTTGAGAATGGTGGAAAGTCTCCAGGTGGTGGTTTCAACTGACGGGTGGGAGCTGCCCTGGAAGGGTGCCGAGGGCCTTCTCCAAGCCCCAGGGCTCACCGTCTGTGGTGGCTTCCTTGTCCCCACTCTGTGCCTCTCCTGTTGGTACTCCTTATTCTGCTCCTCCCCTTCTCCCCTCCTCCTTCCCCTGCCATCCACCTCTCCTTGAGGAGTTCCCCAAAAAACCAAACTTGGAACCTTTCAGGAAATTATCTATACAGGTTTCTGATGGCACTTCCTCCTTCCAGCAGTGAGGTCACACCTCCCTGTGAGTCACTCAACCCTGTTGATAAACTTCTTGTTGACGAAGATAGGGGCTTGGTGCCTGGAAATGGGCGGGTTTTAATAAGAATCAGATTATGCAAGCCCGAAAAGCCTGCCTTGCTGTTATTTGGTCAGCCAGTCCTCAGCCTTGAGTTTTTATCTCGGCAGGAAGACAAAACAGACTCACGTGAAGCAGCCAGAAGATGAAGTGCAAAACAGTGAATCAGCAAGGGCAAATGATATGGTTGCAGTTGAATACAAAAGCCCGGAGGCGGCTCGGGTTCAAGGCCTATCAGAGGCAGACGTTCAGAGGATCTTGAGACCAGGAAGGGACCTCAAAGCGTCAGAGGCTGATGAGCAGTTAGGGAGCCATCAGGGCTCAAGCAGGGCAGGGACATGGCTTGTACGGGGGGGCACACAAGTAAACACACAAGGCTCTCTCCAGCACACAGGACCAAGGCATCATGCTGCCAGAGGGGCTGGTGCTTACCACTTTGTCAGAGTAGGGCTGTGGATTTTGTGCCTTGCTTGGGAAGCTCTCAGGGATGGTAGGATGGCAGGCTCTTAAGTGATAGCAGGGGGGAAGCTTGAGGCACAGTGGGTGGTCCTTACCCTCCATCCCCTGCCTGAGAACCAGGAAGCCTCATTCAGAGACTAGCCCCTTTACTTGCAGGTGGTAGCCCAGGTGCAGCCAACCTGCTTCAGGGTCTCAGGGCCTGCTGTGGCCCTGGGAGAGACTCCTTAGAAACAGCAGAATCACCAACATGGTGAAACCCGTCTCTACTAAAAAATAGAAAAATTAGCCAGGTGTGGTGGTAGGCTCCTGTAATCTCAGCTACTTGGGAGGCTGAAGCAGGAGAATCCCTTGAACCTGGGAGGTGGAGGTTGCGGCGAGCCACTGCACTTCAGCCTGGGTGACAGAGCAAGACTCCCTCTCAAAAAAAAAAAAATTAAAAAAATAAAAAAGAAACAGCCGGGGAGTGGAGGGTGTAGTCAGAGAAAGCCTCAGGGACCTGCTTCAGCCTTCAGGGAGTTCAGATGAGGCACAACGAAGCTACTGGCCTCCACTCGGCCATTCTTCCATGCAGCTCTTTTTTTTTTTTTGAGACAATCTCGCTCCATCGCCCTGGCTGGAGTGCAGTGGCGCAATCTTGACTCACTGCAACCTCCGCCTCCCGGGTTCAAGTGATTCTCCTGCCTCAGCCTCCTGAGTAGCTGGGACTACAGGGGTGCGCCCCCACACCCAGCTGATTTTTGTATTTTTAGTAGAGACGGGGATTCACCATGTTGGCCAGGCTGGTCTCCAACTCCTACCCTTAGGTGATCCACCCGTCTCGGCCTCCCAAAGTGCTGGGATTCCAGGCATGAGCCACCGCGCCCAGCCCCCTGCAGTACTTCAACAGTCCCTAGATTCAGGCAACATGGAGTTGCAGCCAAGGAACTTTGAGGTAGTGACCGATGCGGGGAGGTCTGACAGAGAACCAGCAGGATCCATTTCATGGCCACCACACATCTGACTCTTTCTTGGGCTAAGCAAATACTTTTGTGGGTAGTGACACTGGCAGCTGCTGGGGTCTTGGGGGCAGGAGGTTGGATGGAGATCTTCTCCCAGAGCAGTGTCCAGCTTGCAAGAATGCTCCCTGGGTCTCAGTTGTACCCATTCCAGGTCCAGGGGAAAGAAGTGACCCGCTTCACCTCTGAAAGCAGATGTGGTCCCATCAAGCAAACACGGGCTCCATCTCCAGCAGTACAACTGCCACGGAGCAGAGGGAGGCCTCCCTGTGGAGCAGCCCTTCCCTGTGGCCTCAGCCTCTGCCCTCCTGCGCAGCCCCCAACGGTGCTGCTGGAGGGTCTGGCTCCACGGGCTCCCGCTGACCTTGCCGTTCCTTCCCCTCATCTCGTAGCGCCTGACCCCTGGAGGAAGGTGGGTAGGGATTTGACACTGGATGAATAAATGTTTGAGGGGCAAGAGAGATGGGACAGAGTTCACCCAATGGGACAGACGAGGCTGGGAGTCACAGCAGAGGGCAGGCACTTGGGTCTAGAGAGGCAGGGCATGGAGACAGGGACCCACACTCTGGAAGGCTTCTCGACTCCCCCCGAGGGGCTGGCCAGTTCTGTTTTCCTTCTGCCCACTCTGTGGGGAGGGGCCTCTCTGGGATAGCATCCCCTCACTCCTCTCCCAGCCTCATTTATCTTCACCACAGTACAGAAGGGGGCCCCTCTCCAGGCCTCACCACTTAACTTTTCTTGTACATGGAAAGACAAGCCTCTGCTAGAGGCCTGGCAAGGGTTCCCCTTCAGAACCAGCCAGTGCTCTGCTGCTGTAATCGCCAGGGACCCTGGCAGCCGTGGCCCCCATGCAGCTCCCTCCCTCAATCCAACCCTCTTTGGGCTTATCACCCTCAAGGTCTAGAGTGCACCAGGGCTGGCTGCTCTGCCAAGTCCTATTGAGACTCGAAAAGCATAGTCTGTCTTTATAGGGTGACCTTCATATCAGACTCCTGGGTAACTCAAGACGATAGCTTTGCATATAGTGCCTCCTTTTATTCCTATTTGTGAGTTTGTCCGCTTTCCCCACTAGACTGAAAGGGTCTTGAGGGTGGGAGCTTTGTTTTAGTTATCTCTGTATCCCTGGCCCCTAAGACACTACCTGGCTTAGCAAACCAACCTGTGAGACAAAGCGCCATTATAACACTACATTCATACAGCAGATCATTTCATGACACATTCTCGTTCCTTTTTACGAAGAAATGGGCTCAGGATGTCTTGTCCAGCGTTATGGAGTGAACGTCAGCTCCAGGAATCAGACACTTCTGGCCCTTTGTTCACCATTTCCCCAGAACCTAGGGTGGTGACTCACCTATAAGTGCTCCATAAACATGTGGCGAATGGAGGACCAGAGCTAGGCTCTGAATGAGGCCTCCTGGATCTCATGCAGGGGATGGAGAGTAAGGACCAGCCCCTCTACCTCATGCTTTCCTCCTGCTATCACTTAAGAGCCCAACATCCTTCTGTCCTGAGCAAGCCACAAGCTGCAGCCCTGCCTTGACAAAATGGCAAATGCCAGCCCCTCTGGCAGCGTGACACCTTGGTCCTGTGTGCTGCAGAGAGTGCCTCATGTGTTGAACTGTGTGCCCTCGGAAGCATGCCATGCCCCCGCTCTGCTGGAGCAGTGGCAGATGTCACCCTTCCTAGATAAATCCTGGACGGCTCCACGACTGGCTTTTAGCCCCAACACTTGGCCTACATTCTTTCTGGCTTGGTTGGAGAAGGAAAGAAGCAGTTGGAGGCATGACTGCTATTGTTCCTTGGCTTCTCTCCATTTGCCTCAAACTTTCCTAATACAGCAAAATTGCTGAGTGGTCTCTATTTATCAACATGAAACAGAAAAATACCATCTCAGGCTCCACATTCCATGTCCCTGTTGAATACAGATCCCCGAACTGAGAAATAAGAAACAACTACATACGAAGTAATACTTGAAAATGTTTCTCTTGTAATACTCCCATATCCAAAGTATTTGAATATACTTATTTTGTTGATGTAGGTCTGCCAACTCTTCCTTCTCAGGAAGGACTGTTTTTATTCCAAACATGTATATATATGGTTAAAATGTACTTTTTAAAATAAGATAATTATTGATAGTTGTTTTTAAAATAGCCTTGCTTAGCAAAATAAATGTTGGCAACCCTAAGTTTGTTCTATTATAATATTATTGAAATTACATTGAATTCTGAAATCCATGTCAACTTGAAGTTACCAAGTTTTAACCACTGTTAGAAAATAAGCAGGAATGAAATCTGTTTCAAGTGTTTCGATTTCAATACAATTTAATAAACAGGTTTTGCGCATCTACCCCCACCCCACTTTGGTTTTTTTGCAAGCACCTGGAGGCAGAGCTCATGTGGAGCTTACAATTTAGTAGGAACACAGGCATTAATTACAAGGTAATTACAATGCTGATGAGTGTGTTGAAGTGGAGGGGGCTACGGGGCTTCAGCCCCAAAAAGCTAAACCTGCAGGCTAAAACTTTAAAAAAAAATATTTAATTGGCAAATAAAAATAGTATACATTTATGGTGTACAACATGATGTTTTGTTATATGTATACATTGTGGAATCACTAAATCGGGCTAATTAACATATGCATTATGTCACATACTTACCATTTTGTAATGATGAGAACACTTAAAATCTCTGTGAGCAATTTTCAAGTATACAGTACATTGCTTTTGTTTTGTTTTGTTTTTGAAACAGAGTCTTGCTGTGTCACCCAGGCTGGAGGGCAGTGGCGCAATCTCAACTCACTGCAACCTCCGCCTCCTGGGTTCAAGCAACTCAGCCTCCCAAGTAGCTGAGATTACAGGCGCACACCACCACACCTGGCTAATTTTGTAGTTTTAGTAGAGACGGGGTTTCACCATGTTGGCCAAGCTGGCCTAGAACTCCTGACCTCAAGTGATCTGTCTGCCTCAGCCTCCCAAAGTGCTGGGATTACAGGCGTAAGCCACCGCGCCCCGCCCAGTACATTGTTATAACTATTGTCACCATGTGACACAATAGATCTCTGGAACTTCCTCCCATCCAACTGAAAGTTTGCATTCTTTGACCATCTCCCCATTCCGATAGGCAACCACCATTCTACTCTCTGCTTCTGTGAGTTCCACTTGGTTAGGTTCTACACACAAGATCACGCAGTGTTTATCTTCTTGTGCTCTAGGCTGGATCTTGGTCATCAGCCCAATGACAAGCAGAATAAAGGCCCAGAAGTTAGGGAGACCAGGGCTCAGTGTAGCTGGCACTGAGAGCTGAGCTTCTAGTGTGGGCCCACACATACATTTAGGACTGTAGCCAATTTTCCCTTCAGAACCATGATGAAGAAATGAAAGCCAAGGCCAAGAAAATCTTTAATGTTCTGTTCCTCCCCTGCTTGGGAAGCAGAGTGGTCTGAAGGCTCCAACACAGAATCTGTGCCATAACCAAGTCTCATCTGGGGCAAGTTACATAACTGCTCATGAAATAGGAGTGATAACAATGCTTCCCCCAGAGGGTTTTTCTGAGGGTTAAATAAGAATTTTGTGGGACATAGTAATCACTCAGTAAATGTTCTGGTCTGAGAGTGACCAAAAGGATGGAACTAGAGATATTTGGGCAAGATATTTGCTATGGCCTGAACGTCTGTGTTCCCCTAAAATTCATATGTGGAAATCCTAACACCCAAGGCAATTGTGGGGCCTTTGGGAGGTGATTAGGCCATGAGGGTGGGGGGCCCCCATTAATGGGATTAGTGTCTCATAAAAGAGATCCCAGAGTCACCCCTAAGGCCCTTCCTCTTACTGTGAGGTTACAGTGAGAAGATGACCTTCTATGAACCAGGAAGCAGGCTGCTGGCATCTTCATCTTAGACTTTCTAGCCTACAGAACTGTGAGAGATTTCTGTAGTTTATAAGCCATCCAGTCTACATTTTGTATAACAGACCAAACAAAGACAATATTAAAAATAACTTCATGATTAGAAGCGCTACGAAATGCTAGACTACGCATGGAACCAAGAGGTTTTATTTATTTACTTTTTGAGACAGTCTCACTCTGTTGCCCAGGCTGGAGTGCAGTGGCTCAATCTCGGCTCACTGCAACCTCCGCCTCCCGGGTTCAAGTGATTCTCCTGCCTCAGCCTCCTGAATAGCTGGGATTACAGGCACCCACTACCATGCCCAGTTAATTTTTGTGTTTTTAGTAGAGATGGGGTTTCACCATGTTGGCCAGGCTGGTCTCGAAATCCCAACCTCTGGTGATCTACCCACCTCAGCCTCCCAAAGTGCTGAGATTACAGGCATGAGCCACCACTCCTGGCCAACCAAGAGGTTTTAAGGAAAAAAGCCATAAACTTTTGGTGGTTAACTGACTGTGGCCCTAAACAGAGGCAGGGGCTGTGTGCAATGACTTCTCAGGATCTCTTTCAGCCTACAGGTTCCTGGAATGCATTTCAGCTAACACTACAAGAGTGATGTCTCTTGCTACTGAGAACCCTGGGAACAGCTCAGCTCCATGGTCCAGCCATATAAATCTGATAAAAATAGGAGCTGAAATACCATCCTGGAGTTGCTATTTTTAAAAGCATCTGAGATGCTGGATGGGGTGTATTTCTTCCTCAAACACATCTTGCTGTTTCCTCCTCTTGGTGGGCAGGATGCTAACGTGGCATATGAGACAGGAGCTGTTCCACGCTGCTGCTCACACCCACTCCTGCCAGAGAGGGGCCGCAGGGCCAGGGCTTCCCAGATCTAGATGCACCTGCTCCTCCCTCTGCTCCTGAGGCCCCTCTGGTTGCCCCAGCACAGAGGTGTCCTGCCACTTCCACCAAGGAGAAACACAGGAGAGTTTGGGAGGCAAAGGAAATGGGAATGGAGGCAGCACTGATGGCTTGGAAGGGGACTCAGACCTGTTATTCCTCAGGTTGCCTTGGTCCCACTTTGGCACAGTTAACATCCAAAAGAAACAGTCCCCATGGGCCAAAGCCCTGCTTACCCCATCCTACTGCCTCTTGCTGAGCCGCTCATAATGTGTTGTAGTTGCACCAAAGGGGTGCCTGGGGTCAAAAAAGCACAAGGAGAGGAGAGAGGAGAGAAGAGGAGAGGAGAAGGAAAGATGGAAAGAAAAGAGAGAGAGAGGAAGGAAGGAAAGAAGGAAGAAAAAGAAAGAGAAGAGAAGAGGAGAAAGACACCAGAATTGCCTACCTCCTGCCCCAAAGATGACATGGCTTCTAGGCAGTGAGCTAAGCTTGTGGCCATGCTGTTAAGAACCTGGAGGGAGAAGATCATCATGAGTAAGCACACTGTGGCCTAACCTGAGGGGAGCAGAATTACAGTTAGCTTCTGGGCACCTAGTAACCAGGCTTGGGATAAGCTGGGGGAGAGGCCTGAACACAGCTTATAGGTTAGAAAAGGCATGCCACCTGCATAGTAACAGCACACACTTATATACAGCAGGTTATGCCTTCAGAGCAAATTCGCATCCATTGCCTGATTTAATGCCAACAATAGCCCTTTGAATAAGCAGTTATTTCCTTTCCCCTCCCCCCGCCCCAGTAAGAAAACTAAAGCTATTTAGTGGCAGAGACAGAGTTGGAACTCAGGTCTCCAGGAACAAATGCTGGTTCTTAAGTTCCATTTTCTGGTAGAGTGACATTTGCGTGATTCACGGCAAGAACTGCAAACTGTGCTTAGATCTAGTTCATCAAATGGCCAAGTTTAGAGGCTGGGCTGATGCTTGGATCAGTTCTGTCAGATTCACTTAGTTATTAAGGGCAGCTGCTTACTCCCTTTGGGCCAGTTTTCCCATCTGTAGAACAAGGAGGCTCTTCCCTCTTCCTCGACTTGCCCAAGGCAGGGACTTAAGTCATTGTGTTCTTTATACCCACCTTAATTCCAGGCCTGGAGACGGCATGCAATAAATAGTTGTTGAATGACTCACACCTGTAATCCCAACACTTTGGGAGGCCGAGGCGGGCAGATCATAAGGTCAAGAGATCGAGACCATCCTGGCCAGCATGGTGAAACCTCGTGTCTACTAAAAATACAAAAATTAGCTGGGCATGGTGGTGCGCGCCTGTAGTCCCAGCTACTCGGAGAGGCAGGAGCTGTTCCACGCTGCTGCTCACACCCACTCCTGCCAGAGAGGGGCTGCAGGAAAATCACTTGAAACTGGGAGGCGGAGGTTGCAGTGAGCCGAGATCACGCCAGTGCACTCCAGCCTGGCGACAGAGCGAGACTGTCTCAAAATAATAAATAAATAAATAAATAGTTGTTGAATGCATGTCTGACTGATTAAGCCAAAGGCACCACATTCAAACAAAATCAGACACTGGTGAAATGCCAAACAGCTTCTGCCCCTGCAAGGAATGATTTAGGATGGAGCACAGTCACCTGCAGAGGAACAACTTGGAGGCAGACTCTCCTTACTCAGCTCATTTGGAGCAGAGCTTCCTGAGTTGGGGGTTCTTGACAGATAAGCCCTCCAGCTTCAGCAGAAGCAGGCTTGGAGCTGCCACTTCTCTGAACCCCCTTGCACTTACTGTCAGTTACTCACACCTTGCACTTAGTCACATCCTATCCTGCCTCGTTCTTGAATGGAGTCCATGGTGAGCCTTCTCTGTGCCGCTGGATGGTAAGCTTCCTGGGGACAGGGAATGGGTCTGATACTTTCCTTGGAGCCCCTGGCGCTCCCGGCACAGGGTCGTTCATACGTGGGGCTCCGGAAACACTGTGCTGACCTATGAAAGGGACTGGCCTAAGGGGCTGTGGATTGTCCTGTAGGGTGACTTCTGAACTGTTCTTCAGCCTGGGCATTTCCCAGGTTTATTTGGGGGGATGCCTGGGTCCAAGGAACCAGGGTCAGGGGCCCCGGGGTTTCTTCCTGGAGACAGGATGCCTGGCGCCTTCAATAACGGAAAGGAAACTGAGAAACTTTCTGAGGCCAAGATAAACAGTATGCAAGTGATTGGTGCAGAGAGAGCAGTTTAGGGGCGGCAGGCCCCAACCGAAGCAGAGGAAGGGCCCACGTCTGGGCCCAGGGGACTGACTGGCTGCCTTGCGTGCATGGGGCATGGGAAGCATAGGCTCCCGGAACAGGACCCTGCCTCAGTTTCCCCAGTAAGGGAAGGACACGGTTCCCCGTGCGACAGAGCACTGAACCCTTTCTTGATTCTCATTGTTCCCGGGAGGGTGCGCGTTGGCTGCCCTGGGCATACCCACCCTGGCGCCATTCACAGGCAGTGCCTGCCCTGGCCCTGTGCTCACCCCATCAGGCCTCCTCTTCCGCCTCTCCGCCCCTCTGGCACCCACGGCGCCCCTGCCTGCCTCCGTCCGGGTCTCGGAGGCGCGCACACTATCCCAAGCCGGCGACCGCGCGGCATCGCCCCCACCCTTCCCCCTCCTCCACCCCGCCCTTTCTACCCCTCCCGGGAGCTCCTGGGAGTCGGGCCGCCGTGTGCGCAAGCGTGTCCAGCCCCTTCCCCGCCCCCAACCCGGGCCTGGGTCCCCGCCTCCCCTGCAGGCGGACTCGCCCGCTCCCAGGCCGGCCCCGCGCCCGGGACAGGGACCGGGCCGAGCCGAGCCATCGCGCCAGCGCTGCGCCGCCGGTCGGTGCGCCTAGCGGATCGGAGCTGCGCGCGGAACTGTGCTGCCCCGCCCCGCTCCACCCGTGAGGGTGAGTACGCGGCGGCAGTGCGCGGGGGCCCGCGGGGCGGGGCGGGGAGCCGCGGGGTCCTCGGCCGCCTGACCCCAGCCGGCGCAGCGCCTCCAGGAGGGGGTCGGGCCCTGCACGTGGGCGCAGCGCGGGTCGGGGTGGGGCGGCCACAGCCCTGCGGAGCTGCTTTCCGGGGTCCCTTTCCCTGGACCAGATTTTCGCGGGAAGCCGGATCCTCTCCGCTCCCTTGGAGTGAGCAAGCGGGACAGTCCTGCGGAAAGTTTCCGCCCCCACTCCCCCAGCCCTGCGCCCGGACTGAAGCGGCGGCCCCCACCTCCAGCATCCTCGAGCGATGGTTTCTCCCACAACTACCCCGGTCAGGTCCAGCACTTGGGAGCTGACTGTGCTGGAGGTGACAGGCTTTGCGGGGTCCGCCTGTGTGCAGGATTCGCAAGGTCGCTGAGCAGGACCCAAAGGTGGAGTTGTCAGTGGGAGGCCGGCTGTGCCCAGCGTCCTAGGGCCACGTTATGGGGGTCGTCAGGCCTAGGCCACTGTGCCTCAGAGCTGCATGGGTGGTGAGCAGTGGGAGGGATGCGATGGGGGGAGTGGGCTCAGCTGTCTGCTGTGGGTGTTTCCTCGGGGGCCTCGCTGGCAGGGACCTCCCGGCCAGCCCAGAACTGCCAACATGTCTGCCAGCACTGCCCCTCCATTCCCAGTCCTGGAGGGGAGGCTCTGTCTGGGCAGCGTGAGGCCTGACCTACTGTGGCTGCTGCTTCTGCTCCCCAGCCTGGGTCCCGAGGGCCTGGCTTAAGGGAACTGCTGCCAGAAGACTGGGAGTGTAGGCAGTGTTCGGGTGCCCAGCTGTGCCCTGTCTGACCTCATGGCCACCCACAGGCTGGCACCCCCAACAGGCCTCTTGGGGAAGCCTGTACTTTCCACCGCCGGAGGGGGGTACCGCGTGGAAGCCAGGCTCAGGCGGACTCATTCTTTGTGAACTTTGGGAACAGGCCTGGTACAGGCTGAGTTCTCACAAGAGACACACACTCGTATCACTCTCTCCTGAGCTGTGCCGGACCCGTCCTACAGACTCCACCTCCTCTAGGTCCTGGCCCTGGCATCTGCCAGGGGGATTTTAAATGAGTTGATATGTGCTAAGTGCTTTGAAAGGCGCCTGCACGGAGGAAGGGCTGTATAAATGTTCACTATTGGTAATATTTCTCCCATGCTGTTACTCTCCAAAGCTGCCCGATAATTCTAGAGCGGGTTCCGGGGACGTGCCTGCTGTTTGGGGCCTAGAAATGAACTGGGGAGGCTGTTCTGCTTGCTGAGAGCTGGTCTGGGAATGCCCCTTGACCGTTCCCTGCCCTGCTCCTGGCCCACTCCCAGGCTGCTCCTGTGCCCGGCCCCATTGCGCTGGGTGGGTGATCCTAAGCTGCGCCATGGGCCCTGGGCTCTGTCGAGACATGGGGAGCTTGCCAGGAGTTGGGGCCAGATCCCCCAGACCCCAAGATGGCAACCGAGGTTGTGAGGGTGCACATGGAAGGAGGAGTTAGAAAAGTGAATTGGAAATTGCCAGCTTGGACTTTGGGCAGAGTGGGTGTCTTTAGCTTGGGGATGGGTTGTTGTTCAGAGACAACAGGGCCGCCTTCTCTGTGAGCTGGCGGCCCAGGCTGAGGTGCCTCTGGGCTGCCTTGCCTGTGGGAAGCAGTGACTGGCCCTCTGCTTCTCAGGAAGAGAGTGCCGTGCCCCCGCCAGCCTCCCAACCTCGTTAGACTCCTAGAATCCAGTTTTCTGGATAGAACTAAGAATCTGCTCCTTTCTGGACTTTTAATCCTGGAAAGGGCTCCCTTCCCCAGCAGGAGCAGAGAGGCCAGACCCCCTTTCTGTGCTCCATCTTGAGCTGTCATTCTGTCCTAACTCCCCACTGGCCGCCATCTGCCCTTGCCTTGGGGGCTACCCCAGGTCTGACTTGGGCACGTTCTCTGGGTCTCTCCTCAGAGAGGCTGCTCCAGGGGTTGTCCCAATGGAATTGGGAATTCTTCTCAGAATGGCTCAAAGGTTTGCACCATCTGTTGGAGGAAAGGGACCCCTCTATCTCGGACTAATACAAATGTTTCCATGCCTGCCAAGTTCCAGACCCTGGGCCGATAGGGAAAGGAGCTGGCTGAGGGGCCCGCAGGGGATGAAGAGGGAGCTTGGACCCCAAGTAGGGTCTGAAGTCCAAGCCTACAGATTGCCATCAAGGCAGCCGCTAGAGCCTAGCCCAGCTCCTGGCCCCTCGGAGATGGACTTTGGATGCTGGAGAGCGGGGCAGTCCAGCATCGCAGGGTGAGACACCCCAAACAGCCCCTGCTTCCTGCCCCCTCAGTTCAGTCGCACTGGGCTGGCGGCTTAGCTCCCGCTCTGTGTTCCCCTCACGCTGGGATCCTCCTTCCTACTCAAGACCCACGACCTTGACCTGAAGCTTTTGGTTGCTGGGAGGAAATGCTGAGTGCAGGCAGATTTGGGTGACTGTTGTCATTAACCCCCTCTTCTTTGTTGCCCCCTTCTCAGAGGCTTCTGTATGAGTGTCCTGAGTGGCCCTGGATGGACTACTGGCTGTCCCTGGCCTCAGAATCACCCCTAACACCTGCCACATTTGGGGGAGGGAGGTGTGTGAATGATGTCCTTTATTCTACAGACTGAGGAAGTGGTCAGTGTAGCTTCACGTGAGAGCAGCAGCATGCGATGCCCAGGGCCTAGCCAAGTGCTGGTCAGCTTCCGACCGGAGCCCCTGAGCCCTGCAGGGGCTGAATTCCCCCAAAGGGTTGCTTGGGTTGTTGCTTTTCGGGGTTAGAGGGTGTGAGTGTCCAGAGCTGTGGGTTTTTAGTGTTGGCTGAGCCCTTTACCTGGGACCTACAGCCAGGCCACAACCCCATCTCTGTTCCCCTGCACCCCACACTGCCCTGTGATAGGATGTGATAAGATGGTAGGGTTGCCTGGACTGAAGCCCTGGGTTCCACTGCTGGCCCAGTAGGGAGGAGGCTGCAGCTGCTTGGGCTGAAGTGAGGTGTGGGTCTGGCTGGGCCTCCAGTTTCCCACCTGGGCCTTGATTGTGAGGAAGGCCTGGCTGCAGAAGCCCAGAAGCACCTGAGTAGGAGAGTTCCTTTGTCCCACCTGCAGCTCATTCAAGCCTGTGCATGGGGGTTGGGGTCCTCAGGATCTTGCTTTCCTGTTTAGGGGAGGCAGCCCCAAAGAGTGCTGGGACCAGTTTGGAGAGTGCTAGGGAATGCTGGTCTGCAGTGACCCTACTTGTGCTGTGCGTCCTCTGCCAACTGCAGCATGGGTGAACATCTGTACATCTGTCCCCATAATGAAAATGGCCTCAGCAAATAACAAAAATATTACCATTTAGCAATCAGGCACTTATTAAAAGCCTGGGCCAATAAACTTAAAAAAAAAAAAAGATGTGCTAGACACTTTACATCCCTTCATGTGAGCCTCACACAACCCTGTAATTAAGCCCATTTATAAATGAAGAAATGGAGGATTGAAGTATTAAGTTACTTGGCCAAGGTCACACAGCTCGTAAGCAGCTGAGCTAGGACTCAAATCCAGGCCTGCTTCCAAAACCTTCACTTTTCAGCCCAGTTCTCAACTGCCCCCTGGAGTTTGCTCATTTTGCCCCATGAAGAAACAGATCCCAGCTCAAAGGCGTGAAGGGGTTTGCTCAGGGCCACAGTGTATTAGTGTCAAATGTGGAACACAAACCCTGACCTCTGAGTGCTCTCCCGAACCCCACATCCCGGTGAGGCCCGTACCCTGAGCACACGCTTGTCCGCTTTCTCAGTAGGGAGGGGCGGGGCAGGACAAGGTTCTCCTCCCTCCCTCCTTCCTCCTTCGCTCCTTCCCTCCTTCCCAGCGGGCCCTCCCAGCCTCCCCAGCCCCCATCTCTGCTGCTTTCCCTTGGCAATTGCTTCCATCTGGCCTGCCTGCAGCTCCTATTCCTTTGGAAACGTGGCTGCCGCCCACGGGGCTGCAAGGCAACCACGGCCACACGTGGGGAAGGGGAGGGGCCCTATGGGGTCTAAGAACAGGGAACCCAGCCAAGGTGGCTGTTCCTGGCGTCTGGCATCCTGATTCCTGCCAGGCAGAAGCACCTTGGCTGCCTGGCCCTCCTTGATGCCCGTCCTGGGCTGGCTCAAGGCCAGAGAAGCTCCCAAAGACCCAATTCTCCTTCCGACATGGTGAGCTGTTTTGCCCACAGACAAGCTCTGCACCAGCAGCCCTCCCTGTCTCTTAGAGGTTGCTCAGGTTGGGAGGAGGGATTCCTGGCAGGAGAGAATTAGGGGCCAGCTGGGGTATACCCTGGGTTCCCACTGGGTTCTGATCATTCGGAGGGAAGTCATGCAAGGGACTGACGAGGGCAGAGGCTGAGGGATCCGCGGAGTTCTGGGCAGGCGAGGAGGCAGCTGACTTGCTCATGACTGTAGGTATGCGCCACCACACTAGGCTAATTTTTCTTTTTTTTGTAGAGACAGGGTTTTGCCATGTTGCCCAGGCTGGTTTTTGTTTGTTTGTTTTGGTTTGGTTTTGAGACAGAGTTTTGCTCTTGTTGCCTAGGCTGGAGTGCAGTGGCACCATCTCGGCTAACTGCAACCTCCATCTTCTGGTTTCAAGTTATTCTCCTGCCTCAGCCTCCTGAGTAGCTGAGATTACAGGCGCCCGCCACCACGCCTGGCTAATTTTCGTATTTTTAGTAGAGACAGGGCTTCATCATGTTGGCCAGGCTGGTCTCGAACTCCTGACCTCGTGATCCGCCCGCCTCAGCCTCCCAAAGTGCTGGGATTACAGGCGTGAGCCACCGCGCCCAGCCGAGCATGTCTGTCTTGTTCACTGGTATCTTTTCTTAATGCCTGGAATGATGTCTAGCAAACAATAAGCACTCAATAGATTCTTGTGTGATGAGTGATGGAAATGCAGCTCAGGTATGCTGATTTGTCTTTGCTGCATCTTTACTTTGCTTCCTCCTCCCAGGGCAAAGGGAAGAAGTTTCCCTTTTGCCAGTTGAGCTGTTTGCCAGAGAAAGGTCTGGCTCCAGCTGTGTGCTGCCACCTTGGGGGTCTCTGTTCAGACACCAGAGAGGCAGGCAGGAACCCAGGTGAGAATGGGCAGGAGCTTGTCCCCTGAGGAGTGCATGCCCCATTCCACCCACCACAGGGTCAGCTGGCCACATTTCTCTACCCATCACGCCTCCCTAGTAACCTTCAGGTTCCTGCAGACAGGTCCTGACCTCAGCTCCAATCCCTATGTCAGTCCTCTCCTTATTTGAGACCCAAGAAAGGTACACCTACGGTGGAACCCTCACTTGGGTCCTGAGAAGGAGTGACGGTTTTGGAAGAGCGAGGGGTTCACCCACATTTGCCTCCTCCTGAACAGCTCCACTTTTATTCCTTGTACATATTGCGTTTCCACTTAAATTTTTTTTTTGAAACTGTGACAGAGGGTTTCTTGGCTTTAATTTTTTTTTTTTGAAAACCCCCATTGAGTTCCAGTTGTGACCCCTGTGGTTCTCATGTTCTGGTAGCATGCCGTGTGTGGTCTCACCTCCTCGCCTTTGCTTCTGCTGCCCCCTCGCATGGCTTGGGCATTGTTGGTAACGACCTTGCTAGACTGCAAATGTCCTTCAGTATCAACTGAAGCCCCAGTCCTGGGAAGCCTCCCTGGCCACCCAGCACCGGCACTTCCTCCCCCTGCATTCTCCACTCCCTGCAGGTCCTATGCCTGTGACAGGGAGGGAACCCTGTGCTGGGGTGACCCCAGCATGGACCTCAGTGGGGCTCAGGCTGAACCAAAGGTAGGTGGTTCTGGGGTTAGTGCCTGAGGTGGTGGTATGGAGCTGTGAGATTTGTATTCCTAGAAGTAGGTTGGAGGCTCTCAGCCCTTCCTTCCACGCATAGCCTTGAATACAGCTTGCAGCCTGCCACTGTAGCCTCCATTTCCTTCTCCGAGAAATTAACACTTCTTTTTTTTTTTTTTTTTTTTTTTTTTTGAGATGGAGTCTGGCTCTATCGCCCAGGCTGGAGTGCAGTGGTGCGATCTCGGCTTACTGCAACCTTTGCCTCCTGGGTTCAAGTGATTCTCCTGCCTCAGCCTCCCAAGTAGCTGGGATCACAGGTGTGTGCCACCACGCCTGGCTAATTTTTGTACTTTTAGTAGAAATGGGGTTTCACCGTGTTGGCCAGGCTGGTCTCAAACTCCTGACCTCAGGTGATCTGCCCGCCTGAGCCTCCCAGAGTGCCAGGATTACAGGAGTGAGACACTCTGTCCGGCCAACATTGCTTCCTTTTTTTTTTTTTTTTTTTTTTTAAGATGGAGTCTCACTCTGTTGCCCAGGCTGGAGTGCAGTGGCGCAATCTCAGCTCACTGCAACCTCTGCCTCCCAGGTTCAAGCAAGATTCTCCTACCTCAGCCTCCCGAGTAGCTGGGATTACAGGTGCCCACCACCACACCCGGCTAATTTTTGTATTTTTAGTAGAGAAAGCCGGGAGGGAGGGGGGGGGGTCTCACCATGTTGGCCAAGCTGGTCTCAAACTCCTGACCTCAAATGATCCACCTGCCTCGGCCTCCCAAAGTGCTGGGATTATAGGCGTGAACTACTGTGCTCTGCTTGACCAACACTTCTTAATGGGATAACATTTCAGATAACATCCAGTGCCCGGACTCCAGCACTCTATAAATGCTGGCTGGTGTGCTTTTCTGGGATTCCAGGGTGGGGTCCAAAGACTGAAGAGGGTCTACTTTCTGGCCCAGGGGAAGAGGGGCAGGTGGCTCACTAGGAGCTGTCCTGGCATCCTTTGTCCCTGTCCATTTACCAGTTATGTGACCTCAGGCAGGTCTTGCACTCTGGCACTCAATTAGCATCTGTGTTAATTGGGGTAAGAGTATCTGCCACGTCGCACAGCCTGGTGATGGGCAAACAAACATTTTTTAGGCTGGGAGAGGCCTCAGAGGTTGGCTGTCATATTACAAATGAGGGAGCAGAGACTCAGAAAAGTAACTTAGTTGTTTAAGGTCACAGAGCACCTCTCTCCCCACAGGCAGGGAGCAGGTAATTGGGCTGAGCCTCAGGAGTAACCCTTCTCTCTCTGTCTCTCCAGCCCCTACCTCATGCCTGGCCCATTCAGCTGGTCTGTTCTCCAGGCCCCTAGGACTGGGTGGGCTAAGATGAGTGGTCTAGAAATCCCTCCCCAGCAGGGCTGGACTGAATGAGGGGCTGGCCGAGGAGCGGGTGTTGATGGAGCATGGGAGATTGTCCTCACAGGCAGTGTGGGCCGTTTCTCTAGACCTCCTGCCCCCATCTCCTTCCTGTCCCTGTTTGAGCCGTGCTCTTCTTCAATCCCTTTCTGCCTGCCTTCTCTTTCCACCCCTAGATTTCTCACCATCTTCAGTGATCCCTCTTCCTTCCTTTTTGCCTCCTCTGCGTTCTCTCCTTGCCCTTGCTTCTCTGATCCGCCTTTTTTCTCCAGCCTCAGCATTCAGGTTGTCCTCATAGTGGAACCGGGACTTTGGGGGTGGCTGGGTTGGGTTGCCCGGAGGCCGGGGATGTTCAGGAGAGCCTTCATTGGGAGCCCATGGGAGCAGGAATCAGTTCCTTCTGTTGGCAGCTCCAGCATTTTCGAACGAAAATGGCTCTTCCAGGGGTTGAGTTTGGCGAAGAGACAGTGCCTGCCCAAAGTATGCAATGCTTTTATCTTTAGCTTAGCTCCCGAGCCCTCATGCAATTCTTTGGACATCTTCCTGCAAAGGACAGTGGGATCTTGTCTTTCTGGGGCCTCAGGGTCTCCAAAGATGGGCTGACTAAGCTTCCCTAGCTTGGGACCTGAACCCTTCACCCTCCTCTCTCTTGAGCTGTTTCTCCCAGGGGAACCTGCTCGAATGAGGGGGGTTGGCCGACACAGTTTTCTACTCTCAGACCCCATTGAGGTGAGCACACAACAGTGTTCTGTGTGAGGGTCTGGATACACTCCCCACCCTCCCAAGCCCAGCACCGTGTCGCCCTGCCCCAGCCCAGAGCTTGCCTCTATTGGCTTTGTGACCCTCACTTTGTACTGTAGCTTTGTTCGGCCTTAGGGACCAGCTGGTCCCCTGCTGTGGTTCCACACAGTGGAGACTGATCCCTGACCACCCATTCAGCTGCCTGGCGGCCCGGGGGCAAGTGTTTGTCCCCCATCTCCCAAAATGGCGGGGTGTAGGGGCTCCCTGCCCGGAGTCCCAACCCTGCCAAGGCAGAGGGAATGGGGAACAGCTGCGTTGGCCCATTCCGGCTCCATATGGATTTGGTTTGACAACAAAGCTCCCTCTGTGTGTTCCCAAGCCCCTTACATAACCAGGGGCTGTGGGCAGAGGAGGAAAGGAGGAGGAGGTGGAGATGGGGACCAGGAGACACCAGGATGGGATGGCTGGAAAGGACACAGGGACCGGGAGGAGAGGGCAGGAGACGAGGACCAGAGGGGAGGAGAGGGTGGGAGCAGGAGGGGGAAGTGCTGGTCTTGACCTCCCAGTTCTGCCTCCTGCTTCCTCGGGAGGGGAGGGTGGAGTCCAGCCACTGACCTCTGCTTGTGGATGCTTTGTCTTCTTTTCTTTGGACCTTTCCCACCAGTCCTGGATGGGCTGAGGAGGGGCCGTGGGACCTGTCTGGGGTGAGGTGAGGTCAGGTATTGGGCTGGACTTGGGAGGCTGGTCCTTGGCCGCAGCCTGTAACTGTATAAATGCCGTAAAAGGGGAATCAGTTCCTGGCTTCCATTGCCTTCCCCCAGGCCCCAGCCCTGGTTCCAGAATCCCTCTGACCACTCCTCTTGCAGTGCTCAGGAGGGCAGAATAACTGCAGCCTTTCCCTGTGCCCTGCCAGGCTGGTCCTGGGCCCCCTCCCAGCCCACTCATCCCGGGATGCAGCTCTGGCCTTGGCCCACCCCCATCAGAGGGCCTGTGGCCCTGATCACCGCATTCCCCACTTTGTAATCAGATGTTCTCTCCTGAGCATCACTGACCCTGCAGCTGTCCAAATAGAGCAAGAAGCGAATGTTCTCTTTGGGGCACAGCTGGACTAGCAGCCCTGCAGGGCCAGGTGAGCTGCCAGTCCTGGGTGTGTTCTTGGGGGTGGGGGTGGGAGGACCACATCCTGGGCCGCGATCCCTTCAGCTCCTCCTGGGCAGGAGGAAACAGCCATGCAGGGGCGGTCAGGAGGACTGGGCTGCGGGTGGTTCTGGGCTCTCCCAGCTTCAATTGGGGCTGGGACCCTGGGGGACGTGACCCTGGGGGACATGCTCTCCTGGGTATTCCCAGGCTCTGTGTCTGGCCTGTGCCTCAGTGTCTGAGTTTTCTGGCACCAGGCTTCCTTGGGAAGAGCCTCTGGTTGTGCACCAGCCCTGAGGGTGGGGCTCATCCCAGGCTGCAGGGGACTGAGGGCCGAGCTCTTCCACCTTGAGAACAAGGATGGTTCCTCAGGGCTGGGAGGAGGAGGGAGGAGGAGGCGCTGGCCAGGACCTTAGATTACCCAGGGCATGGGGTTGGGGCCTCACAGATGATGGAGAAGCCAGGGTTCAGGCACTTGGCATGACCCTTGGCACCACCTTCAGTTGATTTAGTGTCTCTGCCCTGGGGTATTCCATGGGACCCTGGGCTGGCTGCTGTGTGCAAAGGTGGGTATGGGCCATAGCCCAGACCTGTTGAACCAGTTGTAGGCTCTGGAATCCTCTGTCCCCAGGTAGTGACCAGGCCCTGACAGGCCAGAATCTGTCCCTCCCATCACTCCCCCAGTTATGGGTGCAGATGACCCTGAAATTGCTAAAGCCTCAGGGCTTGAGCCCAGAAAGTGTGAGCAGGCTGGCGGGGCAGCTGGAGGAAGGCCTTGCAGGTTCCTGGATTTGGGTGCCAGGTGGGTTGAGAGGACAGTCCCTGTCACTGGGACTGGGCACAGGTGCAGAGAGGCTGAGACAGGCCCAGAGGACAGTGAGTGTGTGTTGTGTGGGCGCCGGGCCAGGGAGTGCCCTCCATGGGGCAGCGGGCTCTGCAGTACCCTCGGCCAAATGGCCACAGGCTGCCCAGGGACACTCTCCAGGCCTGCTGGGGACACACCTGTGGGGCTCATAGGTGTGGCTGGGTCTCCGGTCAGGAGCCACTCTTCCTGGAAGCTGAGTTTGCTGGACAGGAGGTGAGGAGCCCAGGGCTCCCCTTTCCTTGGCTTTGGGGGAAGAGGTTCCTGAGGGCTGGCACAGCGACTCCCTGCCCCTTAGAGGCTCCGGGCTGCCTGGTGACGGCTCCAGGGACCTGCAAGCTGACAGACAAAGTCTATAGGAGCCAGAGCTGGGGGTGGGAGGAACCCAGTGGGCCTGGGGGAGGTAAAGCAGCAGCTGCTGTAGCTGAGTCCGGCCCACGGCCAGCCCTGAGGAATGGAGGAAGAGAGTGCCCTGGCTGGGGAAGCCCCTCAAGCCCTGGAAGCTGTATGTGTGCATGGGGTGGTGGGGGCGTGCAGAGAGGAGGAGGACTGAGAGCTGGGTGTGTGTGTGCGCATGCCTGTGTCTGTGTGATCTGGTTCCCGGGTGTCTGAGTAGGGACCAATGTGTTTGTGCTGGAGAAGCCTGGGTAGGTTACTGAAATGGGGAGGGGTGGGGCTTGCTTTCCTTACCCCCCTTCCCGCGTCTTCATTGAGTGCTCATCTGGGGGCCCTGCTCCACTCTCCTTCCCGTGTGCAGGGCCCTCCCCTCTGGCGAGTCTGCCTGTCACTCGCTCAGCCCCTTTAACCCTGCTGGCTCCTAATGAGACTTCAGGTGTGGGCCCTCAAACCCTCAGCTGCACAGGTCTGGAAACATCCTTATTCATCAAGCACCAGGCTGACCATGGTGTCCGTCTCAGTGCCCAGCAGTTGTTCTGGTGAGGGGAGGCGGGAGTGCAAGGTCTGCCGAGTGAGGGTTCCTTCCGGGAGGAAGCAGGGTGAGCGCAGAAACCACTGCTCCAAAACACTTAAAAGCAGAGCCTGAATTCAGAGGCTGTGCTGTGGGGCAGGGCTGGAATTTGTGGCACCTGCAGGGCTGAACGTTGCCTTTGCTGTCCCTGCTCGGAGATTTTGGGGTACTGGGTCATCTGCAGAGGGAGAGTGTGTCATCTGCAGAGGGAGCACTGTTCTGGAAGTGGACTCTGCTCAGGTGTGGGGGGCCTGCCTGTAGGGGGCACTGTGGTGGAGATGGAGCACCGCTCATGACAGGAGGCTGGTGTCTGGTCAGGCTGAGGGATCTGTGTGCCAACCCTTCTGGGAAGGCTGAATGGGGCGGAACTGGTCAGGGCCTGGCGCCAACTCCAGGAGGTGCTACACCCAGAAAAAGAGAGAGCTGGAGAGCCACCTCCCCAGGGGCCTCTTCCTCCTCCTACCCCTCCCCCTCCCCTTCTGCATGCCATCACTCCCAGCAGCGTCCCCTGAGGCTGGGTCATGGGTGGATCTGAGTCGAGGGCAGGGCAGAGTGGGAGTGGCAGTGCCTCTGCCTGTCTCCCTGGCCGTGGCAGGTCCTTTGTCACATATGGGCTAGGAGAGGTGAGTATGATTGTGCTAGTGGTGGGGGCAGTGGCTGAGGACCCCTCTCTTTGCTGGGCTGGGGCAGAGCTTGAATGGAGAGGGGCTGCCTTGTGCCTGGGAGGGAAGGACCAGGTGTCGCTGGCACCTTCCAGGTGCTGAGTGCTTGTTCTGTGCCCAGCCCCTGCTGAGGCTGCGAACGTTAAAAGCCAGGATGTGTTTTGAGACTCGGGACACCTCTGAGGACTTGCTGCTGTTACCCACATTTAAAAGACGAGGACTCTGAAGCTCTGAGGTGCATAGAGTGTAGGGATTAAAAGTAGTTCTGGCTGAATTTTAAATCCTGGTTCCACCATTTTCGAGCTCTCTGATCTTGGGACCCTTAATGTATTTGCTCTGTGCCTCAGTTTCCCCATCTGTAAATGAGAATGAAAGAGTAATCCCACATCCATTGGTTGAAAACTTCAATAAGATTATGCATAGCAGGCCGGGTGTGGTGGCTCACACCTGTAATCCCAGCACTTTGGGAGGCCAAGGCAGGTGGATCACTTGAGGTCAGGATTTTGAGACCAGCCTGGTCAACATGGTGAAACCCCATCTCTACTAAAAATACAAAAATTAGCTGGATGTAATGGCACGTGCCTGTAATCCCAGCTACTTGGGAGGCTGAGCAGGAGAATCCTTTGAACTCAGGAGGTGGAGGTTGCAGTGAGCCAAGATCACGCCACTGTACTCCAGTCTGGACCACAGACTGAGACTCTGTCTCACAAAAATAAAAATAAAAAAAGATTATGCACAGCAACTGCAGCACAGCCCCAGGGATGATTTAAAAACGAATCCAGGGCCAGGCGTGGTGGCTCATTCCTATAATCCCAGCACTTGAGGAGGCTGAGACAGGATTACCTGAGGTCAGGAGTTTGTGACCAGCCTGGCCAATATGGTGAAACCCCATCTCTACTAAAAAGAAACCCCAGTTTCTGCCATGCCACAGTGTCCAAGTCAGTGACCTGCTCGCAGTCGGCCCTGAGGCCCTGTGGCTTCTGTTTCTGCTGACTTGTCCAGCCTCACTGTCTGGGGAGGCCTTGGGGTCCCCAGCCTGTGCTGGGACAGGGGTATTATTCCATTAGCCCTTCTGTGGAGCAAGTAGGGAAGGAGTGATGTGACCCCCGTGGCTCTCCTGGGACACAGGTTAGTCCTGTGGGTGACCTCACTTTAGAGAGGGCTGGCCAGCTGTGCCGGAATTAGGAAGTGGGTACAGCTGGACAAAAAGTGGCTGGAGCCAGCTCTGCAGAAAACACACCTGCTTATGAGAAGGGTATCCTTGTGAGTACAGGGGAAATGGCATGGAGAAAGACAAACACTGGTGGGTGGCTCTGCCAGCTTCCCCTGGGGTGCTTCTGGCGACGCCCAGGCCTGTGCACATCCAGATCTTTGCACTGCACTGTTTTAACTTGGAGAGGAGAGGAGGAAGTTAGCTGCTCTGAATGGTGTTGCTGCTAATCTCTACAGCACTTTCCTGTAAATTAGGAACGGTAACACACCCCCCTCCCCCGCCCCATTGGAGAAGCCCTGCACCAGAGCATACAGTTTGGCAAGTAGGGGGAGGGCTGGAGCCCAGCCTCACTTGCCGCCCTGGCCAGGCCGTGATCGCCCAGGGTGCATACTGTGGCTGGTGCTCTGCCACCTGCTGTTTCTGTCCTCAGGTTAGGACACAAGGAGGGCAAGCAGGGCCAGTCAGCGAGAGGCGCAGGTGATGCGTGTTTTAGGGCTTGAGATCTGCTGCTTCCATTTCAGTAATTGTCTTTGGAGCTACGTTGTTTGCTCATGCAACCTCCCTTCAAGATAGTGCCTTTTTCTTTCTCTCTTTTTTTTGGGGGGGGGGCGGGCGGGGGAGACAGTTTTACTCTTGTCGCCCAGGCTGGAGCACAGTGGTGCGATCTTGGCTCACTGCAACCTCCGCCTCCTGGATTCAAGTGATTCTCATGCCTCAGCCTCCCGAGTAGCTGGGATTACAGGTGTGTGCCACCATGCTCTGCTAATTTTTGTATTTTTAGTAAAGATAGGGTTTCCCCATGTTGGCCAGGCTGGTCTCGATCTCCTGACCTCGGGTGATCCACTTGCCTGGCCTCCCAAAGTGCTGGGATTATAGGCATGAGCCACCGTGCTGGCTGATAGTGCCATTTTTTTAAATCCCTATTTACCCGATGGAAAACCTGAGACCCGGAAAGGTCATTCACACTTCCAAAAGTGATGGTGGGTCCAGAATTCAGGTCCAAGTGTGAGACTTCAACATTTACATTCCTTATTTTTTCTTCTTCCTTTTTTTTCTTTTAATCAAATTATTAGTTGAAAATGTAGCACACTTATCAGTTTGAAACAGTTAAGCAGTACAAACGGGAATATGAGAGAAAGTCACTCTCCAGCCCGCCCTCTTGAGAGGCAATAGCCTTGTTTTGCATCCTTCTGAGTACTCTATTCACATAAGATGTATCTGAATATGCATGTAATTCTTTTGTGAAAGTGCATTTGGAAATAAGATCACTGTTTTACACCTGCCTTTTACATCTGAATATTATGCTTTGGAGATCAGTTGACATCAGCATGCATCGATTTGCATCCTATTTTTCACAGCTGCATAGTGTTTCGTTGTGTGTGCCTAATTTTTTAAAACAGGTGCCTATGCATAGATTTCATGTTTCCATCTTATGCCGTTAGAAAAAGTGCTGCAGTAAAGATCCTAACAGACAAGTCTCTTTGCAAATATAGGAAACTTTTCTGTGGAATAAGCTTCTGGCACGGAATCCCCGGGGTAAAGGGTATTTTGATAAATATTGTGAAATGTCTTCCCAGAAGGTGGCCTGGTTTTCACTTCCAGCATACATCTGTGAGAGGTCCTGCTTCCCACACTCCCCCAGCACTGTGTAGCTCAGGACCCTTGTTTTTTGCTGTTACTATTTATGAAAAATGGTATCTCAACCACACCGGAAATTTTAAATGTAGATAAATGTCTTATGTGCCATTTATATTTCTCTACAGTAAAGTATATATTCATAGCCTTAGCTTATTTTTAAATTATGTTCCTTCGTTGTTTGGGGAGTGGGGGGTAGACTTGCGTGAGTATGTTATAGGCTAAGGGAATTAACTGATATGTTAATATATGTACATCTTGCAAACGCACTTCTTAGTTTTTCTCTCTTTTAAGTATGAGCTTGTTTGCTTGCTCTCTGTATCTCACTTAAACTTTATGTGAGTGTATTCATCTTTCATTATTTAGCTTCTGAATTTATATTTCTTCAATCTCCATTCCTTTTTTTTTTTTTTTTTTTCTTGAAATGGAGACTCGCTGTGTCACCCAGGCTGGAGTGCGGTGGCACGATCTCGGCTCACTGCAACCTCTGCCTCCCGGGTTCAAGCAATTCTCCTGCCTCAGCCTCCCGATTTGCTGAGACTACAGACATGCACCACCACGCTCGGCTAATTTTTGTATTTTTTAGTAGAGACCATTTTGGCCAGGCAGGTCTCGAACTCCTGAACTCAATCAATCCACCTGCCTTGGCCTCCCAAAGTGCTAGGATTACTGGTGTGAACCACTGTGCCTGGCCCTCATTCTTTTTTTTTTATGTGAAAATATTTCAAATATGTAAAAATTAATATAACAGACCTCCATGTGATAATCAGCCAGATTTATCAAGTGTGAACCTTATCCCCTATTAGATATTTTTTCCTTTAAGAAATAAAATATCACAAGTATAGAACTAAAGATGTGCCACTATGATCTATTCTATTCTTCCCCACATTCCCTTTTTTTTTTTTTTTTTTTTTTTTTTGATGGAGTCTCGCTCTGTCGCCCAGGCTGGAGTGCAGTGGCACGATCTCGGCTCACTGCAATCTCTGCCTCCCAGGTTCAAGCGATTTTCTTGCCTCAGCCTCCTGAATAGCTGGGATTACAGACGCGCGCCATCACGCCTGTCTAATTTTTGTATTTTTAGTAGAGACGGGGTTTCACCATGTTGGCCAGGCTGGTCTCAAACTCCTGACCTCATGATCCGCCCGCCGTGGCCTCCCAAAGTGCTGGGATTATAGGCGTGAGCCACTGCGCCTGGCCTATTCTTTCATCATACACATAAGCAAACACTATTTACAAATATACACAAACTTAGTGCTGTTTTCTGATTCATCCTTTATCTATTTGCAACACTTTAAAAAGTTAATGTTATGTTTTCACGTTGATCCCAGTTGACCCACATGGATTGATTTCTTCAGTTGACATGGCTAGATAGTATTCAGTTGCATGAATGCAGCACAGCTTATGTAGCCATCCGTCTCCTGACGATAGTTAAGTTGTTTCCATTTTTTGCTATTGTAACACTGCTAATAAACATGCTTGAATGGGGTGTCCTGTACAAGGGAGGGTTACTCGGGGCTATGCCTGGAAATGCAATCACCAGATTGTAAGGTATGCACATCTTCAGCCTGACTACATATTGTGAAGTGCTCTTCTAAGCCTTTGTATCAACTGGTACTCCCACCAGCAATGTGTGAGAAACTATATTTGGTTTTAATCTGTATTCCCTGGTTACTAGTGAGCCTGAGCATCTTAGGTGTTTGAATTTGATCTGTGAATTGCCTTTTTGTGTTCTTTTTTATTCCTTTGATTGTTTTGGTGGTTATGGTAAAATGCACAAGCACAAGGTTCTATTGACCATCTTAACCCTTTTTATGTGTATAGTTCAGTGGCATTAAGTACATTTAGAATGTGCTACCATCCCGCCATCCATCTCCAGAAATCTTTTCATCTCGTCAAACTGAAACATCCTACCTGCTAGTCAATAGCTCATTTCCTTTTCCCCTTAGTCCTTGGCAGCCACCATTCTGCTTTCTGTGTCTATGAGTTTGACTGCTTTTGAGTACCTCCTGTAAGTGGAATGATACAGTATTTGTCCTTTTGTAACTGGCTTATTTCACTTTGCATAGTGTCTTCAAGGTTGATCCATGTTGCAGTGTATGCCAGAATTTCTTTTTTTCTTTTTTCTTTCTTTTCTTTTTTTTTTTTTTTTTTTTTTTGAGACAGAGTTTCGCTCTTGCTGCCCAGGCTGGAGTGTAATGGCATGATCTCAGCTCACCACAACCTCTGCCTCCTGGGTTCAAGCGATTCTCCTGTCTCAGCTTCCCGAGTAGCTGGGATTACACGCATGCACCACCACACCCGGCTAATTTTGTATTTTTAGTAGAGACAGGGTGTCTCCATGTTGGTCAGGCTGGTCTCGAACTCCCGACCTCAGGTGATCTGCGTGCCTCGACCTCCCAAAGTGCTGGGATTAAAGGTGTGAGCCACTGCACCTGGCCCACTTTGGATTTTATACAGCAAAACTCCATAATATTTCCTTTACATGAATTTCCTTTCTTTTTCAGGCTGAATAATATTCCATTGTATGCATAGATCACATTTTGTTCATTCATCCATTGATGGACACTTGGGTTGCTTCCCCATTAGCTATTGTGAATAATGCTGCTATGAACATGGGTGTACAAATTTCGCTTTGATATTCTGGTTTCAGTTCTTTGGGGTATATACCCAGAAGCACAGTTGCGGGAGCCTATCTTGTCTCTTGTTTTCTCTTTGATTCCATGTTTTTTCTCATTGTTTCATGGGAATACTGATATTATATATTCAAGTATTTGTTGATTACATGCACTGTACCTGACTTGTTCAAAGCCTGACATCTTGAGTACTGTGCACCCGTGCCTGCTGAGTAGTGGAGGAGGTTTGAAAGGGTCTGTTCTGGAGAGGGGGTGCTGCTCTGGAGAGGGGGTGCTGCTTTGGAGATGGATTAATCAGGAACTTGGGTACTGATTCTAGAAGGTACTGCATCTAGAAAGATGGGAGGTGAGGAGTGCAACTTCCCCAATTTTGCCTTTAACTTCAGATCGTTGGGGTGGGTGCATTGCTTCTCCTGGGATGGAGGGGTGCCGGGGAGCCCCTGACCAGGAACTGCAGCAGGTCCACACAGGCACTGGATTTGTCCTTTACTTTGGGCCCAGGCTGCACTCTTGACTTCCACCTCCTCACACTGGCTTCAGCTTTCTCACCCTGAGAATGGAATTCAAAGCCTCTGCCCCTCCCAGGCAGACACCAAGGTATGATTTTCAAGTGGTTGGTGTCTTGTGACTGGCAGCTGATACACGGGTGATACAATGTTTCTATACAGGAGTCTGCAGTGCCAGGCTGCAGGGGCGGATGGGGGTGGGGGTAGCCTGTGGAGCCTGAGGGTGGGAACAGAGAGACTTCTTTTGCTGTAGGTGGAAGCCTGTCTGGCTCCTTTCCCTCAAAGGTCAGGCAGCTTGAGAGATGTTTCCATCCTCTCATGCATGGCTCTGAGGCAGTTAGCTGGTCAGTTACTCACTGTGCTCTCTGCCAACTCTAATGAGCCAGGAAGCCTCCCCATGCCCAGGCGTGCAGTGATCACAGTGTTCAATGATGGGGGGAGGCTGCAGCGTCCAGCCAGGGGCTGTGCCACAGGGGCCAGAAGACATCTGACCTACTGTCACTGCCTCTTCCACGCTGTTCCACCTGCACTGGGGCGATGCCATCCGATGAACAGATCCATTTATTAATTCAACACGATTGTATTGAGAGCCTGCTGGGTGCCGGGCACTATTGTGGACATGGGTGATACAGCAGCAAGCAAAACAAGAGAAACATCTTTGCCAGCAGGGGAGGGGACCTGCAGTGTTGGGTGTTTGGAGTTGTTGCTGGGAAGTAGAGAAGCTGAGTAAGAGCTGGACAAAGAGGCCAGGCACAGTGGCTCACCCCTGTAATCCCAGCACTTTGGGAGGCCGAGTTTGGCAGATCACTTGAGGTCAGGAGTTCGAGACCAGCCTGGACAACATGGGGAAACCCCGTCCCTACTAAAAATACAAAAATTAGCTGGGTATGGTGGTGCATGCCTGAAATCCCAGCTACTTGGGAGGCTGAGGCACGAGAATTGCTTGAACCCGGGAGGTGGAGGTTACAGTGAGCCAAGATCACACCACTGTACCCCAGCCTGAACGACAAAGCAAGACTTTGTCCCCCCCAAAAAAAAATAGAGAAAAGGAAAGCTGGATGAAGAGAGATAGCCAAGCCCATGTCTAGGGAAAAGCATTCTTGACTGAGTGAACGAAAGTACAAAGCCTCAGAGGAGGGAGCATGCCTAGGTAGCCCCCCAGACCTGGTGAGGCTGGCGCGTGGGGCAGCCTCCATGGAGAGGAGTTCGGCAAGGAGGGAGGAGGTGCTGGCCAGTAGAGCACGTGTGTCTCTGTGGGTCAGAGCAAGGACCCGGGCTCTCCCCGTGAGTGAGAAGAGTCCATGGAGTTTTGGGGCTGAGGAGGAGTTTTACAGATGGCCGGTCTGTTCTGGGGACTTGCAATTAGCGGACCATCTGTATCCGAGTGTTGATCGGGTGGATTCTAACCCTGTGGGAGAACTTCCCAGCCCGTAGCCTGCTCTCGCTGTACCTGGCAGTTGTATTAATGACGTCAAATGCACAGTCCAGCTCGAGTCCCCTCTAGAACATGGGCAGCGGACACTAAGCCGAGAGGAATCGCTGTGGGTTGGCAGACAGTGTGGAGACTGACTCCTGGACAGGCTGTGGAATGTGTGGAAGCAGGTACAGCCCAGGCCTGCGCTGAGGTTCGGCAGGGAAGCCAGAGGAGTCCGCAGCTGGGGAGACCTGGCCTACGGCGGAGAGAGTCAGTCCGTGCCAGTGGTGGGATGTGGCTGCAAAAAATGGTCAGATTCATGGAAGTCTGGTGTCCAGCTGGCAGGCGTTAGTGGTCCCACAAATACAGCTGTGTGCCTTGAACACGTACTCCAGAGCTTCCAGAGAGCACCAGGGCTGTGGGGGCTAGAGACTGTGTCTCGTGCGGAAGCGTGGCTGAGAAGGGGCTCGACAGGCTCTTCGTCACTGTGCGGCGCCTTCGAAGGACTTGGACGTGCTTGAGACCCCTTCCCCTAATTGCTGTATAGGGCCGAGGTGGACATCCTAGGGATCGTGGAGTCTAGGGAGCCAGTCTGCACAGGATGGTTTTAGAAGAAGCCGTAGGGGTCGGGCACGGTGGCACATGCCTGTAATCTCAGCACTTTGGGAGGCCAAGATGGGCAGATCACTTGAGGTCAGGAGTTCGAGACCAGCCTGGCCAACATGGTGAAACTCCGTCTCTATTTAAAAAATACAAAAATTAGCCGGGTGTGGTGGCAGGTGCCTGTAGTCCCCACTACTCGGGAGGCTGAGGCAGGAGAATTGCTTGAACCCAGGAGGCGGAGGTTGCAGTGAGCCGAGATCATGCCATTGCACTCTAGCCTCGGCGACAGAGCAAGACTCTGTCTCAAAACAAAACAAAACAAAAAAAACCCAAGAAGCCATATGGTGTGGGGGTTCGGGGTGTGTTCTGGGCAAAGGAGCCAGAATTCCAGCCCCAGCTCCACTCCTCACGAGCTGTACAACCTGGGCCCGTTACTGACCCATTTCCCACTTTAGTTCCCTGACTCTACAATGGAGGTAATTATCATGTTGAACTCACCAGGTCGAGATCATATTTAATACTTGCACAGCCCTTAGAAGCATCTAGCACAGTGGTCCTCAGCATTTGGAAATGTCTGGAAACATTCTGTCACACCTGGGGAGTGGGATTTCCTTCTGGTGTCTAGTGGGTAAAGGCCAGAGATGCTGCTAAGCGTCCCACAATACACAAGACAGACCACACAACAATAAACTGTCTGGCCCCCAAAGTTAGTGGGGCAGAGATTGCAGGATCCTGATTCCTCTTCTTTTCTTCCTTTTTTTTTTTTTTTTTTTTTGCCCCTGGCCATGAGTAAGAGATCCTGGTTTCGCACAAAGTGAACGTGCGGTACGTTGTTTCAGTTGTTAATTCGCCATGCAATACATCGTTAGTCACGTATTATTGTTTGTCAAATGTGTATAAAACATCTGCCACATTCTTGGCAGTTTAATAGAATCTAGAGATATAAAGAAGTTCCTGACCACAGAGGTCATAGCCTCACAGGCAAGATAGGAAAACACAGAATTATATAATACGAAATTACATTATATCATAGAGTATATTCTATAGTAAGTTACTCCGATTGGCTCTTGGTATTAAAATGTCTTCAGTTTCAGAGGTCACAGGATAGCAGGCAATATTTGAAAGCCAGTAAATATAAAATATATTACCTGTGTGAAAGAGAATTTTTCAGGCACAATAATATTTTAAAGAGTTTGTGTAAGAAGTGAATTGGGAAACAGAAAACCAAAAGAGGTTTAGTGGCCCAATGACAGTTTCAGAGGCAGGTGTTTTGAGGGTGAATGTAAAAGCAAAATGAAGAATTTATTTGATTTAATTGGTTGCAATTACAAAATTGCTTTGTTTGGTTTACTTTGTTGGAAGTTTCCTAGTCACATAACCATATGTTAGTTGGCTACTTATGATTGGCTGAAGTTTTATTTGTGTCAAACAGAAGCGTTTCCCATAAATAACCCCAGTTAAGATTTGATTATGCTGTCTTTCAAGCAAGGTTAAGGCTGTTGTTAAGGCCTCATTGGTTTTGTTTGGTAAGGAATTTTTCAGGCCTGGTCTCCAAATTTTGCTTTAACAATTCCTTGCTTTTGGTTATTCTCTCAGCAAGCTGATAGTGTGAGTAGATGACACAGCATTACTCTCTGTTACCACCACCAGTGTAGTCACTGGGACAAAGAGTCAGGTGGATGTTGTTGTCATCATCAGTAGGTAGGTTGGGGATGAGAATTCATGGCCACAGTTAGCAGTTACATAGTCAGTGTTGCTTTCCTCAAGTTGAATGATCCTCATGGTAACTGTTTGATATTTGAGCAGCTGTTGGAAATCATTTAGCACCCTTGAGAGAATACAAGGCACCAGAGGGGTAAACATAATAATTATAAGGAGAATAATAGCCAAGGATTGAAAAATTCCTCTGAGCAAAGATTCCCAGGAGCCAAGACTTAACCAACTGAGTGAATCAATGGAGAAGGCAGTGCCCATCTAATGAAAAACCCATGTGTGTTCTTTAAGGTTTTTTAAGTTTTCAGTAATACCTGATTTGTTAACATAAAAATGACACTTTTTTTTTTTTTTTTTTTTTCTGAGATCGAGTCTTACTCTGTCGCCCAGGCTGGAGTGTAGTGGTGCAATCTCAGCTCACTGTAACCTCCACCTCCCAGGTTCAAGTGATTCTCCTGCCTCAACCTCCTGAGTAGCTGGGACTACAGGTGTGTACCACCACACCTCACTAATTTTTGTGTTTTTAGTAGGGATGGGATTTCACCGTGTTGGCCATGCTGGTCTTGAACTCCTGACCTCAGGTGATCCACCTGCCTCAGCCTCCCAAAGTGCTGGGGCTGGGATTACAGGTGTGAGCCACCATGCCTGGCCAACACCTTCTTTTTTTTTTTTTTTTTTTTTTTTTGAGATGGAGTCTCACTCTGTCTTGCCCAGGCTGGAGTGCAGTGGTGTGATCTTGGCTCACTGCAGCCTCTACCTCCTGGGTTCAAGTGATTCTCCTGTCTCAGCCTCCTGAGTAGCTGGGAATACAGGTGTGTGCCATCACACCGGGCTAATTTTGTATTTTTAGTAGAGACAGGGTTTCACCCAGGCTGCTCTCAGACTCTTGACCTCAGGTGATCCACCTCTCTCAGCCTCCCAAAGTGCTGGGATTATAGACGTGAGCCATGCGCTCGGCCGGCAACACCTTTCTACCAATTAGGGAACAAGGTCTCCCTTTTTGAGCAGTTAAAGTAGCAAGAAGTCTTCTATTGTACAGTACTACTGAGGCCAATTTATTCATCCCAGATTGTACTGCTTAAGATAATTCGAAGTGTCATTTAAACTTTTTCAGAAGTTGCTAAAATATTAATTGATTTTTTTCAATTCACTCAACTGAGAGAAACGGGCTCTTACAGAAGTATGAAATCCAGAACCCCTTCATAAGACTGTGTCTGGGATATTATGATTCTCTTGTGAGGGGTTACTTTATGTACAAATGACTCTAAGGATTTGTATGGCAATTGAAGAGTCATATCTAGTCATTTTAGGTAGAAGATAGCCCAAACCACAGATCCAGACTGGCTAGGTGGATCTTTATATATTTTGGATCTTTATATATATATGGATCTTTATATATTTTGTTGCATAAAATGAATAATTCGGTGTTATCGATAGAAAGGGTCAAAGTGCATCCTATTACCCACCAATTGGGGGTAATATGAATGTCATGGTTATTGGTCACATCTGCGTCTGCACAGTGCCACGTTGAATGGTTATGGTTTCAACTGGAGTAGGAACAAAAAACATTTCCATGAATTTGAGAAAATGACTGTATGCCATCATCAATTAGGGATGATTTGTTTTCTTTTTATTTGAGACGGAGTCTTGCTGTGTTGCCCAGGCTGGAGTGCAGTGTGCAATCTTGGTTTACTGCAACCTCCGCTTCCCGGGTTCATGCAATTCTCCTGCCTCAGCCTCCCAAGTAGCTGGGACTACAGGCACGTGCCATCATGCCCAGCTAATTTTTTTTTTTTTTTTTTTTTTTGAGACAGAGTCTCGCTCTGTCGCCCAGGCTGGAGTGGGGTGGCGCGATCTCAACTCACTGCAAGCTCCGCCTCCCGGGCTCATACCATTCTCCTGCCTCAGTCTCCCAAGTAGCTGGGACTACAGGCGCCGGCCACCACACCCGGCTAATTTTTTGTATTTTTAGTAGAGACAGGGTTTCACCATGTTAGCCAGGATGGTCTGGATCCCCTGACCTTGTGATCCACCCGCCTCGGCCTCCCAAAGGGATGATTGGTTTTCTTTCCAAATATGACCTGACCTGATCTATCCAATAAGCAAGACTATTATTTACATTATATAGTGGATCTATTGAGGCATACAGTTTTCCTGTAGCGTTTCCATTGAACCAATGTCTAGTTCTAGTAAGTTCTCTGATGATATGATTGAGGCTTTCATGGTCATGTTCGGATTTTATATATGTGTCTCATGTAGGAATCTAGTCTTCATAATCTGTGTCAAACCTAAGAAATTGATTACAGAGGGATACTGGAACACTGCCTAGATTCGGCCCAGTTCCATTCATGTTTTCTGTGCATAGAGATAAGTTACCATTAATGACATCAATCGTAGTTGTAGGCCATCCCTTTGCCTCTGTTGCTTCTTCCCAGAGCTACACTGGTTGATCATAAATATCAGCCAACTGCCAAGGGAAGGATACCAACCCTTTTCATAATGCCATTTTCCTGAATTGCTCACTCAAGTGTGTATGGGAGCAGGTTCTAATATTAGTTGTGATTCTTTCCATTTATCTAGAGGATTACGTAGCCACCAATTGCTTTGCTTAGTAGCGAGAATGGCTTCATGTTGAGCAGTAGATCTTAGAGGATATTCAGTGTGAATAATGAAATTCCCTAACAAAAATAAAAGTGTGAATATTTTGTGCTAAAACAAAACAAAAACAAGTCTGAGTCAATGGAAGGGGGCCGCATGGAGTCTTGTTTCATTGTCTTGGGAAAGCTGTGTCTATTTCATGATATCATATACTTTTATGGAAGGATTTCTCTTGGGTATCCTTAATTTTAATTTTATTATTATTATTATTATTATTATTGAGACGGAGTTTCTCTCTTGTTGCCCAGGCTGCAGTGCAGTGGCACGATCTCAGCTCACTGCAACCTCCGCTTCCCGGGTTCAAGTGATTCTCCTGCCTCATCCTCCTGAGTAACTGAGATTACAGGAATCTGCCACCACACTCGGCTAATTTTTGTATTTTTAGTAGAGATGGGGTGAACCATGTTGGCCAGGCTGGTCTCAAACTCCTGACCTCAGGTGATCGACCCGCCTTGGCCTCCTTAAGTGCTGGGATTACAGGCATGAGCTACCACGCCCGGCCTGGTATCCTTAATTTTAAATCACATGTGGGTTAACAAGTCCAAAACTCTAAGAGAGCTCTCATTAGCTGTGAAACATGTACCCAAGGTTCAAGATCCTGACGTTTTGCTACGGTGAGAATAGTAACTGAAACTGGTGTAGTCTCTTTCAACAGGGCTCAAGGGCAGTTGTTCTCTGCCTTCTTTTACGAAAGAGCTAGTCTCGGCTGGGCACAGTGACTCGCGCCTGTAATCGTAGCACTTTGGGAAGCTGAGGCGGGCGGATCACCTGAGGTCAGGAGTTTGAGACCAGCCTGGCCAACATGGTGAAACCCCATCTCTACTAAAAATACAAAAATTAGCTGGGCGTGGCGACGCATGCCTGTAATCCCAGCTACTTGGAAGGCTGAGGCAGGAGAATCGCTTGAACCCATGAGGTAGAGGTTGCAGTGTGCCGAGATTGTGCCACTGCACTCCAGCCTGGGTGACACAGCGAGACTGTCTCAAAAAAAAAAAAAAAAAAAAAAGTCCAGTTTCCAGATTCCAGGTCACGTAAGGTGGGATCATCGGTAGGCAGGTCACAGAAAGCCTCTTTCACCTGGTGGAATGTACTTTGGCATCATACATCAAGACCTTGCAGTATTGAGTCATATCAGAGCCAACAGTAGAGTGGATAAATGAAGTTCTATTATGAAAGGCACAAGTCGTTCAGTATTTATTTCGTGAAGGGCCACTTTATGTGTTCCCCTAGGGGCTGATGTTCTTGCCATAAAGGTCGGTGATAATTCTTTTGGCCAAGGTAATTGAGTTGACTCTGTTAATTCAGCTAATTTTGGTTTCGTGATACCATTTCTGCATTCAGCCTTTCCAGAAGAGAGAGTGATAAGGGCAATGATAGTGCCGTCAGGTCTGTAAACTCTTATTTGGTGGATAACCTGTCAAATAAAGCAAATTGCCCTAGCACTAGAGACCTCCTCGGCAGGTAGGTGGGATTTCGTCTTTCTGGAGCCTGAGTGTCTCCAAAGAAGAGCTGCCACATGGAGCTTCCCTGACTGGTGACCTCCACCCTCTTCTCTCCAGAGCTCTTTGCCCCAGAGGAATCTGCAGGAATGGAGGGAGTTGGCCAAAGCAGGGAGATTTTTACTCAGACCATATCCAGGTGAGCACACAACAGCCTTTTGTGCTTGGGCTGATGCGTGCATTTCTGTCTGTACATGCGTGCCTGGAAGTGTGCAGATGAGTGTGTGAGAGAGGGTATATGGCCATGCATCCTTGTGTAGACAAGAACATGGGATACACTTGTGCATGTGCACAGCCGCTCCCCAACCCGGGCCTGTGGTGCTGTCCTGCCCCTAGCCCAGAGCTGGCCTCTGTTGGCTTTGAGACCCTGGCTTTGCACTGTGGCTTTGCTCGGCCTTAGAGACCAGCTGCTCCCCTGCTGTGGTCTCTCATAGTGGAGACTGATCCCTGGCCACCCATTCAGCTGCCTGAGGGCCCTGGGACCAGTGGTCATCCCCCACCTCCCAAAACAGAGGTGTGTAGGGGTTCCCTGCCTGGAGTCCCAGCCCTGCCAGGATGGAGAAAATGGGCACCAGTTACTGTGACCCATTCCGGCTCCATATGGATTTGGTTTGACAACAAAGCTCCCTCTGTGTGTTCCCAAGCCCCTTACATAACCAGGGGCTGTGGGCAGAGGAGGAAAGGAGGAGGAGGTGGAGATGGGGACCAGGAGACACCAGGATGGGATGGCTGGAAAGGACACAGGGACCGGGAGGAGAGGTCAGGAGACGAGGACCAGAGAGGAGGAGAGGGTGGGAGCAGGAGGGGGAAGTGCTGGTCTTGACCTCCCAGTTCTGCCTCCTGCTTCCTTGGGAGGGGAGGGTGGAATCCAGCCACCGACCTCTGCTTGTGGATGCTTTGTCTTGTTCTCCTTGGACCTTTCCCACCAGTCCTGGATGGGCTGAGGAGGGGCCGTGGGACCTGTCTGGGGTGAGGTGAGGTCAGGTATTGGGCTGGACTTGGGAGGCTGGTCCTTGGCCGCAGTCTGTAACTGAATAAATGCCATTAAAAGGGGAATCAGTTCCTGGCTTCCATTGCCTTCCCCCAGGCCCCAGCCCTGGTTCCAGAATCCCTCTGACCACTCCTCTTGCAGTGCTCAGGAGGGCAGAATAACTGCAGCCTTTCCCTGTGCCCTGCCAGGCTGGTCCCGGGCCCCCTCCCAGCCCACTCATCCCGGGATGCAGCTCTGGCCTTGGCCCACCCCCATCAGAGGGCCTGTGGCCCTGATCACCGCATTCCCCACTCTGTGATCAGACGTTCTCTCCTGAGCATCACTGACCCTGCAGCTGTCCAAATAGAGCAAGAAGCGAATGTTCTCTTTGGGGCACAGCTGGATTGGCAGCCCTGCAGGGTCAGGTGAGCTGCCAGTCCTGGGTGTGTTCTTGGGGGTGGGGGTGGGAGGACCACATCCTGGGCCGCGATCCCTTCAGCTCCTCCTGGGCAGGAGGAAACGGCCACACGGGCGGCCACGAGGATTGTGGGGCGGCGGGTGGTTCTGGGCTCTCCCAGCTTCAGTTGGGGCTGGGACCCTGGGGGACATGCTCTCCTGGGTGTTCCCAGGCTCTGTGTCTGGCCTGTGCCTCAGTGTCTGAGTTTTCTGGCACCAGGCTTCCTTGGGAAGAGCCTCTGGTTGTGCACCAGCCCTGAGGGTGGGGCTCATCCCAGACTGCAGGGGACTGAGGGCGAGCTCTTCCACCTTGAGAACAAGGATGGTTCCTCAGGGCTGGCAGGAGGAGGAGGAGGCGCTGGCCAGGACCTTAGATTACCCAGGGCATGGGGTTGGGGCCTCACAGATGATGGAGAAGCCAGGGTTCAGGCACTTGGCATGACCCCTGGCATCGCCTTCAGTTGATTTAGTGTCTCTGCCCTGGGGTATTCCATGGGACCCTGGGCTGGCTTCTGTGTGCAGAGGTGGGTATGGGCCATAGCCCAGACCTGTTGAACCAGTTGTAGGCTCTGGAATCCTCTGTCCCCAGGTAGTGACCAGGCCCTGACAGGCCAGAATCTGTTCCTCCTGTCACTCCCCCAGTTATGGGTGCAGATGACCCTGAAATTGCTAAAGCCTCAGGGCTTGAGCCCAGAAAGTGTGAGCAGGCTGGCGGGGCAGCTGGAGGAAGGCCTTGCAGGTTCCTGGATTTGGGTGCCGGGTGGGCTGAGAGGACAGTTCCTGTCACTGGGACTGGGCACAGGTGCAGAGAGGCTGAGATGGGCCCAGAGGACAGTGAGTGTGTGTTGTGTGGGCGCCGGGCCAGGGAGTGCCCTCCATGGAGCAGCAGGGTCTGCAGTACCCTCGGCCAAATGGCCACAGGCTGCCCAGGGACACTCTCCAGGCCTGCTGGGGACACACCTGCGGGGCTCATAGGTGTGACTGGGTCTCCTCTCAGGTGCCAGAATCTTTCTGCGAGCTGAGCCTGGCTGGGCAGAGGGCGAGGAGCCTGGGATTCCCCTTTCCCTGACTTTGGAGGAATGAGGTTCCTGAGGGCTGGCACAGCGACTCCCTGCCCCTTAGAGGCTTCAGGATGCCTGGTGACAGCTCCAGGGACCTGCAAGCTGACAGAGTCTTCAGGAGCCAGAGCTGGGATGGAGGCTCAGGGCTGCCTGGTGATAGCTCCGGGGACCTGCAAGCTGACAGAGTCTTCAGGAGCCAGAGCTGGGATGGAGGCTCTGGGCTGCCTGGTGATAGCTCCGGGGACCTGCAAGCTGACAGTCTTCAGGAGCCAGAGCTGGGATGGAGGCTCTGGGCTGCCTGGTGACAGCTCCGGGGACCTGCAAGCTGACAGAGTCTCCAGGAGCCAGAGCTGGGATGGGAGGAACCCAGTGGGCCTGAGGGAGGTAGAGCAGCAGCAGCAGCAGCAGCTGAGCCCAGCCCCCGGCCAGCCCTGAGGAATGGGTGAACAGAGTGCCCCGGCTTGGGGTGGCCCTCAAGCCCCGGAAGCTGTATGTGGGCATGGGGGGCGGGGGCAGAGAGGAGGAGGACTGAGAGCTGGGTGTATGTGTGTGTGTGTGTGTGTGTGTGTGTGGGCAGGTGTGTGTGTGTGACCAAGCTTGCCGGCGCCTGAGTACGGACTAGTGTGTTTGTGCTGGAGGAGCCTGTGTAGGTTACTGACATGGGAGGGCCGGTGTGAGCTGCTGGAAGGGGCTATCTATGCCTTCAGGCTCTGAGTGTGGATGCAGCTGTGCCTGTTCAGGCAGATTCACCAGAAGGGCTACTGCAAAGAGCCTGGGCCCTGGACACCTAGAAGGGCCCCTCCTCCCCTCGTTTTCCTTCCCTCGTGGCCCACCTTCACTCTGAGGGGGGTGGGCTCCCTGCAGGGGACAAACTGGAGAGGGACTCTCTTGCCGCCTTCTCTGTTCCTGGGGACAGGCTGCTGCAGGGCGGAGGGCTTGCTTTTCCTGCCTACCCTCATCTTCACCGAGTCCTCGTCTGGGGGCCCTGCCCCACTCTCCCTCCCAATGCAGGGCCCTCTCCTCTGGCGAGCCTGCCTCGATACTCCCCAGCTCAACCCCTTTAACCCTGCTGGCTCCTAATGGGACTAATGGGACTTGAGGTGTGGACCCTCGGACCCTCCGCTGCACAGTTCCAGAAGCTTGTTCATCAAGCACCAGGCTGACCATGGTGTCCGTCTCAGTGCCCAGCAGATGTTCTGGTGATGGGAAGTGGGAGTACAAGGTCTGCCGAGTGAGGATTCCTTCCGGGAGGAGGCAGAGGAAAGGGGTTTCTGAGCCCAGATCTCCGATGCTCCAAGACACTCAAAACCAGAGCCGAGAGCCTGAATTCAGAGGCTGGACTGTGGGGCAGGGTTGGAATTTGTGGCACCTGTGTAGGGACTCCAGGGCTGAACGTTGCCTTTGCTGTCCCTGCTCGGGGATTTTGGGGTACCGGGTTTGGATAGAGTATGTCATCTGCAGAGGGAGCACTGTTCTGGAAGTGGACTCTGCTCAGGTGTGGGGGGCCTGCCTGTGGGGGGCACCGTGGACAGGAGGCTGATGTCCGGTCAGGCTGAGGGATCCGTGTGCCAGCCCTTCTGGGAAGGCTGAATGGGGCGGAACTGGTCAGGACTTGGCGCCAATTCCAGGATGTGCTACACCCAGAGAGACAGATGGAGAGCCACCTCCCTAGGGACCCCCTCCCCCTCCCCTTCTGCATGCCATCACTCCCAGCAGCGTCCCCTGAGGCTGGGCCATGGGTGGATCTGAGTCGAGGGCAGGGCAGAGTGGGAGTGGCAGTGCCTCTGCCTGTCTGCCTGGCCGTGGCAGGTCCTTTGTCACATATGGGCCAAGAGAGGTGAGTACGATTGTGGTAGTGGTGGGGGCAGTGGCTGAGGACCCCTCTCTTTGCTGGGCTGGGGCAGAGCTTGAATGGAGAGGGGCTGCCTTGTGCCTGGGAGGGGAGGACCAGGTGTCGCTGGCACCTTCCAGGTGCTGAGTGCTTGTTCTGTGCCCAGCCCCTGCTGAGGCTGCGGACGTTAAATACCAGGATATGTTTTGAGACTCAGGTCACCTCTGAGGACTTGCTGCTGTTATCCACATTTAAAAGACGAGGACTCAGGCTATGGGAGGTTAGGTCACCTGGTCAGTTTCTTTCTTTTTTTTTTTTTTTTTGAGATGGAGTCTTGCTCTGTTGCCCAGGCTGGAGTGCAGTGGCGATCTTGGCTCACTGCAAGCTCTGCCTCCTGGGTTCACACCATTCTCCTGCCTCAGCCTCCTGAGTAGCTGGGACTACAGGCGCCTGCCACCACGCCCAGCTAATTTTTTTTATTTTTAGTAGAGACAGGGTTTCACTGTGTTAGCCAGGATGGTCTCGATCTCCTGACCTCATGATCCTCCCACCTCGGCCTCCTAAAGTGCTGGGATTACAGGCGTGAGCCACTGCGCCTGACCCACCTGGTCAGTTTCTGAGCTCCAGACAACTCATCCCAAATTTCATGGGTGCATAAAGTATAGAGATTAAAAGTAGTTCTGGCTGAATTTTAAATCCTGGTTCCACTATTTTCGACCTGTCTGATCTTGGGACACTTAATGTATTCCCTGTGTTCCTCAGTTTTCTTCTCTGTAAATGAGAATGAAAGAGTACTCCCCCATCAATTGGTTGAAAACTTCAGTAAGATTATGCACAGCAGCTGCAGCACAGCCCCAGGGATGATTTAAAAGTGAATTCAGGACAGGGTGTGGTGGCTCACGCCTGTAATTTCAGCACTTTGGGAGGCTGAGGCGGGAGGATCCCTTGAGCCCAGAGTTTGAGGCCACCCTGGACAACATAGTGAGATCTCATCTCAAAAAAAAAAGTAAATCCAGTGGTGTCACTCTTTGTTATTAATGCCCTCCAGTGACATTCATGACACCCAAACTTAGAATCTGAGCTTTTAGGGTGGCCTGTAACATCTATACTACGTGTCCCCGTAGCCTCCCTGGCACCCCCATTCTTTCCTGGCTGGCTGCCACCATATGGAACTTTCTGTGCCTTGCACCCAACAAGCTCAGAGTCTTGGGCACTTCTCTCAGTCTGGAACCTTCTGTTGCCTGCCCCGTCTTCCCATGGCTGCCCTTCATGTAGGCCTCCGGTTTATAGCCAGCTCCTCGGAGACATGGTTCTGTCCCCGCAGTGGCCAAGGGCTGGTGGCCCTCACTGTCTGCCCCCGTGCCCCGTGTTAGTAGTCCTGTGGTTGTCATTGTCCTGTCATCTCCACCATTTCCTGTTTGCTGTGTGTCTGTGCCCCCCAAGGATGAACGCCATGAGTCCATCGTGTCACCCTGTTTCTGTCCTGCCACAGTGCTCGAGTCAGTGCCCTCCCTGCTTGCAGTCGGCCCACAGGCCTTGTGGCTCCTGTTTCTGCTGACTTGTCCAGCCTCACTGTCTGGGGAGGCCTTGGGGTCCCCAGCCTGTGCTGGGACAGGGGTATTATTCCATTAGCCCTTCTGTGGAGCAAGTAGGGAAGGAGTGATGTGACCTCCGTGGCTCTCCTGGGACACAGGTTAGTCCTGTGGGTGACCTCACTTGAGAGAGGGCTGGCCAGCTGTGCCGGAATTAGGAAGTGGGTACAGCTGGACAAAAAGTGGCTGGAGCCAGCTCTGCAGAAAACACGCCTGCTTATGAGAAGGGTATCCTTGTGAGTACAGGGGAAATGGCATGGAGAAAGACAAACACCAGTGGGTGGCTCTGCCAGCTTCTCCTGGGGTGCTTCTGGCGATGCCCAGGCCTGTGCACATCCAGATCTTTGCACCGCGCTGTTTTAACTTGGAGAGGAGAGGAGGAAGTTAGCTGCTCTGAATGGTGTTGCTGCTAATCTCTACAGCACTTTCCTGTAAATTAGGAACGGTAACACACCCCCCTCCCCCGCCCCATTGGAGAAGCCCTGCACCAGAGCATACAGTTTGGCAAGTAGGGGGAGGGCTGGAGCCCAGCCTCACTTGCCGCCCTGGCCAGGCCGTGATCGCCCAGGGTGCATACTGTGGCTGGTGCTCTGCCACCTGCTGTTTCTGTCCTCAGGGTAGGACACAAGGAGGGCAAGCAGGGCCAGTCAGCGAGAGGCGCAGGTGATGCGTGTTCTAGGGTCTGAGATCTGCTGCTTCCATTTCAGTAATTGTCTTTGGAGCTACATTGTCTGCTCATACAACCTCTCTTCCAGATAGTGCCATTTTTTAAATCCCATTTACCCAAAAGAAAACCTGACACCTGGAAAGGTCGTTTGCACTCACAGAAGTGGTGGTTGGTCCAGAATTCACATCCAAGTGTGAGATTTCAATATTTTTTTTCTTCCTCCTTTTTTTAAATCAAATTTTATTTGAAAGGGTATCACAGTCACCAGTTTGAAAAAGGTAAGCAGGCCAGGTGTGGTGGCTCACACCTTTAATCTCTGCATTTTGGGAGGCAGAGGCAGGCATGTCAGTTGGGCCCAGGAGTTTGAGACCAGCCTGTTCAACGTGGTGAGACCCCATCTCTCCAAAATTTACAAAACTAGCTGGTCACGGTGATATGTGCGTGTAGTCCCAGCCACTGGGGAGGCTGAGATAGGAGGGGTTGCTTCAGCCTGGTGGGTGGCTGCAGTGAGCTGAGATGGGGCCTCTACTCTTCAGTCTGGGCTACAGAGCAAGACTCTGTCTCAAAAAAAAAAAAAAAAAAAAAATTATAAAGGTAAGCAGTACAAATGGGAAGGAGCATAAGTCACTCTCATTCCAGACCTCTGACCCCCAGGACTTTTCTCTTGAGAGGCCATAGCCTTTGTTTTGCATCCTTCTGAGTAAACCTATTCGTGTACAGACATACCTGGGTATGCATGTAACTGTTTTGTGAAAGTGCATTTGGAGATATGGATATCATTGTTTTCACCCATCCTAAGTTTTGATACTATGGATACTGTTTTGGAGATTACACGATACCAGCACGCATAGGTTTGCACCCTCTTTTTCACAGCTCCATAGTGTTTCCTTGTCTGTAAGTAGATTTCAAGTTGTTTCCATCTTAAGCTCTTAGAAAAAGTGCTGTTGAAGATCCTGATAGACAAGTCTGTGGAAACGTAGGAAACTGTAGAATAAAGTTCTGGCCATGGGCCAAATTCCCTCTGAGAGGTGGCCCTAGTTTTTCTTCCTAGTACATCTGTGAGAGCTCAGGTCCCTTGTGTTTTGCTGTTATGATGAATGAAATATGCTGTCTCCATCATGCTGGAATTTGTAGATGACCATAGTTTCTTATTTGCCATTCATTTCTTTACATTAAGGTAAATATTCATGTCCTTTGCCTATTTTTCTTCTATTTTTTTCTTTTTTTTAAAAGAAATATTTATTATTACTATTATTATACTTTAAGTTTTAGGGTACATGTGCACAACGTGCAGGTTTGTTACATATGTATACATGTACCATGCTGGTGTGCTGCACCCATTAACTCGTCATTTAGCATTAGGTATATCTCCTAATGCTATCCCTCCCCCCTTCCCCCACCCCACAACAGTCCCCAGAGTGTGATGTTCCCCTTCCTGTGTCCATGTGTTCTCATTGTTCAATTCCCATCTATGAGTGAGAACATGCGGTGTTTGGTTTTTTGTCCTTGTGATAGTTTACTGAGAATGATGATTTCCAATTTCATCCATGTCCCTACAAAGGACATGTGAACTCATCATTTTTTATGGCTGCATAGTATTCCATGGTGTATATATGCCACATTTTCTTAATCCAGTCTATCATTGTTGGACATTTGGGTTGGTTCCAAGTCTTTGCTATTGTGAATAGTGCCGCAATAAACATATGTGTGCATGTGTCTTTATAGCAGCATGATTTATAGTCCTTTGGGTGTATACCCAGTAATGGGATGGCTGGGTCAAATGGTATTTCTAGTTCTAGATCCCTGAGGAATCCCCACACTGACTTCCACAATGATTGAACTAGTTTACAGTCCCACCAACAGTGTAAAAGTGTTCCTATTTCTCCACATCCTCTCCAGCACCTGTTGTTTCCTGACTTTTTAATGATTGCCATTCTAACTGGTGTGAGATGGTATCTCATTGTGGTTTTGATTTGCATTTCTCTGATGGCCAGTGATGATGAGCATTTTTTCATGTGTCTTTTGGCTGCATAAATGTCTTCTTTTGAGAAGTGTCTGTTCATATCCTTTGCCCACTTTTTGATGGGGTTGTTTGTTTTTTTCTTGTAAATTTGTTGGAGTTCATTGTAGATTCTGGATATTAGCCCTTTGTCAGATGAGTAGGTTGCGAAAATTTTCTCCCATTTTGTAGGTTGCCTGTTCACTCTGATGGTAGTTTCTTTTGCTGTGCAGAAGCTCTTGAGTTTAATTAGATCCCATTTGTCAATTTTGGCTTTTGTTACCATTGCTTTTGGTGTTTTAGACATGAAGTCCTTGCCCATGCCTATGTCCTGAATGGTAATCCCTAGGTTTTCTTCTAGGGTTTTTATGGTTTTAGGTCTAATGTTTAAGTCTTTAATCCATCTTGAATTAATTTTTGTATAAGGTGTAAGGAAGGGATCCAGTTTCAGCTTTCTACATATGGCTAGCCAGTTTTCCCAGCACCATTTATTAAATAGGGAATCCTTTCCCCATTGCTTGTTTTTCTCAGGTTTGTCAAAGATCAGATAGTTGTAGATATGCAGCGTTATTTCTGAGGGCTCTGTTCTGTTCCATTGATCTATATCTCTGTTTTGGTACCAGTACCATGCTGTTTTGGTTACTGTAGCCTTGTAGTATAGTTTGAAGTCAGGTAGCATGATGCCTCCAGCTTTGTTCTTTTGGCTTAGGATTGACTTGGCGATGCAGGCTCTTTTTTGGTTCCATATGAACTTTAGTTTTTTCCAATTCTGTGAAGAAAGTCATTGGTAGCTTGATGGGGATGGCATTGAATCTATAAATTACCTTGGGCAGTATGGCCATTTTCACAGTATTGATTCTTCCTATCCATGAGCATGGAATGTTCTTCCATTTGTTTGTATCCTCTTTTATTTCCTTGAGCAGTGGTTTGTAGTTCTCCTTGAAGAGGTCCTTCACATCCCTTGTAAGTTGGATTCCTAAGTATTTTATTCTCTTTGAAGCAATTGTGAATGGGAGTTCACTCATGATTTGGCTCTCTGTTTGTCTGTTATTGGTGTATAAGAATGCTTGTGATTTTTGTACATTGATTTTGTATCCTGAGACTTTGCTGAAGTTGCTTATCAGCTTAAGGAGATTTGGGGCTGAGACAATGGGGTTTTCTAGATATACAATCATGTCGTCTGCAAACAGGGACAATTTGACTTCCTCTTTTCCTAATTGAATACCCTTTATTTCCTTCTCCTGCCTGATTGCCCTGGCCAGAACTTCCAACACTATGTTGAATAGGAGTGGTGAGAGAGGGCATCCCTGTCTTGTGCCAGTTTTCAAAGGGAATGCTTCCAGTTTTTGCCCATTCAGTATGATATTGGCTGTGGGTTTGTCATAGAAGCTCTTATTATTTTGAGATACATCCCATCAATACCTAATTTATTGAGAGTTTTTAGCATGAAGGGTTGTTGAATTTTGTCAAAGGCCTTTTCTGCATCTGTTGAGATAATCATGTGGTTTTTGTCTTTGGTTCTGTTTATATGCTGGATTACATTTATTGATTTGCATATATTGAACCAGCCTTGCATCCCAGGGATGAAGCCCACTTGATCATGGTGGATAAGCTTTTTGATGTGCTGCTGGATTCGGTTTGCCAGTATTTTATTGAGGATTTTTGCATCAATGTTCATCAAGGATATTGGTCTAAAATTCTCTTTTTTGGTTGTGTCTCTGCCCGGCTTTGGTATCAGGATGATGCTGGCCTCATAAAATGAGTTATCCTCATAAAAGGATTCCCTGTTTTTCTATTGATTGGAATAGTTTCAGAAGGAATGGTACCAGTTCTTCCTTGTACCTCTGGTAGAATTCGGCTGTGAATTCATCTGGTCCTGGACTCTTTTTGGTTGGTAAGCTATTGATTATTGCCACAATTTCAGATCCTGTTATTGGTCTATTCAGAGATTCAGCTTCTTCCTGGTTTAGTCTTGGTAGAGTGTATGTGTCGAGGAATTTATCCATTTCTTCTAGATTTTCTAGTTTATTTGCATAGAGGTGTTTGTAGTATTCTCTGATAGTAGTTTGTATTTCTGTGGGATTGGTGGTGATATCCCCTTTATCATTTTTTATTGCATCTATTTGATTCTTCTCTCTTCTTTTCTTTATTAGTCTTGCTAGCGGTCTGTCAATTTTGTTGATCCTTTCAAAAAACCAGCTCCTGGATTCATTAATTTTTTGAAGGGTTTTTTTTTGTCTCTATTTCCTTCAGTTCTGCTCTGATTTTAGTTATTTCTTGCCTACTGCTAGCTTTTGAATGTGTTTGCTCTTGCTTCTCTAGTTCTTTTAATTGTGATGTTAGGGTGTCAATTTTGGATCTTTCCTGCTTTCTCTTGTGGGCATTTAGTGCTATAAATTTCCCTCTACACACTGCTTTGAATGCATCCCAGAGATTCTGGTATGTTGTGTCTTTGTTTTCGTTGGTTTCAAAGAACATCTTTATTTCTGTCTTCATTTCATTACGTACCCAGTAGTCATTCAGGAGCAGGTTGTTCAGTTTCCATGTAGTTGAGCAGTTTTGAGTGAGTTTCTTAATCCTGAGTTCTAGTTTGATTGCACTGTGGTCTGAGAGACAGTTTGTTATAATTTCTGTTCTTTTACATTTGCTGAGGAGTGCTTTACTTCCAACTATGTGGTCAATTTTGGAATAGGTGTGGTGTGGTGCTGAAAAAAATGTATATTCTGTTGATTTGGGGGTGGAGAGTTCTGTAGATGTCTATTAGGTCCGCTTGGTGCAGAGCTGAGTTCAATTCCTGGGTATCCTTGTTAACTTCCTGTCTCGTTGATCTGTCTAATGTTGACAGTGGGGTGTTAAAATCTCCCGTTATTATTGTGTGGGAGTCTAAGTCTCTTTGTAGGTCACTCAGGACTTGCTTTATGAATCTGGGTGCTCCTGTATTGGGTGCATATATATTTAGGATAGTTAGTTCTTCTCGTTGAATTGATCCCTTTACCATTATGTAATGGCCTTCTTTGTCTCTTTTGATCTTTGTTGGTTTAAAGTCTGTTTTATCAGAGACTAGGATTGCAACCCCTGCCTTTTTTTGTTTTCCATTTGCTTGGTAGATCTTCCTCCATCCTTTTATTTTGAGCCTATGTGTGTCTCTGCACGTGAGATGGGTTTCCTGAATACAGCACACTGATGGGTCTTGAGTCTTTATCCAATTTGCCAGTCTGTGTCTTTTAATTGGAGCATTTAGTCCATTTACATTTAAAGTTAATATTGTTATGTGTGAATTTGATCCTGTCACTATGATGTTAGCTGGGTTCTTTTCTTTTTTTAAGACAGTGTCTCGCTCTGTCTCCCAGGCTGGAGTGAAGTGGCTTAATCCTGGCTCACTGCAACCTCCACCTCCTGGGTTCAAGTGATTCTCCTGCCTCAGCCTCCTAAGTAGCTGGGATTACAGGCACCCGCCACCATGCCTGGCTAATTTTTGTATTTTTAGTAGAGGCGGGGGTTTTACCATGTTGGCCAGGCTGGTCTCGAACTCGTGACCTCAAATGATCCACCCACCTTGGCCTTCCAGAATGCTGGGATAACAGGTGTGAGCCACTGCGCCTGGCCCTTTGCCTCTTTTTAAATTAGGTTTCTTGTTTTTTTTTTTTTTTTTTTTTTTTCTTATTTACGTGAGCACATTATAGGCTCAGTAAATTTACTGATATGTTAGGTATAGGTTGCAAATATACTTTAGTTTTTCAGTTGTCTTTTTTTTTTTTTTTTTTTTTTTTTTTTTTGAGATGGAATTTTGCTCTTGCTGCCCAGGCTGGAGTGCGGTGCAATGACACGATCTGGACTCACTGCAACCTCCACCTCCTTGGGTTCAGGCAATTCTCCAGCCTCAGCCTCTTGAGTACCTGGGATCACAGGCGCCCGCCACCATGCCTGGCTAATTTTTGTATTTTTGGTAGAGACGGGGTTTCACCATGTGGGCCAGGTTGGTCTCGAACTCCTGACCTCAGGTGATCCACCCACCTCAGCCTCCCACAGTGCTGGGATTACAGCATGAGCCACCACACCCGGGCTCAGTTGTCTTTTAAGTGTTTCATTTGTCTTCTCTCTACTCCTCCTTCTCTCTCTTGCACTTGCTGTGTCTCACTTAAATCTTATGTAGGTGAATATATTCATCTTTCTTTGTTTAGCTTCTCAATTTGTATTTCTTCACTATCTCTATTAATATGAAAATATCTCATCTATATAAATATTAATGTGACAGACTTGCATGTGATAATCTGCCAGGTTGAACAAATGGGAATATTATCTCTCATATGATGTTAGATATTTTTCCTTTAAGAAATAAAATATTGCAAGTATGGAACCAAAGACATGCCCCTGTGACCTCTTTTGTTCTTCCCTATCTCTCCAGAACATAATTATCACTTAAAGTTGGGTGTAAACCTGTATTTTATTCTTTCATCATACACACAAGCACACATTCTTTATACACATAAATAGTGTTGTTTTTGGACTCATACTTTGTTTTTGCAGCACCTTTTAACATAAGTTTTTACTTTTATTATTTTATTTAAGACAGGGTCTTGCTCTGTCACCCAGGCTGGAGTACAGTGGCACGATCATAGCTCACTGCAACCTCTCATCTCCTGGGCTCAAGTGATCCTCCCACCTCAGCCTCCTGAGGAACTGGGATGATGACAGTCATAAGCCACCAAGCTCAGCTAAGTTGTTTATTTTATTTTTTTATTTTTTAAATAAAGATGAAATCTTGCAATGTTATCCAGGCTGGTCTCAAACTCTTGGGCTCAAGCAATCCTCCTGCCTTGGCCTCCCAAAGTGCTGGGATTACAGGCATGACTTTAAAAAGTTAACATTATGGGCGAGGCGCTGTGGCTCACGCCTGTAATCCCAGCACATTGGGAGGCCAAGGTGGGTGAATCACGAGGTCAGGAGATCAAGACCATCCTGGCTAATGCAGTGAAACCCCGTCTCTGCTAAAAATACAAAAAAAAAAAAAAAAAAAATAGCTGGGCGTGGTGGCGGGCGCCTGTAGTCCCAGCTACTTGGGAGGGTGAGGCAAGAGAATAGCGTGAACCCGGGAGGCAGAGCTTGCAGTGAGCTGAGATTGCGCCACTGCACTCCAGCCTGGGTGACAGAGCGAGACTCCGTCTCAGAAAAAAAAAAAAAGGTAACATTATGTCTTCAAGTTTATCCCAATTGACCCATATGGATTGATTTCTTCAGTTTACATGGCTATGTAGTATTCAGTTGCATGAATGTAGCACAGTGTATATAGCCATGGCTCTACTGATGATAGTGTTTCCAGTTTTTTTTTTTTTTTTTTTTTTTTTTTTTTGCTATTGTAGCACTGCCTGATAAATATCCTGGAGTGGGTTGTACTTATATACTTCAAAATGGAATTACCAGATTGTAAAATATGCATATATTCAGCCTAACTAGATACTGTGAGGTGCTCTTCTAAGCCTTTGTGTCAATTTGGACTTCTACCAGCAATGTGGAAATGATATTTGGTTTTAATCTGTATTCCCTGGTCACGAGTGAGCCTCAGCATCTTTTCATATGTCCACCAAGTGTTTGGGTTTAATCTGTGAATTGCCTTTTTGTGTTCTTTGCTTTTTTTTTATTTTTTTGATTGTTTTGGTGGTGGTTATGGTAAAATGCACAAGGTTATATTTACCATCTTAACTCTTTTTGTGTGTATAGTTCAGTGGTATTAAGCACTTTCAGAATGTGCTACTATCCCACCATCCATCTCCAGAACTCTCTTCATCTTGCCAAACTGAAACATCCTACCCACTAGTCAAGAACTCCTCATTTCCGTCTCCCCCCAGCCCTTGGCAGCCACCATTCTGCTTTCTGTGTCTGAGTTTGACTACTTTGAGTATCTCTTCTAAGTGGAATGATACAGGACTTGTCTTTATGGGACTGGCTTATTTCACTTCGCATAGTACCTTCAAGGTTGATCCATACTGGTAGCAGAATTTCCTTTCTTTTTCAGGCTGAATCATATTCCATTGTATGCGTAGACCACATTTTGTTGATCCGTTCGTCCACTGATGGACGCTTGGGAGGTTGCTTCCACATTAGCTATTGCGAAGTCAATAATGCTGCTATGAACACGGGTGTACAGATATCTCTTTGACATCCTGGTCTCAAATATTTTGGGGACATACTCAAAAGTGCAGTTTCTTGATCCTGTCCTGTCCCTTGCTTTTCTCTTTGCTTCCTTGTTTTTTTTTTCTTTTTGTTTTATGGGAGTGCTGATATATTCAAGTATTTGTTGATTGCATGCATTATGCCTGACTTGCTCAAAGCATGATGTCTTGAGCACTTAGCAACCCCGTGCCTGTGGAGTGGTGGAACAGCTCTGAAAAGGTCTGTTCTGGAGTGGGGGTACTGCTTCGGAGAGCGATTAATCAGGGGCTTGGGTGCTGACTTTAGGAGGTGCGGCACTTGGAAGGACAGAGTGTGACTTCCCCAATGTGGTCTCCTTCCTTTTCCTCACCCCTTCTCCCACCTAAACCCAGCAATGAGTCCTTGAGTCTAGCCCAGTAGGTGGATCTGCATTCAGTGCAGGGCAGAGCCTGGGTGGCAGTGCCTCTCCTTGCCTCCCTGGCTGCTACAAGGTCCTGTGTAGCATCTGGTGTGGACCCAGCAGCCAGGAGGAGAGCTGAGTGCGATTGGGGTCGTGGTGGGGCCAGTGGCAGTGGGTCTCTCTCTTTGTTGGTCTGGGCCAACGCTTGAATTGAGAGGGGCTGCCATGTGTCTGGGGAGGGCAGAATCCAGCGTCACTGACACCTTCCAGCTACAGAGTTCTTGCTCTGTGTTTGGCCCATACCTACTGTTGTGAAGTGGAAATACTGGGGTGTGTTTTGAGGCTCAGAACACCTGTGATAACTTGGTCGTGTGTGTGTGTGTATAAAATTATTTTCCTTAACACCACTGACCTGAAGGCAGTTACACGTAATTTACAAATGAGGAATCTGAGGCTTTGAGATTGTCAAGGTCACCTGGCCAGTGACTGCAGGGGCTGGATTGGCCCGTGGGTCTGAGTCCATACCCCTTTTCACTGGTTCCTGGAGGCCACACATACCTTGCGTTTCCTGGGGCTTGGTCCTGGGGTTTCATCTCAGGTTGACCCCCTTTAGGAGGAAGTAAGTAGGAAGGAAGGAGATTTCCTGGGTATCAGGGTGTCCTCAAGCCTGCAGCTCTCCTGGGACTGCACAGAGTTTATTGTCTGACATCAGTTCCTGATGTGGTGCAGCAGACATGGAGCTGGTAAGTGGTTAAGATCGGTCGGACATGACAACCTCCAGTTCTGCAGAAACCACATCATTTGCCTGGGGATAAAGCAGGTCCTTGTGAGCTCATCGACATGCATTTGGCAGAAAGTGTGCTGGCTCTGCCAGCTTCCAGTATGAGCTTCTAGCAAGCCCCTTGTGCCTTAGATGCCCAGGTCTTTTCAAAATAAGCCTGGCGTGTTTTAACTTGATGAAACTTTCTGTTCACAGTCATCTTATTGTTTGCTGATGAATTCAGACCTCCATTCATTTAGATATTTGTCAGTTATCTACCATGTGTCAGGCATTAAATTTAGTGCTGGAGATACTATGGGACATAAGAAGTCCCTGCTTGCTCGGAGTGTGCGGTCTAATTGGTACTTGAGACAGAATGGTTTAACTGCCACAAAGTTAATAAAGCAGCATGATGTGACAGAGCTGGATGTGGGGGAGTGAGGAGGCTTCTCTGGACTGGGTGGTCTGAACCCCATGCAGGGAGGAAACTGTGGCCTGGAGGAGAGGAGGCCGGAAGAGAGGTCTGGGCTTGGGTCCCAACCACTGATTCCAGATGTCTCAACATTTATAACACGACCAACTCCTGTTCTTTTTTTTTTTTTTTTTTTTTGAGACAGGGTTTCCCTCCGTCATCACCCAGGCTGGAGTGCAGGGGGGCGATCATAGCTCACTGCAGCCTCGATCTCCTGGACTCAGGGGGTCCTCCTGTCTCAGCCTCCCAAGTATCTAGGACTACAGGTGTGTGCCACCACACCCAGCTAATTTTATTTTTATTTTTGTAGAGACGGGGCAGAGTCTGCAGTCACATGCCTTGCAAGTAGCAGAAACAGGGTTTAGTCTCAGTAGCCAGTGCCTAGGGCACAGGTCTTGGCCAGAGGAGAGAAGGCTCAGGCGAACCAGTTTCATCTGACCTGCTTGCTAACTCAAACGTGGCTGCCCAACTGCGTGGGCTCTGGCAAGGTGTGTGAGGTGGGTAGTTGGGTGGCCCGCCCCTTGCAGGCACTGGGGCAGGATATCAGGGGGTCCAGAAGAGGTTGGGTTTAGGCAGAGTAGAGGTGATTGTGTGGGCTGGGGGGGCAATGTCACCTTGAATGTGTTTCCATACCCAGGGCCCAGACGGCTCAGGAGGAGGGGGATGGAGACAGGGGGAGAGTGAGGTCTTTTTGACTTTGATGTGCTTTGACTGCACATCAGAGTCAAACGAGTCAGAATAAGCGGGACCCCTCCACAGGCATCTCAGCCCTCCTAATTTAGCCTTTCTGAAGTGGAGCCTTGGGAGCTGATGAAGCTTAATAAACTCTCCTGGTGCTTCCAGCAGGCACCTGAGGGTGGACACCACTGTCTTCGGGTCATAGGAAGTGTGAGCTAGCAGGAATCCTGGAGATTTTCTAGCCCAACAGTGTCCAGTCAAAATAGAATGGGAGCCAGAAATACAAGCCACATGTAATTTTAAATTACTTTTAAAACATTTAAATTTAGCCACGGTTTTAAAAAGTAAAAATCAATAGGTGAAATTCATTTTAATATTTTAACCCAATATAGCCAAAATCTTGGCATTTCAACATGGGATGAGTATAAAATAATGAAGGTGATATTTTATTCTTTTTTTGGGGTACTAAATCTTTGAAATCCGGTGTGTATTTTCCACTTAAAGCACATGTCAGTGTGGACTGACCCCATTGCAAATACTCAGTGGCCTGGGACTGGGGTGACCAAGTGGGATGTGGTGGGGCTGGTGCAGTCCACCATTCTCACAGCAGGCATCTGGGGTCAGGGGAGGCAGGGCACTGGCTGTGCTGGAAGCAGGGGACTGGCTGTGCTGGTGGGAAGCCAGATTCCAGCCCCAGACACTGGTACCTTTGGCTTTAGATCCTTGGGGTGGGTGCATCGCTTCTCCTGGGAGGGAGAAGCGCCTGGGAGCCCCTGACCAGGACCTGGGGCAGGTCCACACAGGCCCTGGATTTCTCCTGTATCCTGGGCCTGGCCCTGCTCTCTTGACTCCCACCACATCACACTGGCTTCAGCTTTCTCACCCTGAGAAGGGAATTCAAAGCCTCTGCCCCTCCCAGGCAGGCACCAGGATATGATTTCCTTTTTTCTTTTCTTTTTGTTTGAGACAGGATCTGACTCGGTCTGGAGTGTAGTAGCCTGATCTCAGCTCACTGCAGCCTCCACCTCCCGGGCTCAAGTGATCCTCCCACCTCAGCCTCTGAAGTAATTGGTATTACAAGCACATGCCACCATGCCCAGCTAATTTTTGTATTTTTTGTAGAGATGGGGTTTCACCATGATGCCCAGGCTGTTCTTGAACTCCTGAGCTCAAGCAATCTGCCCTCCTCGGCCTCTCAAAGTGCTGGGATTATGGGCATGAGCCACAGGGCCCTGCCCTGGGTATGATTTTCAAGTGGTTGGTGTCTTGTGACTGGCAGCTGATAAATGGGTGATACAATGTTTCTGTACAGGAGTCTGCAGTGCCAGGCTGCAGCGGCGGATGTGAGGGGCGGGTGGGTAGCCTGTGGAGCCCGAGGGTGGGAACAGAGAGCCTTCCTTTGCTGTAGGTAGAAGCCTGTCTGGCTGCTTTCCCTCTAAGGTCAGACAGCTTGAAAGATGTTTCCATCCTCTCATGCATGGCTCTGAGGCAGTTAGCTGGTCAGTTACTCACTGTGCTCTCTGCCAACTCTAATGAGCAGGCAGCCTCCCCGTGCCCAGGCGTGCAGTGATCACAGTGTTCAATGATGGGGGGAGGCTGCAGCGTCCAGCCAGGGGCTGTGCCACAGGGGCCAGAAGACATCTGACCTACTGTCACTGCCTCTTCCACGCTGTTCCACCTGCACTGGGGCGATGCCATCCGATGAACAGATCCATTTATTAATTCAACACGATTGTATTGAGAGCCTGCTGGGTGCCGGGCACTATTGTGGACATGGGTGATACAGCAGCAAGCAAAACAAGAGAAACATCTTTGCCAGCAGGGGAGGGGACCTGCAGTGTTGGGTGTTTGGAGTTGTTGCTGGGAAGTAGAGAAGCTGAGTAAGAGCTGGACAAAGAGGCCAGGCACAGTGGCTCACCCCTGTAATCCCAGCACTTTGGGAGGCCGAGTTTGGCAGATCACTTGAGGTCAGGAGTTCGAGACCAGCCTGGACAACATGGGGAAACCCCGTCCCTACTAAAAATACAAAAATTAGCTGGGTATGGTGGTGCATGCCTGAAATCCCAGCTACTTGGGAGGCTGAGGCACGAGAATTGCTTGAACCCGGGAGGTGGAGGTTACAGTGAGCCAAGATCACACCACTGTACCCCAGCCTGAACGACAAAGCAAGACTTTGTCTCCAAAAAAAAAAATAGAGAAAAGGAAAGCTGGGTGAAGAGAGATAGCCAAGCCCATGTCTAGGGAAAAGCATTCTTGACTGAGTGAACGAAAGTACAAAGCCTCAGAGGAGGGAGCATGCCTAGGTAGCCCCCCAGACCCGGTGAGGCTGGTGCGTGGGGCAGCCTCCATGGAGAGGAGCTGGGCAAGGAGGGAGGAGGTGCTGGCCAGTAGAGCACGTGTGTCTCTGTGGGTCAGAGCAAGGACCTGGGCTCTCCCCGTGAGTGAGAAGAGTCCATGGAGTTTTGGGGCTGAGGAGGAGTTTTACAGATGGCCGGTCTGTTCTGGAGACTTGCAATTAGCGGACCATCTGTATCCGAGTGTTGATCGGGTGGATTCTAACCCTATGGGAGAACTTCCCAGCCCGTAGCCTGCTCTCGCTATACCTGGCAGTTGTATTAATGACGTCAAATGCACAGTCCAGCTCGAGTCCCTTCTAGAACATGGGCAGCGGACCCTAAGCCGAGAGGAATCGCTGTGGGTTGGCAGACAGTGTGGAGACTGACTCCTGGACAGGCTGTGGAATGTGTGGAAGCAGGTACAGCCCAGGCCTGCGCTGAGGTTCAGCAGGGAAGCCAGAGGAGTCCGCAGCTGGGGAGACCTGGCCTACGGCGGAGAGAGTCAGTCCGTGCCAGTGGTGGGATGTGGCTGCAAAAAATGGTCAGATTCATGGAAGTCTGGTGTCCAGCTGGCAGGCGTTAGTGGTCCCACAAATACAGCTGTGTGCCTTGAACACGTACTCCAGAGCTTCCAGAGAGCACCAGGGCTGTGGGGGCTAGAGACTGTGTCTCGTGCAGAAGCGTGGCTGAGAAGGGGCTCGACAGGCTCTTCGTCACTGTGCGGCGCCTTCGAAGGACTTGGACGTGCTTGAGACCCCTTCCCCTAATTGCTGTATAGGGCAGAGGTGGACATCCCAGGGATCATGGAGTCTAGGGAGCCAGTCTGCACAGGATGGTTTTAGAAGCCGTAGGATGTGGGGGTTCTGGCTGAAGGAGCCAGAATTCCAGCGCCAGCTCCACTCTTCACGAGCTGTACAACCTGGGCCCATTACTGACCTCTTTCCCACCTTAGTTCCCTGATTCTACAATGGAGGTAATTATCATGTTGAACTCACAGGGTCGAGATCATATTTAACACACAGCCCTTAGAAGTGTCTAGCACAGTGGTCCTCAGCATTTGGAAATGTCTGGAAACATTTTGTCACACCTGAGAAGAGGGATTTCCTACTGGTGTCTAGTAGGTAGAGGCCAGAGATGGCTGCTAAACATCCCATAATACACAAGACAGACCCCGCAACAATGAACTCTCTGGCCCTCAAAGTCAGTGGTGCAGAGATTGAGAGATCCTGGTTTTGCGTTTTGAGCGTGCAGTACATTTCAGTTGTTAATGGAACATGCAATACATCTTTATTCACATGTTATTACGTGTTTGTCAGATGTTTATAAAACATCTGCTACATTCTTGGCAGTTTAATAGAATCTGGAGATACAAAGAAGTTCCTGACCACAGAGGTCATTTAGGCAAGCTAGGAAAAGACAGAATGATATAACACAAAATTACATTGTACCATAAAGCATATTCTATAGTACACTTAACTCTGGTGGGCTCTTGGTATAAAAATGTCTCCAATCTCAGAGGTCATGGGCTAGTGGGCAAGACATGAAAACCTCGTATAATATAAAATTTTGTTACCTCTAAGTGCTGAAATTAAGGTATAAACAATGTTTCATGGGAACCAAAACATCAGTCATTTGGAAGTATAAGTCAAGACTTCATAGGAGAGGAACCATTTCAGCCAGATATTACCAGAGTGGCATGGTCCCAGCGAGCGGGATGTGGAGGGTTAGGATGTTATCTTAGTCTGTTTTGTGCTGCCATTACCACCAAGTAGGTAATTTATAAGGAGCAGAAGTTTATTTGGCTCACAGTTCTGGAGGCCACATCTGGTGAGAGTCTTCTTGCTGCATCATCTCATGGTGGATGGAAGAAGGCAAGGTGGAGAGGGAGAGCAGGAAGGGGCCTAATTTTCCTTTTATAAGGAACCCACTCCTGTAATAATGGCATTAAACCCATTCATGAGAACAGAGCCCTCATGGCCTACTCTTATGAGACCCCACCTCACAACATTAACATTTAGGATCAAGTTTCTAGCACATGAACTTTGAGGGACACATTCAAACCATAGCATTCTGCTTCAGTCCCTAAAATGTATGTCCTTGTCACATGTAGAATACATTTGCTTCTTACCTATAATCCCAAATTCTTATTTGTTTCAGCACCACATTAAAAGTCCAAAGTCCACAGTCTCATCTAAGTCAGCTGTGGGTAAAACTCAAGGCATGGTTCATCCTGAATGAAATTCCCCTCCAGTCATGAGCTGTGAAATCAAGCAAGTTGTCTACTTCCAAAGTACAGTGATGGGACAGGCATAGGACAGATATTCCATTCCAAAAGGGAGAGATAGGCAAGAAGAAAGGGGCAACTGGTCCAAACAACTCCAAAACCCAGCAGAGGGAACAATACTAAATCCCAACTTGACAATAATCTTCTTTGACTCCATGTCCTGCCTTCCAGACACACTCGGGTAGGGACCTGGGCCCCCAAGGCCTCCGGCAGCCCTGCTTTCCTGGCTTTGCTGGGCTCATTCCATGCAGCAGCTCTCACCAGTTGGAGTCTCGTGCCTGCGGCTCCCCCAGGTTGCTGTTGCACACTGGTAGCTCTGCAGTTCTGGGGTGTCAGAACGGCCTTACTCCCACGGCTCCACTAGGCTTCCTGGGGACTCTGAGCAGCTCTGACTCCACAGTTCTGCTGGGCATTGCCCTACAGGGGGGCTCCCTGGTGGTGGCTCTGCCCCTGCACCCAGTCTCTGCCTGGGTCCCGAGGCTGTCCGCAATATCCGTTGAAATCTAGTTGGAGGGAGCCAGGCCCATAGCCCCTGCATTCTGTACTCTGGTGGCATTAGGACCATGTGGGACGCCACCAAGACTCACCACTTGCACCTTCTAGAGTGGTAGGTCAAGCTGTACCTGGGCATATTTGAGCCATGGCTGGGGAGGCGGAGAAGCACTGTGCTTAAATGTGGGAGCAGAGACTTGAGGTGGCCCTGGACAGTGAGCCATAGGTCCTGAGGGCTCCCAAGACCTGGCTTTTGACGTAGTTCCTTCCCTCAGATTTTGGCACTCCCAGAGCTGTGATCACAGGTCATCTCTGCAGTGCCTTTGGGATCGTTCTCATTTTCTTGATGAATAGCCTCTGGCTTCATTCTTAGCGTACTAATCTCCTTATCAAACAGTGGCTCTGGCCAATACTAATCTCCTTATCAAGTGGTCCATACTAATATTCTTATTAAACTATCAAACGGTAACATGCCTGCACCCTTGCTTTCCTCTCCTGAAAGTTCTTTCTCTACTACAGGGCCAGTCTCAGAATCCTTCCAGTCTCTAAGTTCTGTTTTGCTTTTCATTATACATTTCTTTCTTTCTTTCTTTTTTTGAGATGGAGTCTCGCTCTGTTGCCCAGGCTGGAGTTCAGTGGCACAATCTCAGCTTACTGCAACTTCTGTCTCCTGGGTTCAAGCCATTCTCCTGCCTTAGCCTCCCTAATAGCTGGGATTTCAGGTGTGTGCCACCATGCCCAGCTAATTTTTTTGTATTTTTAGTAGAGATGGGGTTTCATCATGTCAGCCAGGCTGGTCTCGAACTCCTGACCTCAAATGATCCGCCCACCTCAGCCTCCCAAAGTGCTGGGATTACAGACATGAGCTACTGTGCCTAACCCTGCTTTTCTTTATAAGTTTCATCTTTAAATTATTTATTTCTTCTCAAGTTTTACAGTATACAGTTAAAATAAGTCATATAGCAACCAAAATGCTTTGCTGCTTAGATATTTCTTCCACCAGATAGCCTAGTTTATCACTCTTAAGTTCTGCCTGCTATACAGTTTGAGGACCTGGACATAATGTAGCCTCATTCTTTGCTGCTTTGTAACAAGGATGACTGTTATGCCAGTTTCCAGTACCTTAATCTTCAGATATATCTGAGACCTCATCAGAATGGCCTTTACCATCCATATTTCTACCACCATTCTGATCCACAACCACTTAGTCTAAGAAGTTTCAGACTTTCCCTACAGATCTTCTAATCCCTCTTTATTGCCTGCCTGCCTGCCTCCCTCCCTCCCTCCCTCCCTCCCCTGTCTCTCTTTTCTTCCTTTCCCTCGCCTCCCCTGCTTTCCCCTCCCCTCTCCACTTCTTGGCACCAATTTTCTGTCTTAGTCCATTTTGTGCTGCTGTAACAGAATACCACATATTGAGTATATTATAATGAATAGAATTTTATTTGGCTCGTGGTTCTGGAGGCTGGGAAGCCCAAGATCAAGGGGCTGCTCTGACAAGGGCCTTCTTGCTGTGTCATCCCATGGTGGAAAGTGGAATGGCAAGACAGATCAAGAGGGGACCTAACTGGCCTTTTATAAAGAATCCAGTTCCACAATAATGGCATTAACCCATCCATGAGAGCAGAGCCCCATGATCTAAACACCTTTTATTAGGCCCTGCTTATGCTGTTGCACTGGGGATCAAGTTGCAGCACTTGGACTTCAGCGGACACATTCAAACCATAGCAGGCACCTTAATAAAGGTGGAAAAGGGATGTGGCAGCTACAGTGGGAGGGAAAAGGTGGCTCCCTTAGTGTGCTTGGGAGGAGGGTAAGAGATGGCGTTTGCAGTTCTCGTGGCCGCAGACTGAAAGGGGCCTGGTTACCTGCTAAGGAACCTTGGCTTCATGTAAGGAATGCGGAGTGATTGAAGCAAGAGGGTGGTTTGATCCGTATCATTTCTTAGGAGGATACCATGTTGGCAGTTTCGAAGAAGCGGCGTGAGTGAGGAAACACTTGTGGTGAAGAGACCAGTTAGGAAGCCTGTAACTTGGGGTGGGATCTGGAACCAGGCTGTGGCTCCGGAAGAGGAGCTGGAGGGCTGCACTCTGAAGTATTTCTGAGGGTCTAGACGATGTGACCTTCACATTGGGGCTGAGTTTTGTAAAATCTGACATCCCCTGTTTCACCTATGATGCCAGGCCTGTGGTAAGGAGCTTGCAAGCATTTGCTAGAATATGAGCAAATGGGGGTAGAACTGATAATATTTAGTAACCATGGGGGGATGAAAGAGGGAGGTGTTGGGAGACTGGGTTGATAATATGGGGGTTGGGAGTGAGGAGAGAGTCCAGCTTTGAGCATCTTCTTCCATTTGAGGAATTTAAGATCATCCAGCTAGAAAATTAGAAATACTAGTATGGAGTGTGGAAGAGAAATTAGTGCTGAAAATAAAGAGCTCGAATCATCAGTGTATGAATAGTAGTTAAACCTCTGAAAATGAGTGAACTTGTCCCGTGAAAATGTGTGGCAGGGGAGAAGCGAGGTTCAAGGACAGTGCCCCTGAGAATGCCAGCATTTAAAGGGTGGACCCTCGGTGGCTCACGCCTGTAATCCCAGCACTTTGGCAGGCTGAGGTGGACGGATCGCTTGAGGTCAGGAATTTGAGACCAGCTTGGCCAACATGGTGAAACCCCGTCTCTACTAAACATACAAAAATTAGCCAGGCATGGTGGTGGGTGCCTGTATCCCAGCTACTAGGGAGGCACAAGAATCACTTGAACCTACAAGGCGGAGGTTCCAGTGGGTTCGTGCCACTTCACTCCAGCCTGGGTGACAGAAGGAGACTCCCACCCAGAAAAAAAAAAAGGTGGGCCCCGGTAGCAGAGCCTACTGTCCCGGAGGCAGGAGGAAAACCTGAAGGGAATCTTGACCTTGACCTAGAAGCCGAGGAGGAGGCATGGCCAACAGCATCAAAGGCCTCTGAGCAGCGCAGTGAAGACTGACAATAGACCTTTCTTAGGTTTGGCAATTAGAAGGTCACTGGCCTCAGCAAGAGCAATTTCAGAATAAAAACAAGGGTGGAGGGATTGGCGTAGGGGTCGGGGGATAGAGGAGGAAGTGAGGGTGTAGTACAGATGAAGAAGTTTGATCACTGAGGGAACGAGGGAGATGCAGGGGTAGCTTGAGGAGGAGATAGAGCAGAGAGAGGTTTGCTGTTTTTTTAAGGAAGAGGAGACTTGAGCATGTTTATAAGTCAGAATAGAGAAGGAGAGGTGGGAGACACAGGGCAAAGAGGAGTCATTGATTGGGAACTATTCTGGGAAGGTGAGGTGGATCTGGTGTCTAGGTGGAAGGACTTGCAGGGAAGAGGGGAGGTAGGAGAGTCTAGAGGTAGACAGCAGGCAGACAGGGGCTCCAGGTTTTCCCTACAGAACTGAGGACAGTGATGGCCGGGCACGGTGGCTCATGCCTGCAATCCCAGCACTTTGGGATGCCAAGGGGGTCGATCGCTTGAGGCTAGGAGTTTGAGACCAGCCTGGGCAACATGGAGAAACCCCATCTCTACTAAAAATACAAAAATTAGCCGGGCGTGGTGACACATGCCTGTAGTCCCAGCTACTCAGGAGGCTGAGGCATGAGAATCACTTGAACCTAGGAGGCGGAGGTTGCCATAAGCTGATTGTATCACTGCACTTTAGCCTGGGCGACAGAGCAAGACTCTGTCTGGGGGGGGAAAAAAAAAAAAAAAAAAAAAAAAAAGAAGAAGAAACTGAGGACAGTAAGAGTAAGTGGTCACTTATGATCACAGAACCAGCAAGTAAACTGCGAGCTTCTGCCCCTCTGGTCTTTCCAGACCCCTTCCCCAGAACATTAAGCCATATTGCTTTTATGGGTCCAGGGGCTCTGAGGGGCTGGGCATCATACTGTGCCCCCGGGGGCATATCTAGTTCTGCCTCACTTGGTTTGGTGGGTATGTGCTGAGTACTCACTGTGCGTTAGGCTGCGAATGCTGGGGCAGCAGGAGGCATGGTTTCTGCCTCCACTGGGCCTTATTTCTTCACCTTGTCCCCCAGTTCTGCCCTTGGGCAAGTTCTGTGGCAGAACTGACCAGCTCCCTTCAGCCAGGGACATCTTGGTTCCTGGCAGAGCACCAAGAAGAGCAGATTGTCTCCTATCCGGGGGCACCTTTGCCCAGCAGGTTGGGTGAGCTGGCCTCTTGGTGAGAGGCTGGTCCCCTTGGACATGAGTGGATTTGATGCCTGCTTTCCCACCCAGGTACTCTACTGTGGTTTTTCTCCTGCCCTTTATGCTCAGAGCTAGACCAGCAATGTGGGGTAGCTGCTGGGAGAAGGCGCAGCCAGCCCTGGAAGCCCTGGAATGCCTGGGGCCACTGAGCAATCCTCACCCTCAGCCCCACAAGGGGAGGGTGTGGGCTTGTGAAATTCCTGATTGGGTATAGCAGAGCAAGCCCTAAGACTCGCCCAGTTTGCTTAGCGCAACGCTGACACTGTTTTGGAATGAAGACAAGACAATGTAGAACTTTACTGGGGAAGAGGTCGAAGAAGGGCTAATTGTCTTGTTGTTCAAAACTGGTTAGCGCTGCTCACCTCTGACGCTGCTCACCTCTGACGCCAAAGGTTTTTCCCTGGAAGGCAGCCCTGGAGGATACGTGTGTATTTGTCTTTCACAAAAGGTGAAATGAGCTCTTTGTAGTGTTTCCCACCCGGGCTGCATTTTAGAATCACAGAGGAGGTGCGGCGCTAGTTTGTTTTACTATTCACTATTCATGCCTGGACCCCACCCCTAACCAACTAAATAAACATCTTGGAGAGTGGGGCCTAGACTTTATATGTTGAAGCTCCTCAGGTCATTGCATTGTGCAGCCAATGCTGTGACCTATGAATAGAAAGGAAGATGAAACGCACCCTGGTCATGCAAGGAAGATGGAGAGAGGGAGCAGGGAGGGTGAGAGAGGCTGCAGTTCGTAAGGTCCTGAAGTGTTAGAGCTGGAGGGATCCTGGTTCGGAGCACTGCAACTCAAAAGAGTAGTTCTCGCCACGCAGCAGGCCCCATTAGGGAGCTGGTTAGAATGCAAATCCCCGCCTGCCCTGCACCCCCATCTGGCACCCTCTGAGTTATCACAGTGTGCACATCAAGGTTTGAGAAGTGTGCTTTCAGATCACCCACAGATCATCCAGACCAGTGGTTCTCAACCTTGGCTACACTTTAGAATCACCCAGCGGGCTTCAGCGAATTCCAGTGCTGGGCTAGATGAATTAACCCAGAATTTCTAGGTGTTGGAACCCAGATACTCATTTAAAAAATTTTTTTGTTAAAGTACTTCAGGTGAGTCTCTTCTTCAGCCATAATCAAGAACATCAGGCTTGACCACTGCTTCTCAAACTCGGACGGATATATGAATCGCCAGGGTATCGTGTTTAAATGCAGATTCTGATTTTATAGGTCTGGAAGGGGGCCAAAGAATCCACTTGTCTGGGCTCTGGGATGCCCATGGGACTGATCTGGCCTTTTTTGAGCAGTGGGAATAGGCTGACTTCTCAGTTTGACAGCGAGGAAACTGCAGGTCAGAGAGGGAGGTGTGATCGTCCACGGTAACCAATCTGATACGCATTCAGTACTTTCTGATGTACTCTACTGTGTGCCAAGCAGCGTGCTACATGTGGGACTAGAGCTGCGAACAGGACAGACCCAATTCCAACCCTCACAGAGCTTATATCCCAATTGGGGAGACAGAAAGCAAACAAGTAACTAAGCTGATGACAGATGGGAAAAGCTATGAAGGCGAGGAGGGCCATGTGTAGGAAATGACTCAGAGATTGCTGTGGGGTGAGGGGTAGGTAAGGCACGCCCCTTTCAGAAGAGCTGTCGGGGGAGTTCCTAGGACAACACCTTTAACTGGGGACTCCTGCTGATTACAAACTGATCACTTTTCTTTCCTGGACAGGACTAGGTTTCATCCCTTCTGAGGTTTGGGGATGGTGCTTCTGACTCTCCTGAGGGAGTCTGACCCTGGTCCCTGCCTGGCTGTCTCCTCTGACTCAAGACTCTGATCCTTCAGTGTTTGTGGGTTCAGAGCAGAGCCTGGCAATGAGCCCGCTGGGGAGCAGGACACTGATTCCACCATAGGACAGGGCTCAGGATCATTGGTTAATGGTTTGTAAAATGGGCCAGGCGTCATCCAGATGCTGTCCCCAGCCCCTATGAAAACATGGAAGGTTTCCACTGGTGCACAAACGCTAGTGCTTGCCTCCCTTTCCTGATCGACCGTCGGACTCACATGGGCTGTTTGTGAAAATGCCCGTCCCAGGCCATACTCAGGCTGACCCAGGTGGTCTGGTCTCCAGGGGAGGGCCCTGAAATGTATTTGTAGGAAGTGGTCCAAGGGACTCTTCCGATCCAGATCATCAGGAAGCATGGCGTGGATGGAAGAAACTGGCACTTGGCATCTGGTGCCTCTGTGTGGCTGTGGAAGCCACAGAAATGTCTTCCGCAGTGACTCTGCAGCGTGGCCCTGGCTGAGCTGGTGCTTGTGAGGAAGCCTCTGCTTGTGTGCAGGGGTGAACAGCAGCTCACCCCTTCCCGTGCACAGTCCTCACCTTACTGCCTTCCCCCTTACTGAAAGTGTCTCTTGACTCCTCTTTGGCCAGCCAGACCCTCCCAGCTCCCTGTGTTCCCCATTCAAACACCTTCCCTCCCTGAGCTTACCCCATGGCTGGGTGGGGAGGCGTGAGCACTGTTTGCATTTGGTCAGGGTCTAGAAGGGATCAAGGAGGCCTCATGAGGACCATGTCATAGCCCCATCCTCACTCCCGACCCCTGGCCTGAGCAGACCTGTTTGGCAGGATTGATGATGGAGAGGCAGGCAGTGACCAGACCAAGGGACGCCTTGGATGGTGGAGAATAGGTGACCCTCTGTTGGGTAAAATAGGACTCAAGCCCTCACACAGTGAGTTGGCTTAACTTTCGTGTCAAAAGTGGGCGGGGGTAGCTGTCTGCCTTCTGGAGCTGGCCCTTCCTGGGTCAAAATGCAGAAGGGGACGGTGAGAAGAACCACACCAGAGAGGCTGGAGTAGGCCAGCCTGGCTTGGGACCGAGTCTGTGAGGGCTGGACCCTCGGTTTTCCCTTCCGTGGCAGGGCTCACCTGGATCCCTGACGCCGCCCTTGGAGGAGTTAGGAGGATCCTGGATGAGAAAGCTCACCCTCAGGATGATTGCCCCAGGGAGCAGCTTCCTGCTTTCTGGAGGAAGGGAGGGACAGACAGTGGGTGTGTCCTGCTCCGGTGTCTAGGCAGGAGAGTTTGTGAAGCCGACCAGACACCTGTGACTCCTATTTCCTAGGTGGCCCGAGGCAGCCGGGATGACAGCTCTCCCCAGGAATCCTGCTGCCTGCTGAGAAACATGGTCAGCAAGTCCCGTGAGTGTCGTCCGAGGGCTCCCCCACCCTGGAGGACAGGCCTCCAGAAGCCGTCTTCAGCAGGATCCTGGGACCTCCGGGGGCTGTGGAGGGACAGACAGGGAGCCAGGGGCCCTTCTCTTCATCTTGAAGGACAGTGGGTACAATCAGGATCAAGCCCTCAGCCAGGGCCAGGAGAAGGCCAAAGACTGCTTCTGTTGAGTTAGGGGTCGGAGGGACTCAGAAGGGGGCAGGTGGGAAGGTGGACGGGGGCTGTACCTGCCTGTTTCTGCCTCTAGCTCCTCTGTGCATGTGTCCTGCAGGCTGGAAGCTCCTGGCCATGTTGGCTCTGGTGCTGGTCGTCATGGTGTGGTATTCCATCTCCCGGGAAGACAGGTACATCGAGCTGTGAGTTCACCTTCCATGTTCTTCCAGTGGTTCTTGTCAGGGACAGGGCTTAGGGATGGAGCATCATGGAGCAGGGGACCTAGTAGGGCAGGAAGGGTCCAAGAGCCAGCATATGACCTCATCCCTTCAGCTGCTGGTATGGAGTGTTTCCATGAGGGTGGATGGGGGTAGGGCCTGGGATGTCTCACTGGGCCCTCACCCAGGGAGTGCAGAGGCAGGAAGACCTGGATCCTCAAGGACTTGGGTTCCAAGTGGAACTTAACTTGAGATGATTCCTCCCTGGCACCTTGGGACCTTCCTGCCATGGGAGAAGGCTTAGGCTGCCTGGAACATGGGCCCCTGGGTCTGACTGGGGCTCCTGTCTCCTGTCCTTTTTTCTCTCCAGTTTTTATTTTCCCATCCCGGAGAAGAAGGAGCCGTGCCTCCAGGGTGAGGCAGAGAGCAAGGCCTCTAAACTCTTTGGCAAGTAAGTACTCAAGGATGAGGAGGGTAGAGCAGGGCATGGAGCGAGCTGGGATTGAGGGGTTCACAGTGTGGGGAGTAGATGGAAAGAGCAGCTGTGTTGGTGGACATGGGTTAGGTGAAGCCAGGGAGCGAAGCAAAGGCCTTATGATATTAGTCACGGGCCTGACCCTGCTTCTGGCATCAAGATTAGTTCTGTTCTCATCCCCACCCGGCTGTCACCTCTGTGCAGCTACTCCCGGGATCAGCCCATCTTCCTGCGGCTTGAGGATTATTTCTGGGTCAAGACGCCATCTGCTTACGAGCTGCCCTATGGGACCAAGGGGAGTGGTAAGTTCCTACCCGGCTCTGTGGGAACCACGGGCTCACCCTGACCACGTTGCTTCCTATTCTCTGCCGTCCACGGCCCCAGTGCCCAAGTTCTGAGCCTGGCTCGGGTACCAGGGTCGGGGGAAGAAGAAGGCAGCCTGTGCTCTGAGGAGCAGTTGGAGGGAGGGCAGGCAGCCTTCAGAATGCTAGCTATGGCATCAGTCCCTCCGCCTGGTTCTTTTTGTAGAGGATCTGCTCCTCCGGGTGCTAGCCATCACCAGCTCCTCCATCCCCAAGAACATCCAGAGGTAAGGCGGCACTCCGACTGCAGTCTGGGCACCTTCTCCTATTTCCTGCCCCCTGCCCACCTCCCCCAGCATGAAACAGTCATGGCCTGGCACCATCCCAGCCAATTCCCATGGTAGCCTAGCCTGGGCATCTGGGTGCAGAGTGGGCAGAGGCTGCTCGAGGGTATTGCAACAGTGGGGCAGGGGTTTCTCATTGATACACCCCCCCGCCTTCCCTCCACTCCTCTGCCCTCTTCTGTGCTCTGCGCAGTCTCCTCCTCTTTTAAAGCCTAGGGCTGTAAAGTCAGCATGACCCTAAGCAGGACCACGGGGTGATGCCTGCTTCACGGGGACCAGGGGCTGAGAGGGCCTAGGAAGTGGTCCTGAGACGGGCCCAGGCAGATCCAGGGCAGCGAGCGTGGGGTAGAGTGTGGGGTGACATAGAAAGACCACTCCTCTTTCTATGGCAGCCTCAGGTGCCGCCGCTGTGTGGTCGTGGGGAACGGGCACCGGCTGCGGAACAGCTCGCTGGGAGATGCCATCAACAAGTACGATGTGGTCATCAGGTGTGTGTGACTGTCTCTTCCTACTGTTGTTTGGGAACTGGATGTCTGAGCCAGGGACCGTAGACAGGCCCAGGAGGCCTCTAGTGATGGGAATCCTCCTCCCATCCCCCAGATTGAACAATGCCCCAGTGGCTGGCTATGAGGGTGACGTGGGCTCCAAGACCACCATGCGTCTCTTCTACCCTGAATCTGCCCACTTCGACCCCAAAGTAGAAAACAACCCAGACACACTCCTCGTCCTGGTAGCTTTCAAGGCAATGGACTTCCACTGGATTGAGACCATCCTGAGTGATAAGAAGCGGGTAAGTTGGGGGACAGACTAGGGGCTGAGGCCTGGTGGTGGGGACGCTGCCCGAGTCAGGACCTCACGCTCCTTGATGTCTGCCTGGCAGTCCTAAAGAGCCTGTGTGGGGACAGCATGAACTGGGCTCCTGGCAGTCAGCGCCTTAGGCTGCCCTCCAAGGGTGGTGCTCCGATAAGCTGCCCCAGCAACTGGGTATAAAAGCCTGCAGGTTTCAGGTGGCAGCAGCCACAGGCACCCACGCTCCAGGCGTGTCTGCGACAGGAAAGCTTTCCCAGTAGGTGTTTGCCTGTGAGGAACTCAGGAGCTAAGGAACCCTCCAGCAGCCATCTCCAGGCTGAGGGCAGGTTAGAGCAATGAGGCCTGTGTCCTAACAGATGGTCCCCAGAAAGAGTTCACTGCATCACTTTGCCATCCGGTCACAGGCTGAACTGTCCCATCTGGCATTTTTGTCAAGTGTTTAGACAGCCTAAAACTTTCGTCCCTTCTACCTGTGTGGATGTTCTTGGAAGTGGTCCATGGTTTAGACCCTCCGCTCTATACACCTGGTCGTCTGGCCTCCCGAGGGGGGTGCCTTTCCTCCTCTCTTTCCCTGGTCCTCTCCTGGTCTCCCATCTCTGGCACAGACTTCACCTCCCTTTCCTCTCACCTTGTGCTCCTGAAGGCCTCTGCCATCACTTGGACCCCCTCGCCTGGCTGAGGACCACTGGGTTGGATTTGAGAAACAGGGCTTCACCTGCTTCTGTCTCTCTCTTCTGACCCCATCCTCCTAGGTGCGAAAGGGTTTCTGGAAACAGCCTCCCCTCATCTGGGATGTCAACCCTAAACAGATTCGGATTCTCAACCCCTTCTTCATGGAGATTGCGGCTGACAAACTGCTGAGCCTGCCAATGCAACAGCCACGGAAGATTAAGCAGGTGATGGTGGGAAGTCAGGCCTGAGGGCTAGGATCCTGGGTGGGAAGTAGGAGGGATCTTCCTATGGGCTTAGGAAGCCGTAGAAGGATCCCATAACAGAGGCAGCGGTTTGCATTTTCCCTCCAGGAACACACCTGTCATTAAAGTTGCTGCTGCAAAGGGAAGTGCACACTTTAGAGAACCAAGGGGCATTTACTAAGTGGGGAGGGATGGGGACGGCCTGGATCAGGTTTAGGGGCTGGTGTGAGAGGATGGTTTTGGCAGGCGCTGGTCAGAATTTGTCAACTGGGGAGCTGCTGGAACAGTCAGTGGTCTGATCTGTGGAACAACTTGAGCCATGCAGAGTTACTGTTAGATACTTCATCTGTGATCTTATCTTGAAACACTGGTCTGAACGAGTTATAAGAGTTGGAGCTAAACAGTTTGTCTTGCGTGTCATGATTTGGTATGGTGTGTCAATTCAGGGAGTCAATGTAGTTTTGCAAGTTATGGGTTTTTGTTTTGTTTTAAAGATAGGGTCTCACTCTGTCACCCAGGATGGGGTGCAGTGGTGCAATCATAGCCCACTGTAACCTCAAACTTCCAGGCTCAGGTGATCCTTCTACCTCAGCCTCCTGAGTAGCTGTGAGACTACAGGTATGCACCATCACGCCTGGCTAATTTTTAAATTTTTTTGTAGAGATGGGGGTCTCACTGTGTTGCCCAGGCTGGTCCTGAACTCCTGGCCTCAAGTGATCCTCGTGTCTCAGCCTCCCAAAATGCTGGGATTACAGGTGTAAGGCACTGTGTCTGACCACAAGTTATGTGTTATGTGTTTCTTCTTTTTAACCTGATGTCCTTGAGCCATAGCAAGTTATGGTTTTGAGTGCAGTGCCCTGGTAGTCTTCACCTGGTGGGCTTTAACCCACTTTGTAGCTTCCCAAGTACTTCCACCCATATCTTGGAGCCCCTCGGGGAGGCCGTGTGGGATGGTGAGAGAGAGGCACCAGCAGACACAGGTATGGCGCTTGGCTGTGCTGTGTACTGTCTGGGGCTTGGCAGGTCAACTGCTCAGATCCTTGTTTTTCTTGCCTGTATGGTGGGATAATATCCATAATGACCTTTTAAGGCCGTTGTAGGATTTCGAAAAATAATAATGATGTAAAATACCTATTCTGGAGACCGGTACACAGGGCCTGCTCTTTAAATATTTGCCAGATTTTGAAGAAATGATTTTATTGTTTACTGAACATTTCCTGTTATTCCATGTTCTGTGTTGAATGGCTGCTTTTGTGACTGCTCAATGCCAGGCCCCGAGTCTTCTTGCTTGGCGAGGAAATTGTGCTCTTTGCTCTAAGGGACCTCAGTCTAGCAGAGTAAGAATGCAGGTTACACTGTGGGGTGATAAAATTCCACAATGGAGAGTTGTTCCCAATGCCGTGGAATCTCAGAGGAGGGGCAGACATGTGCTGAGAGATGTCTGGGAGGCTCCCCAGAGGAGGTGGTGCTGGAGCCGGGCCTGGAAGGATCAGGCAGAGAGCTGGGGAAAGGCATTCCATTTGGCCAGAGCAGGCGGCTCCTCCAGCACTGAACTATTTCCAGTACAAGTGGCGTTGAAGGGCAACAAGGAGTTTCATGCCATTCATAGGATTACAGATGGAGAGGAGGCTGGAGAGGTAGATGAGAGAGGGCGAGGACCTGAACCCAGTTCCTGGTGGTGGGAAGGGAAAAGGAGGAGATGGGCTCAACATTGTATTGGTTGTTTTTTTTTGAGATGGAGTCTCGCTTTGTCTCCCAGGCTGGAGTGCAGTGGGGTGATCTTGGCTCACTGCAACCTCTGCCTCCCAGGTTCAAGCGATTCTCCTGCCTCAGCCTCCCAAGTAGCTGGGATTACAGGCATGTACCACCACACCTGGCTAATTTTTGTATTTTTACAAAAATACAAAACACAGGAGTGTTGGTCTCAAACTCCTGACCTTAGGTGATCTACCCGCCTCGGCCTCCCAAAGTGCTGGGATTACAGGTGTGAGCCACTGCGCCTGGCCTGTATTAGCTTTCTGTTGCTCCCTAACTAATACCACAAGTTTAGCAGGCTACAACAATACCTATGTACTGGCTCATGGTCCTGTAGATCAGAACAGCAGGGTGTGGCTGGTTCTCTGTTTAGGGTGTCACAAGGCTGGGCTCGGTGTGTCAACCAGACAGTTCTCATCTGGAACCTTGGGGGAAAATTTTGCTTCCAGGCTCATTCTTGTGGTTGAAATAATTCGGTTCCTGCGATTGTAGAACCGAGGTCCCCATTTCCTTGCTGGCTGTCAGCTGGAGGCTGGGGGCCACGCTCAGCTCTTGGAGGTGGCCCACATAGTTCTTGCCATACAGCCTCCATCTTCAAGCCAGTGACGGCACAATAGATCCTTTCTGTGCTTCAAATCTCTGACCTCCGTTTCTGATCTTGACACCCGGATTTAAAGGTTCAGGTAATTAGGTCAGGCTCAGCAGGACAAGCCTCTCCTTTTGTGTTCAACTGTGCCATATAAAGTAACGTCACGTAATCGCATCATATTCACGGGCTCCCCACACGCGCAAGGGAGGAGATTACGTGAGGGTTAGGGTCACTGGGGTTCTCTTAAGATTCTGCCTTACATATTTTACAGGTGGAATTGAGAGATTTCTGACCAATTCTGGGTTTCTAGCTTGGACAGCCAGTGGCGGGGGGGGGGGGGGCGGCGGTAACATATTTAACTAGTAGAGAGAGCGCAAGGAAGAGGAGAAATTTGGTGAGTGTAAGGAGACTGTGTCCAGGCAGAGCTGGCTAGAAGGCCATAGAAGTGTGGCTCAGCCCAACTGGATGAGATAACACACTGGTGGTGAAAGCAACAAGGGTGGAAAAAGAAGGCCCAGCCAGGGAGTGGAAGATGAGAAGACAGGAGAGCTCAGAGAGGGAGAAAGCTGGCACGTCGACAGGCCTGATGAGGTCCAAGAATGGCTCTCAAATGGGTATGGACAGCTGAAATTGTGTGCAAAGCAGGTCGCTGAAGCTGAGGAAGGCAAGGCTGGAGAAGTGAGAATATCAGGCTGCCCATCACTGCGGATGAATTAGGCATGAGCAAGTGAGGTCCTCAGAGCAGCCAGTAAGGTGAATGGAAAAGGTACTGCTGTCGTGCTTTAAAGAAGGAGAGGCCAGGCACCGTGGCTCATGCCTGTAATCCCAGCGCTTTGGGAGGCAGAGGTGGGTGGATCGCTTGAGCCCAGGAGTTCGAGATCAGCCTGGGCAATGTGGTGAAACCCCATCTCTATAAAAAAATAGAGTGCCACCCCCATAAAGGGTCGCACAGTTAGTGCATGTCAGAGCACCCAGGTCTTCTGAATGAGGTCAGGTTCTCCAAGGAGGAGGGCAGAACACTTCCTTTCCTTTGAATGAGTTGCTTAACGCTTTTGTAAGCCTTGGTTTTCTCATCTGTAAAATGGGGCTAATAATAATAGCTACCTCCAGGTGTTTTTGTGAGACTAGATGAGGTAATGTTTTATAGTAGGTAGGTGAAATACTTAAACATAGTGTGTGGCACATAGTGTTTAAAAAGTAACTGATATGATGATGATTGTCATTCTGATTGTTAGTCTCATCTCTAGAGGCCCCAGGCCTCCACCAGATGTATGGAGCTGTACCATCCAGAATGGTAGCCACTAGGCACATGTGGCTATTTATTTATTTATATTTGTTTATTTTTAGAGATGGGGGGGTCTCACTGTGTTGTCCAGGCTGGAGTGCAGCGGCTCTTCACAGGTGCATTCTTAGTGCACGACAGCCCAGGAGTCCTGGGCTCAAGCAGTCCTCCGACCTCAGCCTCCTGAGTTGCTGGAACTATAGGCATATGCACTACTGCACCCAGCATATGTGGCGATTTAAATTTACAATTTAATTAATTAAAATGTAATAAAATAAATTCAGTTCCTCAGCTGCACTGGCCCCATTTGCGTGCTCGTTAGCTCGTGGCTTGTCTTGTTGGACAGCGCAGATGGAGAACGTTTCTGTGACTGCAGAAAGTTCCACTGCAGAGCGCTGGCAGAGATGATGGTGGGAGGAGCAGGGCTCCCACTAACACCCTCCTGCCTCTGTTCCTCAGAAGCCCACCACAGGCCTGTTGGCCATCACACTGGCCCTCCACCTCTGTGACTTGGTGCACATTGCCGGCTTTGGCTACCCAGATGCCTACAACAAGAAGCAGACCATTCACTACTATGAGCAGATCACACTCAAGTCCATGGCGGTAAGTGCCTGGCTGGTGAGCACGGTGGGGCAGGGGGTGGACGGGCAGACAGTCAGAGGGGCACTGGGTGAGTGGGAGCAGTGCTGAGACCCAGAGGTGGCTCCTGGAGTCAGAACTGGAACCGAGGCATCTGGACTCCCTGGCCAGCATCCTCCATGTTCAGCCACGTGGGCTTTGTCTTCCTTCCAAGAGCCAGCCTGGGGAAGGGAAATCCCAAGAAGTGTGGGGCCATGGGGAGGGGCAGGGAGACTTTCCTGGGGACAGAGAGGTCCCTGGGAGTCCCTCAGTTTATTTCCTTGGCTGTCTCCACAGGGGTCAGGCCATAACGTCTCCCAAGAGGCCCTGGCCATTAAGCGGATGCTGGAGATGGGAGCTGTCAAGAACCTCACGTCCTTCTGACCTGGGCAAGAGCTGTAGCCTGTCGGTTGCCTACTCTGCTGTCTGGGTGACCCCCGTCCGTGGCTGTGGGGGTGCCTGGTGCCAGTATGACCCACCTGGACTCACCCCCTGTTGGGGAGGGAGTTCTGGGCCTGGCCAGGTCTGAGATGAGGCCATGTCCCTGGCTGCCCTTATGGAGCCAAGATCCAGTCAGGGTGGGGGCGCCGGAGCTGTGGGAGCCCGGCCAGGGCAGGGGGCTCGTTGCTGTGGCACCCCCTCTCTGCCAGCACCAAGAGATTATTTAATGGGCTATTTAATTAAGGGGTAGGAAGGTGCTGTGGGCTGGTCCCACACATCCAGGAAAGAGGCCAGTAGAGTATTCTGCCCACTTTTTAGAAAAACCTACAGTGATGGCCCCACCAAGGCCTAGACACGGCACTGGCCTCCCAGGAGGGCAGGGGCATTGGGAATGGGTGGGTGCCCTCCAGAGAGGGGCTGCTACCTCCCAGCAGGCATGGGAAGAGCACTGGTGTGGGGGTTCCACCGAGAAGGGGACCTCATCTAGAAAAGAGGTTACAAACCTACCATTAAACTATTTTTCCTAAAACGGAAGCAGTTGTGATGTCCTGTGTCCTTTCAGGTGGGGGAAGGCATGGGACGGGGTGTGGCAGTGGGCAGGCTTGTTAGACCAGAGCGGGGCATGATCACTCAGGAAATAATTACTTATTGAGTCCAGTGTTGGGTGCCCGGTCATGCATTATTGCCCTGGCACAGCAGGAGAGTGAGTGGTGCTCACAGCAGCCCTGTCTGCAGACACCCAGCCTGGCACCCGGCATCCTGGGTTACTGCCCAGAGGAGGGAGGGGCTGGAGGATGCCAGATGAGAGTGCCAGAGTCCTCTCCCACCTTCCTTCCTCTCTCCCCCACCATTCTTCAGTTACCCAAATCTCATGCTTCGGAGGTATGTGTTTTAAGGACAGGGGTGGGGTCAGACAAAGAAAGCCAAGTTTCCCTTCTCAGATTAAGTGGGAACCAGAAAATGGAGTTTATGGAAGGTCTTCCAGCAGCCCAGGCTGCCAGGATGGGGTGGGCAGGCCTGGAGGGCAGCGTTGAAGGGATTTGGCAAGGCCTATCAGCCAGTTGCCGGGCCAGGGGATGAAACAGTTTCTTTCCTAGGTCTTTAGAATCATAACAATCCTGCTGTTTGCCTGTCTCTCCCGCCTTCGTTCTCCATCTTCCCAGATCCTGCTTAGCTGCCAACTGGGCTTCCTGCCACCCCACAGCTGTTCCTTTACATCTGGAGCCAGTAGGGAGAGTTGGAACTCCCCGCTTGGGGAATGGAACTGGCAGCTGTATTCCTGGCTTTCTCGGAAAGAGTTGCAGCCTTGAGGTTTTGAGACAAGCCAGGCTGGGATAGGACAGATAAAGAGGGGCAGCAGTTTGGGAGGAACAGAGGAAGATGACATGGTTCTCCACAGAGTGTTGGAATGGCCTTGCAGACACCCACCTCATCCCCCAGAATGGCCCCAAGGACCCTCCCAGGGAACAGAAGGCCTGCTCTCTCAGCAGCCTGGCTGCTTTGCTAGGGGAGAGGGGGGTTCTGAGAGCGAGTAGAGCCCCCGCATCTGCAGCCCCAAGCCCGCTTCCCTCCACAGGGGCAAACTTTGTCTTGAAGGCTATGTCCTGGGGAGGGAGCTTGCAGACAGCAGGGGTTGTGAGTGTTTGGGGATCTCAACTCTGCTCACCCCATGCGTCCCCAGCTGCCGCTCATGCGGAGATGCAAGGGAGTGTCCGTTTTCCCATCCGGAGCCATTGAGAATGGCTGTCTGCATACATGATCCAGCTGGTCTGGGCTGAGGCCACTGCCTGTTACTGAACGTGCCTAAACTCAAGCCAGAATCCAGCACACAGGGGTGGGTCAGACCCCTCTAAACTCCACACACGCACACATGTAGACATGGGAGCATTTTACATTCTTGGTGGGTTGTTTGTGATTCTGTGTGCAGACAGTCCTTCCTGCTCACATACTGAGAAGACTGTGAATGTGGGGTGTGTGTATACCCAAATAGGCCATTGTTTGCTTGGGGGGTGGGGATAGCTTTCTCCAGGGTGCCCAACATCCTACGCAGATTGAGGCAATACTGGCCAAGGGTCGGAGCTGAGAATGGAGCTTTGATGTGGGGCTGTTGGATGGGGCTCTTTGGTTTTCTGGGAAAGGGACTTTCAGTCTTCAATTAGCCCAACCAACGAGAATGAACTGCCTGCCAGCCTGCCTGGGACTGATTAAACCATGCCCTGGAAATGAGGAAGGGAAAGAGCACAGTAGAGCACGTGCTTGAGGGCAAGTCAGGAGATCCGGGTTCTCCACCAGCCTCTGTCGCCTTATTCTGTAAGAACGTGGGCCAGTCATTTCTCTGCAACAAAAGGGTGGGTCCAGCTAAGGAGAACCAGTTATCTCAGAATTACCTAGGGAGACTTGGGAATAGAGATTCCTGGGTCTCACCCAGGCTACTGGGGACAGCAGGATCATCGCACGGGCCTCTTGACTCTACGGTCTGCGTGCAAAGCCTGCGCTAAGCCCCGGTGTCCTTGAGCGGCGTTAATTAGGCGCAAGCGTAGTTTCCTCCCCGGAGGGCAGGGCAGGGGAGGGAGGAGCTACCGATGTAGATCGCCCCGCCCTGGCGGCAGGGCCGTGCAAGCGTTGTCCGCACGGGCGCCGCGCCGACCCTCGCGGCCGTGGGAACCCGCCTGGAATCTCGCAGGGCCTGCCGCGCTTCGTCCAGGTTGCCGGCCTCCTCCCCGCGCTTTTCGGGATGCTGGCCCCGGCGCCCCGCCTCAGGCGAGGCCGGCCCCTCCCTGGCAAGCGGCTCAAGGCTTGGCGGCGGCTCAGGGGAGGCTGGGCGGACTAGGGGGCCGCGCCCCTCCGAACTCTCGCTGGGCCTGCGTCATGCCACCTGCTTTGGGTTCATCGCAGAGGCCGGGGTGAAACCGCCTTAGGCTGCGAGGGAGTGGAAGAGCTTTGCCCCATCGAATTTAGATTCTGGAAGTCCACAGAGGGGAAACTGAGGCCCGGAGGGGAGAAGGGACTCCCCGCTTCATCACCTTGCTGGGCAGGATAAGAGTCCAGGTCTCTAGCGCAGGAACACATTTAAATGTTACTCTATGTTCACATCACATGGTGTGCCTTAATTTTGGACGCTAAAGATTTTATTTACATTTTCCAAGGACATAAATGCATTCCGTTGCTTTCCTCCAGAGGCTGCCTAGCCTACGAGGAGTTTGAGCTCGGAAGCAGGTTTTTGTGGGAGACAGTAAGGTGCGATGCACACCAAATAGGGACGGTTGGACCGTGAGTTCAACTCCCTGCTTTGTCGTTTAGCCGAGTAAACCTCTGCTTCTCCATCTGCAAAACAGTGATTATGCATGTGTCTCTCACAATGTTTTAAGGACCTAATGGGAATATGATCATAAAAACATTTTGTAGACTGTAAAGTATGATATCAATATTAATTGGAAAGCTGCCTTGCATCATGGAAAATGCCAGAGGGTATGAAACAGGTTAGGTACATTTGTAGGGCCAAATACTTGGCCAGGTAGTGAGTAACACGGCTGGTTACAGAAAAGTCTTTGTCTTCAAATCACCCACAAGCTAGGCAGGGGAAGGTAAGACATCAACGAAATGACTGCAACACAGGCTTTGCATAATCAAACCATGAATAGTGTTTAAACTGCTTTCTATTGGTGGTTTTCTTTTTCTTTCTTTCTTTCTTTTTTTTTTTTTTTTTTGAGACAGAGTTTCACTCTTGTCACCCAGGCAAGAGTACAATGGCATGATCTCAGCTCATTGCAACCTCCGCCCCCCAGGTTCAATGGATTCTCCTGCCTCCGCCTCCCGAGTAGCTGGGATTACAGGCGCCTGCCACCACGCCCAGCTAATTTTTGTATTTTTAGTAGAGACAGGGTTTCATCATGTTGACCAGGCCGGTCTCAAAACTCCTGACTTCAGGTGATCCACGTGCCTCGGCCTCCCAAAGTGTTGGGATTACGGGCGTGAGCTGCCACGCTCGGCTATAGGCGGTTTTCATGTTGAAGTCGGACACCTGTAGGGATTCTTGGGGAAAGAGATTTCTTGGGAGACATTATCCATTTCAATGGTACCTAGCATGCCACAGTAGATTCCTAAACAAAGGTTGAGAAGTATAACCTGAGTTTGTCAGCTCTATTCTAATCTCTCCAACCTTTTTGAAGTCTTCATTATAGCTTCGGAAAACTATTTGTTAGTTTCCAACATTCCCATGATTCTGTACCAGACGTGGTTCCAAGAAATCAGACCTTTCTGACTTAAAAGTTTAAGGAGGGGTATGCGCGTGGTGTGCGTGTGGGTGTGTGTCTGTCTGTAGTTATAGCTGGTTTTCCTGTCCAGTTCAATCTCATTGAGTTTATCTCTCTTGTTAGAGATTTTTGGGATCCTGCACCCAATAAATAAGAAGAGATGAACCTTGAGTCTCATTACATGACAGATTTTTGAGAAGCTCAAATGTACAGGAAGGCTCCACTTCTTCACGTAAAAGGACTGCAGATGGTGTGAAGCAGGTGGGAGAGACCCCAGTGCTAAGAGGGTTATTATTATAACAGGGCTTGGCAAGAATTTTTTAGGGAAAAATGAACTTTGGGAGGCAGGTGCTGTTTTTTGCCCCATTTTGGGTTCCCAGGGAAAGGTAACAATTTAAACACCCACCCCCTGAACAGAGACATAGCTTCCTCTCAAGAGCTTTGGAAGGCTGGGAGGGTGGTGTTGGGTGGAGAGAATGAGAGCAGGCTCAGATGTTGAAACAACCCTAGGGGATCGGAGTTGGAATTGCTGAACTGAGCTAGTCCAGAGCCATCTATCATTCTGAGTCTTCCCAAAACACTATTTACACACATCACCAACTTTCACACTTAAGGAGTGTCTCCCCCTGTTTCTCTTCTTACTAAGCATGAAGCTGGTGGAGTCTGGTTGGAGATACCCTTTAGGTCTGTGCTTTTTTTCTCAGTGAATTTATGTTGCACTGATGGAGCCCTTGCATGGCGGGAGAGCTAGAGAAACTTTTAATTTCTATTAAAAGTCAAATAGGAAGCTCTTATCTGAAAATTCTGCTTAAATCCTTGTCTATATCACTTTATCTCTACTTGCCTTCTTCTTTCAGTATTTCTCTGAAGTGCAATGCCCATTAATGTCACAAATGTACTTCCTAGTCCTTGGGCAGCAGAGCCTGGCCCTTTAATTTCCTTGCAAAGGTGGTGAAAGTGGTAACTTGAACTTAGTCCACCTGGACTTTGTCTCATAGAAAGTGATCTTCAGGCTGGGGGCAGTGGCTCACGTCTGTAATCCCAGCACTTTGGGAGGCCAAGGTGAGTGGATCACCTGAGGTCAGGAGTTCGAGACCAGCCCGGCCAGCATGGTGAAACCCCCGTCTCTACTAAAAATACAAAAAGATTAACTGGCCATGGTGGTGAGCACCTGTAATCCCAGCTACTCAGGAGGCTGAGACAGGAGAATCGTTTGAACCCGGGAGGTGGAGGTTGCAGTGAGACGAGATTGTGCCATTGCACTCCAGCCTGAGCAATAGGGTGAGACTCTGTCTTAAAAAAAAAAAAAAAGAAAATGATCTTCAGAGGGATGAATCCCTTCCTATATTCAGCTTCTATCCAGAATAGTACTTTTTCTCCTGCATAATTGGGAATAGATTTCAGATAAGCTCCATTTAATTAAACTCCAGTTATTTCCAGGAACATCTGGACTCCCTGAGACCTCACTAACCTTCTTTTTGAGCATTAATAGTTTAGATTCACCATAAAGAAGACAGTTACAAAGAACCATTTTTTGAATGTTTTCAGCATTCCAAGATATTGCCAAGGGCCGTAAGGTTAAGGAACAGCGGAAAGAAATGCTATTTCTTGTCTGGTATTCTCCAGTCAGGGAACTCAAGGAAGCTCTCTACTCAGGGGTGGAGGCTGTCTCAGCCCCGTGGGTGGGCTGAGTGGACTGTTTCCGAGAAAAGCACTGGGAACATGGAGTGGCAGGCAGATATTGGCAGAGGCGTAAATATAACCAGGGATGTAGATGGTAGATGACAATTTGATGACGTATCTTGTGAATGGTGTATATTCACAGAAGGCCTTTTAAAGATGGAAGCTGTGGGAGTAGGAAGACTTATAGGGCTTGTAGTAATGAAAGCTTTCAGTGTATGTCAAAGAACTTGCTGTTAGCGAGGATGGGAGGAGTGCTAAGGAAGAATGGCGGTTAGAGAGGGAAAGAATTAATGGTTTTGCAGCAAACATGGACTTGGCCAGGAAAACAATTCCTTATTTCTAGAAAGAAGAGGAGCTTTTAAATTTTTTAAAATTTTTCTCAGTTTATGACCTGGTTAGGAACACTGAAACATAAGGAGTTGGGGAAAGGATGGTTGGAGGCTCGCTGGAAATGAGAGGCGGCTATCAGTGAATGAGCTCTTTATCAGTGACTCCCAGAGACTGCTGCTAATTTTGATTTGAAAGCTGCAAATTGCTGGTATGTGGTTACAGTTCCTAAGAACAACTTAGATAAGAGGTTTTCAAAAGACGTTTTGAAAGGGGAAGTGAAATTTAAGATTTAGTTGTCATTGGTCTACATCTAAATGTTTGTTTCTTTAGATATGCACACCAAGGAGCATTTAAAATAAAAATCTGTTTGCAAATTAAGATAGTCTTTATTTAAATTTTTATATTTTTATTTCAATAAAAAGTGTGTTTTATAGAGAAAGCTCCCAGAGAAGAAACTAATCTCAAGACTCCCTTTTGTCTTTTTTTTTTTTTTTTTTTTTTCTGGTGCCAGGACAAACCACACACATAATACCTGGGAAGAACTAATCAAATGTGTGTGTGTGTGTGTGTGTGTGTGTGTGTACCTTGTGCCTTCGGTTCTGATTCCATAATAGCAAATACCCCAAGCAGCATGTACTCCTCTCCAACCAGGAAGTGAGAAACGGAATTTTGGTCAGCTCCTTTCTCCTGTTCTAAGAAATCTCCCAAGGACTGTACCATGTTTGTTTTCATTTCCCTGGCTCCTTTCCATTCTGGAAACTTAAAATCGGCTTCATGGCCTCTTGCTTTATAGAATTTGTTCAAAAAGGCTTTGTCAGAAACGGATTTGATGTGACATTTTTGCTCTTCACGTGAAAGTGCTTCCTATTCCCTGAAAGTGGAAGAGGTGGTGGAAATAACCCCGGCCTTGGCCGACTGATCTTGAACCTGAGAATTAGAGACTGGGCCTCCGTCCAGTGACTCTGAGCCAGTAATGAAGTTTAAAGCTATCGGAAGACTGGATGCTGTCCTTGGTAGAGGTGGGGGTGATTTGATACACAGAAGAGCTTTGTTTCCCAGGGCTTTGTGGTCTTTCTGGGTCATTTGGGGACTTAGGGTGGAGGACGCCAGTCTTGCCTTCCTAATGGAGCCGTGCTTGTCCTCGCCCGGCCTGCCCCAGAGCGCATGCTAGCAGATGGCCTTTACCATCAGCCACTTCCAGCCACATTCTAGGATGAATGTGGCCCGGAGTTTTCACTGTAGGGTGCAAACATCTCGTGACAGAAATCATGTGTGTATAAATCTCACGTTTGTCACTCATTAGCGCTTGATGCTGGGCAAGTTTTCTGGCTTCTTTAAGCCTCAACCCACATCTGTAAAATGGTGATACTTTGTAGAATTGTGAGCATTAAATAAGATTACAAATGTAGAGCACTCATTTTATTTAATGTGAAATCATCTACGGGGTAATTCGGGGCTTCCCACTGCCTTTGTTTTTTAGCACCTCCCTTCACCAGCTTTTCTGCACCCCCACTCCTTTGTGAGAAGTATATAGTGCTGGAGACAGCTGAGGGATGTACCCAGCTCAGTTCAGGCTTCTCAATGCCCGGAGTCCTCCAGATCCCTCATTTTTTCCCTCCATGCTCTTGTCTCTCACAAAGATCATCCTTGTGACCTCCTATCCCTTGAGCTATTCTTTGCTGCACTGGGCATTGGACAGCGCTAAGAGGGTTGGGCACCGTGCAGCCTAGTGTTTGCAGCTGCCCCGGTGCGCTCCGCTCAGTCCACATTCTTACCCTGGGTGTGCCGAGGGAGAGGACGAAGGGCTCATTTTATAGAACATGTTTCTTCCCCATTCTTCTCGTTTATAATTTTGGCTTCCAGGAAAGAAAGAATGGAAGAATGGGCACCTCCACCCTATTAGTGCACACTCGTGTGTGTGTGTGTGTGTGTGTGTGTGTAGCAGGAGCAAGGGGCAGGGTGAGCTGTGTTGAGGACTAGGAGGTAGATGGTCTACCCATATCCAAGGTGGGAAGACCAGGAGAAATAAGAGAAGTAAATGGACAGATCCTCTAAAGTCATCTTTTCCTTATTCCAGCACACCAAGGCATTGTGCATATGGTCTTGGATCCTTATTCTCTGTTAGCCAATGGAAAACATATACGGAAAGAAAGAAAGCAAGCTTGCTGAGATTAACCTAGAGAGGGCAGGGGCCAGCATCCTGATGTCTATGCCAGGCCAGCATGGCACCAGCAGCAGAATGTGGGCTGTGGACATGTACTTAACATTTCTGATCAGTTTTTACTCCCTCAGGCTTGGGGGCTGCAAAGGAAGATAGCCAGGTTTCTGGGAAATTTTGAAGCACTTGGAAATATGATCGAAGCAGAAAATTCCTCTGAGCGGAGGAGCTGTGTAGGCTGTGTATAGAATCTGTGGATTGGGACCATCCAAGGAATCAGTGTCTGGAAAGAAGCACAAACTGGTGTGATGAAGGTTCCCATGATGGGTAACAACTACCAGGGAAGGTTGGAGAAGAAAGGTTTAAAACTGACAAGGAAGCTCCAACCCACCTTAGGGACAATTTGGGTTCTTTAAAGTTCCATTTGAATCCCACTCCCTCAACGAGCACTCTAACTTGCCGCTGTTTATCCACCCCATCTGCCATGACCACATCAAGCTTCCCCACAAGCGAGGCCCTTCTTAGAACACTATTTGAGTTGTATATTAAAGTGTTAGGGTGCCTGGTGGTCTAGACTGTTTCTAGCAGGTCTTGTTCTCTGAACCTCTAGAGGAGGGAACTTTGCCTTCAGAATATTGCTGAGAGGAAGGGTCCAGAATGGCCTGGCCAGTATCTAGTGTGACCACTCTGCCTCTGAGCTATATTTGGCTGAGTCAGGTGGCTGGTGAGTCCCACACATCCTCTGGGTTGGGTCCACCCACAGAGGAGAGGAGTCAGCCTGTAGGTTTTATTGCCACCACAACCAGAGCTATCAACTGCCTTCATTGTCTAGGAAGATTGAATCAAAGGAGGACAGAGAACCTTGGGTTCCCAACGCATTCTATGAGCTCTTGGGTTCTTCCTGTGACTTTGTAGGAACAAAAGAACAGAACAGACATGTTGGAGTAGTGTCCCTAACATTTATTTCAGGTGGTGACTAGGAGGGGTGAGGTGTAGATATACTTCCTCTCTTCTCATGGAGCCTTACTGAAGACAGGATCGCCGTTCTTGTGTTTATCAGCTGAGAAGGGCAGTCTCGCCATCTTAAAGACCTTCCCTCCAGCCCCTTCAAACGCCACACTTCCCAGGAAGCACTCTCTCCATAAGTGTTCAGAGAACCCTGACCAGAGAAGCTCCCGCACTTCTTATATTAACTCCGATTGTGCTGAGGGGGAGGGGAGGAGTACACAAAGCAGGAGGTGGGTGGGGAGGCTGGGGTCACACAGCCCAGGAGGGGCACACCCTGCGAGGTGCTCCGTCAGCACAGGCTCCCTCCTCCCTCCCTCCCCCCAGTACACCAGGCTCTGACGGGGCCGGTCCCACCGCAGAGTTCAGAGGCATCAAGTCCAAGGACGGAACTGCAAGAGTATGGACACAAAACACCAAACAAATTGGGGGTGGGCTCCCGGCCAGCCTGGTGAGAGAGAGGCTCCTTTAGCCAAGGCTATTTCTGGCTTGTCAGCCTCGAGGGTATGGGCTATGAGCAGCAGTGGAGAGCCGGGGTTTCTGGGGCAGCTCAGTGCTGGGAAGACATCATCCCCTTCTCCCCAGGGCTGTATGGGAGCACAGGCACAGGGGTAGGTAGAGCTTGTGGTCAGCGAGGGGTAGAGCCCACGGAGAGCCGGAGAGTGGACCGCAGTTTCATGAAAGCAGAGTTATAGCTGCCACTTGTGCCTGTGGGCAGAGCAGGTGGTAGAGGGGCCTCCAGGAAAGGGCCGGGGACATGGGTGTCCAGCACGAAGCACAGCGCACTCAGCCACAGCCTCTGTCCGTCTCCCCACCCGCCCGCCTCCGGCACACAGCACCTGGGGACCCAGATTTGTGCTTGATCAGAGCTTCGAAGGAAGGCGGTGGCAGAGGCGCTGGGAGGCTGTCCTGGAGGTGGCCAATTCTGGGGTCCTCTGCAAAGTACCCCTCCTCCCTGGACAACCGGAACGTGCCCCGACCTCTTCCCTGGCCCGTCCCCACCCGCGGTGTGTGATCCTTAGACGTGAGTCTGCATCCGCCGCTGCAGGGGTCGACTGGGGTCAGAGTTCTGGGACGAGGACTGGGAGTGGTGGGAAGAGGAGGCAGAAGCCTTGCTGGCCTTGTCGAACTGCACGTAGCCATCCTGCTTGCCGCTGCTGCTGACGCTGCTGTCACACTGCGTGTCCAGGAAGGAGCTGCTGTCGCTGAGGGAGCCTCTCTGGAACTCCCGCTCACAAAGCTCGATGGATGAGCTACCCATGCCCAGCACAAACCGCTGCCCGTAGTCGTAGAGGCGGCCCTGGCCGCTCAGGGTGCTGTAGATGTTGGTGAAGGACATGCCTGTGGGCACACGCTGCTTGCCCGCAGGACGCAGGTCGGGCTGGCAGCTGGAGAGGGAGATGGTCGGGGTTGAGTGGTGCTCTTTGAAGGTGTTGACGCTGTAGTAGCCATTGGTGGGGTCCTGGATGGGCGAAAGGAAGAGGAGCGTCACCTGGTGGAGCCTCCACTGAGCGTGGCTGGGGTTTCCAGGCTGAGCCCGTCCCCTTATGCGGGGAGGGAAGAGGGAAAACAGGAGGAAGGGAGCAACCTGGTATGGAGCAAACTCAGGGGTGAACAGCTGCAGGGAAGGTGCAGGGGAAGAAGGACACTGAACAGGAGATGGCAGAAGGGGGACTGCGGACCCCAGGAGGGGAGGGCCGGCAAGGGTGAGGGCTGAGGGCCGAAGGAGGGAAGCAGAGGCTCTTGACTGGGTTTATGTCAGGGCAATGCAAGGTCATTTGAAAGTCGGGCTTTTTAATTGTTTTTGTCCAGAACGTGGATGCTTCATTTTGAATCTACATGTGAGGAGGCTGTGGAAGAGAACTGGGGAGTCTCAGCCTTAGCTCTCTCAGCCTCCTCAGCGTTGGGGTAGGGAGAGCAGGTGCCTTAGGCAGGGACGGGCACCTGCCACCAAGCTGGCCTCTGGCCTTTTCTTCTCCGACTTGCTGTCATTTGTTGTATAGATTTGGGGTTTGGGCCATCAGAGCTAAAGACCAGATTCCATGGCTGTGTCTTATAACCCGGGGCCCTTCTTACCTTCAGGTTCTGAAACTCTTTCTCCTCTTCTTTGAGGACCTCCAGCTGTTTCAGGACTGAGTCTTGCTGGAATTCACCTCGGTCCATCTGCAACCCAAAAAGGCTGCTCAGTGGATAGGAGGTGGCTAAACCTCCACTTCCCCCAAGGGAAAGATGAGATCAGAAACTCAAAAGATTGCCCTATATAACCCCCACCACCCCTTACTGCCTGGACCATGTGAAAGAGTCAAGATGAGTTCCTGGAGCCCCATCCTAGGAGACAGGGAAGCAGTTGACGGGGGTGGGTGAGTAGGGGAGGCAAGGGGCGGGTATCCGAGGCCATACTTTCCTCGCTTGGGCGAGGGCATCACCAGAGATCTCACATGGCTGATTCAATTCCATTGACTGAACGTTTATTGTAAAATGCTGGCCAGGTGCCCTGCTAAGGACCAGGGATCCACAGATTAACGTACATTAAGATACAACTCTGCTCATCAGGGAGATGGACTTGTAGATAAATAATTTCAGAATGTCAATCACTGGGCACGGCAAGGCTCCTTAGGGCAGTTTCTTTTCCAGTGTGCAGGCCTAGTGCAGGCCTTAGGGAGTCACAAGGAATAACCATCTGTGAGATGCTGGCGACATGGGCCACACCTGTTATTCTCATGAAAAGTTATCTTCCTTAGAGATGCCAAACAGCCTGAGGGCAAGGATCACTTCCTGCTTGTCTCTGGGTCCTCCCACACCTGGTTCAGTGCTTTGCATGTTGTGGTCACTGACCTTGCATGCTTTTGGGATGGAATCTCTTAATTATTTGCCAATGCCTAGCACTGTGCCTGATACACAATAGAGCTGCTTCAAATGGTATGTATATGTTGAATGAATAGGCAAAGTGGCTTAGCTCTAAATTACTGAAAATTAACAAAACTATTAGACATAAGATGAAAAAGCATACTCCACACACAGTGGGCATATGAATTAATCTGAATAACCACAGTGATGCTTAACCTGTGACACACGAGAGGCTCGCCATGTGTCTCTGCTGGTTGCACGGTACAGGTAGTAGGTTCCCTCCTACTCTCTGGGCTGGGATGTTTCTTCTCCCTTGCAACCTGCTTTCCTCGTTTCTTTTTGGAGCCCCGTAGAATCAGCCAAAGTGCTGCCACCCGGCTGCGTCCTCACTAAGGAGACCGCGTGGTTCATTTTTCCAGTAAATGCTCTGGCGCTGTCTGGACTGGAGACCTTCTTTCCCATCAGATTCAACTTCTAAGTCTGCCCCTTCTTGCCTGTCTTGGGGCCAGGAGGTGAAGAAGGGAATGCAAGAAGGACGATATCCTCAAGGGGTGGCTTAGCCCAGAGCCCTCAGCAAGTCCCTTCTGCTCCCAGCTGACACTGAGCTGGCCCCACTCTTGCCTGTGCATTTGGACTAAGGGATGTGGAGACAGTCTGAGGCAAACAGAATGTCCCAATGGGAGAGAATTCAAGGTCCCATTTGGGATGAAGGACACACCTGATTAAGCTTAAGTATAGAGACATCATCCCTTCTCACATCTAGGCTGTGGTTTCCTCCCTCGTAAAACTAAACACTCCACTGTGTTAATTTTAACACTGTCAGGCCCTGTGTTAGGCCCCAGGGGAAATAGATGAGCGTAGACTCAGAAACATGACCTTTGCCCTTGAGGAGCTCTGGGATAACTGGGGAAGCTGACATGGAATTGGGGGAATGCACCACGAAGGAGGCACACATGAAGTGTTTTGGGAGAGCAGAAGGTGCACAGCTCCGCCAGGGGTGGGGAGGACAAGCCCGGAACATCTTGGAGTTGATTGTTATAGGAGAATGTGAGATTCAACAGACAAAATTAGCAGGCAGAGGGAACAGCCGGTGCACAGGCCTTTGAAGTCTAAAAGACTCGAAGGCCAGGAATCCAGCTCTTTGGCATGTCCGGAAGGCCAGGTGTACTTGGCCGGAAAATGGAGCTGGAGAAGTCGGTGGTTGCCTGGCATTGAGGAGCCCTGATGACACACCAGGAATTTGGACTTTGTCCAGCAGATGTGGGGAGCCGGTGAGGGATTTTCAGTGGGCAGGTAACAGGACCAGATTTGCATTTTAGAAAGACTCCTTTCTCAAGGCTCTCGAGGGTGGATCGAGAAAAGAGACAAAAGACTACAAGGCTGAGACCAACTGGGAGGCTGCTGTAATCACCCAGGGGAGCAATGATGAGGCCGGAAGTAAAGAAGGGATGGTGGAGGACAGGTGGGGCACACATTTGAGACACTTTTTGAAGTGGAATTGACAGGACATGAAAATCAATTGGAGAGAGAAAGCGTAGCCAAGGGAAAAGTCAGTTTGATTCAGTAAACGTCTGTGAGTCTCCACCAGGGCCTGTGAAGGCTCCGAAAACCCCGGGATTAACACAGCAGCAGCTGCTCACCCTCTAGCAACATAAACTGCTAATATTTGTTGAGCACTTATTGTGTTCCATGGGCTTCAAGCCCTTCTGAGTTTTGTCCACTTCACCCTCACCACAGCCCTGCATACTGCAGCTTTCAGACCCATTTCATGGATGAGGACACGGAGGCACCAAAAAGCCCATCTACTTTATCCCTTGCTCTGCTGCCTCCACTCCAACATGTTACAACTAAGGCAACCAGAAACTTCTAGCATGGTTGTCTAGGTTTCTGCTTGGACAACTGGGTAGATGATGGCCCATAAATGGGGATTCGGATGAGGAGGAGCAGGCTTGATGTGGCTGGAGAACTGATGAGTTGACTGGCAATCCAGTCCCCAAGGAGGAACCTGTGTTTCTTGCAGACTGTTTTGGTGGGGTGCGGGGGATGAGGGAGAGGGACATGTATTGAATATCTACAATAGCTGTGTGTGTGTGTGCGGGGGAGGGGATTATATGTTATATAGCAACATATTGTGGCAATTTATGCATATGTCTTTTCTCCTTACTGAAGAGCCAGGCTCTCTGAAGGGTGGACTGCATCTTTTGTTGTTGTTGTTGTTTTGAGATGGAGTCTCGCTCTCACCCAGGCTGGGGTGCAGTGGCCTGATGTCAGCTCACTGCAACCTCCACCTCCTGGGTTCAAGCAATTCTCCTGCCTCAGCTTCCTGAGTAGCTGGGATTACAGGCGCCCGCCACCATGCCCGGCTAATTTTTGTATTTTTAGTAGAGATGCGGTTTCACCATGTTGGCCAGGCTGGTCTCGAACCCCTAATCTCAAGTGATCCGCCCAACTCGGTCTCCCAAAATGTTGGGATTACAGGCGTGAGCCACTGCACCTGGCCTGGACTGCATCTTAGATGTCTTTGAGTCTGCAGAACACAAGCACAGTATGGCAGGCACACAATCACATTTGTTGGCTAAGAGTGTGTGCCTCACCTATTGTGGGGTGGGCGGGGGGGGGGGCATCTTGAACGCTGCTCTGCTTTTTGGAAGCATCTAGTTCATTGAGAAGCCTCTAGTCCCAGGACCTTCTGGGAATGGGGTCACGGGATGGGATGGGGCGTAATTGCATTCTTACCATCAGCTGCTTGATGGTGGAGTGCTCCTCAGCCTCCCGACCAGAGGCCGGTTCCTTGTGGACAATTTCCACTCGGATATCATTTTTGGCTGACACGACACCTTTGAGATCTGGAGATAAAATAGTAAAGTGTAGATGATAGATTTAGTTCTTACCTTTGAGATGTCAATCTCCCTTGCAGTCCCCTGCCCCTGCCCTGCCACCCTCTGCATTTCCCCTCCAGCCCCTGAACTCAGCAGCTTCACCGGCCCCCCACCAATAGAACCTCCATATGGAGATGCTGTGGGCGTTTGGGCCTCAGAGGGGGCTGACCCCATGGGCGGCCTGGCTCCTGTCACATGCCCCTCAGCCATGCACCCTTGGCTTGAAAGATCGTCTTTAGCCACTTGTCCACCTTACTGAGCTAGGTCCTTTTCATCCTACTGAATTCTCACTTCCTTCTAGAAGTCTTCTCTGACCTACTCTACCAGGCGGGCTCCAATCCCTCCATTCGTAGAACCACAAATCTCAGTGTTGGAAAGGACCTTAAATTGCCCATGGCCAACCCCCATCCAAAGAGAAACACCCCCGAGGCGGTGGGCAGCTTCTCTGTCGACTCCTCCATGATGGAAGCTTTACTGCTACTTCTGCAGGAGGCAGCCTGTTTCTAGTTGGAGAGCTCTGTTAGAAAATTCTTGGCTGGGTGCGGTGGCTCACGCCTGTAATCCCAGCACTTTGGGAGGCCGAGGTGGGCAGATCACGAGGTCAGGAGTTTGACACCAGCCTGGCCAACATGGTGAAACCCCGTCTCTGTTAAAAATCCAAAAATTAGCTGGGCTTGGTGGTGGGCGCCTGTAATGCCAGCTACTCAGGAGGCGGAGCATGAGACTCGCTTGAATGAACCCAGGAGGTGGGGGTTGCAGTAAGCCAAGATTGTGCCACTGCACTCCAGCCTGGGCAACAGGATGAGACTCTGTCTCAAAAAAAAAAAAAAAAAAAAAAGGAAATTCTTGAGGAGCTGGTGCAGTGGCTCATGCCTGCAATCCCAGCACTTTGGGAGGCCAAGGCAGGTGGACCACTTGAGGCCAGGAGTTCGAGACCAGCCTGGGCAACATGGTGAAGCCCTGTCTCTGCAAAAAAGTAAAAAAATAGCAAGGCATGGTGGCACATGCCTGTAATCCCAGCCACTCAGGAGGCTGAGACACGAGAATCACTTGAACCTGGGAGGCGGAGGTTGCAGTGAGCTGAGATCGCGTCACTGCACTTCAGCCTGGCCAAAAGACAGAGACCCTATATTAAAAAAATCGTATATATATGCGTATATATATGCTTATGTGTATATATTTATATGCTTCCCTATCATTTCCACTGAGAGGGTGGTGATGGAGGTCCTGAGACCACATCATTGCTGGGGTGGTCATGAGTGCCAAGGCTGCTTAGCTGGAGTGCAGAAAATGCAAGGGGAACAGCTTTCTTCAAACATGTGCAGGCTGCCGAGTGGCAGAGGAGCAGACCCATTCTGGTGATTCATTTTTCGCATTACACTTATATAATGTTAGTGCCAGATGGGGCCATCAGAGTCATATCCTCGTTATAAATGAGGAGACAGGCCTGGAATAACTGTGGCTGGCCCAGGGTCATGCGGCAGAAGAGGTGGGACTGGAACACTGTGTCTCCATTGTCTTCACCTGTTCTCTGCCATCCAATCTCTCACACGTTATCTCCTGCATGCATGCAATTCTTCAAGCATGCACAAACACTAGAATTTTATTGGTAATCACTGAAGACCTTTAAAAGTTTGCTCAAAGCAATTCCTTTATTGCTTCCCCACCCACTCCCCCACAGCTGTGTGACTGACCTGCTTTTCTGGTGAGACTAGCAGCTCTTTAATTTATTTTTATTTTGTTGTAGAGATGGGGTCTCTCTAGACTAACAGCTCTTGTAGAGCAAGGATCAAATCACAAACCGCTTTTCCCCCTATCTTTCCGTACAGTTCCTGATTGAAAGAGCTATGTGTTCAATCCAAAATGCTGGCTGCCCGGCAGATGAAGTTCAGTCTAGTCCAGGTCAACCTCAGCCTAGTGCCCACTCTGCCAGAAGCCATGTTGCCCAGGCTCACGTACACCGATGCATCAGACCCACTCCCTGCCCCAGGAGCTCACAGCACTGTTAGGACCCCTGTTCATTGCACTCCTGCTTACTTGCTCTCCGGGGCAGCCTAAGCCTGGCCTTTTTCTCTGTCCCCCTCCCTGAGATCCCGGATCTCCCTCCCGTACTTCTCTGGGAACGGGCACAGCAGAAGGCCACGATGGTTGCCATAAGGACGAGGAAGGCCACGCCAGCTCCTACGGCCACCCCAATGATGACGGCCATCGGCACAGACTCTGTGGGAGAGAAGCAGGCACAGCTGACGAGGGGTGGGGAGTGGCCTACTATCCCCCCAAGATCTCTTCCCGTTCCGTTCCTGCGGAGGCAGCCCCTGCCACATGGGGCCCTCCTGGGAAATGCCTCAGTGGGGCCTGGGCCGGCACAGGCCGAGTCCAACTGGGGTCAGCTCTAGCTGGGACTGCAAAGACCAGGGTGGAGGACATGGGGGCTTGGTGGGTGGAGGAGAGGGCGGGGGAACTGGGGTAAAGGGCAGAGGAAGGAGAGCGAGGCAGGCGGACATGGAGAAGGGAGGGCCAGGGGACAGGAAGACCGGAGATGAGGGGTGAGGCTGGCATGATGGAGCTCTCTCTGGCATTAATCAGGAATGCTCTATCACACAGTGGCCAGTGAGTCATAGGCCCTGGTTTTTTTTGAAAAATGACTATGTTCACTGCCCTTGTTTGTTCAGTATGTTCTCTCCTTCCCTTCCCTTTCTCGGGTGAATATAGAGGACATCCGGCTCTTAGTGTTTCCAGGTCTAAGCAGCTTCCCCGCAGGTCTGCTGGGCATCAGTTGTGGCCCTCAGGTGTCCAAGTCTGAGGGGCCAGGGAGCAGGGTTACAGCTTCTCCACTGCCACCTCTCTAAGGAGAGAGGCCCCTTTCCCTCCATCTCCAGGTCTACAGCTTCTCCCTCGAGGTCCCCCCTCTGAGCATCCTTGCATCCCTCCTGGCAAGAGAGGCCCACAGACCAGGCAGGCAAGCCCTCACCCCTGCTGAGTCTCTGCAGCCTGTCTCCTGCCCAAGCCGAGTGGGGGTAGGGACAGGGAGGGTAAGGATGGAGTCGGGGGTGATCTTCCAGATAGCCCTGGCCCTTCTATGGCTGCAAGTGGGGCCTGAGCACATGATTTAGGGCCTTGAGGAGTCCATCGGGAATAGAACTAGAGAATGCTGGGGCAGGGAGAGCTTGGGGCTCTCACTGAGGTCCAGAGAAGTCAAGTGATTTGGCCAAGGACAGACAGGAGCTGCCCAGCCAGGGTCAATCCAGGTCTCCTCTCACTGCCCCCACCCCTCCACTCACCCCACTCCCACCCTGTCCAGCTCCACCCACAGAGTGACATGTGAGATCCTCCACATCTCATGTGCTCGGTACCGCCCAGACTGCTGCTGCTCTGAGTCTTGGCTCCATCCCTTCTTCTGAGCAACTGACTTTGCCTCTCTTACATCTGTAGGATGGGGATAATGGTACCGGCCCCTCTGAGGGTTGTTATGGGCTTGAGCTGGGTGAATGTGGGCAGAGGCCTTGGAGCAGAGCCTGGCACCCAGCCCTGTTTGGTGTTTGCTGTTGTTACCTGGGAAGAGGTCACCAGCAGTTCACGGTCTTTTATTTTTGGGACGGAGTCTGGCTGTGACACCCAGGCTGGAGTGCAGTGGCTTGATCTCAGCTCACTGCAACCTCTGCCTCCTGGGTTCAAGTGATTCTCCTGCCTCAGCCTCCCGAATAGCTGGGATTACAGACACATGCCACCATGCCTGGCTAATTTTTGTATTTTTAGTAGAGATAGGGTTTCACCATGTTGGCCAGGCTGGTCTCAAACTCCTGACCTCAGGTGATCCACCCACCTCAGCCTCCAAAAGCGCTGAGATTACAGGCGTGAGCCACCACACCCGATCAGCAGTTCATAGTCTTAAAGGCCAGGAAAGTTCCTTTTAAAGACTGAGCCCCTCCCCGGCCTACCCTGCATTCGTCAGTGTGGGCGACTGGGGACAGCTAGGTATCAGTTCTGGGTTGTAAGCCTCTTGTCTTTTTCTTAAAGAGAGGAGAAAGACCTCAAACCCTGGCCTCTGAAGATGCTGCTGGGAGGAGGTATCGAGGGGTGGGGGTAGGGGGGCAGCCATTTGCCCTCTGGCCAGAGGGAGCTGGCGCCCCTGGCTGGCAGTGTTGCTGGTTAAGCTGGCGCCTCCCTTTGCCACCCCAGGACTTACACACGAAGCCATTGGTTACCTACCAATTAGTGGCCAGGACAACTGCGGGGGTGACGGGGAGGGGACCAAGAGGAGGTGGAGTGGTGGACACTTAGGGATTGAAACGCGAGGTGCCCGCGTTGGTTCAACAGTCAGACTGAGAAAACAGGCTGGGCCTCAGCTGAGCTTGCCTTGACCAATAGATGACAATGTCTCTAGGTTTCAGTTCCATGAGGAAAGGGAAACTGCTGCGGCAGCTCATTGGCTCTCTGCTTTTGAATTGGATTGATTTGGGTTGGTTTCTCCTCAGATTCCTAGTAAGTCTCCTTGGAAAAACACCGGGCTTGTCTCAGTGGAACTCAGAGCCAAAGCATGTCCATGGAAGCCTCCTTAACACCTCTGGGCCTCAGTGCCTTCTCTGCACCCTGGAGAGCTGGGCAGCGGCATTGAAGGTGCCTTCTGATCCTGGGATCCCCAGCCCACGTTTCCATACGCTGCTGACGGCTGGGGGAGGGGTGCCCTCTTAGCTGGACAAGGGTCCCCAGGGAGGTGGGCAGGGCGAAAGCAGGGGGTCCTGTGGGGGCGAGTGCCCCGGGGTGGCATCTCTTCCCAGTCCCCAGCCTGCCTGTGTGTGTTTCCACCTTGCCTGGCTTCCTGAGGTTTGGTCTAGGGCGCTGCGCAGGCCCCTCCTCTCTGCACAGAGCCTCCCCTGCAAGGCCCCTGGAGAGGGACTGGAGGGAGGGGCTGTCCCCACTCAGCCTCCCCTCCATCCAAGGAAGTGTGCCAGGCACCAGGAGTCAGCCACCGAGGGGGGATGGTGTCGGGGAGCTCTGGATGAGTGTCAGCAGACACAGGAGACACGGAGACAGGAGACACCACCCTCAGCACTAGCATGGACCCGGGGAGAAGGCAGCGGGAGGCTGGCAGCTTTCTGGGTTGCCCCAGCGTGGGCTGCAGGGGCCTCTGTGAGTGACCTGTGCCCTGGGTTGGTGCTCTGATAGGGGCATGTCTGCCAGAAGGGGCAGAGACAGGGGCATGAGGATCCCACGTGGAGCTTGCTGAGGAAGTTAACACAGGCCAGGGGCCAGTGTGGCAGGAGGCCTGGGATGGAGGACCACTCAAGTCTTCAGCATGGCCATAGAGCCTGGCTTGCTTTTCCTGATTCTCTTTTCTGGTTTTCTGCTTGGGGTGGGGTTGAGAGCAACTCCACCCAGGGGGCTTGATGACTGCTTTGCTGCGTGTGCCTGGGGAGGGAGGCGCTGCCCTGCAGCCTCAGCCTGGGGTGAGATGACACTTCCACGGGGACTGCAGGAGTAGGGAGGGGTGGCAAACAGCAAGCATGGATTGCACAAGCCACAGCAGGGGCTGGGGCCCCCCAGCGTCCTGGGAAGCAGTGGCCAAGCTGGTGATGATGTGGAGAAGCGGGAAGGGTCGGAGAGAGCCTGGAAGCAGAAGGCAGTCAGGACAGGGGCCAGCTGACCCCAGAGGCCAGGAGTCAGGGCTCCCGAAGAGAAAGGATGGAAGGAATGGAGCAGGGAGGAGCGAGAGCCAGTGTCCCAGAGAGGAAGGAGTTGTGGGTTCCAGTGGCAGGCAGGAGACAGGTTTCTGGGGTCCCTAGGCCCAAGCTGGCTGGGACCTCCTCTCCCCACTGCTCTGACTACACTAAACCCTCAGGACGGGGGAGGGCAGAGACATTAGCGGCCAGCACAGGCCTCCCTACCCCCTGCTGGGTTCCCTCCCCAGCTAGCCAAGAAGTCCCTTCCCCCCTTCCCAGGGCCATTCTCATCATCTCCTTCGTATTACCTGCTTCCAGCCCGGCTCCCGACTTCATTTCCGAACCTGTTTGGAAATAAAGCAAGCGTCTACAGCCAGGGCCTGGCTGGCCAGGGTGGGGTGGGACTGGGGATTAGCTGCTTGAGGGGGGCTGGGTGAGGGGCTCCTTTCCCAGTCATATCTCTGGGACCCCCAACAGATCCAGGCTAGCCCAGCTGAACTTGGAGTTCATTCAGACTGACTTAGAGACTCTGGAGGGGCTAGGGACCAGAGAGAGAAATCACGTCTCGGAGGGGTCTGGGAAGGTTGGGGTGAAAACACTCGGGGGAGGGCATGGGGGTGGGGGCACCGAGGAGAAGACACGGAGGGTAGGCAACAGGGGACCAGGAAGGTTTGGGATGATGTGTGGATGATATTATGCAAATTATGTGCAAAGCATTATGCAAAGCAGCACCTATTAGGGAAGCGGTGTTGGGAGATGCTGTGTGATTTGACCCATAGGTGTGATCCTGCTGTGGCCTACTGAGGCCTGGGGGGCGGCTGAGACCACCCACTTGGCCTAGAATCTCTTGCTGGGCCTGACAGCCTGCGAATGGACCTTTACCTATGAGGGTGTCAGAGACTGCCAGGACTGAGGTCTCCTGGGCTCCCGAGGCCCATCCAGAGGCCCAGGCCCAGCTGAGCATGAATCCCTGGTCCACCATGGCTTAGCCCCTGCTGGCAAAAGGGCAAGATGGACTGCCCCTTTCAGAACCCGGCTTGCTGCTGGCTGTGGTGGGGCTTCTGGAGCCACCCCTCCGTGCCCCTCCAAGGCTCCCCATCGTGTTGTCTGTGCCTGACAGTTCTGAGCAGACGCTGGAGATCTGAGCATCTTTGACCAGGAGCTGGGACGTCAGCACACGGGGGCACAGTGGGGTGAGGCTTCTTTCTCCTCCCTCCCACCACCTGGCTGCTCTGTCCAGCACTGCCTTTGAGGTCCAGGGGTCCATGTGCCTCCTGGGTCTGCAGGTCATCTGAGCCCAGCCCCTGACCCTAGGGATCTGGACAAGCAAGCCCAACCCCTTGGGTTTAGCCTGGGTGCCCTCTGTGGGATTTCTGTCTGAGTAACTGGATGGGCTTGTTATCTTAACTGTGGCTGGGCCAGGTTCCCAGCACACCCATGCCAGTATATCCCACACTCCACCCAGGCATGACACTTTGGTGTCAGACCAGGGCCCACGGCGGAGGGCAGGGCACAGAAGCCAGGGCCTCTGGAGGCTGCTGGGCAGCTTGTCACTGCCACCAGCCTGCTCACTGTTGTGGTCACCTCCCACTGAAGCATCGCCCTCAAGGGCTGCCACTCTGAGCTGTGTTCTTCCCTTTCTTGGTTTCTGGTGGAGGCTCGTGCCCCTTGCTTCAGCGAGAGCCTGGCTGAGGAGGCTGCTGGCTGGCTAGGCTGTGTGGCCGGCCAGGAAGAGCACTGTGGCTTGTCCTTGGGCCGTGGCCCACCTTGCAGCCACCCGCGCCCTGCCCTAGGCGAGGAGAGGGCCCCTCTGGTTCCATCGTTCTTCGTTCCCTCACGGCCCTGGCAGCTCTCACCTTGCTCCTTGAGCCGGATGATCTCGGTGTCGGAGCCGAAGCTGTTCCAGGCCGTGCAGTTGTAGATGGTCTGGAAGTCGGCCCGCACGATGTTGCTGATGCTCAGGGTGGAGATGACGCCCTCCTCGGTGCTGATGGTCTCCACCGTATAGCGCCCCGATGTCCCCGACTCCAGAACATTCTCCTTCCAGGACCAGGCCTGCCCGGGGGTGCAGAATCAGGAGGAGACCCCACCAGAGGGGCTCAGGATACGCCCACACCAGAGTCACAGTGCCACTGTCCTGCTCGTGTTCATGCTCACTGCCACACACTAACACGTGTGCACACGGGTATGTATGCAGGCACACACGCCACACACCACAAGTATGCACACATGCAGGTGCACACACAACATTCATCACCACACATGGGCATGCACAGCTCCCCAGACGGCATTAACATGCATGTACACGTGTGCACACACAACATACAAACACATCACACGTCTATGCACAGCTCCCCACACATGGCCAACACGTTTATATACATACCACACACACCACAAATGTGTACACACAGCTCTGCACAGACACCACAAATGTGCACCTACTATAACACACACATCACCACATACACATACCACCAATGTGTATACACACAGGTTTGTGCACACACACCACACCACAAACATGCATACGCAAGTACATGTACCACAACACACATAAACATGCATCACAACACATGCACACACCAAATCACACACAACACATCACATCGCACACATGCCTGCACACACGTGCACACACCACAACATGCATACACACATCACAATACATGCGCATCACACTTCACACTAAAAACATGATACAGACATGTACATACACATGGCAGACATGACACCACATCTACACGCAAGACACAGCCACTCCCCCAAATACATGTACACATGCACACACACACCAAGATGCACGCACCATATGCCACAATACAACACACAATACAAGCATGCTTACACACATGTACATACCACAACACACACTGCAACACATACACACATTCGCCATACACACCATCATGTGTACATACAGGTACACACATTATGACATACACACACACCATGTGCTCACACACACAAGTACACACACCACCGACAGATATACATGTTCACATATGCAATGACACATGTACATGGCAACACACCCACACCATACATGTACACAATCCACAAACACATGTACACACACATACTCCGGGGCATCCTCAGAGGGTCTTTCCATCCCAGAAAGGGGCCTGGGGAGCATCTTTCTGGGCAAAGTGGGTGCCCTGTTGGCCTGCGCACTGCACCTCCACACAAGTGCCCCCTGGGACTGCAGCTGCCTGGGTGGGTGTGAGTTAGGACAGCAGCCCCATGAACGTGTCTACCTGTGTGACGTTGTATGTCTGTGTGAGAAATGTGTCTGCAGAGCTCTGTTTGCAATCACCTTCGTCTACCTTAGTTTACAGGGCTCCCAGTTAACAGTTTTCAGACCCAGCCACATACACCGTCTGCACCTCATCGTGTAAGCGCCTCATATACCCTGGTTCAGGGCTGATGAGAGGGACTGAGTTTCTCAAGCTTGGCGCTATTGTCACGCTGGACTGACCCATTGCTGGCTGTGGGGCTGTCCCAGGTACTGCAGGACGTCAGTAGCACCCTGGCCTCTACACACCCGGTGCCAGGAGTATTCTCCAAGTGATGACAACCAAAATGTCTCCAGGCACTGCCAAATGTCCCCTGGGGCCAGTGAGAACCGCTGGCCTAGAATCAGATATTTCTGGAGAGAAGGTGTGAAAATGTCCAAGAGTGAATGGAATATTTGACAATGAGCATGTGTTACATTTATAATTAAAAACATTAAAGAGCAAAGTGAATGGGGAGGCGTAGGTATTCGTTTTATTCGTGAGTTCTTGCAATTTTTTTGTGAATCTTTCAGACAGTGAATGAACTGAATGCTTGAGAAAGTGTGTAGCAGCAATAATACTCTAATAATATCTTAGTTTACAGGATGACAGTTTCAGTTGGTGCAGCCTGGGTGTCTCAGCCCCCGCACGCACGGGTTAGGGGTGACCTCAGCTCCACGGCCAGCCCCACCCTCCCTGCACAACTGCCCTGCCCACTCCACCCCTGGACAGTCTTCTAGCAGTTTGCCAGACATTGGGAATTACTACAAATAATAGTTTTCCCTGAGTAGTGCTATAAAATGCTCACTTTTCTTTGTTTTCATGCCTGAGATCCCTCCAGTTTCAGATGGATTTGGGTACAAGACTCTGCCCCTGGATCACCTGAGGTCAGGAGTTTGAGACCAGCTTGGCCAACATGGTGAAACCTTATCTACTAAAAATACAAAAAAATTAGCCAGGTGTGGTGGCAGGTGCCTGTAATCCCAGTTACTTGGGAGGTTGAGGCAGGAGAATTGCTGGAACCCAGGAAGCGGAGGTTGCAGTGAGCCAAGATTGCACCATTGCACCCAGCCTGGGTGATAGAGAGAGACTCTGTCTCAAAAAAGAAAGAAAGAAAGAAAGACTCTGCCCTCACCTTAATTTTTTTTTTGTTGTAGAGACAGTGTCTCACTATGTTGCCCAGGCTGGTCTCAAACTCCTGGGCTCAGTCGATCTTCCCACCTCAGCCTTCCAAAGTGCTGGGATTACAAACATGAGGCTCCGTGCTCAGCAAGACCCTCCCTTCAAAAAAATGCAAATACTGGCTGGGCATGGTGGCTCACGCCTGTAATCCCAGCACTTTGGGAGGCTGGGGTAGGAGGATCGATTGAGCCCAGGAGTTCGAGACCAGCCTGACCAACATGGTGAGACCCCATCTCTACTGAAAATACAAAAATTAGCCAGGTGTGGTGGCAGATGCCTGTAATCCCAGCTACTCAAGGGGCTGAGGCATGAGAATTGCTTGAACCCGGGAGGTGGAGGTTGCAGTGAGCCGAGATTGCGTCACTGCACTCCAGCCTGGGTGATAGAGTGAGACTCCATCTCAAAAAAAAACAAAAAAAAAACCAAAAAAAAACCCCCAAAAACCAAAAAAACCAAAAAACAAACAAAAAAGCAAATACCTGATAGGAGGCGCTGAGGGTGGACTGCTCAGTTGCCTTAGCTGCACTGCAGGGGTAAGTTCTTTGAGGAAGGGAGGGAGAATGGAATGGTCACTTTAGAGGGGACGATTGATAGGTAGCAGGGCAGGCTGCCATGGACAGTAAAGGCCATGGAGACCTGGCAAGAAGGGCTCCAGGAGGCACAGAAAGGGGTTGCTAACTATTAACTGCACTCTAAGATTTTGCTAAAGACTGGCCTGGAGCCCAGGAAAGGGAAGAAGTCATTGTCTTTTCTCTCCACTACCCTCGTGTGCCCCTCTGCCCTTAGGATGCGGAATTTGGTCAGAGCCATTCATGTCAGAGCTCAGCAGAATGGCAGCTGAACCCTGGGAGAGCACTGCCTATTCTGAGAAAGGCCTGCAATTGTGTCTTCACGATGCTTTTCCAAGACAGCCAAGGCAGGTATAATTTTCCTCAGCAAGGAAAAGGAGCCTCGGAGGTGTGCACCGCCTGGCTGGTCACCCAGCTACTGGCAAAAGTGACCGTCGGGCTGCTGGCCCGGCCCCCGCCCGCCCGCCCTCCCTCCCTCCCTCCCTGCAGCACTCACGATGCGGTCCGGCGGCGGTGTGCTCCGGATGAAGCACTTGATCTGGCCCTTCTCGCCGTGGAGGGCGTGCTGGGTCTGGGTGCTGGAGATGATGGGGGGTCCTGTTGAGAAACAGCGTCCCATTAGGCACCCGGGAAGGGCACGTCCCTGCTGGCGCCCTCTTGGGTGGGTTCGGAAGTGTATTCATTAATCCAAGCATTCAGCAAACATTTGCCGAGGGCCTGTATGTGCAAGGTAAAGTGCAAGGTAGAGGACTCAGAGATAAATTAGGCATTCAGTCATAAACCTCTCAAGGGATCATGAGCGAACGCTTCTAAGTCAGAACCCCCAGAAGATATAAATAACTGTAATAAAAGGTGAGTGTTAGTACCACAGGAGCGGTGCAGATAAAGTGCTAACCGACTTCAGAGGAGAGAGAATAATTCTATCTGGCGCACGAGGAAAGCTTTAGGGAGGAGGTGGTAAGCCTGGAGAGGGGGTGGGGAGGTGTCTGGATAAAGGACTCCCCCGCCTCAGCCAGAGGCACCCCTGCAAGCCATTCCTCAGACATCCAGTAGAGGGCGCCCTTGCCTAACAAACGAGAGGTGCTCGGCCAGCCGGACCAACGGGAAGAAATGGTTGATGTCCCTCTCCTTAGGGCGGGAATCACCCCGGACAGGTGGAATGCAAGCGCTGGCCGTGTTCACAGCCCTCCTCCCACCTGTGTCTCAGGAGGTCCTGCAGTTCATCATCTTGTCTGCCTCCACGTCTATACCCAGACTGCCCAAGTGAGGCCGTGGCTCCCAAACTGACCCCAATATTATCATATCACAGAGTGTGGCACATGTTTATGGGTGTCAGGTTCTGAGAGCGCCTGTCTCATTCACCACATTGCACAGTCAAGAGAGTCCACCTGGTGGAGGGGAGCCTGTTCCCCAGCGCCTCCTGTCCAGTTCCGCCTGTTACCTAACCCAAGTCTTTCCCGTGTGACGCCTGCCTGGCCGTGAAAGACAAAAGAAGGAGCAGCTAGTTTAGCCTTGGCTCTGCTGGCTTCCTGGCTGGGCTGGGTGGTTGAAGGATGGGTGTAGGGATGGAAATTGTCATGCTCCCTTTCCAATCCCTGGGGGTCACAGTTGGGACTTAGACGGCAGATACCAGAGGAAAGAGAGCTGGGAGCAACGCATCTGGAGAACACGCAGAATTATGCAGAGAACAAAACAAAAATTGCTGCAAACATAATTGCTGTTTATTAGCCACTTTAATTAAAGCAGATTTGCATTTCTATGAGTAGCTCTCAGCCAAGGGAGAAAAGGTACTGTAGACACTCCAGAGACTTCTGTTGAGTTTGAGAAGGCAAAAGGGCTTGGGGCAGCGTGAGGTGGGCGTGGGGGACCCTCCATGGCTTTAAGAATGGGCTGAGCGCTGCCCTCCTTCCTAAAAATCCTTCAGCTCCAACAGGTCTAGGACCCAAAGAGATGAGGAGATTGATGTTTTAGGAACCGGATGGTGCTTTGTTTTATTGCTGGACTAAAAGGTGATGATACTATAAAACCTTTTCTGGTCAGGTGCGGTGGCTCACACCTAGAAACCTAGCACTTTGGGAGGCTGAGGTGGGCGGATCACAAGGTCAGGAGTTCGAGACCAGCCTGGCCAATATGGTGAAACCCCGTCTGTACTAAAAATACAAAAATTAGCTGGGCGTGGTGGTGGGCGCCTGTAGTCCCAGCTACTTGAGAGGCCGAGGCAGGCAGGAGAATTGCTTGAACCTGGGAGGCGGAGGTTGCAGTGAGCCGAGATCGCACCACTGCACTCCAGCCTGGGTGACAGAGCGAGACTCCGTCTCAAAAAAAAAAAAACAAAACAAAACCCTAACACGCACAGACACACACACACGCACACACACAAAACCTTTTCCTTGTGCTTCCCAGGAGCTACGAATTCCCTGAGGGGTTTTCAGGATTCTAAAAGCCATCATCAAATGCATCTGCTTCTTAAAAGAAAGTGAAAACCAGGGTAAAGGGAAATGGGGTGAGGGTTAGTAAGATTTCTCTCCCCTTCCTGCAGATACCTGATTTGAGCCAAATCGGTTGAGGTCTGTGCCAATTTCTTTCCCAAAGGACTGCTGCGCTGGCCAGCAGTTGTCCAAGGCTGGGATTTGTCGCGATAAAAACCTGATCTCATTTGAATGCTTTCATATCACCAGCTCCCTCCAGCCCATGCCCAGGTCCCATCCACTGGGCTTCACCCTCCCTCTGCCTGCTCTGCAGAAGCAGGGGCAGACAGTTCGCCCCCTGGAGGGTCTGGTTCGCTCCCCTCCGGGGCCACTGAACTCATCCACCTGCCTCCAGGTGTGTGAGGCCACCCTAGTTCAGAAATAAACAAGCAGCTTCTTTGCTTCCCTCCAATCCCTCCAGCTTTTCTCTGCCTGGAAGCCTCGGGGAGCTTGTGCTGGCAGGGGTGGAGGTAGAGGAGGGGAGACAAAGAGACGTGGAGAGTGCAGATTCAACCTTGGTCAGCGCCAGGGTCCGGGTTTCAGTGCCCTCCTTGTCCAAGAGAAATGTCCCTCCAGGCCTGTGTTCCCCAGGTGGCATTCTCTCCTCAAGAAATCTCTTTAAATCTCCCTTGGAAATGTCTGAAAGTCTAAAGTGACAGCAGATGTCAGCTCCTCTTTTATCCACCTGCTTTTCCCCAGAAACGCCAATGCTCATTTGATGCTCCAGGCTTGGGGGCCCTGGAGTGCGTGAGTGAGTGTGAGGGTCCTGGGCTGGCTGGTCATAGGGCCAGCAGAGCAGAGCCGGCTGCAGGCACAGACAGCCTGACTTCCGAGTGCCCTGGCCGGCGCAGGCTGTGTGGAGGGCCGCTGATTTCACTGGGGCCTGGAGCTCTGAGCCAAGTGTCAGACACCTGTGCCGAAAGGAAAAGGCTGCAGCCTGTGTTGCCATGGATATACGGAGGTGTGATCAGATGCTGTTATTTTTAGCCCTGCAGTGCCAATTTATTGGTGGCATCCTGGGGACACTCAGGAAAGGCAGGAGGGCTCCGAGTCAGGGCTCTGCCAGGACAGGTGGCTGTGAACGTGCTGGGGTCTGGGTAGACTCAGCCTCCCTTGGGGGCTGCCACGACTCTGGGGTGGGGGGAGAGGAATGGAAATGTGGGGCTGGGTGGGGGGGAGAGGAATGGAAATGTGGGGCGGTGTGGGGGGAGCTGGTGAATGGAGACAGCAGAGAGGTATGGCTGAGGAGACACCAAGCTGGTTTTGGTTTTCTAGCGAAGGGGAGAATAGATGAGGCCATCAGCAGGTGGCTTTCTGGGTAAAGAGGAAGCTGAAGCCCACTGAGCTAATTTGGAGACCTCAGGAGGGCCCTGCTCTGGGGCCAGGACCCAGATGCCCTGCAAATGTTGGTGGTTCTGTTCCTGCAGGGGCCCAGAGCTTTGGGGTTTTGATCTGAGTCAGGCTATGGTGGGAACAGGGGCCTCCCAAAAGGCGGTGGGCGTGACAGAGGTGAGGGGGGAGCATTCGGAAATGGCAGAGGAGTCAAACTGGCAGCTTTGCTTTTTGCCTGTGGCCAAAGCACCAGATAGGGCAGGGATGTCCGCATTTGCGTCCTGGTGCCACAGCCTTCTTGGGTCTGGCCTGAGCCAGGTCCCAGCTTCTCCATGACTGTCTACACCCCATCATTCAGGCCTGGTGTGATGCCCTTGTCCCTACATATTTCATGTAATAGTCATTCATCTACTAACTCCCACCGTGAAAATACTCCCCTGCTGCAATTATTTTTATTATATATAATAAGACATGCTCCCTGCCCTCAAGGGGGGCCCTGAACACGTGGCCTCGTGGAGATGGTGACAGGGCTCCCTGGCTGGGTGACTCACACGCAAAGGGAAGAGGCTGATCAGGAGCTGCAGAGATGCTCTCTTAAATTCTCATGGGGCCAGGAGAGGTGGCTCACGCCTATAATCCCAGCACTTTGGGAGGCGGAGGCAGGCGGCTCACTTGAGGTTAGGAGTTGGAGACCAGCCTGGCCAACAATGGTGAAACCCTGTCACTACTAAAAATACAAAAATTAGCTGGGCATAGTGGCTCGTGCCTGTAGTCCCAGCTACTCAGGAGGGTGAGGTTGCAGTGAGCTGAGATCCTGCCACCACATTCCAGTCTGGACAACAGAGCGAGACTCCATCTCAAAAAAATAAAATAAAATAAAATAAAATTCTCCTGGGCCTAGTCCACGGTGGGTGGATGAAAGGGTAGATGTGTTGGTCGCCTAGCGACCTCTGATGCTTTTTTTCTTGGCCAGGATACAATTCATCACCCACCACTCTTAGGGCTGAGACCCCTTTGAAGGTAACAAACAAAAAGAGAGGTGACTAGAAAACTACCCGGGTCCTTCCTCTCTCGGCCTGGGGTCTGACAGGGAATCCAGAAGTGGACTTAATTGCTGTCTACCCATAGTTGGAGGTGACAGCAAGGCCAGTGCCAGTGACAGCTCCTTTGGGGCGATGCCTGGTGCCAAGATGCCTGAGGTCCTTCTCCCCTCCCTCAGGCCTGGCTCACCCCAGCGAGGGTCTTACCGTTGACCGTCAGGGTCACCTCTCTCTCCCCAGCTCCCACACGGGGCACCACAGCCCGGCACATGTACTTGCCCGCGTCCTCCTGGCGCACGGATTTGAGGATCAGGGTCTTCTCATTGCTCAGGACCTAGGAGAATTGGCAGGCTCAGATGCCAAGAGCAAGCGGAGGGGTGCGCTCCGTCTCTGGGAATAAGGCAGCTGAGAGGCTGGCCTGGGGTAACTGACGCAGTCTCCCGCATCTCAGTAAGAAGCAAGGTGGGGAGGAAAGAGGCCAAAAGTTTCCTGGCCCAGACAATGCCTGTGGGCTGTACAGAGGAGACTCCACCAGCAGGGAGGCCACCCCATGTGACTGAGGATGTTGCATCCCAAGCGCAGCCCTGTGGGCTGGGGGCATGTGGGGGCACATGTGCCGGAGGAGGATGCCTGACTGGGGACGTCCAGGTTTCCTCCTACAGAACCTCCCTGTACCTGCGGTGGCTTCTTCTCTCCCAGGCTAGCCATGGGTGACATGATCCTACAGCTGAACTTCTCTGGGAGCTCCTGGACCTGTTTTCAGAGTCATTTTCAGGATCCCTTTGGGATATAGCTTGGAGTGATGGAAACAGGCTCTGGCATGAGCTTGGTCTGCGTTCGAATCCCAGCTCCAGCAGTGAACACCTGTGTCTCTTTGGTCAGTTACTTATCTTCTCAGATGCTCCCTTTCTATGTATGGAGCCTGGTAGGATAATGTAGTGTCTGCTACATAACAGGCCACACAAAGGTCGGTTTCCTTCTGGTCCCCCTGCTTCCCTGCCCGAGGCTCTCCCTGTTCCTTCCTATGTGAGGACATCTGACAATCTCATGCACTGAAGAATACATACGTCTTAAAAGAGGAACACAAAGGCTGGACACAGTGGCTCACGCCTGTAATCCCAGCACTTTGGGAGGCCGAGGTGGGCAGATCATCTGAGTTTGGGAGTTTGAGACCAGTGTGACCAACATGGAGAAACCCTGTCTCTACTAAAAATACAAAATTAGCTGGATGTGGTGGCCCGTGCCCATAGTCCCAAATACTCGGGAGGCTGAGGCAGGAGAATCTTTTGAACCTGGGAGGCAGAGGTTGTGGTGAGCCAAGATCACGCCATTGCACTCCAGCCTGGGCAACAAGAGCAAAACTCCATCTCAAAAAAAAAAAAAAAAAAAAAAAAGGAAGACAAGAAAGTGAAGCCCAAGTCCAAGGCTAAAAGGTGGCTTTATTTGGGGGAAGTTTAAAAGGCTCTTTCTTTCTTTCTTTTCTTTCTTTTCTTTCTTTTCTTTTCTTTCTTTCTTTCTTTCTTTCTTTCTTTTTCTTTTCTCTTTTCTTTTCTTTCTTTCTTCTTTCTTTCCTTCCTTCCTTCCTTCCTTCTTTCCTTCCTTTCTTTCCTTTCTTTCCTTTCTTCTTTTTTTTTTTCCAAGGTCTTGCTATGTTGCCCAGGCTGGACTTAAACTTTTGAGCTCATGTGATCCTCCCACCTCAGCCTCCTGAGTAGCTGAGACTACAGGTGTGTACCACTGTGCCCGCTTGAAAAGCCTTTCTAGTGCCTTCCCTCCCAGCACATTGGTGACCACCTACTTTTCTTATAAGGTTTAGGACAGGGCAAGACTGCAATGGCTGAATGTGCTCAGGGTGGGACAGGCACATGAAGGTGCCTGGGTTCCCCCTCCTCTTTCTGGGATCTTTCTCCCTGTGGCTTACTCTGGAGGCTGACTCCCCCAATCTAATAGTGGGAGGGGCCTGGACAGCAGTTCCTTCTTGCTCCACTGTCCCCCACCCCCGTTGCAGACTCACCACTCCAGAGCCCCGCTTCATCCAGACGATGGTCAGGGATGGGTTGCCGGTCCAGGCGCAGCTGAAGATGGCATCAGAGCCCAGATCCACGAGCAAGGACTGGGGTTCTGTGGTCATCCGGGGCCCAACTGCGACGGGAGGAAGAAGGAGACAGGTTCAGGTGGGTGGTGAGCTCTGGGATCCTCCTTGCTGCTGCCTCCTTTTCCCCCCAGACCTTGACTGGGGGAAGGGAGGCAGCAGGGTACTTGTGCCATCTCAGTCGCTTCCATTTTAGTCCTATGTCCGGGCGGGGTCTGGGGTCTGGGAGTGGGACTCAGGAAGCAAGGAGGAGACCCCTCTCCCCGAGGCTTCACCTCTGTTGGGCCCACGGAGGTGGTCGGCAGCATGGGGCCTGGGAAGAAGGTGCTGGGGACCAGGTTCTGCCTGGATTTACCCCCAGGGCTCTCATCTCTTTCCCTCTGTCTGGATCACACCCGGTGCCAGAAAGCTGTGGAAGCCCCACCATCCCAGTGGCGGGCAGGGGCCCTCCTCCTGCCCTGGAAATCTGGGCCCTTGAGATCTTCATGCTTCTGCCTTCAAGCTAGCTGCCATCTCCTCCAGCCTCAGCCTTCATGACCTGGAATCGAGTGACTGGTGCACCTCTGGGGTGGATGGGGGCTCTGAGATGCAGGGTGATGGAGGCAGGGCTCTCGTGACCCATGCCTCCTCCCCCAGGGTTTCCCACCCGGTGCTCTCAGGCCACCCTCCTATTCCAGCCCTTCCAGCCTCCGTGTCACCCCCATTTCAGTAAAGCAGCCCTGGGTTCCACTTCCGACCCCTCTCCTAAGCATTAAAAAGCTGAATGCAGGCCCCTCTCCACCTTCCCCAGTATGTCTGGAGCCTCCTGTAGACCAAGCTCGGTCCACACAGTGGGGGCCGTGCGGGGATTCCAGGCCCAGGGTCCGACCGTGGCAGGCAGGCCTCAGAGTGCTCCTTCCAGGGAGCAGACAGAGCCTGAAGCCTGGTGCCAGGAGACTGGGATTAGTCCCCTGATGTAAAAAGGGAGTAACAGCACTTTCTTTGGAGGCTTCAAGGGAGAGGGGGAGGGTCAGGTTTTTTAAAGTTTGTAAAAGCAAGTTTAAAACTGTAAGGGGCAGTGTATGAGCTAAGGATGCTTGTTTTGAACACATCCAGCCAGCTAGTCCATGGCAGTGGGCTGCCTTGCTGTGGGTCCCTGCCGGACTTCCAGTGAAAAAGAGGGGATGGGCCGGGTGCGGTGGCTCATGCCTGTAATCCCAGCACTTTGGGAGGCCGAGGCGGGTAGATCACGAGGTCAGGAGATCGAGATCATCCTGGCCAACATGGTGAAACTGTCTCTACTAAAAATAAAAAAATTATCTGGGCATGGTGGCAAGTGCCTGTAGTCCCAGCTACTCGGGAGGTTGAGGCAGGAGAATCTCTTGAACCAGGGAGTCGGAGGTTGCAGTGAGCAGAGATCTCGCCACTGCACTCCAGCCTGGCAGCAGAGTGAGACTGTCTCAAAAAAAAAAAAAAAAAAAAAAAAAGAAAAGAAAGAAAGAAAAAGAAAAAGAAAAAGAAGGTACGTCCGTGAGTCCCCTCAGTGGAAGGCAGTGGAATGTGTGGCTGGGCAATGGATTTGGTCATTGCCCGTGTTCAGTTCTCATTCGGCCACCTATTGTGTGACCTCAGACCTCCATCTCCTCATTCAGATGATGAGAATAATAATATCTACCCATGACGGCCTGCATGCTTGTGTCCCCCGACAACCCCGCAATTCGTAAGTTGAAATCCTCGCCCTGTGGGATGGTAGGAGGAGGAGGAGCTTTGCGGGGGCGCGGGTTGGGGGGGTTAGATCATGAGAGTGGAGCCCTCATGATGAGATTAGTGCCCTTGGAATAAAGGCCCCAAGAGCTTGCTTCTCTCTTTCTCTCTGCCATGGGATGCCACAGCAAGAAGGCAGCTGCCTGCAAGCCAGGAAGAGAGTCCCCACCAGAACCCGCCATGATGGCATCCTGATTTCAGCCATTTAAGCCACCGAGTCTATGGTAACGTGTCATAGCAGCCCCAGCCAAGACCCTGACTCATGGGGTCATGATGGGGATTGAAATAAACATGAAACACTGCACAAAGCAGCTTTTTGTCGAGTGCAAAGCATCCTACGCTCATGACGCATGAAGCTTGTGTTCTGTGCAATGAATCTAGCCCTGGTTTCTCCAGCTCTAAGCAGAAGCCAGTGGATGCCTGCTCGCCTGGGGAAGCATGCACCACTGCACTCACAGTAGACGTCAACCGTGCGGCTGAGGTTGGTGCTGCCGAGGGCGTTGGTCACCTCGCAGGAGACGGGCTCTGAGAAGTACGTGTAGTCCACTGTGGTCCTGTACACCTCTCCAGATGCCTCCTTGATGATCTGGCCCCGCTTGGCCCACCTACAACAAAGGCCAGGGGCTGATGTGGGCCTTGAGGGGCAAGGCCAACCCTCCAGGAGCTGGACGCATCCATCCCATGGAAAAATGAGGCCTGGGTTGGGTGGCAAGTGGGGAGTCCTCTGGGGTCCGTCAAGGGGAATCTTCACAGAGGGGCTACTTCAAGGGCTCAGAAAGAGTTGGTTTTGCTCCCATCCAGGTGGTTGTGAAGGCAGTGGGCTTTGGTTTGTGGTCACCAGGCAGTCAGTGGCACTCAACAAGTGGGTTATTCTGGAGGGGGTGAGTTGATTACTCGGCTGGTCAGCCCATCTGCTGGCTAGACGATGGAAAATCCAACTGTCAGTGGGCAGACAGCTCATTGTCCTGCTCTGAGCTGGATCATAGGCCCCTTTGGAAAAGAAGGAGGCCAAGTCCATGACCTCAGAGGCCAGGGTCAAACGGAGCATGCCCATACATGCATGCTCATACGTGTGCACGAGCACACACACACACACACACACACACACACACACACACTGACAAGGCGAGAAGCTGTAGGAGAGGTATGCTGTAGGGGCTCCATCTCCCGTCCAAACAGTGGAATACTAATACCCATCAGGAGGAGTGGCGTGAGCAAGTAGCCCTGGCTGCCCCTCTCTTTCCTCTCGACCAGCTCTCCGCTCTCCTGTCTTGTTCTACCTCCTGCTTCCATGGGGTTCTGCATGGTGTCTCCTTGCCCCAGAAAGTCCTCCTAGTTTCCCCAGATGGCACTTGCTCTTCTTCCTGCCCGGCCTCTGCCCTTACAGCCTGGCTTTGCTCCTCTGAGGCAATGGCTCCACCAGCACTGGCTTGGTGAGGGGATGTGAGTCGGAAGGCTCTTTTGTCGGCCAATCGGTACCACACAATAGGGGAGGACAGGAGGCCTCTGGCTTGCTTTGGATCTGGCTCTGGGGCAGTGACCCCTGTGTTGGACCAGTGACCCAGCAGCCTGCTGTGTGCAGAAAGCAACGGAGCCTCACAGGGGTGTATGTGTATACACATGTATGTGTGTGCATGTGTGTGTTCATGTGAATGTGTGCATGAATGTGTGCACATGTGCATATGAATGTGCATGTGTGAGTGTGCCTGTGTGTGTGTGAGCATGTGCGTGTGTGTGCATGTGTGAGTGTGTCCATGTGCACGTGTGCATATGTGAGTGTGGGCATGTGTGTGCATGTGCATGTGTGCGTGTGTGAGTGTGGGTATGCGTGAGTGTGGGCATGTGTGTGTCCACGTGTATGTGTGCATGTGTGTGTGCATGTGTGCATGTATGAGTGTGGGTGTGTGTGCATGTGTGCATGTGTGTGGGTGTGAGTGTGCATGTGTGAGCGTGTGCATGTGCGTGTGTGTGCATGTGTCAATGTGCATGTGTGCATATGTGCATGTGCATGTGTGCATGTGTGCATGTGTGTGTGCATGTGTGTGTGTCCATGTGCATGCTGTGTGTGTGGTGTGTGCATGTGCGAGTTTGTGCATGTGTGAATGTGGGCATGTGTGAGTGTGGGCATGTGTGACTGTGTGCATGTGTGAGGGTGTGCGTGTGTGAGTCTGCATGTGAAAGTGTGGGCATATGTTTATGCACGTATAGATGTGTGAGCATGTGCACTTGTGTGTGCATGTGTGCATGTGCGTGTGTATGTGTGTGTCCATGTGCATGTGTGCATGTGCGTGTGTCCGTGTGCACGTGCACATGTGTGTGCATGTTCATGTCTGAGTGTGTGTGCATGCTTGTGTGTGCATGTGTGCGTGTGTGTGCATGTGTAAGCATGTGCATGTGTATGTCTGTGTGCATGTGTGCCCGTGTGAGTGTGTGCATGTGTGAGCATGCGCATGTGTGCATGTGTGTCCATGGGCATGTGTGCATGTGTGTGTCCATGGGCATGTGTGCATGTGTGTTCATGGGCACATGTGCGTGTGTGTGCATGTGTGAGTGTGGGCATGTCTCCATGTGCATGTGTGCGTGTGTGTGCATGTGTGCATGTGCATGCATGTGCATCCATGTGCATCTGTGCATGTGTGAGTGTGGGCATGTGTGTCCATGTGCACGTGTGCGTGTGTGTGCATGTGTAGATGTGTGTGTGCATATGCGTGCATGTGTGTCCATGTGTACGTGTGTGCATGTGTGAGCGTGTGCATGTGCATGTGTGCGTGTGTGTGCATGTGCGAGTGTGTGCATGTGTAAATGTGTGCATGTGTGAATGTGGCTGGGTGTGTGCATCGTGAGTGCGTGCACATGTAAGGGTGTGCATGTGTGCATGTGTGGGTGTGTGTATGCATGTGTGCATGTGCGAGCATGTGTGCATGTGCATGTGTGTGTTCATGTGCATGTGTGCATGTGTGTGTGCATGTGTAAATGTGTGAGTGTGTGCATTAGTGAGTGTGTCCATTTGTGAGTGTGTGCATGTGTGAGCGTGTGCATTTGTGTGTGCATATGAGTGTGACATGTAAGCATGCGCATGTGTGAACTGTGCATATGTGCATGTGTGTGTGCATGCATGCATGTGTGTGCATATGTGAGTGTGCCCATTTGTATGTGCATGTGTGAGTGTGTGCATGTGCGCACGTGTGTGACCATGTGTGTATGCATGTGTGAGCGTGTGCATGTGTGCATGCGTGAGTGTGATAATGTGCATGTGTGCATGTGTGAGCGTGTGCATGTGTGTCCATGTGCATGTGTGCATGTGTGGGCGTGTGCATGTGTGAGCGTGTGCATATGTGCATGTGTGTGCATGTGTGAGTGTGTGCATGTGTGGGCGTGTGCATGTGCATATGCATGTGAAGTTGGGGGCTTCCTTACGGATCTCCAGGGAGAGAGAGTTCTCCGTTTCCCCTGGTTTAATCCTACTCTGATCAACATTCTTTTTTTTGAAACCACAGAACTTCTCTTCAGGCTGTTACAGTTGAAGTGTCTATGGGGAGTTTGTCTTTCCAGAGCTGCAGAGGCTCGTTGCCTCCAGAAGCGTCACCCCGCAGCCACTGCTCCCTGGAACTGCAGTGTCTCTGCTCCCCTGCTTTGCCTCCCCTTTATCTTATTCCTGGAGCTTTTCCTGGCACCACAGACGCCGTCTCCTGCCCTTCCCTCCATTAGCTTCTTGCCTCCGTCTGACCCATCCAGCCCCGAGAGACGACTGTTTCTTGGCATCAGACAGAGCACCTAGGCTAGCACCACGCAGTTGTTATTGCAAATTAATATTGGGTAATTATTAAGAACACAATTAATAATAACAACTGTAGTTTAACAACAGAGCAAACCATAGCTCCCTTAGAGCTTAAGAAGCTTCCCAACAAACCATTATGAGTTATTCATGTGTCGTTTCAATCTCTAACTTTGATTTAATGACCAGACTTAAGAGTCAGGCCGGCCCCCGCCTGCGGCAAATGAATTCAGTTCCAGGCACAGCTGGGGAAGTGTGTCCAGCCCCGCAGTTCCTTTTACCCTGCTAGGCGAGGGGGCCAGGTGGTGGACGCAGCGGGAGGCCAGGCGGGCAGCTGGCTGGGCTGGGAGGGCAGGGAGCCCTGGCTGCTCACAGCTGTGGGTGCCCGGCTGGGGCTGGAGGGTTTGGGCCCAGGTGATTGGGCCAAGCATGCGTCTTCCTCAGGGCTTCCTGGAGAAGCTCTCGCCTCTCCTCTCCTTCCAGGGCCCCTCACCAGGAGCATCACGGAGGGTGGAAGCCCCACCTGCTTGGCCCCAAGTAATCAGCAGAACTGCTGCTGGCTCCGGGCGCCAAGGTTCCCTGCCCTCCCTGTCCTCTCCTCTCATGGTGAGGGAGCCGGAGAAGGAAGAGGACGGGAGCCGCTGTTGGGGCTGGGTCCGCAGGAGCCCAAGCCAGGTCTTTTGGGGAGGTGTCTCTGGACCCGACAGAGCCCCCAGCTCACATCTCGCCCAGCCAGTCTTTCTTCCCCTGCTGCACTGAAAAATCCTCTGAGAGGTCCCTGCCAAAAGCACAGACACTCAAACCACTGCATCCACGCAGCTGGCCAAGGATCCAGGCCAAGAGCTAAAGAGCGAGTCCCGCCCCACCCTCTTCGCGCCTCTTCTGATTTTGGTGCAGTTTCTTCTTCCCTGTCTTTCCTCTTTGTCTCCTCCCCTCTCTCCACCCACCTCCCCCGACTCACTGTTGCTTCCCCACCTCTCCCAGCCCCTCTGAAAGTGGAGTCAGCTTAAGCCTCTCCCAGTCAATGTCTAATTTGGTCTGAACAAAGGTAGGAGGATTAATTATTTATATCACAGAATCAGGGGGCCTGGCGTGTCACAGCCGCCAGGTTGTCCTCAAATAGACCAAGGTTTCATCTCGGGTGGGGGGCCACATCCTGCTATCTGCTGGGGATCACTGAGAGACTCAGAGGAAAGCTCCCCAAAGCACTTTGGGCTCCCGGTCCCTAGGAGCATCTGCAATGACACCCACATGCCACCCAGGCCTCCTTTCCAGGCACTGGGATGGAGGAGGGTGTTATCTCTAGTTTCAGAGATGACAGCCTCTTAGTGAGAGCAGGGAGGAAGCTATCAAGATGAGTGAAAGTAAAGAAACAAAGTTTCCTGTAATCTTGTCAGTTAGGAAAAATCAATGTACTTCTGTGATGAGATTTGCTTACGGCTTTTCTTCTTGGATCCAGACATTGCATCTGAACACCTGGCTGCTTGGTGAGACCTTGCTGGAGTGAAGGGGCTGAGCGAATGTGGGTGGGTGCAGGCGCCCACCACCTCCGCTCTTGGGGGCCCCTCCGCCTCCTCCCTTCCCAGGCCACTCTGGCTCTCTGGCATTAACCTGGGGGCCGGAGGGGGCTCCCTGAAGCCTCTGGAGTCCTAGAGGGAGATGACCCCTCAGTGAGGTGTTTTCAGGGCCCTTCACTAACCAAAAGGCCACAAGGGAAGGTGACCAGGAAGAACTAGTGAGTCTCTGCAGGGCACCCTGCCCCTCCCTGCCCCTCCCAGCTCCTGCTTGGTATAGGAGAGGCTGGCTGTGGTACTGTGAGCTCCAGGGGAGTACGACAGGGAGGACCCACAGGCCACCTGTAGCCTAGGGAAGCCCACATGTTCTCTGCTTGTTCATTCAATTTTCAGCTTGCAAAAAACAAACTTCGGAATTACAGAAAAGTTGCAAGAATAGTCCCATTAACTGCCACCCTCCCATCGCCCGGATTCACCAGTTGTTAACATTTTCTCATACGTGCTTTGCGGTGACCTCTCCTCTCCTCCCACCTTCTTCTCCTTCCTATCATTGCTGTTCTGCTTTTTTGAGGTTGGCGACCCTGGGAATCAGTCCCAGCACTTGGTTTCCTGGGTGTTTGCTGTCCGGGTCAGTAGGCAGGTGTGGGTGGGGGAGGCAGGTTTGGGGGTGGAGGGGTCAGGTCCCAGGGCGTGCAGCCCTGCTGTCTGCCCAGCATACCCATCACTAGGACCCCAGGTGACCGGAGCCTGGCAGCGAGGAGAAATGAAAGTCGAAAGTTGTGTGTCCTGGTCTCTGGGGCGCCCAACAGGCATTCTAAGGGCGGCTGTGAGGGTGAATAGGGGTGCTTGTGGGGTGGTCTGTGGGTGTGAAGGGCTGCCCTGGGAAGCTAGCATGACAGGTATTTTCTGGGCATGTTGTACCTGGTGTTTAGGGACCAGGAGCAGAGACCTGGGAGCAGATAGAGGAGAGAAGCTGAACTAGGATGGAGAAACCCAGGCCTGGCAGGTGCAGCGTGGAAGCCCAGGGCCAGGAAGTCTCATTGGGCACCTCTCCTGCGTCTTCAGTGGCTTCTGAATAGATGCCAGACCACAGCCAAACCAGACTTGCCCCCTGGACCTGGCTGGACCCACATGATTCTGGGGAGCCTGGAGTCCTTGGCTCAGAAGGGACCCTGGAGGTCATCTGATCTTTCTTCTGACTCCAGTCAAGCAAATGGTTAAATTGGACAGGACAGATGGGTTTCATCCTATTTAAAAATATCCTTGGGGATAGGGACTCTGGGCTCTGCCTGGGTTTCTGACTCCAGTGCTGCTTAATTATGCACTCTGCAGGGAGCACCTCCTCATGTCCAACCTGAATCCCTGGCTGTCCTTGTGGCTGATTTCCTTCCATTCTGCCTGCCGGGGCCAAACTGGCTCTTGTCTTCCCTGTTCTCCACTCCCCCAGGCCGGCTTATTTCCTAGGCTGGGACCATTAGCATCCTTGGCCTTTGCAGATGCTGCAGCTTAATGACCGAGATCAATGGCAGAGGTGACACCTGGGATCCACCACCAAGCCTGGTCTGGTGGAAAGAGACCAGGCTGAGTCAGGGCTATGGCAAGTTCCACATGGCACCCAAAAGGAGGTGAGTCTGCCCTTGAGTGCCTCCAAAGTCACTTAGTCTCCTAGAGTCTTGTGCAGTGACAGTGCCCAGGAAGAAAGGCGCCCAGAGGAGCAGCCCTGTGTGTTTATTGGATCAGTCAGACACATCTAAGGAGCATCTGGTTTATGCCATGTGCTGTGCTACATGCTGAGAGCCATCAGTGACTAAATTGCAGTTCCTGCCTTCAAGAAGCTCTGTCACAAGGCAGAAACAAGTAAAACAAAAACAGTGATGCTTTGGCCGGGTGCGGTGGCTCATGCCTGTAATCCCAGCACTTTGGGAGGTTGAGGCAGGTGGATCACGAGGTCAGGAGATCGAGACCATCCTGGCTAACACGGTGAAACCCTGTCTCTACAAAAAATACAAAAAAAAAAAATTAGCTGGGCGTGGTGGCGGGTGCCTGTAGTCCCAGCTACTTGGGAGGCTGAGGCGGGAGAATGGCGTGAACCAGGGAGGCAGAGCTTGCCAGTGAGCTGAGATCGCACCACTGCACTCCAGCCTGGGCAACAGAGCGAGACTCTGTCTCCAAACAAACAAACAAACAAACAAATCAAACAGTGGTGCTTTTATCCGTGTTGTGAGCAAGAGACACACAGGGGCCATGAGTATGTGTGATCCCGGATGCTCACTGGACTGGGCTGGGGCCCAGACATCCTGACCTACCCAGGTGAACCACCAGTTTGATGGGCACAAGACTAGAATGGAGGTTCTGATCTTGCTGCTTCTCCTGGTTGTTCTGTTTTTTTTTTTTTTTTTTTTTTTTTTTCCTGAGCCTCTTCCCTATGTTCGGAGTGTGGAATAAACAGGCTATTCAAGCAGAAGGTGTGAGTCCTGCTTCCTCCAGTGGAAGAGGGCACGTGCACTCACAAAGGAGAAGAAGGGTCCACATGGCCAGCAGGCAGGCGGGTGCAAGGGGAAGGGAAGAAGGTTACTGGACACACGATGTGGACCACGCACACACTGCAGCCATGCTGAGGACCCTAAGTGACATCCCATGTGAGAGGCATGGGGGTGGGGGCCAGTGGCCAGGCCGGGCCCCCTCAGCAGTGACTCTCACCTGTACTGGGTGACAGCTGGGTTGGCCTTTGCAGAACAGTGGAAAGTGACGATGTTGTCCTCCAGCACTGGCTGTGGCTCCACCGAGAGGTTGACCAGTGGGGGGTCTGCAGGGAGAGGAGAGTCACTTGTAGACCGGAGAAAGAATGGGGGCAGGGAGATCCTGGGTGACATGGAGGGTAGAGCCAGAGACTCCACCACCCAGGGATCCTCAGAGCAGCCACCGCCCTGGTGGTCTCCAGGAAGTTGGGGGCTCCATGGGAGGTGCCTGCTGCAGACAGTCCTGGAGGTGGGAACAGGGCCTCCCCGTGGACTTGGGGCCTGGCGTGGACATGAACCCTGAGCCAGGAAGCCTCAGGCTTGGGCCCAGGGGTTTCCCATCCTCCAACTTTTGGGCGGAACAAAATACTCCAGGAAGGAGAGGTGGGAAGAGGGGTGCAGGGCAGAGAGGGGCGTGTGGACACTCAGCCTCACTTCAGCGCAGACTGTCTTTGAAATGTCTGTTTATTATCTCTTTTCCGTAAAGGTTCTGGGGCATTTGTTAACTTGAAAGTGGCATTTACACCCTTTCATCAGCCTAATCATCTCCACTCAGTCCTGGCTGGTGGCGCACGGCCTCAGCTCCCCAGGCTGGGGCTCGCTTTCTCATTTGACATGATAAGAAGCCAGGCTCTGAAGTGCTAAATGGTGGGAAGGGGAGGAGACAGAAAGTCAGGGAGAGAAAGAGTCGGGGATACAAGAACCAGAGACACAGAGACACACAGAGACACACGGAAGGGACTGGAGGCCGACAGCGAGACACGTACACAGACGACAGACATGGAGACCATAGAGGAAGAGAGATGTGTGTGTGTGTGTATGTGTGTGTATGCGTGTGTATATGTATGTGTGTATGTGTGTATGCATGTATGTGTGTGTATGCGTGTCTAATGTGTGTATATGTATGTGTGTATGTGTGTATGCGTGTATGTGTGTGTATGCATGTGTGTATGTGTGTCTAATGTGTGTATATGTATGTGTGTATGTGTGTATGCGTGTATGTGTGTGTATGCATGCGTGTATGTGTGTCTAATGCGTGTATGTGTATGTGTGTATGCATGTATGTGTGTATGCATGTGTATGTGTGTCTGTGTGTGTCTGTGTGTGTATGTGTCTATGCGTGTGTGTATGTGTGTGTATGCTTGTGTGTATGTGTGTGTGTGTATGTGTGTGTGTGTGTAGAGCGAGAGAGAGAGAGACAAAGATGAGGAGGTGACAAGGACAGGGAGAGACATGGGCAGAGTTACAGAAAGACACACACATAGAAATTGAGAAGTGCAGAGAAAGGGTGAGAAAAAGAGAAATCTAGAGAAGCAGAGGGCAGAGTGATGGAGAGACGGAGAGACTGACCTGTTTGCAGAGACTGTGAATCAGACAAGGATTTCAGACCAAAAGCAGAAAAGGCCACGGAGACCCAGCACACAGGGCCCGACAATGACAGGGTGTTAGAGAGAAAGACCAAGTCAAACGAGAAAAAGAGATATGAAGGAGGAGCAGACACTGCAGGATGGAAAGATGGAAACAGCTCGAGGGGGCTGCAGCAGAGAGACAGACAGGTGGGAAGGGCTTCCGTCAGCCTGGCCCTGCCCAGCTCAGGGGCAGCTGGCTCTGGATCCTCTCCAGAGGCTGGTGTCACCCCTGCTGCTGGGCTCCCGGTGGCCCCCAGGCCTTGGCACCCCCGGGGTATCCACACGCTGAGGGATAGGGGATAATGAGCCAGTTCCCATCCTTTTTCCCTGTCATGGTCCAGAGGTCTGGCTGAGTTGAGTGGGCAGCCCGGGACCTCGTCCCTATGGACAGGCTGGGCCCTGGGCTGCATCTTCTGGGTCAGTCCCCACTAACAAGCAGAGCAAATTGCTGGAAAGTCACGAGGACTTCTAGGGGTCCAGCCTATTTCCAGAAAAAGAAGAAGCCAGTTTCTCAGAGGCAATGAGGAAAAATGCTGGTCTCTCTCGGTCCCCATGGGGGCACCACAAAGGGAGCAAGGCCCCAGCTGGCCCAGTTGGTCTGGGCTCTGGTTGGGACTATGGTGGGGTCCTGAGACCCTCAGAGAGTCATACACTCAGCCTCTCAGCTGCAGACCAAGCCGGCCTTACCCTGGAGTTGGGATCACATAACTGCTCAGCTGCCCTCTTCCTGCTGGTGCCCAAGAGGACCCTGCCTCCCCGCCTAGTGCCAGGCACAGAAGCTGGCCTGGGAGATGACCCCAGGGGCTGTGCTGTTATCTGCAGGCACTGGGGAGAGAACTCTGTTTTCTGAGAAGCAGGTGGCCGACTGTGCCGGGGAGCCTGTTCTCCCACATTTTCCCTAGTTCCGGGCGGGGGACCACAAATCCAGGAAACATCTGCTCTGGTGCGGTCAGCCTGCCTGCCTTTCGTGGGGAATTACAAGGGAAGTGCCCTCACTTGTGATCTCAATCCCGGCTGTAAGGCATAATTCAAGTGGTCAGAAAGATGAGGTGACAAGGAATAGCCATGAGAACTCTCCTCCCACCCCCAGAACCCCGCGGCCTCTCCTCAAAGCTGCACCCTAGTTTCCAGGGCAAGGCTGAATCAGGAGTCCCAGCCCTCTTTCCATGCAGGGCTGGCTGGCTGATCTGGGCGTCTGTGTGACCCTACCTAGAGAACATGGACACCCAGGGAGGAGCCTGCATCTCGCTGTGGGCTGGAGAAGAGGCGGTGGGGCAGAGGAGCTTGGGAATTGCCACATGGATCCAAACGCATTGCCGGCCCGTGCCCTCACATTATGAAGGCCAACTCTGGGATATGAGTACTTACCCTAAGTCTGGCTTGAAGAGGTGCGTGCCAGTCCCATAGACTCAAGGGACCCGCCACAGAACTTGGGGGGCTGTTCCAGGAGGCCCTTCCCTCACCTGGGGGTCCTTTCTAAAGTGATGAGGTCTGAGAGGGAGGGAGGTGGGGCACACAACTGCTGTAGGACCTTCCTGCTGCCCGATGCCTCATCACACCCTGCCATGATCAGCTTACTCGTGAGGCTGCTCTCCTGCACTTTCCCTTCCTCTTAGCATCGTCTTTGGTGATCACCTGCCCCTAAGCGTTTCACAAGGGTTCCACACTCACTGGCCTTATCTTCACCTCCACCCCAAGACCAGAGGTGCCCCAGCTTCTCTCTCCACTTCTGCTGGTGTACAGAATATAAATTTTCAGAAGTCTGCCAAGCTCCAGAGGTATAAATAGTTTATGTCACATCCAACTATTAAACATGATTTTAATCTCACTTGTGATGTCAGCAGCATAACTTGCAGGAGGGCAGCTTTGATGTAGCTGGTGGAACTGAGATCACATTGAACAGATGTTACAGCTGAGAGTCTGTTAGTGTTTCCATCCGCCCGTGTGTGCGTGTGTCCACGTGCGTGTGTTTTCAGGGGAAGTATTACATGGAGGAGAGGGTGGGAAAAGAGAGAATCTTCATGACTCAGTGATTTTGTAGCACATTCATTTGAAACTTGGCAGCTGGATACAGAGTCCAGATGTGGTGAGGCTTTGGGGGTGTTAAGCTTTCTCTCCCATTACTCAATCTGAGGGATTTGTCTTCCGTTGGGTAACATATGAAGACCAAGAGAAACAAACAACAAATGTGCTTTTGCTGAGTTTGGATGCTTCTTGGTTGACTGAGAAAATGAGCAGGTTCACAAAGGCAGCTCTGATGCAGCCCATGGTGTCCTTAGTAAACAGTTGGATGCTGACCGAATGAACAAACGAATAAATGCAGGAGGAGCTGGAGCAGGAGGAGGGGGAAGGAGGGAGGGAGTGGGTGGAGAATGTGTGCTTTGCTTGGCAAGCACATACAAGCACCTTCAGGCTAGGGGCGGTGAGCGCGGGGACAAATGGATGAAGATCCCTTGTCTGTTAGGGCTGTGGGGACAACTGATGAGGGGCACCACTCACCTGTAGCTCTGTGTCCTGACAGCAGCTGATAGGTGTGGGGCACTCACAATGTGTCAGACACTGCACTAGGGGCTTGACAGGAAGGATTTCATTTAATCCTCACTGCAACCTTAGGAGGTAAGTATGATGACTTCCATGTACAAAGGAGGAAACCGGGGCACAAGGAGGTTAACTAACCGGGTCAGTGCCACTCAGTAAGTGGCAGAGAGTTCAAAGCAGGAAGAATGCTGTGGGCTTCACCACTACCCAGTACTGCCTTGGACGAGGCTGGTCTGGGAAACTGGGCTGCTGGGCCCCAAGTGTCACTCTGACCTCATTCCGACGCCTCCTAAGGTGGCTGAGATGTCCTTGGAAAGGAAGCCAGAAAGGGCCCAGAGGCCTGGCAATACCCAGTGTCCTCTGGATGCAGACTGTCACCTGCACCCTGATGAATGATCTTCTGTGGGCATGAGTGCAGAAGGCTGGGTGGGCTGTGGTCAGGAGGGAGAGTTTCCTGTTGCCTGGAGAGGTTCTCCTGGGGTAATGCCTGGAGCAGGAAACTGCTTCTTCCCACCTCTCCCTGCCAGGACCTACGCTGCTGTCGCAGGGGGCCAGCTAGATTGTCGCTTTTGTCCAGGAGTCTGTAACATTTTGTACAGGCCTCCTGATCAGGTTGGGGACAGGCTGGGGAAGAAGGGAGGGTGGTGGTGGCGGCAGTGAATCGAATGGCAGCCTGGAAGTAGGAAGCTTGGATGCTCTGTGTCTCCTGCCCTCTCCCCCTCCTGATTTGGATTGCATCTGGACAGAGAGCTCTGATCCGTGGCCAGTCCTAGGGCAAGAAGGGGCCTTGGATGTCATTTGGCCAAATCAGACAAGGAACCAGAGTCCCCTAGGGTGATGTGACAGGCGTAGGCCCAGACCACCCATGGGTGGTGGAGCCGTCCTGGACGCTGGACTGCCTGGCTTCGCAGCATCTCACCTTTCCCAGCAGTGGGGCTTACTGCTCCACGCAGCTGCTCACCACACAGGAGGAGGCGGTGCTCAGACCCAGGACCCAGGCCAGTGCCAGGGCCAGTGAGGGGAAAGAGCCGAGGGTCAGAGATTAAGGAGGCCTTGCCTCACTTTCAGGGCCCACCCTCCTTGAGTTGTGTGCCCCGGGGCCTCCTTCCATCACCCTAGCTCTAGGCTTGGCCAGAGCTCCGCGGCCCTGGCTCCTTGTGAATGAGGATGCAAGAAGGCTCCTTGGTACAGGGGTGTGTCAGGTGTTGTAGGGGGGACAGAGATATTTGCTAATAGTTGGTGGCAAGACAGTGAAGATGAAGTCCCCCCACTGCCCCAAGAACTCAGCCTTTGTGGGTGGGTGTCTTGAGCCTACCTGAGGTTTTCAACCATTTCTTCTGCCCTCTGGGATCTAAATGGTGTCTGTTAGGATTCTAGACACTGGCTGGGAACCTCTGCTCTCAGCTGCCAAGATGAGCTCTCAGAACCCTAAGGCCTGGACCCCATCTCTGGACTCCAGGTCCCTGGAGAGCCACTTGGAGCCCAGAATCCAGAAGGCTTAGAGGAATCAGGGCTGTTAGGAAGTGTTTTTAAATGCACTTGCTTTAAAATGAATAAAAGGCTAAGGAGGACATGAATGCCAGCCTGCAGCTCCAGCCTTGAAATTCAGAACCCAGGGCAGAAGCAGCCACCAGCTTGTGGTAGCGTTACGCTTGGCGGCAGGGAGGGGATCTCAGAGGAGAGAAGTCCACTTTTGAGTCTCGACCCTTTAAACTGAACTAATCCAGTCCTGAGAGGAAGGCCCCTGGAACACCTTGCTGAGCTCTTCTTGGTTCTGGGGCTGACAGGCACCTTAGGGAGACTTTTAGGAGACCTTCAGGGGTCTCTGTTAGGTGGTTTTGGAATGCGATGCTGGTGGAGCCCTAAGGCATCATAATTGTCAATATTAATCCTACACGGTCCTCCGAGGGCTGGCTGTGCAGGAGTGTGGAGAGGATGTTACCAGGGTGGGCTCTGGAAAGCTATGCTGCCTGCATTTGAAACCTAAGTGGCCTTGGGCAAGTTAATCACCCTTTTGGTGCCTCAGTTTCCCACGGTAGGGACCACAGTCGCACCTTCTCCAAACAGTTGTTGTAAAGATTAAATAAGGCCAGGCGAGGTGGCTCACATCTGTAATCCCAGCACTTTAGGAGGCCAAGGCGGGCGGATCACTTGAGGTCAGGAGTTTGAGACCAGCTAGGCCAATATGGTGAAACCCCATGTCTACTAAAGATACACAAATTAGCTGGGTGTAGTGATGGATGCCTGTAATCCCAGCTGCTCAGGAGGTTGAGGCAGGAGAATCGCTTGAACCTGGGTAGCAGAGGTTGCAGTGAGCTGAGATTGCGTCACTACACAATCTGGTGCCTGGGCAACAGAGCGAGACTCTGTCTCAAAAGAACAAAAAAAAGATTAAATGAGATAATACATATAGATTTCCTTCTTCTTATCCCCTCGATTGACCCTTCCATGAGAGTGACTGGTGCACCCTCTCCAGAGCACAGCGCTGTTTGCCGATTCTGGAGCCTGAGGACCCTTCAAATACCAGCATCTCCACTCAGACTTCCTCTCCAACAGGGGGGCCACCGGCTAGGCCAGCAGAGGCAGCAGCTGACCATATTTGTTGGTATGAAAGTCCCACCTTGTACAGGTGTTGAAATGTGGCCTGAAGACGTCCTTTGCAAAAAACCCTCATCTGTGAGGTTGCATCTCATGACAGTAAGGAGGACAAGATGGTCCTTCCTGTCCGTATCTACAAGCTGGCAGATCCACAGAGCTGCCTCACCCATTTCCTGCCATCAGATGGGCCAGGATATGGGCAGAGTTGCTGGGTGTTTCTCCCTGGGCCTGGCAGGGCTGGGTTGGGGGAGGGGTGGGTACTCACGCTGGATGTCAATGGTGACCGACGTCTCCTTTCCTCCGGGGATGGCTTTGTTGGTGGCACGACACACAATGCTCTGGCCATTCTCCACGTCACCAGGGGAGATGAAGAGGGTGCTGATGATGCTCTCCCTCTTGCCGTCCCGAAGCAGGGTCTTGGGAGAAGGAGAGAGGGGAGAGAAAGCTCCATGTCGCTTGGCTGGGGTGGCCAGCCTGGGTTGGGGGTGAACGAGTACCAGCTTAGACAGAAGGAGGAGCTGTGGATGGAGGGGTTCAGCTTAGGAGACCTGGGCTGCCAATGTCTACGCAGAGCTCGGGGGTTGCCCTTGGCTCCCTGGCCTGGCTAAGTGCTGGGCTGTGGAAGGAAAAAGGAACTAGACAGTTTTCAATCATGTAAAAATTAGTCTGGATTCACATGCTAAAAGCACAAAAGAAACCAGGGTAGACTTCATGGAAACCAGGCTTCAGGGAGTTCCCATGTTGAAATGAACTCACATCTGTTTGGCTCTGGTGCTTGAGTGACAGTCTCAGGCTCTGTAGGAAGCAACTAGCAGGGACTGTGGCCCCTGAGTGGGTACAGTCTGCAGAGGGGGCACAGTTTGGGGAATGGGAGTCAGAGTGGGTGGGGATATGGGCGGAATCAGTGCACATCCTTTTGATTATTTGCCTATATAAATCCTTTCAACTTTCCAAAGCGTTTCACTCCCTGATCTCATTAGAGTCTGAATCAAACCATAGGTGGGACAGATACCGTCATCTCCCATTGGATAGGGGAGGAAATAGGTGAGATAGACAGAGGCTACGGAGCTTGACCAAACTCACACTTCAAGTTGGTCCTGAAATAAGTACTAGGCTCCTACAGCAGGTTGAATTGTGTCATCTCCAAATTCTTGTCTACCAGGAACCTCAGAATATGACCTTATTTGGGAATAGGGTCTTTGCAGTTTAGTTAAGCAATTAGTAATTAGTTGAGGCTCTTGAGATGAGGTCATACTGGATTCAGAGTGAGCCTTAACCCAATGACTGGTGTCCTTGGAAGAAAAGAAGACAGTCTGCTGGGTGTGGAGGCTCATGCCTGTAATCCCAGCACTTTGGGAGGCCGAGATGGGAGGATTCCTTGAGCCTAGGACTTGGAGAACAGCCTGGGCAACATAGGAAGATCCTGTCTCTACCAAAAAAAAAAAAAAAATTAGCCAGGCATGGTGGCTTGTGCCTGTAGTCCCAGCTACTTGGGAGGCTAAGGTGAGAGGATCACTTGATCGCGGCAGGTTGAGGCTGCAGTGGGCCGAGGCTGTGCCACTGTACTCCAGCCAGGACCATAGAGTGAGGCCCTGCCTCAGAAGAAGAAGAAAAAGAAGGAGAAGGAGAAAGAGAAAAGAGAAAAAGAGGAGGAGGAGGAGAAGAGGAGGAGGAGGAGAAGAGGAGGAGGAGGAGAAGAGGAGGAGGAGGAGAAGAGGAGGAGGAGGAGAAGAGGAGGAGGAGGAGAAGAGGAGGAGGAGGAGAAGAGGAGGAGGAGGAGAAGAGGAGGAGGAGGAGAAGAGGAGGAGGAGAAGAGGAGGAGGAGAAGAGGAGGAGGAGGAGAAGAGGAGGAGGAGGAGAAGAGGAGGAGAAGAGGAGGAGAGGAGGAGGAGGAGAGGAGGAGGAGGAGGAGAGGAGGAGGAGAGGAGGAGAAGAAGAGGAGGAGGAGAGGAGGAGGAGAAGAGGAGGAGGAGAAGAGGAGGAGGAGAGGAGGAGGAGGAGGAGAAGAGGAGGAGGAGGAGAGGAGGAGGAGGAGAGGAGGGGGAGGAGAGGAGGGGGAGGGGAGGAGGAGGAGGAGGGGAGGAGGAGGGGAGGAGGATGAGGAGGAGGAAGAGGAGGAGGAGGAGAAGAGGAGGAGGAGGAGGAGAAGAGGAGGAAGAGGAGGAGAGGAGGAGGAAGAGGAGAGGAGGAGGAGGAGAGGAGGAGAGGAGGAGAGGAGGAGGAGGAGGAGAGGAGGAGGAGGAGAGGAGGAGGAGGAGAGGAGGAGGAGAGGAGGAGGAGGAGAGGAGGAGGGGAGGAGGAGGAGGAGAGGAGGAGGAGAGGAGGAGGAGGAGGAGAGGAGGAGGAGGAGGAGAGGAGGAGGAGAGGAGGAGGAGGAGAGGAGGAGGAGAGGAGGAGAGGAGGAGGAGAGGAGGAGGAGGAGGAGAGGAGGAGGGGAGGAGGAGGAGAGGAGAGGAGGAGGAGAGGAGGAGGAGGAGAGGAGGAGAGGAGGAGGAGGAGGAGGAGGAGGGGAGGAGGAGGAGGAGGAGGAGGAGGAGGAAGAGGAGGAGGAGGAGGAGGAGGAAGAGGAGGAGGAGGGGAGGAGGAGGAGGAAGAGGAGGAGGAGGAGGAAGAGGAGGAGGAGGAGGAGGAAGAGGAGGAGGAGGGGAGGAGGAGGAGGAAGAGGAGGAGGAGGAGGAGGAAGAGGAGGAGGAGGGGAGGAGGAGGAGGAAGAGGAGGAGGAGGAGGAAGAGGAGGAGGAGGAGGAAGAGGAGGAGGAGGGGAGGAGGAGGAGGAAGAGGAGGAGGAGGAGGAAGAGGAGGAGGAGGAGGAGGAAGAGGAGGAGGAGGAGAGGAGGAGGAGGAAGAGGAGGAGGAGGAGGAAGAGGAGGAGGAGAGGAGGAGGAGGAGGAGGAGAGGAGAGGAGGAGAGGAGGAGAGGAGGAGGAGGAGGACAGGAGGAGAGGAGGAGGAGGAGGAAGAGGAGGAGGAGGAGGAGGAGGAGAGGAGGAGAGGAGGAGGAGGAAGAGGAGGACAGGAGGAGAGGAGGAGGAGGAGGAGGAAGAGGAGGAGGAGGAGGAGGAGAGGAGGAGGAGGAAGAGGAGGAGGAGGAGGAGGAGGGGGAGAGGAGGAGGAGGGGGAGAGGAGGAGGAGGAGGAAGAAGAGGAGAGGAGGAGGAGGAGGAAGAGGAGGAGGAGGAGGAAGAGGAGAGGAGGAGGAGGAAGAGGAGGAGGAGGAGGAGGAAGAGGAGGAGGAGGAGGAGGAAGAGGAGTAGGAGACAGAGAGACACAGAGAAGGCCAGGTGAAGGCGGAGGCAGAGATTGGAAGGATGCTGCCACAAGCCAAGGAATGCCAGGAGCTGCCAGGAGCTGGAAGAGGCAAGGAAGGATTTTCCCCTGGAGCCTTTGGAGGGGCACAGCCCTGCTGACACCTTGATTCCAGACTTGTTGGCTTCTACAACTGTGAGATAATTGATTTCTGTTGTGTTAAGCACCGAATTGCGGTGCGTTGTAATGGCAGCCTTAGGAAGCAAACCCATCTTAACTGCTGGTCTCCCATCTTCCCAGGTCATTGCTTTTCTCTACTGGGCCACAATGTCATTCCGAAGCTAGTTCCCCATTGTGGCTGCTACCTCCTTCCCTCTCCTGTTCCCCTTTGCAGCTACTTCCCCATCACTTTGGGTCCACTAGGTCAGGTGCACCCCGGGGAGGGTGTGCTGAGTGTGTGTGGGGGTGCACTTCCAGGTTGGGATTGGAGTCTGGTCAGTATGCGAAGGCTTCTGCTACTAGAGGTACTAGGAAGGGACCTCACTATGGGTGCAGTCCTGTTTCCCCCTGACTGGAGCCAGGGAGTAGATGAACAGACCACTCCTCCCTCAAAACCTCCCATAAAGTGACAATGGCAATGTCTCTAATTCTTATGAGGGCCCCGGAAGAGAGCAGCATTATCTTTGATTAGCCAAAGAGAAACCTGAATTCCAAGTGAGCCAGGAACCTGCTGGGTGGAGCTAGGATTTGCACTTAAGAATGGGTGAACCCTGAGCCACAGCCTCTGCTGCAGCCCCGGGGGTGCTGGAGGGTGAGTACCGTGCTCTTGGCAGGACAGATGGGAAGAGTTAGGGCCACAGGGAGAAACCTGCAAGCTCCTGGAACCCCACATTCTGGGTCCTTAATTCAGTGAGGCTTTTCTCAACTTGGGGCAAACCTCATGGCCTCAGGAGAACAGGGCCAGAGCCTCTAAATAGAACAGCAAATCTTGCTGGAGGCAAAGCCGGACTATGACATTCTAGAGAGCCACGCGGTGCAGCTGCAGGCCTGGGACTCAGGGTGCTGGCCACGGCCCTGGGCAGAGGGGCTGGCGGAGAGTGACGTGGCCAGATGCAGCAAGCCGGGGACAAGACCACTGGCCCCGGGGCCAGCAAAATCGGGCAGAGGAATGAAGTTGAACCCCAAGCCAAAGCCCGGGCGGGGAGGGAGCAGCAGCTGGCACCGCTTTAGCACCCTGCCTTGGGCTCTTCAGCAGACCTCACCGAGTCTATAAATAGCCAAGTGATAATAAGAACAATTTCCTGGATGAAACTAAGACTTCGGGTAGGGTGCGCAGGGGCGGGGAAGTGGTGAGGAGCGGGTCGGTATTGTTCTTCTCTTCTCCTTTACTTTTCCGTTGTGCTAACAAGGGACATTTACATAAGCTTGACTCTGCCAGGAGCCCTTCCAGTGGATGGGCTCTGGGCGGTGGGTGCCAGCGGGAGGGGAGGGAGGGGCCCCAGCTCTAATTAGGCCCTCTGACTGCTCCGCCTCCTCCCTGCACCCAGCATGCTCCTCTGCCTCGGAATGATGATTAACGACATATTTGCTGGGTCCGGGCATGTGCTTTTCTGGGAAATAAAAATTCTGGTTCAAGTTGTTTGTTCCACCTAATTAGAGAAAAAGGAAGATGTGTTCATTAAACAAAAGGAGGGTGAGGGGAAGGCGCGTGCCCCAGCACCACCACCCTCTCTGTCCCCGTGGAAGGTCCCAGCATCTCCTGGGCCCCCAGCTCGCGGGGGACCCCAGACCCTGTGCGGCAGGTGTCCCAGGGAGGAAGGCTGGGTCTGCCAGCTCTGCTACAAGACGACTGAGGGGAGGAGGGTGGGACAGAGCTGGGCGGGCCAAGGGGGAAGACTGGAGGGAACCCTGTACCTGCAGGGCAAGGCGGGATGCAGAGGGGCGTGGGGGATCTGCACCCCCGAGTTTCTCTTCCCCCATTCCTTTCTGACCTCACCTCTCTTGTTTTTTTTTTGCTTCATTCCTTTTCAGAAGTGAATCTCCCCTAGTTGTCACTTTTCTCATATGCAAATGGAGCCTCTGGACTTTGCAGCCTTGAAGGTACTGTCCAGGCGAACATTCTATCATCTGCAGGTTCTAGTCGCAGCTCCGCTCCACCGCTCCCTTCCCTGCTTCCCTTCACAGAGCTTGGCTCTGGGGACACACCATGGGCACTGAACCTCCCACCTCCTGCTTCAGAAAGCTTCACGCATTGCAGGTGAGCTCCAGAAGGAAGTGAGTTATTCATGGTGGGCCACTTGCTTCGGGTGCCACCGTCTCCAAGGCCTCCCTCCAGTGTGGTGAGCACCAATGTGCTGCCAGGCCCCCGGGTCGCCTAGGTTGCCCATGTGACTGCCATGGTGGCTCCCGAGGGTCCCCAAGGACCCAGCCCCTGTATGCGCAGATATGGGCCAGGGGCAGGCATGTAGATGGCATGTGTGCAGCATGTGTTCAGGAACGAGCGTGCTGGGGCATACACCCCCATGGGTATGTGCGCGTACCTGTTTTTGTCTGTGGGTGTTCATGGGCCTCTGTCCACTGACTGCTGTGACTGTGCAGGGCCCCAGGTTCTCTCTGGACGCTGCCTACTGAGCTGCTGCCTCAGGGCTGCGCACCCATCCCCACTGCCCCTCCCTAAGGGCAGGGATTTGGCACTCACCTCTCTAGTTTCCCAGCACTGGCCTGGGAGGCTGGTCTTCCCAGGCACGGTTGTACACAGTGTACCCCACCCCGTGGTTTTCCTGCTTGGGTGGCAGTGGCTGGCTACTCTGCTCTTTCCAAAGCCCCCAGGGCCTCCGCTGGGCAGTGGAGAGCCAGGTTGAGCTCTCAGAGATGGGTGGGCTGGAGGGCAGGCAGGGGGTGGGGGCCCAAGCACTGGTGCTAAATATGGGATGCTCATTGATATGCAAACAGTCTGGAAAGGCCAAGAGTAGGCCTGATTGCCTGGCAACAAGGCCGCCTCGCTTCTCCCCCCTACTCACCTTCTCCACCTGCTGGGTCCCTTTAAAAAAAAAAAAAAAATCATGGCTCTGCTTCCCCTTTTGATAGCTGCTTGGGGCTCCACGTGGGCTGGTTGCCACCTGGATTGAATAAGGGTGTGCGGGCCAGGTGGAGGATGCACAGTGCTGTTTGCCCCAGTCCCTGCATCCAGCCTTGAGGCCAGAGGCCAGAGGGGTGCCCTTCACAGAGAAGGCCAGGATGAGCCTCGGCCACACCCAGTAGAGACTCTAGGCCCCTAAGCTGGGCAGATAGGTGCAGGGTGATGGGTGAGTGACCAGGGAGGGGGTGCCCAGTGGAGGGTGAGGGCCCTGTGCAGGTGGGCACTTATCCCTTTCCCGAGTGGGGTCTCCAGCGCTCCTCTTAGCAAAGGTGGTAAAAGGCGAGGCCAGTGGTCCTGCTGGTAGGGTAGAGGGGAAGGGCCTCCAAGCAGACACAGACACGACTGTGCGTGCTAAGACCTTGCAACCCACCTGCCTGGCAGGAAGCTGCTCTTAGGAGGGGTTCTTTCTGGGCTCAGCCTGTCCTCTCGCCCCTCCTCTTCCGTAACCCATCCTTCCCGTCCTCCCCTGCTGTGTGGACTTGGGGGCTTTCCAGAAGAAAGAATGTGGTCTCCACTCTGGCGCCGGGCCCTCAGAAGTACGAGGAACAGGGGAGGAACCCACGGTCCCCAGACGGCCCAGGGTTGAGTCTCCAGGAAGAAGCTTGGAGGGGCCTTTCCCTGCTCCATGCCTCTGCAGCCGACACCCCCTGGGAGCCTGCAGTGGGCACTGCCCAAGGCCCCATCCGGCAGTGTGGCTCGCCCTGCACCCTGGAGGCTGTGACAGTGGCCTGTTAAGCGGAAGCATGGCCAGCCTGTGCTGGGGGAGGGGCTGGGTGCTTCCTCTCTTGCCCTTTCTCCTGGGGAAGGGGCCTGGTGCCCTCCAGGGCTGAGGCTCATCCCTCTCCTACTGGTCCCATGGTGGAGTCACAGAGAGAATGATCGGTGAGCAACCCAGAAACTTTGAGAACAGGCCTGGTGTTTTATGAAATAGCTGTATGACCCCTGGGGCAGGGAACTCGGGTTCCCCCTGTGGGACAGGAGCCAATAATAGTAGCTCACATTTATCCAGTCCTTACTCCTGCCCTTGACAGGGTGCTTCTGATGCATAATTTCTTGTAAGTCACTCTGCAACCCTAACAGACATCCGTGATCATTATCATTGCATTTTGCAGCTGGGGAAACTGAGGCAGAGGGTGATGTCACCATGTTATGTTATGGATCCCAGGTTTGAGCCAGGCCTTCAGAACCATGTGGCCAGCCTAACTGTGACACCGACATTTGCATATGGGAAACGCAAGGTCCACAGCTGGGTGGACCTTGCAGCCAAGTGGATCCAGTGAGGGGGTGACGATCCCAACAGCCGTGCTTGTTGCAAGCTAGCTCTGTTCCAGGCATGTTCCTCATTCAACTCCTCACAAGCACCCCTTGAAGTGGCTGCTGCTGTCGTTCCCATTGTATGGCAAGGACAGGGAGACACGGCAAGGTGAGGTTACACAGCTGGAAGGTGGCAGAGCCCGGATCCAAATTCAGGCTGCCAGCTCCTGAGCCCACGGGGATAATCATCTACCATGCGACAGCCACTGAGGGCATCAAACCCAACAGCAGCCAGGGCTGCCCTGAGGGGTCTTTTCTGGGGTCCTTGGAGGCTGCCTGATTTTGTGTGTGCTCCCAGCTTCTCTCTCTCTCTGCGGCTGATGCTCTGGCCCCTCCTCATATGTAGCCTCTCTGGGGAAGTCAGGAGTGCTGCTGGCCTATGGCAGGGCTCCTTGCAGCCCTGGGGAAGGAGGGGGTGGGCTGGGCCTCTGGGAGGGGAAGCAGAGGGGTTGGCTTGGACAGTCCCTAGAGCCTGCTCCATAGGAGCCCAGGATTGTGCACCCTACTGGGTATACTCCACATCACAGGCTTGTAGCTTCTCCCTGCCCAGCACACAGCCCTGTGCCTGGGGAAGCTCCACTGACGTGTGCTGGCTCTGTTGGTCACCCCTTTGGTCTCCATGAGAACCACTGGCAGTGGGGTAGACAGTTAGGATGGTGGATGACCATGGTTTGGAGGAGAGGCCCAGAGAAATGAAGTGCCTTGCCTTGGGACACAGGGCCTCTTCCCATGCTCATGTCCAGGGGACACATTGAGGGTCTCAGGCTTCTGCTGCTCCCTGGACAAGCCACAGAGGGGCAGGAGACCATCTGAGGAGACTGTCCCCTGAGGAATCTGTTTCCCTTCCGGAGCGTCTGATCCAACACCTTCATTTTGCAGACGAGGAAACAGATGCCCAGGGAGTGAGTTGCCTGAGGTTATGCAGTGGAACCTGGAACCCAGGCCTGGGGCTGCCTAGCGCTGCCGTTCCCGTCACAGGCCCAGAAGCATGGATGTGGTCCCCCGCCCTGCTGTGCAGTAGTATGGTACCAGGCTCTCCGCGGGGCCTTCACGATGTAGACAAGGACGACATGTTGAGCTCAAGGTGATCCTGGGACAGGTCCAGCAGAGTGACCCTGACCTCTCTCTCCACCTGATGGCACGTGTCCTCTGCAGGACATTGACCCTGCCAGGGGCCAGGCTGGCCCAACTTCAGGGAGGGACAGGATAGGTGCTCAGACTGGAAGGAAAGCCCCTATCCTTCCTTTTCATTCTCCTCTGGACAACTCTCTCTCTGTGTCATATCCTTGTATTATATAACATGACAGGGTGGCTTCAGCCCAGGACATAAGGGAGAGGCTTGTCTTCTAAGAGGCAGCCACCCCTCCCTCCCCCTGGACTTGTGTCTGAGGGAAGGAGTTTGCCCTGTGTTCTGGCACCAGGTGCTGGGTGCTTTGATCAGCAGCCCTGGAGTGACTTCTTGGCAGGTGGTCAGTTTGGGACAGGAAAGACACACCCTCAGAGTGGGGACAGGCCTGCCTCACATCCTCCTTGGACGGCCAAGGCCCTGCTTATCTTTCCAGGACCGCTTAGAGGACTGGTGGGTGGGGGGAACCAGGCCGTGTATTTCCCCAGTCTCTGAGGCCAAGGAAAACCCTCAGATCTGAGGTGAGCGGGCGTTCTGGAGGCTGGGCCCCCACCTGCGGAGCTTGGGGAGCCGGCTTGCCCTAGGAGGAGCATGGGCAAGAGCAGAGGCCAGGGCGTCAGGAGGTTGTGGTTCCAGGCCTGGCACTGCCTACTCCACCACTGAGAAGGACAGTCATTTCTCCACCAGGCCTCAATTTTCTAGCTGCAGACAAAAGAGTTTGGCCCAGCTATCCTGTAAGGCCCCGTTCATCTTAGAGGCTGTGGTACATGAACCCCATCTGGGACTCTATGCACAGTTTTGTTGAGTGGACTTTGGTGGGGGCTGTTTAAAAATGTACCCGGAATTTTGTTTTTATTCAGGTAGAGGGAGGCCAACAGATCAGAAGACAACTGCTGTTGAAAAGACAGTTTGCGACCAGGCGTGGTGGCTCAGTCCTGTAATCCCAGCACTTTGGGAGGCCGAGGCAGGTGGATCACCTGAGGTCGGGAGTTTGAGACCAGCCTGACCAACATGGAGTAACCCCGTCTCTTTTAAAAATACAAAAAAAGAAAAAAAAATTAGCTGGACATGATGGCGCACGCCTGTAATTCCAGCTATTCTGGAGGCTGAGGCAGGAGAATCGCTTGAGCCCAGGAGGTGGAGGTTGTGGTGAGCCGAGATCACACCATCGCACTCCAGCCTGGGCAACAAGAGCGAAACTCTGTCTCAAAAAAAAAAGAAAAATAAATAAATAAATAAAAATAAAAAATAAAAGAAAAAAAGAAAAGACAGTTTGCTACTCATAGTTCCCAGAGGAAGGGGAGGACCCAGGGTCAGTGGGGGCTGGGGAGGGAGGTGTGGGAAGAGTGTGGGCAGAGCCTCTGTTGTGGCTTGCTTTCATAGGAAGGAATGGTGAGGTAGGGTTGGTGGCTCAGCAGGTTTAGGATTGGATAGCTTGAATAATTACCCTGGGCCCTGAGCTGCAGGGGTGGTCTGATGTGTGGCCCTGGGGAGATTTAGGGTAGGGGCCTAATGTCCTGGACTATGGAGCCTGATGAAAAAACGCTGTGGGGGCCTGGGGCTCCGGATTGGTTGGTCTGCTTTGATACAAAGCCTGCTTGCTATCTCCAGGAATTAGCTTACCCTGGTCCTTCCCTGGGTGTGCAAGACCCCAGATGTCAAAGCATCATAAAATACACAACATTTTAAAGACACAATTAATACGGGGGCCAGTTCAAGGTGCTTCCAGCCCTTGGTATCGTGTGTGAATTAGAGACAAGAACCCCTGCTGGTAGACACAGCAGGGCAAGGGCTGTTGGGTAAGGGATTATGGGCTGGATTTCAGCCCTCCCTGGCCCCTGAGCCAGGCACCTTGGAGATGGTGGAGCCTAAACAGCTTCACCTGGCAGCCCTGGAAAGTGGCCAGATTTAGCAAATAAAATACAGGATACTCAGTTAAATGTGAATTTAAGATATATAATGACTATTTTCTTTAGTATAAGTATAGCTGGTGAGTATGCCCCATGCATATAAATTGGAGGATATTTATATTAAAAAGTTATTATTTTTCTGAAACTCAAATTTAACCGGGCATCTGTCTTAGCCCAGTTGGGCTGCTATAACAAGATACCATAAACTGGGTGGCTTATAAACCACAGAAATTTATTTCTCACTGTTCTGGAGGCCGGGAAGTCCAAGATCAAGGCAGATTTGTTGTCTATTGAGGGACAGACACCTGGTTCACAGATGCCTTCTTCTCACCGTGTCCTCACAATGTGGAAGGGACAAGTGGTCTCCCTCAGGCCTCTTTTTCGTAAGGGCACTGATCCCACTTATGAGGCTCCACCCCCATGACCTGATCATCTCCTAAAGGCCCCACCTCCTCATACTTGGGGGTTAGGATCTTGACATAGAAATGTTGGGAGCCACAAACATTCAGACTGTGATGGCATCCTGCATTTTATCTGCACCCCTAGACCCTGGCCACTACTGTCCCTGAGTCTCCTTGTCTGACCATGGCCTATTGTCAGGGTCTTCCCCAGCAGTTACCCTAGGACAAGACAGATAGAAAGATAGAAAGAGAGAGAGAGAGAGAGAGCACAAGTCAGATAAAAGGATGGACACACATACAAATGAGTAGGAGAACCACAGCATGAGGGAGAAAAAGTGACACAGTGAGAGCGCAAAAAAAGATACGGGGAGACAAAGAGTGAGAGAAACCAAAAGGGACAGGAGAGAGGGACAGCTGCAGAGAGACAGGGGAGCTGGTTCCCTCCCCATCCAGCCCCCAATATCCCCCCTCTACCTAACCCCAGTCCCTCCCCAGCAGCCACCCACCATCCTCCTCTCTACCTAATCCCCCAGCCCCTGCCAACCAGCCCCCCACTATCCTCCTCTCTACCTAACCCTTGCAGCCCCTCTCCCCAGCCCCCACCATCCTCCTCTCTACCTAACCCCCCAGCCCCTCTCCCCAGCCCCCCACCATCCCCCTCTCTACCTAACCCCCTCAGCCCCTCCCAACCAGCCCCCCCACTATCTCCCTCTCTACCTACCCCCCCAGCCCTTCCCAACCAGCCCCCCACCATCCCCCTCTCTACCTAACCCCCCAGGCCCCTCCCCACCAGCCCCCCACCATCCCCCTCTCTACTTAACTCCCCCAGCCCCTCCCCATCCAGCCCCCCACCATCTCCCTCTCTACCTAACCCCCAGCCCCTCTCCTCTTAGCCCCCCCATCTAGCCCTCCATCTAGCCCCCTCTCTACTTAACCTCCACCCCTCCTAGTCCCCTCCTCATCCAGTCTCCACTCCTTTTAGCCCCCTCCTTACCTAGCCTCCTCCCCATCAACTCCCTGTCCACCTAGCCCCCTCCCCACCCACTCCCCTTGAAGCCCATCCACACCCACACCCTCCCCTCCAGGCCTCACCTTGGAGTAGGTGGCCCCATTGATGACCTCTCCCTTTCGCAACCAGATGATGGAGGCTGCAGGCTTGGCATTGTCTGCATGGCAGGTGAGGTTGAGGGGGTCCCCTGCACGCAGGCTGATCACAGGGCCCCCCAGGATGACGGGGTCATCAGGCGGCACTGTGGGGAGAGAAGCAGCGAGGTCAGGCCGAGGCTGCCCCCTCGGGCAGGACGGCAGGCAGGCTGGGAGGACTTTGTGGAGATGATTATCATACATTAATGAAACGCATCATCTGCTTGTACCATAACGATGAGAGCAGCACCCGCAGTGATCCCTGACGTGCACTGCGTGCTTACAATGGAGGATATTCCCGTCAGTCATCGCATCCCTGCTCAGGGCCTGCCGAGAGGGGACAGGGCCAGCAGCCTCAGCCTGCACTCCCAGACCCAGAAGCAGAGCTCTGTGGCCCAGGCGATGTCTGTGGCTTCTTTTTAACTTCTTCTTTTTTCTTTTTTATTTTTTCAAGATGAAGTCTCTCTCTGTCACCCAGGCTGGAGTGCAGTTGCATGATCTCGGCTCACTGCAACCTCTGCCTCCCAGGTTCAAGCAATTCTCCTGCCTCAGCCTCCCAAGTAGCTGGGACTACAGGCATGTGGCACCACGCCCAGCTAATTTTTTTTTTTTTTGTATTTTAAGTAGAGATGGGGTTTCAACATGTTGGCCAGGCTGGTCTTGAACTCCTGACCTCAGGTGATCTGCTTGCCTTGCCTCCCAAAGTGCTGGGATTACAGGCCTGAGCTACCATGCCCGGCCAACACCTGGTTAATTGTATTTTTAGTAGAGATGGGGTTTCACCATGTTGTCCAGGCTGGTCTCGAACTCCTGACTTCAGGTAATCCACCCGCCTCAGCCTCCCAAAGTGCTGGGATTACAGGTGTGAGCCATGGCGCCCGGCTTTTCTTTTTTCTTTAAATGAAGCACTGTCACACCTGCTGTCTGAGTTAGTCCTCACAACAGTCTGGTGAGGTCAACGTTATCACCCCAATGACACAGGTCCGGAAGCCGAGTTCCAGCAAGATTAGTGACGGGCTCAGGGTCACATGGTGGCAGAGCCAGGGCTGGAGGCCAGGCCCAGGGAACCTGGGAGCACCAGGCCGGCCCCTTCCCTGGCAGGGAGCAGGGTACAGGGCAGCCCTTCACGGTGGAGCCAGCGCTTCGGAGGGCTGTGTAAGCGCTGGCATCTCCTGAGCTCCTCACTCCTCCAGAGCGGCTCCAGCCCCTTCGTCCCCAGAGGCAGCCGGATTCTCTCCTGTCCCAGCCTTCCCACTGCATTTTGTAGCAGGGTCAGAGACGGGTGGCTCCTGTCAAGGGATCCTGAGTGCCAGGAGGAGGGGGCATCTGCGTCGGAGCACGGTCTCCGCAGTGCCCAGCACAGAGCCCTGTGCCTCGGGGAAAGTCCACTGACGTTTGCTGGCCGCACTGGGGTCACCACTTTGGTTCCCATGAGGACCATGGGCCGAAGGATGGTGGATGATCATGGTTTGGAGGAGAGGCCCAGAGATGCGAAGTGCCTTGCCTTAGGACACAGAACCTCTTCCCATGCTTGTGCTTGGGGACACGTTGAGGGTCTCAGGCCCCTGCTGCTCCCTGGACAAGCCACAGAAGGGATAAGAGATGAGGCAACTGTCCTCTGAGGAATCCCTGTTTCCCTCCCCCCAGGAGGGGCTGGGCCCCCAGCAGCTCTGAAGGCTGAGAGAGGCCCAGGGCCTCCGGACACATCAAGATGTGAGCTGTCTGTGTACACAGCAAACACAAAAGGGGTAGTTGGATAACGGGGGCCTGGGGACCTGGCACAAAGGGTCCTCTCTGCCTGGTGGCCAGAGAAAGCCTGCCTTTCTATGCAGGCTCTCTGCTCGGGGCTCTGGGCTGGAGAAGTTCAGAGCTGAACAGTCACAGCTCCGGGCCCGTCCTGACTCCGCTGGCTCAGCCTTCCAGCCTCAGCCTGCATGGGAGCTTCCCTCCCCTTCCCAGGGGATCGCCCCATCAGCCCCTCTCCTAGTCCACTCCGGCTTCTCCGAAAGCTCCAGGAGGGACAGGAAGCCCCCACGGGGGCTGGTAAGAAGCCAAGAAGCAAACCTTCAGACCAGCTGCCTTGCCCTCCCTGCCTGGCCTTGGAGGCCTGCTCCCACACTAACAGCACAGCAGCGCCATTTCCTGAGGAATAAACAACCTCCCAGGGCTTCCGAGAAGCCATCACTGACCCCAGGGGCAGCGAGCCCCGGACTCCACCGAGATCCTGGCTCAGGAACAGAGTCTGCCTCATGCAACCCTGCCTGGCCCTAGGCTCTCGAGCCATGCCTCCCCAGGAGGCCCGGAGGAAGCAGGTGGGAATGGGTTGGATGGAGAAGACGACCCCCCAGCCGCCCACCCCACACCCTTTCATTAGTGCCCACGGGCTTCCTTGGGGTGGTCCTGGCCACAGGGCAAAAGGGAGGCAGATTAGGGCTTTCCACCAAGTGGGGGTGGGTGCAACCGCTTCCGGAGGAGGGGAATTGCATCTCCATGCGGTGGGTGGGGGGCTTCCAGCAGGAAGAGCCGGGCTCAGAGGTGGCCAGCCTTCACCCTTCTTTCTTCAAGGCAGCCTCCCCGACCAGGATGGAGGAGCTCAGGCTCCATGAGCTAGCTGAGGGCCTGGAAAAAGAGCCATGTGGAGCCCTGGGGACCGCCTGGATACCTGGGGCCTCAGCCTTCCCAGTGACTGTGGAAAGTGCCTGAGAGCAGAGGGTGGAGCAGGAAGCCCCTTTTCTCAGGGTGGCTTCAGGCGCAAACGTGAGAGCTCGGAGGATCTGGGAGCTGACCGCTCTCCAGCACGGACATTTACTGGGCCTTGGACAGGGGTTTGAAGCCTTGACTGCATGCTCCTCTGCAGAGGTTTTAAAACCTCACTGCGGGCCACACCCTGAGCAGCCAAGTCCCAGTCTCTGGAGGCGACCCCAGGCATCAGGACTTCGGGGAGCTCCCCAGGGGGTCCTATGGCAGGACCCAGCTTTCTGGGCTGTGGGCTCTGGGCTGAGTTGCAGGAGCCTCTGCTTGCTCTGAGCACAGTGCAGCCACCAAGGTCTTCCCAAGAATCCAAGACCCAGAGGACGGACCCTTCCTCCTTGTGGCTGGAGTGTTGTGTTACTGGAATATCGGATTAGAGGCAGCGCGGACGAGGGAGGAGGGAGTGGGGCGTGTTGTGGGAGTGCTCAGGCGCACACACAGCCACGCACATACATCCACCCTCAGAATGGGGCCTGATTACATCTTCCCAAATAAGTGGTTATCACGCTGGGTATTCATGTAGCCATGCATTATTGATTGGTCTTCGCTTCACTGCACACCAGATGGGGGTGGGGGCTGGGATGGGGTGGGGGTTGGTGAGGAGGGAGGATGTTTGGGGGCCAGCAGGCTGAAGAGAAATCAGCAGTCGCTCTTGGCAGCTGTGTCTGGCGTGGAAGGGGGCTCCTCATTACCTCCCCATTCAGACTCGGCCAGGCTGGGCCAGGCAGTGGCTAGGGGAGGAAGTTTCGGAGCGGTCCCTGCCTGGAGATGTATTATTCATCACCCTCGCAGGACTGGTTATTATCCTCTACCACTATAGAGTTTGGGCTTCTAATTTTTAATCACAAGGAAGGTGGGAGCACTAGCCTTTTCGTGATTAATCCGGAGATAAAAATAGTTGACTGTTTTGGTGTTGTGCTTGTTGTCATTCAGGAAAAAAATGGCATTAACTGTTGGGGCACTGAGGCCTGGGGAGGACTGAGCGGATCCCAGGCAGAGTGGGTCCCCAGAGCTGGAAGCCAGCCTGAAAGGCCACAGCGCGGCCTTAGCCGGGGGCGGCTGAGCGACACTCCTGCGCCCAGCTGGCTCCTGGGGCATTGATTATGAAAGAAACACATCATCACGGGATGCTGAGCTCTTTACAGTTTACTCTCCCCGCTGGCCAGGACTGGAGCAGGCAGCTTCAGTCTCCCTCCCTGCTCTGCCCCTCCCTGCCCAGCTCTGCGGACTTTGCCTTGTGTGGGTGGGCAGTGGGGGCACCCGTCCCTTTCCCTGTGTGTGGGAGGGAGCCCCCAAAAGCTTTCCCCAAGTTCTGCTGCCAAAGACAATGGGGTCTCGGGTGGAGAGGTGGCATGGGGAGAGGGAAACAGGCCAGAGAGCACAAGAGGCTGACCCAAAGTTACCAGTGACGAGAGCAAAGAAGGGTGAGGGTGGGCTTGGGACGCACATCCTGGCTCTAACTGGAGAGGTAAAGCTTTCATCTGTTTCACGCACTAAGGTTCTCTCTAACCTCTATACTCCTCTTTTTTTACAGACAGTTTGCCAGGTTGGCCAGCCTCATCTGAGCAGGCTGGAAAAACTCTCTTGGTGCCAGGACAAGGACAGCACTGAGGGAATTTCCTCCAGTGTCCACTTGGTCACCCAAGTGGGACCTGGCTGGGCTTCCAGGAATTCCTCGATGCTCCATCAGCCTGGGATGGTTGGTCTCTGAGCATGGCTGATCAGTGGCAGCTGGAGGAGTGGGGGACCAGCAGTGCCACCCTCCTGCCCCCATACTGCGTGGTAGAGAACCTCATAGACGCCCAGGGCTTTGGAGAGCAAGACTGGTTCTCATTTAGCTCAATGAGCAGCGAGTTCCCCACAATGCTGGCAGAGTGGGTCTATCACGAACACCAAACCCTCCAGGGGCTTCCTGCTGAAGGAGAGTAGGTGTTGCCTGCAAGCACCAGCACTTACGGTCCTCGCTGCCCATGGGGCCTCAGTCTGTTCCAGCCACTCCTTACGCAGCAGGCCCTGGCCCCACTGCCTCTCTGCTGCTCAGCAAACCCAGCTCCTTCTGGGGCGGGGCTTGCCCTGCTCCTCTCTGTCTGTAATGCTCTTTTCTGTTCCTCACTCTACTGGCTCTTCCTATCAATGAAGGTGCAGCTTCAAGAGCCCCTCAGTGACTCTCCACTACCCACCCCTGCACTTTCTGGATCACTGGGTTCATTTATTATCTGTCACCATTCTAGAAAGGACAACAAAGACCTTATCTATCTTGGTCATTGTGATATTGCTGTACCACATAGTAGACGCTAAAGAAATATTTGTTGAATATTATTTGTTAAATAAAAGACTCTCAGAAGGGGAGTGGGGATGGGGCCAGGAGGGTGGTTATCATGGGCTTTGGCTTCTGAGGTCAGCGTTTTAAATCTTGTGTGTGTGTGTGTGTGTGTGTGTATATATGTGTGTACATGTGTGTATATGTGTGTACATGTATATATGTGTGTACACGTGTGCATGTGTATGTATGTGTATATGTATATGCATGTATATGTGTGTATGTGTGTATGTATGTGTATATATGTGTATATATGTGTATGTAGATGTACGTGTGTATACATGTATATACACGTGTATATATGTGTATGTATGTGCGTGCGTGTGTATACATGTGTATGTAAGTGTGTGTGTATATATGTGTGTATGTGTGTGTGCGTGCATGTGTGTGTGCATTGGGTATAGTTGGGAGCGGGCTGGGTGAGTAGTGGGAGGGAGGAGGGCAAAGCGGTGGCCCTTCTGAGGCCAGCTGGGACAGCAGTGTAGGAACTCTGTGCTGCTGTGGCATCAGGGTCGCTGCTCCCTGTCTCTTCTGGAGAGAGGGAAGCCTGGCTGAGGAGGGCTTGGTGCTGGGAGTTGGTTCTCAGCCTGTTTCTCCGTGGCTGCTGTCCTCTGATTTGTCTGGAACATAGGATGGGAAAGGGCGGCAGGCCGAGCGTGGTGACATATCAGAGACACTTGGCTGAGTGGGGAGAAGGACATTTGTGGGTTCTTTGATTTTGTTCTGCCGCAGCCCCAGGGGCTCTGGGAGGGTTGGTGCTAGGAGCTCCAGCACTGACTACAGTGGAGGGAGGATGCTGAAGCCTCGGGGCGCATCTCCCACACCTTCAGCATCTTCTCCATTCCCAGGTTCCCTGCTGCAGCCCTGCAGTCAGCCTGCCATGTGCCCTGCCCTCCTGCCTCCCTCCCTCCCAATATTTCTCTCACCACCTCCTCCATGTCACAAGCTGAAGCTATGATAGCTGAGTGAAGCCATACATGGCCTGCCGTCTTAGAGCTGATGGGGAGGCCCTTGCCACTCCAGGCCAGTGCCCAAGACAGACATGTGTGCAGCCTTGGCACCTCCTGGGAGCTTGTTACAAAAGCAGACTCTTGTGCTCCACCTCAGACCCCCTAAGTCAGAATCCGCCTTTGAAAAGACCCCAGACAATTCACATACATTTTCAAGCTGGAGGAGCGCTGCTCTAAGGGTTCCTAGGTAGAAATCATGACAAACTGACAAGTGCTACGAAGGGAAGGCTCGCTGGACAAAGAGCACGTGTGGGGGACCCTTGATCCCTTCACAGGCTGCCTGCTCCCTTCGCTCCCCCGGGGCTGGCCAGAGAAAGGGGCAGACTGCTCCCTGCTTACTGGCTTTGGAGTTACACGATCTTGTTTCAGAACAGCTTCCTTTGTGTATGCTGTTTCTTTAGCTTGGAATGCTGGCATTCTCCTGGACCACTAGTCTTCTCCTGGGTCACTCTTACACACCCTTTGAGACTTAGTTGAGAGGGCACCCTCTCTGAGAGACCTTTCTAGAATCTCCCAGTTGGGCCAAGTATATAGGGCTTCTGTCTATGATCCCACAGCATCCTGGGCATCCCCTGACTCACTAGCTACCACATCCCATGGAAATCTCTCTGTGTGTGTCTCTTCCCTGAACCATGATCTCCATCTAGATCCCCATCTCCCAGCAGAGTGCCTGCCTGCTGCACAGGGCACAGGGTGGCATATGTGTTTGCTGAGCTGAACTTGACTTGAGTCCATCACTTTATGAGCCATATGATTGTGGACAAGTTATATAATCTGACAACCTTAATCCTCTTATCTGGGAAGTGAGATAATAAAGATACCTATCTTGCAGGGTTATCATGAGGATTACCTTACAATATGAAAGATACACAGAGAACATTGTAAAGGGCTATACAAATGTTGGTTATTATGTCTAATTTTTAGGAATAATATTTAGCTTTGTGGCTGTGTGAAAAGTGCTGTGCCAAGGCCCTCTCATTTTATTCTCAATATCTTTTGAAGCAGGGACTATTAGGGTCTTCATTTTATAGGTTAAGAAGCTGAGACTCAGAGAGGGCAAATTACTTGGCAAAGATCACACAGCCATAAATGGTGAAGTTGGAATTTAGACTCGAGTTTTATGACCCTACAACATGTTCTGTTGGAGTTAGAGCAGCTCCCAGACTATGCCTGCAGCTGCAGCAGCCCTTCCATTAACCCCTGCCTTTGTCCTGGCCCTACAGTTCTGCGAAGCAGGCTCTCTGCCCGTCCCAGGGGGCATTCAGACCTGGCAGGTACTCTCCTCCCTTCCCTCCCCGCAATCTGAATTTCAGAGGGCCCCAGGAAGCATGAGCCTGGCTCGCAGTTGGTGCTTTGGCGGTGTCTGCTAAGGGAACGGACGAATGATGTTTGTAGTCCGTCCAACTCCTTGCTCCCTTTTGTGGTTTTGCCCGGTTCTCAGGTTCTGGGCCGCGTGTAGTCACCAGCCTCCGGTTTCCTCACTTACACAGATGCGCCACCTAATGGTCACAATTCAGAACTGCAGGATGTAGAGACAAGAGGGAGGTGACCTGGTTAAGAGTCAGCTTCCCAGGGGTAGCTGAACAATCTTTGGAGAAATTCGTATTGAGCACCTATACGCCAGGCCCTTTCTAAGCACTAGGGACAAGAGGCTTCTGCCCTAGTGGAGTTTACCTTCTAGTGAGAGAGACAGACAATAAATGAATAAACAAATACATACATAATATAAGGTTAGGTGTTGATAAGTACTAGAAGGAAAATAACACTTGGCCGGGAATAGATACATCCTAAATTGGCCTCCGGGATTCCCTCCTGGCTTTTCTGCTTCCTCTCTGGTTATTACTTTTTGTTTTCTTCCCACCCCTTAAATGCTGGTCTTCCCTAGTTAGCTCTTGCTGGCCATATCTCATTTGACACACTATCTAATGGAAAACCTTCACTTTTCTGTGAACTCAACTCACATCTTTATGCTGATAAATTCCAAAGAAGCATCTCAGGCCAGACCTCTCTCTTGAGCTCCAGAGTCATGACCCAACTGTCCACGGGCCTTCGAAGCTCAGCAGGTGTGACACCACACTCACCACCTCTCCCAGACACCCATTCCTCCCCATATTCTGTATTTTGGAGAATGGCCCCACTGTTCGGGGACCAAGTCAGAAATCTGCGGGGTCTTTCTGGATTCCACTCTCAGTCACCCTGCCTTGCCAACCAGCCTGGTTAACCCTCTGAAGTATCGCTCAGATTTGTCTCTTTCCATTCCCACAGGCTTCCTGGCTCAGCCATCATCATTTTGTGCTTGGATTATAATACTGCTTCTCCCCTCCACCTCCTAGTCCTCTGTGCTTTTCCAGAGTGACTGTTACAAAAGTCTGAATATTCACCCATCCAGTCAACCAGTAATTCACCCACCATGTGCTGAATATCTAGCATTCTTCTGTTTCAAATCCTCTGAAAGTCCCTCGTTGCCATCTAAATAGTCTGAACTTCTTGGCCACTGCTGACCCTTTGGCCTGGCTTTTCCTCACTTCTTACCTCAATTCCTCCTTGTGGATAAGAGCCACCTGCAGCTGTTGGAGTAAATCGCTCTTCCCCAATTGCCCCTTTCCATTTTTTACTTATTTATTTTTTTTGAGACAGAGTTTCGCTCTTGTTGCCCAGGCTGGAGTGCAATGGCACGATCTCGGCTCACTGAAACCTCCGCCTCCTGGGTTCAAGCGATTCTCCTGCCTCAGCCTCCTGAGTAGCTGGGATTACAGGTGCCCGCCATCATGCCCGGCTAATTTTTGTATTTTTAGTAGAGATGGGGTTTCACCATGTTGGCTAGGCTGGTCTCGAACTCCTGACCTCAGGTGATCCACCTGCCTTGGTCTCCCAAAATGCTGGGATTACAGGCATGAACCACCGTGCCGGGCCTGCCCCTTTCCTTTTGCTTTGCTAACTTGAAGGTCGGGTAGCTTGGGTTCGAATCCTGGGTGCTATGTTTACTGGCTTGTGGCCATGGGAAAACTGCTTAGCCTCTCTGTGCCTCAGTGTCCTTATTTGTAAAATATGAAATAAAATAACAAAACCAGATTCACTGTATAGTTGCCAGGGTCAAGGAAGATGTAACATGAGAAAATGCTTTGTAAAGGGTCTGATGTATGATGCGGCATGTTATTAGTTCTCTAAGCAGACTGGGCTCATTCCTTTGAAAGGCAATAGATGGGCAGGGGAGCTGGGACTTAGAAGTCCCGGATTGTCCCCTTGGTAAAGCAGAGGTCTATGTCCTTTTCCCTGCTTTGCCCTGCTGGGAGCTGGGTGAAGACCCTGCTGCTCCCATGGGTGATTGCACGCTGCCCTGCCTGGCTTGGCATCCCCTCCCTCCGGGCCCCCTACATTCTGTGCCAGCTGAGGCACACATTGCTTATGGGCTGCAAAGGCACATGTGAGCCCCATGTGGAGTAGAGATAAGCCGTCTCAGCTGAGCTCAGCCCAGATTGCTGACTCACAGTTTTGGGGTGGTTTATTACGCAGTATCTGCACTCAGAACACAATACTCCAAGATATCGCATCTTAGAAGTTGAGAAAACAGCAGAAGCAAAAAGGTTACTCTCCAATCCCCTGCCTTCCTGGGCGAGAGCTAGCTGTAAAAAATTCTTTGACCCATCTCCCCTGAAACTAGGTCATGAGATCCTCATTCCAGAGGGATCCTGCCCTATACTCAAAGGAGAGAAATGGCGCACAGGAACTCCAAGAGGAATGCAGGCAAGGCCTTGCTAAGTTCTTCCGGTTTGTTACCATGAGGTCATACCCCCTTTTTTGTCCAATCACATTTCTGCACAACTGCCCATTCTTTGTTGAACATAAGCCTACAAATACACAATTTTCCCATGGCATTTGGGCCTTCATTTCTGAAAGCTCACATAAAACTTTGGTTAAATACATTTGTTGCACTTTTCTCTTGTTAATCTATCTTTTGTTACACGAGTGTCAGCTGCAAACCTTGTAATGAATGAGGAAAATATATTACTTTTTCTCCCCTGCAGCAGCAAAAGCTAACTGATGTAACCCAGTAGTCCCCTGCTGTTTGATTCAGAACTGGGCCCACGGCATCAACTGTCTCTCCACTTCCCTCCGATTCATTCTCCATCCACTATGGCCAGGTGACTATTCTGGAAGCTCAGTCTGCTGCTCACAATGTTCAGCGGTTCCCACTGCTCCAGCACAAAAATCAATTCCTCATCATGGGGGCCTTCCCCGTTTCTCTCCAGTGAGGCCTCATCTCTGCAGCTTTCTCCTGTGTGACCGTTCACTCTTCTATGAGGATAGCCTGCCCTTTTCCAACTACACGCTTTGGCTTGTGAAGTTCCCTTTGCTGGGAATCTCCTTGCCTGAGTCTTAACTGGCTGGAATCCCAGCCTCTTTTCAATCAGCTCAAAGGCCTATCATGCCTTGTTAACTCTTGGTTATTCTTTAAGACTCAGGCTATTGTCGCCTCCTCCAGAAAGTCTTCTCTCAATCTCAGCCCCTGACTCTCCCATCTGCAGCCTCTGCACTGCCATAAGACCATGTGCCCACCTCAGCAGGTACATGTGGTGCCTGGCGCCATTACCGCCTGCTGTTCCCCTGAGGCTGTGAGCTCCTTGAGGACTGGTCCTTGCCAAATTCTCTCTCTAGTACTTAGTACAGTGTCTGGCCCATAGTGAGCACTTAATAAATACTTGTTGCCTGGTGCCTTGCTTGATCCCACTGAATTAGAAGCCCCCCTCCCCACCTGAGCACCTCTTACACTGGTTCTCACCACATCTATATTGCATTGACTTGTGGACCTGTTTCAGGTTCCCCACAGTTGCAGGGTAGGAGTCTTGATGCCTCTTTCCGTCTCCCATTGCCTAGTATATTACCTTGGATGCAGTCATAAAAAAACAGCACCAATAATATGAATAATAGCTAACATTGATATAGGGCTTACCACACAGCAAGAACTCTTCTGTGTACTTTACAAATATCCTTTAATCCTCACAACTCTATGTAAGGTAGATACAGTGATGATGCATATTTTGGAGGTGAGGAACCAGCCAAAAAGTAGTTAAGTTACTTGCCCAACATCACATAGCTAGTAAGCAGCAGAGCTGGGATATGGATAGGGTTTCTAGACTTAGCAAATCAAAGAACAGTATGCCCTGTTAAATGTAAATTTCAGATAAATTAAAAAATGGTAGTGTAAGTATGTTTATCTGAAATTCACATTTAACAGGGCATCCTGTATTTTATCTGGCAATCCTGTAGATGTGTTAATTACATATATGTGATTTAATTAATGTAGGTGTGCTTTCCCCCTCTTCAGACCCTCCCCACCTCCACTTAGGTCTATATTAAGAAGATGTGGGGCAACATGCAAATGGAATTTTTTTTTTTTTTTTTTTTTTTTGAGACGGAGTCTTGCTCTTGTCACCCAGGCTGGAGTGCAATGGCACAATCTCGGCTCACTGCAGCCTCCGCCTGCCGGGTTCAAGCGATTCTCCTGCCTCAGCCTCTTAAATAGCTGGGATTACAGGCGCCTGCCACCACGCCCGGCTAATGTTTTTAGGTACTTTTGGTGGAGATGGGGTTTCGTCATGTTGGCCAGGCTGGTCTCAAACTCCTGACCTCAGGTGATCTGCCCACCTCAGCCTCCCAAAGTGCTGGGATTACAGCCGTGAGCCACCACGCCCAGCCACAAATGGGAGCTTTAAAGGATATGGCATCCAATATATTTGTCAGCACAATAGCACAGACATGTCTCCAAGGAGGGTGGGGACAGGCAGAAAAGAGGAACAAGGAGCAAGACGCAGGTTTAGGATGATGGCATGTAGCTCAGAGGAAGGTGTGCTGGAGGCTGTTTCAGTTCTGCTCCTAACCTGGGGGTGGGGGGAACCCTGAACTAGCTGACTTCAGAGGTCCCCTGCAAAGGTTTGGGACACTGGGAAGCCCACTTCTCAGCTGGAGCTCATATTGTTTAGGGGATAAGAAGGGAGGCCCTGAAGTCAGAGTGCCTGGCTGGGCTTCTGGCTCCGTCACTCACTGGCCATGTGACCATGTGCAAATTCTCTGTGCTGGATGATATTAATGTCATAGATATTATAGTAGCTATTGCACAGGGCTGGTGTACTGTTTAAATGAGTTCATGTAAGAGTTATGCAGTGTCTTGTCCCAGAACTTGGCACTGTAGTAAGAACCCACTAAATTTTAGCTCTTAGTATTATTATTGTTTATTCAATAAGTAACTCCACATGGGGCCAGAGAGTAGCATATTGCGTGTGAAATGGGCTTGTTTCCACCTCTTGTTCTGCTATTACCTTGTTCCATGCCCAGCCCTGGACTCCTGAGATGGAACGGTCAGTACCTTGCCTCAAAGCACCTTTAAACCACCAGAGCGATGATAAGGAGGTCACAGACCCAAAGATCCCACAGCTGTACAGGTGTGACAGGCAACCCCGCTGCTTTTAGGCAGGAGACCCCAAGGGAGGGACGGCTGGGCCAATGGGCCAGGGCAAGGGAGCCAGGTGCCATCAGGGTCAAAGTCAGCAGTGGCTTGGTTCGCTCCTTAAATTAGGGAGGGTGAGTGATCGTTGATCTTTGGTTAAACCCTGAAAGAGGGTCTGAGCATCTCAGGGCAGAGCTACTTGTGAGGAGACAGACGTTTCATTAATAATGAGCAGGCATGTAAGTCTCAGGCTGTATGCAGAGTGGAGGAAGGGAGGTGGGTAGAGAAGGGAGCCGCAGTGATTTGCACGCGAGCAGACCAGTGTGTCTGTGCCGGATGCAGGTGACAGAGGGCGCTATGTGGCTGCCATGTGCACAGCAAGGGTGAGAGGGCTTGGGAGAGGCCAGCAGAGAAGGGACAGTGGAGTGGGCGAGTGCATCAAACTGGAGAGACGAAGGGGTGAGTAGGGCCGGGGCAGGGAGGCCAGTGTGTGGTGCTGGGTGGCTTTCACTCACCCTCCCAGTACTGCGGAGCGAGAGACTTTCTCCTTTATCCAGCCCAGCTCCTATGCTGATGGTTGCAGGACGGGTGAGAGTGCTTCTTAGGTGTGTTTGCAGGAATAACCGGCACATGCCCCCTTGCAGCCGCTCACAAAGCTCTCCAGCTGGTTTCGACCTTTACCTGATTTGGGGGCTCTTTTGCTGAACACAGCTGGGTTGGTGGGAAAAGCCCATCATGGTGGCTGCCGTGGACTTGTATAAATCCATGCTTCATGGTATGGTGGGCCCTTGCAGTAGCCTTATTTCATAGGTGGGTAAACTGAGGCATAGACTGGCCAAAACATTTGGGGCAAGTCACACAACTGGCAAGGACTCTGGCTCAGATCCTGCCGCCCCAAGCACTCAGTCCTAACTGCGGTGCCATAGGCTGCGCTAGCACGAGGATCGGCGTTGGTTCACTTCAGTAGCTTTAATAGCATCAAGGCGGCCATCCTGACCCAGCAAAGGGCCAGGCGGGGACTCCGAGTGTCCCCGCTGGTCCCATAAATAGAAGCAGAACTGATATGGTTGGTTTTGCTATGGGTTCCACATCCGGTAAATCCACCTCCTCAAGGAGCCTCATGGTTTCAGTAAGGACGAAAATGAGGCCAGGTAGAAATCCTGCCTACCGACACCCGGGAGCCTCAGAAGTCTTAACAGAAACGGAGGGGCACGGGAAGACAGTCATTACATTAAGGGGTTTAAAAAATAAGCATAAGACATTCCAGTAGCTTTCTTTTGAGATGACAGATTAGGAACACTGCCTTTTGCAAGATAAAAGCATGCGTTTGTTCCACATCTTGGTTGGGTACAGGCCAGCAGGGCAGACAGGAGGAGGGAATAGAGAGGTGACCATGAGACAGAAGGGCAAAAATTAAAAAAGACAGGCAAAGAGGCAAAGACACAGGGGGCGTGGGGTGCAAGTCACCTGCTCAGGAAGAAGATGGATGTGGGGAGAGACACACAATCCTTTGGGATGGAGGACCATAAAACCAAATGGCAGCGTTCCAAGGAAGGAAACAAGCAAAACACTTTCTCTAGGCCTCTTGCTACAAACACTCATTTCAGGGAATCCCAGAAATCACTAAAATGTACCTTTCAACTTTATGCAAATTTACCAGATCCACTGTTTGCCAGAATCCTAAGAGGAAAAAGTCAAAATCTTTTTCCGACCTGAGCCTTCTTCTTTTTTTTTTTCTCAAAAAGTACAAGCTTCTACATTTGAAAAAGGGCAATATTTTTAGAACTTATTAGATGAAAGTGTTTTAATTCTCATCTACAGTCTGGCCTTATAGTTATTTTTTGAAATCTCCTCTGTTCCTCATTTTTCACATTTGCCCCATTCTGGGGAGGGAGGCCTGGCCTTTATACCCTGTGGGGACAGTTACTGGAAGTGAGCTTCCTGTCTTTAGCCACAGACAACTCCAGAGTGGAACTCAGCAGGGAGTTGGCCGCCTCGCACTCCAGCATGAGTCCTGTCCTGTCCCGAAAGGGGTAAAGAGAAACTTGGTAGCACCGCAGCTTCCACCTCGGGGTGCGGCTCACAGGAGGCAGAGGTGGAGGGAGGGAATGGCCTCTTCCCCCAGGGTGTCTTCTTTTGCTCTATCACTGTTGAGGTGGGATGGGGCTGGTTTTGGAACTAGAGTGCTTACTATCAGAATAAGCCCCTTATTCAGAATAAGAAGAGCTTGGTTACTGGGTAAGGAGGGGACTGTGGGCCTCCTATGTTCGTCTGAGTCCTATTCACTGGGGAAGGGAGGGACTCCTCATCTGGCTCTGATCATCCCTACAATTAAGTTTGCTGGTGTTGGCGGGGATGGCTTTGGGGCCACCCAGGCCCTTGCATCTCCAGGCCTTGGTGGGTGATGTCAGGCAGGTGAGGAAAGGGCACAGCCTTTGCTCTCAGACAGAGCTGGGAATGACCCCCAGGGTGACCCTGAACAAGTTTATCAACCTTCCTGAGCCTCAGTTTCCTCATCCATAAAGTGGAGCTAATACGTGCCTCCAATAATGCAGGATTAAAGGAGAAAGTGTACTAGGTCCTCAGTCGTGGAGGCAGCCAGCTGCTCAGCATGAAGACAAAGGCTGCTGCTGAAGACCCACTGCCTTCTCTTGTGTTAAGATGAGCCGCTCCCCTGGTTAAGGCAGAGTGTCAAGGAAGCTCAGACCAAGTCAGACCAAATGCATATGTGCAGTGGAAGAGAAGCAACATGGAAGGAGCTGCGGCTCCCAGTGACCTGGCCTGTTGCCCAGGGAGCTGCAGATGAAGGCTCCGTGAGCTGAAGCCCACACCCTCCCACCACCCATGAGCCACACAGGGAAAGCCTGCTAGGTGACTTCTCTCCTCTGGCCTCTCCCTGCTCCCACCTGTTCCCCCCAGGGGATCCCCCCCAAATGACAATCTAATCAAGTTGTCCCTCTGCTTATGGTGTCCAAAGCCCCACAGCACCCAGGCCTGGCCACCTTTGCAGCCTTACCCCATGCCCATCTCCAGCCACAGGGCTCCTCGCCGCAGGGCACAGCCACACAGCCATGGGCCTCGGACCCTGGCTCTGCGGCTCTCTCCTCCGAGACTGCGCTTCCTTCCCTTTCCTGACTTGTGGACACCTACACGATGTTCAGTCTTTGCTCAAATGTGCCCTCTGACCTCCACTAGATTGTGCTTAAGCATCTGGAGCACAGCAATCAGTCTCATCCTGGGGTGCATCCCAGGGCTCAGCCTGGGACCTTGGCATGGGGCTGAGCTGGACAGAAGCTGTAGATGGATGCGCTGCATTTGCCGTGGAGAGCCAGCTGCATGGGAATCACTGCTGGTTGGACCCGGGTGCCTAGCTCGATGGGAGCTTCCCAAGGGAAGCAGCCCTGTCATGTTCCTGTTTGTCTCTCCTGCCCCAGCTCAGCCTGCACAGAGCAGGTGCTCAACAGATGAGCACCCCATCAATGATGGAAGGATAAAAAGAGATGCCTGCGTGAAGTGGGAGTTAGGTGGAGAAAACAAAGCTTCCAAAGGGGATACTTTGGGAGGGGCAGATCTAGGACACATTGATATGCATTGAGTGTCAACTATGTTCCAAAAGCTTCCTGTTGGCCCTATTGTTACTCCATCTTGGATTCCTGGGTCAATTTTGGGAGATGCTGAGATTTGTAGTCCATAAGGGCATTGCTGGATGCAGATGTGTGAATCACCATGAGTTTGGACCCAGGACAGCTGGTGTCCCCTGGCTTTCCTAAGACCTTGGACATGCCCCTTCCCCTCTGCATTGCCCACTCTCCACCTTCCACCATCCCTTTCTCAGGGGCCCATCAGCTAGGCCAAGCAGCCCTTGGATCCTTAATCACCTCTGTTCTTTTGCTGGCTCTCTCTCAGGCTTCCCTTTCAGCTTTGATGAGCAACTCACTTGCTATGGAAAGTGTGTTGTTCATGGTGGATCCTTTATCAAAAAACAGGATGGTATCGAGTTGTAGTGGGTGCGCTGGGATCAGTCCGGGTTAAAATACGTGGGTCTCAGCTCAGATCTCCATCCCTGGCACTGCACAGGAATCTGGGCATGTTAGTGCTGCATACGTTGGGGAAAATGAGACGTGTTGCTTGGGAGCAGTCCATGAGCTGCTCTGAGGAGTGAATGGGGTGAGGTGTCCAGTGTTGCTTTGAAGTGAAATGTATTGGGCGTGTCTTAAAGTCACAGTTAGCTCCCATCATGGGCACTCGTGTTTGTGGCCAGAGGCATAGATAATCCAAATCTGGTCTATAATTGAGAATATTATTTGCATTTGGCTTTGGAATGCATTGTGTGTGTGTGTGTGTGTGTGTGTGTGCGCGCGCGGTGGGGGCGGGGGAGGCAAGGCAGTTTTACTTTCTGAGTATGTTTATTTTAGACTTCCATTAGCATTAATTTGCATTCACTGGACACAGCCACTAGGGAGAGGTGAGCAGAGCTTTCTCCCCATGAAGTATTCTTCAGCCTGGCCCTGTCCATGACCCAGGTTATTGGAAATAGACCATGTAGGCCTGTGTTCCATGGGTGCTCAGAAATCCTGGGGGCTGAGATACAACCTCAATGATCAAGCCACTGGGCCAGGGATACAGAGCTGTGTTTGCAGTGAGACCTGGGATTGACTCCTGGCCTCCCGATTCTGGGCTGTGTGGACTTGGATATGTTAATTAGTTGTTTGAGCCTGTGTCTTTATCATAAAATAAGAGGGATAATAATCTGTGAAGGTTAGGGGATGTTCCATGGGATGGCATTTGTGAAGTCCCCAGAACAGGGCTCAGTGAATGCCCACTCCTTTTCTTGTCTTTCCTCCCCCAAAGAATGGATCTGCCTCCTTCATCTCTTGTGAGTCTGGGACTCCAAGGGCCGAGCAGAGCCGGCAGTAGCATTTGAGGTCAAATAGGAAGACGCCTCTGCTTCCTCCCAGAGTGCAAAGTCAGGCAGGGATGCTCATTTGCTCTTAAGGGTGCAGGAGGTCCACAAATGCTGGAGGATCCACAGCCCACCTGCCCGGGGAGGGGGCGTTTGGAGGGTGGAGGAGAGCCTGTTGTCTCTTTGGAGAATGGGGCAGGGCTCTGTCTGGATTTTGGGTCCATCCCGTAGTGGAAAAGGGTCCTGTGTGAACAGAAGGGAGGGCTTCAGATAATCCTGAAACCGGAATCCCAAAGACAAGCCCTGAGTCTCCAGGCCACCACTTTCTAGCTGTGTGGACTCTGGTGAGTGGCACCTTCCCGGGCGTCAGCGTCTGCATCTGAAAGTGGGCACGGCAGTGAGACCACCTGAGGATCAGGAAGGCTGAGCGAAGGCCAGAAGCCTGTGAGCCTGGAACTCTGCTCAGGTGTCAGAACGTAATGTGAGCCCAAGAAGGGCGGGCGAGCGCTGGCTCTGAGCGGGTGCTTTATTGTGTGATGGGTGCGGGACACTTGCTCTCAGGGGGAAAGAAAGCGCCCTCTCTTCCTGCAGGGCTGGCTGAGAACTAATTCAAAGTCATGTGACTCTGGCTAAAGCCTGCATCCTGGTTCTCTGCTCCCCACTGGGCCAGACTGTTGGACTCCAGTGTTGTCTGTCTCCCGAGCCGAGGTCTGGGGCAGGTAAGGAGGCCATATCAGGAACACCTGCCCATGTCTGTCCCCAGAGAGAAGACCCAGGAGTTCAGCATGGTGCAGAGAAGTTGAGCAACATGCCCAAAGCAGCCAAGATTACCATTTCTTTGTGTTCCCCACACACAGATTTGAATGTTTTTCTTTTTCTTTTTGTTTTTTTTTGTCGCCCAGGCTGGAGTGCAGTGGCGTGATCTCGGCTCACTGCAACCTCCACCTCCCAGGTTCAAGCCATTCTCCTGCCTCAGCTGTCTGAGTAGCTGGGACTACAGGCGCGCACCACCATGCCTGGCTAATTTTTGTATTTTTAGTAGAGATGGGGTTTCACCATGTTGGCCAGGCTGGTCTCGAACTCCAGACCCCAAGTGATCCTCCCGCATCAGCCTCCCAAAGTGCTAGGATTACAGATGTGAGCCACCACGCCTGGCAGATTTGGAGTACTGATAGAGGGTTTCAGAATCTGGACTTTTATTTTCTCGCTTCCCTTCAGTGAGCCAAAGGGCCCCATCCTTGCTTACCTCAGTTTCCTTCGGGCTTATAAAATGGACAAAAGGATAAGTTGCAGAGGGCCACCGAGGAACTGAGAGGATGATCTATAGATAGTCTCATCTTCACTGAAAGGGGAAGATGGGCTCAGGCTGCAGCGTGAGGGAGTGAGGTTAGACATCTGGAAGAACTGTTGTTGGAGACACAGCTGGGGAAGAGAGGTCAGGCCTCTTTTTCCCAAGCCTGTTCCCCTACCCCCCATCAGGGATGAGGTGGATGTGACAAGGTGACATGACTCTAAGGCAGAGGGATGGACCTGGTGGCTCCGCAAAGCCCCTCTCAGCCCCTGTCCACTCAAGTACTTCCTCATTAGTTTTGCTGAAGTTACTTCCCTGCTCCCAGTTAGCCTCTGTCCGTCCAGTTCTCTGAGAGGTGTTTCTATTTGTAGGGGCCAAGGGGCTAGGGGAGCATGGGGCTGGAGTGGGGAGGAGGAGAACGAGGGGATGAGGCTGCTAATTGCCACTGTCAGACAGCAAGCCTCGGCTCAGCTGCTGGAGGGGAACAGCCACCAGGCCATTTTTATGACTTCCTATCAAACTTTGATAAATAGACTCTGAACGGGCCTTTTCTTCCAAGCAGTTCATGCCTCAGTGGCTGTTAATGGTGAAATATCAAGATGCTGAGGGGGCTCTGAGCTGGACCGTGCAGGGAGGACTGGCTTCTTACCTGCCCTGAGACCTCGCTCTTTCCTCCTCTCAGATGCTCTGGAGAGGGAGTGGGCAGGACTAGATAGAGACCTCCAGGCAGATGGCAAGGCTGGTCTCCAGAAAAGACAGACCAGGGGATGAGGGTGAAGGAATTAAGTTAGATACGCAGCAGAACTTCCTGGCCATGGGCGGAGTGACCCAAGAGGCCGTAGAACAGCCTCAGTGCTGCGGCTAACCGACAGGGGGCAGGAATTGGCACTGCTTGTTGCAGAGCAGTTTCCCTGCAGGGATTGACCTGGAGCCTCACAAAGACAGTGAGCTGGGCAGTGAAGTAGGCAGAGTAGCAACCTGCCTCTATCTCATGGCCTCTCAGGGCAGGCAGCAGCCCTCCTGGACTCAGGAGGAGAGGGCTCACTGGGGACCACAGGCATTGAGCCCAATGCCTCTCAGGCATCATGCAATGAGAACTGGAGCTGAACCTGAACTTCAAGTCCAGAGAGGTTTCCCTACAGCTCCCCCTCACCCACAGCAGCCTGCATCTTCTACTCAGTCCCCAGCTGGCCCCGCCTGGACAAACGCATGGTGACAGGGCAGTCGCTGGCCCAGAGCTGGTTCATTGCTACTTTTCCCTTCCTTCAAGGATGGTTCTGGGCCGGGCGCGGTGGCTCACGCCTGTAATCCCAGCACTTTGGGAGGCCGAGGCGGGCAAATCACGAGGTCAGGAGATCGAGACCATCCTGGCTAACGTGGTGAAACCCCGTCTCTACTAAAAATACAAAAAAATTAGCCGGGCGTGGTGGCGGGCGCCTGTAGTCCCAGCTACTCGGGAGGCTGAGGCAGGAGAATGGCATGAACCCGGGGGACGGAGCTTGCAGTGAGCCGAGATCGCACCACTGCACTCCAGCGTGGGGGACAGAGCGAGACTCTGTCTCAAAGAAAAAAAAAAAAAAAAAAAAAGGATGGTTCTGGGTCCCGGGACCATCCTTTCCTGGTTTAGGCTGGGTGCAGGCCGTGCAGCACCACCTCTCTGACTCAAGGCTGGGATTAGTAGGGAGGTGAGTGAGGCTCTTGTCTCAGGCACAAACTTTAAGGATATACTCAGAACCCCAGTAATGGAAATAAATAATATCTTAATGCAAATTAAAAAAATCAGAACGAATGTAAAAATATCCACAATGAGCAAAATATCACAATTTTAAGTAAAGACAGGATCAGGGAGCTGCAGTTAATTAAGAATTATTTAAGATGGTCACTTGGTCAAGAGAAATGGTCAAAATGCTAATTCTCTCAATCGAAAATGAGATAAGCAAAGAAGTAGATGATTGCTATTACTCGTGAGTTAGCTTCCATTAAAGCCAGGAAAGTAAAATGAAATACATTCTGTTTTTGCTGTAAATAAAATATTTAAGTGTAACATAATGTTGTGGGTTTTAATACACCTGCTTTTAAATGTTTCAATATTTTTCCAACTACTTCAATGTTCTGGAAAAAATTTACCACTTAAAGAATACTTGAAAATTATAAATGAGGTGCACGTTTTTCCTCTTGCTGCAGGGTCTATTGTGACTTGGCTCGGCGCTGTTGCTGATCCTATCTTTGTCTAATATTTTGCTATTTTGCTTATCATGGATTTTTTCACATTCATTTGGATTTTTAAAAATATTGCTTTAAAATGTTATTTGTCTAGATTATTGATTTTTTTGGTACCCTTTACATTTTGTGCCTGAGGATGATGCCTCACTCTGAACTTAGTTTTATTCTGTTCCCAGAGAGGGAAGCTGTCTCTCTTTCCTGTCCTTGGTGGGGATAAAATGGAGAAGAATCCCTCTTCGGGCCCTGGGACCCACCTGGGGCGTGTTCAGGCCTGGAACTGTTTTGGGGAGGTGAGCGCTAGGACAGGCGCAGGCTGCCAAGGAAAGATGGATGGGCTCCCGAGGCCCACAGACAGAGACGGGCAGCCACTACCGAGCTCATCCATCAAGACCCCTGTGGGGTGACACTCACCTTAATCAGGCCACAAGGGCCCCGGGCCTGAGGGATGTGGGTGGCGTGGGACAGGGAGAAGCTGGGTGAGCAGATGCTCCCGCAGGCTCTAAGTTGGTGTCTGGAGAGGAGCGAGAGGTTCAACCAGGGTGGCTAGGCTGTGCACTGGCCAATTCCACGTAGCTGGCCCCTCTTAGGCCCTGACCTCCAGGCAAGTCCCAAGGCCTGTTGCTCGGACCCTGGGCTGTGCTGTGGGTGGGGAGGGCCCAGCAGGAAGGGAGGAGACAGATGGAGGAGGACACTTAGGGCAGGGCCCGCAAACTGGCTCTTCCTTGCCTTTCAGGAACTCCCAGTGGCTTTCCCTTGTTTGCAGAGTGCAGTGCGACTCATCAGCTTGACTTCCGGGCCCTCCGTCCCCTGGCCCAAGCCTCTTTTGCCCTCTGAACCCCCCTCTCTGCACCTTACCTCCAGCGCCCTCTGACTTCCCTGCCTGACCCCAGGTGGTTCTGCTTTCTCCCCAAAGCCTCCCTCGACTGTCTGTGTTCCTCATCTCCGCTCATCCTTGCTGGCCGGGTTTCTGGTTGTGGCTGTTGGGTGTGTGGACGTGTTGCTAGGAATGAGGGCCTGAGTTGTTGTTTATACCTGGCCTTCCTCCTCCGGGTCTAGCGCCACCCCAGCAGCAGATGCCTCAGGAAGGAAGCGACCCTGTCGTGTCCTCCCTGCTGTGACACCAGGTATAAGCAGAAACTTATGGTCACAGTCAGGAGCATGCAGGAGAGGGGCACTCAGAGATTCACCTGCCCTCTCTGAGCCCATGTGGGCACTCCCTGCCCTTCTCACCACTCTCCTTGTAAAAGGCAGTGCTGTGCACCAGCCTGAGGCACAGGACACTGGGGCTGTAGTCCTGACACTCAGCAAATGGCGACTGCATGCTACCAGGAGCTCAGGCCAAACACCTTGGGGTTGTCCTTGACTTGCCCTTTCTCTCATATCCTAATTGCTGTGGGCTCCACCTTTGAAACATGCACAGAGCTCATCCTTTCTCAATATTTGCACTGCTACTACCCCAGCACTCCAGCCCCTAGCTGTTTGCACTGTGCAGCCAAGTATTCAGACATGTGACCCCAGCCCCTCCTATGTCTGATTGCAGAGATCCAGAACCATCCAGCTAAGCCAGGCTCAGCTTCTTGACCTGCAGAAACTGTGAGAGCTAAGAAATGATTCCTGTAGTTTTAAGCCACTGAGCTTGGAGGTGATTTGTTATGCAGAAATTGACAACCAGACAGATTTTGCAGAACTAGCCAGTCAACTTTCAAAGGTACTTTGTACTTGGAACATTGAGAGGCACTGTGCTGTTTGCAAAATGCTTTCTATACACGTTCATCTTTCTCTTTACCATAACCCTGAACACTGGTAAGGCAGGCATTCTTAGTCCTCACTTTATAGATGAAGAAACTGAGGGTCAGAGAGGCTAAGTGATTTGGACAAGGGTACACAGCTGAAAAACAAAAGGGCCAGTCTTAGGGCCTAGGAATTCCGATGATAAGTTCAGTGCCTTCCCTGCCACCCCATGGCTGCCATTTCTTCTCACTCCCTTCACACATGAGAACCCATGGTGTCAGCCAAGTTTGGAGGGAGGGGTGGGTGTGATGTAGGCAAAGAGAAGGAAGACCACATCCACAGGGTCTTGGGAGGTGGGGTGGAGGGGCATTCCTGGAGAAGGAGGCTAAGTCTGGGGTAGGTGTCAAGAGACTGACGGCTACTCTTGGCTTCTTGTATCTGCCAAAACCCAAACTGAAGCGCTCAGAAAAGTTGGAGGGCCTGCGTGCGAACTCAAGGCCTGAGGCTGTAGGCAGGGAGTCAGGGCTGGGGAAGCCGGGCTCAGCCAGGGGACTGAGACACAGGTCACAAATCTAGGAGACTTCTCTCTGGGGCCTCTGGAAGCTGGGGCCAGTTCTCCAGTGCCTCAATGTCCCGGAATTGCTTCTTGGAGGCCAGTGAGAGTGGGCGGAACCGAGCAATGGAGGAGGAGGCCCACCCTTGCTGTAGGGAAATGGCCAAGGAAATGCACTCCAGCCCGGGAATCCTGTCAGGGAGTGGGGTCCCTGTATACCCCACTCTGCCGTTAGCCAGAGCAGCTGTATACAGGACCACACGTGACACAGAGGCATACGAGGCTCTGCATGTGCCTGGGCTTAAAGCCTGCTTGGCTGTGTGTGTGTGTGTGTGTGTGTGAGAGAGAGAGAGAGCGAGAGAGTGTGAGAGTGTGCATGTATAAGAGAGAGTGTGAGAGAGTGTGTGAGTGTGTGTACGTGTGAGTGTGTGAGAAAGTGTGTGTGAGACAGTGTGTGTGTGTGTGAGGGTATGTGTGAGAGAGAGAGCAAGAGAGAGTAAGAGAGAGAGAGACTCCCTTTTCCCCAAAATGTCACCAAGGGGGGTCATTTTCTGTGTGCCTGGCATCTCTGTTCCCAATCACTGGCATATTGCAAGTCAAAGGGAGGCCTTTCCAGTAATTTGAGCATTTCCAACAAATAACTCTGGTCTCCCAGTGCACCATCCCACAGTGACCCCAGGGCCACATAAGGGCCACAACGCACTCTTCCCAGAGCTGCTAGAGCTCACCTCTGTTCTTCAGCTCAGATTCTTGTTGGGATCTGTTATCACAGGGAACTCTCTCTGGATGGAGACGCTCAAGCTCAGAGAAGTGAGCAAACTCTCTTCTGGTTGCACAGTGGGCTGTCAGCCTTCCCACTTCTGGTAAGCTGCTTGAACTGAGAAGTCACTGATTTTTCTCACCAGATGAAGAAGCCACGCCAGTGCACATGGACGCCTGCCTACTGATGTTTAGCCCCACTTCCAGGTGCTCTCTTGGGGAGGGAGGGGCCCCATATTGGTCCTGGGTGGGAGTTTAGTGTAGTTCCTCCTTCAGTTACCAAGCACTTTCTCTGCCAAGCCTGGGCCTGAACCTGGAGATTCCAAGATGATTAAGCCATGGTCTCTGATCCCCAGAGAGTTTGTGGGCCCCTGTAGAATACACACAACCCCTTCCTAACCTTCCTAGAGGCCCTGCAGATAAGTGAGTCAGGCATCTGGCTCAGTAAAAAGTGTCTTCTCCGTTTTATGGACAAGGAAGCAGAGGCTCAGAGAGGGTAAATGACTTGCCCCAAATCACACAGCCAGTAAGCCTGCTTAGTAGGTCTACTGCATCACACTGGTCTAGACCAAGCTGACTGAGTGAAAGGGGGCAGAATTGGGGTGGCCATCAAACCCCTAAAACCTGAGGACGGGAAGAGAGGGGTAGCACAAAAGAGGATTTACCTTCTTCCCCCAAAATGATGTCATCAGCTAAGATAAAAAGAAAAAAAAATGCCCATTTTCTCACTCCAAGTTTCCCCCTCATTAATTTTAATCTAATTTGCTCACAACATTCCTCAGTAAACAGCAGCCTCTCTTTAATAAGCCAGGCTCCTCCCCCCGACCCTGCAATTGTGTTCCTAATCAGCCAGTGTATCAGGAAAGACCTGCTGCTAATTGTCGCGAGGCATCACACTATCCTGTGTGTCAGGTAAGGGATGGCAGCGAGAGAGAGTTATAATCAGATCTAATTAGTAATTATAACAGATCCCGACTAGAAATTGTTTTCAGTTAAATATTCCCAGAGAGGTGCTAATGGTCTCCGGGGCATGCCAAGTGTCACAGCCAGGAGGGGAAGGGGCCCGTGACCTGGCACCCTGTGACGACAGGCAGAGGAGACTCAGTGATGGGAGGAATGGTGTGTCCATGGGAACAGAGCTGGCCTGAAGTCCCAGTATCCTGCTTCCTGGGAGGAGCACCTTTCCTTGTGCACCTAAGGTTGAGTCCCCCTCCAACAGGGCCACCTGCATGGGCCCTCAGTAAATGCCAGTTCTTCACAGGCTCAGGACCTCGACGCATGGAAACTTCTGGATCATTAAAGAAGCTGTGTGGGCTGGGTGCGGTGGCTCCACCTGTAATCCCAGCACTTTGGGAGGCGGAGGCGGGTGGATCACCTGAGGTCATGAGTTTGAGACCAGCTTGGGCAACATGGCCAGCATTTTAATACAAAAATTAGCCAGGTGTGGTGACACATGCCTGTAATCCCAGCTACTCGGAGGTAGAGGCATGAGAATCACCTGAACCTGGGAGACGGAGGTTGCAGTGAGCCGAGATTGTGCCACTGCACCCCAGCCTGGACAACAGAGCAAGACTCCATTTCAAAGAAAAAAAAAATGCTGTGCGTTGCTCAGACAGCATGGGATATTTCTGCTGGAATCGTCATTGAATTGAATGGGATTAAAGGCTTTACCTAGGAGTCCCCTGGCTAACAAAAATCAATCGGGTGACTCTCCGCCCCGCTTTAGCGCCTCCTGCCCCGGGACTTCCCCTTTCTTTTTCATCTCTAGTAAGCAACTGCAAACTCCCGGTTGCCCTATTACTTTCTGTTAACAGGACCTAACTACCCAACACTTCCCTGCCTTCAGATTCATGCCCCATACCCTGCATGGTTCTGTTTCTGGGACCCTCGGATCAGGCGATGAGCTCTCTTAAACACCTAGGACGGCTTCCCACTGCCCACAGCCAAATTCAGATCCTCCAGCGTGGCTCAAAGCCCTTTCCACTGAGCCCCAACCTGTTGACTGGGCTGACACCCGACTATACTTGCTCAAGCATTGCATGCCAAACATCCCAAACACTCATGTTAGGAAGTGGGGGCAGGGTGGGCGTCTATCTTTCTGTGCCTTTGATTTTGTTGCTATGATTACGTTTTCATTTTCCAGCTGCTAAAATCCTACCCATTCTTCCAAGGGAGAGTTCGGTAGTTACTGAAGTCTTGTTACTGAAGTCTTGTGAAGTCATCCCAGATTTTCTGAGTTGAAATGAACACTTTCTCAGTATTGTGCTTATATATTCGAGGGCTTCTTTTATCCTGCCTCGGATGGTAGTGAGTTGTTTATATGTCTTCTCCTTCCTTTGGCCGTAAACTCCTTGAGGGCACAGAGGGCATTTTGCTATTTCTGCATCTTCCCATTGGGTCTGATACAATGCTTTTGCACATCATAAACATTTAATAAAGATGTGAAGGATAAACCCGTGAATGTATTAATGGGACGCTTCTACCCATTGACTGCACTATGATTTCAATGTAAATGCTTCTGGGAAGCCAACCTCCTATCCCCAGGTCCAGATCCTTGAACCTGTCTTTATTATTAGATGCTGTTGGGTTGTCGGAGTATGATTAGGTGGAATTTGACCGGAAGTTCCAGGAATCTCAGCCTCCCCAAAGCCACCTGATGTGAGGCTAGTGTGACTGACTGAGGAGCTGTATTTTTAGTCTTATTTAATTTGAATTAATTTAAATTTAAATAGCCATTGTGGCTAGCGGCTTGGTGCATCTCAGCTGAGAGTCCTTGGAGACACCACTATGTAGGGCAGCCTGGAGAGTCTAGACTCAAAGCCTGCTTGGTGTCAGGTGAGCCTGGCCACAAGCAACTCCCATTAATTTAGTTGAAAAACAGGATATGGCTGGGCGCAATGACTCATGCCTGTAATCCCAGCACTTCGGGAGGCCGAGGCGAGCGGATCACTTCAGATCAGGAATTTGAGACCAGCCTGACCAACATGGTGAAACCCCGTCTCTACAAAAATTACAAAAATTAGCTGGGCGTGGTGGTGGGCACCTGTAATCCCAGCTACTTGGGAGGCTGAGGCAAGAGAATTGCTTGAACCCGGGAGGCAGAGGTTGCAGTGAGCTGAGATCGCGCCACTGCACCCAGCCTGGGCAACAGAGTGAGACTCCAGCTCAAAAAAAAAAAAAAAAAAAAAAACGAAAAACAGGATATATTTTCACTGCATTCTTATTTTTTTTCAGTGCTGATATCAGATCAGCATACTCATAACTCTCTGTTAACCAGAATGGGAGACTAAGTGGGGAAATGCCACTCCCTGACCATGTGAGGAGTTCAAGTGTAATTTACTTCATTCACAGCCTCTCGAATGGCTGCTGCTGGTCTTGCATTTGCACACCTGTTTGCATCTGCATGCGGATCCCAAATGTCAGCCTTTCCCCTTCTGACACCCGCCACCCGCTGCCGAGACATCTCCGCGTAGCTTTCCTGGCTCTGCCTCTCCCAGCCTCCTCCTCTGGGTTTCATTTCCTTGCTGCGAGCCTTGTGCGAGGCAGGATATCTACAGTGCAAGGACACTACTGGTGGACAGCTGGGCCGTCCCACACTTTTCTCTGCAGGTCTGAGGAGTCCAGGAGGACTGGCTGAGGCTGCAGGCAGGAAGCTCAGTTGGGTGAACCCAGGCAAACCCGGGAGTCAGCCTGGCTCTGGCCCCAGCTTGAACGCCTCGGTTGTAGTTCTAAAGCCTATTCATTTCCTCCATGTTCACATCTTTAAGAGGGGAAGATAGGGCTGCAGAGGGAGAGGAGCCAGCTTGGGGCCTGGGGTGCAGTCCTAGAGGCTAAGGAGGCTCTTCTGGGGAGCGAGGGTGCCCAGGAGAGGAAGGCAGAGCGCAGGTGGAGCAGATTCTACCGCAGCCGGTCCTGGGTCGTGTTGATGTGCTACACATTGTAGGGAGCATTTTCATCCCAGGCGGTGCGTGACAGAGCTAGGATTTGAACCCAGGCTGTTCAACTCCAAGTTCTGGGCTCTTTAAAATAGGACAACTATTAGCAGGGAAGGAACACACTGCCCACTCATCTATGACAAATCAATTAATTTGTCCAAATTCCACTCATGCTTTCAAACTCACTTAAACCCTCCTTAAAGCCTACGCTTGCCAACTCGCCTGGCCCTGGGCACTGCTTGCCTCTGCCTGCCTTTGCCTCCTTTTCCCCCTTCTGTTCCTATTCAACCCCTACCCGCATTGTGACCTCCCTGAAGGCAGGTCTGTGTCTGGGATGGGCCAGGTGAGGGGTGGAAAACATCAATGCCAGTGACATACATGCAGCCAGGTGCCAAGGTAAGCACTGGTGAGTGGGGACTGGTGGGCCACATCCCGCCCAAGGGAGCAGCCATAACATAATTGTTTGCAAGCAGGCAAACAGGCATAAGCTGACCACGTCTTTGTAAGAGAAGCCAGAAATCAGAATTTTTTATATAAAAACCCCCAGAATCTTAAACGTGGATAATGAATGTAAAAATCTCTACAGATGCTCCAGAAGCTAACCGGATCCATCCGTGTGCCTGCCCTGGCCTGCTAATTGTCAGCTGCTGCATATGAATCCAGGTTCAGCCTTTCAAAAGTTCTCTGCCCACTTGAAAAGGGTCTCACCTTGGGCAGACCTCATGCTGCCTAGCACAGGGGATGCATCCACCCACCGCACTGGATCAGCACACCAGCTAGGGAAGCACAGTTTGAGAGCTCCTGGGACCTGTCCTGGCTATGCTGCCCACAGCCCCTCCTCCACTCCTCCTGGCAAGAGGATATGGGGCAGCTCCTCCTGCCCAGGCACAGTCAGAAGAAGCTGTCCCTTCTGGGCGGGCACACTTCAGAGGGAAAGCAATTCAATTAAGCCCTGGTTCACAGCGAGTGCTAAAAACCTCCCTCTGGAGAACCATTTTCTGCTATAGATTTTTAAGACCAGCAGCTGGAGAATCACTCTTCCTATTTCTCTTTTGGTGCTGTGTCTCTCTAGTCAATAAATAAGTGGGAAATAAAGGATTTGCAAGAAAATAGAATGCAGTCAAAAGGTAAATTGTGGGCTTAAAAGCCCCTAGGAGACTGGCACAGACTTGGAAATGTTTCCTGGTTTGAAGCTTCTTGCTTCTCTAAGCCCAGCTTCTGGCTCTCCGATTTGCATCTCCAAAAGATGATCTTTAAAACTGATTTCCTTCAGTTGCATTTCATTGGTGTAGAAACTAAGCAGGCTGTTGCATTACAGTAACAACATCAACATTTCACCTGCCTTCGCCTTAATTATTTTTCTGTCTTGCTGATGGAATCCATTTAATAAGATTTATAGGTGGCAAGGAGGTGGGGTGAGCTGGTGTGCGGCTCAGATAATCGGCCAAGCTGATTTCTCCCTCATTGGGTGTCACCAATATAAAAACATGAACTAAAAGCTTTGCAGTGCTTAAGTAATAATAATGTCAGCATTTCACCTGCCTTCCCTTAATTATTTTTCTCCCTCATTCTTGCCACCTGAACCTGTTTAGATAAGATTGCCACACAGATAGAAACTAAGGGCTCTCATTCTCTTAGATAAGCTGCTGTTTTTCTATGGTTTGGTGTGAAAAGGGAGTGTTGCTGGCAGAAAGGCTCTCTCTCAGATTTTTCTGGTGGGGGGCGTCAGAGCCTGTGGATCGTGGGCGGACCAAATGCAGCGATGGAGTAGGGGGCAGGCGGCTGTTAAGGTGGATGTGGGCACTCGGGTAGGTACCCTGGCCTCGGAGCAGAGGAGGGACCGTCTCTAAACATCTGCTCTCTCCCCTAGATGCCCCTAGGGGACCCAGGCAGGGATGAATGGGTTTCATTTGTTGAGGGGGAGGGGTTCTGATTATGCAGCACTAGGCAAGTCTCCAGTGTGGTATAAAAAACATTTGGGTAGCACAACTTTACAACTAGTTAGCTGGGTGGCCATGGGGAAGGAACCCAACCCTTCTGAGCCATAGTTTCCTAAAAAAGAGGTAGGTTGCTGTGGACTGAATGTTTGTGATGGCCTCCGGCTGCAGTTAATATGTTGCAACTCTAACCTCCATTGTGATAATGTGGGAAGTAATTAGGGTTAGATAGTGGGAGGTAATTAAGCTCATCAGGGTGGAACCTTCCTGATGGAATTAGTGCCCTTAAAAGAGGAAGAGAGAGGATCTCCTTCTCCCTCTTTCCCTCCCTCTCCTTCCCTCTCCCTCTCTCTCTCTCTCTTTCTCCCTCTCTCTCTCTCTCCCTTTATCTCCCTCTTCCTCTTTCTCCCTCTCCCTCTTTTTCTCATGCTGGAACCCTGAACTCAAACTTCCAGGCTCCAGACACAGTCTGGAGAAATAAATGCTTGTTGTTTAAGCCACCCAGTCTATAGTATCTGTTATAGCAGCCTGAGCTAAGACATTGGTCTGAATTATCTTAAATTTTAAACTTAAAACTTTTGGGGCCTTACTGAATGACTCCTTTGAGAATGTGAAACCTCTCCCCAGAAATGTGCACATTATTGTGAATATTGCATCCAACTTTGTAGGGATAAAAGGCCCCACACCAAAAACCTTGGCATCATCTGTGACCCCTCTCTTTCTCTCACACTAGCTGTCCACTATCTCTGCTGCTGCTATTCCAGCCTGAGTCCCTCATCTCTTCTCTGTATTACTGCAAGAACCTCTTAACAGAGGCTCTTGTCTTCCCTTGTCCTCTTACAGTCTCTTCTCAACCTAGCAGCCAGGGTGAGTCTTTTAATATATCACTCAGATCCCATCACTCCTCTATTGAGAACCCTTCCATGAGTGATTTTCTCTTCAAATAGAAATTTGGCTCTAAGATCCACAGCTGACTTCTTCACTTCTATGAGTCTTTGTTTACAGGAAGTCAGCTTCTAGAGGAAAAATATGAATTGACCTATATCAAGTAAAGAGATTGGACTAATAAAAATCTTCCCATAAAGAAAACCCTAGGCCCAGATGGCATCATTGGTGAATTCTATCAAATAATATCAATCCTTTATGAAATCTGCTAGAAAATAGAAGAGGAATAAACACTTCCCTACTCATCCTACAAAGCCAGTGTTACCTGATACTAAAGCCAGACAGACATTATAAGAAAAGAGAACGGTAGACTATTGTCCATCATGAATTTAGATAAAAACCCTTTAAGATATTAGCAAACTGAATCCAGCAACATATAAAAAAGATTATATGCCATGACCAAATGGGATTTTTATCCCAGGAATTCAAGGTTGGCTTAACATCTGAAAATCAATTACTGTAATACACTATATTAATAGAGTAATAAATAAAACTATATTATCATCTCAATAGATGTAGAAAAAACATTTCACAAAACTCAACACCATGTGTAATAAAAACTCTCAACAAAGTAGGAACAGATGAAAACTTCCTCAACCTGATATAGGTCACCAGTGAAACATTTTCTGCTAACATTATACTTTATAGTGAAAGATTGGATGCTTTCCCCTAAGATTGGAAACAAAGCCAGAATGTCTGCTCTCACCATTTCTATTCAGCATTGTACTGTAAGTTCTAGACAGTGCAATAAGACAAAAATGCATTATGTTGGAAAAGACAAAGTAAAACTATCTTTCTTCACAGACAAAATGCTCCTGTATGCAGAAAATCTTAAATTTACAAATAACTATTAGGTTTATGAAATGAGTTTATCAGCCAGGCACAGTGGCTAACGCTTGTAATCCCAGCACTCTGGGAGGCCGAGGTGGGTGGATCACTTGAGGCCAGGAGTTTGAGACCAGCCTGGCCAACATGGTGAAACCCCATTTCTACTAAAAATACAAAAAATTAGCCAGGCGTGGTAGTGGATGCCTGTAATCCCAGCTACTCAGGAGGCTGAGGCAGAAGAATTGCTTGAACCCAGGAGGCAGAGGTTGCAGTGAGCTGAGATTGCGCCATTGCACTTCAGCCTGGGCAACAAGAGTGAAACTCCATCTCTTTAAAAAAAAAATGAGTTTAGCAAGATCCAATAGTCATACACAAAAATTAATTGTGTATGTATATAGATACACCATCTATATATAATCTTAGCAATGAACAATCCGAAAATGAAATTAAGAAAATTTCATTCACAGTAGCATCAAAAATAATAAAATGCTTAGGGATAAATTTATCAAAGGAAGTACAAGATGTACACTGAGAACTAGAAAACACTGCTGAGAAAAATTGAAGACGTAAAAAAATAAATAGGCATTCCATGTTCATGGATGGGAATACTCAATATTGTTAAGGTGGCAATTAATCCTAAATTGATCTATAGCTTTCACACAATTCCTATCAAAATTCCAGCAACCATTTTTTTGCAGATGTTGACAGACTAATCCTAAAATTCATACGAAAATGCAAAGGACCTAAAATAGCTGGAACCATTTCAAAATTCACTGTGGGAAAGGATAGTCTTTTTAAACAAATGATGTTGGAACAATTGGATATCTGTATGCAAAAATGAACTTAGGGCCTTCACAAATCACTAAAACTTAAAATGCATCAAGATTAAATATAAAAACTAAACTTGTAAAACTTATAGGAGAAAATACAGTAGTAAATCTTTGTGACCTTTGATTAGGCAGAGTTCTTAGAGACAATATCAAAAACACAATCTATAAGGAAAAAATTATCAAACTGAACTTGATTAAAATTAAAAGTTTTTGTGCTTCATAAGACACCATTAAGTAAAGGAAAAGGCAAGCTCCAAACTGAGAGAAAATATTTGCAAGTCGTATATCTGGTAAAGGGCTTGTATCCAGGCTATAAAGAACTCCTATAAGATAGTAAGACAAATGATTCAATTTAAAAATAGGCAAAATATTTGAATAGACATTTCACCAAAGAAGATACACAAATGGATAATTATCACATCAAAACATGCTCAACATCCTTATTCATTAGGGGAATGCAAATTAAAACCATAATGGATACCACTTGAAACCTGTAACAGTGTTGGCAAGGATGTAGAGAAACTGGAATGCTCATTTATTGCTGGTGGGAATGGATACAGCCACTTTGGAAAACAGCATGGCAGTTTCTTAACAAGTTGAGCATAAACTTTCCATATTATGTAGCCATTCCACTACTAGGAATCTACTCATGAAAAGTGAAAACATATAGCCACACACAGACTTGTTTGTGAATGTTCATAGCAACGATTTTTTTTTTGTTTTTGGTATTTTTAGTAGAGATGGGATTTTGCCATGTTTACCAAACTGGTCTCGAACTCCTGGCCTCAAGTGATCCACCTGTCTCGGCCTCCCAGAGTGCTGGGATTACAGGTGTAAACCACCACACCTGGCCAGCAGCATTCTTTATAATAGCCCCAAACTGGAAACAATCCGGCTGTCTGCCAACTGGTGAATGGATAAACAGAATGTGGTATAGCCATATAATGGAATACTATTCAGCAATAAAAAGAAGTGAACTACAGATACATGCTACAATATAGACAAATCTCAAAGACATTCTTCCAAGAGAAAGGGGCTAGACACACAAGGCCACATATGATATGATTCTACTCATACCATATATCCAGAAAAGACAAATCCAGGAAGCACTGCATTGGTTGCCTGAGACTGGGTGGGAGTGAGGATTGACAAGGGATCATTTTAGGGTGATGGAAATGTTCTAATACTGGATTGTGGGGGTGGTTGCACAACTCTATAAATTTATTAAAAATAATTGAGTTGTACACTTAAAATGGATGAATTTAATGATATGTAGAGTTTACCCAAATAAAGCTGTTAAAAAATAAGGGGAAAGAAAAAGGACACTTCCCCATGAGGTCTATTCCAACCTCTCAACACCTCCTTTCCCTAGGAAACCCAACCCCTCATACTGTGCTCTACTTTTTTTGAATAGCATTGATCACCCTTCTAATACACTATAAAGTTTTCTTGTTATGTTTTTCGTCTAACTCCCTCTGCTACAATATGTTTTGCAGAGGTAGGAGTTTTAAGTCTGTTTTCATCGCTAATGTATATTCTCAGGGTCAAGAACAGTACCTGGCATGTGGAAGGTACATATATAGATGCTGAAAGATGAAATGAATGAAGAATTCTGGATTAAAGGGCTCCTTCGTCTCTTAAATTATCTAATCAAAGGTTTTTGAGGGTCTTTCTGGCATCTTCTTGTGCTTCTTAGCAGAACTGTTGCATTTTAGCAACAGTTAGAACATTTTAGCAGAAGTTGGCATTTTGGACTGAACCTGGACATGAGACGGGGAAGTCCTAGGGGACCCTGGCTAGGGCTCAGCATTGTCTGGAAGAGTAAGAGGACCAGCTCTCCCTTGCCCATGCCTCGTGCAGCCTCTAGCTATTTCCTTTCTTTGTTGACCTCAGTTGACCCATCTTTAAAATGAGTTCTCTCCAGCAGCCTAGTGACTTCGTTTGTGTGCAACAGAGTGGAAAGGAGCAGTGGGATTGGAGGTAGGGCAGAGATAGTCCTTCCTGGGGGGTGGCTGTGTGGCCATCAGCCTTCTCCTCCCTTTCTTGCCTGCACCACTGAAGCTGCTGGGTGATCTCTCAGCTGCTAACATTGTTTCTGACATATTTTCACATAAAAACCTCTTCCTTTATATAAACATTTATAAACACCTGGATTGACTTGTGAAAGTGAGACACTTTTTTTGGAAGCCAGTTTTTTTTGGGTTGTGGGACTCAGCTATTTATTTTTGTGAGATGGAGGCTTCTGGGTGCCTATGAACCTCCCCCTTGGAAAAACCTCCTTCACACAGACAGAACAATTTAGAGGCTCGGAGTGATGGAGAAAGACGCGGCAGGTGGCCGCCCAGAGGATGATACTGAATGGGATGGCAAATGAATTCTGTGGGTCTCGGGGCTCCCAGGTTCATCTGAGGAGGAGGGGCTGCCAGGAAGGGTTTTTGGAAGTCTTGGGTTTGCTCTTCGAGCCGACTCCCCGATTCCATGAGCCCTGGGATGATGGCAGGGTTCAAGCAGGGCTCCTGGAGTTCCCAGGGGCTAGAAAGAAACCTGTATCACAGTCATGATTTTAGGGGGAGTCAGGCAGCAGAGAGAGTGGAGTTTGGAAAAGAGGAGGGGCATAATTGAGTGTAAAGCGCAAGGGTTTCAGAGCCAGAAGTGCCTGCATTCAGATTCTGGTTCTTTACCTTTCTTACGTGTGACCTTGGGCAAGTTAATGAGCCTCTATGTCTCAGCTTCCCCGTCCGTAAAAGGGGACATGGGACCTGCCTGGCAGAGTTGGTCAGAGGGCAGATGAAGGCATGCGAGTGGGTTCCCCAGCACAGTGCCTGCCATAGAGTGGCAGCTCACCAGCGTCACCCTCACCCTTCTCTCTTCTCTCCACTCAAGCAACTCACATGCTGCACTTTCTGTGCATAGAAGGTGTGGCAGAACTTAGATCTCCTCATCCCTGCCTAGTGGGGCACATGCAGGGTGCAGCTGCCGGAGTTTGGGACCATCAGGATCTCTGAATGGGGGCTTTGAAGCTGTGTCCAGTCCCTGTCTTTCCTAGTACGTATCAGAACTTCTCGTGAGTGAAAGCCAGTCTCCTAGGCCTGAGCATCTCATCTCTGATGAAGCCCCCAGCTTTTTGCTCTGACATCATGCCACCATTTCTCATCATTTCATGGGATATACCTTCTGCTCCTGCTGGGGACCCTCACTCACAAGCCCTGTTCTGCCTGGACTGGTTCTCACCTTGCTCTTTCAACCAGGTGAACTCTCAGGCTTGGAATGCCGTCACCCCTCCTTCATACTCAATCATGTCTCTGCCACCCTCCAAGCTTGGCTTCAGGTGGAGTTCCTCCAGGAAGGTAGCTGTGTTGAACACTCACTGCCTGACCTTTTCACGTTCTGTCCAAGCTCTGAGACATTATTTTAGCTGGTATGTAGGTCATGAGGTTGACATTAGAAAGAACGTACCAGGTTCTCCATCCTCTTTTTTTGTTTTTTTCCCCAGCCATTCTGTGTGTGTTCCTAAATGTGACATTCCCGTGATGGACCCATATTTTGCCAGCAGTTTGCAGAATGGTAAAGTTTTGAATTAAAGTCAACAGCTCCAACTATCTGTCACTTTCCTGCCACAGAGGCAGGATATCTCAGCACTCAAATTTGGCCTGGCGTGGTAGCTCACACCTGTAATCCCAGCACTTTGGGAGGCCAAGGTGAGGGAATCACCTGAGGTCAAGAGTTCAAGACCAGCCTGGCCAGCATGATGAAACCCTGTCTCTACTAAAAATACAAAAAATTAGCTGGGCGTGGTGGTGCACGTCTGTAATCCTGTAATCCCAGGAGATTCGCAGGAGAATCACTTGAACCCGGGAGGCGGAGGTTGCAGTAAGCTGAGATTGTGCCACTGCACTCCAGCCTGGACTGGACAACAGAGCAACACTCCGTCTCAAAAAACAAAAACACACACACACACACAAAAAAGAAAATGAAAAGAAAACACACACTGCTCAAATTGAGAACTTTGGATCTGGGCTAATATTTCACCTGGGGCTGAAATTGTCTTTGCAGAGCCTGCAACAAACTGCTCTGGGGACAGCTGGATAGGAAAGGAACATCCTTAAATGGTTCTGGCTCTCTTCTCTCTGAATCTTCCCCTCTCTTGGGCCAGCCCATGACCTCACTCAGCTCCAGAACTGGCAGACTTGCTGCCATCATCTCATATCTGGAGATGAATCTATTTCCTACCTATAGAAACAGGCATGTAAGAAAACTCAGCCTCTGCTTGAATACTCCCAGAGACAGGAAGCTTACTACTTAACTGAACTTTGTTAGTTTTAATTGTTGAGATAAGAAATGTCCTCCCTGGTGTTGTTTCCTCCCTCCCTCCCTCCCTTCCTTCCTTGCTTCCTTCCTTCCTTCTTTGCTTCCTTCCTTCTTCCCTTCCTTCCTTCTTTTTTGAGATGGGGGTCTCACTGTTGACCAGACACTGCACCCTTTGCCTCTTGGGTTCAGGCAATCCACCCGCCTCAGCCTCTCAAAGTGCTGGGATTACAGGTGTGAGCCACTGTGCCCAGCTACCCTGGCTCCGTTTCCATCTTCTGGAGCTCCAGAGTAAATCTATTGTGCTTCTTTAGATATTTGGGAGGGACCCTATTCCCCTACATCTTCTCTTTAGTGAGCTGAACCTCCTCATTTTTAAAAATTGTGTACACAGTCTTTTACAGGTGCTGCGTCCCTGTTAGACTTCAGGGACTTTGCACTGGCCATGGTGCTGACTGATCACAGGCTGCCCGAGCCAAGATTGGGTCTGGTGCTGCTGGAGATATTGACTGCTCAACTCTCTCTCTGGTGTTGCTCCTCTTCATCTACTCCCATCTCCCATGGCCTGAGCTAAATCATGACAGTTCTCCTGGTGCCTCCAGGGCTAGTGCACATAGGGAAGTAAATGACTGAAGTTGGGAGGAGAGGAACACACAAGGGCCAGTGGCTGGGCTCCCTGGAGATCTGCAGTGCTCTATGTGTGTGTGTGTGTGTGTGTGTGTGTGTGTGTGTGTTGGAGCAGAACAGAGAGTTGTTGGTTGTGCCTCCATCTCTAGAGTCTGCAGGGATGTCACCAGGTATGCCATGATGAGAAGAGTGGTTTCAAGAGCTAAACAGGCCAGGCACAGTGGCTCATGCCTGTAGTCCCAGCTACTCGGGAGGCTGAGGCTGGAGAATTGCTTGAACCTGGGAGGCGGAGGTTGCAGTGAGCTGAGATCACATCACTGCACTCCAGGCTGGGCGACAGAGGGAGACTCTATCTCAAAGAAAAAAAAAAGAGCTACACGAAGAGTGGACCCCCCCAGGCTGCCTGGAGAGGCAGTTGGTCATAGGTCCCCAAACACCTCTCTCCACTGGACCTACAACACAGGTCCCATCACAGCAGCAAGATAACAAAGCTGTGGCCATTCCCACTCTGAAGGCAGCAATGCATCTTTCCTCTGGAGGATACTGACCACAGCTGTCAGTCTTGGCTCCTGGCTCATGGGCTTTGAGTCTTCTGCTTCTGTGGTGTCCTATCCTGCCCCAAAACAGTGGGGGCTCCCTTAGGCTCTGGCCTCTGCCCATCTTCCAGGACCTCTCTTTCTCTCCAGGCTTGGCCTCCGTGAGTCTGCCTTGGGTTGTGTGACTTCGTCTCTAAACTCCCTCTGAGGATGACACCCCTCCCTCACCCCACTGGCTGCCAGGGGAAGGCTTCCATTTAGTGGCATTTTCCTTTCTCATTTCATGCTGTAATGGAGATTCATTGCCAGTTTTAAATCCATAATTTGCCATGAAACCCTTGTTTTGGGCCTGGGCTGAGGTCGGAACGGAGAAGTGGCAGGTTATTTTTAGCCCTCAGAGGGTTCCCTGTGCAGCTGCAGCTCCCCTGGGCTTCCCTCAGCGCGGGCCTCAGACAGCGTCCTGGATTTGACACCCAGGATGCCCGGGAAGCTGGAGCCAGGACAGGGGTGAACACTCACGTGGGACTGGCTGGCCTGCCCCTCCCTCAGTTGGCTCTGGCTCTCTTCCTTCTCCATTTCATGAGATGAGGGGGAATCAGTAGAGAAACAGGGCCTCATGCAGATAAGTCTGTGCTTCCATTACCCCCCTCTTTCCTGGGCCTGACAAGGAGTGAGGGTCAGTACTTCAGGCCTCGAAGAATATGTCCATTTCCTAACAGTGACTGATTCCCCTGGCCGAATGCTCTTGTGTCTTTCTATCGGGATGACACTGATGATTTGGCTCTGAAGCGTGTGTGTAAGTACCCACGTGCACCAGCGCATTTGTCCTTGAGGCGAAGCTGTCTGTGTGTGTATCCATATGATTGGCGCATAAACGGGGAATCCTGTCAATGGCCAGTGGCCAGCGGGGCTTCCTGACTGAGGACCCCAGTAGGGCACCAGGACAGAGGTGGGCTCTTGTCTGTGCTTTTGCAGGCTTGTGGGGATGCTGAAAGAGATACCCAGGCGGGAGGAGCAGCCGTATGAGGGGTAAGTGGGTGAGGGGCCTCATCCAGGCAGCTGCCCCCTGCATGTTATAGGAAGGTGGCTTAGATTTCATTTGCAGCCCTGGAGCTGATGGTTCCATGTCGAATGGCAGACACCCGAGGATCGAGGTCCTGACTTTTGCAAATCTCCACAGTCTGAGCTCACTCTTTGCTGAGCAGTTGAGCCTGCTCAGCATCTCCCAGGGTCACGCTTGGTTCCAGCAGCTGAAGGGTATATTATCCTTGCTCTCAAGAGGAAGGGAAGAGGAACTCACGGAACAATGCCCCTCATGCCCCAACCCCAAACTATGAGCAAATGAGAGAGAATCATGGTCAACCTGTGAAGTGGGTTTATACTTCATCTCTCCTGCTACTGGCTCCACCGTGGAGAGGGCGGGCCCTGAGAGATTAAGCATCATCAGCCCGTGTCTCATGGCTGGACGGTGGCAGGACTGGGGCAGGAGTGAATGTGTCCCAGCTCCCCAGTGAGGGTCCTTTGTCCTGCTTGGGTCTGGAGAGTTTCCAATGCCCTGGGGATGGTGGTGACATACTCCAGGACTGCCCAGGGCTGCCCTGAAGAGCCTATCTCTTGGTGATGGGGGTGCAGGCACTGGGGCCAGGCAACAGCAGGAGGCTGAACCCCTTCCATGAGCAGCAGACCACGAGTAGGCTCCTAAGAACCTCCCTGGCTTCTCTTGTCCTGGTGTTGGGAGCAAAAGATGCTGGGGGGTATGGGGGCTGGCCCTGGGGATGGTCATTTGGGATGCTACCCCCAGATTTCAGTGGCGAGTGAGCACTTGGATAGGCAGTGTCGAGCTTCTGGGCCCCTCCAGAAATCGCCCATGGTGGCACTGGCTGGGGTAGGGTGGGGCTGTGCGTTCCTTGCATCAGGTCTTCTCCTTCTTGGAGAGGCTCCTGCCTGTCCTTCTCCACACTCAGGCAGGGAAGGGAAAAGATGCGCTGAGTTTGCCTCCGTCCCTGAGGGATCCTCTCTTTCTCTGGGCCTTGGAAGTCGTTTAATGCCTGAGTCTACTGCCCCCACCTCATTTCCCAACATGAGGGACGACCCCAGGCTGGGGGAGAGTTTTTACATCCAGCCAGGCTGTGATGAGGATGGGGGATGGAGTGGGTAAAGAGGCAGAGGCCATGCCTGCCCATGGCAACATGCAGATTATGGGGGCAGGGAGATTGTGGGGGGCGACCTTGGAGTGCAGCAGGAGGGCAGGCCTGGGGTGACCCACACACCTCAACTCAATGGCTGCAAGACCTCCAGGGAGACCTTCTATCTCATCTGGCCCCCAACAGCAACTACTCAGCGTGGCATTATGGCATTGAACCCACAGGGTGGACCTCAGGGAGCTGTAATATAACTTAGAGGTGAGAGACTATATGTCAGCCTCAGATACCCTTCATGGCCCCGAGCTCTGCTCACTTTATCACCCGCCCAGCAGGTGAGCTCCGAGTTAGATGGGAGTCTAAGGTGGTGTCAGTGGCCACAGGGAAAAGGAGGAGGGGAATCTGCTTCTGGCCCAGGGGACATGGGGGTGGTCTGGGCTACCAGGAAAGGAGCTGGGAGCGAGCTGGTGGCAGGGGTAGGGTGTGTGTAGGGGAAACGAGATGTACAATAGCTCCGACACAGCTCCCATGTGGAACCTCAGGAGATAAGGATGTTTTCTGCTCCTGTCTTCCGTCTCTGGCTCGTTTGCTACCCGTATTTGGGGGTGATTGCAGGGTAATGAATGTTGCAGGAAACAGCCACACAGCACAAATGAGATACGGCACCTAAGACCAGGCCAGGGCCCAGGCAAACCATGCTTAATAAGCAGATAAGGAAATCAATTCTGCCTTTCTTCCCAGGTGTGCTGCCTGCCGGGAGGGGCCTGCAGGAATCACGTCTTCCTGCCTTGCTTGATGCATGGAAAAGCTTCTCTAGGATGCAAAGTCTGATCCCCCGGGATGCAGGGGTTGCTTGTTGGTGTCTCATAACATTGTGCAATAATAGCAATGATGAAAACAGTTATAATACTAGCAGCCAATGCTCCTATGCCTTGCTGCATAACAGGCGCTATTCTGAGACTTGCTTTACATATATTATTTCATTAAATCCTCTCTTCAACCCCATGAAGGCAGTTATGATTATTTCCTTCATTTTACACAGAAAGAAATAGGCACAGAGTGGTTAAATAACTTGCTCAAGGTCACACCACTGGCAAAATGATACAGCTAGGTTTCAAGTGCAGGCAATCTGGCTTCCAGAGGCCGGGCGCTTAGCCACAAAGCCACATTGCCTCTCCAACACAACACAACACAACACAACACAACACAACACAACACAACACAACACAACAAATTGTCATCCGTGTTTGGGGCTTACTATCTGCCAGGCTCTGTTCTCTGGTGAGATTCAGTGTATACTCCCCCTAAATTTCCCCTAAGCCTTGTTGTTTCAATTGCCATGAGGAACCTTTGCTGAACACCCAGTATGTGATTCTAGGCTGTGCTAGGCATGAAGGATGAAAGATGCTCCCAGGAGACCCGGTGGGGGAAACAGACATGAAAACAGTTACTCTCAGCATAGCGTGTTGAGACCTGTGATCAAGGTGCATAAGGAGGCTGGGCGCGATGGCTCACACCTGTAATCTCAGCACTTTAGGAGGCCGAGGTGGGTGGATCCCTTGAGCCCAGGAGTTCAAGACCAGCCTGAGCAACATGGCGAAACCCTGTCTCTACAAAAACAAAACAGAACGAAACAAAAAAACAAACAAACAAAAATTAGCTGGGTGAGGTGGTGCATGCCTGTGGTCTCAGCTACTCGGGAGGCTGAGGTGGGAGGATCGCTTGAGCCAGGGAGGTCGAGGCTGCAGTGAGCTATAGTAGTGCCACTGCACTTCAGTCTGGATGACAGAGCAAGACCCTGACTCAAAAAAAAGATGCCTAAGGAAGTGAGAAGGACCACAGGGGGGACAGTCAGGCCATGTGGGCTCCAGAGAAGGCTTCCTGGAGGAGGAGTTGTCTACGGTGAATCTTGACAGCTGAACACAAGTTAGCCCAGGGAAGAAAGGTAGAAAGGGCACTCCAGGAAGAAACACAGTGTGAACGAGGGCCCGGAGGCTTGGTGAGTGGAAAGAAATGCCAGCTGCTTGTTAGTGCGGGAGCAGGTTGGTGGTGGGTCTGAGGCTGGGGACACAGCTGGGGGCTGGCCTCGGGGGGCCTTGTGTGGCCTTGCAGGGAGCTTGGGTTTTGTTCTGTGGAGACACTTTCTCGCCCCTGAAGAACCCTTCAGACTGTCACCTACTGATTTGCCTTTTTATGTCAGGGTGACTACGGATGGGTTTCTTGCAACCAGTTTCTGGAAGAATGGTTTAGAAGCCAGCACCCTTGGGGTCTGTTCCAGCTCTGCCTTCCCTTGCTGGCAGACTCTGAGTTATTCACCACTGTTCTCTGGACCCATCTTCCCAGAAGATTCACGGATGGGAGATTGGGGGAGGCTGCCAATGCGGCGGGCTGAAGAGGCCCTGCAGCTCCGCTGGTAGAGCTGTGGCAAAGGGAGCTTGTGGTTTTGAAAAACAAACTAGTTAAGGACACGTCACAGATTGGACCTTATCTGTTTTCCTCTCTCAGTATTTGGGCTTGACATCATTTAAAAAGATGCCCTCTTTATTTGAATTGACTTAGTCTCCCTCTTAAATAATTCATGTTGATGTAGGAAGCTTTATTTCTAACGGGAACCACGAGACTGCAGAGTTAATATTAGAACGGGCCAGGAAGAAGAGGGAAATGGGGAAGCAGACTGGGAAAAATGCCCCTCTTAATAATTAATCTGATGCCAACACCTCCTCCTCCCACTTCTGATGCCCCCATCCTGCTTTACTTTTTCCTTTCTGTAGCATTTATTACCACCTCACATCCTGCACAGCAATGCAATTTACGGTTTAATCTGTACATCACTTATCGACCGCCTGCTCTCTGCCAGAATGCAAGCTCCACCAGGGCAAGGATGGTTTTCTCTTTCGTTTCCTGATGAATCCCACGGGTCTAGACTAGGGCTTGGCATATAACAGGTGCTTAGTAAACATTTGTTGATCAAATCCTTGGTATCCATTTCCTCCCTGCCCTGGATGTCCCAACACCTTGCTTCCCAAGCTTCCAGGAAGCTGAAGAGATCAAGTGTAATGCCACCATTACAACTCTGACTCTGGGACAGTTTCAATATTTTTCAACCCTGGGATTCCTGTAGGTGGAAGAAGGAGCAGTCTGCATGTATATGTGTGCACAACTTTAAAATACAGGCGCGGTGGCTCATGCCTATAATCCCAGCACTTTGGGAGGCCAAGACGGGTGGATCACTTGAGGTCAGGTGTTCGAGACCAGCCTGGACAACATGGCTAAAAATACAAAAATTAGCCACGTGTGGTGGCATGTGCCTGTAATCCCAGCTACTTGGGAGGCTGGAGCAGGAGGACCCAGAAGGCGGAGGTTGCGGTGAGCTGAGATCATGCCACTGCACTCCAGCTTGGGTGACAGAGCCAGGCTCCATCTCCAAAAACAAAAAACAAACCAAAAAAGTGTATGACACTTCACTGTTAGAGATTGAGAGAGAGAGAGAGAGAGACAGAGTGTTTAATGTTTACAACAATTCCATGACATTGATATTTTTAACCCTCTATTTTATAGATGAAGAACCAGAAACTTCATTCATTCATTCATTCATGCTGGTTATAGAGGCTTGAGCCAAAGAGGCCCAGTTCCAGCCTTAAGGACCTTGCCCAGGGTCACACAGTTAGTGAGCAGCAAGAGCACATTCTACTTCCCGGTCCAGGGCTCTTCCTACCCCATGGCAGCTCTCTCTGCACATGTGCATGGGGGTCCTCTGATGCCCAACCAAGCTGAGTCTTTGGAGAGGGCTAGGTCTACGTGGAAGCTGGCTACAGAGGGGTGGTTGGGGGGGATCCTTTGCAGGGAGGACCAGGGTTGAGGTCCACAGCCAAGAGCCAGGACCTCAGGGCTGAACAGGACTTGGAGAGGTCCTATCTCCCAGCCTCGAAGTGGGAGGCTGTTTAAACCACCCTAATCAGTTTCCTTCTATGCCTCAGTCACGGCGCCAATCTTGGTTCCAGGGAGGGATGGCCCAATTTCCTAAAATAGTTGGTACAGCATGTTGGACTCCTTACAGTGGAAGTCATGGCCTTTTGGGAGCGAGACAGTTCTCAGCGATCATCTTATTTATCACCACCTCTCATTTTACAGCTGAGGACACTGAGACCCAGGTTGAGAAACAGGGCCACTGTCACACAGCTGGATACTGGTAAAACCAAGACCACTACCTCTAAGTCTAATGCTGTTTCCATGATGCTGTGTTTCTCCAGATGTTCTGCAGGTGAAAAGACGCCCGTCTTGACCCTGGGCTGAGTCAAGACATAGTCCTTGGCAGCTGGCTGGGCCACAGAGGGCACGCAGCCTGACCACTGATTGACCTGACCTAAAATCCCCAGTCTTTGCCTCTCTCAGCTTTGCAAACTCAAGGCCTTCCCCCGTCTTTCCCTCCTCATTTCCTGGTTCCCTCCTTCTGCCTCCCGAGGTACAAATGCTCAGCTCCGAAGTTGCTCCTTGCCTGATTGCATCTGAGAGCTGGAAACACAATGCTAATTAATGTGTCTGTGACTCTAGGCTTGGCTGCCAGGCCGAGTCCCCGTGCCCTCCCTAGGGCCCAGCGGCTCTGCGAGCTGGCCCTCTGGCTTCATCTGAGCACGCTGCCGGCAGATGCATATTTTAACAATGCACATCTGTTGGCTATATAATCTCTTGTATTTGCCCTCCTCACTTGGTACTTTGATGGAAGACCCCCGGGGGCCTCCCTCTGTTCTAGCCAAAGTGTTTGCTTTGCAATTTTGCTGGAATACCATCTGATTCTGCTTTCGCATCTTCTGCAGGTTCTAATCAGGCTCTTACTTTATTTAATTAAAAATCTATCTCAGGCAAATACAGACTAAATTAGGAAGCTCTCTCATTCCTGGAACACAGGGAAGGCAGCCCCCCTTGGGGAACTGGCTGGGACATTTTCCCGAGCTGAGATGTCACAGCAAAGCAGATGGGGTCTTGGTAGGGAAGGCGGCTGAGCCAAGGGGCAGAAACACGTCTCCCCCATATGTGGGAACAGCCACTCTCTCCCTCCCCCTTCCCCAGACCAGGGGTCCCTTTCCACCTGGCTGGGTCAGCTGCTGCACTGGGGGCCTCCTTGCAGAGCAGTAGTTGGGGCGCTATACCCCAGGACACTCAGCCAGGTGGAGCCCTACAAGACTAGCTGGGTTGGGGACCTGGGAGTGTCCCAGGGAGTCAGCGAGGACTGCAGGCAGAGTGCTGGGAAGCACTGTCTTGCCTGGGGTTTTAGTTTGCTCAGGATGAATGGTTTTTGTGGAGCTGCCTGAAAGGCTGATGGACAAGATGCTGGCTCAGGCTCTCTTTCTGGCTCTCAGGAATTTCACAGAGGGGACCCTGCTGGGGCATCATGGAAACTTCCTCTGCCCTCCTTCCGCTGATCTCCAGACTTGAATAAAACATCTCCCCAACACAAACCCAGCTCTGTGCCCAGAGGGCGGTGTCAGGCCATGCCACCGGAGAGGAAGGGGGAGCGAATGCTTTTTAGACATGACCTAAGACAAAATTGCGTCTGTTCAGTTTGGATCCTGAGGCCCTGCTCTGAGAAGCCTGGCCCCTCACCAGCCAGACAGATGAGATGCTGCTGGCATCTGGGAACAGGAGACTAGGCAAAGAGCTTGGAGCTGAAAAATCTGGAGTTGATTTTGAAGGTTAATTAAGCTGTGTCACCTCCTGTGAGTGCCTTTGCCTCTCTGAGTTTCCATTCTCTCATCTGTAAAACATTTGAAACAATCTGGACTTTTAATACGTTGGACTTTGTTACCTAACATAGAGTTGAGAGGAAAGGAAGTGTAATGATCATGTCAAGACTGGGGAAGTCAATACAGCCTTAAGGATGAGATGTGGCTCCATCTATTTTTGGTCCCTGTGAAGTCAGAGGAGTGGACAATGCTCAGGTTCCTGTGGTTCCAGCATCGTCTGGCCGTTCTAGAAGGTGTATGAGCCGGTAGAGGCAGATTCTTCTGAGGATGGAGGGGCTGAGCCATCTCTGAAGATGAGGAGCCTACAACTTAGCAAATCTGTTCTGGCATTTTGCAATCCTCAAAATCAGAAACAATATGAGGCCCTAATTCCTCCTCCTCTCCTCCCACAACCCCCACACCGCATGGCAGACTCATTCTCATTTTAGTCACCATCTTGGGAGAAATGAGAACGGTGCTGCTGCCTTTAATACCCCGATTACTCCTCGGAAGGCCGCTTCCCGGCCATGGAATCCCAACTTATTTACCCCCACCGGAACAGGTTTATTTTCTCATTCCTTTCATCGCGGGCCTGGGGAGACTCAAAGGTTGCAGGAGGTTTCTGAGGCTGGCCCCAAGACCCTCCCCTGCATCTCAAGAAGTCAAGCTCCGCGCTTGGTAAGTGGTCCTCCGGGGCCTGTCTGCTGCACTGCTTGGAATAATCTGCCCTGGTGTCTTTGGCCATGTAGATCTGAAGATAACCTGACACGCTTTTAAATATTTCATCTCTGAGCAGCCGTGTGCTTTAGCTGCCAGGAGAGGAGGCTGCACCCCAGCTGCTGACCCTGTTGTCGAACCTTCACAGCAGCTGCTAAGGGGTGGGCCCGGACTTTCCCACTTCCCTGCTACACGCCTGCCTGGCACAGACTCACGTGTAAGGGGGCAGCGAGGTGAGGCAGGGAGCCCTGGAGCCCTGGCCAGGAGCCCATGGGCCAAGCTCTTTGCATGTGTGGGCCTTAGTATCTCATCTGGGATAACAGTCCCTGTCCCACCGAGCAGCGTCAGGAACAGTGGAGGCATGTGCCTGAAAGAGCCTGGAGAGCCACGGTGAGCTGCTTGGCAAATGTGAGCTCTCATGACTTATGTGCAAGGCCTAGTTCTCAGCAGCCTTGATCCTTGGTAACATTTGGCCAGAGGAGGGAGACTCCTGGGACTGAACTCTAAATCAGAACTAGGCAGTTTAAGAGGTCACCGAGCCCATTCCCCTGTCTTCAGGCAGGAAGATCCAGGAACGCTGGGCTCCTGGGAACACAGGATGAAGAAAGACCAAGGGGAAAAGTATGATTTGGAATAAGGACCTGAAATGAATTTTCCTAGGAAGGACCTGTCAGCCAGGATTCCCAGGGAGCTGTGAGGGGTGGAGAAGTCACGGGGGTCACTGGTGTCCACATGGATACTAGAATCATGGGGAGAATCGGGCTGATTCTACAGAGAAGGTGGAAAGATAGGGCTTTGTTAGCACTGGAGTGGGGGTCAGTTCAGAAAGAAGGGACCCACAGCCTGTGCCACATTCTTCCTGGCACGGAGCCTGGCCTAGATAACACGTGCAGAGCGTGCTTTCTGATGGAATAAATAAGCACGTAGGAGCCCTCATTAGCTGCCTAAGGCACCATCAAACACACCGGGGTTGGACTGAGTCTGCTGGCATTGGCTGTCTGGTTTCCTAGGGAAAGAGCCTTCGCTTGTCCCGTTTAGGTGGGAAGGTAGGCATGGATATTGTGGAAGCAGCAGTGTCTGGAGCCCTGTGGGATGATCCCCAGAGGGGAGTCTCCCCACGTCTGACCAAAAAAATACTCTCTTGGAGCTGAGCCCTTGGTGCTTCATGCAGTGTCCCTGCCCCGTGTGCAGATGGTTCTTACCCAGGACTGTGAGGCGTGCGGGACGGGAGCGGATGGCGGCCTGGATGGCCTGGCACTCATACACTGCATCGTCTTGCAGCTCTGCCCGCAGGATCTTCAGGTGGTGCTCCCCCGACAGGTGGTTCCCTACCACCAGGTACTGTGGGTAACCTGTGGAGACAACAGGCAGGTCAGGGAGCTGGGGCGGGGTGGAGGGGACACCCATGACAAAGAGGCACAGAGTAGGGGACCCAAGCAGAGGCCGTTCTACAAGGCTGGCAGAGCAGGTGATTGCTCAGACCTCTGATCTCAGTGCAAGGAGCACAAATGCAAGAGCTTTCCCAAGGCGTTGAAGGTGTTGGCTCTGTGTGTGTGTGTGTGTGTGTGTGTGTGTGTGTGTGTGTGTGCGTATAAGGGCATTTTGTTTGTTTGTTAGTTTTTGAGACAGGGTCTTGCTCTGTCACTCAGGTTGGAGTGTAGTGGCAGGATCATAGCTCACTGCAGCCTCCACCTCTCAGACTCAAGCGATCCTCCCACCTCAGCCTCCCAAGTAGCTGGGACTACAGGCATGCACCACCACGTCGGCTAATTTTTTTATCTATTGTAGAGATGGGATCTCACTATGTCACCCTGACTGGTCTTGAACTCCTGGACTTAGGCGGTTCTCCCTCCTCAACCTCCCAAATTTCTGGGATTATAGGCATGAGCCACCATGCCTGGCCATGTAAGGGTCTTGTTGGTTTCAAGTTTAGGAAAATTGGAGGGGCCACTGTTAGAAAGGAAAGAGGGAGAAGAGATGTAAATGCTAAGTGTGGACAGACACCGCTGGCTTATTATTCTGGAAAGTGGTGTGCTCAGCTCTGTGGTCTACCAAGCCGACAAGCATTTTGATAAAATAGAGAGGAGAGAGAGAGAGACAGACAGACAGAGAGACCCAGGCTGAGAAGTACAGAGAGAAGACAGTCAGAGAGAGAAGGAAGGAAAAAGAGAAATGTTTGGAAAAGGATCAAGAGTGACTTTGCAAAAAGTTTTGTTTCAGGATGGACAGGAAGTAGAAATCTAGGCCCACCCTTCCAGTGTCTAGGAACCTCGGGTCACTTTGAGCCACAGTGGCCCCTGTCTAGTCATTCCTCCTGTCCCGCCAGAAACCCCAGGGCCTGGTGATGCACTTATGAAGTGCTCAGGACACTTAAGAACTGGGGGCCCCTTGTACCATGGGCAAAGAATAATAGATAAATAAAAGTTTGAGAATATAAATCATTAATCAGCATTCCTGCTGCTGTGTGGGGTTGAATATAAATGCCGACTGAAATTGTGGCTGGCCATGTTGGGCAGATCCTCTCTTTCCTGGGTCTCGGGCCCTAAACCTCCCTATTTCTCTTTCCATCCATCTCCTCACTGAGGTCTGCCCTCCCCCGAGTCCCTCACTGTGTGGATTTACAACCGGACTCCAATCCCCACCGTCTTTCATCTCTGTCCTTATTCCCTTCTCTCCTCAGAGGCTGCCCTCGGCTTCCACTCCCCTCTGGCAGCCCCAGGCTGCTCCTCCTTTTGAAGGACTCTCACCACACAGGGAGTGTTCTCAGACGGGTGCTGTAGGAGGATGTGATGGGACACATTCAGCCTTTTAAAGAGAAGATGAGGGCTTAAGCAAGTGAGAGAGACGGAAACAAAGACAGGGAGGGAGACCTGCAAGAGCTCGCCTCAAGTATTTCGAACAGTCTCTCGGTGTGGGTTGGGCATGTTCCTGAGCTCCCAAGGGCAGCACCAGCACCAACAGGCAGAATTCACATGGGGAGGTTCTTTAGAATATTCTCAGCTGTTTGAGGTATCCAACAAGGATCTGGGCTGCCAGAGATGGTAGTGAGGTCCCCATCACTGGCTGTATTCAAGCAGAGGTTGGATGATCACCTCTCAGGGATGTTGCAGAGGTGATTTCTACACCGGGTGAAAGATCAGACTAGAGGAGCTTGAAGGCCCCTCTCACCACCATAAGTGAAGGGTCTTCTGGAGGTGGGGCAGGCCTCCCTGGGGGTGGGCTGTACAACGGGCCACCAGCACTTGTTCCTGGTCAGGCGAGGTAGCCGTGATGATCCTCTGCCAGCTTTCCTGGCATGCTCTGGAGTGCTTCCTGTGCAGCCGGGCCCTTCGGACTCAGGTCTTTATGGCTACCATCCTCATCATGCAATAAAATGGCCCTGTCCTCCCCAGCTGTGCAGGCCTGGCCAGAAAAGCTCACAAGGCCATCAGCTGCACCCCTGAGAGCACTGCCTCTCCTCCTGCCCACACTTCCCGCCTTCTGCTGGGCTTTGGGAAGGAGCCCAGGTAAGTTAAGCTGTCTCCCCCCAGGGCCAGGAGAGGGGCTGGAAATGGGTTCTAGCCCGATCCTCTCCCTGCTGCCGCTGCCTTCCTTGTAGCTGGCTGGCTACCCTCAGCCCCTTCAGCCCAGCCTCTGGATCCCACTATCCTGTGATTAGTCCCTGGTCTCCTGCAGGCATCTTGGCTGGAGCTTCTGTTTTTGTTGTCTTGCAAGCTATCAGCAGCAGGATTTTGCTCTCACGAGCTGCTGAAAACATCAGTGATGGGTTTGTTTGTATTTGCCTAATTAGGCAGCGAGCTGTGATGTTATCCCAAGGACTGGCAGCGTCTTTGAAAAACAGACTCAGAAGCATGGATTCTGAGAAAGTTCTAGCTCCTTCCACATTATCATTACTCTCTCTTGCTACTCCCAAAGGAAGCAAAATTACTTAGAGTCTGGGTTCTATAGTCGACTTGCCTGGGTTCCAACTCCAGCTGGATCACTTCCTAGCTCTGCTGTCTTGGGTGAGTTACTTTAACTTCTTTGTGCCTCATAGACTACTTACTAGGTGCCAGTCCCCATTTTATGGGGACAATACCAGTACCTCATAAGGTTATGGTGAAGGTTAAATAGGATAATCTATGTAAAGTGCCTGCCACATTGTAAGTAGTCTATAAATGTCAATTTAAATGAAGAGAAAGGTAAGTCATAAGGTCAAGTGGCCAAAAAGGTCTTCATCTTTAGAAGGGAGAGCAGACAGAGTATCTGGACCCTTTGGGGTTAACAGGCAGGTCTCATGTGCTGGGATTGGTTATATAGTTGAGTCAATTTCTTTCTCAGTTGTGACTTTGTTTACCTGTCAAACAAAGGGGAAAATCCTTCTTTTCTCCCTCCGGATCACTGTAGATTTATGAGATAATGTCTGTGAAGTACTTGAGCTTCTTAGAAGAAAAATGTTCTATCAATATGAGGAAGTGCATTTATAAATCATTTTCTTTGACTGGTTTTTCCAGCTTTGGTGACTAGAAAAACATTTAGATCTTCGGGGAGGGTATCATTTCTGGGAGATTCAGGTGGGGCCACACGGTTACAGTGGGAGAGGACAGAGATGTAGCAGGCTGAAATCCCACAACCCTGGGCCTCAGTTTCCCTGTAGGAGAGCTTTCGCTGTGTTAAGGGCTCTACAAGTACTTGCTGAATTGAGTTGAGGGCTGTCCTGCCTGTTTCCACATCAGGCAAGCGAGCAGAGTTAATTGAGCATGTAAGTGTCTATCATGATTGCCATTATGCTATTTTTGGGACAGGTGATAAAATACAGGGCAAGTATTTTATCAGGAGTTTGAGGTCATTGGCTCTGTATGGAGAGGCAAACCGAGTCAAGCTGGAGAGGACACAGGCCCCAGTTTGTCAGAGGCCATTGTCCTGCAGCCCTAAGCAGGTACCAGTCCTGGATCCCAGAAAGCCATTCATGGCACTGGATGCTAGAGGGTCAGTTATCCATGCTGGGATGACCACCCTATGCACTATCCCTGCTGACCTGAGCCTCCTTTTGGCCGCTGACCCAACAAGACCCCAGTCCCTGACGGAAGTTGGAAACCCACTGACTGGGACCCCAGACAGCCTCCTTAACTAGCGGCGGTGCTCATCTCAGCTCAGAGCCATCCAGTGCATGAACTATTCTAGTCTGGGAAGGTTGTATCATTCCCCGAGTTTCTCTAGGGTAAAGGCGTTCGGAGTCTCTGAAATTGGCTGGTTCCCGTAACAGTTAAACTTTATGGCAGCACAGTATATTTTGGAGATTTTTTGTGTATTTTATCCATGCTCAGCTGGGCTGCAGGGTTCAAACCTTGTTCCTGCTATTGACCGTTGCTATAACGTTTCAATATACATTTTTGGCAAGACATAACTCACATTTTAAAATATTAATTTCCCAGACATCATGTTCCCGAGTGCCTTCGATTTTTATTTTCCTGCAGCTGTACACCATGCGAGAGGCAAAGTTACTTCTCAGCTGAATAATATTTTTCTCTCCTCCTCCACCTGTAGCTATTCCCAAATCACAGGGGAATGACACCCAGGGGTCCCTCCTTCTGAATTTTACTGTGTGCGCCAAGCCTAGCAAACAACCACTGTCTACCTGTAGGACAGAATAATGATAGCTGAAGGGTGCGTGACCAGGGGTATGAGCCGTTCTTCTTTTTTCTCCAGGGAAGAGGATGGATTGGAAAAGCATCTGTATGGTCTTATGGGATCGCTATTCACGATAGTTAACAAATGATCTGTTGTCAGCACTGGCCAGTGGGTTCACGTGTCAGCCATCAACAACCATGGGATCCCTCACTGCCTGCCTCAGGGTAGCTTTGCTGAACACCAGCCTGCCCAAGCCGAACATAGTTGGACATTTATTTTTAATACTTCCTGTCTTTTCTTTCCATCTCAGGATGGCTGCTAAGATCAACCAGGTGTCTTTGTGAGTTTTCAGTTTACTTGGTTCCCTTTAATGGGTAAGAAGCCTGGAAGAACCAGGTTGTGACTTGTATTTCCTTAATAATCTTGCCTTAATAAATGGGGGATACATCTTGGGCCAAGACACAGGAACACTTGATTTCTGGAAACTGGAATTTACATGAATCATGTTTGACTTTGGAGTAGATGCTCGAGGGCAATGTCGAGTTAGCTTAGGACCCACCGCTAGAAGGAGGGTTTGCTTGTGGTTCGTTATGCACATCAGGGGCCCTGAGAGTCTAGGGATGCTGGGTGCAGTGCTTGCCTAGCCTGACTCTGCCTGAGCAGTTGCAGTGAAAGCTGGAGATTCGATACTCAGACACCTGTGAAGATGGGTGCTCCCTAGGAAGGTGGATGGGTGAGTAAGGAAATGATGGCCCCAGGCCCGCCCCAGGAGGTCTGGAGGTACTCACTTGAGAGGTCCCTGCCCACACCCAGAGCCAAGCCGTCCTTGATCCACAGAACGAAGCCATCGTATTCGGGGATGGCGCAAAGTAGCGTCACTGGCTGTCCCGACACCACCACCTGGTCCTGGGGCTGCTGGCTGAAGGAATAGACTTGGCCTGGGAAGGAGACAAACACAACGGTCAGTTACCTGCCAGCTGCAGGGACGAGAAGATTCCCCTCCAGCTATGGAAGCAGAGCAGGGCTGGCGCAGGAGACTGAGCCTCCTGAAGCACCTGGCTTTCCTGCTGAGGGTCTGGTAGAGCTTCCTAACTGGTCTCAGCCCCAGCTCTATTCCCTCCTGTGAGGGCCTGGCTCCCAGCTCCAGCCCCCCTGCCCATCAGTCCCTAACACATGGACTGCTCTAGCCACACCCCAGCTCCCTACGGGCCATCTCCCTCCACCGCTGGGACGTGCCACTTCCCATGCATTGGTGAGCACCTACTTAATGCCATGTGCTGGGCACGCAGTTCCACACCAGGGCAGAAACAGGAGAAAGAGAGACCTCTAGCTAGAAGCAGTCTGTGGTGGCTGTGTGTTAAGAAGGGGGTCGATGGAGAGTGGTGTGGCTTTGGTTAAACCTGAGAATTCAGGAAATCATTTTGTTGTTTCAGTGGCTCCTGGGGTGGGCTGAGGGCCAAGTTCAGAGGGGTGGGTGGTGGTGCAGTGTGGCAGGAGGTGTGCTGAGGGGGTGTGCCATCTTACCGTGTCCTCCCTGTCCCTTTCTTTTCTGCAGCAGACCTTACTCCGGCCTCACAATCACTGTCTTTTCTGCAGCAGACCTTACTCCGGCCTCACAATCACTGTCTTTTCTGCAGCAGACCTTACTCCGGCCTCACAATCACTGTCTTTTCTGCAGCAGACCTTACTCCGGCCTCACAATCACTGTCTTTTCTGCAGCAGACCTTACTCCGGCCTCACAATCACTGTCTTTTCTGCAGCAGACCTTACTCCGGCCTCACAATCACTGTCTTTTCTGCAGCAGACCTTACTCCGGCCTCACAATCACTGTCTTTTCTGCAGCAGACCTTACTCCGGCCTCACAATCACTGTCTTTTCTGCAGCAGACCTTACTCCGGCCTCACAATCACTGTCTTTTCTGCAGCAGACCTTACTCCAGCCTCACAATCACTTGGGAAAAAATCATTATGGACACCATGCCTCCTCAAAACGAGATGGCCAGAACCATCGAAGAGAGTCAGTTGACAGTATTTTATTAAACAAACCCACCCACAATGCTTACAAGATGCCATGCTCTGTTTTGAGGCTTTAAAATATTAGTTCATTAATATTTTCATCCTCATAACAACCTAAAAATAGTAGGTACTATTTTTATCCCCATTTTCCAGATGGGAAAATGAGGCACAGGGAGGCGAAAAATAGTAGTGGGAGCTGTGCTTGTGAATTGCTCACCAAGTACAGCGTGTGCCCTGACTCTAGTTATCACCGTGGCAACACTCGTATGAGGCATTGTCAACCCCATTTTACAGGACTTTGGGAAACGGAGGCTCAGGGTTAACTGAATTGCCCAGGGAACTGTCTAGTGGGAGTTGGGGTGGGGGGTGCGGTGAATCCAAGTATTTCTGGCTCCGAAGACCATGCTCTCCCCTACTGAGCTATGCTATGTGCAGATCCCCAAGCCTGGCCTTGGAGGGAGTTGCTGATGAAGAGGTGTGATGTGATCTGTGCCTCCTGGGAGTCCACAGTTAAGTGGACAATGGGACACTGACATTCACTGAGCATCTGGCCCACAGTACAACCAGCGCTTCATACAACCCCTTCTGTAATCCACTTAATTATACTTCAGGGCAGAAATAGCCCCATTTTACAACAAAGAAACCAGGATCAGAGAGGCACAGTAACCTGCTCAAGGTCACGCAGCTAATGAATGGTAGAGCGGGGGTTTGAGCAGCGGCCCATCTGCATTCCAAGCCCTCCCTTTTTCCTACCCCCTGCTCTACAGACCCGGACCTAACCGAGGCACAACTGGACCTGGTGCGCCAGCTGCTGATGCGGTGGCCTCTCCTCCCCGACCCAGGAGAGTCAGGGGCAGTCACAAATGTCCTGGACACTGGCTGCTGCTCATCTTGGGGACAAAAAGCCCCAGGCTTGGGCCACACCTAGGACTGAGCTCTCAGCAACAGATGAGCCCAAGAGGGGGGCACTTGGTGTGTATCAACCCAGGGGAGCTTGGATGGCAGCAGAGCTTGGGGTGGAGGCGCCCCAGAAGGAGGGGTGCAGATTCACAGCGGAGAGCTGGGGACAGGCAGGAAGGTGGCCGAGTTCACAACCTGACAAGATCTTGGCAGGGTCTCTGAGGAGTCTCATTAAAAATCAAATTGGCCTTGAATTGTGGGAGTAACACTTTTTATTCTGATTTGAGCTTTACAAATTAGATTTCATAGGACATTTTAATCAGCTATGTATGGTAGGTTTTTTTTTCCTCTCTGTCTCTCCAAGTTCTCTGTTGTAATTAGACTGTTTCTGGCACTAAAACAGGGTAGAAAAGGAGGGAAGAGATGAGAGAGGAGAAGGGGAGAGGAGGGAGGGACTGGAGAGAGAGCAAAGGAGTGAAGTGAGGACATGGGAGAGAAAAGGAGAGGGAGAGGAAGAAGGGGAAGCAGGGGAGGAGGGTGGGGGGAAGCATGGAGAGGGAGCGGTGGGCAGAAAGGACTCCTTCTCTAGGCTCCTTTTACTCTAATGATGATTTCACAGCTCATCCTTTTATCTCAAAATCTTTCTTGCAAGAAGGACAGAGTCAAGGCAGCCGCAGTAACTGCCGAAGATTGTGCTATCAGAGAGAATTATCAGGTTGTCAGGTGGACGTGGAGGGGGTTACAATGAGAGCCCCTTAAATGAAGCAGTGCCCGAGCCCTCTGAGATGTCCATTATTAGGAAGCACCCACAGTGGGTAACCGTCCCAGTCTCTCCCCATCCTGTGTCCTCTTGGAGGAAGGTGCAGGAGGTACTGGGTGAGGGCCTCCGGGGAGGTGGGGTGCAGGAAGCATCCAAGGGCCAAGGGTAAGTTGTGGACTGGCTGGAGCCCCCAGGGAGAGGAGGGGGCTATCACCATGGAAACCAGGCTCTGGAGGAAGGCAACGCTGGGAGGGGGGATCAGTTGAAGCAGGCCATGGAGGTGGACTCTGAGTGGCCACAGACCCTTTTGGTGGGTGTCTCAGAGCCAGGGGTGGCAGCAGGCACAAGATGCCTGGAATAAGACCTGGGGTCTGCAGGAAAGGAGCCTGACAGGATGGGGCTGAGCAGGAGAGAGGCTTTCGAGGAGGAGCATCTCCCGATGCCATCTGAGCAGGCTTGGAGGTATAGGATCCCACAGGTTGCAGTGAGCCAAGATTGCCCCACTGCACTACAGACTAGGTGACAGAGTGAGACTCGGTCTCAAAAAAAAAAAAAAGACCTTCCTAGAGCCTCTCACATTTTGTCTGCTTGGATCCACTTGGCTTTTCTATGGAAAGACTTTTTCTGGGGAAGATGAGTACACAGGAAAAATCCACCCAAAGAACATGATTTACAAATTATTATTTTTGGGGATGGGAGATAGTACTCTAATTGACAATGTCCCTTTTCAGTCCAATTTTAATTTTTGCACATTACATTTAAGTCACTATAATTACTTTTCTCTTTTAAACCAATGAGTTTTTTTTTTTTTCAAATGAATCTTAAACTGTTACTGAGTATCTAGAGTAGATAAAAGTTGAGGTGCTTTGGATGAAGGTGGAGATGGAGGGATGGAACCCACTTTTTTTTCCATCCATCTGACAGATCTTGGGGCCTCTCCTTTGGGCTCAAGAGCCCCTCAGAGCACAGCTTTTGAGCCATGGATGTAAGTTATTGCCAGAAGAATGCTCCTTACTCACCCACTCTTTCTTTTCTTTTGAGACTGAGTCTCACTCTGTCGCCCAGGCTGGAGTTCAGTGGGGCAATCTTGGCTGACTGCAACCTCCGCCTCCAGGTTCAAGCGATTCTCCTGCCTCAGCCTCCTGAGTAGCTGGGATTACAGGTATGCACTACCATGCCCGGCTAATTTTCATATTTTTAATAGAGACAGGGTTTCACCATGTTGGCCAGGCTGGTCTTGAACTCCTGACCTCAAGTGATCCTCCCACCTCAGCCTCCTGAAGTGCTGGGATTACAGGCATGAGCCACCGTGCCTGGCCTCTACTTGCTTTATTTTCCCCATTTTCTTTTCTACTCCAAAGAAATGAAATGCAAGTGAGCTCAAGGTCATTTTCTGCAGCCTCCTGGATAGTGCCTTAAGTAGGCGGTGAGCTCCTGAGAACTGTTTCTTCCACACACACTGACCGAACCCTGCTGTGAGGCAGGCACTGTGCTGTCTGGTGAGGAGCAGGGGAACAGGCCTGGCCACCCCTCCAGGAGCTCGCAGCTGTGCCCCCTCCCCATCACACCTGGGCATCTCAGATGGAGCACAGAGTAGGTGCCTCACAGGTTCGGGTCCTGCTCTCAGTGGAGATGCGACACACCCAGCACCTTCCTCTGGCCCAGGGTTTCCATCTTCTCCGCTTCCCGTTTTCCCTGATGACGTTCCCCTGGTGTGAAGCCTTGGTGGCCGGTGCAACCTCCCCTTCCCGTACTTTATTTTTATTTTTTTTTGAGACAGAGTCTCACTTTGTTGCCCAGGCTGGAGTGCAGTCATGTGATCTCCGCTCACTGCAACCTTTGCCTCCCAGGTTCAAGCAATTCTTCTGCCTCAGCCTCTTGGGTAGCTGGGATTACAGGCACTTGCCACCACGCCTGGTAATTTTTGTATTTTTAGTAGAGACGGGGTTTCAGCATATTGGCCAGGCTGGTCTCGAACTCCTGACCTCGTGATCCACCTGTCTCGTCCTCCCAAAGTGCTGGGATTACGAGCGTGAGCCACCACGCCCAGCCCCATGCTTTGTCTTGAGTATGTCACCATCACTGAGCCTAGCTCAGCAGCCTGTCTGTACACTTCTCAGACTTCCCCTTTCCTCTCTATTCCCACTGCTACCACCCAAGTTCAAGCTCTCGTTGCCCCAACCTGGGCTCTTGCCACAGACTCTGAATGTTCTCTTTGCCTGATCCATTAATGTGCTGCACCTGGATTTTCCTTCTTAATTCACCACTTGCTTCAGGGTTCCCCTCTCTTAAGGGGTGGGACCTCTCATGGCTCTCCACTCTCTGTGGGACAACGCCCAACCTCCCATGCTGGATTCTAATCTCCAAAATCCAGCTCCTTTTCTTCCTGGGAGCTCCACAGCACCCCCATGCTGGCTAGTCACTAAGGTCACCTGCCCTGAGTTCTCCTCGCTATTTCATTGTCCTGGGATGCACTGCGCCCCACCACCCAAGGCCCCCCGACCCAAGCAACCCCACCTATCATTGAAGGCCCAGTTGTCTTCCCAGGCAGCTCCTGTGACCCAGAGGCAATCTTCTTTTTTCTCATCTTCTCTCTACTTTCTCATTTTGCCTCTTTTTCATCAATTTCTCCTAACCTTTATTGAGCACCTACTATATGTCAGATGCTGATGAAACAGAAATAAGGAAGAAACAGTGTACACTTCTTGAGGGCAGGGGCCACAGCTATCTTTTCTGTCTTGTGTTCCCAGCTGTGGGTGAGCACCGGTTACACGTCTGTCACATGTGCCTTTGTACTTAGAGTTTGCCTGCTCTGGTTGGTCTGCTGAGATTGGTGGTCACTACAGGAAAATTGCTTTTGCATTATAAACTACTAACCCAGCAGATACAGTGCAGAGCACAACACACAGGAGAAAGGTGAGAAATCACAGGGTGGGCTGGAGTCTCAAGGAATCAGCCTTGACAGGAGGAAAAAATAACTGCTGTTCATGGAAGATTTACTTGATGGCACATCTTTGACTGTATGCGTTGTTTCTGGCATGCATGTTAGCCGTAATTACCCACATTTTATAGATGAACCAAGGCTCACAGAAATGCAGGGACTTGCACAAGTTCACTTGATTAGCTCAGGTGTTACTCAAACCCCAATAGTCTGGGTACAGCCCTATTTTCTCACCACTATCTGATGTAGGTTGTTGAATCAAGGGTCGCAAACCCAGATTTTGATTCTTAAACAAGTACTCACTCCACCAACAAGGCAGCCTACTCAGATGATCTATTTTTATTTTTATTTATTTATTTATTTATTTTGAGACGGAGTCTTGCTCTTGTCGCCCAGGATGGAGTGCAATGGTACGTTCTCGGCTCACTGCAACCTCCGCCTCCTGGGTTCAAGGGATTCTCCTGCCTCTGCCTCCTGAGTAGCTGAGATTACAGGCACCTGCCACCATGCCTGGCTAATTTTTGTATTTTTAGTAGAGACGGGGTTTTACCATGTTGGCCAGGCTGGTCTCGAACTCCTGACCTCAAATGATCTGCCCACCTTGGCTTCCCAAAGTGCTAGGATTATAAGCGTGAGCCACTACTCCTGGCCCAGATGATCTAAAGGGAGGCAGAAGATCTTTAGAATGAAAAGTGATTTCTTGGTTGTTCCCTCAGTTTCTGTGTGTAGGCTCCTCTTCACCTATTGGTCAATAACACTGAAACGGTTGAGGGTAAAGTTTAGTACTGGCCACCATAGGAAGACTAAAAGAAAGAAGGTGTACTAGTTACCATTACTTATAATTATTACTTAAAATGGTTATTTAATATAATTATATTATAGCTTATAATTATGTATCATAAATATTTTTATTGCTATAAAATTAGTAATTGCTAACTTTTTTACTTTTTAACTTTTTGTAGAGACAGAGTCTTGCTGTGTTGCCCAGGCTGGTCTCAAACTCCTGGCCTGAAGCAATCCTTGTGCCTCAGACTTCCAAAGTGCTGAGATTACAGGTGTGAGCTACCATGCCCAGCTAGTAATAGGTAACTTTTACAGAATGTCAAGCATGTAATGAAAGCTTTACCTGGATGAATTTATTGACTCGCTAAAGAGTCCTATGAGATAGGTACTGTATCACACCCACGTGAAGATGAGGTTGTCTGGTGCCCACAGCACTGGCAGTGAGAAGGGATATGAGCCCAGCAGTCTAGTTCCAGAGCAGCCTCTTTGTGTCCTTATTTGGACTTTGCCCACTTTGCCTCTAGTCCTTGCCCCCAGGAACTCATAGAACCCACCTTAGACCTCCCTTTCCCACTGCCCTTGGCCAGTACTGAAAAGTCTCAAGGAAACTCAGGAAGAATAATGTACACTAGCTCACTTCATCAGTTCTGTGTATAACGTCCTCGTGAACACGGTTCTCTGGGTGGATCAGAGTTGACCAGCTATCCAAGAGTGACTGAAGCCTGTGTTCACCTTCTTTAGCTCCCTGAGAAGGTGAGCGCAGACCTGCAGGTCGTCACCCTTGACCCTCACAACCACATCACTCACTCCAAGGAACCCCTCTCTCCCTTCACCATTTGGACTGGACAAGCCCCTTGGGATGAAGGCAGATAGTGCAGTGGTAATGAGTGGGTCTCAGGAATCAGACTGACCTGGGTTTGAATCCTGGCACCTCCATGAACTTGCTGAGCCTCCATTTTCCTATCTGTGAAATGGGGACAATAACACCACCACCTTGTGGAGATACAGAGGATGCATCTGGGGCACTTGACTCAGGGGCTGGCTCACAACAAATGCTCGGGGAAACCGACCTTCTTCTCTCAAAGCCACCCTCTGTCCTGAACACCAGGCCACAGGCTGAGCTCCATAGGGCTGGGCGACGGGAAGCGTGACCTGGAATGGCAGGTGGCTCTCTATTGGTGTGAAAGGGGGAGGCAAGGGTGGACTTTTAATTACTATCCAATGACTTATTGAAGAGACAGTTTTTGACTAAAGACAAGGATGTATTCTCTTTGCAGGAGGACCCCAGTGTAGCATCCATGGGTTCTCAGGTGGGTCTCAAGGCTGGTGTTTGTGGTAGGTGAGCTCAGGTGTTGGAAGCCTTGGCCAGCTGCTGTGAGCCATGCTCTGTGGGGGAGAAGAGGTGGGAGAATGTTCCCCCAGGGCTGCAAGGGGGCTACTGGGGTGGAAGGGGTAGCGGGGGTCTCCCGGGCCAACGAGGGCTGGCTTGGCTCCACATCTGACTGGTGCTGAACTAGCTTCCGTTAGTAGAAAAAGGCTGCGTGTGCGTGAACCTGCCTGGGCAGGGCAGAGGAGCAGGCCTGGGAAACACAGCGGTCTCACTCCCACATTTGCTTGGTTAGGTGGCTGCCGAAGCAGCTTCCTGCTCTCCACCTGGAAGGTAGGTCACGCTCCTGAAAGGGAGAGGCTCTGCAGTCCTGGGTCCCAGGGTTCTGAGACAAAGCCCTTTGTCTCTGAGTGAGAGTCCCTGTCTGGGATGCTTGCCCCCAGCCTGTGCGTCTCCCCTGCATACTCAGGCTGTTGTGGCCTGCAGGGGCCAAGAGAGCACTGTGCCATCTGTCCCGGGGGCCCTTTAGGCCACTGGGTAAGGCAGCTGCTTTTCCCTTTGAGGAGAGTGGCAGAATCAGAGGAGATGCTGGGTCTGCCGCCCCCTCGTGCCAAGTTCTCTGCCCTACCTGAGAAGGTAGAAGCATCAGGAGTGGGAGTGGGAGGTCGAGGTGCTGAGCAGGCAGGGCCTTTTGCAGCCTTGTCTCCAAACTGCAGGAAGCAGTGGCTGTTTCTGGCTGGGAACAATAAAGGGGAGGGGGGCTTGGATGAACCCTGTCCTCATGGGCCACTGGCATCCCTGAGTCAGGACAGCTGGCGCTGTTGCCAGTGCTGGTGAGTGGCTGGTGGGAGGAAGTGTGGAGGTGGTGGCAGCAGTGACTGGTGTGGCCTGGCCTAGGGAGGTGGGCAGGAGGTGGAGCATTTGGTGGCCTTTTGGGGGCTCTGGTTATGGGGCAGAGCTGGGAGCAGGCAGATGGCATCCTCAGATCAGTGGTGGGGCTGGATGTCTTCCCCCAGTTGTTTCCCCACCCTCCTCCATCGGGACTCCTGCTGACTGCTGTTCCCAAAAGCCCCCTCTAGATTTCCCTCCTGCGCTTACTCCTGCCTCCTGTCAGCCCACCCGGCTTCCAACCTGGATGAAGCGCCTTCATCTTAATCTCTTTTCTGGGACCCGCAGCACACATTAGCACGGAATGAACCATCACCATCTGGCTCCCGAAGTCCCCACCAACTTCCAGTAAAACATTGAAATGCAGAAGACCCCATGTTTCTCTATGACTTGCACACCTGTGGCCCCATTCTGAGGTTGCCCCTCAATCCCTAATTATTTCCTGAGAGGGAAAGAGTCATTTTGCCTTGGAAGGAGCAGGTTACAAGGGCCACATCACTCGGTGTGATGGTCTTAGGGCAGCACTGCAGGGTGCTGGGTCGGGTGTGTGTGTGTGTGTGTGTGCACGTGGGTGTGTTTGTGGGATTAACTTAATTGGCCTCAGCCCCACCTCTTCCCCAGCCAGACATTTTCTGCTTCTATTCCTTATCAAGCACTTAAGATTTTGGTTGAGGGCCGGGCGTGGTGGGTCACGCCTGTAATCTCAGCACTTTGGGAAGCTGAGGGGGTGGATCACCTGAGGTCAGGAGTTTGAGACCAGCCTGACCAACATGGTGAAACCCTGTCTCTACTAAAAATACAAAAATTAGCGGGACATGGTGGTGCGCACCTGTAATCCCAGCTACTCTGGAGGCTGAGCCAGGAGAATCCATAGAACCTGGGAGGCAGAGGTTGCAGTGAGCCGAGATCGCACCATTGCACTCCAGCCTAGGGGACAGAGTGAGACTCCATCTCAAAAAAACAGATTTTGGTTGAATGAATTTTTCTTAGTCTTACAGAATGTTGGAAAGCATAGGCCCTGGCAGGGCCATCTTGGGGAACTTTGGAAGGAACAGTGATCTTGTTCGTCTCTGGGGTCCAAAGGCCTTGGTACTATGGTGTGTGTGTGTGTGTGTGTGTGTGTGTGTGTGTGTATCGGATAGGAAGGTGGCCCAGTATCCTGGTGCCCATAGAGGCTGGGATCTGACTCAGAGGAGCCGTTGCTTACTCCTCCCTGCCACCCACTACTGCCAACCCTAAATCTTCTGGGGACACATTCTGGAACTCCACTGTCCCAAGTCTATTGCTACCCCATAGGCCATGTCTCTGCACTGTGGTTCCACAGTGGTGGTGAGAGGCACAGATCTACAGGGCAGCATGGACTAGTCCAAAGAGTGTGGGATTTGGGATGGTTGCGTAACACGGGAGATAAAGCTTTGATGCAGACTCTGCCCTGGAGCCTGATGTGGGATCGGGGGTGCTGAGTATCGCCTCATGGCCCTGGGCAATCCTTTTTTTTTTTTGAGTCTCATTCTATCGCCCAGGCTAAAGTGCAGTGGTGCGATCTCGGCTTCACTGCAACCTCCGCCTCTTGGATTCAAGTGATTTTCCTGCTTTAGCCTCCAAAGTAGCTGAGACTACAGGCATGCACCACTATGCCTGGCTAATTTTTGTATTTTTAGTAGAGACAGGGTTTCACTATGTTGACCAGGCCAGTCTTGAACTCCTGTCCTCAAGTGATCTTCCCACTCTCAGCCTCCCAAAATGTTGGGATTACAGGTGTGAGCCATTACACCCAACCCCTGTGCAGTTCTCTTTCCATCCATGCTTGGAGGCAGCTCAGAGGCAAGCAGGAGGTGGCTCAAGGGTGTGCTCAATCCCTGCCGTCCCTTTCTCCACTGGTTATTTGGCCTGGCCTTTGTTCCAGCAGCAGATTGAGGGGATATGACCACTCCTCTTAGGATTAAACCCAGTCAGACCTGGACAGGAAGTGAGGGTCACTAATATAAGGTCGGAAATGCTTGCCCTTGCTTCTAAGGAGCCTGGTGCTAACACATGCACACACCCTCCTGCAGGTCTGTGAGTGTGGGCAGCCCAGCTGAAACCCTGCCTGCACCCCTCAACTCTCAGGACATTCTGTGAAACTCGCTGAGAGTCTTGGATGGTCACATTTGACCACAGGTCACTGGATTACAAGGGATAAAGTGGTCTCATAGAGAAGTCATATAAAGCTTTTCAGGGGTTTAAGAGAGTCTTGCTTCAAGCAAGGGAGTTGTGGGGAGGAAGCAGAGAAGGCATCCTGGAGGAGGAATCATAATATGGGGAAAGTGATGGAGGAGAAAAGTCATTCTGGGGTAGGAAAAAAAATATAAGCAAAAATATGAGTGATGGGTCACACTCCGTCACCTGCCCGGAGTACCTAACTGATGGGTCACCTGTTGGAGCCTGGGTCCTGGACAGTAGGAAGAACACAGGGTCAGTCAGGCCTAGGAAGGAACTCTGGCCCTGTCCCTAGCAGTGTGATCTGAGGCCAGTGCCTCACCCTTTCTGAGCTTCAGTTTCCTTATCTGAAAAATGGGGATGACATGCCTTCCTGGCAAAGCTGCTGTAAGCATGAGAGGTTTTATATGTAAATGATCTTGGTAGACAGGTGTTTCACAAAGGGTCATTCTTACTTTCATCACTATCCACAAGTCTTTCCTGAGCTTGGGACTGTTAAAACAGGAGCCAGAGGAGCACCTGTCTTGCAGAGTCCCAGAGCTGAGAACGGAGGCTTTGCAAATCTGAAGTTGCACCCATTAGAAAGCTGCATGGGTGGTGCAGGAGACAGTGGGTGAGCCCTCCCATTGGCTCTGCCTCTTTCTTGAGCTTGGGACTGTTAAAACAGGGGCCAGAGCAGCACCTGTCTTGCAGAGTCCCAAGGCTGAGAATGGAGGCTTTGCAAATTTGAAGTTGCACCCATTAGAAACCTGTGTGGGTGGTGCAGGAGACAGTGGGTGAGCCCTCCCATTGGCTTTGCCTCTTCTGCTCATCCGAGTTGGCTTCACAGTCTCCTGGAGTGTTGGGTCAGCCATGCAGAAAGGGCTCAAATGTCACCATCTGCCTTTTATTAGTGACCAACTGGAGAAGGCTTAAGAATACTTATACTGGGGATATTTATTGCCGGCTTTCTCCCAGCCTGGAGCTTGCAAATTGCCTCTTATGAGATTAAGGGAAGCTTCCCCTCCAGAGAAGCAAGCAAATAGGAAGAAGGGAAGGAGAGAAGAAGTCAGCTCAGTGGCTCCTGGTGACATCAGAACAATATCAGGTAGGGTGGGAAAGACAAGGGTAGCATGACTCAGATCATACCTCAAAACCCAAGTCTTGAATTCTGCTGTGTTCCTGCTGCTCAGCACAGGGCCAGCATCTAACACAGGAGGATCAGCTTTGAGAAATTTCCAGAATGCCCAGTTGGTGACCTGCTCAGGGGAACAGGATTGGGGGTGATAGAATATGTTCTGGCCCACGGATTGACTGATAAAAATGGATTTTTATGGAGGGTCTAGGGGGTGTCAGTCACTGTGCCAGCTCTCAGGATGCCATGGTGCCTCAGGCATGAGCAGGAGCCACCTCAGCAGTCTCCAGTCCCCAGGTTGGGTGTGGGGTGTGCAGGAGGGGCTGATATGTCTTCTGCTGAGTAGGCTCTGGAGCTGCGGGGAGGCAAATATGTGCAGAAGAAACTAGAATAAAAAGCTCTACACCATAAGCATCAGAGTAAGGCACAAAGTCCCAAAGAAGGAGTCACAGAAGGGTTGGCTTCTGAAATGGCCAGGATGAAGACAAGGTGGGAATGTTCCCTGGAATGGGGAACAGCTTACGTCAAGTATGGAGAACAGATGTGTTCATGGAATAAAAGCAGCAGCGCCACATGGTCTAGGCTTGATCTCTGACCCTGCCATTATGGCTGTGGGTCCCTGGGCAAATTGCTTAGTCCCTCTGAGCCTCAGTTTCCCCATTGGTTTGCAATCAATACTTGTTGAGTTGTTTGTGAGAATGAAATAGGTCATTCTCTGTGATGTGCACAGGGCCCTGCCTGCCTTCCATAATGGCAGCTGGCAGTATCATTACAAGCCTAGCAGGCTGGGTGCACAGAGCATGTGTGTGCAGATGCTCTTAGTAGAGTGCAAATCTAGAAAGTCCTGGTGGGTCGGACTGTGTGGGCCCTTGAACGCGTGCCAAGAAGTTTGCACTTCATGAGAAGTCATCAAAGGTTTTTGACCCACATGCTCAGATCTGAGTTTTAGAAAGATCAGGGTGATGACAGCGAGGAGGATGAATGAAGGAGGATAATCTGAAGACAGGGAGACTGATCAGCAAGTTTTTGCTGTCATGAGGGCTCAGGCTAACGCTGCATCCATGGAAAGAAGAAATGGATTTAGGAGCCATTTGGGGTAGAAGTGATAGTACTTGACCGGGGATGAGGAAGATGAAGGCATAAAGGCCCCAGTCCCTGGCTTGCAGGACAGGGTGAATGGATGACGGAGGAGCCATTTGCTGCTCAGGAGGAGAAGCGGGTTTGAGGTGAGGCAGTGAGTTCAGTTTTAAATGTGTTGATGGAGAGGGGTCCAGAATCCCTCAGGTGATGCTGTCCCAGATGTAGTTGGGTCAATAGTTCTGGAGCTGGGAAGGAGGTGTGAAGAACTCATACTGACTGAGCACTCCCTATGGGTCAGGCAGTAGGAGAAGTATTTTCAGGTGTCCTCTCACTTGGTGTTGACCTGATAATTCAACTCCAGATATGGAAAGTTATAGATGTTGATGTGACTATCTAAGAGGGACAAGGTTACTCCAGTCTGGGAGTGCTGGGAGTAGCTGCCTTGGGTGAAACATCTAACTCTTGTTGAGGTTTACACAGGTTTTGAACCCTATCGGGATGGCAAGAGATCATCTAGCCTAATCTTCTCCCTTTAGACTGGGATTGGAAATATAAACAGAGAAGCCAGAAGAACCAGGCATGGGTGGAAGACAGGGCCTTTTCTCTATTGTCTGTTTCTCCTGTTTCTACTGGGAGAGAGACAAAGAAACACTTTCCATCCCAGCATCGCCGCTTGCAGTCATTGGTAGCTTGATTCTGATACTCACGTAAGGAGACGCTTGCCAGTCTCATGAACATTCCAGAAATTGCACTAGAATTTTACTTGGACTTACAAGAAAGAGGCTGACTGCTCTTCCCAGGACTGGATGAGGGGGTGGAAAGTCTGAGGGCACATTCCCCTATGCTTGTTCCTCACCCGGGCTGAGCCAGTGTGGGCAGCCTGCAATTCTCCCGGCCTCACACTTCTCTCCCAGGACACAAAATCCACCAAGGTTGTCCTGGACAGTGTGGATCTTTAACGAAGAGCAATCGGGCTGGCCGAGGCAGGGTGAGTCCAAAGTCACTATAAATCCTTTGCCTACTGATGATCAGGCTCACGGCCCCTGCCAGAGCCTGCACTGTGCTCATTAGTGGCAGGGAGAGGGATTCTTCCATCGATCCAGCCAAGGCCTGGATGCCACGAAGACACTGATAAGTGCTGCTGGAAATATGGGCTCTTCAGTGCCCATGACGGAGCCCATCCATTCCCTGCCTGAGGTCACCTGGAGGTCTAAATGAGACAGGATGGGCATAGCAGAGTGGGATTATGGTGGGGGAGTGGAGATGGGAGACGCTCGATAGCGCATGAAGCAGAGACCCTGGCTGTGGTCTCAGGCCTATTGCTGGCCAGCCATGGGACCCTGGCTAAGCCCCCTTTCTTCTCTGAGTCTCAGGCTCTTGTGTCTTCCGACTGGAATATGCCCTCACTGAGCCGACACCTTGGGATGTGTTGGAGCAGCATGGAAGGAAGAGAGTGGCACTAAGGGGCAGGGATGGAACTATGCCATTAGCCCAAGAGGGAGCTGCAGGCTCAGCTACGGGCGGGCTTGGCTACAGGCAGAGAAAGTGCCCATCAACCCCTCTCAGAGGGCATCGGCGTGGGCACCACCAGGAGAGGCTGGAGGCTAGGCCATGGATTGGCTGACTCCAAGATGCCCAGCACCTCTTGCTCCCATGTCTAAGGGGAACCGTATGGACACATGAAGCTTTGTCCTTGCCCTGAGCACCTGGGCCCAGAAGGTACCAGTTGATGCTGCCTCTGCCACCTCTTAGCTGTGTGCCCTTGGGCTTGACTCTTCCCTTAACTAAGGCTCAGATGCTTCATCTGTAAAATGCAGGGTTTAAGTCCCTTCCTCCCAACCCTAATGCTTGATGTTCTAACTTATCCAAAGTCCTATTTCGGAGGGGGGAGGGGGGTTGGGGGTTGGGGGAGGGGTGGTCCTAAGGTTGAAAATAATAAAATCAAGGTGCAAGGAAGTGAAAGCAAGTCTCTCAAGGATACTTGGTCTTTTGGGGGTCAGATCTATATCCTAAACATTAAAAAAAGTAAACAAAATAATCATTTATGCTGCTGTAGCCTTGTCAGTCAGACATGGTTCTAAAACTTCCATGTGCATGAGGATCACCTGGGGGACTGGCTAAAAATAACAGTTTCCTGGGCTCCTACTCAGAGATTCTGGGATAGTGGGTATGAGCTGGGTCAAGGAATCTGCATTTTAATAGCTTCTGGGTCATCCTTCTGCAGGCGGTTTCTGGGCCACATCTGAAGGGCACTGTTGTGTGCCCACAGCACAGGCTTGTGGGCCTGGGTTATTTCTAGTTCAGACTCTGTCACTGGGTGGCCTTGATCAAGCGGCTGTCTCTCTCTCGGGGTGCGCATTGATGTTCCCACTGCACAGTGAAGGCATTTTCACACCTTTCGAAAGTTCATGCAACCCTTTTTGTCAGTGAAGTCTCGCAGGGAACCGTAGTGTATAAAATGGTGGAGGCAGAGCTGAGGCAGCGCTGGAAGGACCGAGTCCTGCTCTTGGCAGCCCTGCAGCGGGCCCTGAGGACCCTCTGTGCAATGCTCAAAGATTCCAAAGGCCCTGTGCAGTTTTGATGCTCTTCAGGTGTCCTGTGAAGGGCGACGTGGCTACGTCCCACTGACAGTGTGAAAGCAGGCCCACCCGGTGTGCACTGAGTGGCTCAGGCAGGCCGGTCTGAAGCACGAGGCGCCTTGGTCTTGCTCTCTGAGCCTGCATGGAGAATCACAACTCAGACCTGGTGCTTGTAGAGGAGTCTTCTCATGGCTCCTGGATTTGTTCCCAACTGGACACAGACCATCTTGGGGCAATGTCCTGGGTTTCTCCCCTCTTGGAGACCAAATACAATCAACTCTTAATTATCTTTGTTAATGGAGAAGAGCAAGGGTGTGTGTGAATAATCTAAAATGACGGACAATCCAAAACAATGAATAATCCTAAGTAACATTCATTTTCACTTTGGAATGCATTTTGATATTCACATTTGAATATGGATATGTTTGCTGTTCTAGGAATGTTTAATACTTAAAAAAACACTCAACCCAAGGGTGGGGCTCCCTCTCTGCCTCCTACTGAGCTGAGGGGAGAATATCACCTCTGGGACTGGCCCAAAGCTGGAGTCAGGTGCACCCCACCTTCACCATCTCCTGTCTTTGTGACTCACACCTTATCTAGGAGGGGAGGAGATATGAACAGATTTTGCCTTTAAAGAACTTCTATTCCCTTTGGACCTCATGCAAATAAGAGCAAAATAAGAAGCTGTGAAATGTTAACAGAGGACTTCATTAAGCAAACTTGGTGATAGCATTTGCCAGGAATGGGGACAATTTGCCAACAGATAATTGAGTGCTGACTATATATGTGTCCTAATTAAAAAAGTGATTCTTCTTCTCACTACCTTGGGATTGTGGGCCGTCTTCTGGTGGGTTTGGGATATTAACCACAACTAACTCCTGTACAAAGCACTTCACATACATTAGCTTACCTGATCCACCCTCATAGCACCCCGTGGAGCAGGTCCCATCATCAGCCCCCATGTAGAGGCTTGAATATCACAGCTCCAAGCCAGATGTCCCCTGTGAATGTACCCTCCCGATTCTGCCCTCTTCTACTCCACCCTGCCTCTCCTGTCACCCCCTAAACAGGGGCCCTGCAAGGCCTCAGCTGGTCTGCATCAATCAAAGAGAACAAAGCAAAACTAACTTGCCATTACTGCCCCAGTCTCTCTGATTGTTGGAAGCAGAGATGTTTGTCAAGGACAGGTTTTGTGCTGGAAGCCCCTTGAAAAGATGGAGAGGGAGTGTGAGGGCTGCCAGAGACGCCCAGCCTGGGAGGGGAAGTTTTCTGCTTTTCCAGCAGCACAGAACTCCTTAGAAGCAGGTGTAGCCCCGGCTCACATCCACCATCCTGAGAGATAGAGAATCTTTCCCATTTTATGGACAAGGAGACTCAGAGAGGTTAAGTAACCCACCCAGGGTCACAGGGTGTGGTAGAGGTAGGGTTTGAGCCATTTGACTCCAGGCCGGGCGTTTCTTCCCCCAACAGTAGCAGGTCAGCAGAGGGTGTTTGATCTGTGTGGTTTCCTCTTCAGAAAGCGAAGACTCACAACTGTGCCCCCTACCTGCCCCCAGCTGAGCTCCAAAAACAGCTATAAAGCTGACAGGAAGCCGATAGGACAGCCCCTGCCCTACCTGAAGACCACGGAAACCTCTCCCATGGTGCCCTTGGGGCTGAGATCAGCTCTGTCACCAATACTTCAGGGCAAAAGTCGTCTGCACCACTTTTAACCCTAATCCTCTGTGGCCCTATTCAGAAGCCCTTTGCAAAGGCCGATCCCTGGCCATAGCTCTCTCTTCTCGGCCTTGGGCTGGGTGAATAATGACTGCCATTCCGTGCCCTGCTGGAGCCTTGGGCCTTTGCCACAGCCACCATGGTGCTGAGCCACTTATTTGTTGTGAGATGACCCAAGCAGGACCAGCCGGTACCTGCTAGCCCCTTCTGCTGGGGCACAGGGTCTGAGGGGGCAGCACATGGGCATGTGGCCCCACTCCTGTCTGCTCCCCAGGACAGCTCTATTTTCCAGCCTGGAGTGCCCCTGGAGATGGTGACAGCTCCTCTGATAAGAGAGTTACTCATGGCTTCACTGGAGAGAAGACAGCAGCTTGCAACCCCCCTCTCCTAAACGCAACAATATTTGGTAACACTCGGCATCTTGGGGAGAGAATTCATGTCTGTAATTAGTTACTGTATATCACGGTTAGTACTCTGCTCAGAATTTACGGGGCAAATACCATTTAACTGCACAATAACTACAGGTCCTTGCTGCTTATTGGGTAATTTACTAAGGCTGGAAGAATGGGGCAGGAGGGATTCTGAATGGGAGGTATTGTAACCCCTTGAATCAAACTTTATGAGTTTGGGTTTGGCAGGGAGGCAGCTGCTTGCAGCCAGTTCTCTTTGCTTTGTTTTGCAGAGTTGGCTGGTAGACTGCTTCCTTCCCTTGATTTATTGCAGGATGATAGGTCTGGGACTGGGGGTGGGACTGCCCGGGGCTACCTGGAGCTATGGAAGGGACTTTCCATAGAGGGTCTTTGGCTGAGAGTCTGCAGCAGGAACCCAGAGTCGGTGTCCTGGGGGCTCCATCCAGGACAGTAAATGGGCCCTGTCATTTATTTACTCCCTCCACGGGGCTGCTTTTTGTATCTGGGCCGGTGGGTGGGGAGTGCAGGGAGCTGTCCTTGGTTGTTGGCATCAAGATAATCGCCTAAGCCCTTTCTTCTCTTGCAAGTTGTTTGCTGCCTGGGAAGCAGCCATTCCTGGACACTTGGCCGACATTCCTGGCCTTAATCTGCTTGAGCAAAGTCTGTCTTTGTTTGGCTGTGCACTGTCTAAACTCCTCTAACCTATTTAGGCCACGGAGAGAGGAAAAGACACAATAATGAAAAACTCAACGTGCAACATTGCCTTACGCAATCTAATAAATTACTCGGTACCCGGCTGCCAGCTCAGACTAAGCCCAATATTGCCTGCAGTAATTATTTGGATCAAATGCAGTTTATCTGCTTCATATTTGTGCTTCTGTGCTCAGTGGTAACTTATAAATGTCATTGTGGTGTTTATTTGTTATAATGAAACTTAATGGCATTGGAAGCCAAGAGCAGAGCTGGTGGGGCGGCAGGTTTAAAACAATCTCTTCATCTCGGGAGAAGGAATGAGCCAAGATAACACGAAACTGCCCTGTAGGGAAGAGATTTGCAGAGATGGTGGTGTCCTCGTGCTGTGTGGTGGACGGGAGTGAGCCAGGAGCTTCGAGCTGGCACCAAGGGGAGCCGTCTTTGCCTCCAGAGACATCTATCTGGAGTGGGGAGACATGGCTGAGCTTCACCCTGCACTGCCCCCTCTGTCCTTGCTGCTTTCAGGGGTGGGAGGTGTTCAGTCTTTACACCACCTAATACCTGCCTGGGATAAGAGATGAATAGGGATGGAAATTAGAGTCCCTGGGCCAGGCATGGTGGCTCACGCCTGTAATCCCAGCACTTTGGGAGGCCATTGAGGGAGGATTGCTTGAGCCCAGGAGTTCAAGACCAGCCTGGACAACATGTGAGACCCCATCTCAATTTTTAAAAATAAAATAAAATAAAATAAAATAAAATAAAATAAAATAAAATAAAATAAAGAACCGCTGGATGACTGCATTATGGAGAACAGGCCTTCAGGGAGAAGGAAGGGAGTAGGGTTGGAGAATAAAGGAGGGTATCCTCATGGCCCAGACAGAAGGTGGCAGGGCTTTCTCTTCTGGTTCTGGAGGGGCATTGGTGGTAGGAAGCACGGAGCATGAGCAGAACACGGTTGCAGGGCAGGGCCCCCACTGGCACTGCAGAAGTACCTGGGGCAAGGATGGGCCATTTAATGTAGATCTCAGGGTTTTGGCTTCATACAGTCCTGGGCTCTGCCATTTCCTAGCTGTGTGGCTTTGGGCAAGTTATTTGTCTTTCCTAAGTTTCATTTTCTTTATGTGGAAAATGGGAGTGATAATAGATACCTCTCAAGATTCTGGTGATGGTTAAATGAAATGATGTGTGTAAAGTAACGACCCTGGTGTTTGGCACACAGGATATATGATAAATAAGGGGCTGTGGCGGTGATTGGCACATAGTAGATGTTCAATAAATGTTGAATGTATACATGAATAATAACACTTCCCACTTGTGTGCATTACAAAGACCTCCTCCAAACAGCTGAGCTTGGATTTAGACCTCACAATTGTTCAGGGTTCATCTTCTCATTTTACAATGGGAAATGGAGGCCCAGTGAGGTTATGGTAACTTGCCCCAGGCTTCCCAGCTGGTAGATGGAGTAGGGTCTTAGTTATCCTACCTCCCAGGGCAAGGTTGCTGCCACCAGTCCACCCTGGACAGCTCCCAATCTGTGCTGGGAGGCTGACCTCATGCTTCCTGATGAGCTGCCCCTTTTCCTTGGAGACCAGGCACAGAGCCTGTGCTGACCTCCCCAGCACAGCCTGGGGGCAGAGGCAAGCGGGCCGCTTTCTGTCCATTTCATCTTAATACAACATTCAGTGTTCACTCATAAAATATTCATTTTCTCTCCTCGGTGACATGCTCATGCAAGTCTCCTAACATCATAAATATGGATGAAGATTATTAGTCATTTTTATTTATCTCACTAGCCCCTCCCCTCCGCAACACACCTTTTGTCTTGATCTCAGCACAAATGGGACTGCATTGGGGGTATAAACCCGGATCTCTGATAATAATGCCTTGTATCCTGTGGTACTTTATACTTTTTTTCAAAGCGTCACACAATCGTGATGCATATTTTCTCCTTACAACAAATGCATGGAGGAAAGACGGCTAGCCTCATGAGTATAGCCATTTCACAGATGAGAACATATAGGTCAAGAGAGATTAAGGTCAAAGTCATATACTCAGACAGGAACAGAACTAATTTTTAAAAAACATTATTATTATTGTTTGTTTGACCTCCAAGGAAAGGTCTCTGGGACACTAAGTGTGTTTGCTTCACACAAATAAATAATCTGTATAGTATTTTACAAGTTTATAAAGAGGGTTCATCCATGTTACTTGGTGGGTCCTCACAAGGCAGGTATGATTTACTCTTGTTTGACAAAGCTCACACAACCAGTTAGTGGCAGATCTGGGCTCTAAAATATTATTTCCCAAAGTGGATTTCAGGGACCATTAGTCCTGACACATGCTACAGGAAAAATGTTTTGTGGTCAAATGAGTTTGGGAACTCTGTGAGTCGTATCCCCTTTGGGCGGCTCACCATGGCCTTTGGTGTATTAGTGTCTCTGAGAAGTTCTGCAGGAAAGACTCTCATTTTGTTAGGTCTCCTGTAGCTTCTCCCCACCGTGTCTAATCACGAAGGCTGCATCTGATGGAAAACCTATTAACATGCTACAGAAATGCTGCCTGTGTGTACGCGTGATCCCTCCTCCCCCGTGTGTTTGGAGGCAGTGAGGATTAGAGCGTGGCTGGGAGAGGAGCGTGCAGGGGTAAGGACGTTGTAGGGGACTCACTGCTGGGGAGTACTAGAGCTGAAGCTCCCCTCCTCAGGCTGTGTCCTCTCTTTCCCTCTGGGCAGTGCAGAAAATTCACTCAATATTAGGCACAGTCAGCCCAGCCCATATCTGGGGCAGGATCAGAGGCGCCGCCTGAGTGGCCGAGTGGGAGGTCTGTGGTCAGTGCATGGTGGGAGATTTGGGGACGGCAGTTCTTGGCCATGGGGAAAAATCAACAGGGACCCACAATAGGGGCTCAGTCATGTCTGCCCTGGACGATGATGGGGAAGTCACCCTATCCTCGTCGCCCAGACACAAAGCTCCCAAGGCGAGTGGAAGTAAGAAGGCCAGGCTTTGGCGTTCAGCTGGCTTACTCTAACATCTGTGTGCCTTCAGGTGTTGATCTAATCTGTCTGAGCCTCTGTTTCTTCCTCCTCAGAATGTGGATAACACTACTCACTTTGTGACGTGGTGAGGATTAGATGGTGCAAGTGTGCAAAAGTGCCCTCCTTGGCCCTCGTCTTTGTGTGTCGGCTCCATCTCTCTTCCCCTGCTTTTTTGGAGCCCCTCAGTCAGAACAAATAGCTTTCCACCTCCAGTCCTCCTTGAGCCTGTCATCTTTACCTCTGTTTAGTTCTCCCATCGCCCTGCCTTCTGCCATTTTATTATATGCCCATCTCCCCAATGGACCTGAAGTTCTCTGCAGGCTGCCGCCGACTCTGTCAGCGCCCACTTGTATCTGCAGGCCTGACCATCTCAAGTCTTTAGGCCAACCTCCCATTGCCGGTGTCTGGACCCTTTCTCTTGAGGGCTTTCTCTTTAGCTGAGGAGGCCACTGTGCCCTCACACAGAGCAGGCCAGACCTGCTGGGAGACAACACCCTCACCCAGCAGCCCTCCACCCATGCCCCACAGGAGCTGGTGCAGAAATACCCCAGCCCTTGGGTGCCCTAGCTGTGAGGTGGTGTTCAATAGCACTTCTCAGAGTTTCTCACTGGGACTGGGCTCTGGCTGCCCACAGTGGTAGCAGGCTTGGGGTCCCCCCATGCCGATGCCTCCTTTCCCATGTCAATTTCCAACGCTCCTGCTGGCACCTCAGCACCTTCATGAGGAATGACTACACCCGAGCTCTTGCTTAGGGTCTGCTTCCAGGGGAACCTGAGCTAAGATAAGGGCATCCTCCATGTGTCATTCATCTCTGTGTACACAGTGGGTGCTGATGAATCTCTGAATCCAGCAGAAATGAGCCATAGGAACAGCGCAGGGGTGACTGTCAATCAAGGCAATGACGTCAGTGGGCTCACCACGTGGGTGGGTCCCGGGAGCAATGAGATAGAACACCTGCTCCCTTCCACACCTGGAAGCATCCACAGCCACACTCACACCCCTGTACCTTCCCCACCTAACGTTTGGTCAAACCTTGGCAGGCACAGAGGAGCTGAGGTCCAGGGTCCTTTCTCTATGAGCTGAGAGCAGGTTAGTGTAGTGTTTTGAGATCCTTTCATGAATAATGGTTGAGAAGTGCTGCTCTTTAGTACTAAGAACGGTGGTTATTCCTAGTGCATTTGACTCGGAGGTGGGGACTATTCCATTGCTCTATTTATCCCACACTCGGTACACAGTTACTGAAACTGTCACCATGTCCTATATTCCATAGGCCATTATGTGTATTTCAAACCATTATATAAATGGACTTGATTTGGCACTTCTGAATGTCATTAAACTCCTCCCATACCAGTAACAACACAGTTTCCATAGAAACGAATACATTTCAGAAAGGAAGGCAAGGGGAAGAAAGCAGATGGACTTGGGGGGAAAATGCAGCCCCCTGGTTGCTACTTCCAGAGCGCAGGGCCCAGCACTGTGACATGAGCACTCTGTGGAGGTGGGGCAAGATCCTTCAGGTTTTTATTGACTCCCTTTGATAAAAGCCCTGGATAATTCATCTCAGCCTGAACCTGCTCATTCCAGCGCAGAGCTCTAAAAACTTTATGGCACCGCAAGCCATTAAGCACCTTCATTTATTGCAACTTCTCTGGGGCTTTCTTCAGACCCTGGGGAGAGGGCTGGGGGAGGGTCTCAGCACTCAAAGAATTCTGTGATGAAGCCTTTGAGGCTGGCTAGGGATGGAAGAAAGAAGCAGAGAGAAGAAAGGAGGCATCCTTGGTGCAGTTGACATAGTGGAGACCCCAGGATCTTGCCAGTGGCTGCTGTCCAAGTCACTGGGTCCCCTTGTCATCAATAAAGCTAGAATGTGAAAACTGCAGCCTCCTGGGGTGGAAGGGGTGTGGTGTTTGGAGAGCCTGGCTGAGGAGCTGCCCACCGCCTCGGCAGGCTGCTAGTTTCTTGTCTTTGGAGGGATTCAAGCATAGGTTGCAACAGCCTCTTATAATAAAACATCTCACAGGGCTCATTTCTCCAGAAGCCATGCTGGACACTCCTCTCCTGGCCTACAGTGTGATTGGATTCTCCTTCTCTGTTTCCATAGCTACTTATTCATACCCGGTTACCGCAACTGCGACATTGTATTGTAGTTGCTGACGTGTTTGTCTTTCCCCTCAAGACAGTGGTATCCTTGGGGGCAGGGACTGTGTTTTTACATGCACAGCGCCAGACACAGAGCGGGCACTGGACACATGGTTGGTGAATAAATGAGCATACGGCTGTGTTCACAGTCTTTACACACGTTGGTGCTTGGCAGGGATATGGAACCAGATGACCTTTGGTCCCTTCTGGCCTGGAGAATCTGTAATGATAGGGGTCTAAGCCTGCCCTGACTACACCTGGGATTTGAATCTAGATTTCTCCTACTCCTAAGCCACAGGGTTACATTAAGAATATTAGTCGCATGCCTGTAATCCCAGCACTTTGAGAGGCTGAGGCAGGTGGATCACCTGAGGTCAGGAGTTCGAGACCAGCCTGCCCGACATGGCGAAACCCCGTCTCTACTAAACATACAAAAAATCAGCCGAATGAGGTGGTGGGTGCCTGTAGTCCCAGCTACTCAGGAGGCTGAGGCAGGAGAATCGCTTGAACCTGGGAGGCGGGGCTTGCAGTGAGCCGAGATCACGCCATTGCATTCCAGCCTGGGCAACAAGAGCAAAACTCTGTCTCCGTCTCAAAAAAAAAAAAAAAAAAAAAAAAAAAAAGAATATTAGTCGCAATGCTAAAAGGAAAACCAGAACCAAAACAGCCACAGAAACAGCTGGGTGTGAAATGTTGGAGAAAACTCTCTCTAATCTCTCTAACTGCATCTTTCCTCTACACTCACCACAACAGTCCACACAGGAAACCTCTGTGGCCAAACAGGTGGGAGCAGCAGACACCAGCTGGGTGTCCTCCAATTCAATCGTGACACTGTCTACCTGGAGATAGTGTCAGATCCCACAGGCTGGGGGCTCAGTCCCCAAGACTTCCCCCACACCCTGGCACCTGTCACAAGTTCAGGCTTCCAGAACTTCTGGCAGACCCGCTGCAAGTTGGGGGTTCCCAAGACCTCCTGTTTGGGTTTAATTTGCTAGAGTGGCATGGAGAGCTCAGGGAAACACTTACCTAGATTTACAGTTTATTCTAAGGATATTACGAAGAATACAGATGAAGAGACTGGGGGGAAGGGGCACGGAGCTTCCACGCTCCCCCTGAGTGCGCCACCCTCCAGGAAGCTTTATATGCTCAGCTGCCCAGAAGCTCCTGAAACTCAGTCTTCTTGGGTTTTTTTTGGAAGCATTCCTTCCCCCAGGGTGTGAGGCGGGACTGTCTCAGGGGAGGGTCTTAAGACCCACAATCAGAAAGGTGGTGAAAGATTAGAGTCCTGCGATGGGGCAGGGGAAAGGAGGGCCGGAGAGAGATCCTGTTTCCCGAAGCCTGCCCCTGAGGCCTAACACACCCAACATATGGCAAAAGACTGTAGCACGGGCTATGGGAGTTATGAGCCGGGAACCGTGGATGAAATCCCCCCACCCCGTGTGCCTCTATATAGAAACATGTCTAGATACATCATAACACCTCAGGCCATGCCCTGGCTTTCAACCACTGATCCCTTACAGCAAAGGAATATACATGATCATTTAACAATTAGTCCAGTGCACCGTATTGCACGAACATCTCCCAGGGTGAGGCCACTCAGGTTTGCGGGCCTTTTTTTTTTTTTTGAGACAGAGTCTTGCTCTGTCTCTCAGGCTGAGTGCAATGGCGTGACCTCAGCTCACTGCAACCTCTCCTGGGTTCAAGTGATTCTCCTGTCTCAGCCTCCCGAGTAGCTGGGATTACAGGCGTGCGCCACCATGCTTGACTAATTTTTGTATTTTTAGTAGAGATGGGGTTTCACCATGTTGGTCAGGCTGGTCTTGAACTCCTGACCTCAGGTGATCCACCCTCCTCGGCCTCCCAAAGTGCTGGGATTACAGGTGTGAGCCACTGTGCCCAGCCTGCAGGCTTTCTTTAGATTTGAAGAAAAGGTTCCAAAACCAGGAGTGGTCCCAGCAAACACAGCTTCCCCCTTCCAGGCATCTGGGGATACCAAGCAAAGAGACAATGTCCTCTTTTGGTTTGAGACTCTTTCCAGTTGTGAATGTAATATTGGATTTCCTTCATTTTATAACCCATTTTTCATTTCTTTACTCTCAGGTATGATTCCTCATTTTCTCCACTAGTCATTTATTTTTTACCTGCACTTTTCCACCTTTGGAAGGGACATTGGGTTCAGCCACTGTGTGGTCCAGATGGCTGCTGGCAGCACTAGTCCAGCCAGTGCCTCCTCTCAGTCCATTCCCATTCATATCCGGGAAGGTTATGTAAGTTCCAAACTAGTGGACTATTTTTACCACCAGGCCCCCTAGTTGTATTTATTCTTAGCCCTAATTTTGCTAGACAGGGTGAAGGCACCTCCCACCTCCATCAGGGTCCTAGGAATTCTGACATAAGGTTTAAAAACACAGTAACAGTTTTTTGCTTAGAAATTATCTCTGCTTCCAGCACTTGTAGTTGCAGCCCTGGTCCCGGTACCACTGCATCACATAGGGGAGAAAGAAAAGTTTTTTTTTTTTTTTGAGACGGAGTTTTGCTGTTGCTCGGGCTGGAGTGCAATGGCACGATCTTGGCTCACTGAACCTCTGCCTCCCGGGTTCAAGTGATTCTCCTGCCTCAGCCTCCTGAGTAGCTGGGATTCCAGGCACCTGCCACCATGCCCAGCTAATTTTTTTGTATTTTTAGTAGAGACGGGGTTTCACCATGTTGGCCAGGTTGGTCTCAAACTCCTGACCTCAGGTGATCCATCCGCCTCAGCCTCCCAAAGTGCTGGGATTACAGGCGTGAGCCACTGTGCCCGGCCAAGAAAAGCTTTTTTTTTTTTTTTTTTTTTTTTTTTTTAGCTGAGTTGGGAAAGAAAGAAAAAATAGTCATTATACCAGTGTACTCCTTCCTTGGCAAGAATTGCATAGTTATCTAGCATCCTTCCCACATCCTCTTTCCCAGATCAGCCAGAAAAACAGAGGAAAAAACCTAGTGGGGACACTAGTACCACTCATGGTGTGTGTGAGCACACTTGTGAAGGCGTGCAAGCCAGCCCTTCATGCTTTTATGTCCCCATTTTAGACAACCAATGTTTCAATTGCCTGTTCTATTTCTCTATCAAATTCTTACTCTAAGGAGATCTCTCTGACCATTGCTGGACATTATAGGCTTACAGTGTGTCCCTTGGTCTGAAGAAATGATGGTCACCTGTCCAAATGCATACAATATCTTCTGTTCCATTTTTTTTTAAATGACACTCTGAGCACTTCTATCTTCTACTGAGTAAGGGAAGCCCACTCCAGAGTCAGTGTCTATTCTAGACAAGACCCATTTGCAGAACCCCAGCATCAGTCTCACTTGCCACTGTATTTAGAGCCTTCCCACCAGGGAATCTTCCACATAGCCACTGGCAGTCTCTGTCTCTCTTGCTGGCAGACAGAATAGCTCTTACTGGCATTATGTGCCTGAGAGGGTGCAAAGGGAACATGTCTAGATTCAGCCCATCTCTACACTGCTGCAGTGCCTCCATATCTACCCATATCATGAGCCCAGGTGGCCACCTCAAGGGAGCAGCTGGGGCTATCTGCGTGTCGATTCCCATCACCTTCTGAACCTTGAAGGGAGTTCTTCTGATGGGAACTGACTTGTTCTGCTTTAATGCACCCCTCAAATTTCCATAGGGCTGTGCTCCACATGGGCATCCCATTAATAGGCCAGGTTTCCATTGCCCTTCTGTCTGGCCACATGGCCAGGCCATTGGTCACTGCCTATGATTCAATAAAACCTAAACACAGAGGCTTCTATCATTGTTCATTTTTTCCCATCACTATTAGGAAAACAGCATGCAATTCAGCTCATATGCAGACCTGTATTTACCTTGTCTGATCAAAGTAGTAACCTTCGAAACAGGTTGGTGTCCATTCACATTAGAACTGCTGTCTGTCAACCAAACAGCTCCTGAGTCAATCGAGAGCTGTTCATAATGCACTGTCCATGTGTTGATCGAATCCAGCAGCACCTCACACCGTTCCAGAGTCTGTTCCAGGGGAGAAGAAGCTCCCTGCCTGAGAGTGTCTTGTCCTTGAATTCCACAGGCAGCATGATCCTCTAGAAACCATTTCCATTTTATGTACTCTTCTGGGCACTGCTGTCCCCATTAGAATGTTTCTCTGACATCACCGAAGACAGGATGAGTATTTCAGGTGGGTCCTGTGCAACCACCTTCCAAGACAGCTAACGTTTCATAGCAAGGCAGTAAATGCCCTCAAGTGGAAATTCTCTAGTCCGAAGTCCTAGCAGTTGTTGCTGGGAGGTGCTCAGAGGCGTTTGCCATAAGCCCCAGGAAATGCTCCACAGAAGTATATTGAATCTCCCTAAGAGGAGGTAAACTTTCTGGGGACCAAGACAATTGCCCGCTGCCTGTGTTACTCTGGATGAATCACATCCCTTTCCTGAGTCTTGGTTTCCTCCTCTCCAGGTGACTGCCAATGTTTCCTTTAAAAGTCTATGATTGTCAAATTATCCAGTCCCAGCATCTTCGAGCTACTGACTAGGGGCAGAGAAGGTCACTGTCCTCACTTTGCTGTCAATGTCTACTCTACGCAAACACTGTGTTGGGCTCCTGGGATCCAATGGAGACCAAACAGAGCCAACTGACTGGTAGGCAAGACAGGTGTTACTAACACAAAACAACTGGGCTCCCAGCTAAACCCCACCCTTAAGCCTGGAACTGCAGTCCTTAGTGAAAACAGGTGACTCAATTTTTCTCCCAATTGTTGTTTTTTGGCCTGCCACATCCCTATCCTGTGCCCATGAAAAGACTTCAGCTGGCAGAGTAACACAAGCGGCTGAGTGTCAGGGATACAAGTGGCTGAGTGGCAAGCAGGGCAGCAACTGGGCATCGGAGACTATGGATAGACGAGGCTAACTTCAGACAGTGCAGCTTCAGGGAATGATCACCTTCTTCCTGCACCATCCCCTTTCCAACTCCCCATTCCACCAAGAGCCCCTTCCATCGCCCAGTAAAATCCTCTGCATACACTACCCTTCAATCTGTTCATGTGACCTGATTTTTCCTGATGCTGGACAAGAAGCTGGGTGCTGAGAGGGCAGGAGCTTGGACACTGCTGTGGGGCCACACAGAGCCTGCTCCTGCCAGAGAGGAGTGACTGGCTGGTTCCAGCGTTCATTCCCTCTGGTTCCTGCACTTGCTTGCTCACACACTCCCTCTCTCAAGGAGTGGCCAGAGGTAGGCTGAGTGAGTGAAAGGAGCCACTCCAGTTCCCACCCACAAAGAGGGTCAAGGTCAAGGGAATTGTCCCATCTCATTAGTAAATAATTGCAATATGAATGTATATGTACAAACTGAGCTCAGAGCTCTGAAAGGAAGGATCTGGTTCTACAGGAGCATGTAACACAGGAACTGGATCTTGACTGAGGAGGGATGGGTCAGAGGAGGCATCACTGGAGCAGAGACTTGAGCTGTGATTTGAAGGATCAGCGGGAATTACCACGTGAAGGGTTTGGGGATGGGGTGAGCGTGGCAAGCACCCCAAGAAGAGGGAGCAGGGTAGACACAGGCCCTATGACAGCGGCCCTGCTTGAGGAGCAGCAGGAAGGCCCATGTGACTGGAGTGCAGGGTGTTTAAGGGGGTAGGATGAGGTCAGAGGTAGGTAGGAACCAGATCACGTGGCACCTTGTAGAACATGCTAACAATGTGAGTTTTTTTTTTTTTGAGACGGAGTCTCTCTCTATCACTCAGGCTGGAGTGCAGCGGCATGATCTCGGCTCACTGCAACCTCCGCCTCCCAGGTTCAAGAGATTCTCCTGCCTCAGCCTCCCAAATAGTTGGGATTACAGGTGCGTGCCACAATGCCTGGCTAATTTTTTTGTGTTTTTGGTAGAGGTGGGGTTTCACTATTTTGGCCAGGCTGGTCTCGAACTCCTGACCTCAGGTGATCCATCTGCCTCGGCCTTTCAAAGTGCTGGGATTATAGGCATGAGCCACCGTGCCCGGCCTTGAGTATTTTTTTTAAAAGCCATTGAAATATTTTCAAAAGGAACATGACATGGTCAAATTTGCATTTTGAAACACTGCTCTGGCTAAAGTGTGGAAAACGACCTGGGCAGGGGGATTGGGCATGATAGATGCAAGGAGCCAGTTAGGAGAGCCCTGATGCAGTCCAGGGGAGAGAGGCTGGGGACAGGGTCTAGGGTGGTGGCATGAGATAGAGAGAGGAGGGTGGGTACAGGAGGCACTCAGGAGATAACATCCCTAGGACTTGCTGAGGATTGGATATGAGTGTGAGGGAAAGGGAAGTTTAAAAAGAACTTTGGCTGGGTGCAGAGGCTCCTGTCTGTAATCCTAGCACTTTGGGAGGCCCAGGTAGGAGGATTGCTTGAGGCCAGGGGTTTGAGACCAGTCTGGGCACATAGTGAGGCACTGTCTCTACAAAAATTTAAAAAATTAGCTGGGCATGCTGGTGCATGCTTGTTCTTCTGGCTATTTGGGAGGCTGGGGTGGGAGGATTGCTCGAGCTTAGGAATTGGAAGCTATAGTGAGCCACGATGGTACCACTGCACTCTAGCAAAATGAAACCTTGTTTTGGTGAAAAAAAGAAAAAAGGAACTTGGCAGGGTCTGCAGCCTAGGGTTCCACAGTCTAAGAGAGGCAGGACTCCTGGTAGGAGATAGGAAAGGTGGCTGGAGGAATGGGCTGAGAAAAAGCTTTGGAATGTTCCCTCAGATCCTGGCTGGAGAGTGGAAACGGCAGGTTTCTTGTTCCAAGACACTGAGTGAATTAAATAACAATCATAAAGTGCCCTGTAAATCTGAGTCTTGCCATAAATAATAAACAGGGACGTTATACAAATAACGGGCTTTGCAGCCCCAGTGGAGGAAAACACATCAGTAAGAAAAATGAAGTTAGAAAAAATGCACCCCAAAGCCCCAAGTAACAAAATGACGGTATTAGCCAACATCCCGGGGGCTCGGCAGGCAGTGGAGGAATGGGCTCAGGAAAATGACTGTGGCCCTTAGTGTGAGTCAGACTGTACGGCTGCAACAGAGTGAGAAGAGCTGCCGGTAGCAGGGACACCCACTCATCCCTGGGTCAGGTCCCCAGGCCAAGGACCCTGGCCTCCTGCTCCTCCTCTGCCCTGAGAAAAGCACAGCTCATCCCGCAGGCCTGCCCGACTCTTTCCCTGCCACCCAGCATATAGCTGATATGGCCTGAGTTCACCCTTAATGACAGATGGGAGGAAGAAACGCGGATCCACCTTCAGAGGCTGCCAAGGAAAGCCAGTCTATTGACTTTTTTGTACGGGTTCCTTTGGTGACCAAGACATTTAAAATTATGGGATGGGCTATGAGAACAGGGTGTGGGCTGGGTGTTGAGATCCAAGATAGATTTTTGAATCATCACATTTTAGAGACATACAGGTCATCTTATGAAACATGATTCCATTTTGCACATGAGAAGGTTGAGATCTGAGTGTCTAGGGACTTGCCCAAGCTCACACAGCTGGCTCCTCACTCTTAATGCTCCTCCCACTACACATCCCAGCTGTGGGGCACCTCTCTTTCTATAGGAGGAACCAGTAGATGCTTTAGACTCATTTTTTTTATTAGTGTACAAGGGTGCATAAAGAACAGGCTCTTGCACCATCATAAAGAACTTTACAGCTGTCGAAGAAACGAGATTCTCAACCTCCCAGGGCTCTGACTCCCCTGTAAGGCTGGGAGGTGAAGACAGGTGCTGTGGGGGAGGGGCATTTGCACACAGATCCCGGACTGGGACCACGGTGCTGTTCGGGAGCTGTGGGCCATGCAAGAGGCTGCTAGTTATTTATGGAACCAGCTTTCCCCTTCCTGGGTGCTCCAGCTCTTCCCACACAGGGCTAGAGGTCTCCAGCCAGCAGAAGCTGCCTTTGCTAATCACTTACAAGTGTTTCTTCCTGAAAGATGAAAGGGACAGCACCCAGAGGCATTTCTGCTCTCCCTTGGTCTCTTGAAGCAGCCATCATTGCAATGCTGAAAGTCCACAGAAACCAACACCCACCCTGATGGGCAGCCCGAGAAGGCACCAGTGTGAGGGAGGAGCACCCTCCTGTGCAGGCCCCCCTCTGCCCCAAGGGGATGGCTGAAGGGGAGGTCAAAACTTGGGTGCCTCTGCTTCTTCCCTCCTTTAACTATCCTCTTCCTCCTTTCCCCTTCTCAAGAGTCCTGTGGCCTGCCAGCTTTTCTGATCCCCTAGGAATTGTCTTCTCTGGTCTGTGTTCCTCACTCCAGGTCTTCCCTGATTTTCTGCATATCAACTCAAGTTTTCCCTGTGTTCTGCCCTCTCTTCTGCCTGCCTTGCCACTTCCTCTCTTTCCACCCACCCTGAAAAATGAAACCAAGCTGAAGTGTTAGAGGCTTCCCCTCTGCTCATGGTCTCAGCCTCCTCTTCCAGAAGTCTAAGAGCCCTTTGTGTCTGGAGCCCTGGGCTGCGGTCCTGGCTCTTCCAGCCACTTCCCATGGGCCCTGGGCAAGTTGCTGCATGCTCTTGGGCCATGATGGGTTATTGGGTTGCACTGTAATCTCTAGAGTTGTTGACAGGTCTAACATAGAGGAGGCCTGAGCTCCCTGAGGCAGGCACAGCCCCTCCCCTGATACATGTGACAGCCTTCTACTCTTCTTGGGAATAGGATCAGGTCTGGGGAAGCCACGTGGTTTGAGAAGGTGAGTGGTCTGGATCTCCAGGAGAGAGAGGTCATGAAGGGGGAGGGCCAGGAAGGGGAGGTGAAGGGTGTGTGCATGTGTGCACACACGTGGGTGTATGTGTGCGTGTGTATACATGTGTGCAGGTGTGTGCATGCATGTGTGCATGCATGTGTGCATGTATGCATGTGCATGCAGGTGTGCATGCATGTGTGCATGTATGCATGTGCATGCAGGTGTGTGCATGTGTGTGTGCATGCTCATGTGTGTGTTGGAGATGTGGCTGAGGAACCAGTGAGAGCAAACTAGATCTACTTAAAGATGTCCTGAGAGCATGGGCTGGCGGTAGGTAGGGTGAGGAAGGAGAGCTGGTACAGAAAGAAGGGAAACTACCCCTGGGGAAGGCCTTCTCATCCAGCCCTCCTTCCACAGCTTGTCTGGACCCTACTCCCAGGAAGGGGCTGTAGCACTGGAACTGGAAGAAAGCCTGAGAGTGAGCACCAAGGTAGACACTAGGAATCACCCAAAACAGGGAGACCGTTTTGTGGACTGTTCCACATCTGTCTGCTCTATCTGAGGCGCTCCTTTTCAAGACCTACCTGACACCTGCAGGGGACTTTGTACATTCCTCCATTGTCACTCAGGGCCCTAGTTAATTACCTAAATGAAAGTTGAGTGACTACTCCCTATGTGCAAGACATTGGGCAAAGGCCCAGGGAGAGGAGAGGAAGGAACAGGAGTCTTTGCCCTCCTCCAGCTGATTCTCTAGGTGGGACTGACAGCACATGAGGAAGCAGACCAATAAATAATCACACATCATGATAGGTGCCACTCGATACACGCACCAGCTGCCATGATGAGCACAGGGTGCAGGGAGAGGGGTGTCTGTGTAATTTAGGTAGATGGAAGGCAGGATCTCTTTGTGGAGGTGACACATACACTGAGATGTGTTTTTACTGTGAGCTCCTTGAGGGCAGGAAATGTGTCTTACTGTACTTTTATTTTTATTTTTTATTTTTTTTAGATGGAGTCTCACTCTGTCACCCAGGCTGGGGTGCAGTGGCAGGATCTTGGCTCACTGCAGCCTCTGCCTCCTGTGTTCAAGCGATTCTCCTGCCTCAGCTTCCTGAGCAGCTGGGGCTACAGGTGCGTGCCACCAAGCCTGGCTGATTATTTTTTTTTTGTATTTTTAGTAGAGATAGGGTTTCACCATGTTGGCCAGGCTGGTCTTGAACTCCTGACCTCAACTGACCTGCCTGCCTTGGCCTCTCAGAGTGCTGGGATTACAGGCATGAGCCATTGTGCCTGGCTTGTGTCTTATTTTCATAGCTCCAGTGTTTAGAACAATTCTGGCACTTGTGAGAAATTGGTATTATTTTTATGGTATTCAATGAATGTTTGATGAATAACTGAATGATCACTCATCAGCAGTTCCTATATAAAGCACATGTGCTTAATCACATGAAGACAATGATCTCAAACAAATGTGATATTGTTATGGCTAGTCTGTCTTTACTTCCTCCTTTCTTGCCTGCCCTTTGTTGATTTCTGCTTGTATCTCCTTTTGATGGCTCAGTTGTGTTGAGTCCACACGGTAGAGGACACACACACACACACACACACACACACACATACACTCTCCATATATTACCAACCACCTCCATTCTGCAAAGACTGCAGATGCTATCCACGAAGCTATTAAGCACTCCTGAATAGAGCAAACCTCTCATTGACTATCACATGCCTCCTTAAATGATCTTTGAATAGCATTTTCTTTTTATTGCTTTGTGTAGTTTAACGGCACCAATTGCGATTACTCTAACTTATGATAAACCCCAGATCTATAAAGCTCCTGTTCATTCATTATTTTCCTCTTGCTCCTTCTCAAGCTGTTATTTTTTGGAATGTAGTGAGGAGGGAGGAGTGGAGAGAGAAGAAAATAAAAGGACGCCAAATTAACAGGAAAACAAATAAAATAGGGAAGCACTTCTCCCTGGGTGACAGGCACCCTATTAGATACTGTTAAACAGAACAAATATGCTTTAATACAGCACAAGTAGGTCTTTTATATTTATTCTAAATGGGAAATATAATGATCATCAACTTATCTTTAAGGGAAGAAGAAGCTAATTGTTCTAATATCTCACTAATCCTAGCAACTGGGAGAAAAATAATTGTTTTTCCCTATTTTACCAGTTGTTCAATTTATACCAAGGTGTGTTGTGTAGCATGGACAGAGATTTCTATTTCTTGATGTGTGTCATGGCTGCTATTCCATTTTAATTATTAATATGTGGAAATTATAATTAGTTTGAGTATTGGTATGAGATAATTACAAATATAAAACAGCTCCACATGCTTTCTGATGCCCTTTCTTATCTGCAGATGTGTTGGAGTTTGGGCGTATGAGCTTTAGAGAGAGAGAAATGTATAATGTGGTACTTAGGGCAGCAAGGCTGTCTGGAGTGGAAGAAGAGGAGCCTTCTCCCTCCAGAGCCCTCCCTCTCCTTCATCTCTGCCTTCCAGCCCTCCAGAGCCAAAGCTGACCCACTTGTGTCTCTCCTCTGCCCCACTGCCTCACCCTCCTCCTACCCTGTCTCTGAGTTGTTAGTTGAGATTTTTAACTCATCACACATGTTGGCTCAACTTGCATCCCATCCCCTCATCTCCTCAGCCACCCAGAAGCTGAGGTCAGATACCTGGAGCTTTGGGTTTCAATTCCAGCCCAGCTCCCGTCTTTTTGGCTTCCCCAATCTCTACAAACCTCTTTCGAGCTTCTCTAATGAGCATCGCCAGCAAGAGAACATGTCTATTCAGCACCACGGACAGAGGCACGCTGTCAGTTCCCACAAATTAGAAGTTACTGCCTAGCAGTCTTGTCAAGGCAGTGGTGTTGGGGAGGGAAGGGGAGGCTGAGAAAGAGAAAAGTCAGTAAAGGCAACTGACTGGCAGGACACAGAAAATGCGGCCCCCAACTCTGGCTGTACTCAGCCATGGGGTTCCTACAAATGGGAAGTAGCTTTTTGATGCTGTTGGCTTCTTTCAGGCAGGCAGCAAATGGGGGAGGTGATCACTTCCTGTGCTTAACTGTGCTGGCCTAACTCTTGTCAGATTGTCACCATGATGGGTGCTGGAAACAGGTCCACAGCTGGCAAAGTCTCACGCATGGGGAGCGCATGGGGATGTGGTTGTCGTGGTCAGGGTTGGGAGGAGAGACAGCTGAGGAGCTTGGAAAGAGGGCACTGAGACCATGCTAGGTCACACTCTGGGGATAGGGATGGTAGAAAGAAGCTGCCTCCTTCTTGCTGGAATGGGAATGAGGAGACATGGGCCCTGGGCCCTGGAAGGGGAGGGGTCCAGCTCATGGCAAGCATGGCTGGTGGGAGCCAAGGCTTCATTTGTCTGACTTTAATGAATAAATGACATCCCCAGCCATTGTTTCTCTACTTTTGAATCCTGACAAATAGTCTGTGGCATCTGATGGAGAGGGTTATTAGCTGCATGGAGACAGATGGCTAGGGATGGAGAGGATTGGTTCTTTATTACAGCAGACCTGTAAGTGACAGCACTCCTCCTCCCAGCCTCCATGCCAATGTCAATACGTTTCTCAAGCCTTCAGTGACCCAAGGAAGCCAGTGCAAGAGGAAGGCAGAATGGCCTGTGAGTAAGAGGGAGAGGTAGGGTCAGTGGAGTTGGGAAAGGGAGCAGGTTTCCAAGGGTAAGTTCTTTGGGAATAAAGACATTGTCATATTCTTCTTTAGTATTTTCCTAAGTGCCTGTATAGTGCTGTTTATTCAACAGGCATTCAAGAAACATGAGTGATGGAGGAGGCAGGCAGAGAGGTCTGGATTAGAGATGAAAATAGGAGTAGATTTAATTGGGCTGGCTGTGGGGTGGGGTGGGGAAGAAATGGTAGGGAAGAGAGAGGAAGAGAAGTAGGAGACACAAAGGGAGAAGGGAAGATTGCATAAAGAAAATGCTCCTGAATCAGCATCCTGTGTTTCAGGCATTCACTATGCTTCCCCATGTGACTGTACAAATGGCTTCGTGGAAAACAAACTGGTCTTCCCACTGTCCCCTTCTGAGAGGTCCCAGGTTCTTATTCCTGGTTCCTCTGTCCTGTGGCTGTAGGAGAGCGCTTCCTCCCTCCAGATTACCCCCGAGGCGATGGGGAGGTTCTCACTGACCTTCATTCATTCTCCGAAACTTGTCCTTGGCCATGTAGCCCAGCACCAGACAGCATCCTCTCTTCTGGAGGCCCAGCTCTGGAAGAGAAGCATAGGTGGGTGAGTTGGGAATGGGAACAGGTCAGGCACTGGGCGGAGGGGGGCCCTTTGCAGGGGGCTGTGGAGCTTGTTGTTCTTACAAACAGAGGTGCTTTTGTTTAGCCAACATTTATATGGAACTTATTATGTTCCAGTCATAAGTTTAAGCCAGCAATTCTTCATTTTGATTCTCATAACAACCCTGTGAAGGATGTTTCCCCATTTTCTATCATCCCCATTTATAGATATATGAAGTTAGTGGCGTTGGATGAAAGAGTTAGCAGGTGGTAAAGCCAGAGCTTTGAACCTAGGCAGTCTGGCTCTGAGTCCATGCTCATAAACATAACTCTGGGTTATTGAGGCCCTTTGTATCTCAGGCTTGGGGACTATGCTCAGATCAACTTGGGACTGTGGTCAGACCTGCCAGGGATGATGCAGAATCTATCCAGTGGTGTCTAGGATGGAACAGTGCAACCAGACACGGTGGGTGACTCAGGAGGATAAAGAAGTGGTTGTGTGAGTTTAGGGCAGCGGGGTGACACAGAGGTAAAGATATAGGCAGAAGAGCTCTCTCTACCTTTTGGAGAAGGTGCATTTCTGGTGCTAGAGATTCCTGTGCCTTCCTATATCAAGGCCCAATTTAGCACCATCATCAAGCACTTATGAAATGTAGACTTAGAGCACAGGGGTCGAGATAGCTGAGAGACACAGACTCCACAGGGCTTTGACTCAATTGGAAAAACAAGATGGAATAACAATTCCAGGTAGCAAATGCAAGAGATAACTTTTTTATTTGCACAGCATTTTGTAAATCAGTGTCCATTGTGTGCGTGAGCATTAAATTGGAGTCCATTTGCCTCACAAGAAGGCAAGCTTTCCTCTCTGGTATTTGTGCTTTTATCCTGATTCATCTTAAGCACTTTATGGATTCTGAAGCAATAGCACACTAATTTTTTTGACCCCCTCTACCCCCAAACAACCTGCTGAGGTGGGCATGTGGGCCACTGCAACTGACATTATGCAGATGGGAAAATTGAGGTTCAACCACGTTAAATGACTTCCCATGATTGTTTTAGACCCCCACCCCACCTTGTAGCGTAGAAGTCTTACAAATGTGTCAGCTGCCGCAAACTTGGCAAATAGATAAGGAATCTGATTTCTGGAAGAGGGAATATGACTGCAGCTCTTCCTGGCCCTTGCCAGGATTTCTGGGCTCCTCTCTGCTCCTTCCCTTCATTTCTCAGAGAAAGAGGGTCCCAATGAGTGATGCATCACAGCACCTTCTCCCACGACACTGAGTGTCTCCCTGAACCCAGCCAGTCAGTGTCCAGGCTCAAGAGGATAGACAGAACGGGTCATTCCTCTTTCTCCTTTTCCATCCACCATCTGCAGCCCAGGTCCACCCACCAAGCATAGCGGGATGAAAGAGAGTACAGGTCCCACGAGACATAGATAAGTCAAGCTCAGGGGCTCTTGCCCTAGAGAAAAACAAAGCATGGCAGGAGGTGGCAGAACGCCATGGCCCAGGGAGGTCCCTGGCTTTGATCTCTTGATTCTTTAAAGGGGTTTATTGACTATCAGTAAAGAGCAGAGAAGCAGATCTGAGGGCACCGTTTCCAAAGGCACTCACTTCTCTTCCTTCCCCTCCACACTGGCGTCTGAAGGCTCAGCCAAACCGCCCTCACTTCAAACGGCCTTACATCTCAGGCACCCAAATTGATGATGTTAAGTTCCCTCATTCAAGGCCTTGGCCCTTTCTTCAGGGGCTCCTGCTCTGTCGCGGGCCTCATGGATCAAAGCCTCTTTGATGTTTACTTACTATATTTGTGGATTCTTTCTAACAACCACCTTCAAGAGGCAGGAATGCAGCCTTCCAGGAGGGGGCCAGCGGAAGTACAAGCTGCGAGGAGGTGCTGAGCTCCCTGGAACAATAGCCTCTTGAGGGAGACTGCATTGAAACCTCAACACGCTGACGACAGGCAGAGTTAACCAGCCCATTGTAATTGCACACGCATTGTTCATCATTAGAATGATACAATTGCTGACAATTCCTATTATATTTTTGCCATTGACTTCGTATGCCCATCTAAAGCACATCAGCAATGGTTCCTAATGAGAAAGGGAGTTTGGGCTCCTGGACTAAGCCCAAACTCAATCCAGGAGCTTGGGAGGGAGGCAGGGGAGCACTGAGTAGGGAGGGCAGAAGATACTGGATGGATTTAGGCCAATGTTCCAGCTGGTCTTCTGGACTGTCACTGAAGCTCAGGCAAATAGAAGGGCGAACAATTCTCTTACAGATTTAGAGAGTGTGAGCAATCTGTTGAATCTGGATTATCTTAGTTGGGTAGAGAACTCAACCTCTCCTATGCCACATACTAGGACACCCCCCAGGGCAACTGCTTGAGGAGAGGCTGTGTGGACAAGTGGTTATGATATAATAACTAAGAGTCTCACTGACTATGTTTGATTTTTGCAAATGAGCAGGAAAAGAAGTTTTAAAAAACCTGATTAATAAAAGAAATTGAGAAGGAGGCAATTTCTCAATGTATTTGGCTCATTTAATTTGACACGTGTGGGTTAGTCTTAATTATTTAGGCGGCTACATTACAAGGCGCTAATAAGCACACTGCAGAAATTTATTAAGTGTGAGGGCTCTCTGACTGAGCCTTTGTAGAGAAGTGGGGAGAAGCTACTGGGATCTTTGCAAGAACGAGCAGGTTGGAGGATGAGTGAAGTGAGAATTAGTTAGTCGTCCATATATGAAAATTTGGGATGTCCTTTGGAGAGATTTGCAAAGCTAAATTAAAGGTCATTGGGTTCACATGAGTGTGCCAGCAGGGAGTGAAGGAGGGGAAGGGAGGGGAGGCTGGAAACCCAAGTGGGGAGGTGAATATTGTCCAAGGTACTAACCACAGAGAGAACCAGGAGGAAGCAGGAGGCAATTGCTTTGGCTTGGGGAGACTCTACCAAGCCAAACTAACTAGGTTATTAGGAGATAGATGATAGAACATGACAGAAAGAACAGGAATCTCTCTCTTTGTGAGGTAGACCAGCCACCACCAGACTGTCACCTTCCTTGTCCCATAGCACAGAGATGAATGGGAGAGTCAGATCACAGATGCACATTTTGGAACAGTAAGATGATGGGATCTTCTCCAAGTAGGCTTTGGGGGTGCTGTCTTTGGCTTTATCAGTAGCAGAAACACCCGGATACTCTAAAGGTGGCTATGGAAAAATAATTACCATGAAAGAAGTCAGTCCTGGCTTAAAAGGAAAGTTCATAGCAAAGAAGTCCAGGGTCACCTGCAGATGGGGCAGTGGAGGGCACTGTCCCAGCAACAAGGAAGGTTTAGGAATAACACCTGTGCAAGGAAAAATGGATTGGAGCAGGGCATGTTTCTTAGGGAGAAGAGAAGATTGCACCCTTGGGAACTCCTGGCCTCTGGACTCTGAGCAACAGAAGTGTCAGGACTGTGCCTTCTTCTGCTCTGAGCCCGTAGGACCAAGCACAGTGCCTGACACATGGCAAGTGCTCAGGAACAGTCTGCTGACTTAATGAAAGGGCTGGCTACAAAACATGGGGCAGTGAAGGGTTCCCTCTGACTCAGGTCAGAATGAAAATAAGTGGGCGTCACTGTAGCACAATGAGTTTAGGTTAGCAGAGGTTGGTTGTAGAGTGAATGAAACTTGTAGCTCGTTGGAAGAGAAGCCTAGAGAACATAGTGGGATTTCCTCCTGGGAGAAATAAAAGGGGATGGCTTTTTAAATGGGATAGGTTTTCTTCCATTTCAGAGGGTGCAGATGGGATGTTTTCTAGCCTTAGAATTCCTTCATTCTTACTAGTAATGTAGTGATACAGTGGTATTATTTCATATTTGTGGGATACTTATTTTTTAATGATGCTGTCATATGCCCTTTCTCTTTAGATGCTCACAGTAAGTAGCTCTGTGACATAGGCAAGTCAGAAATTATTTCTTTCATTTTGGTTTCACAAACTGAGGCTCAGAAGTAACGTGACAATTTAAGGCCAATGCACCAGCTGGCGATAGTGCCCATGCTGGAACCCACGGCTGATTTTTGGCTTGGTTCTTAGGGTAAAGTATGGGGTCACAGGGCTGCAGATGCTGCAAATCAAGACAGACCAGAGACTAGAGCACAGATCAGTGGTGTGGGCTGGGACGGTGCTATGGATCAAATTCCTCACCAATTCTGTGTTCCCCTCCCGCACCAAATTCATACATTGAAGTCCTAATCCCAGTCCCTCAGAGTGTGACCTTATTTGGAGATAGGAAATTTGTAGAGGTGATCATGTTATAATGAAGTCATTAGGATGGACCTTTATCCTGTGACTGGTGTCCTTATGGAGAGGAAAATCTAGGGATAGACACATATACAGGGAGATGCCATAGAAACTTGAAGACAGCCATCTGCAAGCCAAAGAGGGTGCCTGGGACAGATCCTTCCCTCCCAGCCCTCAGAAGGAACCAACTCTACTGACTTTGGACCTCCAGCCTCCAGAACTGTGGGATAATACATTTCTGTTGTTTAAGCCCCACAGCTGGTGGTACTTTGTAACAGCAGCCCTAGCAAATGAATACAGACAGGACAGGGAGGAGTGGGTCTTCTCTGAGGCCTGGCAATTTCCACTGGCCATGGTTCTCTGGAACCCAACCCCCAGGGCACAAAGCTGCCTGCAGGGAGCAGCATCACACCCTGCTAAGGAGACCCCAGGTGACGGGGGAGCAGCTACCAGGGTGGCTAAGATCTGATGGGAGTGGCGGCCACAAGAGCCAGGAAAAAAGGGAAGGTGGGGAGAGAAGGCTGGTTATGTGTCTGCATGCCCGGTACCCAGCGGCAAGCTGGAATGCCATTAGCATTCCTGCTTCCAGGGTGAGGACCCTATTGGCCAGGATAGCACTTGCTGGTTGACTGGTTGCCCTGTTCAGACATTAATGTGCCCTCAAGTAACTGCAGATGGAGCTGGCAACAACGGACAGGCACCAGCCTCTGCTACCTCACCGTTTCTGAGGTCATCAAGTGCATCTGGATGGCTGCTTGTAGAAGGCCTTCCTAGCCTGTCCCCAAGTTGCCCAGTCACAATAGTTCAGGTGTGCTTGCTGAAGACTAACCCCTTCCCACCTGAGGCTAGTAGACTCGAGCACGTCCCTGGAAGCCTATCAAACAAGAAACAGAAATTAATGGCAGGCAGTTTGGTGTGGCTGTAGCAGAAGAAAAAAGATGAGACAGGAGATCTAGCCAGGGACCAGATCCTGGAGCAGCCAATGAGCCTCACCCAGGAGTCTGGGCTCTCTCTTAAAGGAGGTGGGAGCCACGCAGAATGCTAGGCAGGGGAAAGACAGGTGAGACTTGCATTTCATAAAGGATCCCTTCAGCACTGGTGCAGATGATGGATGGGAGGAGATGAGCTCAGAGAAGGGAGGCCGGCTGGGAGACTGCTGCCATACTCCAGGTGGGAGATGGTGGGCTTGCATCTGCTGCTTCTTCCTGCTCTCTGAAGAGGGCCAGAGATCAGAAAGCAAGGGAAGGACATTCAGTTTTATCCTGACATTCATCCCTGCCATGTTGACATAGAGAGTAGGGGAGGGGCTGAAAAAATAGCTCCCATTCCCCAGACAGTGCCTGAGATCATCTGGAGGAGACACCAGCTGTGCTTAGTTGGACTCACAGGGAGGGCACATGGGGCAGGGGAGGCTTCAGAACTAACAGAGCTGGCTGGAGCCGCGCTCCAGCACTTACCAGTGAGCAACTCTTAGGCTTCTCTGAGCTTTAGTTTCCTCATTTATAAAACGTTGATTCTAACGGTAAGACCCTCCTCACATGATTCATATGAAAAGCAAATGAGCCGACACATGGGCAAAAGTGCTCCAAATTCTACCCGCCTCCTTCTTTTCTTTTTCGGATTTGAAAGTGGAGATGCAGAGAGGTGGAGTGAGTTCTCCAGGGTGATATAATGAACTATTAGGTGACATACTTCCCAGGTTAGCATGTAGCCACCAGTGACATGGACTGGAAATGTGAGGCCAGTCAGGAAGACCAGCCAGGTGGCTGTCGTGGGAGAGGCCAAGGGACCAGAGGGCTTGGGAATGGAGAGGAAATGATGAATCAGAGACATTCCAGGAAGAGACAGTGGTGCTAAGTGACAGAGTGGGTCAAGCAGAGGAAGAGGGCAAGGATGACCCCAGTGTCTTGTTAGACATAATGGACAAAGAGCGATGTCTGTATCAGAGTAGAGTGATGACAAACGAAGCCTATTAAGTCACAGGTGATAATGGTACATTTCTGGACTTCTGTGTTCGAGGTGACAAGGTTCTAAAGTGAAGAGAACTTGGATGATCATGTGAGAAGGAGTTTCAGGCTGAAGAAATATTTTTAACCAGCTGCATTGACCTCAGAGGGTAAACATTTTGTTGGGGAAAACAGCAGTTGGATCCTATGGGTAGACTCTGCTACAAGCATTAGTCCTACCCCTCTGGAACCAGGACATATTAATAAATGTGACTGGTATAAAGTCCAATGCACAGACACTCACAAAGAGAACACTAAGTGCTAGGCACTATGTGCAAGAGAAAAAAATAGTAGGGAAACTTCCTAGCCCAAAGATACTATAATCCAGTTGGCTATACAAGACATATACTTATGAAAAGGTAACTAAAAGTCAGAGACAGGTAATAGTTCAGTAAAGAAAGTTTTGAGGCAGCACGCAAGTTATTTCTGCATGAATGGCAATTCTTACTGCAGGAGTCCCCAGGAGGAAAAGAGAACTTCAGGCTGTGGGATGGTGAGGGAGGCCCTTGCAAAAGGCCTTGAAGGCTGGAGATTGTCCTTAGTTTTGTCTTTGTTTTGGGTGTCCACCAACGGCCTCTCTCATTGGTTATTGTCTATCAATAGCCATCAGTAGCCATTCTGCCCAGCTGATTGCATGCAATCTGCCATGCTGATTGCAGAATGCTGGGGTATCCTGTTTGAAAAGTTTTCACTTTGATTCTGCTAAACTGCTTCCTGCATCGGTTCTGCCTACTCCTATTTTCAGCATAATTACTCATATCCCAGGCAATAATGATGCCCATACATCATGCAAAGATCATAATTTTCTGATCAACCTCTATCATAAAGAGGACTGAAGAGTGGAGTAGCAAAGGTATATTAATCCTGACTAGTGCCTGGCCCTGGACCTCCAGGACAAGTGATAAATGTTTAATAGCCCAATAATACCTGTTTTATAATTTTTGGATCTCATTGCTTGCTAATTCTAAGTTTATTAAATAACTATAAACTTTACGTTGTTGTAAAGACATAATTGCTACTTCGTTGCTTATTTCATATGAGTTAATTATACTAGAACTAAGTTTTTCCCCATTCATATTAAGTATCAATTAGTTGTTTTAAACTATTGATTTGTATTTAATTAACTATGCTATTACATACCAATTAAATTCATATAAGAGGAATCTGAAATAGCTGTGGTCTTAAATTAAGTTTTTGAAATAATGAGTTCTATAACATTTCATGTCAAGTTATTGTCAGTTAGGAAGAGTTGACAATCATTTGTGATAATTCCAAAAACTTGTTGTGACCCACCAGCCCATCTCACTAGCTCCAGCAGGCAGCAAGCCTCCCTCACACACCTGCTGATCACGTGCCGATCAGCACCTTACAGCTTGGTAAGCAGTGGCAGTGCCTAACACTGGGGTAACCCTTTGCCAGCCCTGCCTTCTCCAGCCTGCTCCAGCCATGCCATTATTTGGCTGGCATAGCTCTATCCCCCATGCGGCCAAGGCAGGCATTATCAGCAACTCCTCACCACCAGCTGTGGAGTCTAGAATTATCTGTACTGCTATGTCTCAGATCCTGTGTGCCTGCAGGAATTCTGCATGCCCATGTGGTCATCTATCCTTCGGCTTCTCCAAATCTCTGCTCACTGGCTTAAGTCTCTACATCTCAGGGGGGAAAAAAGATGGCAGACATTTGCTGAGCTGCAATGGGCATTTAACTTTTCTCATCTCGTTTCACCCTCACAACACCTTTATGATCACAGGTGTTATTCTCCTTGTTGTTACTTAGTGAGAGACTGACATTTTAGAGGAGTGAGGAGTTTGTCCTGAGTCCCACAGCTGGCAAATAGTGAGGCTTGCCGTACACCTGTCTCCTTGTTGGGGCTTGTTGGTGCATCGTGCCATGCTCTGTCTCCATTCTCTGTGAGATTCGACTCCTAACCAATTCGGAGTCTCAGCCCTTTGGGCTGGCTTTTCGACACCTTGCCTGGCTCTTATCATCTTTCTCTCCTTGGAGGGCTGGGTTCCTCCCCTACCCTCAGACACTGCCTGGGATCTTTCTCCCAACTGATGAATTACCTGGAATTCCGACACAGCCATCAGCCTTCTCTGGAGCACTTGGCCATCAACATGGGACCCAAGGTTGGCACAGCTCACCCCACTCCTATGTACACTGAAAGTGGGACACTGGTTACTACCTTTGGAGGCTGGGTGCAGCCCAGCCTTGCCCCTCTCCCTTGGCCAGCATCACCAAGGGTCTGCCCACCTGGGACCAGGCTCATGTAGTTCACCATCACAATGAAAGCTGCCATGTGCTGATTGCTTATGCTTCATTAGTCTCTGGGCTAAGCACTTTGCATGCCTTACCTTCTTTATTCCTCATCAAAACTCTGTAAGGTAAGTGCTGTTATTATTCCTATTTGACAGAAGGGAAACCGAGGATCCAAAAGGTTGCAAAACTTCCCCAAGGTCACATTGCTAGTAAGTGCTGAGGTTAGTAAAGCTAATCATGAATGAGATTCTTTGGACTTCCAGTATAATCCCTTTGTGAGAGGGGTTTGGGGGGATGTTAAATAATGTTGGTTAAAGAATTTTATGGGAAACAGTTTTATCCCATGTACAAGGATGCCTCAGCCCATCTCTGATTTAAGGTGTCTAATCCCAGTGAGTTACTTGCTAGGTGGAGGAACAGAGAAACAGGATCACGAAGCCAATTCCTGTCCTCCAGTCTGTCTTCCACTCACCCTGTGAGGAACAGGGGCTGCCGAAAGCCATATGCCTGAGGGCTGTTAGACTTTTCCTCAGAGAAAGTTGGAAGTCGTGACTTGTGTTTGAATGGGGCCAGATGCTTGACAGCTGTGTGTCCTACCCCTGGGGAGGCTCAGCCTTGTCCATTCAGTCCGTCATGGCTGGGAGGCCAGGCAGGAAAAGGCATTTCTGTTTTCCTTATTTTCTAGAAGGAGCAAGAGTTCCCAAAAGACTAAGACTGAAGGCAATAAGGAGGTAGGCAAAGTCTCAGCTTGCCTCCAAGTATTCCCTTCCCCAGCCCCTACAGTTCTCTTGAGGCCAAGATCTTTACAAAGCCAGAGGCCCAATAACAGGTTATACATACAAGACTGATTTGTGAAATTAGTCTTTGCACAGATTAGTGAATGTGTGGATTATTAGCTTTGCTGTACAGGTGAGGCTCAGGGAAGCCAGGCAATTTTCCTAAAGTCACACAACTGGGAAATGGAGGACCCAGGATTAGAACCCAGGCCCATTTGGTGCCAGAGCACAGGCCTGCTGTGCCTTCTTCCAGGATGTGGTCCCAATGTCATGCACACAGCCCAGCTGACCAGCAGAGACCCCAGTGGGAAGAGGGGACCCCCCATGCAGGTGCTGCTGATGGAGTCACGGGCATCACTGTCAGGTGGTCAGGAGCACTGAGAAGGCCTTGTGGGAGTGAGGCTCCTGGAGAGCCCCTTTCTCAGGGACTGGAGAGGCAAGGAGGTGGGGTGAGGTGGGGAAGCATGGATAATGCCTGCCTACTCAGGGTGTGCGGGCAGCAGGGGCGGGGCTGCTATTTAGTGATGGGCTTACAAACCTTCTTGTCACCTATTTATGGCCCACATAAAACTCTGATCACTGAGGATTAACTGAAGAGGGTCCTAGAAGGGCCACACGCTGACTTTAAAGAATTGATCACTGGAGTCAGGCAGGAATGTCCAGTCCTTTCCCTCAAGCGCCTCACATGCTGCTGAATGAGTAGGGGTGGGGGGAGATGTCTGCTCTCGCTTGGCACAAGGGAAGAGGGCAGAGAGAAGAACAAAATGTCCTGTGAGTGGGGAGTGCAGGGTTTTTAGGGGTGGAGACGGGAGGGCTAAGGTCCAGTGGGCTGGGAATGCCCTCTCCACATTCTGGGTGGAAAAGCAGCACAGGAGGGAGGCCAGGGGACAGCACGTCCTTGCCCCCAGCCAAGACACAGTCACAGCTGCCTGGTTCACAGTCCAGTGGGCAGGCCTTGCCTCGCGGGGTGGGTCCTGTTCATCCAGGAATGCTGCGCACCCTCACTGGGGCGGAAGGAGGGAGGGCTCTCCAGCTCTCCTCCCTCACACGTTTCCGCAGACAGGACTGTCCTCTAGGGCATTGTAACTTGGGCCACCTTGGGAGCTGAGGCCGGTGAGGAGCAGAGGACGAGGAACTGGTGAGATCTCCCCAACAGCAGAGCCAAACCCAGGCAGCTACCTGCTTCCCCCACCTACCCCAGCCCACACAGCAAGGAGGGAAAGTAGCGGTGGGGTTAGGAGAGGACCCAGAGGAAAAGGCAGGGAACCCCGCTGTCCTCCCATTACTGAAATCCTCCTTGAGCCTTACACACCCCATTACGACGCTGTATCCTATAATTAAATTGAATCTGCCAGTTACCTCTCAGCACGGCAGCAATTCAAGCTCATTGGAGGCTTTCTTTGTTTATTTTCATTTATTTATTTATTTAGTAATTATTTATCTAGCTATCCAGAGAGCTAGATGGAGGCCCTAGCCCAGTGTTTCTTTTGTCTTCAGAAACAAGAAGGCTCAAATGCAGTCTCTCCCACTTCAGGTCAAGAGCCGAAAGGAATAACAGAGACCACAGGGTGGCAGCAGATCCGCAGGGGGACCTCTTGCTGGGGGGGCTATCACTGGGACAGGGTTAAGGTCAAGATTGCAGGGGAAGTTTTGTCTGCCTGCCAGGCATGGCCTGGATCCTGCTCCTGATTCTACCCATTCTGTTCTTGTTAAAGATACTTTATGGAAAGTCCACACATTCCAGAAAGCTCCATGGAAGCCCCTTACAGGCCCCAGACAAGGGGCCTCATTCTGAGGGACTAGAATATGGGTTGCAGAATGTGGAAACCAGGTTAACTGAGTATTATTGGCAACTAACACACCTGCAGGGCTTTGCAGTTGAAGAAGTAAATACATGTTCTTCTTTAACCCTAAACATTTAAGGAGGACACTGAGGATCAGAGAGGTTCCACAACCTCCCTTGCTCAAAATCACCCTGCTGCTAATGGCAGGGCTGGGATTTGACCACAACGCTTGGGGCAAAACCAAACTCCCCCACCTCCCTCAGAGCCCCAGATCCAAGTTGGTGGCCCAGCAACAAAAATCAAAGCTCCTTTCTTCTCTTTAATGATAACCTTTCAGCAGTGAGGGGGCAAAGGGGAGCATGATGGCTTTGAGTACGGAATCAACCTCAAACAGGTCCAGGGCAGCGATTCTGAGCCACCAGCCATCACTCAATAAGAACATGAAAGTTTATTTACCATGAGGCCAGCCCAGTGGGACGCAGATTGCTAATAGGCGTGCCAAGGACTGCACAGACCCTGCATGTCAATAGCTGAGCCCCAGAGAGGTGACCCCTTTTGGGGTTATCCAACCTAGCAGCCCCACCAGAGCAAAGGATGAGGGTGGCTGGGATAGTGTGTGCTTACATGTGTGCATGCATTTGGAGAATGGGAAGGAATTCCAGACTTGAGATGGCTCCTTAGACTTAAATCTCCCTTGAAGAGAAAATGCTGTTTATGAACCACTTCCACCCTTGCCTACCTACTCCTGCCCCATTCATTTGGTTATTCATGAGCTGCTTAATACTTCTCGGAATAGGAATGAATAGTACCAGAAAATACCTGGATCCATACTGGCAATTCCTGGGTCTATTCTGGAACAATCATGCTTACAAGGTTTTCGGTGCACATGGGAGGTGGGAATGAGTGTATCTCTGGGACCTATTTACCCCTATGAATCACTGGGGTTCTTGACTCAGGTTCTGTCAGTCCACAGAGGGTGGTCATGGCAGTGTGGAGGAGGCCAGTGGCCCAGGGCCTGAACTGCAGGAGAATTTATACTTCTTGTTCATCTGGAGAAAATTCTCTGGCCAGAGGACACAGTGAGGGAGCCTGGTTTAAAAAAAAGAGGCTTAAGCTAAGAAGCCCAGGGAGTAGGAAGTTCTATGCTACCCTGGCTTAAAGCTTTGGACAGTTGGGGCAGGTTCTCTCTTGGCTCCTGAGGCCAAGAGAAGCCAGCCTAGGAAGGTTGGACCATTGATCCCACAGCCCTGGGGCCTTCTCACACAGTAGTGTGAGTGTCACAACCACCTCTTAGCTCTTGATCAGAGATATCCACCTTCAGTCTCCTCAATGTGTGCAATGGAGAGGTCTTGGGCTGCAATGAGGACTGGAGATAATGTATGTACAATACTGGGAGGTAAGGTAAGGAAGGGTAAAGAGAGGTGTGTTCCTAAACCCTGTCTAAATGTATGGAACCAAGGCTGGACACATTGTAAGCCCCTATAAATGGTACTTAGTTATAAATATAATATATTATTAGAAAGTACACGGTATGCTAAAAGTCAGGAAAATAATAAGATACTAAGATTAGCCTGAGGATTCCAGTTCTGTAGCTTGAATAGAGACTGCTATGTTGTTGGAGTTAATACCCACAGCAGCTCAGGGAACAGCTTTGTTCAGCTCTCAGAGAAAGGGGCTGCCTGGTGGCTGTCCTTCTGGGGCCGCTGTTCCTTCTATCAGGGATTCTCACACCCCTCTCAAGCATCACATTTCATTCTAGTTCAAGAGCCCCCGAGAAACTCCTCTGTGTATGGCCTTCTCTACCCCTACCCTTGCAGATGGGCATCCCCTCCTCTGGACACCCCCCTGCCAACTGCCTTATTCATACCTCTTCATTCATTCATACCTTTGCTATGAGACTCTCTTACAGATGCGACCATGGTTTTAAATTTTTGCTCTGCCCCTCCCAGACTGTGAGGTGGGAACCATCTCTATTAATCTCTAGAACCTGGCTCAGAGCCAGGCACATAGTAGGCACTCAGTGCACATGTATATGTGACCAGTGACTCCACAGACAGGGATGATCTACTCTAATATTCAACAGATTAATATTTGATTTAGCACTGTCTGTCCCTTCAAAATTCTGGGGGCCAAGGTGAGGGCTGAGGTCTGAGATCTTCTCTGCTGGTTTGAGAATGGGACTTCCTCCTACCTTCATTTGTGCTTCCTTTTACAGAACTAAAAGTCAGCCTCAGGTATGGGTGAGCTTTATGTAGTTAACCTTCCAGTCATTCAGGTTTTTATCTTTGAGTTTATTCTAATTTCATTCGTTCATTCTCATTCATTCATTCAAGGAGAGCTCACTCTGTGTCAGTTCTGGCTGTTATGAATATTGTGATGAACAAGATAGAGAAGAATTTTTGCCTTCCTGAGCTTCCGTTTTAGACAGCTTCTATTTAGTTCCTTTCCCTTACACGTAATTTAGAGGTAGGAAGTTTCCTGTGGGCTTGGGCAAATTATTAAACATCCCTGGACCTCAGCATCTCCATCCTCAAAATGCTGTCACCAAACCCTTTCTGAAGCTGGCAGTGTGCCACCCACCACAGCTTGGCCTTGCGTGGCTGGTGCTCGGTACCACCAGTTGGTTTGAATGTGGGTGCACATGCATGTACGAGTTCATTAATTTGCTTCCTTTCTTCTCGGGCACTTAGATTTTTGATGCACACTGAGAGGGTCCTTTTTAATCAGCTGAGGTGCAAGGGATTCCTGAGCCACAAGTGAAGCTCTCCCTACTGGAATGCAAAAGGAAGGACAAGAGATGAGCCTTTACTGAGATGCTGCTATCTGCTGTGCACTTTACACACACACAGTTATGCCATTTAGTTCACATGGTAACTGGGGAGGGAGTTGTTGCTTCCTGTACTTCTCATATGAGAAGACTGAGGCTGAGAGAGGCTCAAGGGCTCCCATAACTGAAGACCCGTGAGTTTGCTGCTGATGGCCACTCAACCTCTGGGTGGGGGGTGGGGGGCTCAGTCCACGTGGAAGGAAGAGAGAAATAGAATGTCACAGAGCTCTCTTTCAATAAAGGGTTCAGCAAAATGTTTGTCTTAGCAGCATTTCATATCGACCCGGTGTGTGGCACATGGATTAAGTATGCAGTTTGGTGGTCTTTAAAGGATGAACATTTTCTCTAGGATCAATAAGCGGAGTGAGTTTGGGTCTCAATTCATCAAAATGTCACCTGAAACAAATTTAGTATCAGGACTTCTGCACTCAGGTCAGGTCGATGGGTGGGGGCAGAGACAAAACCCAGGGAATACCAGGTCTCTGGGAAAAAGGTCCAGGGCACCTGTTGGACAAATTTGGGTCTGACAACTCAGAGTGGGGAGGGGGTCCTAGATGGCAACCAGAATCCTAGAAACTAACCACTGGCCTGGCACAGTGGCTTATGCTTGTAATCCCAGCACTTTGGGAGGCCGAGGCAGGTGGATCACCTGAGGTCAGGAGATTGAGACCAGCCTGGCCAATGTGGTAAAACCCTGTCTCTACTAAAAATACAAAAAAAAAAAAAAAAAAATTAGCCGGGCATGGTGGCAGGTGCCTGTAACCCCAGCTATTCGGGAGGCTGAGGCAGAAGAATGGCTTCAACCCGGGAAGCGGAGGTTGCAGTGAACTGAGATTGTGCCACTGCACTCCAGCCTAGGCAACAGATCAAGGATCTGTCTCAATAAAAAAAAAAAAAAGACACTAACCATCCTTTCTCTGGTTTAGACGTCATCCTTATCTTCAGAGAGAATAGCTGAGTGAGAAGCTGTGTGAGACCACCCAGTTCTAGATTCTTCGAACAAAAAGGGTCTTTGAGGTTAATCAGTGCCATTCTCACACCCAGTGCTAAAGGATTCCCTCTTTAGCACCTTGGAGAAGTAGTCACATCGGTTTCCCTTGGGTCGTTCTAAAGACAGGGAGCTCATTACTTTGGAAGCTGTGCTTTTCATTTTTGGAGAGTTTAAATAATTTTAGAGTTCTTCTATGTTGAGCTTAAATATTCCCTACAGCCTTGCAAGTTTGCCTCATTAGTCCCAAATTTGCACTGTGAGGCAACACAGAATGAGACTAATCCCTCTTCCACCCAACTACTGAGAAGTTTAACAGACAATCTTTTCTTTTCCAAAATAAACAACCCTTAGGATGTTTGGGACCTGGGATGCTTGCAGCCCAGGAAATGCTCCCTCCCTCTCCCCTCCAGCTTCTCTGCAAATGCAAGACTCTGGCTTCATTCCCTGGTCCTTCCTCAGTATCTCACAAAGAAAGAGGAGGGCAAAATGGGAATTCATTGGAAGAGATCCTTGGTTCACACGCTAGGAAAGAAAAGGGATGATCCTGGTCTTGGCATGAACTTCCACATGAGCGTGACTCCGTGCCTACCTGCTAATAAGAGCCAGAGTGTGGATTGTGCACATAGGTGGGGAAGGGGTGAGAACTTGGGGTGTGGCGTGTCCCTGTGGGTGGACACATTGTGAACAGTAAGTATCATGAATGTGTGACAGCATGTGGGGCACGTGGGTGAGCATGTATGCATGTACACATGCTGCCTGCTCAGGTCCTGGGGGAGGGACTCAGAATCCGCCTCACACCCATGGAGAGTTCTCGCAATGGGTATGGCAAACTATTCCTGACCAACAGGCTTCTGGACTTCTGACTCAGCACCAATCCTGCTCCTTCTATCTCAATGACTGTCCCCTGTCCCTGGAGATGTAAGAGTTCCAGGCTCTCCTATCACACCTAGGCTGGACTTACTGATTCCAAGGTGAAAATGAGCCATCACGTATTGGCCATCTGTGAGCAAGTATCTACCCTGCAAAATACTTTTCACACACTCTCTCACTTATCCTCACCATGCCTAGAGACAGGACTTTGTCTCCATGTGACTTATGAAGACACCGAGGACCAGCAAGGCGAGACAACTGTCTGAGGCCACACAGCAACAGAACCAGACCTGGATCAAACCCAAAGCCCATGCTCTGTCTGTGTGCTGCCTCCAAGAAGCCATGGCCAAGAAAGGTCTTTGCACCAGAGCTCACCAATGTCTCGGAGAGGTCCTCCCTTCCTGCCAGCCATCGATGATCCTGGAGGATGAATGGGTCATCTAAAACAGATGACGGTGGTGCGGGCCCCAGGGAGTTCCACCAAGAGCCTTAGGATTTATCATGTGGGAGGGTAGTTAGCTCTCAAACGCAGGTGAGTATAAAATCCAATTTCTTAAATTGCATCCAGGGCCAGGGCGTGCAAACTGCTCTGTCAGTTATGACTTCCTCAGGTACCTGAGACTGCAGCTCCTCATTTCCTAAATCCTCCTGCTTGTTGTCTGAGATTTTAGCCCTCTGATTTACTTATTAGATTTCTACTGCACCTTTTCTCGGCAGAGTGCTCAGTGTCCCCAGGAACCACTCTCTAATTTAAGGAATAACTTCTCTCATGAACAAATGGGGGCCCAGGATCATGCAAGAAGCCAGTGGAAGAGGAAAACTGGGGAGACAGAGAGTGAGAAGAGGAGCAGAAAAAACAGGGCAGGGTACAAAGGAGGCAAATGCACCTGTGGCCCTAGAGTGGGGAGCATTGAAGGGGATGGCATTTGTATCTGGAGTTGCACCTGGATCTGGGCAGTGCTTCCAGGTTACCACTGCTGGTGACACCCTCTCTACCGTCATGACCCCCTGCCTCTCTCCACCTCTGTGTGATGTTTTTCTGTTCACTTGTCTGTCTCCTTGAATTGTAAGGTCCTTACAAGAGGGAGACAAGTCATATTTTTTTTTTTGAGGCAGTCTTGCTCTGTCACCCAGGCTGGAGTACAGTGGCGCTATCTTGGCTCACTGCAAGCTCCGCCTCCCAGGTTCACGCCATTCTCCTGCCTCAGCCTCCCAAGTAGCTGAGACTACAGGTGCCCACCACCACGCCCAGCTAATTTTTTTGTATTTTTAGTAGAGATGGGTTTTCACTGCGTTAGCCAGGATGGTCTCGATCTCCTGACCTCTTGATCCGCCCATCTCTGCCTCCCAAAGTGCTGCGATTACAGGTGTGAGCCACCGTGCCTGGCCCCAGGTCATCTTTTAACACCTGGCACTTGTCACTGTGTCTGGTCCACAGTAGGAATTTAACACATACTTGCTGGTGGGGCCAGATACGGGGCACAGCTGAAAGCATAAACATGCACTGGATGACATTTCAGCCCCTAGAGGACTTGCAGTTGGGGAGACAGGGTGTGTACACAGAGGACAGCCAAAGACACTATGGCTGGGCTGGCCAGGGAGGTCTTTGTGGAGGAGGCTGGACTAGACTGGGCCACCTAGAATGCTGGGAACTGGTCAACCAGAGAGGAGGAGAGCATTCTAGGAGGAGGAATGGCTTGAGCCAAGGGTTCAGGCAGCGATGGGCAAGGGGGACCCTGAGTGGAAGGCAGGACCTGTACAGGGAAGTCTAGAAAGGTCAGTGGAAGCATACCATGGAGGGCTTTGAGCACAGAGGGTGGAGCCTGGAATTTCTTCTCCTGTGATGGAGCCTCTAGTTCACCCTGGCCCAGCCCCGTGTGCTGTCTGGCACATTTGTGCACTGCCCTCCTGCAGGAGGGGGCCTGGCACAGTTTATGTGCACCCTGGACAAGCAGGGCCACGTCTGGTCCAGGACTGCTCTGCCCTGTCTTCCCCTCTGATTCAGGAAGGAAGAACTTGCCCTGGACTCTGTCCGTCTAAAATAACCTCCCCTCCCCACCCCCACCTGGCCCTACCTGTGCCCGGAGTTTCCTGTTTTCTTTTTGTCTTCCTTGACATTACAGTCTCCAGGCTGCACTTGAACCGCAATGGCATCCCCTTTCAGTCTTTGCATGTGCTTCATAAATAAATGACTCTTTTGTGCAGATCCACTGCCTATGGTGAAGCAAGTGCTCATGTAAATACCAGGTCCTAGCTCTGGAAAGGGTTAGACAGCCCTTCTCAAACCATGCCTGCAATGCCAGTTTAAAGAACATGGAGGCAGGACAGCAGCCATGGGAATGAAGGGTTGCAGATAAAATCAGCGCCCCAGAAGCTCTGGGGCCTCCCCTCATTGATTAGATTTTCAAATATAATTTTGCTATAGTTTGGGGGTTTAGAGCTGGTCACATTATATTGAATTTTTTTTTTTTTTTTTGAGACAGAGTCTCACTCTGTTGCCCAGGCTGGAGTGCAGTGGTGCAATCTCAGCTCACTGCAACCTCTACCTCCTGGGTTCAAGCGATTTTCCCACTTCAGCCTCCCGAGTAGCTGGGGTTACAGGCACCCGCCATCATGCCTGGCTAATTTTTGTATTTTTGTAGAGACAGGGTTTCACCTTGTTGACGAGGCTGCTCTTGAACTCCTGACCAGCAGTGATCTGCCCTCCTCAGCCTCCCAAAGTGCTGGGATTACAGGCCTGAGCCACCGCGCCTGGCCTATATTCAATTCTAAAACTTTCATTTATTTTTAAATTTGAAACTAAAAGTTGTAGATCTATTTATGGTATACAAGACGTTTTGATAAAAGCATACATTGTGGAATGAATACATCAATGAATTAACATATCCATTACCTCACATATGTATCATTTTTTTTTGTGTATGGTGAGAACATTTAAAACCTATTCTCTGAGCAATTTCCAATTATAGGATACATTGTTATTAACTCTAATCACCATGTCCTGTAATAGACAGGAGTCTCCTCATGAACCAGGGTTATGTCTCAGAACCAGAGTAGGAGGTGAAGCACCTCACACACGAGAGGCTCTGGTGTCCTGACGTGGCACGGAAGGGAATGGAAGGGACAAGGGGAAGGTGCTGGAAAGGGGCAGCTATGAACTGAGCACAGGTAACAGACCACACCTGGCCTCCTGGATCCCTAGTTACACAAGGGCATGTGTTCATTGTTCCATTCCACAGATGGGAAAACAGAGACTCCTGGGGCTTAAGCAGCCTGCCCAAGGTCACACGGCTATGTGACCGAAGGGCTGGAACCTAGATCCTCCCACCCCAAAGCCAGGCTTCTCCCTGTGATCTGGCCCTGATTTTGCCTGTGTGATTCCTCTGGCCTTACTGGGTGATATTGAGCCAATTGTGGAGCCTCTCTGGGCTTCTGTCTTCTCATCTCTTAAGCGAGGGGCATACTCTCAACTGAGCGTCCTTTGCACAGCCTGTCCTCCCACTCAGGCCAGACCAGGACCAGCTCCTGCCATTGTGCATTGCAAGGATGCACTGCTTGCTAGTGGGCCTGAGATTTCACCAGCGGCAACACAGAGGTGCCTTCACCAGCCTTGCTAAGCTCTGGTTTGTGTTTCTGCCTCTGGTGTTTGGTATCAGAACGCATTTCCCTGATGCTGCCGGAAGCAATAATCCAGACACGGTTCGGGGGTTTAGTGGAAATCCTCCGCTATAGCGGAAGAAAATGAAACCCAGTGAAGCAAGGATTTTGGCAGACGCAAACATCTGCTCATTTACCTCCCCAATCTGAACTGCACGGCAGGGACAGCTGAGAAGCAGGCGGATGGATGACCTTAGCTGCAGGTCAGGTGGGGAAGGGGTGAGAACTGAGTTCAGAAGATTGGGGCTTCTGCAGGTCTAAAGCCCCATGAGGATGGGAGGGGAAGGTCACCAAGTATTTGCAAACATGTTGTAAGATCAGGATTGACCTTAATTGAGTGCTGACTGTTAAAGGACAGTGCTTCATGTAGCAACATATTTTCCTTTTAAGCCCTTGCAACACTGATGTATTGAAGAAGTACTAAAGAAGTATTATCCTTAATTATCTGAGGTACTGAAGAAGTATTATCCTTAATTATCTGACGTACTGAAGAAGTGTTATCCTTAATTTTGGTATGAGGGCTTAGATAGCCTAAGTGACTTGCCCAAAGCTACACAGTCAGTAAATGGCAGAGCACAGCAGAAATGCTCATTGCTAACAGAGGGACACTGCTATCTGTTCTTGATACTCAGACCCTCCCATCTCTCCCATCCACACCAGTTACCCACCATCATGGAAACATGTGGTTCCGGATGTGGACAGCTGGCTCCCCTGGCCCCATACCTCCTGTGTGCTCCTGGAGCCTCCTCCATCTGACATACCATGTCAGATGTGGTCCTGGACCTTCCTGCTGTCCTCAGCTCACTGTGGACTCTTTCTGAGCCAAGGGTATTGTGTGGTTACCAGGGAAAATACGCCCCCGCTCTAGGCCTGCCAGCAGCTCTAGGGCAATAAGCCATCTTTCTAAAATGAGATTTCCTATTTCAGGGACTCTGAAATCTCCAGTTCTGCCAAACCGCAGGTCTTCTCCTCAGCTTAGGATAGCTGGGATCATGGCTGAGGTTGAGCTGGTCACAGACCTTCCCCCACTGAACCAATGATAACACCCTGCCAAGGGCCTCAGCACGAGCACCAGGAACTTCTCTGTTCACATATTTACATATCAAGATAGAAAATGAATATACGAAGGAGTCTAGCATGAGGAGGACGGGATGTGCTGTGGAGTTAGACACTTAGGTTCAAATCCCAGCATCATCACTTATTAATTATGGGACCCCGGGCAAGACATTTAACTCCTCTGTGAGCCTGCTTCCTTCTTTGTAAAATGCAAAGAATGATCCCATCTACCTCAAGGAGCTGCTATGGGGATAAAGGAGAGCAAGCCCTCAGTATGGTGCCTGGCACACAGCGAGGACTCCCTAAATGGAGGCTCCTGCTGTCATGACCCTTGCCCGGGGAAATGCCTGTCTTCTCCATTTAGAAAGTGACAGCTGACGGCAGGCCCGAGGCAGCCAGGTAGGGAGGCTGCTTGTGTGCAACCCGCTGTGGAGGCTGCTGGTGGCTGCAGGCTTTCAGAAGGCATTACACGCCATTGTTTTAATCAATACTATATTATTTCCTCCGCGGCAACTATCCCCGTGTTTATTATGTGTAAATAGGGTTTTTCAATAATGTGACTGTGTTAGCTTAATGTAGCTGACATTCAGCGTGCACAATCTGGTGGCTGCCCCTCAGGACTTCCAGGAAAATGAGACGATGTATCCGTCACAAAGCCATCCTCGTGAGTAAAATTTGAGCAGTGGCAGCAGCCAGGGCACCCGACAAATTCTGCAGGCGTGGGCTGCGTGCTTGAGCAAGGAAAACAGACATCAACATAGCCTGGGAGCACAGTCTGCAGGCAGTGTGGACAGTTGGTGCCCTGGAATTAGGGCGTTGGCGTTCCCATCTCTTTGCTGCCATATCTAGATCTTATACAACTTATTCCAACACCTCTCCATGGTCTGGCCAGCGCCTGTGGATGCACTCTTCTGCTTGCCCCTGGAACTTGTCAAGGTTTGCCCTCTCTGACTGTAGCTCCTTATTCTCCTGGACTCTAGGATGGGCCCCCTTCTTCCCCATACAAAGCCCCTAGTAGTCTGAAAACTCATTTTTGTCCATGCTCCTCAGCTCAGCCCAGGCCTGTGGGTATGACTGAGCCTGGCTGCAAAGGCAAGCAGAGGGGAGCAAAGGTGGCCTTTCTCAATGTCCCATGTGGGCTTAACTCTTCTCCTCTTGTACCAGGGCACTCAGAATAACACCACCAACGACACTACCAGCTTCTCTCTGGTGACTGGACTGAAGGTGAAGCAGGTAGGGTGTCGTTTAGATCTGGGGCAGAGCTTCCCCACTGTGACACCCTTGAAGTTGCAGGCCAGATGCCACTACCACACATGGGTCTCTGTCAACAGGCCACAACCCCAATGATGGGCACTTAACTCAATAATACCAGATATCAGACAACTGTGGCTTCATCTGTAGAGCTCTCTGGAGTGCATCATAAAGGAAGTAACCTTTTTCTTTTTTCTTTTCTTTTCCTTTTTTTTTTATTTTGAGACAGAGTCTCACTCTGTCGCCCAGGCTGGAGTGAAGTGGCGCAGTCTCGGCTCACTGCAAGCTCCGCCTCCCGGGTTCACGCCATTCTCCTGCCTCAGCCTCCGGAGCAGCTGGGACTACAGGCGCCCGCCACCACATCTGGCTAATTTTTCGTATTTTTAGTAGGGACGGGGTTTCATCTTGTTAGCCAGGATGGTCTCGATTTCCTGACCTAGTGATCCGTCAGCCTCGGCCTCCCAAAGTGCTGGGATTACAGGCGTGAGCCACCGTGCCCGGCATTTTTTTTTTTTTTTTTTTTTTGAGATAGAGTCTCTCTCTGTTAGCCAGGCTGGGGTGCAATGGCGCAATGGCGAGATCTCGGCTTACTGCAACCTCTGCCTCCCGGATTCAAGTGATTCTTGTGCCGCAGCCTCCCCAGTAGCTGGGATTACAGGCACTCACCACCACGCCCGGCTACATTTTGTATTTTCAGTAGAGATGGGTTTTCAACCTGCCGGCCAGGCTACTCTGGAATTCCTGACCTCAGGTGATCCGCCCGCCTCAGCCTCCCAAAGTGTTGGAATCACGGGCATGAGCCACCATGCCCGGCCAGGAATTAACCTTTACCAGGATAGTTTGTGGAATTTTTTCAAGAAGCTTCGCTCCCATCTCCTGCTTTCTTAATAGTTTGGAAGCAGCGGACCGGATAGGAAAACTGCTTAGAGTTCCACCCTCATGCCAAGTGGCAGAGGCCCCCGGGAGAGGCCCCCTGCGGAACGTGGGAACAAAGGGATGCGGGGCCTAGCACTCTACGCCGGTCTGTTCGTCTATCCAGAAGGCTTGTCACACTCTGGGGGGCCATCTAGCTAAAAGGTCCATCAATGTAAACGACCGTCGCTCTCGTTAAGTTCCGTCTGTGTGTCTTAAACCTCCCGCACGGAACGTGATTGGAGTTGGACTTCAGCTTCCCTCTGCTGCCTGAGACAGAGGAGGGAGATGTTTTTCTTGGCAAATAAATATGATATCATAAGCCCTGGCAGGATTCCAGCCTGAGTAATGGCCGTCTGCCTTCCTAATTCCCTCAGCAGCTTGGAACAGGAACATTATTCTTTACTTCCTCTCTTTAAAAACAAACTCTCTATTGGAGCGCATTACTCAGCCACAGGATCCCTCCCCGGACGTGGCAGTGTTCAGATGATGGGAGGTGAGGAATGAGCTCAGATTACAGCGCACATTAGGGAAAACACAGCAAGACATTTGGCCCAGAAAAGGCACCTGAGGACCTTGAATTAGAGCAGCCACTCCTCATGTGTCCTTGTTCATCAGGAACATAGAGCTAAAATCAGTAAAAATCACATTGTTTAGCACTGCCCTTTCCCTGGTTTAAATCATGAAGGAGTAAGTAAGTAACTAGGTAATCCAGCTCGGACTGGATAGTTACCATCAAGTACGAAGCTGTCTTGCTGAGACCCTCTCACTGAACGCGAGCTGGCAGAAGGGTCTCGTGGCCTTCCGACTCACAGGAGCACTGCTGCCTCTAAGCACATAACCTCGCCCTGTTTCTGCTTGTCATTAGTTCTTCCTAACAACAGTTAGAGGCATCGGTATTGTTACTTTCCATTTTATAAACCTGAGGCTCAGTGAGATTAATTAGGTAACTCGTTCAGGACCATAAATTATACGTAGCAGAAGTCAGAGTTGAACTCGGGTCTTTTGGCTTCAGATTCAATGTTTACAACGCCACATCAAGCCTCATCACTTTCTCTGGCCTGTGAGGACTTGGGTGCTGCCACTTGTCCCTTTTGAAGTAGCAGATACAAGGTGGCACCGTGAAGGCACTGGGTCAGGAGCTGGAACACAGCTTCGCATCACTTGGGCACTGTTCTGCTGGGGGCTCCTTGGTAACCAACCATCCAGATGAAGATAAAACCTGACCCAACTTGTAGGGAGATCTTGAGGCAGGCATGCGGCAAGGGCCCTAAAAGTACTGGGAGAAGGGCAAGTCACTGTTCAAAGGCTTGGGATGGCGAATTCAGCCAATAAACGTCCTTTGAACACCTACTATGGCTAAGCATGGGAGCACAACTGTAAACCAGACAGAGTCCCTGCCTCAGGCTGCTGGGAGTCAGTGGGAGAGATGAATCAACAGGCAACGACAATGCAGTGTGACGGATGCTCCAATGGAAGAGTCCAGAGCACTGTGATGATGTGTAGGGAGAGCCACTCACCAGACATGGCAGTTCTTGGAAAATGTCCACTGGGGACATGACATCCAAGCTGAAACCTGAAGGACAAATAGGAGACAGGGAGATGAAGACGGGGGCTGCAGAGCGTTCCAGGCTGTGGAGGCAGCATGTGCAAAGGCTAGGAGATCAGAAAGAACACACTCTGCTCCGGTGATGGCATGTTTGGTCTGGCCTGGAGCAGAGCTGCAGGGGAAGCTGTGAGGCATGAGGCAGAGAGGTAAGCCAGGAGTATTTTGCAGATCCTGGCTGGGCAGCTTTCCAATCCGGAGCAGTGGGTCATGGAGTCATCACATTCCCAAACCCACAGCCCTTCCCTCTCACCAACCCTATAGCCTGCAGTTTTCACTGTGCTCTCGACTCCCCCAGCCTTTCATTGTGTGTGGAAGAGGAGCCAGAAATGCACCCAAACTGAAAGAGGAGCAGGCAGCACCAATCCCTGAATCAAAAAAAAATCCGGCTGCACTTTATCTCTCTGAAGGACTGTAATCTGGGAGATGTTCATTTAACATATTTCTGCCTCTGAATGGCTTTTACTTTTCACTAAATTGAAACCGCAGTACAATATATGTGAATGATGAGGTTGTGTAATACATTCCAGCAAATTTAGATTAGGAATGATTATGACTTAAGTAAAATAGTTGAACACAATTCTTATTGCCATCTATCTTTTCACTTCTTTTTAGTTTTCGTGGGAGTGAGTGAATGCAAGGAATGAATGACTCTAAGGAGAGCTGGGTCCTGGTACAGGGAGGGGCAGAAGTCTGTCTTTGGAGGGCTTTAGGAAGAAGGGAGAGGTGGACTGAAGACTCAGATCTAGGGCTCGGGGGAAAGCATTGGGCCATGAGGTAGATTAGGGACAAGTCCTATATCTGCTGTTTGCTAGCTGTGTGACTTCAGGGAAGTTACTTAAACTCTCTAGTCTTAGTTTCCCATCAGCAAAATGGGCTTTATTGTTCCCGGCTCATGGAATCATTGTGGGACACAATGAGACCAGGGACATGAGAGTAACACTGGCTGAGAGCTCAGATGGGGAGTCAAGGGCCTGATCAAGGTCTGGCTCTATCACTTATTAGAGCTGTGTGGCCTTGCCCTTTGATACTCAGCTTCTCTGAGCCCCAGTTCCTAATCCACAAAATGGGAATAAGTGTACTCAGCCACAGGTATCCTTGAAGAGGGGCTTAAATAGGATTTTTTTTGCATGTTAAAAGTGCTTTGCAAAATGCAAGTTACCTGGGAGGGCTATGTGGCTGATAGGGGTGGGAATAGGAATTGGGGACTCCCCTTCCCTGGGATAGCAACCTGGAGGGGTTTGGATGGAGCCTTTCTGGGGGCCCTGAGGCAGGGAGGGGAAGGAGACGGGGAGTCCTTGCCGAAATTTCCCTTTGGAATCCTAAGCCTTGCACGTGCCCTGGGCACTCCAATCCTCCTCACTCCCCTGCTCTATTTTCCCCATAGCATTGAACATGCTGTAACATTCTATATAATTTACCAATTTATTATGCTTTTGTTTAGAATCTGTCTCCCTGGTTCAAAGGTAAGGCCTACAAGGGCAGGGAGCTGTTTAATCTCCTGATAAATCCCAAGCACCTAGAGCACAGCTTGGCAATTAGGAGGTATGCTCAGGAAATATACGTCAAATGAATGGATTGATGAGTGGGGCTGGAATTCTGTCTCCTGAGAACAAGTGAGCTGAGGTGGGAAGAAGGTGGCGGTGGTGGGGGGACCAGGGGAGACCGAGGGCATCAGTCACTCCAGCAGGGAGCTTGCTGCAGGGAGAAAGAGAGAACAGCAATTTGGGCCACGGAGCCTGGCACTCATTCTTCAAGGGGGCTGCAAGTCCCCAGGATTTTCCTGGAACCCAGGGCACCCACACACTAGCTACCTCTCCCGGTCCCTTCCAGCAACCTGAGGAAATGCCTTCCAATCAGAGCAATTACTGCTGCCTCGGAGCCGCTGCCTCTCAAGGTGTCTGCCTCCTGCGGCTCTGGCTGGAGACAATATTTCTCCTCTGTTCATCACGAGAACAGGGACAACAAATAACACAATGGCAGATGAAGGGCCCTCCAAGCCCTCCAGAGCTGAAGGAGTCTGGGCTGTTGGCAGTGTCTGCATGCAGGGGAACAGAAGCTACAGCCTGCGTGGGGTGTGGGGATGACTGACTCTTCCTGGATGGAGGCACTTGGCCAACTTTGTCCGGGAACAGTGCTGCTCCTGGTCAAGGCAGGCAGGGCTGTGGCAGCCGCCCTCCGCCCGCCCACCCAGCAGGCAGGGACTCAGGGCCCCATGGGCTTGGGAAACTGAAAGAGAGCTATGCGTGTCAGTTGTCTTGTTAAGTTTTTTCCCCTTGGTCTTAACCCTGTAGGTACTCTTGTGTTCAAAGGAGGAAATGGAATCTCAGAGAGGCTGAGTCACTGGTGCATAGTAACACAGCTCATCACACAGCAGTGCTGCGATAAGCGCTCCCATGTTTCTGAACCCAAAGCACATCTCGTCTCTCTGGCACTGAGTCATCCATGACACAGACGTCCCTATAGGGCGTGAGTGCAGCCCCTTACCTCCCAGCCTCAGTTTCTCTACTAGTGCACCAGTCACTGAAGCTTGGGAGGTGTGCCAGCGACTCAACCCACTTTATCCTGCCACCTCACCTGACCTTGCTGGCATTTCATCCCTGCCTCCTGGGGCTGGGGCTGGACCTTGCCCAGTGTCCCAGCTGCTGGCTGGGGCTCTGCTCAGTTACTCCTGGACGCTCCTCTTTCTACTGTGCCCCATCCTTAGGAGGAGGGGCTCCCTCTGAATATCAGCCAGGGCCACTGCAGCAGAACATGCCACAGTCCTTTGAAAGCTGATCTCAACACCAGTATGGATACTAACTCTGGCTTTCATTGTTGAGCATTTGTTGAGCTCAAATGTAAACCCAGGAACCAGACTCTGAGGTCTGCATACCTAACCATTATACAGGCCTGCCTCTTCCTCATTTGACATGGTCTTTTGACCTTAACTACCTTGGTTATTCTGTTTTGTTAATACCCCCTTTCAAATTGATTTCTAGAACTGAACCCCAAATTCCAGATGTAGCCCAATCAAGCAAAGCCCAGAAGAACATTACCTCCCTCTGTTTTAAAAATTGCTTTGCAATTAATGCAGTCTAAGATTACACCCACTTTCCTGGGCCCCCAGCTCCCAGAGTCGACTCCTATGGGGCTCTTCAGCCAGCCCTGTCTGCAGGGCTCTGCCTTAAATCCCTAAGTCTTCTAGAAACTAGCTGCTGTGGCAGACCTTTTGTGTGGCTGAGGTCTGCAACACCCCAGTGGTCCCCACCTCAAGGACTGTGTCTGCCATGACTGCATGCGGCCCTGCTGTGGCTCACCGTGGACACAGCAGACAAAAGAGAACATGGTCTCAGGTAAGTGGGGGGCTGGAAGGAGAAGAAATGGTCTGTGAAGGTCACTGCCACTGCATGGTGAGTGATCTGTCCCCATTTCAGCCTCAGTGGGAAAGTGATGGAGGATATAATTAGGGCTTGAGCTGTGCCTGTGGGGGCTGCTGCACCAGGCTCAAGGAGGCTGGGGACACAGCTGGTAGTCTCCGTCCTCCTAGACACCTTGGTAGCCGGAGCCGCCCTTCTTGGGACCACTCCCTCGCTGGCCATCCTAGCCAGGTCTTCCATCCCTGTTCTCCCCACTCCTTCTCTCCTCAAAATTTGTCCTGTATGTCTCATTTCACCCATTCTCTTGAGGATTTGCCTTATTAGAAAGTGATCTGGCTGGGTGCGGTGGCTCACACCTATAATCCCAGCACTTTGGGATGCTGCTGAGGCGGGCCGATCACTTGAGCCCAGGAGTTCGAGACCAGCCTGGGCTACATGGTAAAATTACGTCTCTAGTAAAAATACAAAAATTAGCTGGGCACGGTGGTGTGTGCCTGTAGTCCCAGCTCCTTGGGAGTCTGAGGCAGGAGGATCGCTTGAGCCCGGGAGGCGGAGGTTGCAGTGAGCCGTTATTGCACCGGTGTACTCCAGCCTGGATGACAGAGGGAGATCCTGTCTCCCCCACACCTGCACCCCAAAAGTGATCTGATTCAAATGCTATATTAAGGTGTTAACATCTAATAATTGGCTGGACGCCTGTAACCAGCCGTATTCCACAGGTAACAATCCTTCACCAGGAGAATCCCTTAACCTAAAGTCATACATCCCTTAGGGTGAAATCCTGTGTGTTCTGGTGGGAGGTTTGTGCAAGATTGGCCCCAGCTGGTTATAACAGCCAGGGCATTACAGCACACGTAACCCGCACTTCCCAGTGATGAGGAAATGGCAGCTCAGAGGGCTTCTACATCTTGCCCAAGATCTCAGATGTGCTCTTCCTATCCAGCCTCATGTGTCTCAGCCACGCTCTGCCTTGCACCTGGACCTGAGGTCAGCTCTGGGGGCCCCATCAGGGTGGTTGTGCTTCTAGAAGGATCTGGCTGTTCAGGGAAAGCTCTCTGTCCTGAAGGCCTGAAGTGGGTGAGGAACAAGAGAACTATAAATATCGCTACAATTTCTTCATCACCTGCCATGTCCTAGATACTAAGTCAGGCTCTTTACAGCTCATATCATGTTGTCATATATATGACCACACTCTGTTTTACCAGTAACGAAACTGAAGTTCAGAAAGTTTAAGTAACTTACACTTGGCCACTAAGTAGGAAGTCCTGGCAGGGGGAAAGGCAGGCCTGAGTCAGCAGCTGGGCCCCCTCACCACCCCTGGAGCCCAAGCAACACAGGCCTCTCATAGGGCCAACAGCTCCTACCCCTATCACATCCTTCAGGGTGCAGTGCCAGGGCTGGGGGCCGCTTGCCTTTGGACTCTCCTGAGAGGAGTCCCTGGGACAGCTGAGGGCTTGCTCACAGCCCTAGGTGGAGCATGAAATAACACTCCAGGACCTTTTGTCGAGCCCCTGGGATGGGGACTTGCATGTACTGGGTGCCTATGATGCCTCAGGCCTTGTTCTGGGTATTTTCCAAACAGTTATTGTCGTAATTCTTATAACAACACCGTAACTTAATCCTTATAACAACACAATACTATAAAGGTATCATTGTTCCCTTTATATGGATGAGAAATACTATGTCTTAATCCTTATAATACTATGTCTTATTATACAATGCTATGTCTGAATCCTTATAACAACACAATACTATAAAGGTACCATTGTTCCCTTTATATGGATGAGAAAAACAAGGCCAAGGGAAGTCTAAAGTTACATAGCTAAGAAAGTGGAAGGAGCTGAGATCTGACAGTTTCCAGCGATTCCAAACTCACGCTCTTTCTCCTACACCCTGTAGCTTCTCCAAGAAGATTGGGGTCTAAAGGGGCAGAGCTTTCTCCAGGAGCTTCTGGTCCATTGAGGGAGATGGAACACATCAGGATGGAAAGGACCATGGCAAAAAACCCACACAGTACGCTCTGCATGCCTGCTGTGCAGGAAGCAGTGCACCTGGGGCCAGAGGGAAGGGAGGAGGGAGCCAGGGTGGGGAGCCCAGGAGGCACATCAGGGGAGGCCTTGAGGAAGACGTAAGTTTGGCACCAGTCCCAGGTAAGGCCTTTTTCTGTGTGCTCTGGGAAGAGAAAGCTGCGGTATTGAGCTGGGTGTGGTCAGAGCAGGGAAGGGCTGGGAGCAACACACTCTCAGCTGAGGCAGAAAAGGCCTGTTGTTGAGATACCGATACGCAGGCTGCCGCTCAGAGCAGAGGGCTGGGCGTGGCACGCCTCTCTTTCTTGTGAGGGGGCTAGGAGCTGGCTGCGGCGGGAGGGCTGAGGGGAGCAGGCACGTGGTCCAGCCACGTTAGGAGGCTTGCACAAACGGCTTCTAGGCCTGAAGCCTGCAGCTCCTACCCCTTCAGCCGACTTGCAGCTTGTCTGAATGGGTCTCCAATAGGAAAAATGCCAGGGCTTTGGAGAAACAAATGCTTACCACGGAACCAGGATGCTGTTGTCTGCAGGTCACCCCTGTGTGGACGCAGACCATGGGCCAGGAGGCTCTTCAGAGCAGTTCCCCCACAGCTCATCCGGTAATTGACTGACTCATCGGTCACTGCTTGCGCGCTCAGCCATTGTTAACTGGTGACTTGAAAATTACCTTTATTTAGCACCGTTATCGGGAGGCTGTAGGGGAGCCAGCATATCCACGCCACCAGCTCTCTCTGGCGGATGGCAGCAAGCAGCCTCATCACACTGTCCCCAGCTCCAAGCCACAGCTGCTCCCTGCCCACTGTGGGGACCAGGGAAGGGCCCTCATGCTAAGTGGATGCAGTAGGCAGGCCAGTACTTCCCAACCTGCTGTAACCCCCTCTGGGTACAGGTGGACAGTGAACACCCGGCTGGACCTGTGGCCTGCTGTCTGTTCTCCTCTGATTTGCTTGCCTGCTGGTCATTTCTCCATAGCCATGTTGCCCTGTATGCATGAGACAATCTAGAATGGGGGTCATCCATGGGGGTCTGGGCCTGCACGGAGTGGAATTATTTGCAGAACTTGTGCAATTCCTTAATTCTGAGTGAATGTGCATGTAAGCCTTAGGGAGAGAGAACATTCATAGCTTTTAGTAGATTCTCAAGAGGATTTGTGAGCCCTAGGAAGCTGGGAAGCCAGGTTCTGAGTCATGGTTCTCAGATCACCCCTCCAGGAAGCTGCTCAGGTTAGCCCACTGCACCGTTGCCATCACTGCGAGACTCAGGGGATCCAGTGGTGCAATACAACTGTCCCCCTCCACCCAGAGGGCAAGGCCAGGTCTGTACTCTGCTCAGTGATGGATGCAGATGAATGCTTCCAGACTGACAAATCATAAAGAGAGAACAAAGAGATGACATTTGCAGAAACTCCTGCCTTTCACTTTCTGCTTTATTGGGGAAAAGAAATCACATCCCCAGGCGCCCTTCCCTCTGTCCATTGGCACAGTGTATCCTCCTCCCTTCCTCCATCCCTCCTTCCTGGTCACAGGTTCTGCCCTGAGATCTGAAGTAAGCTGTGGGACTCATCTACCTGGAGAAGAAGGTGGGCAGAAGAGGAAGAGAGGGAAGGATGGAGGAGCTGGTGAAAACTAACAGTAAGGTGAAGGGTAGGGTTGGGGGCTGGGTCGGAGCCACAGGATTTATGGCGTACTGTGATTTTTTTTTTTTTTTTTTTTGTTATGGTCCTTTCCACCTGGATGAATTCCATCTCCTCCATTGGAACAGAAGCTCCTCGAGGAAACTCTGTCCCCTTTAGACTCCAATCTTCTTGGAGAAGCTACAGGGTGTAGGAGAAAGAGCATGAGTTTGGAATCGCTGGAAACTGTCAAATCTCAGCTCCTTCCACCTTTTTCGCTGTGTAACTTTAGAATTCCTTTAGCCTCGTTTTTCCTTCTTTCTTTCCACATAGCATGGGGCCTTCAATTGCTGGAGGGTCTTGGCGGTCATTTATCCTTGTTGGGCCTCAGAGGCCTCATGAGTGGTGCCTTTAAGAGTGCAGTGAGGCCGCAGCACAAACTATCTCTAAGGCCAGCTCTTAAATTCTCTAACCCATGCTCCTGGCCAACTCTCCTCTGTCCAGGCACAGGTCCTCATAGAAAGGCAGAGACTCTGAATAGAACATAGAAGGGGTCGTTGTCCTAAAGCTCATATAAAATTCTGAAGCCTCAGCAACGGAACCTGCGTTTGGGAGCTGCTCGATCTTTTCTGTTAGCATTTCCGCCACATGCTTCTCAGTGTTTTGCCCCAGTTGGCCTTCGGCCCCTGGGAGGGGGAACAATGTCTTCTGGTGAAAGTCACTTTGCTGCTGCCCTGGGCCCTCGGACCCTCAGGGGCCTTCTGGGTTGTGAGGCGTGGGGCACCCTATCCTGAGCGTGCCCTGAAGATGGGCACAGTGCTCCCCCAGCTGCCGTGGCACTGTTTCCATGCAGCTGTGGGGATGGTGACGAGGCCTGTGGGCTGTCAGCCCGGCTGAGAGCACTCGACAGCCACTTCACCGACCTTCTCTTCTCTTTCCAAGGCTCTTAACCCACTTGTGGAGGGGGTGGCGGGTGAGGGGCTGAAGAGGGTGGATGTCCACTTTGGGCAGACAAAGGAGCTGCAGTCAGCCTCCTCTCCTGCCTGGCTCTGGAGATCTGCAGTCAGCCTCCTCTCCAGCCTGGCTCCAGAGATCCGGAGCTGGGGGCAGTGTAGGAGCTGGCAGGGCCCTTGGCAAAGTGGAGCCCAGCAGATTAGTTGTCCCAGGTTTATCGCCCAGGACTGGGGGGGCTCTGTGTGGCTCCTGTCTTAGCTGATGACTCAGGTCTTGGACTATTTCTCCCTTATCAAGGTCTTCCTCATCCTAAACTTGGCCTTGATTTGAGCCTCTTTAGTTTACCAAGTGCTTACCTGAATTATCTCATTTAATTTCACAACAACCGGTAAGGGATGTATTGTAAGCATCATCTTACTGAGGACTCAGCTGCTATGACTCAGGACTGTGTCCTTTGCCTAAGGCCACACAGCTAGTCAGTGGCAGAGATAGGACTAGAATGAGTTCTTTTTCTCCCAGGGAGACCCAGTGGCCACCAGGCACCTGCAGCCAGGCCACACCACCCCCTTAGGAGTGATAGGGGACACCAAGAACTGACAAGCCCTGATGGCATACAAAGCCTCCAGGTAACCAGCAGTGACAGAAGCCAGCCAAGACATCCTTTCCAGAACCTTCTCTAGCTCTGCTGGCATAAGCAGCATCTGGTTTTCAAAGGCTTTCTTTGGTGTGTGTCTATGGTCATAAAGAATTTAATAAATGATGATTAAGGGTCAGAATATAGGCTGGTGCTGTGTTTCCTCCCTTAGGAGCAGAGGAAAGTGGTTGAGGTCTCCAAGCAGGTGGGGAGCCCTTGGACCCTAGGAAGGCAGGAAAGTCTCCCAGGATGAATCTCTCTGTTCTAGGCTTTGGTGAACCCAATGGAAAGCCCTATGAGCCTGGCTGGTGGCTGAGCTGCCTTCTCCACAGGCTCTTCACCAATCTCGAGAGTCACCTGCCATGAAGTCCCAGGAGCTCTGACATCCAGTGTTCATGCCCATGGAGCAACCAACAAGAATGCTCTGTTCACTGCCTTGTCCTTAGATCTAATGCAGCACCTGGCATATGGTAGATGCTGAGTACATTGTCAAACAAACATAAGTGAAAGGAAACCTACAAGATCATCATCTGCAGATAAGTCACAAATTATTAGCCCTATTTTTAGAGGTGGTAGTGAGGCCCAGAGAGGTAAAGTAACATGCCCAATGTCACACAGCCAGTTAGTGAGGGAAGTGCCAGACTCTAGGTCTCCTTTCACTATACTCTGTCCCTTCTGAAGAGGGGAAGGTAGGAATGTGATGACCTTGGCCCCAAGGCCAAGATTTGTTCTTGCCATGTTTTTTAGCTGCATTGAGTTGACAGTGATCTGATGTGGCTGGGTAAAGAAGAGATGGTTTTTCTCTGGGAAGTGACTCCGCTCCCTGACTTCTGGCAGGCATGCAGGAGTGGGGAGGAGGTATCTCTGCGTGGAGCTCCACATTCTGTCTTAGGAGCACAAAGCTCTTCACAGCTCACCTATGCATCTTGAGCCCAGCTTTCTTCTTCCAGGAAGGGGGAATGAAAGCAACTATTAATAAGGTAATAAGAACTGAATCAACCATCCAGCCCGGTCTTCCAGAAGAGTTTGATGGCCTCTAGTCTTGGGCAAGAGAGACAGAGCCCGGGCTGCAGTTTCCTGGCCTAAAGGATGAGTGTCTGCAGATCCAACTACCATTTTCTAGAATCTTTAAAGCAGCAGGAGGATGCAGGATGGGGCATTATACGGGCTCTAGTCTCTTTACAAAGTCACTCAGAGGAAAGCAGGGACCCAGGAGAATTTTGGAGTTGGTAGCCAGACAGACCTCTGAGAAATTCCCTTGATCTACACCAGCCATCACCAAAATCCCTGTGCCTCCATTTTCTCCCTTTGGAGGGCCGTTCCCAGCACGAGTTACCCAGCACTACCCGCCCAATCAGAGCCCTTGGCTCTCCGTGGCAGGGGGCCCTCTCTGGCCAAGAGCAGCCTCGCTGGTCCTGGAGCCTGGGCCAGAGCCTGCCTGTCACTCTGCAGCTCCGCAATGTCGGGACACCAAAGGGCAGTGCCAGTAGCCCGCTGCAAGCTGACAAGGCTGAGTTCACATCAGTGCCGAGGAGTCGACAGGACCATCTGAATTAAGTGGCCAAGTTTAGTTTTTAATTAAGTCCCCGTGGTCTTTTAAAAAGGTCACTGACGACACCATCTTCTTTAAGGCCAATATGAAAAGACATTCAAAGTCAAAGTTCTGAGATGGGAGCCTTGTAACTTGAAATGTCACAGGAAGAAATTTGGAAACAGGGAAAGAGGAAGCTGGTGGGAAGGACAACCCTGTCACATTCTTTTGCTGTCAGCTTCACAGTTCCCACTTGGAGCTCCAAACTATTTCGGTCTCAAAGGGCAAGTGGTCCCAAGGTTCTCTCGAGTGCCTTCCCCGACAGAGGATTGTAGAGCCCCTTGTTTGCTGTGCCAGTGAAAAACGGAGCCCTTGTGGTCCCTGACATGGAATAAAAGTTGATAGCAATGGGGCAGAATGTTGCAACTTACCCCTGATGGCTGGGGAATTAAGAAAAATGTATGCAATTGGTCACCATCCTCTGCACCCATTCCTGTCTTCACTTTTCTACCAACCTTGATCAATACTGTATCATTTGGAAATACAGTTCTGTCTAAAGTAGAGCACAGCAGCCACTTAAATCACCCATAGCATCCTATGAGGATTGTACAGTGAGAGCAAAGACCTGTGCCTGGCTTATACCCCTAAGAGAAGTAGAGACTTGAGGTAATTTGAGCAGAGTAGACCACACCTCCTAGAGAAGAGATTTGGACCAGCCAATAGCTAATGAGCAGGTGCAAGAATATTTTCCTGGAGTTCTTGGCTCACGCCAATGTCTGGGTAGTGGGACTTTCTGAGTGGTGAAGGTTCAGTGACTTTACCAGGGTCAGAGGAGTCGGAAGTGCTCAGTAGTCTGTGTCACATTTTGTTCATGGTTGCAATAGGCCATATAGGAAGTGGAAATAATTTTGGATTTAGATTCAGGAAATTTGGGTCTTGGGGCAAAGAGTGCTATTTGCCTACCTAATTTGCATTCTCCCATTTATTTACCATTACAATACTTTCATTGTTGGTGTGGCAAGTTACCCAAGTTAACCAAATATGGATTTCCTAGCCTTCCTTAAGAAGCTAGAGGTGATTAATGCGAATATTCAGAGATCACTGGTAGGCTTCTTTAAAGATGGTTGATTCACCTGGGTGGTGCACCTCTTTTGTCCTTTCCTCTTCTTTCTTCTTCCTGACTGAAATGTGGGGCTGATGACTGGAGCTTCAGCAGCCATTTTATGACCATGAGGTATGACCCAAGAATGAAGCCAGTGCTAAGGATGGGCTGCCCACCTACCCTTAGTCTGCATTTTATGTGAGAGAAAAGCAAATCCCTAATTTGCTTATGCCACTCTTACTTTGGATCTCTGCTACACCCAGTTGAATGCCAAACTGATACACATTGATTGCCTACTCTGTCATTCACTGCTGAGGGACTTTGGACAAGTCACTTAATTTTTCTGAGCTTTGGTTTCCTTACCTCTGCAGTGGGGATAATAATTCTGGCTTTGCCTTGCAAGCGTTACTTCTGATCTGTAGGGCTCACTCTTAGGCTTCCTAGAATGTTCTCAGCCCCAGTCTGAAGATCACGTGGTTTTTGTGCCTGAGCAGTGGCTGCCTCCCTCCCATTGTTTGGCCAGATCATTGTTCCCAAACTAAGAAATGTGCCTGCCTTCCGACTTCAATGGCTGTTATAAAGTCCCCTTGTGGGCTCCCATTTTCTAGAGACACAATAGCTTTTCCCAGCTTGCCCAGGCCTCACCCTCCTTGCTGGGTGCAGAGACATCTGCTGTTTCAAGCTGCTAAAAAAGAAGCTTCAAAGAGCCCCACATTGGCCCCTCTTAGGGCTCTGACTCATATAAATGTTTCTGGAAATCCTCAAAAGCCTTATTAATCTGTTAAGACATCCCAGAAGCGGGAGTCTGCACACCCAATTTCCAGGGCTTTTCAGCTGCTTCCATTGTCTCAGCCGCATTGTCCCCGCTCGGTGTCTTGGCCCCTAATGGACTCTCTCTGAGGCAGGCACGCTTTCGGCTGCACCTGCTATTCCATTGCCTGACTCTTTTCTTCTTCTTCTCTGTTCTTTTTAACTCTTAAAATGAAAAGGTGACCAGCTCTTCCTGGGCTGTTTATTCCTCTAGCTCCCCTGTGCAGGTCTCTGCTTCACCTCCTTTCTCTTCTGGCATGTGGCTGGATCTGAGTCAGAGACATAGAGGCCCACATAGAAAGTAGGGGCCCATTTGTCTTTTCCATCAAATGGAAGCCTCTAGGGGTCTGTCATTCCTCACACCTAGCCAAGATACCTGGTATCCCCACAAGCCTCTGAAGGGGACCTGCTTACAGCTCTTACATATAGAAGCTCTAATCAGGCTTCTCCAAGAACTCCCCCGTCTCTGGTCCATACAGTAATGACCCTCTGATGTGTAACATTCACTGTGGTTGAAGGGCCCTGGAGAAAGAGCCAGAAGACCAGGGCTCTGTTCCTGGCTTGACCCCAGCTGGTTTCTATTTTCTTAGACTAGCATCAGGGGACTTAAGTTGACAGCCAAGGTCCCATGGTGGGCAGCTTGCCAGTTACTCCTGCCTCCTGGTTTTCAGACCCCTGTGTGCTCCCTTCCCTGAGTATGGGCTAGACCTGGTGACTTGCTTCTAACCAACAGAACACAGCAAGAGTGACGGGCTATCACCTCTCTAGTTAAGTTATAAAAGACTGGTTTGCGTGTTCTGTCCTGTTGGCTCTCTCTTTTTCTCTCTGTCTCTCCTTCTCACATGCTTGCTTTGATGAAGAAAGCTGCTATATTGGAGAGGCCCATGTGGCAAGAACTGAGTGTGGCCTGTAGCCAGTATCCAGTGGGCAAATGAGGCTCTCAATCCAACAGCCTACAAGGAACTGAATCCAACTGACAAGCAGGTGAGTGAGCTTGGAAGCCAACCCTGCCCCAGGTAAGCCTTGAGATGGTAAAGCCCTGACTTACATCTTGATTGCAGCCTTGGGAGAGACCTTGAAGCAGAGGGCCCATCTAAGCTGTGCCCAGATTCTTGACCCACATATATTTAGAGGTAATAAATGTCTATTGTCTTAAACTGCTAATTTTAATACAGCAAGAGATAACTAATATAGGTCCTTATTAGCTAAGAAATGTGTTTCTTGCCTTGTTCCTCTGTATTTAAACTCTAGGTCCTTAAACCTTTCATACCCACGAGCTAGCCACTTGCTAGCTCATGCACCATGTACCACCCAACTCCACCAACCACCCCACTCCAACACTCAAATCTATGCGTGGTGCAAATCCCTTTACTCTTACTCCAAACATACATGATCAGAAAAAATGGAAGAAAGACATAGCTGAAATAGAGCTCCAACGAGATGATTCCTGGTTTCTACTAGGAATATAAGTAAAATGTGAATTTTTGCCAGAATCCAAGGTATTCAAGGAAGGGCTCCTTATACACCTCTGATCATTCACTTCCATGTCTCATCTTTCAAAGCTTGGCTTAAACTTTCCTCCTCTGGGAAAAAGACCCTGACTTCTTCAGTTAGGGTTACTGTTCCCTCTCCCACTTACCCATCAGTTTTGTCTATATCAGAGCATTCTATTTTAATTATTTGCACATTCCCTTCTCTCTCTCACCCCTCCACGGATCTCCTACCCCAGGAAGGTCAGCATCCAGTGACCTCTTCAGGAAATCACCTGGGATTTCACAACCTTAGTCAGAAGCGAAATTTAAAGCCCTTTGTCCCCCCTCCTCCCAGCCCCCCCGATGTTCCAGGAAGCCAAAGCACAGAGCAATCTTTCCAATCTAGGAAGCAATAAAGAGATGTATTTATGAACCAGCCTCTATCTAAGGGAGAGAATTTATGTCTCTTCATGCTCTTGTTGACAATAATAACTGATTGCTGCATCAATGTGATGCAATATAATTTTAAAACCCTCCAGAACAAGGATCAGAAAACAACTGGCAGAGAGACTGAGCGGCAGCCGTGGGCATCTTGGGTTTTGCAGCTCAGCCCTGGGCCTGCTAATGCCCTGAGGCGATGGGAACACAGCTCCAGGAGCACCTGCAATCTCATCTTGTTTCTTTCCAAGCACCGGGGAAGAAAAGCAATTTGTTTGCTCTCATACTCTAAAGATGAACTTCCCGTGCTCAATCAAACGTTATTATCCCAATGTAAGTCAATTTACCTTTGAATTTGAAGGCTATTTTTTTCCTAAATGGCTAATTATGGGAGATAGATGGCTGTAAACAGAAGCCTTCTACCTCAGCACTCAGCCAGGTTTTCTCCTTATGGCACCTGAGAGAACCAGAGAAAGGAGGCCTCGTAGTGTCCTGGCCCCCTCTGCCCTCTTGCCACCCCCCTCCATTCTTCTCATGCATCCTGCGATGCCATTCGCCCTCCCCACCTACATTCCTGGACACCTATTTGGAGTTTCATCCCTCTGAATTCCATCCCCTGCCGCGCCCATTTCTAGGAGCTCCATTCCCTCGTGCCATCTCCCCTTTTTAAGGACTGGACTAAAGGTAGAGGTCTTGGCCTGAGAACCGTGCATATGGGACAGCATGAGTTTTAGGAGACAAGGGGTCCTGTGTGTGTTTGAAATGAAACAAGGTCACCTGAGGCTGCCTCTTTGATTTGCCTGGCAGAGTCACAGAAGCGGACCGCTGCGAGGCAGGGGCTGCGGCCTTTTCCCGTGGCATGATCAACACCTCGCAGGAACTAATTGAATGGCTGAGTTTGTTTACTGAGAGGAGGTGTAGCCCCCTCCTTTCTCGCAAAACAAAGTCTTTCCCCAGGAGCGGTGGCAAAGAGGTCAGCCCTGACAGCGTTTCTGTTTGCCTTTTGATGAATGCCTATTCTGGCTGCTCTGAAGAAGGGAGCTCATTGTGTGCTCACTGTCAGAGGTGGCTCCAGCAGGGAGGCCGCAGCCCTTGGGGCTTTTTGGGTCTTGGGGTTATGGAGCCCGTGGTATGTGGGGTTATCTACAGGGACTGAGCTTTCCAGCTCTTCTCCCAGAAGTCTGGCCTCTGGTCCTCTGCCCTTTCCACCTGGGCCCCAGAAGCCATAGTAATAGCAGTCTGCCTTTGTCCGGTGCCTCGTCGTTTGTGCGAGTCTGTATACTTTATCTCACTTGATCCTCACAACCATCCTGTGCTGTCATCCTCCCCTGACAGATGAGGGAGAGGCCCAGAGAGGTCAAGTGCTCTGCCTGAGGTCACACAGCTAGGAAGTGACATAACTGGGACCTGCCTCCCTTTGGCTTGAACGCCTCTGATCTCTCCCGTCTGTCACAGTCCCATCACAGAAAGGCAGGCATGTGGCCCCGTGGTTGGAGCCCTGCCCCAGCTGTGGATCCGCATCACCTGCGCCAGGCTTCCAATTTATGATCCTTACTGAGACCTTGGCACCACGGCCTTGATAAACCCCTCTGCCCGGAGCTTGAGCTTGCTGTTCTGTCGGGGGCAGTTCGCGGGGCTGGGAGGACAGGTCAGAAGGGAGGAGCTTTTCATGAGCTGCTCTGGAAAAGTTTAAGGCCATGGTAAGGTCAGCTCAGGAAAGCACAGCAGGGCAAGGGGCAGGTAGGCCTGTCCAGCTCAGCTATGGCTACGGAGGTCTCAAGAAGTAATGATTGGAGCCCTGACTGAGGCATAGAGACCAATAGGAGATACTCTCTCTCCTAGCTCAGACCAAGGAACCCTAGAACATGCTCCTCCAAGTTCACCCACCGTCACCCTGCAGGGGAGGGGTCTGCCACACTCCAAAAAAGAATCAATCCACTGTGTGTTGTGTGGACTGTTATTTAGAGATCCCCCTACAGATTCCTGGAGCTGCTGGGCCCCATGCCAGGGCGAGGATCCCAGGACTCCCTGTTTAGCATAGTACTTTGATTAAAACAATAAATTCCCATTGAATACCAATGGGCAGGCAAGTGGGGGCTCATGCCAGCCGCAGCTTCCTCCTGGCATCATCTCACAGCAACTGGTTTGGGGAGAAATACCTCCCTCCGCTGTGATGAGAGCCCTCATTCCTAATGAATGAGGGGGCAGAAGCTGCCCGGGAGCCTCAGGAATGAGGGCATCATGGGCAGGACAGGGTGGGACTGGGGCAGCTGCAGATGGCACCAAGGATATGGGGGCCTTGACTAAGCAGGGAGGGCCACAGAAGGGGAGAGAGGGGACACACAGAAACCTCAGTGGCTGGCCCCTGTCTTGTCCTCACCTCTTGACCCTGTCTCTGCAGACATGCTGAACTGGGAGGAACATGCTTGGGTCTTGGCCCCCTGAGCAGCTGTGCTGGAGCCACGCCTCGGTGCCCAGCGCTGCTGCATCTGCTCTCTGGAAGCACACGGCTGCATGTTTCTCTGGGCCCTGCCTGGTGCGCAGCAGCCATATCCTGGGCAGGTGTGCTGGGGCTGTTGCCTCACCTGGCCCTGGGATGCTGGTAGCTCCGGATTGACCAGGGTTTCTGATGGGAAGGGATGTACGGGAGAAGCCAGGGAGTGGAGAGAGAACTCATGTTCCCTGATACAAGGCTTCTACCCATGTCTTCCCAAATAGCGCCCCCTCCTCCCACTAGCCCCAAGACTGGAGATCAACTTCACGGTCCCATCTTGAAGAGGAATCAAGATCTGTTTTGAGATGGCCGATCAGCCAAAGAATGCCATAATTTGCATTATCCATTCACTTTTCAGTTGACTTCCTTCCTTCCTTCCTGCTTTCCTTTCTCCCTCTCTTTTTTCCTTCCTCCCTCCCTTCTACCCATTCAGTAATATTTACTGATAATCCTTCACATAAGGCCAGATGCTAGACTGTGGAAATCAAAGATGAATAAGCAATAGCTTCTGTCCTTGTGCCATCTCCTCCGGGTGTCCAGTATTATGACCACTGTATTTCTGAACCGAAAACAAGGACACAGAGCTGACGGGGTGAGCGTACACGTGGGAACGGGCAGGAAGAGCACCCTGAAGGTCTGAGGCATTCTGTTCCTAAGCTAGGATGAAACCCAGTATTCCATACATACTGGCTGCATTGCATTTTTGTCTACATCCTTTAATAAGAACAGTAAGAGCTGCCATTTGTTGAACACGTACCATGTGCCAGGTTTGTACAAGAGAATGTGTATACCATATCTCATTTAGTCTTCACCACAGCCCTACAGAGAAATTCACTGTCCAGACAGGGAAACTGAAGACCAGGCCGTTCGCAGTCAGTGTTAGTACAGTCCTTCTTGGCCATTCTAAATCCTCTGCTGCCTCTACAGCTGGAGGGTTCTGATCCGTTGGCTTACAGGTGTGTCCTGTGGGCCTCGTGGGGTGGGTGGGTGTCCACGGCACACTGCCTGGAGCCATGGTGCACACAGCAGGGGTTCTGAGGCTGCGCAGAATGGCCACTTCTAAACAAGCGTGTCTGAGCTTTGCCAGGTGTCCACGTTTGGAACATAATAAAAGAGGAGGTCTTTGAAAGGAGGTGACTCAGAGAAGCAACACTAGACTCACCCCAGAGCTGCAACCTGCTAACTTTACAGACCCTCACAGAAGAATTATTTAACAGCCTCCCTCCCCCGCACCCCGAGCCCCCTCTCCTCATGGGGACAAAAGAGAAATCAGCCTGATGCTGTCTCCCTCACAGCACACTTAGGAGGAGCAAATGAAATGGCATATGTAAAAGTGCATTGTAAATTGCAAAGTGGCAGATGAGATTATTGTTACTGCTTCCTGCACCTCAGCAAAGACCCATAATCACAGACAATGCATCGAGCCTGGCGAGGGGGTGGCCTTTCTTGGCCCTGCCCTTTCTCCTTGGCTCCTCCCACACTCTTGGCTTTTCTCCTGGATTCCCTGCTCTCCCATCTGCAGCAGGTTGGGGCCCCATGGATAACTATATCTAGGGACTGACTCCTGGGATGTTACCAAGTTACATTTGCAGTTGGTGCCTCCTTAGTCACTGCCAGGATTCCAGGCAGGTATAATGTGCTACACTTAATGTAGAGGATCAGGGTCCCAGTGAGCAGCTTCATCTTCAGGCGCAGGGAGTGGGAGCAATGGAGCACCCATGGTCTCCAGGTCTCAGGCCACTCGGGTCTGGGATTTGAGGCTCAGGGGGAGGAGTCCTGTGGTGACTGCTGTGAAGTGGTGTGGGGGCTCAGGATGGGACCTACTTCATGGGACATGATGGATGAGACTCAGGGTGCCAGGAGGGAAGCGCAGCCCACACTCAGCAGCTTGGCGCATGCAAGTAGGAGCTCTGCTCACAGCCTGTGCTGGGCACTTCATTTCCCAGAGACAACCGGAGCGTTTTAATAATGTCTACTTGGGTTAATGAAAGTTGTCGGTTTCACTTAATAAATACATCGCCATTCTTGGCCACACATATCCGTCATGCTGGGCCTGGAGCTGTGCGTCCCGCCTGAGTTGAGTAGGGATGCTGGGAGTGGGAATGGGGTGGGGAAAACATGGGGCATATGGGTAGAGAGTGAGGTCTGGAGGGCAGGGGACATGGTCCCTCTTGGGAGTTAAGCAGAGGGAGTCCTCTCATTGCACCTTTCCTCTGGGATCAAATCAGAGGCACAAAGGGCAGAAGGGAACCTTGGAGGCTCCTCCTGTTCATTCTCTGGCTCAGGGAGGGGACACACAGAATGGCCCCTTTGGCAGGGAGCAGTGAGCCATAGTGTGGTCCAGAGGGATGCCATCTTGGGAAGGAATCCCAGTTGACCACTCATTATCTCTGTCACTAAGTCAATTATTCAATTTCCCTGAGCCTCCATTTCTTCAGTAAAATGGAGCTAATAATCATATTTGCTTCACAGAGCCTGTTTCGAGCATTCCAACGTAAGCCATGGGAAGCTCTTAGCATGCACCCAGAATCTAAAGCACTCAAATCAGAGTCAGTAGTATTATTAACGTTAAAATATTATTTTTATGAAGACACAGTTTAGTATGGTGTTTATGAGAGTGGATCTGGAGTGTGGGTTTGGATTTCGGGTGTATCACTTACTAGCTGTGTCACTTTGGACAATTTATTTAATCTTTCTGTGTTTCAGTTTCCAAGTCTGTAAAATACGGGGAAATAATACCTATCTCATGGAGTTGTGAGGAGTGAGCAAATGATGACATGTACATCCTTTGGAACACAGACCCAATAAATGTTAAGAATTTATTGGGTCTGTTGTTGATTTCACAAGGCCATGGCAGGAGGGAAGTCCGGGCTCTCTGGGAACTGCCTTCCACATTTCCCCACCTTAGGTTGGTCTCCAGACCACATCCCAGATGACCTTACACACCCCAGGGGTGGATGCCAGGCTGAGACCCTCGACATTTCAGGGAGGGAACCGGAGGACTCCAGTCAGTTTCCAAGCTGCATAACTTGCTTCAAGGTTGGCAGTGAGGGGAGAGACCCAGGGGAGGGAGCACGTTTAACATTCTGGGGACATTCTCCTTGAACTCTGCAGGGGCCTTAAAACGCCCCTAAGTGCCATACATCTACATGCTGGCCTTCTTCTGCACTCTTTTTTTCTTTCTTTAAAAGCTTAGACTGATTTAAGATGGGAAGGGATTTGGGGGGTCAAGGGAGGACCCTGGATGGGAAAAGGCAGAAGCTCAGATGATGGGAAGGGGCGGGGGTGGCCAGGCAGTGCTTTCTAGCTGAAGTAAGCAGCTTTGGAACCTGCCTATCACACGGCCTGGTATTCCAGGGTTTTTAAATTGCATGCCACATGTTTATGCTTATTAAGCAGTTGTTCTCTTCCAAGGGGCTCTCTCTGGCAGCCAAGAACCAACCACAGGGCTTGTTGTGGGGCTCATGAGTAGCTAGGGCCTCCCAGGAGGTCATCAGAGTGGATGGGGGTGGCAAAGCCAGGAAAATACCTGGGGGCTTTCCACTCCCTAAACCCAGGGAAATGATGGAGTAGCTGAGCCGAGATTGGCTCACCTCCTCCTTGTACAGGAAGAAAAACTGCGGCCAGAGGGGCAAGGTGAGGCAGTCGCCGTAACACATTTGGTGTGGTTTTGGGCAGAGAGAACGGGTTTCTTATGGCTGGGGCTGCTTTCTGATGTGAATGTGAGAACTCTTGGCTGGGAGAGGAAGGGCTACAGGAGAGATTAGGAAGGAGAGATCCACATCTGGCTCCGAGCTGACTCTCGGTGACCATGGCCACCTCCTTCCACTGGAGGGAGCAGCCTCTCCGCAGGTGGGGCTGTCCCTCAGGAGCAGGAACTGGGCTCCCGCTGGAGAGAAGCAGCGCTCCACGTTCAAAGACCATTATTGCCATTATTAATTGATCGCCGTTATTATCATGTAGGCATTAAGTGGCTTCCTCTGCCCTTTGAGTTGTAACACTTAGGGCAGCTGCTAGTGAGGACAAAACAAAGCTTCCCTACTGCAAGAGCTTGATCTGGGTCCCTGCTGCTGTGAGGCCTTCTGCAATTAGCCATTTTACAGATGGAGACACTTAGTCCTCAATGATTTGCTGAAGGGCCGAGTTGCTTAGCCCTGCAGGGTACACAGATGAATAGGGAGCGTTGCTGAGCACTTGCAGTCAAGACAGAGTTGCCACCCACTGCAAGGACGAACATCACTACTGGGTCAGCTCTGCAGCTGCAAGTCTGGGGAAAAGGGACCCACTCAGGCACTAGGGCAACTGCTCAGCCCCATCGCAGCAGGGTCCCGAGGAACGAGCACGTCAACTGTCTCCAGAGCCTTTCTCACCATCTCACATGCCTGCCGTGCTGTCTCTTACCAACCCAGGAGGGAGGGCTGGTGGCTGCTGCTCCATCCTCATCCTTTAGACCACCCCACAGGGTGGGACAGGGTGGGACAGGAGTCTGAGCTGGGTGCCAATTCCAGGAATGCAGCTGGAGGTGGGGGTGGGCCAGGACAGGTGGGAGAGAAAAGAAGGAGGCAGCTGAAGGGGGTGGTCTCAGAAGCCCCCACTGGGAGCCTCCTATCCACCTGGCAGGCGTTTGGAACAACGTGCTGAATAACAGCAGCATTTGTGAAATCTAATTAGTGCAGGCCCAACTTCTGACTTCCTGTGCGGGGGCTCCTCCTCTAGCCCCAGGCTATCGAGCTGAATTAAGCTGCCTAAGATCACCTCATTAAATTCACTAACCTTGCTTTTCCACCACGTTTAGCCCCTGGTGCCCTTCCTCTGTCTGTGGGAGGTGCGCGTCTGGCATTCCTCCAGTGCGTTCCCAGGCAGGTGTTTTGAGAAACTCCCCTCCTCTTCCCTCCTCTCCCCTCCCCAAACGACTCCCTTAATCACGAGCTGCCTTCTTCTGAGCTCAATAATCACCCTGGACTAATCCATACACAAAATCCTGTGGCTGCAGTAGGAGCCCCCTTCCCAGCCCTCCCTGGCTAAGGGATGGTGGTCCCAGAGGCGCTGAGGACTCCTTCTGGAGGCAGGCAGGGGGCTGTCCGGAGGCAGAACGTTGGGCCTGCTGGCAAACTGGTAACTGGCACATGTGACTTGCATTTCCTGGGGCCTAACTGCTGGGAGTGCACTTCTGGAGTGGAGATGGGCAATGGGGATGCCTGGTGAGACCAATGTCCAGGACAGGAGGTGAGGGGATGGAGAAGCAGCTCTGGAGCCCAGCTTGCTGTTAGCCCTGAGAAACAAATGACTTCCTGTGGGTCAGAGTACAGGGTGGATAGCAGAAACAATCAGGCCAGAGGGGTATTTGTTGCCGAAGAGAAATGAGTTGCAATTAGTATGCTAGGAGAATGGAAAACTCTAACCTGGAGACAGGGCTAAAGTTACTGCCAACTCAACTGTGCATGGAATTGTGCTGAATTGAGGAGCACTGCAGCGAGGGCTGACCACCGCCCAGCCCAGGTTGGGTTTGTGTCCCCCGCTCTGAGACTGGACCTCAGGAAAGGGGTGCGGGGAAGGTTGGGTTCAGAAGGAGAGGCTCTCCAGCCACACCTGTGATGCTCCAGGCAGCTTCCCTAATGTCTCTCCTTAGCCTCTTGCAGAGAGGGCTAATGCATGTCTTCCCCCCGGGCTGGTGGCTGGGTTAATTGGACCTTGTTTATGTAGCATCTATTATTTATGATTTCCTCTTGTCTCTCCTGAGTGTGACAACTGTGGTTAAGCAACCAGAGTTATTCCTGCCTTGGGACATGTATGAGGACGGTCTCCTTTGCACCCTACCTGAAGTGAATGTGAGGCCGAGAGGCTTCGTGAAAGGTTAAGTGTGTGGGGGGCCTGCTGGGAGACAGGGGCAGGGGAATGTGCCTGAGACCAGACAGCCTTGCACTAAGCTCAGCTCCTTTCTGGGGGGACCTCCGATGCATGCTCACTTGTATAAAATCCAGCTAGAACTGGGATCCCGTTCTGGGGGTTCTGAACTTTGGCTGCATATTGGAATTATCTGAGAGGTTTGAAAAACCTGACAACCAGAGATTCCAGCTTAATCGGTATGGGGGTGTGACTACAAGGTTTTAGAGCTCCCCAGTATTCTAATATACAGCAAAAGTTGAGAGCCACTCACAGCTCCAGCACATTCTTACTGTGTCAGTTTTTTTCTGTTGATTATGAACAACAGCAGCTAACATTAATAGAATCCTGATGATGTGATAGGCACAGAGATAAGAATTTTATGTAGATGACTTCAACGAATCCTCAGAACAATGCAATGTTGTTGAAAGGTGCGATGATGGTCTTCCTTTTACAGATGAAGAAACTGAGGCCCAGGGAGGTTAAGTAAATGAGGCCAAAGTCACACATTGTTTCAGTTACAAAGTTAGGCCTGACCTGACTCCAAAATCTGTGCTGTTAACTTTTTTTTTTGAAACGGAATTTTGCCCTTTCATCCAGACTGGAGTGCAGCGGCAAGATCTCGGCTCACTGCAACCTTCGCCTCCCAGGTTGAAGCGATTCTCCTGCCTCAGCCTGCCGAGTGGCTGGGATTACAGGCATGCACCACCATGCCTGGCTAATTTTTGTATTTTTAGTAGAGAAGGGGCTTTCGGCATGTTTGTCAGGCTGGTCTTGAACTCCTGGCCTCAAACGATCTGTCTGCCTTGGCCTCCCAAAGTGCTGGAATTACAGGCATGAGTCTGCTTGTCTGAACTGTAAGAGGATTTTAACAGTTTCCCAAGCAATGCTTCATATTCACAAATGAACACATTAGGCTCAAGGACAGAAGGGACATACTTAGGATGATAGACTAACCTGGCCCAGCCTGCGACCTCATGGGAATGTGGGATAATGAGAGAGAATGTTTGCATTGGAGGTCTGTGGGCGTAAAGCACTCAACAAATGCCAGGCACTGGTGCTATAATCACATGGGGAGAAGGAGCCAACCATGCATATCTGAAGCAGGTATTCTCTTCCCTGGAGGTGCGAGGACTACAGACAGGGCAAGGGAGAGCAGGGCCTTGCTGGAGAAATCCATCCTTCCCTGGGATCTCTTGGAGGGCTCTCCATCTCTCTTAGAGCAGTTTCTTTCTTAGACAGTTGAAGTTGCCTCAGTGATCTCCCCAGATCATGCAGGTCAGGGCAGAAGCTTCTCACTCAGAGAACTGAGAATATCCTTTTTCACAGAAGCCTAAGGTGGAACTTAGACCAAGATGTTCTTGGCCTTAGCAGTTTGACTTGGGCGGGGGTTTGGAAGCTGGAACTTTTCAACATATATCTCCAAGCTTCAGGAGGAAGCTAGACACATCTGAAAGCCTCTGAACAACTTGTGATGAAGATTCTTGAAAAAAGAGACCATTTGCCTTAGGGGCTAAGAGTACAGATGCAAGAGACAGACCGACCACGTTAAAATCTGGCTCTACTCCTGAGCTGTGTGACTTTGGGAAAGTTCCTCAACTGAAGTCACAAAGACCTAATCTGGGAGGTGGGAATAGTCATAGGAAAGGATCATGGGGAAATGAAATGAGAGAATACATGTAACGTTCTTGGCTCACAGCTCCTGGTGAATATTAGCTGCTATTACTGTTGTTCCTACCACCACAACCTCTCCCATTCCTTTCCTTCTCAATTCTATTGACATTTTCTGTGTCTAACTCCTTTTGAGGGATCATGACTTTTGTAGAACTAGGCTGCTTTCACTCTTCCAGGGTGGTCTTTCTGATTGATCCATCAGTCTGCATTCTCCTTGCCGTCCTTGGTAGGCACACACATACATGGAAGCTATATTCCTCCTTCATACTGGACTTTGAGGACAACGTTTTCATGTTTCACGTTTCCCACTTCATCTCCTTTGTTTTCCACTTGCTTAGTTTCCTACTCTTCCCTTTATCTTGAGGTGTCGTGAGGGGAATGGCCTGCAGAGTCCAAAGGCGGCTGTCATGTCATTTGTCCATGTTTGCATTCCTGTGCTCTCCCCACAGATGGCTGCTCTCTGGGCTGCACGCATGTTGGGTTCACTGATCGCAGAGCCTTTTTCTGGCTCCCAAGACAACGGGAGCCTCCCAGAGGCTGTTGGCATGTGGATGCTGCCTCTGTGATCCACAGCCCCACCAGGCTGTTTCTTCAGGAATGGATCACACCTCAGCTGGACCCATCAGGCTGGAACACCGGATTCTTAATCAACCGTAGGCGCTACTCTCGCTCTAGGACCTGCGGATGCCCTCTGTCCTTCTCTGGTGTCTTTGTCCACGTGGATCTTCAGTTCCTTCAACATGTGTGCTTGTTGTCCCTTGGAGGCCACCTCCTCAAGCAAGCCTCCCAGCCCAGTCAGCCCCTGTGCACTCTCATGTTGCCTGTGCGTCTCCTTCACAACTCACGTCACTGATGGACTTACACAGTTGGGTGTGTATTTGGTAACCTGTCTTCCTCTTGCTGAAATATCAGCTCCAAGAGGGCAAGGAGTGTGTCTATTTGTTCACTACAGTATTATATGAACACCCCTGGCATATAATAAGTGCTCCCTCAGTATTTGAGTATTATATGGACACCCCTGGCATATAATAAGTGCTCCCTCAGTATTTGAGTATTATATGGACACCCCTGGCATAGAATAAATGCTCCCTCAGTATTTGAATAAATAAATGTGGTGTCAATTTGGATTAATTTTCTTGATCTCATACTTGTGTTCACTATGCATCCTATCATCTGGCTCTGCTACTAACTCTCTCATGAACTTGGAAGCTTCAGGGGATAGTCTTTTTTAAGTACATTCGTTAAAAAAGAGCTATTGTTCATATAACATAACATTTTCCCCTTTAAAATAGTTCAGTAGTTTTAAGTATATTTACAACATTTTGCAACCATGGCCATGACCTCATTTTGGAACACTTTCATCACCCCCAAAATAAACCCCACACCCATCACTCCCCATTTCTGTCCCCCTGTCGGTAACCATTAATCCACTTTCTGCCTCTATGGATTTGCCTATACTGGACACTCTAAATAAATGGAGCCATACAACATGTGGCCTTTTGTGTCCGTCTCCTTTCACTTAACAAAATGCTTTCAAGGTTCCATCCCAGTTGCTGCATGCATCAGTACTTTATTCCTTTGTATGGGTGAGTAACATTCCATGGCATAGCTATAAGCCCATTTTGTCCATTCATCATCTGCTAGACATTTGGGCTGTTTCCACTTTTTGGCTATTGTGAATACTGCTGCTATGGACATCTGTGTAAAGTTTTTGTGTGAACGTATGTTTTCAGTACTCTTGGGTATATACTCAGAAGTGGGATCACTGGGTCATATGGTAACTCTATGTTTAATTTTTGCAGAACCACCAAACTGCTTTCTGAGGAGTTTTTATTTGATTTTTTTAAATGAAAGGCCAATTTAGTGTCCACCCCCTTACATTTTAATTTTTATTTGATAAAGAATTCCTTTAGAAACATATTAAAAACCATGGAATCTCCAGATAAATGCATATGTGTGAATATACATCATTTCAGGGGTCCCAGAACCATCAGGAACTGGCTGTGGATCCCAATGTTCATGATTACAGGCTCACACACAGCAGTGTTTTAAGGTTAGATGATTTTCTCCAACACGGAACTCCAGCTACAGTTTTGGCTTTTTCACACGGATATTGGAGATGGATAATTTGGCTAATGAGTTTTAATCCATGTTCTGATTTGCATCTGGGATCAGAACATTCAGCAGCCATTTAGTTGCCTTAATTTTTTCCACCCACTCTGCAATCATTTGATTGATGTGCAATTACCTCCCCCTGCTTGGACACGTGCTTTCCCCTGCTCATGTGTGTCATCCAGTGCCTGATAACCTTCATTTTTTCCCGTTTATTTTGTGTGTGTTGGCCACTGTTTGATATAATTATTTTTGTAATCATCTTCTATTAGGTGAAAGAATATTGCAGTAGAGAAAGAAGGAAAAAGAAAATAAATGCCTTCCTGACAAGTTCTAATATTTTATGTTCACAAATCTCCCAATATCAGAGCAATAATATTATTTTCTCAATGTGCATTTATTAAAATGTAAAGTAGCTCCATCACATTGGGAACGAAAACCCTTGCATTACCTTGGCCAGAAAATATCACTTGTTTATTTCAGATTGCATTTCTGGAATGTTAATACTGTTGCTTTTTTTTTTTTTTTTTTTTTTTGGCTTTTTTCCCCATAGCCTTTATCTAGCAGGGGAGTGAACCTGAAGGTCTGATTTCTAAATAGGCCTTGCTGAATGCAGAGGACCTTAATTTGGTTTTAAGAATTGCTTTTGGCTCTTGATTTACGATGAGGTTCTTTTCTGTGTAATTCTTTTGGCTGAAAACTGAATAGAGTTCTCCCTTTGTGGGTGGCATTTTGACATCACATTTTAAGACAGGGTACAGATGTAAGTGGGGAGTAGGGAAGATTTATAAAAGAGAAGGCGGATTAACATGTGGGCTTTAAGGGTTGGAAGAGTTCAATCTATTGTCGATTTCTCTATGGCATCAATGGCATACCCCTTAGATTCCAGTTCCTAAGTCAGAATGTTAATTTCCAGGTAGCCTAGTAAAAGAGATACGAGATTGGAAGTCCGAAGCCAGGGGTTCTAATCCTGTTTTTCCCTCTAAGTAGCATTGTGACCTTGGACAATTCACTTCCACTCTTTGGGCTGTTTTCTCAAGTGCAAAAGGAAAGGTTGAACTAAGATGGATGGGTTTTAATCTTAGCTGTGTATTAGAATGCCCTAGAGAGCTTTGAAAACTACAGTGATACTCAGGCCCTAGATCAATTAAATCAGACTTTCTCATGAGGGTGCATGGACCTGGGCATTGGTGTCTCTGCTAAACACTCCCCAGGTGGTTCTATCATCAAGCCAGAGATGAGAACCCCTGGTGCAGGTGATCTCAGATGTTCCTCCAGATTTCTGGTTCCTCAATGTTATGAGCTGGGCAGTGATGTCAGTCTAGCCAAGGTTGGTGAGATGTATTTGCAGACATTGTGGGCCACAATCACAGGATTGTGATTCTATGCTGGGGTTTGAGGTGTCTCTGCTGGGAGACTCTGGGGAGATCCTGAATGGAATTGAATTTCTCTCAGTATCAGGTCTGGGTTGGGGCAGGTAAATCTTCCTTTCTTTGTGGGCTCATGGTGCTGAGAAGATGGATGAGCTGGGGCAGGTAAAATAGGTTTGTTCCTTGGAGAAAGGCATGTAGAGAGATAAGGTAGGCTTATTATTTTTAGAGTGGAACTGGGACTGTTTAGCCTAGAAAAGGGGGGACTTGGGGAGAGGCATGATTTGCGGTCTTCAAGAGGCTGAAAGGCTGTCATGTGGAAGAGGGATTGGAATGATTTGAGATGCTCTGGGGGGCTGAACTCAGGTCTGTGGGTAGAGAGTCGGGGAAAGACATTCTGGTGCATCATGAGGAAGAATTGTAATGTAGAGCTGTGCTTCATATTCCCCGTGCATATCTCTGCCTTAGCACCTGCTTTTATGACAGTCTTCTCTGCAATGAGACGACATCTTTCTCATCTCTGTATTCTCAGCACCTAATCCAGTTCCTGACACAGTCCTCAATAAATGTTTATTGTCATTCCTATGTTAATTACCGTCATGAATGCCCACTATGCAGAGCAGTTTTCTTGCTTTATCTTGTTTAACTCTCCTAATGCTTTAGGAAGTAAGTATATTTATTACCCCACTCTACAGTTAAGGAAACCAGAGCTTTGGGAGGTTAAGGAATGGGCAAAATCACAGCCAGTAGGTAGCAGAGGCTGGATGTGAACTTAGGTCTGTCTGACTCAAAAACCTGTGTTCCTAACCATCATGCAACCCTGCCCACCAGGATCCTGGAGGTATTCAAGCTGAAGATAGACAACCACTTGGGGGACCTAGTTATGCCATGGCAATAAGTATGGATTGAGTTAGGACAGTCACAGATGATGATGGAGCCAGAAGCTGAGTAGATTTTTAGAGTCTGAGGTCACCCAGTTACTGCTCTATTAGCCTCCTATCCCACATTCCACCAGTGAGACGTTGGCCCGGTCCAGAGGCAGAGCCTTACTACCTTTGGCTACATAGGCTCTGGGATGGCACTGCTCTCTCAGCAGTTACGGTCATTTCCAGGTACTAGGTATTGTGGCCTCCTCTGCCACTTGCCTGAGTTAAGCCTTTTGGTCACATGTCTGGGGAGCAGACTTCTTTGTATGCCCCTGGGGACAGGACAGGATGGAGGGAGGAGCCCTGGGTGTGTGTGTGGGGTGCGTGGGTGGGGAGATGCATGACTGCTTTGGTTATGAAACATTGTGTTAGTGTGTCTGTTCATTTCACACAGACACAGTGATTGCATTACCACTCGGCCGAGCGTACATGGCAGAGGGTGGAAGCAGCTGAGGAAGGAGCAGGTGCTCCAAGGAAATCTTTCATCAAAGTGATGGCATAGCTAAAGGCACAGAAATGCATTACTGAGATGGCCTTGCCCATTCATGGGCGGCTGCAAGGAAGGTTGAAATGGTGGCTTGAGAGAATGAATGGGAGAGGGGCTGGAATTGGCTGGAAAGACAGGAAAAGGAAAGAGGGGGAGAAACAAGTTGGTGGGAATGGTGATTCCTTTAAAATGGGGTGCACAGCCTGACAAGCTGTGCGTTCTTCTTAAACACAGCCCAAATCAAGTCTTAACTTGAAAGAAAATTAAGTCAGATGCAGTCATGACCCTCTTGTTAGCCTGGTTGAGCATAGAGGCTTTCCAGAAAACTCCCTCTCTGGAGGGGTTGGGTGGTGGTTGTTGCAGTGGTAAGCACAAAAAAGGGAGCCAGCATTTGAGAATCAAGTGCTTAAAATACATCATCCCATTTGTTTCTGATAATGAACACACAGAGTGGGTGATAGGATTTTCCTTTTACAGATGAGAAGACTGAGGCTCACAGGGCTTTTGTTGTTGTTGTTTTAGAGATAAAGTCTTGCTCTGTCACCCGGGTTGAAGTTTCATGGTATGATCATGGCTCACTCCAGCATTGAATTCCTTGGCTCCAGTGATCCTCGGGCCTTAGCCTCCCAAGTAGCTGAGACTACAGGTGCACACCACTGTGATTGGCTATTTTTAATTTTTTTTGTAGAGGGAGGGTCTCACTATCTGCCCAGGCTGGTCTTGAACTCCTGGGCTCAAGTGATCCTCCTGCCTTGGCCTCCCAGAGTGTTGGGATTACAGGTGTGAGCCACTTGGCCTGGCCTCATAGATGTTTTAAAGATTAAATCATAAATGAAAGTGAGAAAGTCTTACTTAAACATGACTTAAAAATGGTTTATTTTACCACATCATGTGATCCTTCCAGTTTTCCATCAGAGCAGGCAGGTTGGAGGTTGGGGACTTAGGAGTTTGCTTTCACAGCCAAACAGCTTTGTTGAGTCACTAAATACATTTTGGGGGGTGGCCACAGATTCTAGTGGGCCTGTTAGCCTGACGAGGCTGAGGTTGCAGACATGACCCACAGAACAGGAGAAGCTGAGTTACTTGCAAGTTGGAAAGGTGCTGTCATCATGAAACAAGATGGATTTGGTTGGTGGGTTTGCCCACGCAGTTAGATGGCAGGCCGTGAAGAAACATGGCCTCTTCCCTCTTATAACTCTGAGGGGCAGGAGGAGAGAGCTGGGAATCACTAGATTCACTGCAGAGAAGTTTGGGGCTGTATCTAAGTCATTGGTAAACTGATAATTGGAAGAGAAATTCAAGGTTGGACATTCATTTTGATTTTTGGTTTTCAAAATTTATACTTATCTACTTTCAAAAATAATTTTAAGAGACATACTATTTTCTCAGGAAAAGAAAAATATGCCCTTTAAATAGTTTTCTTGCTTGAATATTGCCAGCAAATCAGCCATCTCATTGAATATTGATGGTTGTACAGCAAATCATGAATGCTTAACTAGAGCTGCCATTTGTTGAGCTCCTACTAGGCATTTGACTCTGTGTTAGGTACATTGCACATATTAGCTTTATAAACATTCCCCACAACCCAGCAAGATAGGCATTTTTATCCCCATTTTTCAGACGAGGAAACTGAGGTTCATGGAGGTTAACTGACTTGCCCAAAATCCCACTGTATGTAAGTAGCAAAACTAAGATTTGAACTGAGATCTGTCTGACTTCAAAATCAGGTGCTCTTCCTACTCTGTGACATGAGGCTATGAACATGTGAATCTCAGAGGTAAAAAGTAGAGTTTGGCTCACTAATATTGTTTGGATCTGTGTCCGCACCCAAGTCTTAAGTTCAGTTGTGATCCTCAATGTTGGAGGTGGGGCCTGGTGGGATGTGATTGGATCATGTGGTTGGTGTTCTCATGAATGGATTAGCACCATCCCTTCAGTGCTGTTCTCACGATAGTGAGTATGTGAGTTATTGTGAGATCTGGTTGTTTAAAAGTTTGTAGCACCTCCCCGCTCCCCTCTCCTCCTGCTCTGGCCATGTGAGACATCTCGCTCCTCCTACACCTTCTGCCTTGATTGTAAGTTTCCTAAGGCCTCAGCAGAGGCTAGATTTATAGTTAGGATTGGCCAGGGTGGTGCTAACCCATTCATGAGAACTCCACCCACATGATCCAAACGATATTAGTGAGCCAAACTCTACTTTTTAGCTCTGAGATTCACGTGTACAGAAATTGCCATGCTTCTTGTACAGCCTATAGAACCAGGAGCCAATTAAACTTCTTTTCTTTATAAATTACCCAGTCTCTTTTTTCTTTCTTTCTTTTTTTTTTAGACAGAGTCTCATTCTGTCACCCAGGTTGGAGTGCAGTGGCACAATCTTGGCTCACTGCAACCTCTGCCTCCTGGGTTGAAGTGATTCTCCTGCCTCAGCCTCCTGAGTAGCTGGGATTACAGGCATGCACCACCATACCTGGCTAAATTTTATGTCTTTAGTAGAGTCAGGGTTGCACCATGTTGGCCAGGCTGGTCTCAAACTCTTGACCTCAGGTGATCCACCTGCCTTGGCCACCCAAAGTGCTGGGATTACAAGCATGAGCCACCTAGTTTCAGATATTTCATTATAGCAATGTGAGAACAACCTAATACACTCACCCTTACCTCCTCAACACAAAGAGTCTTTCCAGAGCATCCCTGGTAAGGGCTGTGACTTGACTCACCCTCCTCTACTAATGGAAGACTCGTTAATGACTCCACGAGGCGTCAGGTCCACTGTTTGATCCTGCATTTGTTCACCCAAGGAATATCTAACATGTGTCCACTGTGTGTCAGGTACTATTCTAGAACCTGGCAGGCCAGACAAGGGCCTGGTTCTCGTGGATCTTGACTTCTAGTTGGAGAAGCAAGCCCTTGAAAACAAAGTAAATAACAAAGAGTTTCAGGTGCTGACAAATGCATTGGAGATAATGAGACAGCGGTCTAGAGAGTGTCTGGCCATAGGGACTCCTTTAGATGGAACAGTCAGGGAAGATTTTGCTAAAGAGATAGCAACTGAGTTGAGACCTGAATGACAACGATATGACTTCCAAAGATCTGGGAGATAGGGGATTTAAGGCAGAGGAAACAGGAGATGCCAAAGCTTTGAGGCCAGACTGAGTTTGGCACATTAAGTAAGCCCAATGGCCTGGAGAGAACAATCAACTAGGGGGAGAATGGGAGGAGATGAGCCCAGAGAGGAAGGCGGAAGCCAGATGGTGTAGGGCCCACCTGCCATAGCGAGGGCTTTGGATTTTATCCTAAGTGTGGTGGGATGCCATCGGATGGGTTTGAATGGGAAAATGACATAATCTGATTCACATTTTAAAAAAAGATCCTATGTGGAGATTGGATTGCAGGAGGCACTTCTAATTGTTGGAAGGACTGTTCTCTCTTCTACTGATCAAAGTTGGTTCTTCAAGTAATGACCCTTGTGAAACTGTCCTCACAACATTAATGAGAATTACAAACCAGACTTCAGGCGGATTTGTAGTTAGGCACTGGCCAGGGTGCACTGGTGCACTTCGACCCGCTTCCTAGCAGCTGCTGACTGACCAAGAGTCACACAGCATGCTGACCACCTGCTTCCCCATTGTTCCTATAGATAGAATCTCTGACACTGGACCTTTTTACCCAAGAATTACTTATTTTTCAGATCCTGAAATCCAGTGGAATGGCTCATGCCCACCAGTCTTAAGACCCCCAATCAAGGAACAGACCCAGCACAGTCATGCAGTTTCTTTATCTCCCTGTCCCATGGCTTCATTCCTCACTTCTTGACCAATTAGTGATCCCCACACTTTTGCCTACCAAATTTTCCCTTACAAAATCAAACTCTTTAAAAATCCCATCCTAAGATTCTTGAGGAGGTGGATTTAAGGTTTCCTCTCGTTTGGCTGCTGTGTGATTATTAAACTCTCTCTCTGCTGCAACTTCCACTGTCTTGCTGTTTGCCCACATAGTGGGCAATCGAATCTGGTGGTCTTATAACACTTGACCAAAAACCAAACAACAAAAACAAGGCTACTTTCTTCCTTCTTAAAATTTTTCCAATCAGCTATTATAGTTCCCTTTAGTTCTTTCTAAACTTCCTTTGTTCTTTGAATTGATCCTTGGATTCTAGACCCAAGGTGGATTCTAGACCCATTATCTTGATCATTCTTTATCAGCAAATCTCTTGCTTGTGCATGTCCTTATTAAAATGTGGCATCCAGTACCAAACACTCTTTCACCAGCCCAGGATTCTGAGGGGCTGTGAATTCCAAGGACATCCATTAATGAAGAGTATTAGACTAAGTCTTTGTTGAGTAGGAGTTCTTAATGTGAGGCTCTGGGTCCATGGAAAGGCCCACATACACCACACACCGTTGTCTATGGGGTGCGTGTGCATGTGTGTTGTGTATGCATTTCTAGGAGGAGAGTCCATAGCTCTCATTAAAGTCTCAAGCAGAGCCTCCTCCTTGAGAACCACTGCCCTAGGAAGTTAAATCAAAGGATTTCTCTACTAAGCAGATGTTACAATTAGTTCCTTCCTGGTTCCACATTCATTCCCTTGCTGCCTTCTTCAAATGCTTTTATAGGTCTCTTGATCTCTTCCTCCTGCCTCATACCCCACTTTAAATTCCTTCTTTAGCTTCTAATAAATCATCCAAACCCAGAGAAGATAACTTCTGCTTTCTTCTTGGAGCAGCAACTAGTGAGGAAGGCTGTACCTAACTTGCTGGATGAGAACATACTGACAAATAGGCCTAAGACCAGAGGCTTTTTGTTTTTTCTTCTCTTCTCTGGACTCATAGGTCTTTGGAACTGACCTGTGTGCCTGACTTGCAGACTTCTTAAGAGCAGGGCACAGAGAGACCGGAGAGGGCTTGAGTGTGAGGAATGCAAAGGGCAAAGTCATCTTAAAAGAATTATTATTCATTTCCCATTGCAGTTAATTTTGGCACCTTCATCAGGGTTTATATTCTAGTACCATATCATATCAAAGGAAAAAAGTATTTGATGTACGTGTTAATTACTGCTAAGATGTAGCTACTTAAATCAAGAGTTTAATCTTCATTTGACTATTCAGAGCAGCTCTGAGTGGGGGATGGGGAGAACCCCTTTTGATTTGGGTTACTTAAATAGGTGATGAGAACTTCAAGCAAAATGGCTTCCTAATTTCAGTATTTGGATGTCTTGCAATTAGTACCCAGCTAAAGGAAAAATAGGAAAATCAGGTTCCTCCAGGAATTCCCAAGTTTTTGCTTGTTCTGTGAAGTGGAAGAATGTTCTGAATAATATAATTTCATGTGCTCAAAGGCTTGAGAATCTGCAGAGTGATAGCCTAATGGTAAGTGATATCTTAAAAGCATGTGAGAGGCTTAAAAAGTAGATCCATGTATAAAATAATAAACTATTATTTAAAAGCACAAATTGTCAAAATGATACTACTCTTAGATACGCTCTTTATAAGAACCATCTTGGTTGAATCCCTAATGTGCATTTTTTTAATACCACGAAACTATAAAACCCATTGAAACACCACATTATTTACCAAGTGATTAAATCACAGTCATCTATTATAGTTTTACTAGAACATTGTTTTCTTGGAATTCCAAGGCTTTATTGCCTCAGATATAACACTTTACCCCTAATAATCCCTATTGATTTTATTATATTACCTTATATTTTTAGATTTCTTTTAATGCCTTGCATTAAATTTTAGCCTTAATGTGCTATATAAAATGAGATATATCATCATGTTTCTCAAACCTTCTGAAGGTAATTATCTTACCTAACATGGATGAAAAAAATGCTCATTGCTGGCTGCTGACAGTGGTGGGAGTCTGGGGGTGGGGAAGGTACATTGTAGTCTCTGGGACTGTTGGTTGTATTTCTGGACAGTTGAGGTGCTGCGCATGGGCTGGGTGAATGGTGGTGGGTGTGGTAATGGGGCATTGCCACAGATTAGGAATCTCATTTTTGTCATTATTTTGCTATCCTTGCTAATCTCTCTTGGGATTTGTGGCTCACACTGCCTTTACAAGGTGTTTTGCATACAGTAATTGTTCACTTGCTAAATCAGCCAGTAGAGAACTTGGTGTTCTTAGAGAAAGTTATTGCACCTTTGGGTGCTGTTCTAATTACTTTTTCAAGGTGCCTGCTAAATGTTAAAAATGGTGTCACATTTTATCTCAAGTTGAACTTTGCATCCCCATTCTCTGGATTTGGGGTCATTCTCTTGCCTTGGAGTCTGGAGGGAGGAGAGGAGTCTGTTCTGGCTTGTGAGCCATGGTGCTACTGGTCCCTCTGGAGGAAGGGCAGCTACTGATGAGCCTTCCCTGCAGCAATTGTGTCCCAAGATCTGACACACTCTTATCAGGTCCCCAGCAAATAACTCAGCACCTTCATTACAAAAGTTAGCCAGGTATGGTGGCACGTGCCTGTAATCCCAGCTACTCGGGAGGCAGAGGCAGAAGAATCACTTGAACCCGGATGGCGGAGGTTGCAGTGAGCTGAGATCATGCCAGTGCACTCCAGCCTGGGCGACAAGAGTGAAACTCTGTCTCAAAAAACAAAAAAACAAATAAAACTCCACAAAACTTCAGTGGAGACTAGATTTTTGACTACTAGGAACTCAAATTCTAAAAGGAGAAAAATAATCACACCAGCTACACTTTTTACAGTGCTAACTATACTTTTTGTAGAGTTAATTATATGCACAGTTTTATTTGCTTTATCTATATTAATTCTTTTCATTCTTATGAAAAGCAGATACTATCATTAGCTCCATTTCACAATGAGGAAATGGAAGTACCTAGATGTTAAGTATTTTGCCCAAGGTCACACAACTAGAGAGTGGTAGACCGAGAATTCAAACCCAGGCAATCTGAGGCTCAGAACCTAGACTCTTAATTACACGAATATGATATTTACAATTTACAAAGCGTTATCCACTAGTTATCTCACTGATCTTCCCAAGAGACTTTGGCTCCACTTTAGACATAAGAAAACAGAAATAGGTCATCATTTGTCTAAGGTGACAGAGCCCAAACCCACTAACAGGACAGTTTTCTTCGTCTTCAACTCATCTCGTTGGGTGGAAAAACCTACCCACATGCTATGAGGATGGGAAGCCAAAGTGTCTCTGCACATAAACAGAATGCCTCCCTGGAAACCAGGCCTGTCCTTGGTGGTGTATGAGCAGGCCCCTGGGATCGACACATGGGTGAAGGGAGCCCTCTGAATTCTCCCACATCTCTGGGCACCCCTCTAATGTGCTCTTCTCAGCTTGTTGCTCCTTCACTGTAAGTCCAAGTTATTTGAAGGAAGGAACTATGTTGGTATTCTGTAATGTACGCGGCTCTGTGTGCTGGTGAGATTTTGTAGCCACTGGAATGATCAGAAAAACTTCTATGTGAATCTTGCATGATGGAAGAGGAAACCAGGTAAGAGTGAGCAAGCAGGAAGGTAAAAGGGGTAACAGCTGATGGGCCAACAAGGATGCGGGGAGGATACCTGTGGTCAGGACCAGGCTGTGTGCAGGGCAGCCCTGCTTGCTTTCTTAGCAGAAAGCACAAGACCAGCCAAAGCAGGCGAGGAGAAAGCCATTGAATAAATACTAAGCTAGAAAACAAAGATATACATTGAAATTCTAGGTTCTCAAGAAAATGAACAAACCAACCTACAGAAAATCCCTTTCCCTGTGTTGAGGCTCTCTGTTGAACCTGGCAATAAAAGTTATGCCTCTCCCCAACCCCAGTCCAGAAGGGGCTGGCAGGTACCTCTTTTTACTCATTGAGAAAGTAACAGTGAGCAGTTTTGTGAATTCTGTGAATTACCCTTGAACTGGTCAGAAAGATCCAGCAGCTCAGACAAGGAGAAGGGAAGAGCTAATCTCCTCTTCACCTGTGATGACTGTTTTTCCACCTGTGGCTTGGGAAGGACCATCCTTGCTGGTGATGGATGTTGATTTAGTGCTTTGAGATCCCTGGAAGACAGGTCAGGCAACTAACAAGGAAAATGGCATTTTGGGTCAAGTCACTAGGAATGAAGAACTAGAACACAGGGAGCCGGGGGCGGCGATGTGGCGGGGAGGAGGCCAGAATGAAAGATAGGAGGATCACAGAATGGTGAGAAGTTTGTGCAGCTGGGATCATCAGCTATTCTCCCCAAACAGATCACCCTTTTCTTCTCCTTTGATTTCCACTAGGAAAAAACAAAACAAAACAAAACAATACCTGAGGTATTTCTTAGAACACGAAGCATGAATCACTCACACCAGAGATGAGAAAAGCACCATCAGGTGCTTAAAACACAATTATAATTGGAAAGACCAAGAATTTGTGGTTCATTTCTAGCAGGTAAACAAATGTGTGTTTATAATGGTGTAAAAACCCTGGTTTTCCCTTCTCATTCCGGGTGCCTTCCCAGTGCGCTTGGAACACTCTACTGTGTTATTCACCTGACGGATTAAGCTCAGCAGAGGCAAGCTGCCTAGGCATGTCGTGTAATTCAGCATTAAGTATCCTATTGATTCACTGAAGTGCTGCCATGGATGTTAATGGAGACAAATATTGTGGCTGTGATTTTTCAAAGGGCTGAGTAATTCCCGAGCATCAATAACGTGTGTCATGATGTAATGCAGGGCGACCTCCAGATGCTTGACTTGAGGCCAACTATGGAGGGCAGGGCTGATGGAAGGGGCCCTTAGATACTGACCCAGGGCTTGGGGAGATAGCCTGCACTTTCTCCAGACCTACCATCAGTAAGGATGGTGGAAATTGGGGTGGGGCAGGGACTGCTGATGGCATTTCCTAGTCACTCATCACAAGGTCACTGATTGTTGGATGGCATGGGCACACTTCCCATTATGGAAGCTTGCTGGGCCTTAGGAGCTCATACCGTACCCTGTTTCAGGGAATAGGGTGGGTTTTCTCCCCTCTTCAGTTGGAAACACTACATATGCCTGATGATAATGCAGCAAAACTACTATCTAATCTTAACAGCGTCTACCCTGTGCCCTACTTGATCTGAGCATGTGACCACTTCAGTGCACGATTCCAAGTGACTGCTTTCAGAGAGGTTACATGCCTTCCTCAAGGTGACTCAGCTTCCTCAAGGTCATGGACTAGGCTACAATCCAGGTCTCAGGATTGCTTCGCCTGGTCTATTCTCAGTCACCTTTAGGTAGGGTCTCTGGAAATCATTTGAGTATATGGCCTGAAACAAGCGATATTTTCTTTCAAAAAGGCTCTGTAAAAATCTCAGGTTGGTCATTGTAAGGAATCAATTATTCCCAAATGAATCTCATTTCAGTCAAATTCTGCAGACTGCCCAATCTTTCCTACACTCCAATTCATTCTCCATACTGCTACTTACATTATCTTGAAACAAGACAAATCCAATCTTGTCACTCCCTAGCATGAAGACCTCCATCAGCCCCTCTCTGCTGACAGGATAAACTCCTTGCATGATATTCACAATCTCTCCCCCAAGCCTGCAGTGTGATGTCCTGCCCCTCCTGTCCCCAGCACTTGGAACATAGCAGACCACTTTATGCTCTTTGCCCTCTGAATATTTTATACAAGTGATTCCTGGTGTCTAGAACATCTTTCCCCCACCTGCTGCCCAGAAAACCTCAGCCCATTCTTCAAGAGCCAGTTCTACTATCCCATCCCAGGAAACCATCCCCATGTCTCCAGGGTAGAGTTATGAGTGGTCCTTTCTCCAAGACCCCACAGAACACTGCTTATCCCTTTATTACCCCTATATAATGACAGCCTTCCTGTTGAACTTACTGATTTATTTTCTTGTGTATCTTCTTGCGTTGGAATTTGGATTTCTGTGGTTGGGGGCTGTGTCTTTGTCATTTTTGTCCTCTTGTTGGCATACAGTAAGTGTACTACATATGTTTATTCACTGAATGGATGAATGGATTCTGGAGTCAGAACCCTGCTGGGGTAGGGACTATCAGTAGGGTATAGGGCAAATAAATTGGCCCTGTGAGATACATGTTTCTATAGTCCTGGGTCTAGGAGGGACCCTTGGGGGCTTGAGAACTGGAGGCAGAAAAACAGTCTTCAACTCAGCAGCATGTTGGGGTCTTAGAGAGAGTCTCTGGGGCTGGGTGTGCCCTTTAACTACCATGTCCCTTGAAAATGGTAGCCCTGAGAACATATGCAAACATGTATTCCCTTGGGAAACAGAGTCTGACATTCTAATGAGGAACCAGCACACTTGACTTTGATCAATATCAGCCTTAGAAGCAGCATGGATATTGAAACATTCAGTAACCAGCATGGCATGTGCATGGGTCAGTCAGAATGCACACAGGCCACAGGGCTGAAGCAGAGGCCTGGAGGGCTCCATTGTGCCAACCATTAACTCGTTAGTAGCTGGACAGTAGGGGGTGTCTTGGAGGAGGGTCTGAGAATAGCAGGAGAAACATGAATAAGGGGGCTTGCAGTGGTGACTACTGACCAGCCAGTATAAAAATATTTCATTATTTTAACAACCGGCCCTGGTACTACTCGACTGGTGCCTATCAGCCTGTTGATAAGTCTTGTTAAACAATAACCACAATTTTGTCTGGGTGCGGTGGCTCATGCCTGTAATCCCAGCACTTTGGAAGGCTGAGGCGGGCAGATCGCCTGAGGTCAGGAATTTGAGACCAGCCTTGGCCAACATGGTGAAACCCCATGTTTCACCCCATGTTTCTACTAAAAATACAAAAATTAGCTAGGCGTGGTGGCACATGCCTATAATCCCAGCTACTCAGGAGGCTGAGGCAGGAGAATCGCTTGAACCCTGTGGGGCGGAGGTTGCAGTTTGCAGCATTGCACTCCAGCCTGGGCCACAAGAGCGAAATACTGTCTCAAAAAAAAAAAAAAAAAAAAACAAAAACAAAGGAATAACCACAGTTTTGAAGCCTCAAAGGAAGATATGTGTGCATGCATGTGTGTGTATGTGTGTGTGAAGGAATGAGGCAGAGCTCTATAAAGGCAGTATTGGAGTGGAATCTTTCATTTTTACTTGTATTTCAATATAAGCATAAGGAGGTGGAGGTGAGAGAATTTGAGACGGAGGAACTGAAAGAGCCAGGGCACAGAGTGTGAAAGGGACCTATTTGGGAAACGTGGCTGTAGGATGCTGAGGATTCCTGGGGGAGATGAGGAAGGAGACAGAGGCTGGAGCAGGTTGCCAAGGGCCTTGAAAGCCATGTCGAAGTATGGTGACCTGGTCTGTGTTCCTACAGGCAGCCCTTTAGGCAAACCTTATTGCTTAGGCCGGCTTTTGGGTGGTCCTTGCTGGGACAACCAGTGGCGTCGTCTTCACCAAGTCTAGGGTTGTCACCTGGTGATGGGAACAAGTTTCTCCTTAATTAAGAATGTCACAGCAGCCTCCCTGGCTCCATGGTGACTGACACTGCCAGTCCGGCTGCCATGTGGCCGATGTGTCCTACCATGGTACATCATCTCCTAATTAACATGTCTTGTCAGGTCCAGCGGTTGGCTTCAGTAAATATGCCTCAAGCAGCTGTCACTGGGACCCTGTGTGGGGCCTGCTGCCTCATTAGCTCCAGAGAAGGGAGATGGCATTGGCGGCAGGAGGGAGGGAGAAGAATGTTCTTTATGGGGGGTGTTGGCAGGATTAGAAGGATGTCAGATGCTCAGAGAGAACTCACAGGCCCCAGTGGAGGGCTTGGATCTGAGCGCCATGAGCCTCTCTCTCTCCCATGTGTAGTGACAGGGTAGGTGGGTAGCAGCGTGGGCAGGAAAACAGCTCAGGAGTCGGGAGACCCACATCCTCGTTCTATCTCTCCCACCACCGAGCAGGGCTCGGTCTCCTGGTTTGAGAAACAGGAATGATCCCAGCTCTACTTATCCTGAAGTTTGTTGAGTGGTTCTAATGAGCAAATGACCTATACCATTCTGAAGGATAAAAAATGCTAAATATTGCAGAAATCAAGCCAGGGCATGGTTGTAATTTGGGGCTATCAGAGAGAAGTCTTTGCTCAGACAAGACTGGTTTCTCTGAACACACTTCTCCCACCCCTCCAAGGCTTCTGGCCTGCATCCCACTGCACTGTCTGAGCACTCATCAAGACCTGCTCACCACCCACCAATCCTCCCAGACAGTTTCTCTCCAGCCTGGCCTCGCCTTCTCCATGAGAAGGAAAATGAGAACATTCCAGAAGGAAGCACTCTCCTTTCTCTGGTTGCTGGAGTACCTCCCAGGCTGTGGGGACAGGGAGCTGACTTCACAGTGACTGAGGAGACATACCTTAGCCCACCCCCACTGGATTTTGAGCACATGCCTAAACTTTGTACCCATGAGAGCACATAGTAGGTGGTTAATGAATGTTTGCTGAGCAGGAAGAACAGTATATCCCGTTCTCCTAGCTCTCAAAACAATGGTGGGTGACTTCATAGTTTCTTTCAGCAACTTGTTCTATTGCCAACCTTTCTATAGGCCTTCTTCCGAGGTCCAGCCCAGTCTCCTTGGGCACTGTGTATCTGTTTCCTCTTTGTCCCCAGCAGAGAATAGAAACCGACTGCCATTCTCTCTGCCTCTCCTGTAAGACTGATACTAAGCACTCTTATCTCACCCCTTCCCATCTTTCCTATTCATCAGATTTCCTGGAGCCCAGCCTGCTACATGGAGCCAGGGCCTTGCCTCTACTGCCCCCTCCGCACGCTCCGCCTGTGCAGGGTCCATCCTGAGGAGAGTCTGAGCAACTGAGGATGTTGTGAAAGCATCTGACAGCACAGGGAGGCAGGGCTTCCCCAGCCCAGCAGAGGCACCAAAACCACGTAATTTGTAAATCTTTGATAATGAGCATTTAAAGAGCATGTCCTAATGAAGGGAGCCAGGAATGACTGGCCATGGAATGCAGGCAGAAGATTTTAATTAAAATGCTTGTCTTTTTAGTTTTCCTCTTCCCTTGTCTCTTCCAAACACCACCTCCCCAACCCCTGCCAATGATGCACATGTCTTGCTTCTGGACCAGGCCTGTGCAAAAAGTGTGCGTCTCATATTTCCCTTGATCGAGTTGCTCTCTGGGGGACTGGGTGCTCTTCTTCAGCTGGGCGCGCTGTGTGGGTTTGACAGGGGCTGTGCACATGTGGGTAGAGGCGGACCAGGACTGTGCTGCCTGCAGCCAAGCAGATGTCCTTACCCCAGGAAGCACAGTGGGGCTCTAAGAGGGCTCATGAATGAGTGGCAGCTGCCAGCCTTGTGAGCTTCCTGTAGTGAAGCTCTGGGGGGAGCTCTGGGGGGCCAGCTGGGAGACTTCTGGGCCAAAGGGGTGTTTTCTGGGGCCTCTCACGATACTTTTCTCTCCAAATGGCTAAATGGAGTGTGGAGGCAGAGCAGCTGTGAGGGGCTTTGCACTGCTCTCTCTAGGGGTGGAGGGACTGTTGTTGGCTGGATGCCTTCCACGTGCTCCTCCAGATCCATGCCCACCCTGCCCTGTGCCCTGGGAATCTGAGCTGTGTGGATTCCAGCAGCAGACTTCCTTGCCATAGGCTTCAGATTGGGTCTGGCCGATGAGGAGGCCTTGGCAGGACATGGGCGGAAATAGGAAAATGAGTTTGGACTGTATTTTCTGGTGCTTTCTTTGCAGGATCATCTCGGGGCTGGTTGTGTCTTTTGATTGAAGTTCACAGTGCCTTGTAAAGGTGGCTTCTCTAAAAGATGCTCTCCTTCCTGGTTCTATGAGTCACTCTCTCCCTTCACTGCTGCCACTCTTTCTAACCCCAAGGTACTATACTCTTCCTTGTATTACTCCCGGAGCACAACCTTGTAAACAGTCCCTTTATTAAACTCTCCAGATTCCCCAATTTCTGTGTATTGTCTGTTTTCTGCCAAGATCCTGATAGAATCCCCTATTCTTTTCCAGACTGGCTCCTTCGAACCAGACACATGGTCAGAGGGGATTATTCGGGTTATTCCCGGGATCCTAGCTCTGATGTGGAATGCAATGTAGTCTGGTGGGTGATAAAGGTCCCTACTTCCACATAGACAGACTGGGTTTGGAAAAGTGCTTGTGAATTTGTTTCCCAGGAACCGATGATAGTCTTTGGACTTCTCCAAAGGTCTGTGTCGAATGGAATATAAGCCCCTCTCTGTGTGGAATGAGGTGGGAGTGGGGATTTATTCCTCCCCAACATGTTTTCATCTGGGCTATGATGCCATTCTCATTTTATAGATAAGGCCACTGTGGTTGAGTGACTTACCCAGAATCTAAGAGGCATGCTGTCTTCAACTAATATTTAGCAAAGAATTAAAGCAGGTATTCTACCAATCGATGGAAATCTCTCCTCCTTTTGTTCCTTGCCCCTTTTGCTATTTGTTCACTATGCAGACCTGGCTTCAAGGATCTTGTGGGGAAGTGAGTAGGGCTTTGGTCTTGGACTGGGAAAAACTCCACTCAGATACACTATCTGTCAGTCAAGCTCTCCGGCTTTTCCTTATCCAGCGATGACTTACCTCTTACCTCTGCCTGGAGCTGGCCCCTGAGTAGGGTTTCTGATCTTGGCTTAGCAGACTGCCTCCTGCTTGTGCCTCAGGACCCTAAGGTTTTAGAAGCATGCCGCACTCCCAGCCTAAGAGCTTGTCTTTGACTCCTGATTGGCCCTTTTTCCTGATGTGTGGGTTGGTGTTCTCGACCCCACAGGGCGCTGAACTCCAGTTAGAACTGCCACCCATGGTGACTCCACAGGGTGAGCCTGCCCTTTGGACCCGACACTATGTGCCTGATCACTCTTTCACAGACTTCTCCCTTCCTTCCCAACTCCACCCGAGTCAAGGCTCCTGACCAACTAGGAGACAGAGGCCCTTTCTCCTTGACACATCCTGCCTAAAGTGTCAGCTTCCAACCCTGCCTGGTGTTCCCCACACCAAAATATGAAACCAACCTTTCTTCTCATACACAGTGACACAGTAGCTACTTCATGTTCCCTCTTCGTTCAGTTGTCTGTGCAATCAGTCCATATGTATTCATTCATTCATTCATTCATTCTGCTATGTATTCAGCAACCTCTAGGTGCCACAGCTTGCAAATAGCATCTGAATTCATTCTCGCAGATCTCTAGCAGATGTCTAGTGTTCACTGTTACTGCCATTTTACACATGAGGAAACCGGGTCAAAGAGTAACTAAGTGGCTTGATGAGGGCCACCCAGCTGGCAAATGTTGGAGCCAGACTTTGAAGCAGAAAGTATGGTATTCGCACTGGAATTCTCAAACCCCAGCACAAGGCGCCTATTCACAGACAGTTTGAATTTGTTCATATGCAGAATCGGAAGATTCTGAGCAGATTCCATCCCTCCTCCCCATAAGCCACACTTCCATTAGCTCTGCTTAGGGCAGGTGGGCCCCTGTGTGTGGGAAATTGAGATGGAGAGAGGTGAGGAGAGAACACCTTGAGGGAGAAGTGTGTGGGGGTGGTGCAGGCAGGACCAATTCACCCTAAGGTGATTTGCATCTTTAGCAGGAGTACATGTCACGCTGTCACAGCCTTTTCCTGTATTGACATAATAACAATCCCTTACTTTTGTTAGCACTTTGTAGCTTTCAAAGCAGTTTCAAATCCATTAGCTCATTTTATTCCTACAACAATCTTGCAAAAGGCAGAAATTATTATCCTTATTTTGCAGATGAACAAGCTCTGTGAGGCTATATAACTTCTCCAGAGTCAGGAAGCCTGGATGCAGGCCCAGATCCCTGACTCCTGGTCTTATGGCTTATGCACCTTGCCTCACTTTTCTCATTGTTACTTTCTGATTTTGAGCCATTTAGGGGAAAAGGATGGCTTCCTAGACTCTCAGAAACCCCTCGCTCTTGGGTTCCAGGCCACCTAGACTATTTAAAGCAGTGGTTCTTAAATTTTATTTGACACCGGGATCACTTGGAAGGCTATCACATAGACTACTGGGCCCCACCACCAGAGCTGCTGATTCAGGAGGTCTGGGAGGGGCCCAAGAATCTGAATTTCCAGTAAGTTCCCAGGTAAGGTTGATGCTGCTGGTGTGGTCTCACACTTTGAGGACCACAGATATAAGGCAATGCCTATGAGTCTTTAGCTGAGTTTCTCTAACCAGGGCTCTTCTTCTGGGCTGCAGAAACCTAAGATACAGAAAGAATTGCCCCTGTGGGTCTCTCCCTGTGGCGAGAAATTTGTGTATGTCTTGCTTCACTGACTGTGATGTGACCCAGAGAATGGGAAGAAAACCTCAGGCTTTTTGGTTTATACACACACACAAAAGGAAAATGTCCACACATGAGATTATTAATTCATTGTTCAATTAAGTTATGATCTCTAAAATTATCACAATATTTGGCTCGGAGGAAGGCAGCACTGAATAGCTTGTTACACGTAATGTGTGAATAATGTAACTTTATTACTTTTCCCACTCGTAAGTAATTGTGACTGACACATTGGCAATAACACAGATTGCCTTCTTACCCTCCCCTCTCCCTACTCCCAGTGTGGAGCATTTACTTTCTTGTCTCTATTCTTTTCTTGCTCACCCTCCTCCCTGCCACAAGCCTCCTTCCCTGTGCAGCTGCTTTTCTGTCCTGCCCAAGAGCAGCCCTGGGGAGGGGGCAATTGAGTGAGGGACTGCGAATGCCAGAAAACATGGGTGAGCAGCATGTCTACACCTCCCACCCAACCTGGTGGGAATCCTGTAAAGCCTGACTGAACTCTTGTTCACATCGTTGCTGCATACTCTCCCTCGCCCTCCATTTCTTCCAAGTCCTGACATGTCTGCTCAGGCAGGCCAGCTGCAGCTCAGATGTCCACTCCATGACAGGTATGAGCTGACCTGGGCCTGCATTCTCTGCAGGGAGACAATTACTGTTGCCGTGTGTGACAGGGTCGATACATCCTGCTGAAGGTAGGCGTCTCTGCGTTTCCTTATTTTGTAATCCTTTCAAGCCTTCTGAATCCAGCCTCTGTCTCCAGCTGTCCAGTTCTGGACAAGCCTGCTACTCAGTGGAACCCCTCATTTCTACCCCCAGGTGGTCTAGGCGCTGAGGCTACAGAGGGCTATAAGGGCTGTTGTCCACACCTTGGATAGCCCCTATGCTTCCTTGCTTCCTTCCTTCCTTCCTTCCTTGCTTCCTTCCTTCCTTCCTTCCTTCTTTCCTTCCTTCTTTCCTTCCTTCCTTCCTTCCTTCCTTCCTTCCTTCCTTCCTTCCCTCCTTCCCTCCTCCTTTCCTTTCCTTTCCTTTCCTTTCTTTTCTTTTCTTCTTTTCTCTCTCTCTCTCTCCCCACAAGCCTCCTCCACTGCATATTAGCCACCGCTGTAACAAGTATACTAATGTCTCCTCATCAATTTTTATCTCCCAATGCCCAGGCACCTGGAGTCTAAACTTAAAAAAAAAAAAAAGACTAGGCACGGTAGCTCACACTTGTAATCCCAGCACTTTGGCAGGCCGAGGTGGGAGGATCACTTGAGGTCAGGAGTTCGAGACCAGCCTGGCCAATATGGTGAAACCCCTTCTTTACTAAAAATACAAAAATTAGCCTGGTGTGGTGGTGCACGCCTGTAGTCCCAGCTACTCGGGAGGCTGAGGCAGGAGAATTGCTTGAACCCGGGAGGCGGAGGTTGCTCTATCACCACTGCACTTCAGCCTGGGCAATAGAGTGAGACCCTGTCTAAAAAAAATAAATAAACTTAAAAAATAATTCTCTATTAAAATCCAGTTTAAGCACTGCCATGATTTGGATATGGTATGTTTGGCCATGCTGAGTCCCAAGTCTCATGTTAGAATCTGATTTCCCAACACACACCAGGTCTTGTTGTGGGGTGGGGGTGAGGGGAGGGAACGTAGAGGATGGGTCAATAAGTGCAGCAAACCACCATGGCACACCTATCCCTATGGAACAAACCTGCACATCTGCACATGTATCTTGTTTTTAGAAGAAATAAAGAGAAACAAACAAACAAAAAAATTGATTCCTAGTGTTAGAGGTGGGGGCTGGTGGGAGGTGTTTGGGTTGTGGGGGTGGATCTGTCATGAATGGCTTGGTGTCATTCTCATTCTCCTGGGAGTGAGTGAGTTCTCATTCTTAGTTCCCACAAGAATTGGTTGTTGAAAAGAGCCTGGCACCTCCCCCTCTCCTTGCTTCCTCTCTTGCTCTGTGATCTGCATGTGCCAGCTCCATTTCCCCTTCTGCCATGAGCGGAAGATTCCTGAAGCCCTCATCAAAATAAGATGCTGGCACAATGCTTCTTGCACACCCTACATAACCATGAGCCAAATAGATCTCTTTTCTTCACAAATTACCTAGCCTCCAGTATTCCTTTACAGCAATGCAAAGGGCCTGAGAAAAACACTGTCTTGTCTTCCTTTTCCATCATCCATCAGTGTATGTTTTTGTACCAGCAAGTATGTTTATTTAGGCAGAACCACAGGTACTGGCAACATATCTACAGTGTAGACATGAAAAGAACAGGAAGAGCATAAGAGAGATTTTGTTCACATGGTTTAGTCATGTTCCCCCTGCAATGTCCCTCTTCATACACCATTACTTACCTCCTTCCACCTCTTCAGAAAGTACAGCGTACTTCACATGAATGAGACCTGAGTGCGCTGGAGCATCCTTCCCTCCTGCTCTGGGGGTCAGGTTTGGTAATTTGGCTTAGCTTCCTCCAAAGCTCCAGTTGGAAGGGAACATGTTCTCTTTTTCTGGGGTGATCCAGTGTCGAAGGCCAATTTACATGCAGACTGGGTGTGTTGTCTGTGTTGCTCTGTTAACCGGTACTGAAGGCTCTGAGTAAGGTGGAATCAGACCCTACTCTACTTTCCCTGAACAGTGAGAGCAGCAAGAGCTAACAGCTGAGCATCTACTTTGTGCCAGACCCTATGACATGCACTTTCCATGCATTCATGCAGTCTTCACAATAATTGAATGTGGAAGGTGCCATTGTTTCCTGTATCATACCGCTGGCCAGTGAGAGCCAGGAGCCTGTGCTCATCACAATACCATAGTTTTCAGCCCCCCAGGCTAACATCTACCCTCTCTCCTGGTGCCTGGGACCCTTCTGGACCTGATCAAGGTGTAGCAGCTAATGGGCTTGGAACAAGTCTCTGTAGAATTGAGTGGAGATGCCACTTGGGCTGGAGAGGCTGGAAGGGGCTTTGCAGGGGAAGTGAAGCTTGACTTTTGGGTCCTTAGGGTTTAAAGTTTGCCTTTTTTCTCAAAAAAGTCTTAAAGGGAACCAGGTCCCTTGTACCTGCTGTGTGCACCTGGCAAAGAGTGCATTGGTGGAATGCAGTCCTCTCTCACCAAGCCGTTGCACTCCACTGCCCCTTAGCCTAGAATACTTGCTCTCTGCTCAGTAAAGAATCAAATTCCTGCAAATATCCATCCTTGGTCCTAGGCTACAGGTCTGCACCCTCTCGGCGGCCCTTTTTGGTGCTCTTTCCACTAAGCCTCGCTGCCTCTCCTGTCTCCAAGGGGACTGATTGCACTAGGGAAGTATGGGGGGAGGGTATATGCACCCAGGGAAGAAAGCAGCACAGCACTTCTCACAGCTCTGGTCTACAGTTGCTCCACTCAGCAAGTGGGGATAGTTCCAGCTTCTGGGTTCTTCTTGCCCCTAAACTTCTCCTCGATCAGGAGTAATCTAGTCTGAGAATGAGCACAAAGAACACTTTTTCTTTTAAGGAATGACCTTTTGCTCAATGAGCAGGATTGAACCTTGAACCCAACAAAAGGGTCTGCAGTGAGGCAGGGCTGGACAGCTCCATCTCTAGGCAGGCACAGCAAGTGTGGGCATTGCTTACTGCAGAGAGGCTTCCCTTCTAAATCCACTCATGGGGGGTGCCAGGTGCCTCCCTCCAAGGCAGAAGGTAGCCCCTCCCAGTCCAGAGCAAATCACGGGCTCCATGTTTTTCCTCCCTGGTCCCACATAGGTGAGTGATATATACAGAGGTTAGACCTCAGGGTTATGTTAGGAATTGGAGGGAGCAGAGAAGCTTCCTCATTAAAAGGGCTGGGCTGGTTGGCTGGCTCCAAGGCCCTCAGCACCTCTGGGCTTCTGCGCCATGGGAGAGTTGGGCAGAAGGCTGAACAGTGGCTGATGGCCTGGAGGAGGAGATATGGAGGGAAGAGAAGGCTGGATGCTGGGTTCCCATTGTACACCCCCAGCAACAATCCCCCCTGCCAGCCCAGAGTAACCAGAGATCTCGGGCCACAAGTCAGACAGACCTAGACTAAGATGTGGCTTTGACCCCGGCTGGACATCTGCTCTTGACTGGACATCTGGTCATCAAAGCTCTTGAGGCCTCAGCTTCCTCATCTGTAAAAGGTGGCTGGGAATACCTGTTCTACCTATCTGAAGAATTGTTGTGGTAATCTGAAGAGGCAATGGGTATAAAAATACCAGGTAAAAGGCAGAGTGTGTCCCATGAATGAGACACCCTGTCCTTCTCCCTCAAGACATCCTCTTTGTTTCTCATTCCCAATATGAAAATAACAAACCATTCTAGGGAACAACTTGGTTATTTTTGGGTCATGGGCAGGGCCAGCAGGCCTACAGGTAGCGGGAGGGATCAGTGGAGGAAGCGATGTGATTCCTGTACGACTTGAATGCCCCTGAGTCAAAGTCTGCTCTGAAGACCAGCCCCCTTAGAGTGACAGACATGGGGCTACATCGCAACTCTGCCACTTACTATTTTTAGGACCTTGGGGAAGTCATATAGAATTTTGAATTTTAGTTCCCTCATTTGTAAAAATGGGAAGGGTAATAGCACTATCCTTAGAATTATAAAATAATGGATACTTATGGCATACCCAGGGCATGACATGTGCTAAGCATTCAATAAATGTGGACCATTACTGTTATTTTCTTCTTGAGCTAGTTGTCTTTGCTTACTATGGAGGAAATACCCATTTCAAAGAATTGGGAGGATAAAATTAAGAGACTTGTAACCAGCACCTGCCGTTTAACAGATGCCCTGTAAGTGAGTGCCTTCCTCTTTCTCCCTTCTGGCACTTGTTCTGTTGAGAGTCTGTGATGCCCAAACCTTGGAATTAACCATGATGGAAAAAAGGCATAAAACCACTGGATATGTGGCAGCTCTGCCTTCGTGTTGGGCTCACATTACAGAGATTTGAGTGTCTGCCCCTCATCCTGGCCCCAGATCTTACTGCTCTCTGACTCTTACCTTAGCCTCCTGTCTTTTCTTCTGCCTTCCTGGACCCAGCTTACTGCCTGCTCTGCTGCCAGCACCCTTTCCTGTATCTTGGTATCTGCCTGAGACCTTTGTTTTGCTGGTTACGGTTGCGGCCTGATGGGGTAAGCTAGGCCCTTTGTACCACCTCAGAACAGCAGGGGATGCAGCAATAATGCCAACTAGGAGTCCGGATGATCTGGACTGGAATTTGTATCCCGGTTTAACCATTTACTCTGTAGCCTTAGGCAAGGCACTTAATGCCATTGCCTGTCATTGTCACATCAATACAATGAAAGTAACACCTACATCACGGCATTACTGGAGGATAAAAAGAGATGACTGAGGGATAAAAAGGAGACATGAAGATCCCTAGGAGGGTAGGCACTTAATAATACCAGGCTACCTCCCTTCCTCCTCACTTCTCTGGTCTCAATACCTGGTTAGGGGAGGGGTAGAGATCAGAGTGGTGAGTTGCCTCCTCTGCAGGATGACTCAGCCCCTACTCCCGTACTCAGTTACTGCCATTGCCTCATCATACTCTGGAAAACCTAGACTAAAGTAGGTTTTTTAGCTGGACCTATTTTTGGAGGTGGAGAATGGAACTTCCTCACTGGTATGCTGAGTTTTGATTTCCATATGGGCTGATTTCAGAGTAACTGGGAAAATTCAGTAATTAGCAGTAGCAGCATTAGTGAATCATGTAATCATCCTCTTCTCGCTTCTTCCCTCTTCTGCATGTTCCAAATGCTATTACCAACACTGTCTTGCCCTCCACTGGCCCTTGGCCTCATGTTCCCACTGCAGACGTTGTGCTTCCTGCTTAGCACTATGGGTCAGCCTCTGGGTACTCTCCTCCCTCCCAGGCTCCAGCCTCCCGCCCAAGCCTCTGCCTATTTGTCCAGAACCCTGGTGGGTACATTTAGCTAGTTTCTCCTCTTGCAAATTCAACCTACAGGTTTATTTCAATTCAAAGAAAAAAATGACTCATCTAAATCCTGATAAAAATATGGCTAGTGCTGTCTGGGCTGATGAAATCTACTTGGAGAATGGAGAACCTAAGAGAACCTTCTCTCTCTAAGTCTGGATATCTCTGTGGATGGTCACTTAAAAAAAGATAATGCAGAGGAGGGTTTTCCTTAGCAAAAACTAATAATCAGTGGCTCCTTCCATTTATCCATCTATCCGTCTAGGAAACATTTACACCATGTCTACAATGTGCCAAGCCTAGCACTGGGCTTTAAGGACATACACATGATAGCTGAGAAGACTAGCAAGTAAACCGATGACCATTGTACAGTGGAAAACATGCCAAGAGCACAGTGGGAACATGAGCCAGTGAGCAGCAGGGGCAGCTCCTCTGAGAGGAAAATGCTTACAGATTGAGGAATGGAGAGAATTTAGCTTTGCAGAGTTTGCTTTCATTGGTATGTGTGTGGAACTAAGGATCAACAAACGGAAACCTGTAAAATCTATACTTACTCAAATTTTTGTAGAGCATTGTAATGTGCTGGGAATGGGAAGCTCAGAAGAGGAATAATAATGGGCTTTGCTTTGGGGTTTAGCACTGACTTCTCAGAGTTTGAGAATTTGGAACATTTAAGTAATCCCATTTCCTCTTGACAGAATTTTCCTAAAACATGCCAGAGAGATAGGAATAGAAACACCTTGCTCGTTCTTAAAGAATCTAAATCTCCACAATGTTCCTGTTTCATTCCATCATCTCCTGTTGTTGGAAAAATGTACTTGTCTGTCCTCTGGCTGCAACTAAAGTCAGTCCTCTCCTTAGGGCACCCAGGAACTCTTGATGTTTCGCCAGCCCTCTTGCTGAGCTAAACCCAAGGGTTGTTCTATATTCTATAATGAGTCCGGCCTAGTCTCACAGAATCTGCATGAGACATAGAAATCATTACTGCATAAATGTGGAGCAATATTAACAAAAAGCTGAAGCATTCATATGAAGAGGCAGCTGTTTTGCCTTAGGCGGGCTGGGGTGGGTAGCCCCATAGTCCATGGATAATTCTCCCTCCGTATCTTTCCCTCACTTATCCTATATGTTCATATCACTGCAGTTATTTGGTGGGCAGTTGTAGTCTTAGATGAGCTTTAGTGAACGGGAGCCCAGCTTGAGGGCTTGAAATTCATTTAGTGTAGGAACCTGGGTGAGAAGGTTGCTGCTGTGGACAGACCGCTATGTGAAAGGACTTTAGTCTTCAAGAGCCAGCTAATGACCCCAGGCATCACCCTGTCTCCCCATGGCCCCAGTGACAGCAGGCACAATGTCTGGATATTGATTAATTACCTATTTCCTTTTCTAGACGATGTAAGCTCTGTTTTGCTTACCACTGCATTCCCGGGGGCTGGACAGTACAGTTTAAAGATTTCTTTTAATTGAATGAATTAAGATTCACAAGTAATTTGAAAGGAATCTCTATTTATCCTGCTAGTGTTTCTCAGTCCTGGGCTGCATTGCCAAAGTTTCCAGTTTCTTAATGACTTGGCCAGCCCCCAATCATCCCAAAGCCCAGTTAAGAGAAACACTTCAGTGCTAATAGATCTGGAAACTTAAGCTCTGGAGGGCCACCTGTCAGATGAGATTTGCCTTCAAAGGCCACTGGCTCTGACCTTTTGATAACATTTTAAAAAAAGAAACCTTACATATTGACTGAATCAGGCCTGTCTCCAGTGAAGATCTAGGCAGCTATTTGTATTTCTGTTTGGATTTTTGGGTCCTTTTCTTTTTGTACTTCTGGGTAAGCAAAAGGAAAGACATTCCTTTGCTTTACCAAACCTCATTTAGAAGTTGTTTGTATATATTTTTTAATGGAACCCAATCCCTTAAGCCTTTAAAAGTAACCTCTACTGAGCTCAATAAACCATTTCCAATGTGGCAGCTTCTAATCCAGGAGAGTTAAGAAGGCAGATGCTAACCAACCACCAATTGCATCCCAGGACAGTTGCTGAAAGTCTCAGGGCTCTGCAAGCTGGAGATGAGATCGGCTAATCCTAAATCTATTCTTTCGTCTGCTCTGCTAGCTGGCCCTACTTGTGCAATTAATATTCTCCCTGGTGTTGATTTTGTTCAAATATATTGGGCCCATCAATCACCCACTTTCCAACTCATCTGTCTGGATCAGTCAATTACAAAGTTATTTTTGAGCCACTAGGATTCTTGTGAAATAGACACAAGAAGGAGCTAAACTCATTTCAGGTTTGACCTCTGTGGCTGGGATCTGAGAAGGCTTAGTTTGCTTACACTTCATGGCCATCCAATCCAATCTGGCTTGTAGAATAGAAAGGCCACTTGCTTAACTGGGAACACTTTAATATAGATATCCATTAACTTATGCTAAATTACAGTAAAACATCTATGGAGGAACTTGATGTGACATCTGCATGAATACTAAATAACTTCATTACGATCAGTACTGTGACAATGAATATGAAATGAACGTGCCCAGAGAAGACAATTAATCTCCCACCTTCCCAAGCCAGTACTGTTTTATTTTACCCTGCATTGTACTTAAAAAAATAAGGCATAGAATCTCTATGATTTTCTCTCTATCTCACTCACCCTTCAGCTGGTGAGTGGTCCCCAAGAGCTCCTGTCATTTGTAGTGTGGAGACTGACCCACACTGAGGAATAGCCATGGGCAGTGGGTATGTGGGGCTCCTGGGGACCCACTTTGGTTTAGGAAAGGAGGCTGTCAAGACTAACTGAACACAACACACACACAGACGCGCGTGTGCGCACATACACATGCACACGCGCACACACAGAATTAAAAGGCGTCTTCATCCGGAACTAGCAAACAGACTGTCAGTTCAGATTAGCAATATCAAAAGCATTCCAATCTGTTTCCTGCATACATTACATGCATAGATCTGAGAGAAGAATTTGGCATCTGAATTAAGTCAGCTTTTTCCTTCTGGGCTGCTTGTACCTGAAGTATGTGGTGAAGAGGGTCCAGCAGTCAGATTAATATACCCCATAGCACTTAGTCTGAACCTTACAGCGTGGTCTTAAAGAGACACCCTCTCATATTACTTGCTGCTATTTCACATGGGTTCTTTCTGAATCCGGGATGAACCGTGGGACCCTTGGGTTGAAGACTATGCCTAACTCTGTATGAGGGGTCGCTCAGAATGGAGGCATGCATGAAAGAAAATTCCAGGGTTCTCCATTCTAGTCATTTCCCTCCTACGTCCCTGACTTATTGCTGGCATCTCCTCTCCTTGACCTTCATATCGGAGTCCTTGGATCTCTTCTCAATCTTATGGCTTTAAACACTGACTCTACTCTGATGTCTCTCAATTTTGTATCCACAGCCTAGACCACCTCCTAAACTCTGGACTCATCTATCCAATTGCCTAGTCCTCCCCTCCACTTGCATGTGTAAGAGGCATCTCAAATTTCACATGCTCCGAAAAGAACTCCTGGTCTTCTCCCACAGGCCTGCCCCTCTCACGGTCTTCTTCATCTTTGAAGAAGATGATAAACTTGTCAGTGGCAATTTTATCCTTCCAGTTACTCAGGCCAGGAAACTTGAAGTGAGTGATCCTAGACTCTTCTCTTCCTTTCACACCCACATCCAATCTGTCAATGTAGCCTGTTGTCTCAAAATATATTATAAACCAACCACCTCTCACCACTTCCTCTGCTACTTTCTTGGCCTGAGCCTCATCACTTGTTGCTCAGATGGTTGTTACAGTCACGGTTCTGGGTTTAGCAGGGTCTCTACTCCAGGCCTCGTCTCTGAAGAGCCTCTTGGTGGTCACAAAACTACTTGCCACTCTCATCAGATCAGGGTGCAGGGTGTCATGAGTTTTACAGATTCTGGCTACAAATACCTGAAGTAAAAGGATACCTTTGACATTAGCAACAACAGGAAGGGAGAAAATTGCTATTACCACCTAGACTGAGCAAATAACATTCTGGCTAGTGGGATATGTCTCACCAATACATTTACAGGTTGCAGATATTTACGACACCAGCCTCCTGGCTTCTTATGGGGATAGTGGCTGCATCATGTCCCACTGTACCCTTGCAGCTGACTCCATTCCCCTATTACATAACACAAGTCTTTCTCCCTCTCTCTTTGTACCCAGGGGCTCCAGCATATTTACATAGCATTTATTATGCTATGTAAATACACCATTATATATGAATTTATAGTATATGTGAGAACTCAGAGTAAATCCAATTCCATCTAAAACCACGTAATACTCACTGAGGTTCCCATCACAGTCCCCTTGCTTACATGTGCACATCCTCAGCTTCCACTCTTTCTCAGGTCAGGAACGTGTCAATTCTGCAACTTCAAGTGGCAGTTAGGGAAGGATCCTCTCTCCATTATATGAAAAGTAGGTGTCTAGTGGGGAGGAGCTTCCTTCTGAAATGCTCAGAAATGTACCGATGTCCTTAGATGTTGCAGATGGAGCCCAGATTCCAGTAAGCCACTGCTGGGCTGTTCACAGAGAGCCAGAGGCCCCTTTGGAAAGGGTGGATCTCCATAACCCATGGGAGGAGAGGGAGCTCCAACAATCTTGTTAGTGCATCAAGTAATAGATTTTTGACAGATCCTTTCCAGCCTTCTAGTCCCAACTTCAAAATCCTTCCTGCACCGGTCTTACTGGGGTTGGTGGTTAGTTCTCACTTTCCCCTTTTCTGAGACCAGCAAGAGGCTCTGTTTGCACCAAGTCTCCCTGTAAACACTGTGGTTATGCCCACACTAGGCAATGCCTTCCTGGGAGATAACATTGCATTTACTCCAGGACTCCTACAGGGAAAAAGAGGGGAAGAAAATTGCCTCTCTGTGAAAGCACATTACAACGTGGCCTAGCCCAAACTAGACTCACCAGAAGTGTTAACTCTGCCCTGCACTTTCCATTCCCCATCCCCTTTCCTCTGCCTTTTCCAAGCAAACTCTTACTCTAGGAAATACATGTTTGATTTTCTTGGGTGACCACCATCTCCAAGAGAACCTCTTAGAAGTAGGCCAAGGAGCAAAGAAGAAGCCCCAGAAAGGTCAAGAGCATCTTACAGGAAAGGAAAGTGGTTATGGCAGATTGGAGATGTAGGAGGAATGACACAAAAGGGGTAGGCTAGAACCAGAGTCACATAGGAACAGTCTTCTGGAGGCAGGGGGATGGATGAAAGAATGTCTTTATGTCCCTTCAAGGGTTATGATTTTGTATGTGCAAAATTCTGAACTGTACATCCAGTTGAACAAAGTAAACATTTATCAAGCATCTCCTCTATGTCAGGCTTGAAGTGAGAAATTCAAAGGTGAACCAAGCATGGTTCCAGAGTGCAAGGATCCTACAAAGTAAAAGGGTAAAAAAAGGCACTTTGGCCTCCCTTCTTCCCTCTCATCCATCCATCCATCCATCCACCCAATGCAAGGCATATTGTAATAAAGGAGACACAACTCTAGGCAGATGTCATGAGCACTGGAATCAGATAGGAAAACTGACTCTGCCACTTACTAATTCTGTAATATTGAGCAGAAAATGTAAACAAGCATAGCTTCAATTTTCCTATTTCTATAACAAGAATATTAATGGTATCTATTTAATAGGGTTAACATGGGAATTAAAGAAGATAATGCATATTAAAGTTCTTGGTACATAGCAGATGCTCAATAAATTAATATTTATTAAACTAATGAATTACAAATAAAGAAAATGTTAGGGAAACACAGAGGGGAGCTCATTAACAGTTGAAGAGATTGGGCTAAAATTTACAGGAAGGATGGAATTTGAGATGGTCTTGAAGAGGATTTTAACACATACAGATGGAAGCTATTTCAGACAGAGGGAAAAAACATGAGTATTGAAGTGGAAAAGAGGAGGTCATGGTTCAGGGAAAGGTGAGTAGTGGGAAATAGGACTGAAGATGCAGGCTGAGGCGATATCATGGCAAATCTTTATCGCTACACTGATGATATAGACTTGATCCTTGGGCAAAAGTGCATTGGTAGGGATTCTGGAGCAAGGCATAACTGTGGTTTAGGAAGATGAATGTGGCAACACAATGAGTAGGATTGTACTGAAGATGAATTGGAGATAGGGAGAGGAGTTTGGAGGCAGCAGTAATCTCAGTGAGATTACATGAGGATTTTAACAAAGCTCGTGACAGTAGAAATGGAGGAAATAGAAAAGAGTTATTAGGAACTGGTGACCAAAAAGATGAAGAGAATGAGAGGAGGGAGAGCAAAGCTGACCCTGAGCATTTAGGGAGAGAGAATTGAGAAGATCATGATGTCAACTCTAGCTCGATAACACAGAGAAAAGGCAAGAGTTTTTGCGGGAAGGTAAGCTATGTGCTAGACGGAGAGTTAGGGACCTTGTAAGAAACCATGTGCAGATGCTCAGTCTAGCTGGAGCTATGTGCCTACAGTCCAGGCCATGGTCCAGAACTAGATATAAGGAAGTGGCATCAGCCTCATAGGGGTAATGGCTGAAAGTGTGGGGAAGGATGTCATTGAAAAGGGGCTAAAATAACTCTTGATTTATGGGACTAGCATGGTAGATTGAAGTAGATCCAGTGAATAGTGGGCTATGAGAACTGGGGACTGGAAAATCAAGTAGGCAGAAGGACGAAAAGCTGAGTGTTACTAATAGTAGAGGTAAAACGTGAGGCTTATAGGGTTCAGATGGACTGGAGCCACCAAGGGAAGTGGGAAAATAGGAAAGGATGAAAAGACTGAAGACCAAGGGAAGGCCAAAATGTAGGTCAAGAGGGAGTGAGAAAATGAGTGAGGACAGAGAAGAACTTTGACAATTGGAGCTGAATGTTCAGTAGTATTGAGTCGTGCATTTCAAGATGCAAACGGGGTAGATGCAGGTCACTTGGGGGAAGACTGCTGGGACCTGAGGAGGTCAGAGGCTTGGGAGGGACTGAAGTCACCAAGGATGAAGCTGGTGAAGACATGGGTTGGGGGTGGGGGCTGAGAGCCTGGTACTAAAATCCTAGAGGAAGATGGAGTCATGTCCAGAAAACCTGCAGATGAGGTGAGAAGAATAAAGAGATGGTACAGTGGATGGAAATATTGGGGCAAATTGCTGAAATTGAAGTGGGTCTGGGGAAAACAATATGCAGGATGAATTTATCCATTTCCTATTAAATGCCTCAAAGAGTTAAAGTTTTTAAGTTGGAGGGTCAAAGAACATCTATGGAACAAATAATAATCTATAGATGTATAAAGCTAGCAAACATTTTAAGTGCTAAAATGTGTGATGCTGGTCACAAATAGCTTGAGCCTGGTGCCTTTGACCAGCCCTCCTGACAAACAGCGAATGTGCCAAGTCCTATAAGGCACCATTGTAGCCCAGGAGAGCTAAGATCTATGCCCTGGAAGAGGTGAGGTCTTGGGATGAACCTTGAGGGAGGGGCTGGGATTGAAGCGGGAGGAGCATTTCAGTCAATGGGAGAGTGAATAAATGAGCAGAGGTGAAGTGAACACAGCATATTCTGAAGATATTGCAGGAGGGGTGCAGGCTGGGCATTATGAAGGAAAAAGCTGGAGGAAGATAGAGTGGGACCAGAAGGTGAAGGGATGCAGACTGACGTCCTAACAATTCAAAAGCCAATGAAATACTCTCAACTTGAGTTCCCTGCAGTTGTGGTCGTGGGCCAATTGCGGTATTCAGTTTTTATGTGGACCTCCAGCGTCTTCATGTGTGGTCCTCAGATCCTGAATACTTCTCTCCCAGAGCATTTACCACACGGTGCTGCTGGTATGACAGCGTTTCTTCCTCCACTGTGAGCCATTTGAGGGCACAGACCAGACCATCTCCGCAGCCTCTCAGGCTACAGGGTACCCTGCATTATGCAGACTGAGAGCTCTAGAAATATTTGTGGCATGAATGAAAGAATTCATGAGTAATAGCTGGGCATAAATCAGAATATGCACTTGAACCGGGCTACAGTGTTCCACCAGAGGCCTTCCACATCTAAATGGAAGCATCATGGCACAAGGTGAAATTCTAGGTTTCTGAAGAAGAAAAGGTAAGAAGGACTCTCAAAGCCTTTGTTAATTAAAAACACACACAGCTCTTCAGGGAACATTTCCCTGCCTCCCATTCTCCCTCATTGCACCGAATGGCAGATAAGGTGTTGTCTTCACCTATGCTTTGGACCACATTTAATTAAATGCCTACATTACTGCTTCCTCACACACCTTGTTTTATTTCCTTTCCTTCCTTCCATGCTAAAGAGGCCAGGGCTAATACTAATGCATATGCTGTTAAACCTTTTTAATTAACTTCAACTTCTCCCAGAGATTTATGTTTAAACAGTAAATTTTTTGTTGATACTCAAATACATAGGCGGCACTCGGAATGATGTACGAGTACTCTTGTCCTCAAAATGATTCTTCATGAGTTACCACCAGAGACGTTTTCATGAGCCTCTTTTATTAAAATAATAATATTCAGCAAGGCAATAATGCTTTACAACCGGCAGCTAATTAACCCACCCCAACCCCCAAACAGGTCAGCATTAGCATCTGCAGGTTCGCGATATGATCGCCCAGTGGGTCCCCCTTGTACCTTCGAATCAGCACTGAATTGGTCTGGGTTTGTGCTCCAGTATGAATAATGATTTTCATTTAGAACACATCTTTGTTCTTAGACTGTAGCTCAGTCTATTATTATCGTTATTTAGTTTGTTCTTGTTTAGTGCTTTCCCTGCACTGGGTATCAGTATTTCTGATCTGCAGTTGACCTCTTGAAACAGAATTTAACCATGCCTTGGAAAATCCAATTGATTTAAAACTCGTGTCTAATTGCAAAATCCATTTATTTTTCTGCAACTCTAAATTTGTGTCCCAAGTATTTTTTTTTTTTTTTTTGAGACAGAGTCTCGTTCTGTTGCTCAGGCTGAAGTGCAGTGGCATGACCTCGGCTCACTGCAACCTTCAACTCCTGGGTTCAGGTGATTCTCCTGCTTCAGCCTCCTGAGTAGGTGGGATAACAGGCATGCACCATCACACCCAGCTAACTTTTGTATTTTTAGTAGAGACGGGGTTTCACCATGTTGGCCAGACTGGTCTCGAACTCCTGACCTTGAGTGATTCACCTGCCTTGGGCTCCCAAAGTGCTGGGATTACAGGTGTGAGCCACTGCGCCCGGCCACCCCAAGTATTTTTAATCACGATCTGTGCTGTCAATTGTAATTGCAATGTAGCAATTCTTTGCCAACAAAACCAATCTACCTACCCAAGCTCCTGTTCTTTTCTTCATGTTGAGACAACGTTTTTCCCCACAAGCCGATGTGGTCATATCCCATGTTGCACCACCGATGAGCCAATTATTTCAATTTTGGCATCAGATTCAGAAGAGACTTTAATGATCCTCAATGGTATAAACTGAATTTTTATTCCTACAGCAATTTAGTAATGATGATGACGCTTAAGCATTTAGAAAGTATTACTCATCTTCCAAACACTGACAAACAGGAGGCTCGGCACTTTTCATTTAGGCACTTTTCTAGGCAGGTCTGATGGGGACCTCAGAATGGACAGCATTTCACAATATTTAGGGAGCCCAGGCTCACCCCTGCTACTCTGCTAGGAGCTATAGAAAGAAAAATCTCCAAGCCCCAGTGCTTCTCTGCTGGGGTTTCTAGCTGGAAGTCAGAATAAGCTCCCAAGCCTTGCACGCCCATTTTAATTAACTTGTCTATTCACGCATCCAACAAATATTTAATGAGTTTCTGCTAGGTAAGGAAACCCAGCCCCAGGAGGGAGACTGAGATATGTGAGGTATACCCCTTTCCCTCTAATCAAATTCAACCCCACCCCTCTCACCAAGGTCCAAGTTATTTGAATACTTCATTTATGCATATGTTTACTCCTTTCATTCAGCAAACGTTTATCAGGCACCTTTCAGTGTGAGGTACTCTGCTGGGAGCCCAAAAGTTTACAGAGAAGATCAAATCTGTCAGCAAATCCCTTTTGTTCTTCCTTCAAAGTAAATTTGGAATCTGGTCTTCTTGCCCCTCCAAGGCTACCCCCTGGTCCAAGTCACTTGGACCCTGTGCCTGGATGGCGGCCAGAGCCTCCTAATTGGTCTCGCAGCTTCCATCCTTGTCTTCTGCTGTCTAGTTTCAACAGAGTAGTCTCAGTAGTGCTTTTAAAAACCTAAGTCAGAGGGAGCCATTCCTTTGTTCAGAACGGTGCAGAGCATCCCATCTCGCTGAGAATGAAAGCCAACACCCTCTCCGTGACTCATGGTGCCCTCCGGGGTCTGGCCTCATTGTTACACTTTGACTTAATCTTCACTCTTCCTTTTGCTTGCTTATACAGTTTAGATTTGTGTCCCCACCCAAATCTCATGTCGCATTGTAATCTCCAGTGTTGGAGGAGGGGCCTGGTGGGAGGTGATTGGATCATAGGGGTGGATTTCCCCCTTGCTCTTCTTGTGTTGGTGAGTTCTCACGAGATTTGGTTGTTTGAAAGTGTGTATCACCTCCTCCTTCACTCTCTTCCTGCTGCTCTGGCCATCTAATATGGGCCTACTTCCCCTTCGCCTTCGCCTTCCACCATGATTGTAAGTTTTCTGAAGCCTCCCCAGCTGTGCCTGCCTACAGAACCGTGAGTCAATTAAACTTCTTTCCTTTTTACCCTGTCTCACGTAGTTCTTTATAGCAATGAGAGAATGGATGAGTGCTCTTACCCTGGCCTCTTTGCTGTCCCTGAAACTCACCAGGCATGCTCCTGCCTCAGGGTCTTTGCACTTATGCAGTTCCCTCTGCCTGGGATGTCCTGTCCTCGGTCCCTCCCCTGCTTCAAGACATTGCTCGGTGGCCATCTTCTTGGGGACTGACCATCTTATTTAAAATGTGCACCCCACCCCTATAGGAGTACTTTATATCCCTCTCCCTGTTTTGCCTGTCTGTAGAGTGCTTATCTCCATCTGACATGATTCATTTTATTTGTTCATTTCATGTCTCCTCCACTAGAATATCAGCCCCATGAAGTCTTAGCTATTTGTTTTATTGACTGATGTATCAATGCCTAGTGCACAGATATTTAATATTTGTTGAACATATATATGTATGTAATGAGTGCATGTAATAAATAGTACTGTCATAATCTTCAAGAAGCACATGATAAAATAGGAGCTATATCTAAAAATAAACAATGAGTTATGTTTTAAAAAAGCTAGAAATAAATATGGTAGCCCAAAGGGTAGAAAATTCATTTTGCCTGGTTGAATGAGTGGCTAAAATCAGAGTCCTACAATTTCAGGTGTGTCATGTTGGAAAATGTATTAGTTTTCACACTGCTGATAAAGACATACCCGAGACTGGGAAGAAAAACAGGTTTAATTGGACTTACAGTTCCACATGGGTGTGGAGGCCTCAGAATCATGGAGGGAGGTGAAAGGCACTTCTTAAATGGTATGGCAACAGAAAAATGAGGAAGATGCAAAAGTGAAAACCCCTGATAAAACCATCAGATCTTTTGAGATGTATTCACTACCCCTAGAACAGTAAGGGGGAAACCACCCTCATGATTAAAATTATCTTCTATTGGGTCCCTCCCACAACACGTGGGAATTATTGGAGTATAATTCAAGATGGGATTTGGGTGGGGACACAGCCAAACCATATCATTCTGCCCCTGGCCCCTCCAAATCAAATGTTCTCATATTTCAAAACCTATCAGGCCTTCCCCTCAGTCCCCCAAATTCTTAACTCATTTCACCATTAACCCAAAAGTCCACAGTCCAAATTCTCATCTGAGACAAGGCAAATCCCTTCTACCTATGAGCCTGTAAAATCAAAAGCAAGCTAGTTACTCCCTAGATACAATGAGGGTACAGGTATTGGGTAAATACAGCCATTCCAAATGGGAGAAATTGACCAAAACAAAGCGGTTACAAGGCCCATGCAAGTCTGAAATCCAGTGGAGCAAATTTTAAAGCTGCAAAATGGTCTCCTTTGACTCCAGGTCTCATATCCAGATCATGCTGATGCAAGAGGTGGGTTCCCATGCTCTTGAGTAGCTCTATCCTTGTGGCTTTGCAGGGTACAGCCTCCCTCCCAGCTGCTTTCACAGGCTGGCATTGAGTGTCTGCAGCTTTTCCAGGTGAACGGTGCAAGCTGTTGGTGGATCTACCATTCTGGGATCTGGAGGGCTATGGCCCTCTTCTCACAGCTCCACTAGGCAGTGCCCTAGTAGGGACTCTGTGTGGGGGCTCTGACCCCACATTTCCCTTCTTCACTGCTTTAGCAGAGGTTCTCCATGAGGGTCCCACCCCTGCAGCAAACTTCTGCCTGGGCATCCAGGAGTTTCCATACATCTTCTGAACTCTAGGTGGAGGTTCCCAAACCCCAGTTCTTGACTTCTGTGCACGCTCAGGCTCAACACCACATGGAAGCTGCCAAGGCTTGGGGCTTGCACCCCATGAGGCCATGACCTGAGCTGTACATTGGCCCCTTTCAGCCATGGCTGGAGCGGCTGGGATGCAGGTCACCAAGTCCCTAGGCTGCCTACAGTGTGGGGATCCTGGGCCCGTCCCATGAAACCATTTTCTCCTAGGCCTATGGGCCTGTGATAGGAAGGGCTGCCACGAAGACCTCTGACATGCCCTAGAGAATTTTCTCCATCATCTTGGGGATTAACATTCGACTCCTCATTACTTATGCAAATTTCTGCAGCCAGCTTGTATTTTTCCTCAGAAAATGGGCTTCTCTTTTCTATTACATTGTCAGGTTGCATATTTTCTGAACTTTTATGCTTGGCTTCCCTTATAAAACTGAATGCCTTTAACGGCACTCAAGTCACATCTAGAATGCTTTGCTCCTTAGAAATTTCTTCCACTAGATACCCTAGATCATCTATGTCAAGTTCAAAGTTCCACAATTCTCTAGGGCAGGGGCAAAATGCTGCCAGTCTCTTTGCTAAAACATAACAAGAATCTCCTTTGCTCCAGTTCCAAACAAGTTCCTTATCTCCATCTGAGACAACCTCAGCCTGGACCTTATTGCCCATATCACTATCAGGCTTCTGGTCAAAGCCATTCAACAAGTCTCTAGGAAGTTCCAAACTTTCCTATATTTTCCTGTCGTCCTCTGAGCCCTCCAACCTCTCCCTGTTGTGAAGTTCCAAAGTCACTTCCACATCTTTGAGTATCTTTTTAGCAACTCTACTGGTACCAATTTACTGTATTAGTCTGTTTTCATGCTGCTGATAAAGACATACCCAAGACTGGGAAGAAAAAGAGGTTTAATTGGACTTACATTTCCATGTGGCTGGGAAGGTCTCAGAATCATGGCAGGAGGTAAAAAGCACTTCTTACATGGCAGTGGTAAGAGAAGAATGAGGAAGATGCAAAAGTGAAAACCCCTGATAAAACCATTAGATCTCATGAGACGCATTCACTACCATGAGAACAGTATGGGGGAAACCACCCCCATGATTCAAATTATCTCCCACTGGGTCCCTCCCACAACACATAGGAATTATGGGAGTACAATTCAAGATGATTATGTGGGTGGGGACACAGCCAAACCATATCAGAAAAGAACTGCAATCCATGTCGAAATGAGAAAAGGGTTTCTTGCTATAGGATTTCTCAGCTAGACTAAGGAAGTCTTTTGGGAATTGGTGGGATGGTGCACAGTTTGTGTGCTTCATTGAGTCTTGATAATTATTCCAACTGGGAATCCCTCTCCATCTTCCCCAAATCTCACAAATTCCAGTGATAAACTCCACTCCATGTCTCAAACAGGGACTATTTTTGAGAACCATGCATGCTCTTTCCAGATGTCAGTGGACAGCATCCAGGGGGGCAGATTATAAGTCCTCATGGCTGATTTTGACAGGAGATGTCAGGTTAGTCTTAGTTATCCTAGAGCCTAACTGGATCTTGGGAATAAATCTCTTATTTTGGTAGCACTTTAAAATAAGTGGCAGCAGTTCATGCATAATTACTTCTGAATTATCTAGGGGATTTATCAGGTTTGATTATAGATGTATAATGAATTTACCAAATTTGTGGGTATTATGGAGATATTAATTCCATATGAAACCTCACAATTCATTCATGTGCCATTTGTTTTCATTCCTTTTTTATAATAAGCTAATTAGTTTAAATTATTTGTACTTGTACAAGGTCTTGAAACACATATTAGGAATGATTATACCAGAGAACCCAATAAATGAGAAGTTTTGGAGACAGCATTAATTGTGATGAAGGGTTCATAAAGCAGTGGATGTTCAATTTTCCCATTTGGGGTGGTAATAACAGGTCTAATCATGACACCTCCATAAAGTCATGGGAAGTCCCTAATTAAAGTTTCTGAATTCAGATATTTAAATGAAGGTAGGGTAAGTCATTATACCAATGGGAGAATGAGGCAAAAAGGGAGTTCATCCTTGTGTTAATCAAAGAAAAGATGAAATGGTTAGGGCTCATCAATTCTGGGCCAGGAGGAAGATAGGCACTAGTATGTCTGATCTGTCTGGAGGATTCCTTTAAAAAAAACCAAGGTTCTGGAGGTCACTGGCAGGCTGGAATTTCAGCCCCTCAGAGTGAAGGGATGGGCTTCTTTGGGTTGAGTTCCAGCAACTGTTAACCCCCTACCCCTTGTTCTTTGTGTGAAACCAGCACCCTCTGGCCCGGGCTGGGGTCTCTGTGGGTTGATGGATATAAACCATCTTCTTTCCTTAGGGCACAAAGAAGAACCAAGACAGGAGAGGAAGCCTGGGCCAAGCCTGCCTAGGGAGTCTATGGTGGTAGGAACAAGAGCTACCATGCCACGAGCCCATTCTAAATGGTAGGCAAGTGCTAGATACTTTGCTCACACATTTCATCCTCATAACAGCCCTATGGTGTAGAGAATATCATTATCTTCACTTCACAGGTCAGGGGGCTGTGGACAAGAGGTCAGGCCATTTGTCAAAGTCCTCCACTCAATCCATAGGTAGCAGGGCTGGGTTCCTAAGGATGTCTGATTCTGAAGCCTGGTCCTTGATCTCTGTGCTCCATGACCTTCTGTAATCCCCACAGTCTCCCAAACATCAATGCTGTCATTACAACCCCATCACCTACCCTTATCCTTACCACACCAAAGAGTTACTCTGTTTTGAAATCTGAATCTCAGATTTTCACTTTCCAGGCAATTCACCAGGACAGAGGCCTTTCAACTTTCCTCCCTGAGATCTTCTTCCATGAACCAACAACAAAAGGACCAGCCACCTCACTGGTCCCCTGTTGCCAGTAGAAAAAGCCCTACAAGGATTAATGGAAGAAGAAGTTCTGCTTTAGGTGAGACATCAGTTTAATTTATATTTGATTAAAAAAGTCATTCATTCATGTATTCGGCAGCCGGTATTTGTTAAATGTCTCCTACACTCTTAACTGGGTTTTGTTGGGTTGTGGGGGTGGGGGAGGGGAAAAAGAGAGCAGGTATAATAAAGCTTATGCCAGACACCTTGTTTATAATTGTCTTGTGAGGAATATATGTACATACCTGAAAAGTTAAGTAAACAAGAGAATGATGCAATAACTAGGCAAGTGAGAGAAGCAGACAGTGCACTATTTACAGAATCCAACGGAGGAGGCGGTACTGGGGCCCGCAGTGGCCAAGGATGATGGCTTTGCAGAGGCAGAGGAATTACTCACTTGCTCAGTGAAGGATGGGCAGGCTTGGGGTGGCAGAAGAGGCACCAGCTGGACCTGCCCAGGAAGCCAAGCCCCTGTGCTACCTCAGTCTGTAAGTAGGCATTTGACCTTGTGGGGAATCACTCTCTAGCGCCTCACCGTCTTTGCCGTAAGATGGAGATAATTGATACCTCATGGGGTTGTCATGAAATTCAAATCAGGAAATGGATATGAAATGGTTCTGAAAGATGTAAAGAGCAATATAAACACCAGATACGGAATGAGAAAAAAGCAACACCGGAAGTGGCATTTTGCAAACTCCAATCACCCAGGACCACATGTGGAGGAGCTCTTTTCAAGGTCACACGGACACTTTGGCCCGACTCTCTCCTGGCAGCATTCAATGTGACATGCCAGGGCAATGAGAAATGGGAGGGGCTGTGTGAGACATGGCAAGGCTGAGGCCAAACCCCGAAGTTCACAGACATTCCATAAAAAATGCACGGTGGAACCTGAGAAGGTGGAGAAGGGCAGGGATGCCCCTGACATTTTTTTCATCTCTGGTGCTATCAAACAGAAAATGTCACCTTTGTTCCTCTATAGCCATTTTTAGTTGCACCAACGGGGGGAGTTGAAACATAGACCTTGTAGCTGCCTCCATGCAATTCAGGGGAAGGTGATACCACTTCTGCCTAGAGGGTGACCCCCGAGCCCAGCACATATCTCACCCTCAGTCACAGCGAGGCCACAGCCCTCGATTCTAGAATCTGATGTCCTTGAATCTCCCTATCACGGGCTTCCAGTTTCAAGGGGCGCCTGGACACATGAATTTCTACTTTGAGAATCAGTCTGGCTGTGTTTCGGTATCTGCATTCAGCTTCACAAGGCTGGTGAGCGAGGGCTCATGGTTGGGACACCTGACAGGTGGCGGGGAAGACCTCTATTGGGGACACTGATTTTATTGCTAGAAGTTGCTACAGGATGAGCAACTTAGCAGCTAGGACTTTTACCACTTCAGTGATAGAATGTAAAGTCAACCCTGAGAAGATGGATCTAGGATACCTAAACTGAAAGTTTTTTTTTTTTTTTCACAGCATACTGCAATGCAACAGTGAAAGGAATTTTAAATGGGCAACTTCTCCTTTTCTCCTACCTCCAGGCATCTGCCTCTGAAATCTGAAATATTGAAGGTGGAGGGAGATAGGACTGGCCTTTCTGGCAAGACCTCTAAGAAAGGGGTTTCCATTGAGAAGAAACTACGGGTAACAGTTAAAGAGGAAGAGCACGTGTAATATAGGAAGTGCTTTTGCTTCAGGTAGATGTCCTTCCCTCACCCCAGAGCACAGTAACCCTAAAGCTATGTCCTGCATCTGTCTGGAGGGGTTGTCTAGCCTGGCCCACATCCTGAGCCCTCGTCACATGGGCAACCACACAGCCAACATTGTGAGAGGTCTGAGCCCCTCAGACTCTTGAAGGTCAATGGATATTGCATATCTTTTTTCTACACTGCTTCAATGCTTTTCAACCGTTTTTTTATTTGTTTTTTTTTTGTTTATTTGTTTTTTTGTTTTTTTTTAACAACCTTGAGTGTTTTAAGGATTTGCTTCTTTAAAGGCTTTGCTTCCCCCTGAATATTATGACTAGCCTATTGGGTCAGAGGCTGGGAGTCTGCAGAGGACCATTCATTCACCCCAGAGGCCTCTCCTTGCTTTTATCCTGTCCTCAACATGATAGCTCAAACTGCCAGATTTTACGTAGGAGGAAGGAAGACACCGAAAGATCTTCCTAGCTGGCACAGGCTGTACTGAACACAGGTCTCACCTCGCTGTGGGCAGATGGTGGTGGAGCACATCTGTCTGTCTCCGTGTTGGTGGCTGTGATTTGGCAGCTCTGCCGAAGATTTGTGAGATGGAGAAGAAAGTGCAGGGTTGGGGTACGGGGAAAGGGGTAAGAAAGATTAGTCACTTGAGTCAGGATAATTTTTCCTGATGTCAAATCCTCACCCAGGAGAGCTCTCGCTGTTGCCTGCTTTTATCTGGAAAACAATGTGAGCAGTATCTCTCAAAATTAGGTCAGGGCTAGCAGAGGCAGGGGCTTGCCAAGGTGCTAACTGCCTGAATCCTCCGTGGGTTTGCACAGCTCTCTGCTCTGACAAATGCCTCCTTTGTCTCCCTGAAAAGCCTGCCTCTTTTCTCCTTCACCCCTTCACTCCCCCCACAAACAACTGAATTTGGAAGGTTAAAAATCACTTCACTTGTCAACTTGGAAGCTCTCCCTCCCACCTCAAGTTGTTTCTCTTCCTGCCCAGGAAAGGCAGCTACTGTGTGTCACCCTGGGGACTGGAACCACTTTGCAAAGAGCGCAGATCTGCAGTTTTCACAACGCAGTTGTCATCTTGGGAGCAGTGTGTGCCCATCCACCCTGGGAGAAGCTTATGAAGGCTGTGTCTCAAGCATTTCAGGGGGCTGCAGATTTAGGGGGACAGTCCTGGTGGCTTGGCTTGGTCTTCTTAGGCTTATCTTGGCTCAGGTTTCTGTGTGGCAACAGCATGATAAAAATTCTGTTCACTCTACCAAAATGGGAGAAGCAATAGCAAGATAGCAGGGCAGCAACAGTCAGTTCTTGTCTGGCTTTCCAGGACAATGTGGCTTTCTCTTATTTTTTGTTCCTGACACTGTTTGCACTGACTAAGATATCATAATGATGAAACACTGTTGAATCTACAAGGTGGGTGGGGCCGAAGAAGGGGTGAGAGGAGGCCTTAGAAGCTAATTAGAATCCTCTAGAAGTGTGTGGAAATGGGAACCTGAGCCAGGAAAGTCCTGTGGATTCACTAGATTCTGGGACTGTACCTTATCTATGCTGTGCAAAGGAATAAGAAACTAGAGCTCTCTCAGGAAACAGCAACATCAGATGTTCCCAGGAGCAATGTTTGCAGGTGAGTGAGGTCAGGGAGGGCTACAGAATTAGGACTCTGAAGTCAGAAAGATGCCTGTTGGTTCTGCCATTCCTATCTGTGAGATATCAGGCTGGTTTCTTAACCATTACCTCCATGATTCAGTTTCTTCATTTGCAAAATAATTTAAATAAGATAATATATTGAAAACTCTTAGCACCCAATAAGCCTTCAAAATTATAATTGTTTTGTATGTTTTGGCAAGAAAATAGAATAATATTATTATTGGAGTCTCTGGAAAACTTAGGTTTCCAAACCTTTCACCTTAAGTAGATTTTTATAAAATGAGACTTCACATGGAATCTCAACATACAAAATTGGCATAAGTGGGGGATAAGGCAGCAGGTGACAGTGGTTGCGGGTTCCTGGGCACTGCCTGCTCAGCCCCTGCACTGATTGTCTTACCCACAGGGGCAGTTTAAATCTTCATGCTTTTACCACCTTATACTGAGTAAGAAGATGAATTTGCACAGATTTCTCCCTGCATAATTTCTCCATATCTTTAGCACAGTTTGGTGATGACTTTTAAGCTTTTACATCATGTACTCATAACCTATCTCTTATGAAAATAAATGAAACTGGCTAGGCGTGGTGGCTCACGCCTGTGGTCCCAGCACTTTGGGAGGCCAAGGTGTGTGCATCGCTTGGGGCCAGGAGTTCCAGACCAGACTGGCCGTCTCTACTAGGAATACAGGTGTTAGCTGGGCATGGTGGTGTGTGCCTGTGGTCCTGGCTGCTCGGGAGGCTGAGGCATGAGAGTTGCTTGAACCCAGGAGGCTAGGGTTGTGGTGAGCTGAGATCACGCCACTGCACTCCATCCAGCCTGGGTAATGGAGCGAGACTGTGTCTCAAAAAAAAAAAAAAAAAAAAAACAGAAAAAATAAATGAAACCACGATTTTCTCTCATACTGTATTACGTTTAATTTTCATTTGTTTATTACATAAACATGACAAGCTTTTGAACTTTGTATTACCTATATATTTTTATAATGGATCACGCATAATTTCTCAGGAGAATAAAATGAGAATTCCAAATAAATAAATAGATAAATAAATAAATAAATAAATCTTCATGGAATCTCAAGGCTCTGAGGGGCCTAGTTAGACAACTGCTGGTTTAAAATATTAGAGAAATAGTGGGCCAGTTCCAAAAAGGTAGAGCCCTGATGACATCCAGCCAGTTATCATGTTTTAGTAACCAAGCAAACCAACCCAGAAAGACATGGATCAGGAGAAACCTCCATATGTGGCAGGGCACAGGTCTGAGAGGTGAGTGCTGGAGGAACCAAGGCCAGAGTGGGACATGCTCTTTAGCAAAGAAGGGCAGTGTCAGTCCTCTTCTCACCCAGTGTGGGGCTGGGACGTGTGGGAACCCAGGGCCTGTAGATGGGTTGGGGGTGAGGTGGAGTAGGGAGATGGAGACAATGACACAGAGACGGTCCGTCCCCAGCCCAAAGAGGACTGCACTAGCTTGGGAGGGAATGCGACTCAGTTGGTATTTCTGCACATGGGCTGGGTGGACCTGTGCAACTCTGATTGTGTCCATGTAGAAACCTGTGCTGTGTTCAGTCACTGTAATGCTTTTGTAGTTCTATGGCTTTTTCCCCTTTTGCTTCCCCTTAGTTTTCAGAGAAATTCCAATGAGGCTTTACTGCTATCTACTGGAAGAGACAAGAAGGTAATTTGACCAGATCAAGAGCATCCAGGCCAGCAGAGCACAGTTCATGACCAGTCCACAGAGCTCTCCTCCCGGATCCCATCAGTTTCACAGAGAAGATGGCATTGCCAAAGCCTGGGGCTCACCCAATCCCTTTGTGTCTGTTACAGCTCTCCCATTTCTGGAGGAGTCGAGTTAGCCCTCTCCTTCTCCTTTGAATCTCTTCCCTTTAAGACTCGCAGCTTCAATACCCAAATGCTGCCATGTTCGTAGTGGTAATGCATGGAATAACAAGTAGTTATTGTCATACAAGAAGAATAAGGAAGCTTTTGATGATCTCGAATAATGTGGATATCTACATCATTTTTGCATGTCAGTGGGTATACCCAGCTTTGAGGAGATGGTTATTTTTATACCTTTCAAGACTTGGTATGCTTAATTATCTAGGGAAACTCATAACCCCAACTTCCTAAGCCACTCCTAAAGAAAAAGCACAGATGTAGTGACTAAAGGCTTTCTGGCTTCCTTATACTTCATTTCAGGGCTGGAGGTGACTCAGATGTACCTTGCTATTTTCATGATCCATTGGTGTCTCAGTAATGAATGTTCACCACTGCAGTGCCCTCATTTAGCCTAATAACCTCAGTAAGGTAATATTTGATTTGTGCTAAGTATCTGATTAAACAACATAAAGTATTTAACCTATTGATCTTTTATACTTTGCCAGCCCTACATTGCTGGATATACTTTAATTACTGACTCGGAGAGCTTTCCTGAATGGGATTTGCATCTTGTTAAGACTTTTTCTTTGTCTTTAAGGTGTCATGTCAACAGCTTCTCCTTCTTGTTGCCTCTAGGCTTTTCTTCCACTTCCTGCTCCTCCACCAGACCCTGCTTGATTCTGCAAGACTGACATTTGGTTAATCTACTGAAATTAGAGTCCTTTATGTAACCATGAATCTTACTGCTTATTTTAGAAAGCCAATGACCACATAAACAATCAGACTTATTACTTTGTCCACCCTGATCTTTGGAGCATGGGAAGTTGTCCAAAGTGACAACCCCATTTTAGGCAGTTGGTCACAGCTGTTGGATGGACCTAACCCTTCTATCTCACAAGGAGAAGAGGCCAGTGGGCATCCATCAAGAGAAATTACAGGAAACCATTTAGACTGGCCAATTGGTTAGTTAATTGCTCTAGTCTAAAACACTTCTTAGAAAACTACAGAAAATCATACATTTTTCCCCTTGCCTGCAAGGATATAGTCATGAATGTTAATAATAATTAGCTGCTTTACATGCTGTCTTTTCTTCAAGAATCTCAGACATGGTGAGTTTATTTTTTCTCTTATTTTAAAACTAGATCTACAAAGGCTGAGATAGCTTCTCCTTGGGTCCTCCCAAAATGAGAGTGACACCTCATAGGATTAAGAGAATTCAATGAGAAAATTCATATTGAACACTTACCATAATGACACTGAGTAAGCATTCAAAAAATAGGAGTTATACTATTAGTTATTATTAGTTATATCATCCAAGAAGCCTGCGACTTGTGGGTTGCCCATGAATTTGTGAATAGAGTCAGGCTGGGAGGAAGGCACACTGGTCCAAGTGTCTAGTTACTTTGTCCAGCCCACCTGATAAAGACTGTCTCACCCTGTGTGCCAACATCCTTTGGTCTCTGCTAGGTCTTGGACAAAAAAGAGTGGTTTGTGGAAGATTAAAGTTCATGAAAAGGCGAACATTCACCTTCACTCAAGATGCTGCCCGAAGTCAGATCAGAAGCAGAGTCAGAATGGCTCTCTAAACAGCTTCTCAAAGGATGCCTTCCACGGGCTGATGTGATTGACAACAATGCAAATTCAAGGAACATGCCCCAGACAACTGAACTGGAATTTCTATGAGTACGGCCCAGGAATTTGCAATTAAATCAAGCTCATGGGTGATTCTTATGTTCAATAAAGTTTGAGAAGCATACTACTAAATGGTGCCTTTAAAGGCAACTCAAAAACTTGCAGAAAACATCTAAAGAAGGCTGGAGGTGGCCTGGTGCTTACTGTATAAGAGCATCTGACAAGCTCCACCCTCTAGGTGGCATTCTGGTCTTGAAAAGCATGATAAAAATTTGGGGTTGCTACTAAGCAGGGACAACTGTGCAGCTTGTAGAGTGGCTTGGAGACCTCCTGATAGCCCTGCTAGGATCTGGGGCAGACAGTGGGCACCAGCCGATGCCAGAGTATGTGAAGGGCAAAGGGGGCCCTTTGGGGGAAGAGAAATGTGAGGCCACAGGACTACTGAAATAGAGCTCCATGCCCTTCTCCATTGCCTCTGTAAATACCCTGGGGAGCACTTTTACTCCATTCTGGCTTCCCTGTCACTTGTGGTGCAGTTGGGATGCTTACTTTCACTTCCAAATGATGATACCTCAGAGAATGCAAACTCTAACGCACATAAGACACAGACAATCCATGGAAAACATGATACTGCTGAGACATAGGCATATGTGCACACTGACATGCATTACATCATTGCATTTGTTCCAAAGCCGGTAAAAATGATTTTCAGATAATCTGCTATTTTGGATCGTCTGCACCGCTGCTTACCTCCATTAGCATGGCTAATTGAGAACTGACTGTGTGTCTTGGACCATTTCCAGGAAGGGAACCCATTGCGTGTATAACACGGGCTCCCTGAGAGAGCCAAGTAAATGGCTGGAAATGTCAGGTTGAATGCCCATTGGAGGAGCAAACTTTTAAGGACGACCTGACCATTCTCAGGCCAGAGAAGCAATCTTGTTCAGCATGTCACATTGATTGCCAAGTCAGTAAACCATAAAACTGTCCCACAGCTAGAACATGCACTAACTCTGAGAAAGATGAGGCTTGGTTAGTATAGGATGAAGCCATTCCAAGACCAATAAAAGATGCAATATGGTTTTCCCTGGGCTGTATATTAACACCATCCTGGAAGCTATAGGGGATAGAGGCTTGGCAAACAATTGTGTTTTGCTTTGACTTTTGCAGAGTGAGGATGAGATAGAGGCCAATGGGGAGATCATCTGAGGCCAGATGAAAGGCTTGGAAAGAGCAAGTCTTTACAGAAACCTAGTCTCTAAAGAAACCACTGATGTTTATGTGTCTTGGCCAGTGTCTTCTGTCATATGACATCTTGGTGAAATACCCCAAATAGATCTTAAAACCAAAACATACTAAGAAAAAAGGAAAATAGAAAGCACAATGTTGTAACTTCCTTCTGGGTAACCATGTTTTGGATGGTGTCATTTTTCTTATGACATAAGCTCCCAGATGGCACAGACACTGTCTCTCAGAAAAAATAGCAACTAGCAGAGGGTCATGCCTCATGTGAGTTTCTGATAAGTATTGTTTGGTTGTGTGTTGTTTATCACAAAGAGAACAGATACTATTGTCAGACAATCTCACCAGCTGCGTTTTGCAAGAAGAATGAGAGAAGTCCCCTACAACTTTTACAATTCTGTGTTCTGTCCCAAATAATGATGAGAGATGAATCACCTGGGCTGAAGGATCATTGAAGGAGGAGGCACATTACTCAAGAAGGTCAGAAAGCCTATGTCTAGGGTTAATCTGTGCTCATGGAGTCCTTTCTATGTGTTGCTAATAGCTAGAGGGTCTGCTGATTTCATCTGTGCCCAGTCAACTCCCTGGGCCCACCTCTAATCAAAACCAGAGGACATAAACTGTGAAGATTTCCAGGATGGATTTCTGAGGACAGCTGTCTATAGCTTCAGATATGGCACTAGACACAGTGGTGCTCATCACTGGCTGCATGTTAGAGTCACCTGGGGGAGCTAGAAAACTATGGATACCCAGGTTCCATCCCCAAAGATTCTGATTTAATTGGTCGGGGGTGGGTCCTCAGTATGAATAATATTAAAAATCACCTAGGAGATTTTACTTGCAAGCAGGGTTGAGACAGCCTGAGCTAAAGCCTCTTTAGTGGTATGAGGGAAAACAGGAGGCTCTGGCTCAGTTCACAAAGTTGAAGATCAAACCCAGGCTTTGAAACAGCGTTCTTCTTCTTTACAGTATGCCAGGAAATAAATGACTGTGGGAGATGGGGTGTGGGTAAAGAGGAAAGAAGGGAAGGGAGAAAAAAGGAGAGAGCCAAAATGGCCGTTGAGAGGAAGGGAATAAGATTGATTTTCCCCTAGTAGTTTTTATTCATCCAGGGTCTGAAATGTGCTCAGTCTACCTCATGAAAAGTGTGTCACCCAGGGCACACTGGTGTTTCTATCACTAGTCACAGAGGCTTCGGGCAACTGCTGAATGGCAGCATTAGGGACCCATAAAAGGAAAAATGCATTGCTATGACTAAGAGCCCATTACCATAACAATTGTAAATGACTTTGGGGAATCTGCCCATCAAAGAAACCAGAAAACGGGGCCAGGCCCCTTGGAGAGCACTAGAGGCTTATGAAAGCTGTGCACTGGTAATGTTAGTGTCTTAGTCCCTTCGTGCTGCTGTCACAGAGTACCTGAGAGCGGGCAACTTATAAAAAACAGAAATTTATTTCTTACAGTTCTAGAGGCTGGGAAGTGCAAGATCAAAGCACTGGCATCTGGTCTGGTGAGGGCCTTCTTGCTGCATCCTTATATGCAGAAGGTAGAAGGCAAGCTAGAACAAGTTAGCCAAACACTGCATAAAGCCTCTTGCATGAGGGCATTAATCCCATTAATGAGGAAGGAAGTCTCATAGCCTAATCACCTCTTAGAGGCCCCACCTCTCAATACTGTCACATTGGTAACACCTAAATTTTGGAGGCAATTAGGTTTCAATATGAATTTTGGAGGAGTCAAAAACATTCAAATCCTAGCAGTTGGAGATAGCAAAGCACGTTGTGTGGTGTGACAAGAAAGTCACATGGAGGCAGAAAAAGAAGAAGAGACCCAGTGGGTCACCCCAACTTCAAATGGGTTCTCAGCATTAGCTTTCTAGAGTGTAGGATTTTGCTTTTTCCAAAGTCCTTTCTTTTGATTTATTTATATATTTATTTATTTATTTTTTTGCTCCATCTCTCTGCTTCTTACTCATGTATTTCTACTCAGAACTGGAGCCAGGAATCCATACTCCCTGTTCACCATCCCTTCTGGCAGAAATACTGTGGAAAAGTAGATGTCAGTGATACTGCCCAGTCTTGGCAAGGGAAGAACCAGCAAGAAGCCTGCAGGGCATCTCCGCACATGGGACTGATGAGTATGGGGAGCGTGGAGTCTGAGAGGCAGCAGAGGGATGTGGGGGAAGTTTTGATATCATGTCTGGTTTTTTTTTTTTTTTTTTTTGAGATGGAGTCTCGCTCTTTCACCCAGGCTGGAGTGCAGTGGCGCGATCTTGGCTCACTGCAACCTCTGCCTCCCGGGGTCAAGCGATTCTCCTGCCTCAGCCTCCTCAGTAGCTGGGACTACAGGTGCATACCACCACACCTGGTTAATTTTTTGTATTTTTAGTAGAGACAGGGTTTCACCATGTTAGCCAGGATGGTCTCGATGTCCTGACCTCGTGATCCGCCCACCTCGGCCTCCCAAAGTGCTGGGATTACAATGTCTGGCTTTAACAAGACAAAGCTTTTGATAGTTTATCTCCTACAATTCCTGGTTTTCTCTAAGGTGGTGTTGGTTTCTACTACACAGGGAGAGGGATCTGCTTGTCATAATTAAAACATCTCATGGAAGCGTATGCTTCTGTGCTCTCCTGGAAAATGTACTAATAGCTGGGGATGGCAGGTTCCCAGGGAAGTGGCACATGACATGTCAGGGGAGTCCAGCAATGGGGAGGCACAGCCCCTAGGCCCTTAGATTTGTAGCCTCTGAACCCATTGCATCCTGGAGCCAGTTACAGATTTCATCTGAGCAACAAAAGGAGAGTGAGAGACTTGCAGGCTCCCTTTGGAGCTCTCTGGCAATTCATGATTGCTGAGCAAGAAAGATGTGGAATGAGGAATTAGTTTTCACTGAAGTGCCACAGGGCCTGCTCTGACTATAAGCATGGGAGAGCCACCCCAGTCCTGTAAAGCCCTAGAGTTGGGCTAGCAGGGGAAAGCACAAGGTCTGGAGATTGGAAGGAATTTTCCCGAGAGTGTGTGTGTCTGTGCTTTTGAGCCTGTGCCCCTGGCACAAGGGAAATTAACCAGACTCTGCATGTTGTGGGAATTCTGCATGGCAACCTAATAGAGGCTTAGTTTTTCATTAAAATTTCCATTAATACTGGAGCTGTTTAGAGCAAGTTGAGCGGGAATATCCATAATGCACCTCCTATCCTCTATTACCATTCTGAGGATCAGAGTGAGGTTTCAGGCTTTTTCTGGGGCCATTAGCACTTTTAGCACTTTTTTTTAACGTCATTATGATCATCATCCCAGCACCTATTATGTAGAGCAGGCAAAGTACAAAGAGACTCACTCAGAACCTATCCTTGTCCTATGTGACAGGCAGGGCAAGAGTAAGAGAGGAGGCACGCAGAGGCAGAGAGTGAAGTCTAGTGAGACCACACGGACATGGACTTTCCAGTGTTGAGAAGCACCTCTCCTCCCACCTGCTTACTCTAAATGAAACAGCTCTGTCATACTGGGCTAGAGCAATCTCAGGCGCAGGGAAGGCATAGATCTTCTGTTGGAACTGGGGATACTGAAAGGGATGAAGAAGTTCAGGCCTCACCTCTTGGGGGGTCATTTCTATAGCAGGGCTGCCCAGAGGATCACCATTGTTACCAGCTCCGATGTGCCCTTCCCGCATGCCAAAGCCAGTTCTCTCTTGCAGATGGCCACTGTCGCTCTCTGGGCTGTGGGACATCTAGGAAGCTAATGTCCTTGTTTCAGGGTCCTGGGAGGCTGTTTCAATGACATCTCATAGAGACACTTTCCTTTCTATCCCTGGCTGCAGCCTCATGGCACTACTTCCTCATCTATGAACTTCCTGTGCCCTTAGACAGGGGTGCATTCCCTGCCTCACCCACAGGTAGCTGGAGCTCACTCTACAGTGTCCAGAGTGAAACCTGTCCCCTCCAGGCAGAATGAACTGTGCTGTTACTCTGCAGCCTTCGACATATTATTCATAACATGATTATTTTGGAGTGCGTTCTTTCGCTTCTCACAACGAGCAGACGCTCTACTTTATCCAGCTTGTATCCTCTATGCTAACTGCAGAGCAGATCACATGGTAGTTCCTTATACATTTTTAAAAAATTGTTGTAGATTTCCTTCCACCTGCCTGAGGTGAGGCTCAACACTGTTACTGATGAAACAGTCCATGTGTGGAAAAACAGAGCCCATTAAAAAGAAAGCCCAAACACAGCTAATAGTCTGGGAATGGTGTCTGCAGGATGATGCAGTTAACACATTCTGTTTGTGCCACACATGTGTTTTGTCACTGAGACTGCCAGCTCTGAGGGGAAAAATTCTACTATAAGAATATTTAAAATAAGATTGAGTACAGTGGCTCTTCGCCAGATGTGTGTTTCAGGAGGCATTTCAATGAGAACATGCTGTCAGGGTCTGAATGTTTGTGTTTCTCCAAAATTCATGTGTTGAAATCCTCACCCCCGAGGTGATGCTATTAGGAGGTGGGGCCTTTGGGAGGTGATTAGGGCATGAGGGTGGAGCCCTCATGAATGAAATTAGTGCCCTTGTGAAAGAGGCCCCAGAGAGCTGCCCTGTTCCACCATGTGAGGACAGAGAAAGAAGGTGCCGTCTATGAACGAGGAGGCGGATCCGGACCAGACATCAGATCTGCCAGCACCTTGATCTTGGACTTCTCCACCTCCAGAATGGTGAGAAATACATTTCTGTTGTTCAGTCTAAGATCGTTTGTTACTGCAGCCCAAATGGACTGAGGCACATGCTTCAGCCCCAGTGGTGAAGAGCATAGACTTTGGAAACATGCTATGTGGACTTGAGGTCTGCCTGCAACACTTAGCTGTGTGACCTCAGGAAGGTTTCTTAATCTCTATGTGCATTCATTTTTCATTTGTAAAATGGGAATCATAACAGATCCATCACCTTGTGCCATTGTGAGGATGACACAAGGTAAAAATATATACAAAGCTTAGAGTAGTTTCTACTTACACTGTGTCAGTCTAAAGTGTTGTTGCTATTACTGAATCAGAATGCCTGGAACTATGATCTGGACCTTTTTATTTTGAAGGCGCTGCTCGGAGATTCTGATTTGCATCCATGGTTCAGAACCACTTGCTTACTGGATTGTTTATATCACAGAAGTTGAGGAACCAGCAAGCATTAATAAATAAGTGCAGCAGGATCTTGGTTCAGCAGGAAGAGTGTGGATTCTTGGAATGCAATTGTCATGTGGCAAATTATTTCAGGTTTTCTTGTCATCCTCCTCCCTGTATCTATAATGGACAGCCTTGGGTTTTACCTCCTGTCCAGGCACCAGTTCCTCTTCCTGCAGGGATACGAGTGAGCAAGGAAGTACTTAAGCACCAGGGAAACGGGAGAAAGAAAAAGTGGGGGTAATCCACCAACTGTCTAACCAGTTCCTGAAAAACAGAGGGCCAACTACCATTAGAGCTCTTAGAGGATTGCTGAGCCTTCTAAGGGTTTACCAAGAAGGGACAAATCTAATGATAAGAAAGTTACAGCCAAGTTTATTGAACAATAACCCACTTCCTTCACGTAGAAACAATGAAGAAACATTTTTTCTCACTTACATGGCACAAGGAAAACAATATCAATGATTTGTGCTGCCTGGTTGTTGAGTCTCTTTACCAACTTGGCTTATTTTCTTACAGCATGATGTGAACACTTAGGGTTAAACACAGCTCTCTTTTTCTCTCTGGTGAGGTTTTTGCTTTTCCCATTTTTATTTGTATTCACTAGGAGGTCTTTCACCAGAAGAATAAAAGACCATGCTTTTGAGGAGCCAGTCACTGAGTTTCTGTGTTGATCAATCACCATTGCTGGTACAGGTATATTTATTTTGGGTCTGGGATGGATACAGGTTTGCTGAAAGGGCCCTGGGGAATGAGAGGGCTTAGCCAACAGTCCCAGGCTCAGCATTTCCTAGTCCTACAAGATTCAGATCCCTGATGTGGAGCCAAGGAAAGGCTTGAGTGACTAGGGAGCTTTTTGAACAAGGCACTTTAATTTGCCAAGAACTCTACATCATTTTGTACAATTTATTTCAGGGAGAGATATCACTTTAGGCTAAAAAAACAAAGGAAAAAAAGCTCCAGACTACTCCATGATGGAGGACAAAGCATCTCAGTAAATAACTTTGAAAGTCAAGAGTTACAGGAAATAAAAAAAGAAAACAATCAGAGAATGTGCCACTAATGAATTCAATCGCAGCAAAAGTCCATTTCCATTCCCTTGAACTCTACACTATTTCCAGTTGCAAATATCTTTCAGAAGTACTGTACACACACAGTTGGATATTGAGTTGCTTGACAAACATTTCTGATCAAAACTGCTTGCCTAGAAATGGCTGCTGGAACAACAATAATGTGGTTTTAGAATGAGCCAGGCTGTTTGCACATAGGTGTAGTCTATGAGTTTAATGGAGTTTTGCAGAAGGGAATTGCCTAGAAAATAGTGGGTTTTTAAGGATGAACTTTTGACTTCCAATGCGAGGTGAAGGGAAGATTCGGGGAGAATAGGGAGAGAAGGGCTGTCTCTTCTGTTTTCTCTGGAGTACTATGGCTATAATAACTTCTACTTTGCTATGATGGACTCAGCAATCAATTTATTCTAAAATCTTTTCCCAGACACACTCTCAACTCATGTCAGCTTAGTTGAATGGTCACCCTACCTGGATTCTGAGACCCTTCTTGGGGCCTCATTTGCGATATTTACAGCTTCCATTTTTGAGAAGTGTGTGTGTAGAGGCACTAATTTAAGAACAAAAAAGGCCAGTGACATCTAGGGAAATGTCTTCACTTTGGTCAGGAGTGGGATGACCCTCTGAAAACTGCACAAAAGGCCATGGATCTGGCTGATCTGAGGAGACTGGTGTTTTCTGATCTTGGGACAAAGCAGTTAAAATCCTGGAGCTCTTGCATCTTGGAGAAAAATCCTGTAGCTTCTTTCTCTGGGGCAAGGGGCAAGGCTGTTTGGTCACACTGTTTAGCGATTCACAGCTGGGAATCTTCTGTGTCTGAACAATTTCAGCCCCTCATAAGGGGTTGATAGCTGAGCCCCTGTGTCTTAGTCAGTTTCGGCTATAACAAAACACCATAAACTGGGTGGTTTATAAACAACAGAAATTTATTTCTTACAGTTCTAGAGGCTGAAAGATCAAGATCAAGGTGATGGCAGATTTGGTGACTGGTGAGGGCTGGCTTCTTCATAGGCAGTGCCTTCTCTCTGTGTCCTCACATCATGGAAGGGACAAGGGGCCTTTCTTGGACATCTTTCATAAAGGCACTAATCCCATTCATGAACTCCGTTTCCATGACCTAATCACCTCCCAAAGGCCCCACCTCCTAATACCGTCGCCTTGGAGGTGAGAATTTCAGCATATGAATTTGGGGGAATATAACCATTCAGAATGAAACACCCTGGCTATAGAAGAGAGGTGGCTTTTCCTCTCCCCAGACGGCTTCCCTTTCCCCACAGTCCAACTGGCTGTCTAAGCTTAGGGAGCTGCCCCTGGGGAAGAGGAGCCCTGTCAACTGCACCCAGAATGATGGCCTTTCCTCCTGTTCTTCCTCGTTACTTTCTCCCCGCTTCTCTAGGATGACAGAGAGGCCCTGCTCTCGGTTTTCACTGTGGCTGGGAGCCAGCAGATAGCATGCCATTTGCTGTCTCAAATCTATAAAGAGCTGTTGGGAAGTTTCTTTCTTTCTATCTTTCTTTCTTTCTCTCTTTCTTTCTTTCTTTCTTTCTTTCTTTCTTTCTTTCTTTCTTTCTTTCTTTCTTTCTTTCTTTCTTCTTTCTCTCTCTTCTTTCTTTCTTTCTCTCTCTCTGTCTCTCTCTCTTTCTTCTTTCTTTCTTTCTTTCTTTCCTTTCTTTCTTTCTTTCTTTCTTTCTTTCTTTCTTTCTTTCTTTCTTTCTTTCTTTCTTTCTTTCTTTCTTTCTTTCTTTCTTTCCTTTCTTTCAAAAAATTCAGTTCTCCTAGGTGGCTCACCTGGGCTTTTAATAATGTTTGGCTCCATTTTAAACCCCTAGCTCTGAGTGTGCAGCTAAGAATCTATTCCTACCGGCATTTGGTCATTGGAGGGTTAAGAAAATTTGAGCCGTTCCTTTCCTGCCCATGTTGGGGTGCTGTGTACTGAGAGTAAGAGTGTCCAGGATGAGGGAATGCATGTTTCTAGTGACACCTGAAGTTTTATTCACCTGTTAGGGCTTTCCATCCCAATTTTCATCCCTTTTTGACAATTCTTGGTAAAAGCTTTGCAAATATGGAGCTAATCAAAGGATTTCTGGCTCCCAACTTGTCTGCTCTTTGTTTTGTTCTTGCTTTGGTTTTTTGCTTCTCTGGGATATGGATCTTCATCTTGTTTGTTATGGCAAGAATTCCCTTTGGTGACTACTGTTGGGAGTTGTTAGACCCATTGAACAGATGAAAGTAAAAGGGGTCTCTAGATCTGGGATCTTGGCACTGAGTCAAGCTTTCCTTCAGGGTATTTCAAACATGTGCAAGATCTTCCTCCTTCCCTGAGACACTTGCCTCTCCTTTAGTTCTCAGATCTTGGATCATGTCCTCTAGAAAACTTTTCCCTATTTAATCCCATGTATTTTTAACCCACTAACATAGTCCCCAATCTTTCCATATCTTTAGTTAATGCTTGTAATATTTATGTATTTAAGGGCTTAATTGTGGGCGGTTAGATTTTTAACTCCTGGTTCGGACTAATACATCTTTTCCAGTGCATGGGTGCAGATCTCAGTAGCACACATGGAACATTTGCTAACTCCGTGGTTGACTCATTCAAGCCCTCCCACGAGTCAGATTACTCAGTCAGCCAGTAAATGTTGGAGGACTCCCTCACTTCCTCGTGGGCTTTTCTCTCTTCTCCATTTACATTTTTCTCTCAAGGTACTGCATGAAATTCGAAGGCTTTAAATACCATTGAGATACAGATGATTTTTTAAATTATAAATCCAGTCTTGACCTGTCCCTTGGGCTACTTGTAGAGTCAACCGTCTTCCTAAATCTTTTTTTGGAGGTCTAATAATTACCTAAAACTGTAACATGTCCAAAACAGACTTGTAGCCCCCACCCTGCACATGTGTCTCTCTCCCACTCTTCAGCATGTCAGTGCATTGCAGCATCATCCACCCTGTTGCTCAAGCTCATGCCTCAGTCTCCCCTGACTCTTCCCATTCCTTCTCCCAGCACATCCCACACACCAGCATGTCCTGTTAGCTCTTGTTTAAAGATACATCCAGAATCTGTTCACTTCTCTGCACTGCCACCATTCCAGTCCAAACCTCCGTCAACTCTCGCCTGAGCTTCTGTATTAGTCTTCCCAACTGGTCTCCCTGCTTCTCTTCTTGACCCCTAAAATCTATGCCCCACATAGCAGGCATAATGATTTTAAAAAATCAGCATTTGACCGAATTGAATGCCTGTTCATAATAAAAACTATTAAATAACTAGGAATTGAAGAGAACTTCACTAACTTAATATAAAGAGTATAAGAAAAACCTAGAGTTAACATCATACTTAATGGTAAGAGACTGAATGTTTTTGTCCTAAGATTGGAACAAGGTGAGAATATCTGCTCTCACCACCCCTATTGACCACTGTACTGGAAGTCCTAGCTTAGTGCAATAAGATAAGTAAAAGAAATAAAAAGTGTAGAGACTTGGAAGGAAGAAATAAAACTGTCTTTATTCTCAGGTAACATAATTATCTACGTAAAAAACCCAAAGAATCTGTAAGAAAACACCTAATAAGTCAATATAGCAAGATTGTAGGATACAAGGTGAATAAACAGAAGTTAATTTTTTCAATAGAAAGTTGGAATCATGGTAAGCTGCCTACCTTGCCCCACCCTTGGATGCTACATTTTAGCTTTTACTGAATGGAATGAAGAAAGATAAATACAAATTTGTGTCTTTAACGAAGAAAAAATTAACTGCTTTCCTCCATACCAAAAATAATCTCAGGAAGTGATTTTGTAGATACAACAAACTTAATGTAAATTTTATATAGAGTAGCAAAGGACCTAGAACAGTCACCACAATACTAAATAAGAAGTTGGAGGACTCAAACTACCTGATTTCAAGACTTACTATAATATAAAGCCACAGTAATCAAGACAGTATAATATTGGTGAAAGAATACACAAATAGATCAGTGGAACAGGATAGAGAGCCCAGAAATAGACCCACACAAATAAAGGGACAGTGTTTTCAACAAATGGTGGAAGAACAATTGGCCATCTATATTAGAAACAGAGACTAGACACAGATCTTACATCCTTCATAAAAAATTGCTTAAAATGAATTATACACCTAGATATAAAACATGAAACAATAAGACTTCCAGAAGAAAACACTGGAGAAAATCTATGGCTTTAGATTTGTGATGAGTTTTTCTCCATTTTTTTTTTTTTTTTGAGTCGAGGTCTTGCTGCACTGCCCACGCTGCTCTTGAACTCCTGAGCTCAAAAGATCCTCCTGCCTCAGCCTCCTGAGTAGCTGGGATTATAGGCATGAGCCACCATGCCTGGTTGGTGATGAGTTTTTAGATATTACACCAAGTGCATGATCCATAAAACAACAAAATTGAAAATTTTGGCTTTATTAAAATTAAAAACTTTTGCTCTGCTAAAGACATTCTTAACATGTGAAAAAGACAAGTCATTGACCAGGAGAAAATATTTGTAAATCACATATCAGATAAAACACTTGCATCTAAAATATACCAAGAATCCTGAAAACTCAACAATAAGAAAGCAAATGGTCCAACTTAAAAAATGGGCAAAAGATCTGAACAGACACTTCACCAAAGAAGATACGCAGATGGCAAAGAAACAATATCAAAAGATGATTCATATCATCTGTCATTAGGGAAATGCAAATTAAAATGACAACATACCTCTACACACCTCTTAGAATGGCTAAAATCCAGAAAACTGACAATACTGGCAAGGATATGGAGCAACAGGAGCTCTCATTCATTGCTGCTGGGAATGCAAAGTGGTACAGCCACTTTGGAAAATAGTTTGAGAGTTTCTTACAATGCTAAACATAGTTTTACCACATGATCAAGTAACTGCACTCCTAGGTATTCACCCAGCTGATTTGAAAACTTATGTGCACACAAAAACCTCCACAAAAAGGTTTATAGTACCTTTATTTTCAATCATCGAAACTGGAAGCAACAAAGATGTTCTCCAGTAGGTGAATGGATTAATAAGCTTGGGTTTTTTAAACATACAATTAGGCCATGATTAATTGCATGCCCCGTGCATAATCACAGAGTAAAACAAGAAAGGCCCAGCCCATTAGGTCAAACATGCTGAGTGCTGTGGAATAGCAAAAATCTATTTCTAACGACTTGAACAGTAGCTGGAAACATAAAAGTTCAGATCATTGGCTCAGTTGGACTTGATTATATGAGACTAGCGTGTATATAAAGGCTCTAAAGTTGGGAGGGTATGTTTAAGAGATAAATGAAACCAGCAGGACAGGGTGGTGCTGACATCACTTTACTACAAATAAAGTTGTTATAAATCCATATAGTGGGATACTATTCAGCAATAAAAAGAAATGAGCTATCAGGCCACAACACGGATGTATCTTAGATACATATTGCTAAGTGAAAGAAGCCAGTCTGAAAAAAACATATTGAATGATTCCATTTATATGACACTTGAAAAGGCAAAACTATAGAAAAAGAGCAGTAGTTGCCAGGGGCGTGGGCAGAGGAGAGGGTTGAATAGATGAAGCACAGGGGATGTTTTTAAGGCCGTGAAACTATTCTGTACAATACTGTAATGGTGGTAGGGTATAATAAAAATATACATATTGGATCTTTGTCCTTGGTTCCCAGCATGGAGCTGGGAGGATACACAGAATAATACCCACAGCTCTAAGAGTACATAGGGAATTTGCTATCTAGTCAGGTACCTGTTAGAGTGTCTCTTTTATTCTATGTCCAGTGAGTTCCTCCCTTACTTGTTAAGGACCTAAACTAACAATCTAGTTAATTAACCAACCAATTCCCTCACTCGTATTTGAATTAGTGTTTCAATTGCTTTGCATTAACCTTAAATTTCAAAATTTCTTAAGCCGGTTTTCAGTAATCTGCCCTTCATCAAATTATAGAAAGTAGCATAACAAATAGGCTTGAGTTTCCTCGTCTCCTGGCCCTCTTCCATCTCTGGGGAAAATATTAAAGACAGAAATGGTCCCTGGTGTAGAGCTGGAGCCAGGCAGGAGGAATGCAGTTGAGGGCTAGGATAACCAAACGAAAAGGAGAGCTGGGTGATGGGCAAATTGGTTGTATTCCGCGAATGCAGACAGCCACACCTGCAAAGACGCAGGAACGCAGATGATCAGATAAACCAAGTTCAAAGAAACGAGGCCACACTTGGCTTGGAAGGGCGGAAAGGTTGGTGGGTCAGTGAGAGAACTGTGCTGCTTGTTCAGAATCTGAACCAGTCCCATCTGTTATCTGGTCAGGACAGGTGGCTTGCAGGCAGAGTTTGGGCTCAGGCAGGTGGCACCAAGAGGAAAATTTATGGATAGACCTTTAACTCTGGTCACTTTGGAGCCCAGCAGCTCTGGAAATTGGATCCAGATGGATAGTATTTTGATAGCTTCTCCTAACCAAGGAATTTATGCTTATTTTCAGGACCCAAGGGGAAGGAGGGAGCTCCTAAAGGCAAGGAATCCATAATTGCTTCTTACCATGTTTCCAAAATTCATCTGTGTTTTCACTCACTACCACAGTCGGGGCTGGCACAGGGACTGGGGAATGAAAAATAAATGAGGGCTCAGGGCCTCACTCATCACACGTGCGCCTTCCATGGGATGTCCTGGAGCAGAACAGGGAGGAGTGTGGGGAATAGTCTCCTAATCCAGGAAAAAGTCTAGGTTGGGTCTGTAAGATCTTCCTCCACTAAGAAATATATTAATCCTTGCCTGGCTCATAGAAGCATTGAAAGAAGCTCTAAACACCAGGATAGATTTTCCTCCCTCCACATTTGGGTTTTTGCGTGAGTTAAACTACTGGAAGGGTGGAGGGTTCTCCCTCTGTACCGAGCTCAGTACAGGCCAGGAATGGCCCATCTATGTGAATACTTCTCTGAAAATGAAGCTACTTCTGGTCATAGCTCTGTTGCTGTGTAATATGGGTAACCCCTTAACTGCCTCTGGGCCATGGTGTCTTCACCGGACATTTGCATGAGAGCTGGAGGACAGCCAGGACCCTTTCAAGCTCTCATCTTCAATGCTCCTAGAATCTCCGTTGGAAACCATTTGGCTCTGCTGGAATGTTACAGAAAGAAGACAAGGGCAATTCTTCTTTTCTGATGAATGTTTTGGGAATTCTGTTGCTTGGAAGAGACTTCAAAGACTATATCTTCTGCTTCTCTGTGAGATTCATCTCCAATTTATGTCACAAGGAGATGGGATTTTGAAGCGATACTAGGTGATCTCCACCCAGATTTTCATAGCTTTTGCAAGCACTTACTGAGCACCTGCTATGTGCCAGACCTTGTTCTCATAAGTCCTGATTTCATACTAAGACATCCAGACAAAGAGGTAGCATAAACAAAGGGCTTGAGCCAGTAAAGATGATAAACAGGATGAAGAATACTGTTGCTCAGTCCCCAGTTAGATACAGCATCCAACAACAGCCTGCCCAGTTACTCTCAGAATCCTGACACTGTGGCCCAGTGCCCATCTCCTTTCCTAATTCCAAGCAAGAAATCATCCCCAATACTGACATTCACCAACAGCCCTTGCACTGCTTGGGGACTTACAAAAGGAGATTCTTTTCATTTCTCTTCCAAATTTCATGGCAAGGGCATTTGGAGGAGTTTTGGAGAAGGATGGCAGGGGCTTTGAGTTGTCATCTTTTGTTAGGAGCTAAGAATTTTAAATTCTACTTAATTGCTGGTCAGTCAACAGATTCTAAGAATCCGATGTGCTTACCCTGCACACTCCCACCAGTCCCTCAGCTTGGGCCAGCCATAGAAACACATTACTGGTGTCTGTGCCATTTGGATGGCTGGAGGAGATGGTGTAGTGAGTTTTATTTTTACCTGAAAAGTGGGGAGCCAGCTGATGTGGTGCACCTCGTGTTAACCAATAAGCACCTGATGGGATTTGCCTCATGTTAAGAGGAAGAAGGGGCTCTTGGCTCTATTGGGCCATATCCCAGTTCAGTGTTTGTGGAAGGCATTCACCTTGGAGCTTGTTGCCTGCCAGGCCCCATTCTTAGGGCCTCTTAGATGCTGGGGAGAATGATGTCAGCACCACCCATTCCTGCTGGTTTCATTTATCTCTTAAACATACCATCCTGGCATTGGAGCCTTTACATGCTAGTCTCATATAATCAAGTCCAACAGAGGCAATGATGTGACCTTCTATGTTTCCAGCTACTATTTATGTCTTTAGAAATGGTTTTCTACATTCCACAGCACTCAGCATGTTTGACCTAATGGGCTGGGTCTTTCTTGCTTTCCTCTGTGATTATGCACCAGGCATGTAATTAATTATGGCTCAATTCTATATTTTAAAAGCCCACAACTTCGGACTGAGGTTACAATGAACAACATTTAGCATTGGCTTACCTCCGCTTTCACATGGAGCTGAGAGATGGAGTCAGGTAGTAGGGAGTGAAGTTTGCTATGACAGGATTGAAACTTGCAGGCAGCAGTATTAGATAATTTTTCTCTAGCTGGGGATCTGGGGGTGGTGGAGACCAAGAGGTCAATCACCAGCATGTAATGTGGGGCCATCCCAATGCCTACTGTCTTTGCCACTCCCAAGAACAAAGAGCCTGCTTCCTGGATGACTGGGAGCCAACCGTAGTGGAAGTAGGGAGTAAAAAGGAACTAATAGGGTCAGCTCATGAAAGGTTTTGTAAGCCAAGCATAGGAATTTGAACTTTATTCTGTAGGCAACGGGAAGTCATTTGAAGCAGGGAAGTGATCACTTCAGCAGCTGTATGGGTAATGGATTAATGAGGAGAGACTGGAAGCTTGGAGACCACTTAAGAGGCCACAGCAGTAATCCAAGCAGAGAAGAGGAAGCTGTTTAATAGGCAGAATTGAATGAACGTGTTGACTGAAAGATAGAAGGAGAGGGAGGTGTTGATGACTCCATGCTTTTGGTTTGAGAAACTGGATGGATGATGATGTTAACGCCAAGAATAAGAAATCCAGTAGGAGAGAGAAGTTGGAGAAAGGAAGAGGATGCCAGGTCCAGTTTGGGACATACTGAATTTCGGATGGTTTGGGGGACATTCAGGTGTTTCATTGTTTGGACATGTAGGTCTAGAGCTTTGAAGAGAGACTTCATTAGAGATTACAAGCAGGGGTATCATCGGCATTACGGTGTTAGTAACTATCACGGGCAAAGGTGAAATCAGCTAGGAAAGAAAGCACAGAACCATCAGGAGGGAAACACTCAGGGCCAGGCCGAGGCAGAGAAGCTTCTGGAGGGCAGAGACTGAGAAGATGCTTTCATAGCCTGGAGTGAAGTCTGTCCCATCTTGTCCTATCTCAGTTCAGGCTAGAATTCTCTCCTACCCTGGGGCTTCTCTAGACCCCCGGGGCCACTGGACTGGCTCTGCAGATGGCCACACTAAGGCTGCTCTTTGACCAGTGTTTCTCAAATTTGTACCTGCAGATGTTGTATTGTTTTGTTTTGTTTGAGTTTGGGGGAGATGCTGCGAGTCCTTTAAAGAACCTCCCATAGCAGTTTGTGAATACGTATGCTGAGGGGCCTTTGAGTTCTCAAGTTCAGGAAACTCAGACGTGGCCCTGGACTCTCCTTGCCTGGACTTGAGGTAACTGCCTTGGCCTCCCTAAGCCAAAGATGCATCTGAGCCCCATATGTGACCCAGGGCTTCCCATGGCAGCATGTGGTGGTGTTTTTACTACTGCAACTTTTTATTTTTATTTAGAGTTGATTTTTTTTTTTTTCTTTTGAGAGAGAGTCTCCCTCTGTCATCTGGGCTGGTATATAGTGGCTCAACCACAGGTCACCGCAGCCTCGATCTCCCAGGCTCAAGCAATCGTCCTGCCTCAACTTCCGAGTAGCTGGGACTACAGGCATGCACCACCACACCATGCTAATTTTTAAAAAATTTTTTGTAGAGACAGGGTCTTGCTATGTTGCCAGGGCTGATCTTGAACTCCTGGGCTCCAGTAATCCTCCTGCCTTGGCCTCTCAAAGTTTTTTTTTTTTTTTTTTTTTTTAACAGCCGTACTGAAATATAGTTCACATATGGCCCACTTAAAGTATATAATTCAGTGATTTTTAATATATTCACAGATATGCACAATCACCACCACAGTCCATTTTAGAAACATTTTTTAATCATCCCGAAGAAACCCTGTACCTTTTAGCTATCCCCTTAGCCTCAGCCTCTCCCTCCCCATCCTCCTGGGTTTTAGGCAACCACTAATTTAGTTTCTGGCTAATGGATTAATGAGGAGAGGCTACAGATTTCCCTATTCTGGACATTTTGTATAAATGGAACCATAGACTGTGCTTTCTACTGTAACTTTTTAGGATTTCACGTTCCCATCTGATAACCGAATCTCCATTCTGGAGAAAGGATGTTGGCATAATCTGGGTGCTTTGCTATCTATTATCTCCTCTAATTCTCACCACCTTTTTGTAAAGCCAGCCTTATCAACCCCATTTTACAGCTGAGAGCGCTGAGGTTCGGAGGTGAAATGACTTGTCAGAAGCCCCAGTGACAGTAAGTGGAAGCAAGCTGAACAGGGAGGGGCACCCAGCTCTGTCTGGCTACAGACATTCACTGAGCTGTTGCTGTGCTAAGTGCTGAAGCGGGGCTGGGATGGGGGCGTGAAAACAAACAATCCACCAGCAGCATGCATGAGTGGGTCCTCCCAGAATGAGTCCAGGGGAGTCCCCTGGACCAAAGCAGGACAGAGCTAATTCCAGGAACAACTGCACATTTGCCCACTGGTTGGAGTGAGCCTCCCCCTTTTACTGCATCTCCACGAGGCAGAGGAAGTGGTAGTGGCTTGAGCCCTCAGATACCTGGTGCCCTGGGAACGTTCCCAACCAGATGATTATGGCTGTTGTCACCACCAAGCCCTGTCTTGTCATCGGCCTCAGTGTCAGGCCCTGGGACCCAGAGACACACCCCGTCCCCAGGATCCAGCTTAATGGAGCTTCAGAATCAGGCCCTGTTACATCCACTGCAGGGAACTTATCATCTCATAAAGGATAAGGAATATTTTTTCAGTATGGTTATATGCGGTAATGAAGCATGCAGAAAACCACACAAGATAGATGGCAGCTTTCACTAGTGAAGCTGAAAACTTGGTTTACTTAATAGTCTATTTATTACATTCACTCTCTGAGCTTACAGCACCTGATTAATATCTCCCATCTTCTCCCTTGCTATACAATTAAAACTAGTAATATGTGATTGCACATGCTGACTCCAGCACAGATGGGTGTGTGGAGTTGGAGGCTGAGATAAGAAGTGGAGAAGGGGTCAGGCACGGTGGCTCACGCCTGTAATCTCACCACTTTGGGAGGCCGAGGCGGGCAGATCATGAGGTCAGGAGATCAAGACCATCCTGGCTAACACAGTGAAACCCTGTCTCTACTAAAAATACAAAAAATCAGCCGGGCATGGTGGCAGGTGCCTGTAGTCCCAGCTACTCAGGAGGCTGAGGCAGGAGAATGGCATGAACCCGGGAGGTGGAGCTTGCAGTGAGCCGAGATTGCGCCACTGCACTCCAGCCTGGGTGATAGAGAAAGACTCTGTCTCAAAAAAAAAAAAAAAAAAAAAGAAGTGGAGAAGGAATGTTCTTCCTGGGTCATGATGGTGGAGTCAGATCCCTTGCAGGTTTAATAAGAACTGCTGCTAAGGGAGTGATCTTACAGAATTAATTACACTTGAGGAGAAAAGGACCCTATGTCCACTCCCCAGTCTCACCCATTGCCATGGTTTCTGGCAGGGGAGTGGTGAAGCCCACACAGAGATTAGGATATCAGTGGAGGTGGCCATACAGCCTTTAATCAGCAAAAGGAAAGATGGCTGGACTTTACCTCATTTGCTTGGATGAGAATGTTTGAAGTTGAATTCGATTACAGTGATGTAGCTACTCAAAAGCCTCTCCCAACTTCCTGCTCCCTTGCCCACCTGCTCCTGAAGAGCTGAGCATTTGGCCAAGTTCTGGCCAATGAGATGTGACGAGAACTCTGCTGAGGGGTTTCTGTGAAAGATGCTTTGCTTTTTGACAAAATGGCAAGGCACGCTATGAAAACTTGCTGGTGCTGCCCTCTGCCCTTTCTTCCTGAATGTGGTTGTGATGACTGAGTTTGGGCTGCCATCTTGTGAGCATGAGGATGAAAACATAACACGCCATGGATGGTGGAGAATCACCAGGGAGAGCCTGGGTTCAAGATTACATCACCCAGCTGGCAGCCCAACCTTGGGGTCATCTACTTCTGGACCTTTTGTTAAGCAAACAATATATAGCCTTATGGTTTAAGCCACAGTTAGAAGGGTATTATGTTCCTTGCAGCTGAGAAACAGGCCTACATAATCTAAATGGCTCCATTTATTGAGCAGCATATGCATGTCCTTTGCTAAGCGCTTTGTGTTCATTTTGAAGCTTCAAAACATGTTCCCTTTAAAGGAGCTACTATGACCTCAGTTTTATAAAGGAGGACATGAGTTTTAAGTGTATAAGGTCACACACCTATCCAGGAAATAGCAGAGCTAAGATTTGAATCCAAGTCTTTCTGACTAGAGAGTTATTACTATTAATCATAATATTGTGACTTTGTAGACAGTTCATCTCAACACTGAACTCTGGGAATGAGTGTTACTTAAATTCTGCTTGGCATAATAGTACTCAGTATAAATCACGAAGTTTTTCCACATGACCCACTAAAACAAGGTGAAATTCAGTCTTATTGGTGATTGAAAATTGCATATTTTTACCTGCCTCAACCCACTACAAATAGCCCGGGTTGAAATTAGTTAAGTTAACCTAACTTGCCCTAGCCAATTGGATGGCCAAATAGTGAAATGTATATGAAGGGAAAAGGTCCCAGAGAGAGAATTTGAGTTAAAAGACCACCAATCTGAGCCTGTGTGCAGCCCATCTCATAGCTTTTGAGTACAAAGCAAGAAGCCTCTCCTTCCGTGGCATTTGAAGACTCAGAGCAAGGTTAAGATGGCTTTGAAACCTGGGTCTGGTTCTCCCAGCAACACTTCTGTTGCTTCTCCTCATTAAAGAAAACATTCCAAGTGTGCAATTGTTCTCTGAGATGAATTTCTCAAAACACATGTGAACTACTTGAGACTATCCTAATTCCTGGAGGTGCCTAGTCAGTGTTGGCCATATAACAGATGCTCAGTAAAGATCGGTTGCCTTCATGACCAGTGAGGGCAATAGAAAAAAAAAGATCTCTTAATGAATATGATTCATCCTCCTAGCCTCAGTGAAAAGGCAAAAAGTAGGCTGTTTTCTTGGAAACGTGCCAGCTAATGGTACTTAGCATGCAAGGGACCGTGTATTGATCCACACTCATTAGCCCAATGCTCATCAACTCTTCTACTGCATATATATATATATATATATATATATATATATATATATATATATATATAGCCAGCAGCCAACAGAGGGACTTGGCCACATGCTGATTCTCTTTCCCCTCCCAGCCCATCAGACCATTATTCAGCAGGAGGTAGTAGGGTCTTCCCCTCCCTCTTACGCCCTCTAGGGCAGGAACTATTTAGAGAGGGAAAAAAAGTCAGAATAAACATATGCAAGGACTGGGGTTTAAACATCCCATGAAGATTAACTTATCTGGAGTAATTGCCTTAACTAGGGGATTTTTAATGCTTTTCAAAGTTTTTCAGAGGAAGAAAAATATGCACAATGAGTCTTAAAGCAGCCAACAGAGGAGATACTTAGAGCAAAAAAAAAAAAAGGTATCAACCATAAGAAGCCCATAGCTAGGAAATTTTAAGGCACTGATTCTAGGGGATTTAATAAGAATGTAATTTGTATAATTAACCATTCATCAATGTCAATTTCATTAAATGAATGCCAGAAATATTACCTTCAGCAGCACGACCTAACAGGATTGGAATATATTATATGAAAAATGAACACTTAGTGGTTTCCCCCACTGCTCTGTCTGTCACAGCAAGATTTGCAAGGCTGAGAAATAATTTAAAGGGTAGTAAATGAAACCGGCTAAGGCAAATGTGTGCATTTTGGTAACTAACCTCCGTCATGATGTATGAGAGTTCATGTCAAAATGTTTTCCTGCAGCAATGACTAAAAGGACTTGTAGCTCTCTCCCAGGTGGCAAAATGTGAGAAATAATGCCAGGAGCTTCCCAAAGGTCCCCCTTGTCACTCGCCTGGATACAGCTTTCTCTTTCCCTAGATAGGCTGCCTAGGGTCTAAGACCAAAAGCCATGGGTTTTTGTGTCCAGAATTTGTAGACCTTCCCTTCATACCTTCAGGGTAGCCTTACATCCAATCACTGGCCTACCTGTCTAGGAGAAGTGATGATTGATGTGCAAGAGACAGAAATCATTCTGAGTTTTATTTATGTTATTGCCTACAGTCATCAGGGGAGCGTGAAGCTTGAGGTAGGTGGGCTGATGAAATATTTGTAAATAGGACTTATTTCCAAGGTTGCTCATGAGGGAGGCAGTTTATGGGATTTATCCATTTCAGTTCATCATAGGAAAAGTGGAGGACTTGGCGGGGGGGCTGTAATAACTTGTCCATGTGTGTGCTCCTGGGAATGTATATACAGACAGACAGACACACACACACACACATACACACCAGATCAAGCACACACTGGAGATCAGTGCTTGAGATATGCAAATTGTTGTCACTGGAGTTGGCCTGGTGCCTCGTGTATAGTAGGTGATCAATAAATATTTGTTTAATTGAATTTCTCTTAGTGTTAACTCCACTCCCATTCTCTTCTGTTTCAGGGTTCTATGAGGCTGATAATATTGGATCAGTACTCCTCAGGAATCTGCCTTTCAGAATCCCAGGTCCTGAAGGACAAGAAATGCTTTGCAAACAAATCAAATGTACATTTAGGAAGATGAAATCATGCAACAGAAAGATTTTTCAGAATTTTTCAGCAACAGATTTTACACACAATTCAGAAGGAAGAAAGAACAGATGAGTTTGGGAATCAGGAGACCAGATGTCAAGACTGGACTACATCTTTATATTCATTTCCAGATTTAAAGTTCTATGTTGTATTTTATTTGATGCAAAGCAATAAAATATTCCTCCCTCCTGTGACCACTGAAAAGGTCATATTTAGGACCCGGGTGAAGGAAGAGTGGGCATCACAGAGCTGCTGTGGAGTGTGTGCACAAATTCTGTGTACTAGGTCTGTGGGCTCTGCAGGACTCAACATCAATTGCGGAAACACTTCTTAAATGTGTTCCCTCCTATGCATTCTGCTATGCATAGTCACTCTCTCTTCTTTCTAGGTTAGAGTGGGTGACACTGAGCATGTAACCTAACCTCTCTGAAGCACAGTTTCCCCATCTGCAAAATGAGGATGATAATATCCTCCTCCCAGGGTTGCTGGGAGGATGAAGTGAAGTCAATCTGGTGATACAGTGTTGCTGGGAGGATGAAGTGACGTGAATCTGGTGATACCGGGTTGCTGGGAGGATGAAGTGACGTGAATCTGGTGATACAGGGTTGCTGGAGGATGAAGTGAGGTGTGCAATCAATATTTGTTTTTTCCTCCCACTCCTTTACTAGGCCTTTTTTCCCCTCAAATGAGTGATGACCTCTGAGTGCTGAGCTTTTTTGTCAATTTTTTAAAGACAGTGGTCCCCAGTATTTTTGGCACCAGGGACAGGTTTCATGGACAGCAATGTTTTCATGGACCTGGGTAGGGGGTGGTTTCTGGATGAAACTGTTCTATCGTAGATCTTCAGGCACTAGTTAGATTCTCATAAGAGGCACACAGCCTAGATCCCTCACATGCACAGTTCACAATAGGGCGGGCGCTCCTATGAGAATCTAACGCCTCTGCTATCTGACGGGAGGCAGAGTTCGGACGGAAATACTCACTCACCTGCCACTCACCTCCTGCTGTGTAGCCTGGTTCCTAACAGGCTGCAGACTGGTACCCCAGGGCTGGAGATCCCTGTTCTATAAGGCTAGAAAATCTGGTAAGGTAATTCACCCTAAGATGCCATTAAATTACTCTGACCTCCTGAGGTCAAGCAATCCTCGCACCTCAGCCTCCCAAGCAGCTAGGACTTCAGGCATGCACTACCGTGCCTGGGTAATTTTTTTGATATTTAGTAGAGATGAGGTCTCACCATGTTGCCTAGGCTGGTCTTGACCTTCTGAACTCAAGTGATCTTACTGCCTCAGCCTCCCAAAGTGTTGCAATTACAAGCATGAGTGAGCCACAGCACTGGGTTACTTTAGGGGTATTGGAAATATTAAGAAAATACAGCAGGGAGAGATTGATTTTTAGGATTTAAGAAGAACAAGAATAGTTTTGGGAGTTCTGGGAGCTACTTCCAAGGGCATGAACCAAATCTGGAAAGTAGAGTTGGGGTTGTGAAGTATTAGAATGTGTGGATAGTCTAATGGTTTGCAAGTAAGTGGGATCGACTGTGGGGTCTCTGGACAGCTCCCCAGAGGGCCGTGGTCCACAAAGGGAAACACTGTCCCATCCAACTCTGAGAAATGGGTCTGGGCATCCACTGCTTTCACCGAGGGTCTCTGCATGACTTTAGGAAAGTCACTAGACTTCTTTAACCCTTTCTTTCTTATCTGCAAAATGGGAAGAGTAAGGGCACCCATCTTGGAGGAGATTTGGCACGTGACGGTCAGCACATTGCCTGACACATACTAAGTGTTCAACCAATGCTCATGATTGGCCAGGGTACTGGTGGCAGAACCATAAGGATCACAGAGACCTCGGGAACATGGCTCTGAAGGATAGAAGCTGAAAATCAGTGTGCTGATACCACCCCTTTTGTCTATGAGGAGTGAATGTCTCCAGTTAGGCTCCATTCAGCAGGCCTGGCAGCCTCCTTTCTCTTGGGATGCAAACTGCTTATGTGGTAGAAACAGGAAGCCATCTTGAAACCCTCGCCAGGCCCCAGACACGCGTGGGTCCATCTACCATCCATCTACCGGGGTCACCGAGTCACTCCTGCCCAGGTCCCCTTTCAGGGACCGTCGTGGGCTGTGGCCTCAGAGGTCCCTTACAGGGTGGTGGGACCCAGGGCCCAGGGTTTGGCTCCGGGTTTTTGGGCAGCTCCACCTTCATTCTGAAGGCAGCTTAGCATGGCACTGTCTCATCTGCTGACAGCTGTGACCCTGCCACCTGCTCAGTGGGATGGCATCTTGGGGGAGCTCCTTGGGCAGGGCTGCTCAGAGCCCTGGAACTGGACTCTCCCTGTGCAGGGCCGACGGGAAGGAGGTGTGTGCAATATGGTGGGAGGAGCCGGGCTGGAGGCTGCAGACACTGCCTCTGTGCCCATTCTGGGAAAGCCCCTGGGCTTGCTGGATCCATTTCTGCCCTTCTGAAAGAGGGAGTTAGACTAGATTGGGGCTTTCAACATTGCTGATATTTTGAACAGCAGAATCCTTATCACAAATTTGTTGGAAACAGAGAAGTGATACATTAAAAACACATCGAAGCAAAACCTCCTGGTTGAACTGGCTTCCCTGCACCCCCAAAGTTGTTCCAAGGTGCCTCCACAAAGCCTCAGGGCTCTGAGGGTGTTAGGGAAACCACAGGTGTCCATGATGCCTGCCATGCTATGATTTCATCTGGCCGATGTGTCACTTCAGGATTCTGATGAATTTCCCCTACCAGGGCCAGTCAGAATTGACTCACTGATGATCAAAAAAGAGAGGACACTTAAATTAAATTCATTTCTTTGGGTCAGTCTCCTCCTTTGTCTGCACTTTCTGAGAAGGCATTTATGATCCAGTGTGACTTATAGTTATCCTGGTAGGTACTGAAGCTTGTAAAGGCCACCTAATCACTTTGCTTTGATATTCATTAGTCATTTTACACCTCTAAAGGAAGGAAAGGTGCGGCAGGCTGCGTGTGTGGGAGGGGAGAGGTAGTGTTGGCTTGCACCATGGCGGATGGGACCTGGGAAGTGGGAGATGTTGATGGTCTGGTCACTAATGGTCCTCAGCAGGACAGGCTTCTTTGTCCTTGTCTCCCCCTCCCTTTTGTCCTCTTCTCTCTTCCTGTCTCCCTCATTTCTGGTTTCCCACTTTTTCTCCTTCTTCTTCTCCTCCTCTAACATGGAAGGAACGTTAGACACACATTCCTGTAGATGCTGGAGTGGAAAGACAGGTTGGAGGAAATACAAAGATGAAGGACATAGTCAATCTCTTCAAGGAGGTCATGGCCAAGTGTGCAAGGGGACCTCGAAGAAGCCCAGTGTGACAAGGATTGAGGGGTGTGCTTGAGATGTGCTGAGAGCAGAGGATAGCCCCAGCTCTGCACTGGGGAGTCAAGGGCAGGGCAGCAGATGCTTGGGGTCACATGAACACACAATTGAGCAACAAAAAACATACTCACACAGGGCCTCTCTCACACCCAGCACTGGGCGGGTTTTGTGCAGGAGAACTTCTTGAAGGAGACCTGGAGACAGAAATTCTTCGGGAAGGAGATGGGGTAGCTGCCTTACCAGAGGGAGCGGGATTTCTCAGACATCGCTAACTTCCCACCTCCACACAAGCTGATGAGACTGGCTCAGAAAAGGAGTCTGCCCCCAGTGCATAATAATAGCAGTGATAATTAATAATCTATAGTTAATGAGATTAAATTAATAATTATTTTAATTATGACATGTTTTCCTTCTCTCTTCCCCCTGCCAGGGCAGGCTTGGCACTTCCCAGGATTACAGTCATAATGGTAACAGGTAAACCTTAATTAAAACATTCCGAAATACCATGGCTGAGTTAAAGTGCTGTGACATGTCGTTTCCATCTCATTTTGAGCTCTTGCCTATGACGGCAAATGTCTCCCCACCGTCGGCAACATCTTGGCCTTTCAGAGCTGTTGCCCTCACAGTATTCAGTGATGTTTGCCAGAATGGCTCCATGCCCCTTGGGGGCAGATGGCAGATCCACTGGATCGGGGCCTCTCGAGACTTTTCCCTCATGTTGGGCTCTTCACATGGCATCCTGTGCCTGCTCAATGCTGAATCTACTTCCCATGTGCACAGCTTACTCCTTTGTTCCACTCGGCGCTGCCTCTGTTCCCTTCACCTGCTTCTTCTTAGGCCAAGGTAGACCTGAGGAAAGGATTGTCTACTCTGGCTCTGTGGGCACTGTTCCTGAGGTGTGAGCAAACCCTGCCTCAGGTGGCCCCCAAGTCCATCAGCAGCTCCTTCCCTGTGGTCTGAGTTACTAGCAGGGTCTCCGCGTTCTGCCTTTGCATTGAGCTTCTCCTCCACAGCCCACCCACCTGCAGGGGCTTTCTCACGTGTGACGTGGGCGTGGAGGCAGGTCTCCATGTATTGTACGGCTTTCCCAAGGCCTGCTCCAGATTGGTGGCCTTTTTATGGGGGTTAGCATTCTTTCATTAGTCCACTCACATATTTTCACTCATTAGTAAACATTTATGGACCATTCTAGGAACTGTGCTTGGTGATGAGTTGCAGAGACAGAAGACATCATCCTATTTGTATAAACCTTGTGGGTCTGTGGAAGAGAATGGAAGATACACAAATGAAGGGAGTCCCAAGCTGAATGTTCTGATAGGGTCAGTGCTGGCCAGTGAGCGCAGAGGGTGGGGAGGGACTGTGCGTTCCTGTGCATGTGACCCTACACTGAATTTTATTTTTTAATTATTTTATTTTAATTTTGAGACAGAGTCTCACTCTGTGGCACAGGCTGGAGTGCAGTGGCATGATCTTGGCTCACTGCAACCTCGGCCTCTTGAGTTCAAGCGGTTCTCCTGCCTCAGCCTCCCAAGTAGCTGGGATTATAAGTGCCTGTTCCCACCCCTGGCTAATTTCTGTATTTTTAGTAGAGACGGGGCTTTACATGTTGGCCAGGCTGGTCTCGAACTCCTGACCTCAAGTAATTCACCCACCTTGGCCCCCCAAAGTGCTAGGATTACAGGTGTGAGCCACCATGCCTGGACCCTACACTGAATTTTGAAACATAAGAAGGAGTTATCCAGATGATAAGAGGGGAAGGAAGGTCACATTGAGAAGAGTCACATTCGGAAGGCCTAACAGAGATGACATCCCTGGAACTGCAGTAGAGGAGTGTGGCTGGAAGGCAGGATGATGAGGATGACAGGCCAGAGGTGAGGTTGCAAGTGTGGTTGGGACCAAGACCACAACACATGTTCAAGGCATGTCTAAGAAGGCTCAAGTTCATGAATGGGTGCATCAAAGAACCACGCCCCAGAAATAAGCTAAGTAATATCTACCACACTGTCATCAAACGTGCTGAGCCCTGCCTTGCGCCAGGCAGTGAGCTAGTCCTTATTTTCACACCTGGCTTTCTTGCCTAAGCAAATTCAGAGTCGCCCTAACTTGGTCATTTGCATCACAAAGTTGCCTTCAAATTAGCACAGACAGGGAAAAATTAACACATACCTCCCAACATAACATCCCCAAATTTACCTAGCCCAGAGTTTTAAAAAATTTATATTTTTTAACCTTGATACCCAAGAAAGCAGGCAATCTCACCCAGCTGAAAGCTCTCCTGTAAAGAATTCACAAAAATCCACACCAAAACCTCTAGATATTCCCATGGAGCTGCTAGTTCTGGAAACACTATGGGGGAAATTGCAGGGTTTTCTATTAGTTTGAAGGAGATCTACTTCCTGAGACGTTCTTCTGCTACCATCTCTTGCAAGCTCAGTTCATTGATAGATTAAATCGTTGATATTTTTCCCCATTGCTTCATTCAACAAATTTACATTGCACTCTCCTACATGCCAGGCATTGTTTTGGATGTTGGGGATACAAAGATAAATGCTCTGAGGCCCCTATTCTCAGAGTGCTCAGTCCAATGAGAAACTAGAAAAGTCTGCAGGTAATGACAGGCAAAGAGAGATGTGGTGAAATGGCCACGGGAGCACAGCCTTGAAGAGACGCCCGTGCGAGGCACAGGCTCCACTGCCAGCGAGGGAGAAAGCCCTCCTAGGCCCGAAGCAGCAACAAAAAGCATCTAGAAAAAGGAAATAAAGGGCTGTAGGTGTATCAAAGGTATTCCAGTGCTAGTTAAATTTGAGTGAGAAATCATTTTATTTATGAAAATGTCAAGGGGAAGAAGACGCATAACTTCTTTAGGAATGACTCCTGCCTCTGCTAGTATGTCAATTCCGAGAGGCCTAAAATAATTTGGGCTTGAAGATGGATGGAAGTGGAGAGCTTGGCCTTATTGCCAACACTGTAAATTAACAGTACCAAGAGCAGTTTTCTCCTGCCTGTCCCACTTCTGGTCTCTGGCTACCTCTTCACCCAGCTCTGGGCAAAGTCAGATGATCTCTGATGAGTGCATTCAATCACCTTCCTTTTCCATTTGGAACATGATTGTGCGCATGCTGTACATAAGAGATATTGATTGCAAATAAGTTGTTGACTGGAAGACACGCCTCTGTGGACATGTTTGGGTGGGGGGTGGAGGGGAAATAAAATTAAAAAGAGAGTAAGAAAACACCTATGGCCCCCAGTTGGAAACTTCTCAAATATTTGAAGCTAACAATGTTTTGGTTGCCTATTTCTTTTTTCTTTTTTTTTCCTAGGAGCTAAACGTCGATATTGCATTTATTGCTGAACAAACTAAAATCATAACAAATGTAATAAAAGGAGAGAGTTAGCCTCAGCTTTCTGCAGAGAATGATTGGCACTTTTGAGCCCTGGATTGGTTGGGCCTTTATCTTAGCTGCGTCAGCTCATAATTAAACAATAAAAGGAGGAATTGTTACTTGCTTTGAATATATAGAGTTAGTTTTCTGTAAAGAGGGGGCAGTGTGTATTTTATAAGCCCTGTTGCAGTCCCAGTTTTCTGTAAGAAGGGAAATGTGGGTATTTTATAAACTCTCTTCTTGTCTCTGTCAGTGCTGAAAGACTCAGAGATGACATGATAGCTGTCACAAGAAATTTCTGCTTAATAACAATGAACACTCAGAGCTCTTTAGGCCCCGAAGAGGAATGGAAAGATGATGAGGGAGGAGGAAATAAAAGCAAGAAAATGGTAGGACAGGAAGATTTTTTTTTCTGCTCTCCATCTTGTTTTTGTTTGGCTGACCATAGAGAAACTATGTAGAATTATGTGTGTGTGTGTGTAAGGGGGAGAGAAAAGAGAGAGAGAGAGTATTGTAATAACGTATTGAGGATGAGCTGCCTGATCTTTGCCAGGTGATAAACTGGCCCACTATGATCTTGCAGGAAATGTCAACAGTCTGAGAATTGTTGTTTCAGGGACTAGAAAAAATCCTGGAAATAGTTAAGAAAGATGATTTTCCAATGGGCCACTACCTTCTCCCAGTGGCTTGTGAGATTAAGATGTGGTATAGGAATTTGTCCCATCTCGACTTGGAAGAATGAGTCACCTTGGAAGATGAGGCTGACCAGGCCATGGAGCTGCCCAGACCCTCTGGGAGCCCAGAGTCCACAGCCTTGCATCTCATGATCTACCATTTAACAGCCCTGTCCAAAGTGCGTGCTGGAGATCACAGGGCTAGGCCACTTCTGCTCCTTGCAAGCTCCAAAGAGGAGGTCTCCTATGCACCCGAGGAGGATGAGTCTTCAGAGTTTCCAGCTGCCTTTTTGTCACCTGGCTCTATCTTACCTTGACACTCCCAAGTGTAGACATGCCTAATTATTCTATCCAAACCCAGCCGGGAGATGGGAAGAGACATCTTGTTAGCCAGTTGCTCTGGTAGCCTGCATTGCAAGGGCCTGGCTTTTATGCAGTTTCGCTTCAAGTCGGTGCAACTAGCTACCTGTCTTCCTGTCACTTTTCTCTGGCCACCTGGGTCTCAGCAGAGGCCCTCCTAAGACTGACAGGTTAGCACAGAAGGTATAATCTGCTAGTCAGATTTCACATGGCTGCACAGAGAATCGGTGCCCTTGACAGGTAAGTGAATAAATATGGGAAGACATTTGCTATTAACTGCAAATGGCAAGCAGCATCTTAGAAAGCTAGTTAGTGAAACAGGGATGGGAGTGTGAGAGTTGATGCTTCTTTTAGCCTCTATTTGTCTCCCGGCCTCACACTGCCTTCCTCTTGCTCAGAGTTCCCCTCTTGCAGTATCTCCTAAGTCACTGGAGGAGGCCCGAGAAGAAAGCCATGACCCCCATTTGTGTGACTAAGATGTTTTCCCAGCATCAGTCTCTCAGTCTCCCCAGTTTCAGCTGCACTACCTCAGAATGGGACCTCTCCTGGCTTTATCTGTAGTGCGGACTATGTGTAAGATCACTGGCAGCGAGTGCTTATGCGCCTTAATTCATGTATTTGCTGATAGCTTATACCCCATCTCTGTATTCTCCATCAGAAACCCACACCCCAGCAGGGAAATTCTTTGAAGACTAAATACTTAACCATTTCTTTGGCTCCAGGGAATGTTTGAAAGAAATTAGTTCTAAGCAGGTTTTTTTTTTCCCCTTTAGTTTCAGAGGAATTTTAGGGCAAGAAAAATAATCCCCTTTTCCTCAGTGAATGGATAATGATGGGAAGTCACCTCTCTTCCCCTGGGATTACCCTGGAAGGGCTCTGGTTGGGAAAATGTTACCTGGTTCTTTGGGGAAGGATGATGGTTTTGTGCCTTATGTTTTGGGGTTTTCTGGGTATCCCTAGGCAACCATCTGTGAGAGCATCTTGGGCTTGGAGTTTTTGTCACTGTGAACATCTTCTGTGGACTCAGGTGAATTCTCCAGTTGGCAAAAGAGGGAGTGTAGGCTTTGCTGACTAATCCCTGAACCAGCTAAGGACAAGGCCTTAGAAAGTTTCGTCTACATTAAAGAAGCTTTTATCTGATGTTGAGAAATCTTTACCAGTAGCTGCTGTCGTGAATACAAGTGCACCTTTATGGCCGACAGTAAGCACTGGGGGATTTTCTGTGAAATCCTTGTCATTTCTTTTACTCATTTTCCTAGGAAGTGAGTTGTGCTCTTATATATGCTCTTCACACTGTGCGAAGTCAGTTATGTGTGTGGCAAAGAACTTGCCTTGGTTTCTAACTTGTTTTTCACTTTCTTTGCAGTGTCTTGATGAACAGAAGTTCTTATTTGGATTAAAGAAACACATATGGTCAATAAACATATGATGGGATGTTCAACCTCATTAATGATCAGGGAAATGCATATCAAGGGCACAAGAGATACCAACCTCACCCACTCGCCTGTTAAGAGTATGGAAATGTGACAATATTGGGTGTTGGAGGGAGTGTGGATCTGCAGAACGTTTTGTACAGTGCTGATGGGAAGGCAAAATTGTACAGCCACTTTGTCATGATCTCGTAAAGTTGATCATTCAAATGCTCCATCATCTATCAATCCCACTCTTAGGAAGTCAGACAAGGGCAACTCTTTCTCACGCATACTAGCAGACATGTATGAGAATGGTCATATCAACACTATTTATACAAAGCAAAACTTGGGGGCAATACAAATGTTCTCTGACAGGAGACTGGATCAATATATTGTGGTGTGCCTATTTAATGGAATAATAAACCTCAGTCAAAATGAATGAACAATAGTCCCACGCAACAATATAAATTAGTTTTAGCAGCAGAATTCAAGTGAAAAAAAAGTCTCAGAAGAATGCATATTGCATGATACTCTTTGTAGACAGTTAAAATAAATCCAAACTGAAAATTCTTCTTTTTAAAAAAAAATATATATGTAGCAGTAATAAAACTTTGTTTGAAAAAAGGGAAAGCAAGTCAATGAAACATAAGATTCAAGAAAGTGCTTAGTTACTTTGGGTAGAGGAAGAGAAAGGATGCATTGCAGATTGATGTTGCTACTCTAGTTTTCTTGTTTGTTTGGTAATTTAAAGAATATTTATTATAGTATTGAAGAGAAATACATAAATGCAACAATAAAAAATCAAATAACCAGATTTTTAAAAAACGGGAAAAGGACTTGAATAGACATTTCTCCAAAGATGATTTACAAATGGCCAAGAAGCATATGAAAAGATGTTAAACATCACTAACCATCAGAGAAATGCAAATCGAAATGATAGTGAGGTATCACCTCACACCCATTACGATAGCCATTATAGAGGAAAGCCAGAAAATAGCAAATGTCGGTAAGAGCGTGGAGAAATGGGGACCCTTGTGCACTGTTGGAGGTGTTGTAAAATGGTGCAACTGCTATGGACAACACAATGAAGGTTCCTTAAAAAATTAAAAATAGGACGACCATCTGATGCAGCAATTCCACTTCTGAGTAGACATCCAGAAACATTAAAAGCAGGGTGTCGATTCGCACACCTGTGTTCACAGCCACACTATTCATAATAAATAGCTAAGAGATGGAAACAGGCCGGGCACGGTGGTTCACGCCTGTAATCCTAGCCCTTTGGGAAGCCGAGGCAGGCGGATCACTTGAGGTCAGGAGTTCAAGACCAGTCTGGCCAACATGGAGAAACCCTGTGTATATTAAAAATACAAAAATTAGCTGGGTGTGGTGGCACACACCTGTAGTCTCAGCTCCTCAGGAGGCTGAGGCAGGAGGATCACTTGAACCCGTGAGGCGGAGGTTGCAGTAAGCTGAGATCGCACCATTGCACTCCAGCCTGGGTGATAGACCGAGACTCTGTCTCAAAAAAAAAAAAAAAAAAAAAGAGGTGGAAACAATTCAAGTGTTCATCAATGATGAATGGATAAACCAAATATAGTACACACATACAATGGAATATTCTTCAGCTTTAAAAAGGAAGGAAAACCTTCCACATGCTACAACATAGATGAACCTTGAAGACATTATGCTAAGTGAAATAAGCCAGTCACAAAAGGACAAATATTGTATGATTTCACTTCTATGAGGGTCTAACATAGTCAGATTCATACAAAAAACAGAAAGTAGGATGTTGATTACCAGGGACAGGTGACCCCTCCTTGGATCTACCCACTTTGCAACGTGACTCTGCAGCAATTCCCACCAACGGGTGGAGACTGTTTTCCCAGCCCTTGGATCTGAGCTGGCCTGGTGACTTGCTTTGGCCCATAGCCTGTGGTGGAAGTGAGGCTGTGCTGGTGCTGAGCCAAGGCCTCAAGAAGCTTGCGTGCTCCTGCTCATGCCCTTGGAAACCAGACATGTGAGGCCATCCTAGACCAGACACCCTCTAGGTGACCCTCCAGGTGACTGCAGATAGATGAGTGAGCGCAGTTAAATTCAGCTGTGCTGGGCCAGGCACGGTGCCTCATGCCTGTAATCCCAGTACTTTAGGAGGCTAAGGCAGGCAGATTGCCTGAGATCAGGAGTTCGCGACCAGCCTGGGCAACAACCCCGTCTCCACTAAAATACAAAAAAATTAGCTGGGCGTGGTGGCGTGCACCTGTAATCCCAGCTACTCAGGAGGCTGAGGCAGGAGAATTTCCGGGAGGTGGAGGTTGCAGTGAGCTGAGATTGCGCCATTGTACTCCAGCCTGGGTGACAGAGTGAGACTCTGTCTCAAATACAAACATACAAACAAAAAAACACCAAAAAAAACTGGCTATCAGGAGATGAAGAATGCATTTGAAAGTCAACGAGCAGAGAAAGAGACTCTGCCGGCATGCCATAAAAGCATGCACGTCATGGCAGGGGAACACACAAGTGTGTTACATCCATATGAGCATGCATGTGAGTGCCTGTGACCACACACACACACACACACACACACACACCCATAGTCAGAGGAAGCCTCAAATCAGGCTGTTTCCGAAGGGAAAATCTCATTTGTCCACCAGTGACAGCGTATATAGCCTTCTACATTAATGTAAATTGAGGCAGGATTACCTTCTAGTGATAAAGTCACATCTGGCAGCAGAGAAAAAGTGAGTGGAAACGGACACATTTCCAACCATGCTCTGGCCTGGGCTGCAGCCCCACTCCACTGATCACCTAGATTCACCTTTATAAAACCCAGGATCCTTCGGGCTCAGCCTCCTAGTCCTTGCTCCTTCCCCAGATCCCACCCCTGTCTGCCCACCTTGTCTTCTCAGGCCCTCGAAACTTAAGCCGGAAGTCTGGGCAGGCCAGTAGAGGAAGGAGCCGGGGCCCAGGCAGCCACAGGTCAAAGAGGTGGAGGGAAGCAGCACAGCTCACAATCACACTAGGACAACTTGGAAGTTGAATTGGCAAGTTGCAGCAGGAGATGGGAGCATGGGCTCCCTCCCTAAGGGAGCCACGTTCGTTTTTTTTTCCTTTCAAAGTCGTCAGGCAGTAAAAGAAAATTGCAGGGATGGGGAAATAATGAAAAAGGCTCTTTGTTTTCCCCCCAGTCCGAACTCCTAGCTCATCAAACCTTGGAAATGCTCACTGCAAATGGCTGTTCTTGTTTTATTGCTTATTTATGGGAATCTATTTAAAGTGAATTGCACTCTTCCATTGTATCCTAGTGAGCGTGTGCCGGAGTTGTGTCTCCCCTGGCCGTGGGGCTGTCTGGACTGGGGATTCTGTCTGATTGTGTCAGCATCACACTCCGTGACATTTAAAAGTGGTGAAGGAAAATACTGCAGAGGAAGCAGGGCGAGCGTGGAGAATGATTGCTCAGGCCTCCATCAGCTCCAGGCGGGTGCAGGGAATGCTGTTCTAGGGCAGGTTTGGGGGTGCTGACCAGGCCTTCACACAAAGAGGAATCTGCTCTTGTGGATGAATGAATGGCGGTGACAAATCAAACTTTAATCTGGCTCTGCTGTAAGCATTGTGACCTTAGGGCAGGTACTGACTTCTATGAGCCACCTTTTTAAAAAAAAAATTCTCTACAGAGAGGTGAATACTGGGCTGTTGTTAATAATGATGATGGAATTCATTATATATATGAGAGTGCTTACTTAGTAACAGGTAGATGCTCACTAAATGTAAAACTCCCTTATAAGGGTGGCTGGAATGGGGACTGGAAGAGACAGGTAAGTCCCCAACCTATCTTCATTTTCTTAACACATGCCTTTTGACTCAAAAAGAATGAAGGTTCCCTCACTCCTTTGCTTTGATTGGGAGATGAGACGCAAGGCTCAATGCCTAGAATGCTCTATAGCAGGGGTCAGCAAACTGGCTGAATCGGGCTGCTGTTCCGGTAACTAAAACATTATGGGAACCCATCCCTCATCCCCTTCTGTCTGCGAGCCATCTATGACAGCTTTCCTGCTACAGCGGCAGAGTGGGATAGGTGTGAAAGAGACCGTGGGGCCCACAAAGCCCAAAGTATTTGCTTTTTGGCTCTTTACAGAAAAAGTTTGCCAATCCCTGCTCTAATTCATCGGTATTTTGGGGTTCTCCTATCTGTGTGATCGGAAGGTCTGAGCCTCAGAGAAAGGAAGCAGCAACTTGTCGAAGATCACAAAGTTAGTGTTTGAGTTAGAACTGCAATCAGGTTTCCTGATTCCTGGCCCAGTGCTTTTCCATTAACTGTACCATTTCACAGAGATCCCAAAGCCGCTGGGATTAGCTTTACCAAAAAAAAAAAGTATCTAAGTCACGTGGCATCTGAGCTCCATTTGATTGGTAAAGCTGGCATTAGTCCCTGCCACATTTCCCAAGGCCCCACCTTCTATAACTCTGCTCACCGCACCGCTGTCTCTCCAGACTTAGCAAATACTTCTAGAGACACCGGTGTGTCCTTGTCCTGAAACGTTTGTGAGTCAGCTGCATTGACTCCTGCTCCAGGATGACGAGGGCCAATTCCCTGATGAAGGGCCATCTGCCTGTGTCTGACTGCCTGTCTGTGAGCTTTCGTGTCTCGGGGGCTCTGCTGCATTGCAAGAAGGAGCTGGGACAGAGCTCTGAGAGAGGGGAAGGAGGCAGGGAGAGGGAGTTTGATTCCTGAAGAATCTTCCTTTTCCCATGAAGACAAGCAAGCTGATGGCCAGCGTAGAGCCACAGCCTGGAAAACTTTATTTTTAAATTTATTTTTGGTGGGGAAAGAGTTGGGTTAGCTCTAATTCACGGCAACCTCCCCAGTTCCCTGACACTGCTGCCTCCTCATATGCTTTGCTAAGAAAGCCTGGATGGGTCTTATGCCTGTAATCCCAGCACTTTGGGAGGCTGAGGCCGGTGGATTACCTGAGGTCAGGAGTTCAAGACCAGCTTGACCAACGTGGTGAAACCCCATCTCTACTTAAAATACAAAAAAATTAGCCGGACATGGTGGCACGTGCCTGTAGTCCCAGCTACTTGGGAGGCTGAGGTATGAGAATTGCTTGAACCTGGGCGGCAGAGGTTGCAGTGAGCCAATATCCTGCCACTGCACTCCAGCCTGGGCCACTGAGCGAGACTCTATCTCAATTAAAAAAAAAAAAAGCCTGGATGGCCTAGTGCTTCCTTCTTGCTTAATTTACCCTTCTCCCTCTCTTTGAACCTTCTCTTCCTTGGTTCCCTTGCGTGGTTGATGGTGACATCATCCATCCAATTTCTTATGCTGTAACTTCCAAGTTACCCTTAACTCCTGCCTTTCCCCAATCCCCAGCCTCCTACGAGATACCACATGCAGCCTGCAAACTCCCACAGCTGTACGCAGGCACGTGGCCTCTTGCCTCAACTACTGGCCCCACCGTCCAACCCACCTTTCAGCCTCCAGGCAGGTCCTCGCCTCTGCCATCCTCCACATGATCCCCAAATGTTGCTGATCAACACACCACAGCTGGAATCCACAGAGGCACCACAGTACCGAAAGGGTGGCTCAAACCACATTGTATGGCTCATAAGGCCCTTGGCGAATTGACATCAGGCTCCCTCTCCCCCAAAGCCACACCGTCTTCCTGCAGGCACCGCCAGTGGACACACCGAACACCCCTCTTGTCCAAACACACTGTGGCTCTCTACATACAAAGGGCAGGAGCTAACTGTGGAATGAGATTGACTAGGGCTTACATCCAGACACTACTGTAACACTTGCTTTCTGGGCAGATTATCTTCCCTTTCTGAGTCTCAGTTTCTTCATCTGTATTAACGGAGATTACCTAAGAGCTGCCGTGAGGATTAAGTGGTATAATGCACTTAAACACCACAAAAAAAAAAATGCACTAAATAAGTGTCATCTCCTTCCTTTCCAGCCTCTGCCTGCACAAACCCACTGTTCTTTTGCTCAGGATGCTCTGCCCTGCGACTCTGCCTCCTTTGGGCTGTGGCTTAGCATGTTTCCCTCAGCCTCCTGCAAATGAAGCCTTAGTCGCTACCTCCGCTGGTCCCCCAGACTTGTGTTCACCTGGCTCACAGCCCTCCTTAATTACAATTGTAATTGTTTATGTGCTTGTTTATGCAGGAGATGACAGGACTACAAGAAGGCAGGACTTCCTCTATTGCCCTAGGCCCTGGGGTGAACTGCAGCCAGCACTGGCCTTGCCGGCTCACTGCACAGGGTGGGCAGTTAGTCCCTGATTTGGACAAGCCACTCAACCCCTAGGAACCTGTTTTCTTATCTAGAACATGAGGGTAATAGTTCCCAGTTGCCAAAGCTTTTCCCACAGACCCAGACTCAGAGGAGATATTCAATGAATGCTGGTTCTACTCTACCTTTCCAGTGCTAAGTCCTGCGACTGTGACACAATTGATGCTCAGTGGCTCTTTGTTTAATGAATGAATACATGAATAGTGATTAGAGATGAGGCCCCAGGACCTATAGCTTTAGATCCAAAAGAGGTCAGAAGATTTACACCAACCCCAATAACCTGAACTCAGGTAAAAGTGGCTCTTTCCTCCCAGTCCAAACCACAAATCCTAAATGCTCATTCAGCCTCACTTGCCGGGGACTCAGCTTCTCCCGGGGCCTCCGGGTGGGTCACGTGATTGCTCTGATCACCTCCCTATTATTGGATATTAATCAAGTCCTACTCAGACCACAAACAAGCAGCCCTGCTCTTGACAGTCATCTGAGGATCTTTGTTGGTGACGAGGAGAGTGGGAGGAAGGGAGAGTGAAGGAAGAAGAGAGGGAAAGTGATGAGAAGAGAGAGCCAGGGAGGCTCAGAGACTGAGCAAGTGCCAAGAAGGGAAGATGGCAATGCTGGTGAAGTCTGAACAAATGCAAAGTCAAGCACAATAATAATTTGGGCAAAATGGCAAATGGCACAGCTGAGGAGGAAATAGCATTGTGAATGTAAAAACTCCTAAATGGAGCGCAGATGGGAGGGAAAAGTGTAATCTTCTGGAAAAGCCTCTAATTGTCTGCCCACACTAATAATTTCAGCAAACGCTCCCTCTCTCCCTCCTGCGTATAATTACACCATTCCATCTGTCTATCAGCAGGTTTTTTACTGTGTCTTACTGCTACCACGTTCTCATGCTCACGGAGAGATGAGGGGTTTTTGAAGATTTAAGAATCCTTCTGACACATATCCTGAAGAAAAGACATTCAGGAGAGACAAATCCCTCTCCCAGGCCTGCTAAGACTCTATTTTAAAAAGTTGTGTAATCTCTCCAAACGCTATTATGAAGTCCGAAGGAGGCAGGGCCACGTGGACCCTCCACCTTGGGTGTCCTCATCTGCCGGCTTGTCTTAGTAGGTCAGCTCTGGGGAGACCACAGGTCTGGGGCTGCAGGGAGAAAGGGGCTGGCAGAGACACCGGCCCGTGCGTCCGGCAGGTGGCAGGCCATGAGAGCATCTGCTCAGGGCTATCCCTTTAGAGTGTCTTAGGTGTCAAGGCCAGGGTTCTGCTGTGTGAGGAGGAAGAGGAATGCAAATGAAAGAGAAGAAGCCAGCCGGGAGTGGTGGGGGAGTGTCTGTGGCCATGTATTAGCTCAGCTCAGCTGGCCTGAGGAGCGCTGCCCAGCGCCCACATCCAGGGCTCTGAGTGACTCCAACTGCCATTGGCTTCTCTCCCTGCTCTGGCAGTGAGTTCCAGAGAAGACAGGTGGCCTCGTGCACAGAGCCCAGTAGGAAAGGCTCCAGGTTTCCCGCCCAAGTCACTGCCCTTCGTGCAGGAGGTACAGAGTTTCCCATTTGCTTGCTCCACGGGCAGGAGCTGCAATCTTAGGGGGCTGGGAGCTGCCTGCAGGTTCTTCATCACGAAGTTTTCTTTTCATGTGAAAAATCACATCCCAGCTCTTCTCCCTTTCCTTTCCAATAACTGGGTCCTAAGTAGTTACTGGGAGGGGTGCCAGGAGAGAGGCAGGACAGGTCAAAAAGGGGAATGAAGGCCGATGCCCCCAAGGGGATTTTGAAGGCTAGAGGTATGGTGGTGGCAGTGGGTGCCACAAGGTGTGACCTATTCACCAGATGTGGATTGGGCCAAGGAAATGTCACACAGAGGCGATTTTGACAGAGCCAGAGCCTCTCCATCCAGCTTGTCCTCACATAGCCTGATATCATAACCGCATCTTCCCCAGAATTGTTGAATGGATGGGGAGAAGAGTTGACTCACATCACAATTCATTCGACAAATATTGATAGTGTTCCCATAAGGTGCAGTAAAGGCTGAATACAACACGTTTCCAATTCTCTATGGCAGCAACATCTAATAGAAATATAACGCGAGCTGCAGCTGCAATTTTAAATTTTCTAGTAGCCACATTCAGCGAGTACAAAGAAATGTGAAATTTCTTTGAATAGTATGTTTTATTTTAGTAATATTTCAAAATATTATTAATTCAATAGATTAAAATTATGAAATTATTTGTTATCTATTTTACCTTTTTTTAGGTAATGTCTTCAAAATCTCGTATATATTTATATTTCCAGCATACTTCAGTTTGAGCTGGCCATGCTTCAAATGCTCACTGCCATATGTGGCTAGTGATGAGTGTATTAGATGGTATAGAGCCAGAGCTCATTAAGGAGAAAAAATTGTATGTATAATTATAATTCTAGTATGTGCATTATTATTATTATAGTTTAAGCCCGGGAAGTAATTCGCTGAACACTTTCACATACATTATCTCTGATCGTAGCAATTTTGTGAGATGATTAGTTATTGATATTTTTTATCAGATAAATAAAAATAAGTCTGGACATGGTGGCTCATGTGTGTCATCCCAACACTTTGGGAGGCTGAGGTGGGAGGATCAATTGAGTTCTGGGGTTCGAGACCAGCCTGAGCCATAAAGTGAGACCCCATCTTTACAAAAAATAAAAAAATTCCCCTCTCCCTCTCCCTCTCCCTCTCCCTCTCCCTCTCCCTCTCCCTCTCCCTCTCCCTCTCCCTCTCCCTCTCCCTCTCCCTCTCCCTCTCCCTCTCCCTCTCCCTCCCTATCCCTATCCCTCTCCTCCCTCTCCCCCCTTTCTTCGGTCTCCCTCTCCTTCTTTTTTTGGTCTCCCTCTGTTGCTGAAGTTTGACTGTACTGCCGTGATCTCGGCTCACTGCAACCTCCCTGCCTCGGGCTCCTGTGATTCTCCTGCCTTGGCCTGCCCAGTGCCTGGGATTGCAGGCTCGCCCAGAACGCCTGACTGGTTTTTGTGTTTTTGGTGGAGACGAGGTTTCGCCGTGTTGACCGGGCTGGTCTCCAGCTCCTGGCCTGGAGTGATCTGCCCACCTCGGCCTCCCAAGGTGCTGGGATTGCAGACGGAGTCTCGCTCACTCAATGCTCAATGGTGCTCAGGCTGGAGTGCAGTGACATGATCTCGGCTCACTACAACCTCCACCTCCCAGCCGCCTGCCTTGGCCTCCTAAAGTTCGAAGATTACAGCCTCTGCCCCGCCGCCACCCAGTCTAGGAAGTGAGGAGCGTCTCTGCCTGGCCGCCGATCATCTGGGAAGTGAGGAGCGCCTCTGCCCGGCCGCCCCGTCAGGGAAGTGAGGAGCGCCTCTGCCCGGCCGCCCCGTCAGGGAAGTGAGGAGCGCCTCTGCCCGGCCGCCACCCCGTCTGGGAGGAAGTGAGGAGCCCCTCTGCCAGGCCGCCCCGTCTGGGAAGCGAGGAGCGCCTCTGCCAGGCCGCCCCGTCTGGGAAGCGAGGAGCGCCTCTGCCCGGCCGCCCCGTCTGGGAGATGAGGAGCGCCTCTGCCCGGCCGCCCCGTCTGGGAGGTGAGGAGCGCCTCTGCCCGGCCGCCCCGTCTGGGAGGTGAGGAGCGCCTGTACCCGGCCACCCATCGTCTGGGATGTGAGGAGCGCCTCTGCCCGGCCGCCACCCCGTCTGGGAGGAAGTGAGGAGCGCCTCTGCCCGGCCGCCCCGTCAGGGAAGTGAGGAGCCCCTCTGCCAGGCCGCCCCGTCTGGGAAGCGAGGAGCGCCTCTGCCAGGCCGCCCCGTCTGGGAAGCGAGGAGCGCCTCTGCCCGGCCGCCCCGTCTGGGAGATGAGGAGCGCCTCTGCCCGGCCGCCCCGTCTGGGAGGTGAGGAGCGCCTCTGCCCGGCCGCCCCGTCTGGGAGGTGAGGAGCGCCTGTACCCGGCCACCCATCGTCTGGGATGTGAGGAGGGCCTCTGCCCGGCCGCCCTGTCTGGGAGGTGTACCCAACAGCTCCAAAGAGACAGCGACCATCGGGAGCGGGCCATGAGGACGATGGCGGTTTTGTTGAAGAGAAGGGGGGGAAGTGTGGGGAAAGGAAGGAGAGATCAGATTGTTGCTGTGTCTGTGTAGAAAGGGGTGGGCATAGGAGACTCCATTTTGTTCTGACTAGGAGAAATTCTTCTGCCTTGGGATGCTGTTGATCTATGGCCTTTTCCCCAGCCCCCTGCTCTCTGAAACATGTGCTGTGTCAACTCAGGGTTAAATGGATTAAGGGCGGTGCAAGATGTGCTTTGTTAAACAGATGCTTGAAGGCAGCATGCTCTTTAAGAGTCATCACCACTCCCTAATCTCAAGTACCCAGGGGCACAAACACTGCAGAAGGCCGCAGGGACCTCTGCCTAGGAAAACTAGAGACCTTTGTTCATGTGTTTATCTCCTAACCTTCTCTCCACTATTATCCTATGACCCTGCCACATCCCCCTCTCCGAGAAACACCCAAGAATCATCAATAAATACTTCATAAAAATAAAAAATAAAAAAATAAAAAAATAAAAAATTCATTGAGCGTGGTGGCTCATGCCTGTGGTCCCAGCTACACGGGAGGTTGAGGCAGGAGCATGGCTTGATTCTAGGAGGTTGAGTCTGCAGTGAACTATGTTTGTGCCACTGCAGCCCAGCCTAGGAGACAGAGTAAGACCTTGTCACCAAAAAAAAAAAAAAAAAAAAGAGAGAGAGAGATCCAGAGAATCGAAGTTACTTGTGACTTCAGAGCAGTAACTTGACATCCTTATTTCCTACTTTCTGAAACAAGTACAGGTACACACACATTTTTCTGCGTGACTCAGTATGGCACATTGGAAGAGACAGCGTACCACCTTATTTTCCCCTTCATTAAAGCCGCTTTCTTCTTAAGAACCCTCTGAAGAACAGGACTGGAAAACGATGTGAGGTCCCCACACCGTGTTCCACATACAATTATTAGATTGGTGCAAAAGCAAGTGAGGTTTTTGCAATTACTTTTAATGGCAAAACTGCAATTACTTTTGCACTAACCTAATATCTCCCTTTACTAATCTCTGCTGCTGTCCCCAGATCAGCTAAGGCCCCACCTTTGGCCGATCCTCTGCCTCCTAGCCTTTCTGGCGGACCCCATTCTCAGAAGGCTGGGGAGTGGGCCTCAGGAAGCAGCCGGGGCTCTGAGGAGCCCAGGCATTGTCTTTCCTGTGAGACTCATCCCGCTGTTCAGCAGGTGAAACCTCTCTTCCTGTCATTCTCTCCCCACCCCATAATGTGCAACAGGCCTGACTTTGTGATGGGCAAATATCTCTCTGAGATCTTCTTTACAGGCATTCACCCCCCACACCCTCCTCAGCAGTCTTGGGCTAATGAGCTCAGTTTCTTTAAACCCAGCTCCTGCCTCAGCCCTTCTCAGAAACTTATATCTGGCCATGTAGACAAAGCCAGAATTAAGGCCTCCAGATTTATTTCATTTAACGAGAACCCACAAAGTCAGCCCAGTAGCCCATTCATCCCAAAATAGCTTCTGAAAGCCTGAACATACGTCAGTGTCTCTTTGCAGAAACCACACTGCATTGTCATGAAAGGGCCATTTGAACAAGGTAGCTACAATGAAATTATCTCAATGCATTTCAATCACTTTGCAACATCAAGGTTCATTTCTCAGTAACAGTCTCTTTGACAATAAATGAATTGTGTGATTGGTGTGTGTATGCGTGTGTGCATGTGTGTGACACCCCTTCATGATGAATTCCTGGGTATGCCAATGTTACAAGTGATTGGTCTTTGCATCCATCTCTCAGCATAAATCCCCAGCATCAACGTGACATGTTGAGCAGCACTGAGCCCCCCGGATTCTCTCAGTTTTGGTGAGAGAGGGAGTGGGGACTGTGTTCATGCTGTTACAAAAGGACATCTAAGAGGAACAGCAGGGAGGAAGCTGGGCAGAAATGCTCCGAATCAATAGCTCTTTCTTCTTGGTGGCTTGGAGCTTGCAATCTCTCAGCCTGTGTCTAGTTATCATGAAACTGAAGAATCCTTGGAAAGTCACTGGGTTGGGTACTTTTAAAAGTAGAGTCTTTTCTGTTCTGCTTAGAAACTCTCATGGCATGCTACAGAGAAAAGAGGAGCAGAGGCCCACAGAACTCCCTTCACCAGAGAAGGGAGCGAGGAGGTCAGAGGGTGGAGGAGATGGGCTGGGACCTCCCAGGGCAGCACCTGGGCAGAGTCCTGGAGCCACTCCCAGCCTGGGGAGAAGCCCTGCCCCTACTGTTTGCTAGAAGAGTTTGGGCAAATCCTTCTCTGCCCTGTACCTTAGGTTTTCCATCTGTAAAGTGGGAAGACAACCATCCTATAGAGGTGCCATAAAAGATTTTTAGGGGGTGCCTAAAAGGTTCTTTAGGTGCTAGTCAAGTCCTGGGGTCTTGATTTGTCATTAACTTGCTGTGTGGTCTTGGGCAAATTACTTAACATTTGTTAGGTCTCCTTTCTTTCTTTATAACAGGGTAATAACCTACCTCCCTATTTAACTTATGAGTAAAGCAGAATGGCTGTGAGAGTGGTCCTGGAGCCAAAGATACCTGACTGTAAATCTGAGCTCTGCTCCATCATCTTGGGAAGTCTGCTAAGGTCTCTGTCTCCCGTCCAAACCTTCATCTGTAAACGGGAGCAAATCATCTCTACTTTGTAGACCTGTTGTGAGAATTTAATGACAATGCATGTAAAATGCCTAGCAGGGGCCGGTCACATAGAATGTACCCTATTGATGGTAGTTGCAGGTATATTACAAGGTTGTACTGAAAAACAAATGAAAGAAAGCAATCTTTCCTTGAAAAACGCACAGAGCTCCACAAATCTATGACATCATGATGATTATGGTGATTGTTGCAAATGTCACATCTTCATGTGAAGTCGAGGTGGGCATTAGTCACACTGTTCCCATTAGTCAAACCCCGGATGCTCCAATGACAGAGCCTCTGCTGAGAGGCTGACATCAGGGAGAGGTGGAGGAGGGCAGACCTCCCAACCCTTGGCTTTCACCAGCTTCCTCTCACCGTGGAGCCCTAAGGCCTCAGCAGACACGCTGACTTCTTTTCAGAACAAAGCACAGCAAAACAAAACACACAGCAGCTGCCGAATGGAAAACACTTGCACTCTAGAAAGGCTGGCAGATTCCCTGCCTCGTCCCACGCTGCACGGACAGGGCCCTCTCTGCCCAGCCACTAACTGGTGCACCCTGCTGTATCTCTGATCACACTTTAAATGTTCACCCTAGGAGGTGGATGCTCTGCAGAGAGTGTGTGTGTCTGATCTGAGGCCTGTGGTCCCTTGAAGAAAGACCAACAGGACTGGGTGCCATCCTGTGCCCAAGTTGTTCCCAGGAGGAGAAAGCCTGTAGGAGGGGAGCAAGCCCCCATTCTGCCTCCATTCATTGCAAGGTCAGCCAGCTACATGCTTTCTTCTGGCTGGGCCCCTGAGGGCAATTGTTGCTTTTTCCTCTTGAGGAGTCTTTTTATTTTCAGAGTGGCAGCGAGGATGGTTTATGGTGAATGTGGACCTAAATGAGAACGGTGAGTAGTAGATGGCGTATTCGCTGGGCTGTGAATCCTGGTCAGGTGGGGTTGGCTGGGCTGGGGCAGGAGACACTGTAAAGAGCCAGTAGGCCTGGATTCCTTCCAGCTGTGCTGCTTCCTGCCATTTACTCCATCTGACCTACTTCACAGGCTGGGCTGCCATGAGCGGCTGCTGCAGGCTGTGCACTTGCATGATCTTGCCGTTTGCACGGTCTGTGGATGAATGGTGATCCTGAGAGCTGTTCTCTGCAGCAGCTTTGCTCATGGAGCGCTTGTGAGCAGCAAACAGAATCATCATCTTCATCACCATCAGCAGGAGCAGCGACTTTACCAATGATTGATCAGTTGTTATGTGCCAGGCTCTTTGCTAAGTGCTTTACATTTTATCTTCCCCTCCACCCTATATCAGGTAAGTACTATTATATCTCATCCCCATTTTATAAGTGAGAACACTGAGGCCAGAGGGATTAAGTGATCAGTCAGAGGTCAGTCAGATCGGGAGTGATGGGGCTGTAATCTGAATGCTGGGCTGGCTGACTCCTAAGTTCACACTTAGTCTTCATTCATGATACAAAAGAGATGTCTGTTTTCCTGAGGCCCACGGGCAGGGGAGGCAGGACTCCTAAGCCTGGGCCCTCTGACTGACTGGGCCAGTGTTTCTGTGCCAGAAACCCTGTCTCAGAGGGCAGGAAAGAGAATGGGGAGCCCTTGCAGAATGTGGCTGGATCCTTCTCTCTTGGCTCTGCCATCCTTGTCTTGGGATGTCCCCCCAACACAGGCCGTTAATCTCACTCAAAGGCCAGTGCTGGCAGTGGTTATGCTGGGGACATCTACATACCTTGCATTCCTCCCCTTTCGCAGAAAGGAAGAAGAAATGGAATTGTCTGTCAGATTGCTTGAACTCACTCTCCGGAATCACTGTGCCCATCTTTTCAGAGATGTTGCTACCAGAATCATTCCCCCCTTCTCTTATTTATATACACTCACACAATTAGATATAACTATATTCACACATAGACACACATTACAACTTGAACTTAGCACCTGCTCTTGATATGTATGCCCAGAAGGCTGTCACACAATCCTGCACACGCCCACACATTTGCACATGCCCATCCAGCTGAGCAACATGTATTTACACAGCACACACATTTGCATCGTATCCGTTCATGTGCATGCATGTGCACAGCTGTTCCCCTTAACTGCAGAATGAAGTGAGCACAGCAGCACAGAACAACAGCTGGTAGGAAGCATGTTTGTCGGGGTGTGGGGAGTGCAGGAGAGAGGAGGTGGGGTGGGGCTGGGAAGAAGTGAGTACTAGCAGAACAGAGGCTTGCAAAAGACTGCAGCAACCAGCCCCAGCTGGCTGTAGGGGCTCACAGTCTTGTCACTTAGAAGGTCTTCTGAGAGACCTTGGTGTGGAGTGCAGCTTCAGCATTTGGGGCCACAGTTCTGCAGGCTTTTTCTCTGAAAGGCTGTCCTATTTGTGTTGTGTGTCCCTGTACACGTGCGTATCTGGCTCAGGCTGACTCTCCATACACAGACAGGGCTCTATTTTTGGATGTCTTGGTTCTCATGAGTTGTGGCTAAGTGAGGAAGTCTGAGTCTCTCCTGATGCCCACGCTTCCAGGATGGCTCCTGGCTGTCTGCGTTAGCAGGTCACTTTTGGGCTAGCTACCTATACCAGTCCAAAGGCTTGATACAGGAACCACATCAGAATTGGTGACAAAACAAGCTGGGGGGCTCCTAAAGGAAGATACTGGGATTCTCAATAGGCCATCACCCAAGGGAAGCAGTATTCTCCTCCTCCGACCATGCCATGGGATGAAAGCCTCTGCCCTTTATGTCTGGCCGCCTTGCTAAAAACTATCAGCTAGCTCTAGGCAGCTCCAGAGCTGTATGACTGGAGTGGGAGGACTCTCGGGTCAGAACTGTATTTGTGGGTGGTAAATTTATATCTTACCCACTGAATATAGCTTTTTATGGCTCAATACATACGTTTGTTTTTCTTAAAAAAAGGTTTTCTTAATTCAAAAAATGTACACATTTATAGTAAGAATACAAACAGCACAAAGATGTCAGTCCTTTTCCACTCGTGCCAAAATTATAAAGAGTTTATTTGCATCATTCTGCAAATCTTATATATGTGTTTGTGATATGGTTTGGAGGTTTGTCCTCTTCAAATCTCATGTTGAAATGGGATCTCCAGTATTGAAGGTGGGGCCTGGTAGGAGGTGATTGGGTCAGGAGGTCGGATCCCTCAGGAATGGTTTGGCACTAACCTCTTGGTGATAAGTGAGTTGTTGATCAGTTTGTTCACATGAGATCTTGTTGTTTAAAAGTCTGAGACCTCTCCTTCCCTCTCTCTTGCACCTTCTCTCCCCATGTGATGTACCTGCTCCCGCTTCATCTTCTGCCATGATTGGAAGCTTCCTGAGGCCTCACCAGAAGCTGAGAAGATACTGGCACCATGCTTCCTGTACAGCCTGCAGAACCATGAGCCAATTAAACCTCTTTTGCTTATAAATTACCCCACCTCAGGTATTTCTTTATAGTAATGTAAGAATGGTCTAACACTATGTATGTGCAAGTGTATATGCATATGTAATGTACAGCCATGTGTATGTGCATAAATGGAAAATGCACTATGGTAAATTACAGATGGCTACAAACACTTTGCCACTCTTCCCAGAAAGAGGTGGGGGCTACCTCCCCTATTTTAGAACTGCCATGGCACTGTGACTTTCCTTGACCACTAAAATGTGGAGGAAGTGATGCTGTGTAACTTCTGGGAAAAACTTTAAGAGATTTGCTATTTCTGCTTGCAGTCACTTAGAATGCTCCTTTTCAGAATCTGGCCACTATGCTGTGAGAAGCCTACCCCACATGGAAATACACACAGAGGAAAATGGAGGCAGTGGCCAAACACATAAGCCGAGCTCCTAGTCAACAGCCAGTGCTGATTGCCAGCCATGTGAATGAACCACTAGGGCCTTCTAGCCCAGTCAAGCCTTCAGATGACTGCAGCCCCCGATGTCACCATACGGAGCAGGTGAACCACTCAACTGAACGTTGCCAAGCCACAGAACCATGAAAGATAGTACATGGTGGGTTTTATTTTCAGTGGCTATATTTTGGGATAGTTTGTCGCATAGAAATAGAGAACTGAAACATGAAGATTTATTTGATTCATTTAAATAAATATCTAGTAATTTGCTGATTGGCTATACCATTTTCTTTTTAATTAATACCATACTTAATAGGTAAATGTACAGTATGTGTATAATGGAAAGTGTACTGGGGACTTGCAAATATCCTTTAAGTACATTTAGGTTTTTATCTAGCTATTTGCAAAAATGCAGCAATAGACATCCTGTGTGTGGATATTTGTTTACATGTATAAATATATGTCTCTAGGTTAATTTTCTAGGAACAAAATGCTTAGTAAATGACATGTAAATTTAAAATTTTAATAGACATTGCCAAATTCTCTTCCAAAGGTACCATGCCACCAGTGGTATGAATGTGCCTGATTCCCCACTTCCTTGTACACAGGGCATGGAGATATGCTCAAACCTTTCATCTTCACTTGTGTAATAAATTTTTAAAAATCATTTATTTTGCTTTTCTTCAATAATAATTGAGGTGGTTCATCTTTTGATATGTTTATAAGCTATAGTTTTCTTTTTCTGTAAACATCTTTTGCCCATTTTTCTACTGGTTCATAAGAACTTTTATCTGTATTGAATTTTAATAATTCTTTTTCCCTTTTGAATTGTAAGAACTCTCAGATGACAAATGAAAGAAATTAGCTCTTTATCAGTCATTTGTGCTATACATTTTTTTTCCCACAGATTGTTTTTTGACTTTTTTTTTAAGAGACGGGGTCTCACTCTGTCACCCAGGCTGGAGTGCAATGGTGTGATCATAGTGCACTGTAATCTCAACCTCCTAGGCTCAAGCAATCCTCTTGGCTCAATCTCTCGAGCAGCTGGGACTACAGGTGCATGCCACCACACTTGGCTAATTTTTAAATTTTTTGTAGAGATGGGGACTTTGCCCAGGCTGGTCTTGAACTCCTGGCCTCAGGTGATCCTCCCGCCTCAGCCTCTTGAAGTGTTTGGATTGCAGACATGAGACACCTTGCCCATGGCTTTTTTTTTTTTTTTGGCTTTTGACTGTGCATACACTCACACATGTATACATCTGACACATTTTATTTTTGTCTGATTTTATGGTTTCATCTTTCATCTAGGCGGAATTTTTCTTGCTACAAGGGCTGAGGAAGGGATCCTGTCTAATTTTTTCTCCACAAATGTCTAGCTAGTTGCCCATAGCCTTCATCGATCATTGATCTATCCCCCACTGCTTCAAAACACTGCTTGGTCATATACTATCTGCCCAGGTATATATTTGGGCCTATGTCTATACTCTATGTCAGTCCATTGCTCTCACTGTTCATATGCCAATACTGAAGGCTGCTTCTTAGCCTTTCCAGTCTGCATTTCCTCTGAGACTGCAGTTTGCTCTTGGAGCCAGGGGCTAAGGTACTCAGCCTGTACTGTCAGTCCCGGATAGAATGCTTCCATTTAAATTCTCATCTAACTCATTCTTTTCCCCCTGTGGATTCTTCTCAGCACTTCTTTAGAAAGTCTCCTTTCCCTGGGTCATTTCTCCCAGACTAGAAAAATTCCTTCCCATAATGGCTCTTAAGTGCTTCCTCTTGGTCCTTGTGATGAGCTTTTTTTTTTGGCTTTCTTAGGAATCCTTCCACTCTGGGCCAAAACTTCACCCTTCTTGCCTCCCTTGAGAAAGCAGTTATCTTTTTGTGGGCCATCCCCATGCATTCATTCTCCTGCCTATTTGCTCGCTTGCAGTATTACATGGGGTAGCGGGGTCAAGTCGGTGGAGGGTGAAACAGGCGATTGGCAATACTCCCCCCCAATCACTGAACCAGGTGATGATCTCCATAAGTCCCAGGGTATCCGTTCGCCGTTTGATCAGAAAGAAACACACCCAATCTTCCTCTTCCACTGACTTTTCCCATGTGAAAGGACTCCCTGGTCAGGGAGTCAGAAATATTCATGCCGCCTGAAAACTCATCGGCCTGTACCACTGCTTTTTCCTGGCAGTTTACAATGTTATATTGCTACCAAAGTGGGCAAAATGAGGATGTGAAGTCAAGCATCCGAGAAGGCTCAGAAAGTCTGAATAAGCAATACTGGAATAACAATGTCCTCCTCACCAAGGGCATTTAGCCAGAAAAGTGCTCCTGCTTAGGAATTCTATTTGTTTTTCTCTTGGAAAATGGGGAAGTAGATCTGTAATTCAGCTGTGAATACTCTATTTTCTTTGGAGGGGAAGACTGGAAATAGAGTCCTTTATCTCAGATCTCAAACCCTGGCCCAGGGCACACAAGACCAGGAGTCATCACCATCAGTAACAACAGCTTAATTAACAAGTTGCAGTTCCCATGTGGGCTCCAGGGTGGGGAAGGAAGTAGGGCGTTCGGTTCAATGTCCAGGAGAGGCACCGGCGAACTCGAGAGCCAAGAGCGGCACTCCCAGCTGGGCACTCCTTGCTGATGGACTGGGACCTCCTCTCCCATTTCTCCAGGGCCTCCAGGACCCTCCTGCACATTCAGCATGATCTCTGAGGAGTTCACTAACCTTCCTCCCTCCGCTCTCCAGCTCCTGTTTCTATGAAATGCACCAATCATCACTAAGCCAGGTCTAAGGCCATGGGATCAGCTGTGATCTCTCCCTTCCTTTTTCATTCTCCTCTCCTCATATCCAAACTGTCATTAAACTCAGTGTTTCTTCCTTCAGGGTGTTTCTTGAATTGGTTTCTTCTCTATCCCACTATTACTGTCCTGATCCGTGCTAATCCAACAGTTTCTGCCCCCACCACAGGACAGCTTGTGTTATCATGGCCAGGTGGATCTTTCTAGAACACCAAGCTCAGCGTATCCCTTCTGATCAACAGAGAAGGAGAGGAGAGCCTACACTGCACTGGGCCACTGTGTTACGCTATGTGTTTATTTCATTTAATACTGTCAACGACCATATAAAGTGTGTTTGATTATCCTTAAGCAAAAAGGTCAAGAAATTATTAGATCAATTTCAAGTCCTCTTCCTGGCATTCAAAACTCTCCCCAAAATATGGCTGCCTTGACTAGTTGGCTTCATCATCTCCTCTATCCCAAGATGACCTTTGGGGTTCCAATCAGTCCTATCTCTTCCCTGGGAGTAGGGGTGGAGGGGCAGCACCCCCGGGCAGAAGATGCAGCCAAACAGGAAAGACAGAGTTCACACCTATCTGGCTAAAGTACAGGCAAACACCTGCTAATGAGTGGTGGTGGCAGTGGTAGGGAGTAGGTTTAACTGTGTCCCCAACATTCACATGCCCCAATACTTCAGAATGTGTCTATATTTGGAGATAGGGTCTTTAAAGAGGTGATTAAGTTAAAATGAGGTCATTAGGCTGGGTCCTAATCCCGCATGACTGGTGTCCTTATAAAAAGAGAAAATTTGGACACAGAAGTACAGAGGGAAGTCCATGTGAAGATGAGGGAAGGCAGACATCTACAAGCCAAGGGGAGGCCTCAGGAGAAACCAACCTTGCAGACACCTCCATCTCAGACCTCCTGCCTCCAGAATTGTGAGAACATAAGTTTCTGTTGTTTAAGCCACAAGATCGTGGTGTTTTGTTACAGCAGCCCAGGGAAACTAATACAGGAGGCCGGGCAGGCATTGTCCAAGGGAGCCGGAGAGGCTGAGCAATGGGGCACGAGGGTAGTTAATGATGTGAGCTACCTTACTGAGCATCTTCTATACAGCAAGCACCAGGCTACGCTGTGAACATTCTGCATTCATTATCTCTAATCCTTACACATGCCCTGCCAGGAAGTTACTGTCACAGCCATTTTAGAGATATAAGATCCAAAGTTCAGAGTGGAAAGAAATGTCCCTAGGAGACACACATAATGAGTATCAAGTCTGGCATTGGAATCCCAATCTCCTCCTCACTAAGCCCATGCTCATTCTACTGTTCTGTCCTGTGTCCATCAGTAGATGGGCTGGCACCAGTGGACCCCAGACCTGTCCACAGGCAGCAGGGCCCTGACCACCAGGTGGCTTCTCGGAGCAGTGCCTTGTCTTAGGGGGACATGTTCACCGAACTCATGAGGTCAGAACACAGGACTTCACAAAGCTGAGGAGAGAAGGGAGATAGCTAGCTTAGTGTGGCACCCCATTATTCCCGTTGAGCCCTCTCCTCTTCCTGTTTAAGTTCAGCGTGGTTCCGGAAGTACCTGAGTGGGAAGTAGCTTTAGCTTCCCACGACCGTTCAATAGCATTCAAGTAACCCTTCATGGCATGCCAAGAGTCCTAATGAGATGAGAATGCAGTCTTTAAAGCTCCAGTTAATATGTATGCAGATGGGAGCTTGGAGGACTATTTTGCTAAATGATGCACCCTGTGAATAACCATCACCCCCCATATCTACCAGGGCAGGCACCCCTTCTCTGTCCTCAGCTGGGGACCCCTCTCATCCCATTTGGACTCAGAGTCCCTGGTGCCCCGAAGGAAAGCAAATCAGCCTCACTTATAATTAAGTGTCTCAAATAAAGGTTTGTTTTAGGCTAAATAAGAAAAGTGATACCAAGTCAAACTGATCACAATTGATTATTAAGAACAGAACTACTACAGTTTGACAACTGCCACAAACACAAATCTTATTTGGGAGTTGCTAAAAATCAATAAATACCATTTTAATAATTAATTAAACTTTAATTAATGCTTGACAGTAGTCTCAACCTGATAGGCCTCTTCATGATGTGCGGGCTGTGATGAGGATGGTGGCTGCCGGGACGGCCAAGGGCAGCTAGGTTTCAGGTGTCCCCTCCTTGGGGCAAGGAGAACTAAGTTCACTTTCCCCCAAGAAAAATCTGTGGTCTACACGGATCAACCTAACCACTGAATCATCAAACACTCTGAGAATTCAGGTTACCAACAGTGACTGCAGGAGAATCTAAAGTGCTTTTGCATCCTTAGAGAAAAGTCTCTGCTCCATCTTTTTATGGATCCAGTGGGTGGCAGAAAGAATGGAGTTACTGCAACATGACAGTCTCCATCCTGCCTGATGCGCGAGCACATAACCGCCTAAGTTTAAAGAGAATTCTGGATATAATTTATTATATAAGCCTGTAATCCCAGCACTTTGGGAGGCCAAGGCAAGTGGATCACCTGAGGCCAGGAGTTTGAGACCAGCCTGGCCAATATGGTGAACCCCCTGCCTCTACTAAAAATACAAAAATTAGCCACGGGTGGTGGCTCATGCCTATAATCCCAGCTACTTGGGAGGCTGAGGCATGAGAATCACTTGAACCCAAGAGACAGAGGTTGCATTGAACTGAGATCGTGCCACTGCACTCCAGCCTGGGAGACAGAGCAAGACTCCGTCTCAAAAAAACCCAAAAAACAACAACAAAAAGTAATTTATTATATGAGTAGCTCCCAAATAGTCAGCATAAGTAGTATCATGTTAGCTGTAAAATTAAACAAAAAAGACTTCTGTCCAGTTCCCTAGAAATTCTAATTTAGTAGGAATGAGCTAAAAGGTCTGATTTAGTAAGGTGAGAATTTAGTAAGCTCAGGAATCCATATTTTTAATCAGTTCCCACTGTGCGAGGATGCTGTGCCAGCAAAGGGCTTCTTCAAGCCACAGAGCCTCCCCTTCCAGCTGCCCTCTCTCCAGTGAGCCTGATGCATGGGCGGCGGTGGGAGCCGCTTCATTATAAAAAGCAGAACATCCCTAACAACAGGATATTTTAGGGACACCAAAGAGCCGACACTCCATTGGAAACGCCTCCTCTGGGGTCCAGGAAGGCCACTCCACAGTGGCGCTGAACTACTGTTTCTTAGCAAGGTGGTCCGGGCCTTCTGCCGTCAGCCAGGCACGCCCCACTCCCAGCGGCCCTCTTCCGACATGAAAGATGCCGCGAACAGGAAGAGCAAAACAGCGCGCAGCGACTTTCCTACTCTAGTAGCATTTTCTTTCTGTGTCTCTGGTGAGTCAGAGTTTGTTTGAATGTGAATTATCTGCAATCACGGAAGTGACAGTACAGCTGGCTGCCGGGCCCGAAGGAAATGTGTGCTCCAGATAAGGGCGAGTGTGTGTGTGTGTGTGTGTGTGTGTGTGTGTGTGTGTGTGTGTGTGTGCGCGCGCGCATGCATTTTGGGGGGCTGGGGCTGTCCTCACTTATCAAAGCAATTCCCAAGGCGGCCTCTCTGAGTGAAGCAGTGTCTGGGAGGGCCGAGCCCCTCAGAGCCCTCTGCCCGGATGGTGCTGTGCCGGCGAAAGGCCACGCCTCTTCAATCTGGGGCACCCCTGCTGCCTGCTCCACCTCTCCCGTCCTTGGGTTCTGGTCAATGTTGGCTTGCCCCCTTTTCCTAGGGATGTGGGAGGAGAAGAGAAAATGGAGGTCTATATTGCCACCTCATTCTCCAGGTGCGGGAAACTTTCCCTCAGAGGCAGGACGCAGGCAGGTGAGGATCACCCGCCACGGCTTTTGTCCACTCATGGTGTGAGTCTCAAGAGGAGGGAAAGGGGGTAGGGCCTTTAAGTTTGGTACTGTGGCCTTCTGAGGTTGGCGACAACCTGAAAGCTACCAGCAGAGAAAAGTAGGTGGAGACAGTGCTTTTGGCCACGACCGGTTTTAGTCATCCTCGTTCCTCCTACAAAATGAAAAATGGTCCAGAGGCCATTCAGATCCCCGCACCAGTCACTGAAAAGAAACTACAGTTTAGTTGTCCAAGGCTTTTTGGTCATTTACTAGAGATTTACTGAGTGCCTTCGAAGCTCTGGCGTGGTGCTAGGTATTAGGTGCTAGGTGCTAGGTGTTGAATGTTGGGTGCTAGGTGCTAGCTGTTGGGTGTTGGGTGCTAGGTGCTAGGCACTGGGTGCTGGGTGCTAGGTTCCTCGTCTCAGGGAGCTCATTCTCTCATAGGAGTGGCAGATAGGTAAACAGCTATAACAAAGTGTGAGACACCTGAAACTGAGGAAGCACGGGGGCTGTGGAAGCCCACATTGCTGATTCCTAACCAAGACCGGAGGAGTTGGGGCTGTGAGGACGAATGGTCTGAGAAGGGCATTTAGGGTGCGGACTTGTGCTGGGATGTGCAGAAAGGGAGAAAGGAGGTTCCGTGCAGAGGTCACAGCCCATGCAAAGGCCTGGAAGCCAGAGAGAGCCTCATGCATTTAGGAAGTAGTGGACAATAGGCAGGGCAGCATCACTGAAGCAAAGCAGGTGGACCAAGGTGGGGAGGGGATGAGGGCAGGGCTAGGGGCAGGGCCCCAGATGTGAAGTGCCTTTTAGGCCATTCTTAGAAGTTTGCACATCCTCATGAAGGTAAAGGGGAGCCCCAGGATGCCTCAAGGTATGTAGGAAGATTGGGCAGGATGTCATTGCAGAGACCTAGGTAAGAAACGATGAAGACCTGGGACAGGGCTGCGCTGGCTGGGGTGGTGAGGAGGGAAAGACTCCAGGCTTATTAGGAAGTAGACACAATAGGCTCTGGTAACTGATGGGAGTGTACATTCTGCAGACAGCGACAGACATTCAACAACAAATGACACAATTGACTATGCAATTACCATGGTGATAAGTGTGCTAAGGGAGAGTGGAAGGTGTGGGGTTCCGTAGGGGGATCTGACCTGGCCAGAAGTGGGTGAGACCTCCTTGAAGAGGTGATGTTCGACCTGAGGCTGACGGACAAGTAGGAAATATCCAGGTGAGGTGTTGAGTGGGGAGCAAGGAACAGCATCTGAAAATGGGTTGCAGGGGGAGCATGGTGCTTGGAGGATGTAAAAGACCAGTCTGGCTAGATAGGGCAGGTCAGCTAAGGACTGCAGACCAAATTTGATTCCCTGACTGTTTTTGTAAAGGAGGTTTTGTTGGAACACAGCCACGCCCTCTGCATTCATATTGGGTACAGCAGCTTTTGCGTCACATAGGGCCAGGGCTGGGGAGGGGAAAGGGAGGTGCCCAGGGTGAAATACTGAAGGAGACCCTCACTCCTAGGCTGGTGCACAAGCCACAGCCCGGACAGTCAGTGCCTCCCTCAATTTTGTACCTAGAGCACCTTACCTGCCTTACACAGTTCTGGCGTCTGCCACAATACAATGACAGAATCAATGGAGGAGTTGCAACAGAGACCTTCTGGTTGCAAAGCTTAATGTATTTACTCTCTGGCTCTTTATAGAAGCGTGTAGACCCCTGGGTTAGAGCAGCACAAAGAGGGGAGCATGTGGCCCAGGCCGAGCCCTGATGCTGTTGCAGCTCTGGCCACAGCCCGTTAGCATTCAACTAGACATGCAGAAGAAACCTGTGCTAACGCCTGCGATTCTCTGTGGGACAGCGGGTGTGATGGAGTCGGGGAGATGTGATGGGGAGCATTTGGGAACATGCTCATTCTGTCTTGGGCAAATGGCACATGCTGGAGAGTTTCCGCCCTGGGAAGCAGCCCTCTACACATGATGGGTGTGGGGCTGGTGGGGATAAATGTGCCAATTTCCTCACTTCTCCTTGGGGAGAATGCCATGTCCCAGAGCTGCACGGTGGGCTGACTGCCAGTCGCGCACAGTGGTATCTACATGATGATGAATCCTTTACTGGCATCTTTCCTTTCTTTCCTACTCACTTCCTCCCTCCCCTACCAGGGTTTCCTGGGATCGCCTCCTGAAACAAACTACTTGCATTTGAATCCTTGTCTCTGTGTCTGCTTTGAGGGAAGATGTGGGATATCCCTGAGCTGCCTGATGTGGGGGCGTATGTACCAAATCCCACCATAGAGAAGGAGGCCCCTTCTGGGTGATCAGCAGAGTTTTACTTACATGAACTTTCCTCCTGCTTCCCCACCCTGGGCACCCCAGGCCTCAAGCCACAGGGTGAAGACTTGGGCTTCATCTTTTTCTCAGATTCTAAACTCACACCCCACCTTTCTGTGTGGCTGCATGGCTGGGGACTCCACACTCCTAATGATCAGGTTCTTGTGCAAGCCTGACACTTTCACCTTGTGACAATGCCCAGACAACCGATAGAGTCTCTGTTTTGCCACCTGATAATTGTTTATTTCCTCTTTCAAGGGAACTGTGTAGAGGAAGAAATCAGTTGAGAAAAACAGTCTTGAGTTACTCAGGCTATCTCCATCTATTTTGTGGGGAGGTCACAGCCCATGCAAAGGCCTGGAAGCCAGAGAGAGCCTCATGCATTTAGGAAGTAGGGGACAATAGGCAGGGCAGCATCACTGAAGCAAAGCAGGTGGGCCAAGGTGGGGAGGGGATGAGGGCAGGGCTAGGGGCAGGGCCCCAGATGTGAAGCGCCTTTTATTCCATTCTTAGAAGTTTGGACATCCTCATGAAGGTAAAGGGGAGCCCCAGAAGAAAACTATTCAGCATTTTCAGGTTCCTTCCTTTCAGATCTTCCCAAAGATCTCAGTGCACAACCAGGGCTGGTCTGGGACAGTTGCTGTGCTTCTGCTCTGCCCTGGCCAGCCTCTGAGGGGGTCTCCAAATTAAAATGCAAGTTTTAAGTCAGTGCTCTCCTTTCCTGGGGATTGTTGACAGCTCAAGACCACATGGGCTCATCACTGTGATCTTAAGGAAAGAAATGATCAGGGCAAATGGTTCCAAATGAAGATGAGAAAGCTTTTACAGTGACAGGGAAGAAATATTGCAGGCTGCTTGAGAAAATGCAGTTTGGGAATACAGGAGAACATGGGCCATTTTGCAAATCAAAAACAAGAGGAAAAGGGACTACAGCATGTGAAACATACAAAAGAGAAGAGCAAAAATAAGATTAGAAATAAAAGAAGGGCAGGCAAAAGGAGGAAAGAGAACGCGGGGGAAGCAAACATCAGAGAGAATGCACAAGAGCAAGAGGGAAGACAGAGAATGTTCAAACACCATCCATGATGAACACGGTGGCAGAGGGGCCAGTGTTCCACCGTTAAGTGCACAGAAAAGCCCTTGGTGCTCCTCTGAAGAATGCGAGAGCAATCTGCAGTGTTATTGACTAGTGGAAAAATGGCTCCTCTCTGACTTAGCACAAGATGCAATTTATCTTCGGAGAGTACCCTCCATACACCCAATGTTAGTTCTTAGGCAAGAGTTTGGGCAGGAGAAGGGCGGAGGAAGAGGTGTGGGAAAAGAGGCAGACAGGGAGGTGAGCGGGAATGTGGGAGGTGATGAGAAAGAAGGAGAAAGAAGAAAGGAGATGGAGAGAGGGAGAGGGAGACAGGAGGGGAGAAGGAGGAACCGACAGGAGGGAGCTATGAAAGAAAGAGTAAGGTTAGAATAAAGATTTGGGAAGGAGAGGGAGAGGGAGGAAGAAAGAGGAAGGGAGGGAGCTGGAGAGCAAGATTTTGAAACTCTTAAACTAAGAAGAGCAAAGCAGCTAATATGTATGGAGCACCTGCTAGGTGTCAGGCATTGAGCTAGGTGTCATTTTGTTATTATTTGATCTCATGCTAACACTGCCTTGGTGTTATCTCCCTCATTTTTATAGGTGAGGGATGGGTGCTCTGAGTTTCAACAACTTTGCCCAGAACCACAGCATTGAGGCTGTAGGGAGGTTAGGATTGGAGCTCAGGGGACAAAGCCTGTTTCAGATGACACAGGTCAGCAACATGGCAGGGAAACAGGCAGGGACTGACTTTTACGGATCTCTAGCTCCCATCTAAGTGATACTGATGGAGCACAGAAGATTCCTGGGGACACTCACTATGGCCTGTGAAAACCTGGGCCTCCAAACACCAGGGGGAGCTATCACCCCGGAAGAAACAGCCAAATACATCTAAAAACTGGCCATATCAGTCAAAAAAGGTATTTACTAGCCTGAGTGTGAGTGTGAGTGTGTGTGTGTTGGGGAGGGAAGTGTGGGGGAGAGAAACAGCTGATTCATGCCAGCTGATTTTCATTTTGTCCTGGACCGCATCTAGATGGGATCCACCCATTATTTGCAGCGGGTGCCTGTTTTGCTTCCTTTCCCTGGCTTGTGGCTGCTGACTCATTTGCTCTGGTTACCCGGGAAGGCGGGGATGAGCCTAGGGCAGGCATAGAGCTCAGCGCATCAAAGATGATTGGGTGCGTTTTTGACAGATGAATGACCAATGGGAGGATGAACACGTGCTTGAACTGGAAGGGATCTGGAAGAAGCATTTGATCCTTCCTCACCCAGGTCAGATCACCATCTCAAACATCACTTTAAAACAAAGAATGCCACAAAGGGAGATTTCTTTGCTTTCCTTAGACCTTCACGCTGGTCCTTACCTTCAAGGCTGTCCTCCCTGGACTTTAGCTGTTGAACCCACTGGCAACCTTTCAGGAGCCTGAGGTTGGGAGTTAGGAGAGAAGCTAATTATTCTGTGGTGTCTTGGATATGCTAACAATAATAGCTCCCGTCCAAGGCTGTCATGTTATTTAATGAAATAGTGGAAGTGTGATTATAGTTTATAAGCTCAAGTACTTTGACAGTGGTCACTGCTCTGAAGGTGCCGCTGTTGTACAAGTGGCTATGTGAGCCAGCAGTGATAGAATGTTCCAGCTGTTGGCTATGCCTTACCCTATTACCCTAGATCTATTGACTTAGACGCTCTGGAAGTTCTCGCGGGGAACTGTTCGTTGTAGACTCTGCTCAGGCAGGTTGGCGTGGCCAGGCTTGGGAACGGCTGTCACCACACACCTTGTCCTCCATCCTCACTCATCTCTGTCCTCCTGCTGGCCGGTCACCCCCACCTAGTGGTTCTCGTCTGTTTAATGAGTTCAGGGTCATTGCCAAACTAAGTAGTCAGTTTCCATCAGTGCTATTCTTCATGTTGAGCCACAACATAAAACACTTTATTGCAATTACAAATAGCAAAATTATTTTCTGCCGAGCCTCAGCATCTGAACTTAATGGCATACTGTAATGCCACCCTGTGCTGATGTGTGGCATATTTAATATCCATCTTTCTTAGAAATAACAGTGTTCAGAAATTAGAAGGGACTTTAGCAGTGAAATAATTAATGTGGATAACCATCATAAATGGCACAAATGGAACAAATACAGATAGTAGTGAGCCGTGATTGCTAATGTGCTAACCTGTTTTGACAGAACTTTACATTTTTTCATTGGGAGGTTCATGGGTAGAAGTTAAAACGTCCCTTGCCTCATGACAAGAGCTTTGTCTTTCTGGGTAAGAGATTCAATGATCTCCTACCTGCTCAAGGTAGCATCACCGGAATTTGGGCTGAGAGGAGGGCTTGCATCCCAGCTCTGGGCTCTCTCACACCCTTCCATCTCCTGCAGCCACATTTCTGCCCTCTGCCTCAGGCTCAGGCAGGCAGGGCCCACCCAGAACTGCAGCCAGACACTGACCTCTTCTGTGCTGTGGCTCTGAGGGAGGGGCAGGGGCTCCCTGGCTGGGCTCACTCAGTGGGAAGCAGCTCTTTGAAGATCCTAGCTGCATGCAGGTGCAAGTTGCGGAACCCAACTCCAAGAGGCTGCACGGAAATGAAAAATTGCCATAGAAAGATGACTCACCAAATCACAGACACTAAGCTATTGAGACAAATATAAGGACGAGGGTGTTTGGGGGCACTGGAAACGCTTGGCTGTGCCTGCTTTTGGCCCTGCTGGCCTTTAAGCAGCATTAGCAGTGAAGGGCCATCCAAGTTTCTCTGGATGAGTCAGAAGTCCTCAGAGAAATGCTGGAGGGCAAACTGGGGAAGGAAGGTAGAAAGGATCTAGCCTTAACTTGTTAAGGATAAGTGCTGTGCTTTACACATGTTTTATTTACTGTCAATAATAATCATTTGCCATGGGCATGGTAAGTTAATATTTAAGATGAGGAACCTAAGAATTAGACAATAAGTGATTTGCCAAGTTCACCAGGGGCAGGGAAGCTATGGGCAGAGCAGCTAGGGATTAGAGTCACACCACCCCGGCCAGGAGCCCCATTGATATGATACCAGGGGGCCTCACTGAGTCTTTCTGCCCCAGGAAGCCAAGCCCTCCTCTCTGATGCTGAATCCCAGCCCCCTTCTCCCACTCAAGGGCATTGATCCAAACGTTTGTCTCCTTTCCCTCCAGAGTCATCATTCCCCCTTTATTTAATCATCTTCTTACAAATATGCTGTAATATCTCTAACTTTTTTAAAATGGAGAAGCCTTTCTCAATGTTTGTTTTCCTCCTGCTATACCTCCTTTGCTGTGTTCTCTTTTACAGAACTCAAAAGAGCTGTCTCTCACTGTCTCCTTCATCTAGACGAACGCATTTCCCTTCATTCCGACACTCGGTAACCCACTTATTCTGGTTTTGTCTCAAATCTAAAAATACGCCACTGAAACGACTTCTTCCTAAATTACCAATGACTCCATGTTGACAAATCCAGTGGTCAACTCCTTATTGACACAAATGGCTAGCTCTTCTGTTTGAACACCGTCTTCTCTTAGCCTCTAGGAGAGCAGTCTCTTATGGGACTACTCTTAATCATAACTACTCCTTCTCCATCTCCTTTGCTAGTTCCTCCCCATCTCTATTATTCCCAAATGTTGGAGGACCTCAGGGCTTCTCCGAGCTGTCTACATTCACTGCCTAGGTGATCTTACTTAGTCCCATGGCTTTCATTCCACCCACATGCTGAAGTCTACTTCCTTGCTGGGCATTTCCATTTGAACATCTCTTAGGTTTCTAAAATGTAACTCATCCACAGCCAACTCCTGCCTTCACCACACGGCCCCTCCCACCAGATCCTGTCAAAATCATCCCTATCTCAGCCAATGGCAACTTATCCTTCCTTTTGCGACTTCTAAGGCCATAACCTTAGACGTAATCCCCTGATGCCTTTCTCTAATACTTTATCTTTCAATCTTTTATCCAGAAAATGACCACTTCTTACAACCTCTGCTGCCCCCACCCTGGTCCAAGATAGCATCACCTTGCATCTGTTGAGGCTCCTGAGAGATACCCTGCTTCTTCCCTGCTTCAGCCTCTTCTTAACCCAGTGGCCAGAGCCGTCCTTACGCAATGTAGCAATGTAAGTTGGATCTGATCGCTCCTCTGTCCAAACTTCTGATGGCTTAAGGTCAGGGTGTGGTCCCTCTGCCTCTGATTTCAGCTCCTACCCATCCCCCTTTGACTCATCTGCTTCAGCTGAACTAATCTCCTTGCCACTTCTCAAGCCAACCTGCAGGCTCCCTCTTCAGCTTCTTGGTCCTTACTATTTTTCCTGCCTCTTGACTTTGTCTTATGTTTCTTCATTGAACTTATTGCCTGACACAGCATATATTTATTTGTAAATTGTCTGAGCTCCCACTTGAATGTAAACTCTTTGAGGGTAGGGGCTTAATGTGTTTGTCCACTACTGTATCTCCAGTGCTCAGAATAGTAGGTGCCAAATAAATATTTGCTGAGGGGATGAATTTAGACCTGGCGAGACTTGCCTGTCCCACCTGCCTGTCCCACCAGCCCTCACGGCAGTGTTTGCATGCAGGAGATGCCGTGTTTGTGTGGTGGGGCTGTATCTGCCTGGCTCCCTAGGGATATGAAGTTCTAAATGCCAATGAAATCTCAAATCCCTCAAAGACGGATTTTACCACTTTAGTTAAAAATCAGGCCTAGAGGAAATATGCTAGATTGCAGGGTGCATCTAAGGAAATAAAAGCATTAGGTGGGTGAAAAATGGCAAAAAACAAAATTACTTTCAACTTAGATCTGAGGAGTTTAAATTAGTGTTCACTCCCATGCCCAGTGTAGGTGAAGACATTCACCACCCAAACACAGACACTCTTGAGAGCGAATGAGAGTTATAATTATCATAGTTATATTAGGGCTGCAGGCACAAGCCAAGACTGTCCTAGGCAAACCAGTTATGATCACCCTCATGAGAGAGAAAGGAATTGGCTTGTGGCTGGGCCAGGGCACATGCAAATGACGCTGTAGGGCTGGCGTTGAAGAGGATGCCTGGGAGAAGGTGGGAGAAGATAGTGAGGGGATCTGGAGGAGAGGAGCATCCGGGAAAGGGCAGAGGAGAGCAGGAAGATCTGGAGTCATACGTTAAAGGGCAGGGGCAGGGAACAGTCTGGGAGAACGGTCTATTTCATGTGCTTGAGAGAGGGGAGAGAGAGAAACTGGGATTCCTAGGGAAGAAGCTAATTGGGCACCAGCTGAGCTGGCAAGGGAGGGAGCCCTGAAATGAGAACAATTTTGGCTGAGCGCCAAAGTGCTTTCTGAGACAGATTGAATGAGAAACAACATGGCAATTTGGAAAGAACTTTGAGACTAGATTGACTTAGTCTCAAATTCTTGTGCTCATTCTCTTTGACTATGGGGATGACACTGCTTGTGCTTAGCCTCAGTTTCCACAAGACAGCACCTTCCTTAAAGAATCATGAGGTCGGGCTTGGTGGCTCATGCCTGTAGTCCCAGCACTTTGGGAGGCTGAGGTGGATGGATCATCTGAGGTCGGGAGTTCGAGACCAGCTTGACCAACATGGAGAAACCCCATCTGTACTAAAAATACAAAATTAGCTGGGTATGGTGGTGCATGCCTATAATCCTAGCTACTCGGGAGGCTGAGGCAGGAGAATCGCTTGAACACAGGAGACAGAGGTTGCGGTGAGCCGAGACGCGCCATTGCACTCCAGCCTGGGCAACAAGAGTAAAACTCCATCTCAAAAAAAAAAAAAAAAAAATATATATATATATATAGAATCATGAGGAATAAAGAAGATAACACATGCAAGACATCTAACACAGTGCATGGTACAGAGTAGGTGCTTCTCTGGCAATAGCAAAGAAGCCTGCTCAAGAGGACAGAGATTGAAGGCCAAGGCTTTATTTTGGATTTGCAGAGAGAAGTCAGGGGATGAGCTTGAGCCCCCATAACTGCACTCTCCCCTAGGGTCTGGCAAGGAGGCCTTGATACTGAAGGAAGGATGATAACAGGGTGCATTGGAGGGACAGCTGCAGCTTCACACCTGTGCAGAGCCATCTGGGTCACCAGCACGGTCCCTGACGTAGGACAGCTCCATGTGGCTGATACTGGGATGGTGCCTTACAGTCCAAAAGCCTGTTTGTGTTCCGGAGCCATTTGTGAGTGCTGTGGTCAGAAGAGAAGGGTTCTCAGGGAAGTCTTTCCCTGTGAACAATGTCAGGACCCCTTAGCATGGCAGTCAAGGCTCCCAATGATATGTCATAATTTCCACTTCCAGCCTTGTCTTCTGTCTGTAACTCTACTGTATATACCTCATGCTCCTGCCAAACTGTTCCTCAAGCACCTGCTGTTACTTCTGTCCTCCATCCCAATCTATCTGCCTGAAAACATCCTGTTTCCAGTCATCAAGCTGACACTTGAACATGGCAGACTCATTCCACCCCCAGGGGTCTGGACTAGCTGTTCCCTCTGCCCAAAAGGCCCTTCTCCTGGCCATCTGCATAGTTCACTCCCTCACTTCCTACAGGAAGTCTCATTCACCTTTTGGGGATTTTTTTCCCTACTGAAATTTGAAGCCCTTTCTCCAACATTTGTTTTATGTATTTATTTATTCCTGATTTATGTTTTCTGTTTAGCTTTTCTGACTATTTAACTTACACCGTATGGGGGGTTGGCAAACGATGGCCCTTGGGGCCAAATTCAGTCCACTCCCTGTTTTTGTAAATACAGTTTTATTAGAACACAGACATGCTTATTCATTTATGTATTGTCTATGACTGCTTTCACGCCACAATGGCAAAACTGAGTAGTTGCAAAAGAGACCACAAGATCTGTAAAGACTGGAATGTTTACTGACTAGTGATTAGCCTTTTCCAGGAAAAATGTGCTGAGCTGTGCTCTAACTCATGTATGTCATGTACTTTATGTCTTCTTCACTAGAATGTAAGCTGTGTGGGCAAGGATTTTTGTCTGTCTTCTAAATTACTGCATTCCCCCTTATCTGGGAAAACAACTACACAGTACATATCTGTTGGATGAATGAATGAATGTTGAAAATTCTATTCATTGTCAGGGTCTAGCTCAAATATCACTTTTCAGGATGCACTCCTTTGCATCATGGTGATTTCTGCACAAAATCTCATTTCTCTTACTAGATGGTAAGCTTCAAGCGTCACCTCTATCATGAAACTATCCTTTGTCTCCCACAGTGGAATTGGCCTTTCTTCATCTATTCCTCTTACAGTCTTCTGTGGCTGCACATAGTGTACGGTAGGTATTGCGGTATTTGACACATGTTGGACTCTCCACTTGACTGAGATTAAGTGGGTAGGGATTGTGGTTTATTCGTCTCTGTCCCAGGCATCTATCTCAGAGCCTGCAGCCCTGGCACATTGCAGGTACTTAGCATACAGAGCTGGATTTCCCCCACTGAAACCTCCACAGCCCTCCTAGCAGAGACAGACACACTTTTAGTAGGGGCTAAGCTATGTTTGTGGAGTAGAATGAAAGGCAAAGGGAACAGTGCTGAGCCAGAGAACACAGCATTAGTGGGAGCTGTGGAGAGGAAGCTAGAAATAGGCAAAGAAGGGAGGGGACAGGCTCTGTTTCATTTCACTCTAGCATAAAGAGGTAACAATTTAAAAAAATCAACTCTCCTCAGCCTCCAGACACACATGCTCTGTGGCATCATTAAGCAGCTGGTGCCAACATTTACCTCACACCTCCCTTAGTAGGCAAGAAAGCATTTCCTAAACCCTTCTCCTCTATGCTTTTAAAATAAAGGCCTTAGTGGATCTCAACTTCAGCAAACATAACATTTTCTAGTCTTCTATACTGTAAGATTTTTGAAAGTAGTGACTGTGTCATTCTTTTATATTCCTAGTATCTAGACCATGATGACATAATAATAGATGCAGAATTAATTGTCATTGAGTTACATAAATGATACAATATGAAAAGAGAAGGGAAGAAGGAAAGATGGAAGGAAACTTGCACAGATGCTCTTTGTGACTCAGAACTTTGGAAAAAGTCCAACGAGCAACAAAATACTCAAAATACTTTAAATGAAGGTAAAAACCATCATTGTTTTCTCTCTGCCTAGGGTTTTTAGGAATTTTCTTCTATTCAAGATCATAATTGCAGAAAACTAGACCGATGATCTGATTGCTTTCATAAGCTCCATGATGATTAAAAGAGGTGTAGGCAGCTCCAGGGCCACAAATGAAAAGAGAAATGCTGAGGCTGTTCCATTTGAGCCTTTGTGTCTTGCTTGGCTCTTTGTCAAAACCAAGTCTCCTTCTGGAGATAGAGATGCAGATCACCACCTACCCCAACTGTTCCCACTTGCCTTAAGAGACAATGTGGGGAAGAACATCACCCCCATTTCAACCTTCAGAGGCAGGTTGCTTCTGCCGTGGCAAGGAGAAGATCGCTTTCTATGTAAGATTTCTGATTCCTGTCTCCTGCAGGTGGGTTCATTTTCTTTCAAACACCTGTGCTGTTAATATGCTAACCTGATCCTAAGACAGGCCCCAACTAGTACACACACAGATCCATGCACACCCACACACATGCACAAGCAGACTTATTGTCATAGCTTGTATCTCTTATGGACAAGATGCAGAGTGAGTGAGCCAGCAGATGGACACCCTGGAGGTTCGGAGCCATGTCACTCCCTATCAGCCCTCTCCAAACATCCAGGCAGGATCTGGGAGGGACTGCCCTTGAGATGGGTGGGCTCCATGAATTTCCAGCTGAAGCAACACGTTTCTGTCCCTGAGGGATGAAGAAATTTCTTCAGCTGCTCTGTAGATATGTCATGTTGAGATTGAATTCAGGTATAGTTTTAGGTGCCTTTCTTCTCGAAACTTCCCTCTCCCTGTTTGAATTCCAATGAGGCATCTTTTGAATGCTGATTGGGAAGCAAGACTGAGACCTGCCTATGGGCCACGGGTTCTTACTAATAGATTTTGAATAACCATAAAAACAACTTTCCTGCATTCCTCTTTATCATAGATCAACTGGTCAGTTAGTCATTCACTTAATGAGTATTTATTGTACCTTGACTTTGTGTCAGGTAGTGTGCTAGGTGCAGGAGTAGATATTCTTATTTCTGTTTTTCAGATGAAGAGACTGAGGTTCAGAGTGGTGAGGGGTTTAGGTGGAAAGTGGCCGAGTCAGGAATCAAAAGCCTGTCTTCTGTGCCTGCTTAATGGGGTTTTAACCAATGTGGGTATTAGGTGAGAGGTGGCCAAGAGAAGGCAGGACATTAGGGGTTATTTCTTAAGCCTGTGGGTAACCACTGAGGCAGCAGGCCAGAAAGTCATGTGACTCAGTGTGATGTATGGGAGAGGACAGCGTGGTGCCTTGTATGCCATGAAGAATTAATCTCAAGGAGATGCTAGTGAGCTCCAGAGACTTAGCATCATGCCAAGAGATCAAAGATATGATATCTCTGGCAGGGTGCGCTATCAGGAGCGATCAAAGCAAAACAAAAGGGTTCATTTCAGTGCCCTGTGCATTAGCTGCCTGACTCGTTGACTCTGGGCACAAAGGAATCTGTCATGGTTTGGAAACGGTGCTAACACCCGCATGGGCATTTCTTTCTTGACATCTCCATATATCTCACTGTTGCTTGTCCATAAACAAAAACGTTATCATGCCCATGGGTTTGCCCCCGCTCATCCCCAAGCTGGCTGTCCCCGTTTTCTTCTGAGTGTGTTTGTGTGCTCAGTGGCTTTCCTGCCTTCCTTGGATGATGGTGGTAGAGGCTGTCCTTGTCTGGAGGAGGCCTGTCAGGGTGCACTGCTGCAGGCTGGACCCTGAGCCCGCCCTGCCCTCGCCACAAGGCTGCTGCTGGAGTGGATGTGCGGGGCTGGTGGCGCTGTGTGCCCTGGGTCCAGTCTGCACAATGGCAGGGCCAGGGACTACAGAGAGCATGGGGGGAGGCATCAGGATTGGCTACCAACTCACTGAGGGACTTTGGTCGAGTTGCTTCCCCTCGCTGAGTCTCAGTTTCCTTATCTGTAAATCAGGCAGTTGGTCTGTGTCAGGAACTTTCACCCCCAGCTTCTCTGGTAATGTAAGTTTTCCAATCAAATTATAATAACCCAAATAGAGGAGATGCCCCATAAATACTTCTTGAATGAATCAAAGCAAATCTATAAAGATAAGCATGGAAACATGTGGACTGCAATGGACAGGGCCCTGGAGAACGCCCTTCTGAGTGCCCTCCCTCCATTCTAACCCCCAGCATCCTGGTGTGGGTCTCTAAGACCCTTCTGTGGAACCCTAAGGCTCCACTGAACCCAGCTTGACAACCACAAATATGGACTTTCTTGTTTCTTAAAGCGCTGACATTCAGTGATTCTAGGAGAACTGTTAAGTCTCGAATCCCTTACAAATTAATGAAAGATCTCTGACATATTTTCTAGAATTTTTCCTCAGAAATTTCCCTGGACTTCTCTGGGGCTATCCTGCTGGTTTTATGAAAATGTCTGAACTGCACAAGATGCCTCCTTTTTTTTTTCTTTTTAGATGGAGTCCCCCTCTGTTGCCCAGGCTGGAGTGGAGTGGCACGATCTTGGCTCACTGCGACCTACGCCTCCTGGGTTCAAGCGATTCTCCTGCCTCAGCCTCCTGAGTAGCTGAGACTACAGGCACCTGCTACCACGCCTGGCTAAATTTTGTACTTTTAGTAGAGGCGGGGTTTCACCATGTTGGCCAGGCTGGTTTCAAACTCCTGACCTCAAGTGATCTGCCTGCCTCGGCCTCCCAAAGTGCTAGGATTACAGGTGTGAGCCACTGCGCCCAGCCACAAGATGCCTCTTTATGAGGATCCAGTCTACCTTTCCAGCTGTTTCTTCCCACTCCTATCATTTCCCTTCTCCTAGCAAAACTCTGTATTGGCTTACACATGCCAATGTGTTGAGCATGCCATGCGTTCTTGTGCCCTGCGTCTTTTATTTTGCCATTCCTTGTGCTATTGATTTTCCACTTTCTTCTTGCAAAACTCCTCTTCATCCTCTAAGACCTGGCTGTGATGTCCCGGCTCTTGAACGGTTCTACTTCTCACTCAATCACACAGGGAGGTCAGTTGCTTCTTTCTCTGAGCCGCCTTACCCTCTGGGAGATGCCTCCAGCAGAGATTTCCGCATAGCCTACCTTCGCTTATCTAGATACATTCATCTTCCCTGGCAGATGGAGTGCTTCTGAAAGGCAGAGACTTAGCTTTGAATTCCCAGTGCCTAGCATGGAGCCTGATCCATAAAAACCACTCCATCCGTGTTCATGAAATGACTGAGAAACAGCAAGGGCTCCTGTGCATTTGGGTGTGGCTCCAGAAGAGGCAGCTTCTGCGGCTGTTCCCTGTGGAGGCCGGCCGGCCACTCTCCCTGCACACAGCAGGCTGGCTTCGCCATCACAGGCCGCTTCTCAGAAGCTCAGCTACCTCTCCTTCCTCACCTCCCAGACCCCTCGGAAAGTGTTCCCCACCAGAAATGTCTTTTTGGTGGCCTCAACCTGAGAAGGAAGGCTACAGAACTTACAGATTTAAACTTAAATGCATAAACAATTCACAGTGGTCCCCTGGCTTAGTCTGAATCTCAACTTGGAGGACTTGGTGTCCACGGTAAGTCTGGAGGCCTGAAGGTGGGAGGCGCTCAGCTGTCTGCCGCGTCTGTACCCTGCACCCTGCCCAGCAGGCATTTCCCTGCTACACGTCTCTCCTCCCAGCTCCCTCGGGGTATCTGGCCCTCCCACCCTGGGTGAGCTGCGTTTTTGTGGTCCTCCTCCTTCTAATCTCTCTGCCTGCCTCACAAAGTGGAGAATTCGATTTTCTTCCCAAAGAAAATCAGATTTGACTTAGCTCCATCCATTTTCACAATTGCTACAGAAACGCTAACTGCCTCTGTGAGGACAAAAGAACTAAACGAAGGACTTTCAGTGGGGGAATGAGCATATGGACACAACCGTGCCTCAGTGAGAATCCCTTGCAGACCTGGGAGAGACATCTGCAGGCAGCGGGATGCGGATCGGAAGCCCTGGGTCCCCGGAGTCCGGCGATGAGGAGACCCGGAGGGAAGGAATTGGCTTGAAGTAGGGCTGCCTCAGGGGTGAGCATTTCTCCTGCAGCCGCACACCCAGCAGCTCTGAGAGAAGCCAGAGCCTCCTGATGCACCTGGCATGACACTGGGACAAAGGCACTCCATTATGTGACTGGTATATCAGAGCCACAGAGGGGCTGGGTGCAGCGGGGTAAAGAGGCTGCAAGGTCACAGATGGACAAGGTGTGGCTGTCACAGCTGTGGTGGCTGGCCCCATGAAATAATTGGGACACCAGGAGGGGCAGGGTCAGAGGACATCTAAATAGCTCTGTAGTCTTGG